>NC_054488.1:44523283-45786199 GCF_017639515.1 Carcharodon carcharias | reverse complement strand
CTCCTTGATGCCACACTTGTCAAATGCAGCCTTGATGTTAAGGGCAGTCACTCTCACCTCACCTCTGGAGTTCAGCTCTTTTGTCCATGTTTGTCTCAAGGCTATAATGAGGTCAGGAGCTGAGTTGCCCTGGCGGAACCCAAACTGGTTATAACCTGAGTAGGTTATTGCTAAGCAAGTATCACTTGATAGCACTGTTGATGACCCCTTCCATTACTTTACTGATGATTGAGAGTAGACTGATGGGGCAGTAATTGGCTGGGTTGGACTTGTCCTGCTTTTTGTGTACAGCACATATCTGGGCAATTTTCCACATAGCCGGGTAGATGCCAGTGTTGTAACTGTACTGAAACAGCTTGGCTAGGGGCGTGGCATGTTCTGGAGTACGTCTTCAGTACTATTGCTGGAATATTGTCAGAGCCCATAGTCTTTGCAATATCCAGTGCCTTCAGCTATTTCTTGATATCACGTGGAATGAATTGAATTGGCTAAAGACTAGCATCTGTGATGCTGGGAGCCTCCGAGAAGGATCAGCAACTCTGCATTTCTGGATGAAGATTGTAGCAAATGCTTCAGCCTTATATTTTGCACTGATGTGCTAGGCTCCCCCATCATTGAGGATGTGGATATTTGTGGAGCTTCCTCCTCCAGTGAGTTGTTTAATCATCTACCACCATTCATGACTAGATGTGGCAGGACTGCCGTTGGTTGTGGAATCACTTAGCTCTGTATATTGCATGCTGCTTAAGCTGTTTGGCACACAAGTAGTCCTGTGCTATAGATTCACCAGGTTGACACAACATTTTTGGGTATGCCTGTTGCTGCTCCTGCACTCTTCATTGAGCCAGGGTTGATCCCCTGGCTTGGTGGAAATAGTAGAATGGGAGATATGCCAGGCCATGAGGTTACAGATTGTGTTTGATTACAATTCTGCTGCTACTGATGGGCCACAGCACCTCATGGAGCACCTCCAGCCTTGAGTTGCTAGATCTGTTTGAAATCTATCCCATTTGGCATTGTGGTAATGCCACACAATGGAGTGAATCCCCAATGTGAAGGTGGGACTTCGTCTCCACAACGATTGTATAGTGTTCACTCCTACCGAAATCATCATGGACGGATGCATCTGCGGCAGGCAAGTTGGTGAGAATGAAGTCAAGTATGTTTTTCCCACTTGTTGGTTCCCTCACCAGCTGCTGCAGACCTGGTCTAGCAGCTATGTCCTTTATGTTTGGACAGCTCGGCCAGTAGTGGTGCTACCGAGCCACTATTGGTGATACACATTGAAGTCCCCCACCCAGAGTACATGCTGCGCCCTTGCCACCCCCAGTGCTTCTTCCAAGTTGTGTTCATCAAAGTTCACCCAAGCACTGATTCATCAGCTGAGGGAGGACAGTACATGGTAATCAGCAGGAGGTTTCCTTGCCCATGTTTGGCCTGATGCCATGAGACTTCATGGGGTCCAGAGTCAATACTGAGAACTCCCAGGGCAACTCCCGCCCCATTTTGTACCACTGTGCCGCCACGTCTGCTGGTTATGTCCTGCCCCTAGGATGGTGATGGTGGTGTCTGGGACATTATCTGTAAAATATGATTCCATGAAGATGACTGTGTCAGGCTTATGCTTGACTAGTCTGTGAGACAGCTCTCCCAATTTTGGCACTAACCCCCAGATGTTAGTAAGGAGGACTTTGTAGGGTCGACAGGGCTGAGTTTGCTGCTGTCATTTCCAGTGCCTGGGTCAATGCCAGACATAGCCGTCCAGTTTCATTCCTTTTTTGATGCTTTGTAGCAGTTTGATACAACTGAGCGGCTTGCTAAGCCATTTCAGAGGGCATTTAAGAGCCAATCACATTGCTGTGGGTCTAGAGTCACATGTAGTGACTCCAGATGGGTTTTTACAACAATCAACAGTGGTTTTATTTTCCACCATCTGCCATGGTGGGATTCAAACCCAGGTCCCCAGAGCACTACCCTGGGTCTCTGGATTACAAGTCTAGCGCCGATACCATTGTGCCATTGCCTCCCACTTGCGTTATAAATCCTTCAACAACTTTGCTCTATGAATTCTTTTTGAAATTCAACCATTTTTCAGGTTAGACATGGCAGCTATTTTGCACCAGCGTTATAGCAGCAATGGGATCATCTGTTTTCTGAAGGGGGATATTGACCAGAACACCAAGTGAACTTCCTACTCTTCAATTTTGGCATCCTTAACATCCATCAGCGCAGCCAAATGGTACATTTTAATTTCACATCTTGAGAACAGTAGATCCAACAGTGCAGTGCTCCTCAGTATTGTAAGTACCGATCTTATCTATCTGCTCATATCATATTGTGTGGCTTGAACCCACACAAATCTTTGGTTCAAAAGCAAGAGTGCTACCAATTACCACAAAGTCAACATTGAAATGTTTTCTCATGAAGGTTTCTTTAAAGTGTATTTTAACAAGTTATTTATTTACCTGAAATTCCAGAATCATAAGGAAATAAAATAAATTAATCATTGGTCAATGTGTATGTATAACACTACTTATTCTTAATATCTAATGCCCTTTGCATGTCCTTGATAACACCTAAGTCTATCAAACATCAAACATAAGCTTTATTTGCTACCTACATTGATTTCAAATTTTCAGTTAGTTGTTAATACATTGAATCCTTATTTGAACATGGCAACTGCTAGTCAGCCTGAAGCTATATTCCAATAAGGGTAGCTTTATTGCCTTGGTCTATTGACTGCAATTTACCAGCAAACATACAGCCAGACATTCTTTCCATGCAAATAAATCCATTGAGACAATCTATCAGATCATAACCTTCCTTCCTCGTCTCATCTAAAGAATTTAGTACAAATTCTTTTTGAAATGGCAACTATTGGATTCCCTTCATCCAAGAGCTTAGATATTTACTCAAAGAATCCCAATATGTTATCAAAGCATAACCCATTACTTGTAAAACAATAACAAAAACAGAATTACCTGGAAAAACTCAGCAGGTCTGGCAGCATCGGCGGAGAAGAAAAGAGTTGACTTTTCGAGTCCTCATGACCCTTCGACAGAACTTGAGTTCGAGTCCAGGAAAGAGCTGAAATATAAGTTGGTTTAAGGTGTGTGTGTGGGGGGCGGAGAGATAGAGAGACAGAGAGGTGGAGGGGGGGTGTGGTTGTAGGGACAAACAAGCAGTGATAGAAGCAGATCATCAAAAGATGTCAACGACAATAGTACAATAGAACACATAGGTGTTAAAGTTAAAGTTGGTGATATTATCTAAACGAATGTGCTAATTAAGAATGGATGGTAGGGCACTCAAGGTATAGCTCTAGTGGGGTTTTTTTTATAATGGAAATAGGTGGGAAAAGGAAAATCTTTATAATTTATTGGAAAAAAAAAAGGAAGGGGGAAACAGAAAGGGGGTGGGGATGGGGGAGGGAGCTCACGACCTAAAGTTGTTGAATTCAATATTCAGTCCGGAAGGCTGTAAAGTCCCTAGTCGGAAGATGAGGTGTTGTTCCTCCAGTTTGCGTTGGGCTTCACTGGAACAATGCAGCAAGCCAAGGACAGACATGTGGGCAAGAGAGCATGGTGGAGTGTTAAAATGGCAAGCGACAGGGAGGTTTGGGTCATTCTTGCGGACAGACCGCAGGTGTTCTGCAAAGCGGTCGCCCAGTTTACGTTTGGTCTCTCCAATGTAGAGGAGACCACATTGGGAGCAACGAATGCAGTAGACTAAGTTGGGGGAAATGCAAGTGAAATGCTGCTTCACTTGAAAGGAGCGTTGGAGAGACCAAATGTAAACTGGGCGACCGCTTTGCAGAACACCTGCGGTCTGTCCGCAAGAATGACCCAAACCTCCCTGTCGCTTGCCATTTTAACACTCCACCCTGCTCTCTTGCCCACATGTCTGTCCTTGGCTTGCTGCATTTTTCCAGTGAAGCCCAACGCAAACTGGAGGAACAACACCTCATCTTCCGACTAGGCACTTTACAGCCTTCCGGACTGAATATTGAATTCAACAACTTTAGGTCTTGAGCTCCCTCCTCCATCCCCACCCCCTTTCTGTTTCCCCCTTCCTTTTGTTTTTTTCCAATAAATTATATAGGTTTTTCTTTTCCCACCTATTTCCATTATTTTTAAGTATTTTAAAATATTTTATGCTCTCCCCACCCCCACTAGAGCTATACCTTGAGTGCCCTACCATCCATTCTTAATTAGCACATTCGTTTAGATAATATCACCAACTTTAACACCTATGTGTTCTTTTGTTCTATTGTTGTTGACATCTTTTGATGATCTGCTTCTATCACTGCTTGTTTGTCCCTACAACCACACCACCCCCCCTCCACTTCTCTCTCTCTCTCTCTCCCCCCCCCCCAAAACACACACACACACCTTAAACCGGCTTATATTTCAACTCTTTCTTGGACTCGAACTCAAGTTCTGTCGAAGGGTCATGAGGACTCGAAACGTCAACTCTTTTCTTCTCCGCCGATGCTGCCAGACCTGCTGAGTTTTTCCAGGTAATTCTGTTTTTGTTTTACAAGAAAACCCCTGACCTGTGTGTGTCTTTTACAGTCACAGCACTTAAACAGTTAAACACTCTCTGAATTGGTAAACAAATTCTTTTAAAAACACCTGTTGCAGTCAACTGAGATGTGGAAAGAGAGGGGAGCCATTCTATCACTCCTCATCTGGCCATAACACTATTCTCAGAAGAAATTGGACTACATAAAACATAAATTTTAAAATGTAAATCAATGAGTGACTTATGCTCTTCTAGCAACTTGCTTAAAACCGAATCATCATAAATTAATCTTGACAGAAAATCAAGCAGGCAACAGTGGAATGCTGGTAAACAACTCAATTAAAGAAAAATGACCGTGAATTGCTCTTGAAGCAGTTTAATGCATTGGCGTGAATAATGAAATCCCAGTAAACTGCTGAAGTGATTGAATAGATTAAATTCCTTTCTGGCAAGTAGATTCTATACAATGATCGAAAAGGAAATGTCTATAATAGCTTGTTTTGAACATCATCTAAAATTATCATAGTTCAATCGAACAACACGTGTTTAATGAAAAATATATTTTACTAACCTGCAGATGGGAATATCTTGGCATTTGCTGCTTCCTTTAACCTCAGAGAGAGCAACATTTCAGTTCTTAGTGAAGATAGAAGACACATTAGATGGATAGTAGATAAACTGGTTTGCTAAGAACATGTCAAGAAACCCAAGTAGGAAAGGGGAAAAAAAATGATTGAATTTATGAATAAAGTACAGCAATGAATGGTATGTACTGCCTAGATGAAAAGGAAATGACCCACTAATACATGCTCTGGTATGGCCTGTTCTTCCTTTCAGCTGTTTACTGCTCCAATTACTATACTACGTATAGTATGGAGAATTCAGATATGCAAGGCCTCCTGAGGAGATTTGATATGTAACTATCTGGGCAGATAATTAAACAAGGTCTTTGGCATCTTTTTTGGTTCCTCACTGAGGAAAGCATTCTATATTTTGCATAATGGTGCAGAAAGACATTCTCTAGCGTCTCAGCCACGGTTCAGTAAGTATAGCACTCTTCCCTATGCTTCAGAGAGTAATGGATTCAAGTCTCAATCCACACACTTCAGCACATAACCTAGGCTGGCACTTCAGTGCAGTATCGAAGAAGTGCTGCACAGCTCGGGTACTTTCTTTTGGATGAAAGGTTAAACCAAGGGCCCATCTGGTCTCTCAGGTAGATATTAAAGATCCCATGGCACTATTTGATGTAGAGCAGCAGAGTGTTCTAGCCAATATCTTTCCCTCATCAAACACCTAACATAGCTAAAACTAAAGCAAAATACTGCAGATGCTGGACATCTGAAATAAAAACAGAAAACGCAGGAAACACTCAACAAGTCAGGCGGCATTTGTGGTATGAGCCAGAGATAGCACTGCAGGGCTGGCACAAATGATCTGCTTCATTTATTTAAGTGCTGTTTATGGGTCTATGCTTGGCATAAATTGGTATCGTATTTGCAAGGGCAGAATATTTTGCATGGCGTGAGGGTGCGCGCCCGACACTTTCAAGCGTAAAATAGCGCTCAATGACATCAGGTGAGCATCCCGACGTCATCGCACACTCGCGCGATATTTCACTCAGCGGGCATGCGTTGGTGCCGGAGCTGCGTCCGCCATTAATGAAGAGGCTAGTTAAGGCCATTAAAAAGTCAACTGACACAGTTTTTTCGTTGCCTGTGCGATTTTGCACTCATCGCAAGGGCAAAACAGGCAGGCGGCCAGCCTACAATTTCAAAAACCTCATCCACAGGCGGGATAAAAATGGTCAGCAGCATTGCCAGTGTGAGTAGTGAGGAGTTTGGTAGATAGTTTGCTGCTGGTGATTTATTGGTACTTGGCAGCTTCATCTCTGTTCGGGGCTTCATTGTTAGCATTTCCAGGCTTCATTTCAGGTCTCCTTGGTATCTCCAAGGACCCCAGAGAATTCCGACCGTGTGGACCCTTCCAGGTATCAGACAGCCTTCTGTTACCCTGGTAATGGGGATTCTGGTCTCCGCTGATGGCACCTCCCCTGAGGAGGAAGAGAGGGGCAGAAGGGAGAGGAGGCCAGGTGTCCCTATGCAGCTTCCAGGGGAGGGACCTGTGGGAGGAGAGGAGCAGGCACAAGTGGGGCAGGGCCAGCAGGTAGTCCAAGGCAGTAGGGGTCGCAGAAGTCACCACTATCCTGCTGCCAGGGTTTACAGGCAGCAATGCAGCTGCCTCAACATGACTGAGGTGCAATGCTGAAGGAGGCCCCGCCTCTCAAGGGAGACCGTAACCTTCATCTGTCAGATGATTGGGCCCTGACATCACCTCCAGCTGTGTGGGTGGACACCCCATGTCAGTGGCTCTGAAGGTCACAGTGGCCCTCAGCTTCTATGCCTCCGGATCTTTCCAGGGGTCAGTGGGGATCTGTGTGGAGTCTCCCAATCAGCTGTCCACAGTTGCATCAAGCTGGTGGCAGAAGCTCTGTTCAGGTGGGTATTGACTTTCGGTCATTCCTGTACGGATGAGGCCAGCCAGGCTGAGCGAGCCAGAGGCTTTGCAGCGATTGTTAGGTTCCCCGCGTCCAAGGTGCAATAGACTGCACACATGTGCCCATCAAGGTGCCAGCAGGTGAGCCCGTTGCTTTGTCAATAGGAAGGGATTCCACTCCATGAACATGCAGATAGTGTGTGACCACAGGATGCTGATTCTGCAAGTCTGTGCAAGGTACCCAGGCAGCTCAAATGACGCCTACATCCTCAGACACTCCCAGGTTCTGAGGCTCTTCAGTGCTCCAGCCCGATTGGATGGATGGTTGCTGGGTGACAAGGGCTATCCCTTGAAAAGGTGGCTTATGACGCCTCCCCACCACCCAAGAACAGAGGCAGAGCAGCGTTATAAAAGGAGCCAAGCCTCCACAAGGGCAGTGATAGAGAGGACCATAGGTCTTCTTAAGATGCGCTTCTGATGCCTGGACCATTCAGGGGGAGCACTGCAATAACCCCCTGAGTGGGTGTCACTGATCATGGTCACATGCTACGCTGCCTGCAATCTGGCACTGGCAAGGGGGGGGTCCCACTGGAGGAAGAGGATGTTGACACAGCTGCACAGGCCACAGATGATGAATCCAGTAGTGAGTCAGAAGAGGAGCACGGTGAGGAGAATGCTGAGGGTGTGGAGGCGGTTGTCTGTAACCTCCAGGGAGGCAGGGACACCACGGATGCCCTGATCGAATTCCCTTTCAGCTAGGCTGCCAAATAAGTGCTACCACCTCATGCCAGGGCTGCCACCTCTGAGCCGGATGTCTGAAATGGCCCTTTCCTTTGACCCCAAAGTCCACTCAGTGCCTGTGCAATAAAGTTTCGAACCACCCACGTCCAGCATTACCTACTGGCATGGCCCAAACCACATTAAATAAAAAAGGTGAAACATACTCGGGCCATTACAACAAAAGAAAATTTATCTCATGTTGACAGTCAAAACAAATTAACAGAACCTTCTCTGGTCTCCAACCCCAGATCAGTTAAATTAAACAAAACATTGCACAACAGAAGATCACCCACGACCATTCCCTCTTGTGCTCATGGTGCCTTAAACTTATGTTTGCAAGGGCTATGTCTTGGTGCCCCACCTCGCTGGCACTGGTATTGGCGATAGCCTGCTGACTCTGCTGTCCTGTTGGCCATGATGATCTTGGTGGTTGTCCTCTAGCTAGTGGATCCTGTGCTGGCCCTGCCTGGGAGAGAGCGGCCAATTCCACAGCTGGCATCTCCCCAGTCATTGCAGCCTCATTAGATGCCACAGTCACTGGCAGAGGGGTGGAGGAGCTGCTGCCCTCATCCAAAGCACCCTGAGAGGAGCCTGCAGAGACAACAGACAGCTCGTGTACCAACGTGAGTTTGCTCTGTACATCCCTGCTCACCATTGATGGACAGGCATGTAGCTGGGATACTGGGTGCCTCCTCCATCTCCCACATGGACACTAACCATCTAGTACTTGTGTGAGGGCTTACAGGTCCGAACGCAATCCCAGGAACCGCTGATTCTGTTCCTGTAGCTGCCTCTCCATGAGAGTCACCACTTTCTCAATGGAGGAGGCAGTGCGTTCCGGGATGAGGGTCAACGCAGTGCTGATGCTCCACATAACTCCTCCTTAATGGAGACCATGGCACACAGACCCTCACAGATCTCCGCCAGATCCTCCTGCACATCCTGCTGGACATCCAGCATCTGCCGCCTAATGGACGACTCCAGAGGCTCATCATTTGCCTTCGACTGAGCATCGTCCTGGTCTCCGGTCTGACTGCCGGTGCTCTGGGTACTCTCTGCCTTTGCCTGCACCTCAAGCGAGTGTGAAGCGCCCTCACCGCTGTGCACCAACATTCTAGCCAAAGATCTAATGCCCACCAAGGTGCTGGTATCTGCACTGGTGCCTGGTTCAGAGAGCGGGTGTGACGCAGGTGCACCTGGTTCCTGGTGGTCCTCTGGAATCTGGGGTGGGTCTTCAGGGTCCTGCAATTGGGTGCGTGGTGGCAAATCTAAGGGAGAACAATGACATGTCATTCGTTAAAGTCATCACACTGTCACTGTACTCTGGTGAGACCATGGTGATCCGCATCATGGTGCCACCATCTTTCAATGGTCAATGGGGAATCCAGTTTTGAGGCTCCCATCAATGAGGAGACTACACAAGAATGTTTGCACCATCTGAAACTCTCACCTCTGTGAGCTGCACTCTTACCTTTGTCTGACACCCCAGCCCCTCTGTGGCCAGTTGACTGAGGTGCGTGGAGCCTCTCCAACTATAAATCGTCCTGCTCATATCTGATTAGGTTTAGGAGGTTAGCGGGGCCTTTGCTGGTCTGTGACCTTTCAGTGTTGTTGTGAGCCATCTTCTCCTGAAAGGACAGAGGAGCATTGATCAGTCCACTCTCTACCTGCAGCACCATTGCAGCCTGGCCAACCCCACCTGAGGAACACCTCGCAGGACACATCCGAGTCGTAACCCTCAAGGCGCAAGGCACTCAGTCCAAGCAGCCAGGGCTCACCCACTTGACCAGCTCCGGCGTGTTTGACAGTTGGCACTCAGACTCTAATGCTCCTGAGCTCCACGGGGGGATGGCCAGGCTTTAACCCTTCAACACACTGATATATGCCAACATGGCACTCACCCTTTCTGATCACAACAGGTCATTAAACCTCTTGCAGCACTGGACCCAGGTGCAAAGCACCACATCATGGCTGCTGACCAGCGCTGCCACCTCCTCCCAAGCTCTTTTGTAAGGTGCAGTGGCCTCCACTTTCCATCCCTGGAGACAAGGATGTCCCTCCTGGCAGCCACCTCCTCCAGGAGGACCGTGGGGCACTCCAGAAAAACAGGGGACCAAGTGCTCATCTGACCTGCCCTCCCACCTGGCATCTGCAGCCGCATTTGTATCCATAACTTTTACTCTCCTGCTGACAACACCGAAGACGTTTTCCTCGCTGGCAGCCTTCAAGGGCCTGACTGTGCTGGTTTTAAACCGGCTGCCAGGTCACCATTGGCCCCGATGGCTGACAGGCCCCTGCCCCTTCTCGACCACTGGGATCCGCTGCTCAAGCTCAGCGGGCCTTAATTGGCCCACCAGCGTGAAATTGCGGTCGGGAGCCTATTGCGGGTGGGGGGTCATTTCCTGGCCACTCCTCGGCCCACCGACCTCAAAATTCTGGCCTATATTACAATACTGTATTGTATGACTATATTTCAAACAATAAACTTAATTAGTAGTAAAGTGGTTTGGGATGTCCTGAGGGTGAGAGGTCCGATATAAATGCAAGTTCATTCTTTTCATTCTAAAGTCAGAAGTGTAGAAATTGTGTTGACCTGTCACATGGACCAAGACACACCTGGTATTGGGTCTCGAGGCTCCCTTACATGCAACTATTGATTTGCAGCATGCAGCTCCCTGGTGAAGAGGATTTAAATTTTAGGCTGGCACGTGACTGATAGCAGCCTTCGAGTAAGTCCAGACAGAAGAGCAGAAGCGTTTAGGAGACAAAGAGGTAACAATCTGGAAGGAAGCGGGCAAGCAAAAGGAGGAAAGCAATCAGGAAGGGGCCTAAGGAGAGCCAGGAAACAATCTTTGATACTGCAGTGCATCTGAGAGGAACACTCCTGCTCTTCGAGCCTCCAAATTCAACTCGTTCATTGGTGTCATTCCCAGAAGGCTGACTGTCATGGAACCCCACCTCGGTCTGTCCTGCTCTGCCCTTATACGTTCCACAAAGGTCAACTGTATCCAGTCCATTATATCACCATCCATTTCTACTCTGCTTTCCTCTCCTATATTTTCCATCAATCGTTCCTTCCAATGGTTGTCTCTGTTTACAGTCTGCTCTAAGATTGTGATCCCTTTTTGGTGTTATTCACCAATTTTGTCTCTTTGCCAGCCATTTCCAGCAACATTCAGAATCAATTAAGAATTCTCAAGATAAACTTGCCTCATTGTAGGTGGCCTCCAGCAGTGCGAGCTGTTTTAGAGTGCATGTAGATCAAGTTTTCTAGAACACAGTTGGCCCTTATCTTATTCTTTTCCAATTGTTCATAGGATGTGGGTGGCACAGGCTGGGCCAGCATTTACTGCCCATCCCTAATTGCCCTGGAGAAGGTGGTGGTGGTGAGCTGCCTTCTTGAACCGCTGCAGTCCCTGTAGTGTAGGTACACCCACGGTGCTGTTAGGGAGGAAGTTCCATGGTTTTGATCCAATGACAGTGAAGGAACGGCTAACTAGTTCAAAGTCAAGATGGTGAGTGGCTTGGAGGGAAACTTGCAGGTGGTAGTGTTCCCATCTGCCTGCTGCTCTTGTTCTTCTAGGTGGTAGAGGTCAAGGGCTTGGAAGGTACTGTCGAGGAGCCTTGGTGAGTTACCGCAGTACACCTTGTAGATGGCAAACACTACTGCCACTGTGCATCGGTGGTGGAGGGTGTGAATGTTTAAGGTGGTGGATGAGGTGCCAATCAAGCGGGCTGCTTTGTCCTGGATGGTGCTAAGCTTTTTCAGTGTTGTTAGAGCTGCACTCATCCAGGCAAGTGGAGTGTCTTCCATCGCACTTCTGACTTGTGCCTTGTAGGCAGCGGACAGGGTTTCAGAAGCCAGGAGGTGAGTTATTCTCCACAGAAGTCCCAGCTTCTGACCTGCTCTTGTAGCCACATATTTATATGGCTTCAGTTCAGTGTCTGGTCAATGCTGAGCCCCGGGATGTTGATGGTGGGGTTATCAGTGATGTCAAAGAGAGATAGTTAGATCCTCTCTTGTTGGAAATGGTCAATGCATTTCACCTGTGTGGTGTGAATGTAACTTGCCACTTTTCAGTCCAAGCCTTGTTACATTTGGACATGGGCTGCTTCAGTATCTGAGGAGTCATGAGTGGTGCTGAACATCGTGCAATTATCAGCGAACATCCCCAGTTCTCACCATCTGATGGAGGAAAGGTCATTGATGAAGTAGTTTAAAGTGGTTGGGCCTAGGACATTACCCTAAGGAACTCTAGCTGCGATGTCCTGGGACTGAGATGATTAATCACTAACAACCACAACCATCACCCTTTGTGCTAGTTATGACTCCCGCTGATTCCCATTGACTTCAGTTCCGCAGGGGTTCTTTGATGCCACACTCAGTCAAATGCTGCCTTGGTGACAAGGGCAGTCACTCTCACCTCACGTCTTGAGTTCAGCTCTTTTGCCCAGCTTTGAACCAAGGCTGTAATGAGGCCAGGAGCTGACTGTATCTGGCAGAACTCAAACTGCGTGCCAGTGAGCATGTTTTTACTGAGTAAGTGACACTTGATAGCGCTGTCGATGATACCTTCCATTACTTTGCTGATGATTGAGAGTAGATTGATGGGTCTGTAATTGGCCGGGTTGTATTTGTCCTGCTTTATGTGGACAGGACATACCTGGGCAATTTTCCACATTGCAGGGTGTTAAGGCAAAGTGGATAATAAATGCCGAGCTGCTCAAACCCCAGAGGGAAACTTGAAACAGCAGCCACAATTGTTGTGCAATTTGTATTTTTTTGAGATGTGTGCCTTGAATTCAGTAGTAATAAGTCTACCAAGGCTTAGAGATTTTTTTTACAAAACTAAACTAAACATTTATTAATGAAAGAAAAGATTTTAAGCACATACATAGCTCCACAAAACACTAATATAATAACTCCTAAATCTCCTAATTAATCTCGCTCCCAGTTACACATCTGTTAAGGAAGTAGTACAACAAAATAGATTTTGACAGACCCAAGCAAAGCACACAATGCCCTGGACAGTGATATTCACAGTGAGTTTTTTTAGTTTCGGTTCCTGTAGACAGCAGCTTGATGCATTGAGGCTGAAGGCTCTTCACATGTGTTAGATCTCAGAATGCCTTCCTCCTTACACATAATCTCATCTCCTTTATACATGTTTCTCCCTTTTTAATGTAAATCCCTTTGTTCCAATATGTCTTTGTAACTTTACTTTTTCCATAATATAAATATTTCATAGCATTCATATTATCAGTAACCTTTGGGAAAAATAAACACACTGTTTGACTTAGCTTCATATGGCTAGGTGTAACATCTTACCATCTCTTTGCAGTTCAAACTACTCTGCTTTATTTAAAAATTCAAATGTTCTTCACAACTCACATTCTAAAATTTCAGCCATGTTTACGTATTTAGCATTTCAAACCTAGCTTCCCTTTTGATCACTCAAAAACTCCAGGCTATCTGTCTCCAATTCAATTAAATCCCCCCCATACACATCCAAACAGAGAAACTAATCCAACCCCACAATTAACCTACCTTTACAATAAGTCACAATAAGATTATGAAAATTATTACATTTTCATGACACTGGGTAGATGTCAGTGTTGTAGCTGTACTGGAACAGCTTGGCTAGGGGTGTGGCAATTTCTGGAGCACAATAAATCTTCAGTACTTATGCCAGAATGTTGTCAGGGCCCATACCCTTGGCTTTATCCAGTGCACCCAGCCATTTCTTGGTATCACGTGGAGTGAATTGAATTAACTGAAGACTGGCATCTGTGATGCTGGGGACCTCAGAAAGAGGCTGAGATGGATCATCCACTGCCTTTTGCACTAATGTGCTAAGCTCCCCCATCTTCAAGAATAGGGATGTTTGTGGAGCCTCCTCCACCTGTTAGTTGTTTAATTGTCCACCACCATTCACAACTGAGCGTGGCAGGACTGCAGAGCTTGCCTCTGATCCATTGGTTGCGGGATTGCTTAGCTTTTTTTATCGCATGATGCTTCTGCTATTTGGCATGCAAGTAGTCCTGTGTTATAGTTTCACCAGGTCGACAACTCATTTTTAGGTATGCCTGCTGCTGCTCCTGGTATGTCCTTCCGCATTCCTCCTGGAAGTAGAGTTGATCGCCTGGCTTGTTGGTAATGGTAGAGTGGGGTGATGTGCCGGGCCATGATGTTACAGATTGTGTTTGAATACAATTCTGCTGCTGCTGATGTCCCACAGTGCCTCATGGATGCCCAATTTTGAGTTGCTAAATCTGTTCAAAATCTATCCCATTTAGCTCGGTGGTAGTGCCACACAATGGAGGGTATCCTCAATGTGAAGGCCGGACTTGGCTCCACAACAATTGTACAGTGATCAGTCTTAGCATTACTGTCATGGACAGATGCACTTGCAACAGGCAGATTGGTGAGGATGAGGTCAAGTAGGCTTTTCCCACTTGTCAGTTCCCTGATCACCTGTCGCATATATCTTTGAGCTGGTCGAGTTTTAGTCAGTAGTGGTGCTATCAAGCCACTCTTGGTGATAGATATTGAAGTCCCCCACCCTTGCTACCCTCAGTGCTTTTTCCAAGTGGTGTTCAACATGGAGGAGTACTGACTGATTCATCAGCTGAGGGGGCGGCAGGTGGAAGTGGGGTGGGGGGGGTGGGGGGGGTGCGGGGGGGGGGTGCGGGACATTAGGTGGTAATCAACATGAGGCTTTGTCGCCCATGATTGACCTGATGCCATGAGGCTTCATGGGGTTCACAGTCAATGTTGCAGACTCCCAGGGTGACACCCTCCCAAATGTATACCACACTGCCACCATCTCTGGTGCGTCTCTCCTGCCAGTATGACAGGACATACTCAGGGATGGTGATGGCGTTGGTGGGACACGATCTGTAAGGTATGATTCTGAGGGTTTGACAATGTCAGGCTGTTGCTTGACTAGTCTGTGGGACAGCATTCCTGATTTTGGCACAAGCCCCCAGATGTTAGAAAGGAGGACTTTGCAGGGTTGACAGCACTGAGTTTGCAGCTATCATTTCTGGTGCCTAGGTTAATGCTGGTGGCCTAGCTGGTTTCATTCCTTTTCGACTTCGCACTGGTTTGATACAACTGAATGGCTTGCTCAGCCACTTCAGAGGATACTTAAGCTGCTGTGGCGGTAGTGGTGGGATTTGAACCCGTGTTCCCAGAGCATTAGCCTGGGCCTCTGGGTTATTGGTCCAATGACATTATCACTACACCATTGCCTCCCCCTAAATTCAAGGCAGCCCAAATTGCAAAGGGAGCACAGGCTAAGGCCTATAACTGCATATTCATATTCATTTGCCATTATGTTGGGTGGCACACTTCCACCTCGAAATGAGCGTGCCATATTAGGTGCTGAGCTGGCAAGTTTATGCTGATAAAATAGCCATGACTCCATTGAATTTCCAAGCCATAGTTATTTTTTAATTCTTGTTCACAGCTTGTGCTGCATTAGCACTTCTCTATTGTTAACATTCTTACTATGCAGTTGGTGAAACCTGAGTAAAATGGGAAATGAAAAATACCTTTGAAATAATATTTTGATAGGTTTCTATGATCCAAAGTAGAACCTGCAATTTTATATTTGAAAATCGGAAGTTAAGTTAAAGAATCTCGGACTTTCACTGAACGGAATTTCCCAATTGTTAGGTTGACTGACAAGACCAGTTCTTCAAATAGCACAATAATAATCTTTGGAATGCATTCTGCTGTAATCTAAACCTCAGGGAACCAATAGAGCTTCTGAAATTATATGAGTTTCACTCAGGCAATAGACTTGACAAACAGTAGATTATTTTTTTAATCAGTTATCACAAGCTATATTTGAACAAGGTGATTTTGTTATTGAGTGAAACATTCTTTCAGCTACATTTATTCGGTGCTTGACAATAACAGTTTACACAGCAAATAGGTGGCTTTTGTGATGGAGAGGAAATGATATCAGAAGCTCAGGTCAAGATCAAGTACGACAGTGAAACAGTCTGCTTCAGCCTGAAGCAGTGGCCAGGATCAGTGGAGACAGCTGTAAACATATGAAACCACAACTTGGATCTATACTGCCTTTAACATAGGAAAACACCTCAAGGTCTTTTACAGAAAAGTTACCAAACACTTGGTGAAAAAATTCAAGACCGAGACCGATAGATTTTTAGGCCCTGTAAATCAAGGCATATGGGGATAAGGCAGGAAAGTGGAGTTGATGTATGTGTTCAGTCACAATCTTATTGAATGGCACAGTAGGCTAAAGTGGTCATTTGGCTTACTTCTGCTCCTATTCCTTATGTGTAAGACTGGAGTTATAGAGTTAGGGAGGGGTGAGGCCCAAAGAGGGATTTGAAAACAAGGATGAGAATTTTAAAATTGAGGCATTGTGCTATGAAATCCATTCATTTTGTTGTGTGCTTTGCAAGCTTGTAGTCTGTGGAGATTGTAACATTTAAGGTACAGGATGTCCTACTGCTTGTTACATTTGTTCCTGCTTAGTAACAAGGGTGGGACCCGCTTGGTGTGTTCTGCTAAATCACCAGATCAGTTCAAGGGTTAGCAAACACCATTTCTTAAACAGTCAGTTTTTAGTCACTCTGTCAGCCAGCAAGTGGCCCAGGTAAGGGATAAGAAAGAGAGACAGGGAGACGTCCCAGTTAAGTTAAGAAAAAGAGAGGAGCAGAGAAACAGGCTGCAATTAGAGAAAGGGCTGCGGGAAGAAGACTTGAGTGGGCTCGAGAGAAACCCAGAAGATCCATGAAGACAGCCGAAGGTTGGTGACTCCGTACTGTAGGCTGTTGGGGCGAAGTACCCCTTTGGAGCAGTGGAGTTCTGCTTGGCACATCTGAAGATCTGAAATTGTGCTTGTAAGTTGATGCTTGAGTGTACTCGGACATACATGGGTTGGAAACCCTCATGAGAAAGACGGAGTTTCAGTGAGATTGGTTGACTCAGTGTGACTAATGTCTGGGTCCATGGGATCTGTTTTGGTCGCATCTGTCATTTATTCTGTAGTGTGGTGTGTTCGGCCACAGTTTGTCTGTTAATTCACATGTACCTCATACTTATCCTGAATGTAGGAATTTAAGATAGATATTGTAAATTGTTTTATCTTTCTGAACTTGTATAGTAATGTTTATTTTTGTTTGTTCAAAATCCATGGAATAAGGGTCTTGAGTCTTAAACTTTGCCTACTTTAAATATAATGTTATTGGTTCCTAACTGATCTCCCCAACAACCCGGGGTCTGGCCAAGGATCGTAACATATTGCCAGAACAAATGGAGGTCAGGAAGCTTGGGGGTGATGGATGAATGGAACACTGCAAGTTAGGGTATGAATAGCAGAGTTTTTAGCAAGCTCAAGTTATGGAGAGTGCAAGATGGGAAGCTGGCCAGGAGGGCTTTGAAATAGTCATGTCTGGAGGTAACAAAAGCATGGATTACGGTTTCAGGAGCAGGTGTATTGAGGCATGGGTTGAGATGCGCAATGCCACTGAGGTGCAGAAGGTGTGGGGTTGGCAAAAAAGGAGGCTAAGTCATCAGGGAGAAAGAGAGCCACCAGAAGGAAAAGAGCACGTGGTGACCGTGGTTCCCACAAGCAGCACCTGCTTCATGTGGACTAAGAATCTGGAACAATATTCAGGCACAATTACCTTGAAATTTGGAAGAGCCCATTTTAAGGATGCTCCCCACCCCTTGCAGGGAGCCTGCTCTACGTACAAATGGTGAGGTCCAAGTTGTCCCAGATATTGGATCTCAGATTCATTGTCAGACATTTGGCCCTGCAGGAGGAAACCCAAGAGTAAATGCAGGAATTTCGAGCTGCTTCTAGTCATGGCCTTGTGGCAGGGTAGGCAGAATCACAGTAGGATGGGGATGGGGAGGGAGGTCAGAGGTCACAGATCTTTTGGGGCCTGTTGGGATTGTGGTGATTTGGTGTGTTGTTTACAGGCAAGTAACTTAGCTTATTTGTGCAGGCATCCTTTAGGGTTGTTTCCATCACTACATCCTGTGAAGGCTGCCTCAGAGCAACCTAAAATAGCAGTGGGGACTGCAAGCAGAAATAGGGTTGCCAATTCTGGCCGGATGAATTCCTGGAGGTGTCAATGGATGACCTCATCTCCCCAACAGCCCCACCCAAACACTCTCCCATTGGTCATCCAACATGTCTATCAGCATGGCGCTCCGCCCTCCCACAACAAACTGGAAAGCAAACTCTTTGTTACTCAGTTGGATGTTTGTTGCCTGCCAGTCAAATAGCCTCTTTTTTCCCATCACCAATATTTTTATAATTAACAAATAAAAATGTTTAAAGAAAATTATTCTTTTGAAATTCCCCTCTGATCTTTCTCCTGGGAGTGCTCCCAGCAATGTGCTGAAGATTAATTTCCAATTCTTGGAGACTCCAGCACAATCCTAGGGGGCTGGCTACCCTAAGCAGATATTAGGACCTTATTTGCATAAGCAAAAGGCCGAACACCTGCTTCGGGCATGGGTCAAAGATTCCTGTTATTTGTTATCCAATATTGCTAGCTGTACGCTTTCAGTCTGCTCTTTTGGGGATTAGGTGGTCACGTAGTGCTAGAGAAACTGTGTGACCTAATTTCTAGACCTCCAATAGCATTTATAAGCTATATCTTCATTTACACATCCTCCAGAGCCTTTGTGATCCCAGTGCCCAACATATACTTTAAAAATCACATCTTTAGGCAACATTTGTGATGGTGAGCTGGGCTCCAATGATTAGCAGTGTAAATGGTGACTAATATTGCTTTATTTATTGCACAGTGTGGGGTTGATAAGGAAATCAAGGACTTTAACATTATAAATAGTTGGACAAGCGCACTTGTGAGAAAATCCAAAACTAGGGGCCAAAAATACAAGGGAGTGATTAATAAGGAGAAGCTTCTTTACTTAGGAATGGTTGAGGCAAATAACTTCGATCCTTTCAAAATGAAACTTGATGAGGGTCTGAAGAAGAGGTTGATAGAATGGAAGGAGTGGAGTATTACCCCAGCACAGACAAGTTGGACTGAATGGCCTGTGTCTGTGCTATGAATTTTATATAATTCTATGTAGACATTTCAGATGTTCTGCCGAAAAGAAAAGCAATCCTTTTACCTCACTACACCCTCAGTAACTAGGCACATTAGACATGCCAAAATTATTATGCCAAAAGAAAATTCAAACAAAAGTTCACCCAGAGCTTCTGAATGTTACCTTGCATTGCAATGTAACCCTAAAGTTAAAATGTCCATGATTTCAAAGTTGTTTGTTTTTAAGCTCACAGGCACAGCAGGAATAGTAGATAACTTTTATTTACATTTTCAGATAATATATCCCAACATCCTCCTCAAAAAGCTCCCTCCAGATGGTTAATCAATACAACTATGCAACTGTGCTAGTTATATTACGTTACAGATAACATGAAGGGGATTTTAAAAAGCGATATGATCATTGGCAAAACTCTATATACCTATGTGTTAAATGGTTACTAAGCAGCTGTCTCACAAACTGAAGGTGCATTCAATTTCCCGAGTTGCTTACCTTCCTCTTTAACCCCGTTAATGTCTAGTCGAGGTTGTTCTGAAGCTTTCCGTTTTTATCAAGACGCCAAATCTTTGGCATTTTACTTGCATGATTCAAATATCCTTTTGCACAGAATGTTCAGGATGTCGTTATAATGAAAATAAGCCAATTGATAAGATTTCCTCACAGCAGTGTTGTTCACGAGGAGCAGAGAATATTAGTTGAAAAGGTCCCTTGGGTGAGTCATTTGATGTGTCTGACAGAATAATGAAACAGGATTGTTGACTTTCCGATCTATTTCTGTTTCCCGTCACATTTACCAGTATTTTCTCACTTAAAGCTTTAATCAAGAGTGCTACAGTGCTAGCTGATAATAAATTATAAAGCCTTTGGGAGTAGTGGAAAGACAAAGGAAGTCATCTGCCTCTCAAGAATCAGGAGGTACATTCCTGGGTATGCTTATATTTAATTCAGAAATATTTTAGCCTGCAATCTGCATTTGTCACCACAAACCATGGATAAAAATCAGTGCACAGGTTACCATGGTAGACAGTTGACTGGAGGACTATAAAATAAAATGATCAATGACCAAGATAACTGGCATGCAGAGGTAAACAATCAAAACCAACGCACTAAAAGTAGTATCCTTTTCATGTCACAAGATCAACATGCCTCCGCATGCAGGCTGCGCAGAAACATTGATGTATCAGGAAAGACTTCAGACAGAAAAGTAAGGGCGACTCTTTGGTAAATGAACCAAAAACATGCTTCATCTTTTTAACCTACCCTTTAACACCAGACAGGATTGAAAGAATTGAAGTGCCAAACTGATGCTTAATCAGTTTCAAACCAATTATAGTGATATTTATTCTTTCTTATGTATTTCAAATTGGACTTTGAACAATTCAACTAATTTTTTGAGAACGTGCTTTTGACCAAGATGCACTAAGCCTACTATTATTATAAAATAAGTTATAAAATATAATAACTACCTACATAAAAACAAATGACCGCTCTTCAAGCTGAATTAGTTGGTTCAGAAGCATATTCGACCATCTTGAGAACAGGAAAAGGTTCTACATAAATAAATTATATAACTGAAAATCATTTCCCTCCCCCCCCACCCAATCGGCTCACTCCAAATGTGTTAATGCCCATGAATGGCTAGGCTTAACCACTAGAACTCATTCTAGATTTAAGGATTCCCATATTTAGTAATAATTTCACAAGACCTTCATGCAAAGCTAATTTCTTCCTTTAATTTGGAAATTAATAATTGACAAAAAAAGAACTGGAATGCAAGAAAAAAGCAAAGTCCATAACCCAGTCCTATTCAATATTAAATAGAAGTGTTTAAAATCTAACTAAATCCACAGATTCAATCTCAGCTTGACCATCCTACGATTAGATAAAGATGCAAAAGTGAAGACATTGCCATGTTATTTAATTAAAGCAGTTAATGACTTAACACTGTTTCATTGCATCATTAGTATGCAAAACTATATTCTTCTTGTTGGTTTACCTCAATGCTGCATTGTAATCAAAGTCCTTTGCACCATCTGCTCCACCATTCCAATGCACTCCTGGCTGATGTCCCATGTTCTATGTTCCATTGAACCGAGGTCATCCAAAACTCTACTCGCTTTGTTCTGACACATACCACGTCCCATTCACTCAGCTCTCCTGTGCTTGTTGACTGACATTGGCTCCCTGTTCAGCAATGCTTTGATTCAAAATACCCAGCCTCGATTCCAAATCTCTCCGTGACCTCACACCTCACTATCTTTAATCTCCTGCAACTGTACAGCCCTCCAAGATATCTGCGCTTTTCCAATTCTGGCCTCTTTAGCATTCCTGATTTTTAATCATCTGCCACAGCCCCAGGCTCTGAAATTCCCTCCTTAAATATCTCAGCCTCACTTCCGCTCTTTTCTATTTTAAAACGCTCATTAAAACCCAACTCTTTGACTAAGCTTTTGGCCACATGCCCTCATATCTCCTTATGTGCTGCGATATTAAATTTTGTTTGCAAGTGCTCTGTGAAGTGTCGTGAGATGTTATACTGTGTTAAAGGTGGTACGTAAATACAGTTGTTGCTGCTGCTGTATTCGAGACAGTGGGCAAATGAATTAGGTTGTGTGGAGCTAAGTGATATAGGGAAGTCCCAGATTCATTCTCTGGCTGGTGGCATTAACCTTGACTTCAGTGTCCCTGAGTTTGTGAGGGGTAGAGATAAAGGTGGAAACTGCTCTCCATTCCTGTCTCACCATCACTGCTGGTACATATTTGGCTTAGTTGTAGTGGCTCCTAGTTAAATTACTATGAAAAGATGACAGTTCAAGGACATCAGTTACCAAGCCCACAGGTCAACAGTGAACTTTGCAAGCCTGTGTTCCCATCCCCCCTTAGAAACATTCCACGTGGGCCCATCAACGTTTTCAGTGACCAAACTGAGCTGCATCTCTCACATTCAGAATCATGCTGCTTTCCCACATGTGGACTGTTCTCTTTCTCAGTATCTCCCTCATCATTTCTCCAGGGTGCTATCTGAGCATTTTATTTGATCAATTACTTATTGTAACCAGACATTTGAGAAGAACGTGTACCCTAAGTCACATTAGTCAACAGCCTGGCATGAAGTGTGCTTCAGTGAATGAATATCTAGCTCAGTGCTTCAAGTCATGCAGTAATACGTTTAAAGGAATTATAACACAATCAGACACAAACTCATTTAAAAAAAACGAAAATGAGTTTTTTATCATGCAAAACAAGATGGTCTCTTTGTTGGAATTGCTGTCTATGAGTGGTCACTGCTTAGGACTATTCATGTCTAACATAGCCGAGTGCATATTTCATATTTGATGTGAGATTAAAAGGCGAAAAATGATTGTTTTCTTGGCCTACTGTTCAGTGCAGTACTGTGGCTGTTGTGCATTGTCATACATAATAAACTGTAAAATATGTTGTTTCAACCATTTATGAAGATGTTCTAATTAATACATTGCCAGTATTGGTTATGGAAAAGTTCTAAATTGTAATGCTGTTTGGTTATGCTGTTTGCAACTGGGAGGGATCTAAAGAGTTAAAATTTTGAAAACTGCGCTTTCCACAGAGAGCTGAAACTTGCCGGTTTGGCACCAAAAGTGGACTTCGGGGTCATGTGGTCAGCAAATGGCATGAAAGTTGAGCCAGCAAGTCTGGGGTGAGATGGTCAGGCCTTGCGTAGTCAAGACATGTAAAAGTAGGGACCTTGAGGCCCTTGCTACACAGGCAGAGGCATACAGCATTGTAGGAGGAGGAGCCAGAGAAGAGAAGACATCGAAGAGAACCAAAGACAACATCACTTATGTCCAGACAGCTTCAAGGAACAAGGTTGAAAAGCAAGTTCCCTACTAACGCCTATTATCAAGTGTTTTTGTTTTCTCATTTACTTAATAAATTTTGTTACATCAAAGTCATTGGGCAGAATTTTTCGTCCCGTGGTCGGGTGTGTGTCAGACTCGAACGGGAGTGAAATAGTGCGCGATGACATCAGGCGAGTGTCCCGATGTCATCGAGCACTCCTGCAATCTTTTGGTCAGTGGGCACGTGAGAGAGGCGGCAGTGCGCCCACCAACAATTAAGAGGCCTATTAAGACCCTTAAGTAATTAATTAAGCTGCATTTTCCGTTGCCCGCTCAAATGTTCGGTTTGCGGGCGAGCGAATAGGCCAGGCAGCCTTTGCATTTTCAACGAAACTCATCCATGGGCGGGATGAGGTTTCCAGTGCTTACTAAAAATAAGTAAAACATTTTTAACGTCCTTTTTCACATGCCCCTCTTCATGTGACTGAGTCACGTGTGGGGACATGTTTATCTCATGAGTTAAAAGTTTACTTTTGCCTTTATAGCCCCTCAGGTCCCTGTGTCCGCTCCCCCATGCATGCGTACACCTAATTGGCCTGCCACCGTGAAATCGCATTTGGAGCTCAATCACGGGTGGTGGTAAGTTTTGCGGCTGCTCTCAGGCCCACCCGACAAGGGAAAAATTGTGCCCATTGTCTGTTGCCTTTTTGTCTTGTCCCAAAAACTCAGTTAAGGTCAGGGGACCTTACCCACAGAGGTACCATCTTCCTAAATGCCCTTAAACTAAGCCCCCATGTACTCTCTTCAGTTGCGGTAAAAGATCCCATGGCACCATTCAATGAAGAGCAGAGGAGTTATCCCTTCTTTCCTGGACAATAATTACCTCTCCACCAATGTCACTAAAGCCAGATTATCTAGTCATTATCTCATCGCTGTTTATGGAACCTTTGCTGTGCGCAAATTGGTTGCCACATTTCCAATGTTACAACAAATGATGGGGAAAGTAGTAGAGTAATAGTCATAAATTGTGTGAAAAGATGTCATTAAACCAGGAGAAAGAAACAGGTATAGGAAAAATGTAATTAAATATTAGAAAAGAAGTACAGATTATGGTATGTGGCCCAAATAAGCACTAAGCACTCTATACAAATGCATGGAATATAAGGAACAAAATGAATGAGTTGCAGGTGCAAAATTCAATTTGGAAAGTATGACATGGTAGCTGCTAATGAGACATGGCTGCAAGGTCTTTTGGACAGGGAACTAAATATACCAGGTTATAAGGTCTACAGAAAAATAGGGGGAAAATGATAGAGGGGGAGGAGTAGTCTTATTGATTAAGGATAAATCAGTTTAATGTTAAGAGAGGATACAACAAGAGGTAAACAAGCAATGGAGACTTTATGGTCAGTATTAAGAAAAAAAGGATTTAAGACCATAGTAAGAATTGTTTATAGATCCATTGGTAGCAACAGTGAAGCAGTAGGTGGTATTGTCATGGACAGGGATGAGAAAAAACTGAACCCCAATTCCCTTCCCTTATTGTCCATAATCCTTGAAAAGGAAGATGTGTATGTTTCTTACCCCCAAACATGTGGTCACTTGAATAATCAGCAGCAATGTTTTGTGGGTTTAAATAAAGATGATTATTTATTCATGCATTCACCCCGAAAGTCTAACACTCCATCATTCACACACACACACTTGAGAATTAATGCAGTTTCTGAGGATAGTGCACTTTTACCAAATACAAACAAAGGAACAGTTTGAGGTTCACAGGATTGGCTTGTCTTAGGAAAGAAATGTACTTGTCCAGCCCTTTGAAGAAGGCACTTTCATTTGTGAAGGGTTAGTCTAGGTAGGTTGGCTGGAGTTGTATTTCAGAGTTGCTGCAGGAGTTCCTCAACAAGAAGGAAGGTCTCGAAGTTGGTTATTAGTGACTTTCGTCCCAGAAGGTCAAGTTTCAGACTTGAAAAGGAACAGGGTGGGAAAAGTTTTCAGACGTAGCAATCTCCAGGTTTTAAAGGCATAGATATTACTACCATTTTCTGCAGCTGTTGTAGACTGACTTAAACACTATTTTTAAAAGGGTGACCAACATGGCTGGTCACCATGTGGTCCCTCTCAGCCCTCTTCCAAATAAGGTGTTGGGTTTAAGTTATTTAGCCACAATCTGGGTCTTTGTGTTTACAGGCCCCTTGGGGTTTGAGGCAATCATTTCAGAATGGCCCATTCAAGTCAGGAAGGCAGTTAAGGTGGTCTCACCTCTTTATTCTGGGATGTCCCGTTGTTCTTTGGAAACAGTGTGGCAGGTCTTTCCTTTAGAATCCACTGGCTGAGAATCTGCTGACATCTCAGCAGCCATATTTTGTAGCTCATCAGTGTCCATTTTAGAAGTAAGTTAATTCCAGAAGATTCCAGACTGATTACACTCCATATTTTTGAAGTTATGGATAGGACATGCTGGGCATGACAGTATAAATGCGTGAATTAGACAAGCATGTGTCAAAGCAGAGCGGTCTTAATGGAGGATTTTAACTTTTGTATAGATAAGCAGACCAGCATGATAGAAAGATAGTGAATTTCTTGAGCATGTCTGAGGTAGTTTTCGACAGCAAAAATGTCCTAGCATCAAAAATATTAAATTTAGTAATGAGCCAGATTTAGTGAATAGTGCATGAACATTTATCTAATAACGATCATAATGTTGGCGAGTTCAACACAATATTTGAAACGAATGAAAGCGAAACTGTTTGTAAGATTTAGGTAAGGCTGACTTCAATGGGTTGAGACAAAGACCATTCATATTAAACCGGGAAAACTGTTAAACGGTAAAGTGACAAATAATCATGAGAGGTGTTAAAAAAAATTAATACAATGCAGACCAATATATACCCCTAAAGGGCTAGAAGTCTACATGCCAGAAAAAAAAACATAAAATGGACAACTAAAGAAGTAAGAGATAACATAAAACTAAAATAAAAAGCATGCAAAAATGAAAAGGTCTTAACGAATAGGGAAAATACAAAGTACAGCGAAGTGACAAAACAGAAAGGAAGAGCTACAAGAAGGGAGTATGAAAAGAAAATTGCAATGATATCAAAAACAACACAAAGAAAATTTACAATTACATTAGGAGCAAAAGAGTGGCCGGCAATTATGTTGGCCCATTAAAAACAGACAACAGCAATATTGTCTGTGAAAATAAGGAAATGGAGAACATGATGAATAACTGTTCATTCATATCTACAATAGAAGAAGAGGTTAGCGTGCCAGACATCCCAAGGAATCTAATCTTGAATCGCGGTCAATTAATGTAAGCAAAACAACAGTAATGAGGGGCATTAAGGCAATAAAGTGTGACAAATTACCAGGACCAGATCATTTCCACCCCAGGATTTTAATAGGTGAGAACATTGCAGATGCCTTCATCATAGCCAAGTATGCTGATAAAAAGAAAGGTGGGAAAGCAAGCTGTGAGGAGGGTACAAGGAGTCTGCAAAGGGATATAGATGGGTTAAGTGAGTGGGCAAAAATTTGTCAGATGGAGTGTAATGTAGGAAAATGAGAGGTCGTCCACTTTGGAGGGAGAATAGAAAAACAGAATATTGGGCCCGAACTTCTGGCTAGCATTGGAATGTGCTGACCCACTGAAATTAGAAGAAATAAATGCACACTTACCTGGTCTTGAAAATTGTGTTGCTACTTCCGTTTGCCAGAGCAGCTTGGGGCCTGCATCGAAAGAATCCTCGCAGGCCCCAGCAGAGTCCAGATACAGTGTATTCATGGAGGCCATGCCCCCTTTTTTACAGCACTAGCTGCCTTAAAGCAGGTAAGTTTAAAGGGCCAGGGAAATTGACAGGCCAGGGAGAAGTGTCTAAGGTAAGTGGATAGGATTTGGGGGGGGGGGGTCTGGAGGTCAGTGGTGCATGGAGGGCCCGGAGGTTGGGGTGGGGGTGTCCGGAGGTCAGCAGGTAGAGGGGGGTCCGAAGGTCAGCAGGTAGAGGGGTGGCCGGAGGTCAGCAGATAGAGTGGAGGTCCGGGTCCAGAGGTTGGGAGGTCGGGGATGGGGGGGGGGTGTCTGGATCTGGAGATTTTGAGGTCGGGGGGGGTTGGGAGGTCGGGGGGTGGGGATCGGGAGGTCAGGGGTGGGGGTGGTCTGGATGTCACAGGGGTTCCAGAGGTTGGGATGGGGGAGTCTGGAGGTCAGGGGGTGGGTATGAGGTTGGTGGTGGTGGAGGATGGGGGGTTGGTCTGGGTGTTTACAATAGTTACCCAGAAGTTAGAAGAGGTTTTAATCCTTCTAACTTTTCCTGGGTAACTATTGATATAACCCTGGCAAAACCATCCGAAGTTTGTGATTAAACTGTATTTTCGGATGGTTCCCAGCACAGCACAATTGTCCAGAGGAAGTTAGCATTTCTGGGCAATTACTGTCGAAACCTTTGACTGGGAAATTCCCAGAGTGATTCCCCAGCGCATCTTTGGGATACCCCCACAAATCCGACACTGGGGAGTCTGGAAGTTATGGGTGATTAAATGGAGAGAATGCAGAATGCTACAGTATAGAGGGATCTGGGTGTCCTTGTGCATGAATCACAAAAAATTAGCATGCATATCCAGCTAATAATTAGGAAGGCAAATGGGATGTTTGTCTTTATGTCAAGGGGATGGAGTATAAAAATAGGGAAGTCTTGCTATAACTATACAAGACATTGGCGAGACTGCACCTGGATTGCTGTGTACAGTTTTGGTCTCCTTATTTAAGGAAGGAGGTACTTGCATTGAAAGAAGTTCAGAGGAGGTGCGCTCGGTTGATTCCTGCGATGAAAGGGTTGTCATATAAGGAAAGGTTGAGCAGGCTGCACCTATACTCACTGGAGTTTAAAAGAATTAGAGGTGATCTTGCTGAAACATATAAGATTCTGAGGGAGCTTGACAGGGTAAATGCTGAGAGGATGTTTCCTCTTGTGGGGGAATCCAGAACTAGGGAGCACAATTTAAAAATAAGGGATACAGTTGACGTTTCGAGTACGTTAACTGTGTTCCTCTCCGCAGATGCTGTCTGACGTGGTGAGTTTTTCCAGGTATTTTTGATTTCGTTACTGTTATTCATTACTCCATTAATGCTTAAGGACTGTGCATTTAAATTGTTAAGTATTCACAGGGCTAAACAAAAGGTGCTTGTATAATACGTATAAATAATGTGTTGCAAGTCCACTGGGCTCTTGTATATGTTACTACAAGGAGAGTGACAAAGGTAAGTGAAAAATACAGAATTTTTAAAACATATTTATAAACATTTGAGATGCCTTTCCTACTTTTTCTACCTTTAACTAATAGTGTTAAACAAACACTCAATTAAAGACTACTCTAGTTAGCAAAATTGAACTGAAAACATACTTGCCTGTTGCTTTATGCTCCAATACCAAGTTCAGGTTTTGACCTTTTGTTTTTGTGGAAAACGGTATCAGTGTTGACAAATGGAACTCCAACAATATGTCCTTAAACATCTCATTCCCCATCCTTCACTTGTACCACACACAAGCAAACCTTTCTGCACCAGTGTGAATTTTCTATTTCCTGCATGATGTCCTTATACTCTATCTCAATAAGGTTGCCAATATAAACTGGTTTATCTGGTGAATCCACTAGAAACATTTTCAGGAACACTCATACTAATTTCACACCTTGTAGACAATGTGTTTATATTTAGGAGGTAGAGATTTGAACATTGGGTTTCAGAGTTGAAAGGGCCATTTAAACCCACTGTGACAGCTGGTCCCAGATGTTTATGCTTTTTTCTTAATCATTATTCATCAGGCATTTAGCTGGAACATCTATAATAATTCAGTTGAAAAATTATATTTGTGCATACTTCTAGTTCACTTTCTTCCTTCCAGTCATTGCATTTTGCCACACTTTTTGTGATTATGAATTTCTATACCCGTACTTATAATGTAACTGCCTATTGTTATGACCAAGTCTGGAGGAGTGAATAAATTGCTCTTTTGCACTCCTGAGGTTGGTTATAGCAGAGTTTGAATTTTTTAAAAGGTTATGCTTTTTTCAATTTAGTATGTACTTGACTGTATGTAAAGTTAGATGAAAAAACAAGCCAGCCAGATTTCTTGAGTTTTCAAGTAGAGTTAGTTTTATTGTTAAAAACTTAGAGGTAAAAGTAAAGACTTTTAAAAAGGTAAAAACACATCCCGAATCTCTTTCTCTCTCTCACACACACACACACATACTCTCTCTAACACACACACACTCTCTCACTGTCACACACACACACACACACACACACACACACTCATGCAAAACAGAACAAATTACATGGTGCAAGAGTGGAACTGATAAGAGTTAAAGCCCGTAAGAAAAAATACATACTTTCCGAGGTTCCTTTTGTAGTCTTAAAATTCCAGTTGTGTCACAACTAATGTAAGCTGGTTGTTTTACTGAAGACAATATTTTTTAAACCATAATCCATCTTTTTCCAAAGTGGATGCTATTACACTTGAAGTTCCTTTTGATCACATTCACTACCTCTGTGATGTATTCCAAAATGTAACAAAGATAGGGCCCCAAACTTGAGAACAGTAGGGAGAGAGAGAGAGAGTGGTGGTGTCACATTCTGCAGTCTTCTTCTTCTGCTGTAACAAACAGACAACCTTATCATCTTAGCTTTTCACAAATGGGGTTCTAATCATGTGACAGCTGGCTATTGGCACACAATGGAGAGCAATCCATATTTACAAAGGAGCTTTGATCTCCCATTGTCAAAGCTTTCAAGGTGTGGGCAAAACAGATAGGGTGTCCTTAGCACTCTCCTTGCATAATGTGCTTCGTTAGTCCTTCTTTGTTCCTGGTAGTTTCTGGAGTCAGGCAGTCTGCTGGCCTATTGTCCTTGTGTTTTGCAGAGTTCAAACAATGGCAGGCAAGTGTGGAACTGCCCAGACATGTCTCCTGTTAAACCACGTCAAAGGCTTCTACAAACTTGGCTAATTTGTAGGTCAGGTGACTTCTGTAGCCATTTTAAAACAGTGTCTTTGCAGTTCTAACTATTTCTTTACTTTTCAAAAACAATCCAAGGCATTCCACCAACCGATGAAACTAACAATTAATATTTCACACTTCACATGGCACAGCGTCATGACACTATACAACCTAATGCTCCAATTTACACCCTCCCATCAGTGGTGAGATTGTAGCCTCTAATTGTTAGAGAATGGGCATTATTATAGTTTTCTCCTCAAAATAATAAGGTACACAATATTGAAGGCAGACATTTGTAGATTATTAAGTATTATAGTAACTATTATTGACAATATTTGAAATAGACTTAACAGCACTTGTCTCTCCCAACTGCTCAGCCTGTTCTTGCAAATCCAGGTTTCACTTGAGTAGATTATTAGAAGTTGCATAAAACCAGGTAAAACGTTTATGGTTATGATGTGCCACAGGAAGTGGGAGCAATTTGAGGTGATGAACACCTGCAACAATTAAACTGTCTGTTTGGCTCAGTAGTAGCCCTTTTGCCTGAGAAAGAGAGTTGTGGTTCAAGCTTCAGTTTGGACTTGAACATATAATCTAAGGTAATGCTTCAGTACTGTAGGACTCTTGCATTGTTAGAAGTGCTGTCTTTCAGATATGATACTAAACCAAAGCCCCATCTCCCTGTTGGGGTAGATGTAAAAGATCCATAGCGTTTCTTCATTCCTCAGTCAACAACTAAGGCAGATTAGCTGGCCATTCATCTTGTTATTATTTGTGGGATCTCACTGTGTGTGGATAGCCTACTGTATTTGCCTGGACAGAGACAATGATTACACTTCAAAAACAATAATACATTGTGTTATGAGGATATAAAAGACACTATATATTGGCAAGCTTTTTATATGTGGTATTATTCCTATAATGTATGAGTATTAATACCACAAATACATTTCATAACAACACTACATCCAGAAAATCACTGAAAGCAAGCATGCAGGTGCAGCAAGCAATTAAGAAGGCAAATGGTATGTTAGCCTTCATTGCACGAGGACTTGAGTACAAGAGAAAGGATGTCTTACTGCAGCTGTACACCTGGAGTATTGTGTGCAGTTTTGGTCTCCTTACCTAAGAAAGGATATACTTGCCATTGAAGGAGTGCAACGAAGGTTTGCCAGACTGATGCCTGGGATGGCAGGATTGTCGTATGAGGAGAGATTGGGCCAACTAGGCCTGTATTCACTAGAGTTTAGAAGAAGGAGAGGAGATCTCATTGAAACAAATGACAGGGGTGGACAGACTGGATGCAGGGATGATATTTCCTCTGGCTGGGGGTGGTCCAGAACAAAGGATCACAGTCTCAGGATACGGGGTGGGCAATTTAGGACTGAGATGAGGAGAAACATCTTCACTCAGAGGGTGGTGAACCTTTGGAATTTTCTACCACAGAGGGCTGCCGAGTTCAAGTCACAGAATATATTTAAGAAGGATATAGATAGATTTCTGGACGCTAAAGGCGTCAAGTGGTATGGAGAGAGCACAGGAGTGCAGCATTGAGATAGAGGATCAGCCATGATCATATGAATGGGGGAACAGGCTTGAAGGGCCGAATGACCTACTTCTGCTCCTATTTTCTATGTTCCTACAATAGGAGTTGAAGTATATAAAAATGTATAAAAATAAAAAAAAGACTGTTTATTTTGTCAGGTACAGTCGTGTCAGCTTTATTCAATAGACTACGGCAGACATGCAAGTTACATTAGATTTGACTACATAAAACAATGTGATTGAAGTATTCTCCAAAGACAAAAACGTGAATTTGGTAACAGTTTACATATCCACCAGAAAGTAAGTATGGATCTTTCTCAAGATTTAGGAAGGAACTTGCTACAGGACACCATGTATATAAATTTAGTCAGATAAATTAATGAAGATTTGTGCAGAGAACAATAGTTTCTGAACTACTTTGTTTAGTCATGCAATTGGTCAATAAACATCGTAGTCTGCACGGGACAAGGACTTGCTCAGAAAAAAAAACCACAATTATGGCCCCCACCCCCACTTCCTTTCACAGTCTTAGGACCTTATAGCTGTTATGGTCTTTCAAGGACATGCTACTTGGTTGCCTTCTCAAAAGAAGGCAGAACTTCATTCTGAACATGACAGCATCAAGATCAATACCTTAAGTAAATACAAAATGTGTTAAAGATGCTATACACAAGTCTTGCCAATGTTTTAGGATTTAAAGGGGAATTGCTTGTATACTAATAGCATTTGCAATTATCAGATTTGTATCATTGCAAAACTAAAGGAAGAAAAGCACAGAGAAACAGTATATACAGCAGGGATTTGCATAGGATTGGACTTGGCTGTGCATCCTGCTGAAACGTTCTATTGCTATGGTTTCAGATTGATTCGGTTGCTAGGAAACAGTGTTGAAGCTCTCCCATTTTAAACTTTCTAAGACAGCTCTGCAGGATGTTAATATGAGTGGAAAATATTAATTCTGTGCAGTAATTATTATAAAGGTGTCAAAATATTACATAACATGATTGTAAAAAGAAAGAAATCGTCTTGGGTTAATAGGAACAGAGTTGAATTAAAAATTACATAGAATATGCACACTTCACAGATATTGTAACATAAAGGAATTTCAGGCCACCAAAATGTATTTAGCTAATTCTCAGAAGATAGTTTCCAAGCTGGCCATTTAAAAAAATGAACAGTAAATGTCTTAAATGCAGCATAAATGATGGCTTATAGTAACCAAGGTCTCTTACTCTGGATCATCTTTTGCTCCAAATTTGCATCTTTCATTTCCAGCTTTGTATCTCTTGTTACCAGTCTCAAGGTGCTTTGAGAATTGATCTCAGTAGTAAATCAAACCTATTGTGTTTCCTAGCCATATTCCTTTGTGTAAGTGAAATGACTCCATGACTCACTCCAGCTACGTGCAAACAAATCTTTTCTGATCTCTGTCCTCTCAGATGAGTCATTCCCAATTAGTTTCACCTATTGCATTGCCATACCTGATTCCTTCATGATATTTTCAGAGCTTGCTCAAAAGAGACTACTAAATAATGATACCTTCAATCTACATGATTAGCTCAATCATTACCATTATTAATCAATCAACATAAAGGTTAAACATTTAAGTCAGACTACTAAGATTTTTTTAACCAAGATATCAGATGAGATGATAGGTAGCTTCTGTCCAAGAGTGAAAAAAATGTTTAAATTGTTTTTAAAATGTGTTCACAAAAATTATATTTTGAGTACCTATTCAACAGCAGAAGGAATGGCATGAATTATCAGATGCAGAAAGCCTCAATGCCACAATTCCATGGCATGACATCTTGGAGACCAATACATGGCCCATATTCTGACCAGGTGCTGAAAAAAGTATAACAGATACCTTGGACCCATTTTTATCATTTGTTATTTTATATGCAACGGGTACATTAATATTTTTCATATCTTTGTGTGAAATACAGGTTTGCACCACTTCGGTGATAAATAAAAGACAGACAGGAAGCAGGAGCTACTGGTTAAATGTTCAAACTTCTGGGATGTGATGGTCTGTGTCAGAGATGTTCCCTGTGACATAACATTCCATGTTCCAACAATCCCAATTAAAGAAATTTCTAAATTTCCCTCCTTGCTCTGTTATACTTTTAAATTGATGACCTCTGCTCATTGACTCCCCAGACAGAAGAAATCGCCTTCACTTCTCCCCATCCAATGAAATGATTTATAACATTAAAAACTTGTATTATATTTTCTTTTAACTCTTCTTGTTGCAGTGGAAACAGTCCCAGTATCTCATAAAAATAGTTTCGCATTCCTGGCATCATCATACTGAATCAACACTGTCTGTTCCTTAGGTATATGCCATTGTTAGTGGGCTCCAAAAGAAATGCAAGCATAATTGAGTTATTAGCTTTACCTTCTTCCTGATGCCAGCATACTTTTTCCTCTATTGATCTCAGATATGAGTTATCTGGGTGACGCATAGACTATGTTGGGTCAACCTCCCTGGCACCGTTACTCTTGGTTTTTATTGCAAATTGGCATTTAACACCAAATAAGCATATTCTCATTTGACATACCTTCTGTAGAAGGACATTCAGCTGTTCAACATCAAAAGGAGGAATACTGACATCTCCACCATATGATTGTGAACAATTGGTCAATTTTCCCTTTAGCGGAAAGCTGCAGTCTTTCAATCACAGCCTCTGTGGATACACACTTCTCGCTTCAATGTACTGCAGGACAAATTTTCAGGTTCTAGTAGTTTATTGAAATTGGTCGAGATGGTTCCATTGAAAAACACAGCATGGCCCACCCTCTGAGAAGCTGCAGCATAACTCTGACACATTTTTACCAGTATCGGAAAACCAGGGGAAATGTGTCAATGGATATGGAAGCAGAGATATATATTGCAAGTATGGCAGATTTATTATTTCTGAAGCAGCAACCAGTTCTGGAAATAAAATAGAATTAGAAATTAAAGTTGAACTACAAGAAAAATCTAATATTTCCATATTTTCATATGTATTGTAAAATACTGGCAGCTCTCCTGTGGTATTGTTCTAAATGACTTGGAGAATAGTTCTATTCCATGTACACTAAAAACTTTAAAGTGAAATTATGTTTTCATCCAAAGTGTTGTGGGAGCAGTAGTGATATTTCCAGGATCAAATTCAGTGACCATGAGCAAATTCTTACATAATGTTTATTTCCCACACGATTTGTAGCCAAGCCTTCAGCTACCTAGGCCTCTCTGAAGTGCCCTCCCCAAACCTCTATGCCTTTCCTCCTTTAAGACACTTGTTGCAATCTACCTTAATTAAAAAGGCCGAACGTCAGAAGTGGCCAACTTTTCAATGTTCCTGGAAAACAAATATTGATAAAAAATATTCTCAGGCATTTACAGGTACATAAGCAAATACGATTGAATTTAAGCCTATGAGAGATTTATGACAGGTTGTTTCTAGCTATTTAAAATCTGAATTGCACTTTCATTCCTTCTCTTGTCACTCTTTCACATTCCTCAATCCCCTCTCATATTCCAGTTACAAAAGCTCCATTTGATTCAAAGCAATCCTAGCGTTTTTCAGAAAAATGATCCACATGGGTTCCCTCCCACCCATCCTGCATCTTCAGTGTCCAGAGCGTGGACTTTCCATGATTTGCCATACAGTCTGGTAAAGGTTAATTAATTAAATACCACATTCACCATAGCGGCAGTGCTTGAAAGGAGTGTTGACTGGAAATAAAGCTACCACATTCTTCAATTAATTCCCTGGTTTACATCCTGAGAGTCCAGTTTTCTACTGGGAGCATCAAATCAAGGAACTGTTCTCAGGAAATCGCTTACAAAGCATTCCACTCACATATCTTGCATTGAATTACTGCTATATTTCTAATCTGTCTTTCCTAACACCAAACTATGTACCCACATCTCCAAAACTTCTAATTTCTCTGCCTTTGTCACTGTCAAAGACACTCCTGCTTGATTGCTTTTTTGCAGTTCCATTTCCATCCATCCAATGCAGCCAAAGCATTTACTCAGATAGTTCATTGTTCCATAAATGCAGAATTTTCATCCTTGTCCTCTTCACCTTATTTTTACATGCCACCCATCAGCAACATTATCCCCAGGCACATTCAAGAGACAATTTCTACCTACCTGATGACACCTAGCTCTACTTCTCTGCTGGCACCACGAACTCCAGAGATGATGTCCACTGCCCTGGATAGTTAAAAACTTCCCTCAGCTCGGCACAAGCCAAAGTTAACTTTTCAATTTTTATTTGTTTCGATGTGTCGCTGGCTCTGACTCCATCGATCTCTCCAGCTGCCTACCTTGGATGAATCCATTGATACGCACATTATTTAATTCCACGCAGAACTGTTTCCTGTCAGCTGAATCATTTTAAAAAAGGTCTTCTTCAGCTTTTGGATCACTGCACTCTTATGCTACAACCTCCTTCCACAGCTACTGAATCAATAATGCACATTTCATTACTGGCGATATTTCTATTGCTATTCAATTCATATCTGCAGCTTTGGACTTCTCCTGCACAAAATCCCACACACAGCTTTGCCAAGCTGGACTGGCTCTCAATATTCCAGGGAATGAACGTCAAAATCGCTATCCTTATTTCAGGAACAGTGCCTTGAACATGTCCCCAAGGTTGTCTTTGAGATTCAAGAGAAAAAATATGTAAGCTGCCTGAAAACGGCCATAGAATATGAAGTTGAGGCTTTCAAATGACAATGGGAAAGTGAATGGTTAATACAGGCCTATGACCAATTAAATCATAAATTCATTATCTCTGGTTCAAATCCAGGGAAGCAGCACTTTGTGATTCTAATTAGGTCACAATTCTTCATATTTATGAGGATTCCTGTTAAAAATAAGGCTGTAAGGGTGGGTGGGTAGGGGATGGAATAGGATTGGGTGTAGACTCAACAAATTTGGAGATGTGTGCTTTAAGTAATAACTTGTTGAGGATGGCTGACACAAAAAAATGGGAAATACTTCTGAAACAGGGAGGTTATTCAGACGCAGTAGAAGTATCAAAAACAAAAACAGAATTACCTGGAAAAACTCAGCAGGTCTGGCAGCATCGGCGGAGAAGAAAAGAGTTGACTTTTCGAGTCCTCATGACCCTTCGACAGAACTTGAGTTCGAGTCCAAGAAAGAGTTGAAATATAAGCTGGTTTAAGGTGTGTGTGTGGGGGGTGGAGAGATAGAGAGACAGAGAGGTGGAGGGGGGGGGTGTGTGGTTGTAGGGACAAACAAGCAGTGATAGAAGCAGATCATCAAAAGATGTCAACGACAATAGTACAATAGCAGTTGAAATCCACGTGGGGTAAATCAGAGACGGAGACAGTCACTGAGAAAGGGGATATGGCTGTGAAAGCGGGTTTTAGTAAACACCTTGTCAAACACTAGGAGGGAAATGGAAAGCAAGGAAGGTGAGCAAGACAACAGAGAGATACGGAAATCTTGTCGCAGAGAGGAACAGAACTTCTTCAAGGACGTAGGCATTTCTTGAAGAGCAGTGATCTGCTTCTATCACTGCTTGTTTGTCCCTACAACCACACCCCCCTCCTCCACCTCTCTGTCTCTCTATCTCTCCACCCCCCACACACACACCTTAAACCAGCTTATATTTCAACTCTTTCTTGGACTCGAACTCAAGTTCTGTCGAAGGGTCATGAGGACTCGAAACGTCAACTCTTTTCTTCTCCGCCGATGCTGCCAGACCTGCTGAGTTTTTCCAGGTAATTCTGTTTTTGTTTTGGATTTCCAGCATCTGCAGTTTTTTTGTTTTTATCGCAGTAGAAGTATCAGTCTTTCTCAATCTCTTTGTGTTAATCAGAAGACTTTCATTTTTGCTTTAACAGCATATATAGGAGGTATTCTTAACAGTAAAAGGTGCTTTTAAGGACAGGGTGTCAGAGTCAGAGTGTTCAAGGCTAAATTGTGGCCACATTAACCACGATATGCAGTCTAAGAGTACCACATAATTGGGAGTAGTACAAAAGACGAGAGGAAAAGCCAGCTTAGATATCATCACTCCTGTGTAAGGCAGGTTCTGTAGGAACTGAAGATCCAAGTGAAACGGATAACTTGGCTGTAAAAGGGTTGATTGACTCAACACTCCAGAAGCTAATACCTGCATCAGGAGGAAGAAAGGATATTAATTTAAACAGACCACTCATGCGGATGAGGTCATTCAAGCTCTGAATAGATTGACTATTGAAAGCTATTAACTTATCTGATCACTGCTATTATTAATATTCAGCACTGACGGCATTAATTCTAATTCATGGTGGTGCACTGAATTGTCTGTGTTGCTTTTTTTGTTTAAATAACACCATTCATTAATTTGCTGCTCAATGCTATGTAACTCTGATGTCTAATAAGTGATCGTGTACCCAATTTGTGATTTGTAATCAATAAATGGTGCCCAGTACATGACTTATGCTCTGGTGTCGTCCTTGATGATTTGGCAAGTCAATTCACTCAGCTTACTCAGCAGCTTAAATGTAACCTAATTGTAGGCTAGTAAATTTTGCTTGAAACTGGTTAGTGTTAGAGAATTGAGTGACGCCTCATTCATCCCAAACTTATGCAGGGAGGTAAAACTCTTGTCAAAGAAACCATTTAAGGAGATAATTTAAAAATTATATTGTTCCTAGGCATGCATTTGTCAGAGTACAAAAACCTAGCTTTCTAACATTATTTTCAAATCCCTTCATGATTTTGTTTCACTCCATATGAGTGATCTCTGTTCCTCTCACTGTATTACTCCTTATTCTTCACTTCCTCCACTCCACCAGTTTAGGAAGATATTCCTTTTGCCCACCAGTTATAATTTCTCGGGCCCATTAGGTACTGAGCATTGCACTGATATGAATTATTGCAGTACTAGCAGAGGCCTGGGAGCAATATATTCATTATCCAAAAAAGGGGACCAAGGTCAAAAATGAATGCTGAGAGATTTAGGTTTACAACAAAGGGACAAAAAATCACTGACAACTTTATAAGGTATTTTATCTTAATTGACAGAAATATGGTACTCTGATCAGTTGAACACTGGTTCAAGATGTAACTGCTAATAGGCAGCATAGTGGAGCAAGCATTCTAACAGCAAGCACAAAACCATGGAGTAGAATCATCCTCCACCCTGCTGAGTTCCTGCTCAAGCTAGTGGGGATCTACTTGTGATGGAAGGAATTGACTTGAATTTTCATTTGCTAGTACAGAGCTTGAGTATTGCTGAAAAAAAGAGGTGTGTTGAAGCTTTTCATCTTGCACTCATCAGGGCACTTTGCAAGAATATCAGTAAAAGGAAAAAACAACAACATATACTGTATGAGAAGAGAGTTCTGATTGGTTGACATGTGGATTCTGATTGGTAGAGGTGTTGCCATGGAGAATGCACCAGTTGATGGTTACTGACAATTAACTACCAAGAATTGTTTGAAATTTAAACCAGACAGCTTAACATTGATTAGTGAAGGCATTGTCCTGAGGAATGAACCAGTGAATGGCTGTCACTTATTTGTTTAGTAGAAACAGGCAGAATGTGTGTACATGTTCTTACTGTCTGCAAAGAACACTTCCATGGTAGGCAGAATGTCTTTTTGGCTTGACGGCAGGTCCTGTTAGTAGCAAATACCACTTGCATTGCTACTGCATAGTAGCAGTGTAAAACAGCTAGCTTCACCGGTTGCTCAAATTTTTGAGATGCCTTTGCCTTTCCAGGGTAATCTGAGGTAGACTGGGCACTTTTCAGGGCCAAAAGTGACGGCCTTAGGCCCGTTCATGAGTTTGCGTGATATATAGTGCAAACTTGCCAACCAATTAGCACTCTCTTCTCATGCAGTATAAATTGTTGTCTTCCCCTTATATTGGTATTCTTGTGAAGTGGCCTGATGAGTGCAAGACGAAAAACTTTGACATATCTCTTTTTTCAGCAATACTCAAGCTCACATGAAGTCATGTTGTCGTTAGGCTACTCTTGCACTTACCATCACCTAGTTTAGGACCATTATTGCTGGAGGTCTGCAGAACATGGTGCAAAGCCCAGTTAGATTATATCAATATTTGAGAAAAATAAGCTAAATTAAAGATTGACTGTTTGTACACTCCATAAAATATTGACAGATACTATCATTTAGCTGGGCAATAAATGGAATTGGTGAAAAGATAGCACAATGCCAAATCATAATAAAAATCCTTCTCATGTTTCAAAAGCTCTATAATCCAACAACAGACTTCTCTGTGTATTCTAATAAGGAACAAGGATTAATAGCAATGACTTGTATTTATTTAAAATATTTAATGGAATATAATGTCTCAAGGTGCCTCGCAGCAGTGTTAAAAAATAAAATTTGATGCCAAACCACATAACCAAGTATAGGGTACCTGGGTGATAGGTGGAAAGGGACAGTGTGAGTTAGAACATGGGAGCAGAATTTTAGATGACCTCAAGTTTACAGAGAATAGAAGATGGAAGACTGTCCAAGTGTGCATTGGAAAAGTCAAGTTTATATGTAACAAAGGCATAGATGAAAGTTTAATTGGCAGATGAACTAAGACAGTGACAAATTTGTATGATGCTATGGAGGTGGAAGTAGGCAGTCATGGTGATGACAGCAAGGTTGTGAACAGTCTAGTTAGTCTGAGAGTGTTGCCAGGGAGAGTGATGGACCAAGTGGCTAGGGACTGGAGTTTGTCTTGGAGATTGAAGACAATGGGTGGGCTTTTTCGCACTCGCCCGCTGCTGGGATCTTCTGGTCCTGCCGCAAGTCAATGGGCTTCTAGCGGAGGCACTGCCTCACCTGCGGCGGGTCCTGCCCGCGACAGGGCTGGAAAATCGCGGCCAATGGCTTCTATTATGACACAGCCGATGGTAAAGGCTAAGTTGTTCAAATCCCAGAGGGAAACTTGAAACAACTGCCATAATCCATTGTTGCAATTTGTATGTTTCGAGATGCAGGCTTTGAATTTAGTGGTAATAAGACCATTGAGTCTCAAGTGTTTTTTTATAAAACTAAACATTTATTAATACAAGGAAGATTGTAAATACATACATACATCTACAAGATTACTACTTTAATAACTACAAAGTCCCCAACTTAATCTGACTCTCAGTTATACCACCATGAAGGCAACAGTAAATCTCATAGATTTAAAGAGACACCTGGCAAAGCACACCCTGGACAGTCACATTCAAAATGAATTTCTTTCAGCTCTGGGTCCTTGCAGACAGCAGTTTGAAGCTTATAGGCTGGAGGCTTGTTGGATCTTAAAATGCCTCTACCTTACCAACAATCTCTTTTCTCCTTTATACATATCTTTCTCTTTGAATGTAAATTTTCCATTGTATCACAAGGCTTTTAACTTTACCTCTTCTAACAATAACATCCTTTCATCCCACCAATTTTATTAGTAAGTGAAAAAAATAAACACGTTGATTGGTGTCTTCTAGCTAGGTGTAAGATTTCACCCGCAGTCTTGAATGATTTCTTTTAACAAATGCAAATTTACCTTCTATCCTCCTTGTGTTTACCTAATTAACATCTCAAAACTACTATACATCAAAACACCCAGACTAGCTGGCTTTAATCCAATTAAGACACACACAGACACGCACATAGACACAGACCCCACTAGAATTCTACTTTTTTTAAAAATTTTCAATAACATTATAGATATTATCTCTTCATGACAGCTTCCATCTTCCCAATAATTAACTGGAGGAAATTTCTGCTTACCCATCACTGGATGTTGGACAAGCAGTCTGATAAATTAGATTCAGCAGAGGGGAGAGCTAGGTGTTGTCAGCATATATGTGGAAACTAATACTGTGCTTTTGATGATGTCACTGAGAGATAGCATGCAGATGAAAAATAGTCAGGGGCCAAGGATAGATCCTTGGGGGAAGATTAGTAGTTATGTTTTTGGGATCAGGAAGAGAAACGACTACAGATGATGCTTTGCCCATGACCGAAAAGAACAGAACCAGCTGAGTGGGGTGCCACCCATTTGAAAGATGACAGATGTAATTTGAAGGAGGATGGTATGGTCAACAGTATCAAAGGCTGCAGACAGGTCAAAAAATGTTAGGAGGGATAGACTGATATAGGATGAGATGATGCAGCCAAACAGCTGCTAAAGAAAAGTAACACGACATCTGACATTGACTGATTTGTGGAATTTTGCTGAAAGAAAGAACAGTGCCAGCTTTGTATTTCAAATTTATTTAAAAGCAAAATACAATGAAAAAATAATTGAACTCAATTTGTGAGATTTTGAAAACCTGCTCCAATATTAAAATATCTATTTATTTTCATATTGTAATGCTCAGAATTCACCAAAAAAAACAAGTCTTTCAAAGTTCATTGTATTTACACAAAAATTTTAACAAACACTTATGGTAAAAGTACAGTTGGAGTTTTTGATATGCCATTAAAAATTTGCAACTGCTTTCATATAGCAATTATGGGAAAGAATTGTACGATAAATGTAAAATGCTTCCCTCTCCACAATATAGATTGGAATAAGGAAAAATGCTGCTTTGTTATTCAACTCATACCCTCCTGCTATTCTAGTTTGGAACTCACCATGGAGCCCCTTTCTGCCAATGTGAACCATGAACTCAGTCAGGAAGCAGTCCCATACTGTAAACAGAAATCCTCTTCAAACCAAGGTGCTGATCAAGAGGTTTCAAAAACTGCTATAATGCTTCCTACCTCCCCATAACATCAGGGAGATATTCTTCCTTTTCCTTTGAAGCTTTGCTTCATGTGGTGAATGGTGCTGAGATGCAGTCATCCTGGCTCTTCCAAACCCATGGAACTCCCTGCATTATACGAACCCTCCAAATGATGTGCGGTTCCCAAGTGTGCACAAACATAACAACCCTAAATGTGAAGTTTTCCTCTGTATGCACCAACAAAGACATGCATTCTGTTTTCAAAGAGAAGATAATAATTCGATAGCAGTGTTTTTTGGGATACATATTGCTCTTTCATTCAGAACTGAAATGAATGGTTATGTCCATGCCAAAATAATTAGACGTTACTGTTAACACAGAATCATATACGATAGGAGGCCATTCAGCCCATTGGGTTTGTGCTGGATTTTTGAAAGAGCCACCAATTGGACCCTCCCCTTGCAAATTTATCCTTCTTAAGCAGAGATCTAATTCCCTTTTGAAATTTACCACTAACTGCTTCTGCCACCCTTTCAGGCAATGCATTCCAGATCATAACTTGCTAAGTAAAATAATTCTCATTTCCTCCATGGTGTTTTTTATGAATTATTTTAAATCTGCAACTTCTACTTATCAGTTATGATTTATTTCCCAAAAAATAGAAGGAATTTTCTGTTCTATAACATGCCATACTGTGTCCCAGAAATGTCGCAAATTATCATGTAAATTACTTTTAAGAGTCGTTACTGTTGTTATGTAGAACATCATTAGTTTGTAGGTTATTACTGGTTATAATTATCCCAAAAACATCATTTCTTAAAATGGTAAATAATCTAAAACAAAATACCTCCACCAGCGAATAGAGAGCATAAAAAGTTCAACACAACATACTATTATCTGCACAAATCGAATACCATTGACTTAAATAAAGCCCATAAAAACCTTGGCAAAAAACACTGGTAAGTGTGAATGTAAAGCTGTCACCAATCTCCCTGCTTTCAGGAAAATTGAGCCAATTGAATATGGAAAATCAACTCCTGTCAATTCTGTTGCATAAACACTGCTGTGGAACATTCTTAAGGTCCAAAAATCAAGAAAAGATAAATACATGGCAGTAGCTAGCAAAATTACAATGCTGTAATAAATCAAAAAAAACTAAATACCACAAATCTATTGACATTTTCCAAAGTCATTTAGGGATTCATCACTCTCGGTAAAAACAAATAGAAATCCTTTTAATTGTGCAAGACAACAGTGGCACAAGATAGATCAAACAAGGAGACTGCTAAAGACAGCAAACAGATTAGGTCTTACCACATTCTTGTCATAGCTCACTGAGTATCTTATGTCTGTCACAAATCTCAAAGGAGAGCATTGGCCTTTCAGCACCGCCACCACCCCTCACCCCCACCCCTAAAAATATTCAAACAGATTCAATCAGAATTCTGTTCAAGTACAAAGGATTCTCTCTGTATCATTCTCATCAATTCCATTTCAAATGATGTACAGCAATTTTTTCCAAACTAACAATCAGAATCCAATCATAAATATCCCTTCTTCTACCTTCTGCTAGACTTTATCACTGGTTTACAATCATGCTGTGAGGACTTTCTTGATATAAGTAGATTTTGCTTCACTTTCTTCAAAACCAAGTAATTGTAAACTGTTCTCCCATTGGAATGGACAGATTATGCAAAGTGAGCACCTGAAAGGAAAATGGAAAATCAAATACATGACACGAATAGAAGCAACAAGTCTGTTTCTATATTCAGTCCATGTCCAAATGTAGTCCATGTCTAAATGCAGCAAGGCCTGGACAATATCCAGGCTTGGGCTGACAAGTGGAAAGTAACATTCATGTCACACAAGTGCCAGGCAATGACCATCTCCAACAAGAGAATCTAATCATCGCTCCTTGACGTTCAATGGTATTAGTATTACGGAATCCCCTGCTATCAACATCCTGGGTGGGGGGGGGGGGGGGGGGGTTAACCAGTGACCAGAAACGGAACTGGACTAGCCATATAAATACTCTGGCTACAAGAACGGGTCAGAGGCTAGGAAACCTGTGCTGAGTTAACTCACCTCCTCAGTCCCCAAAGCCTGTCCACCATCTACAATGCACAAGTCAGGAGTGTGATGGAATACTCTCCACTTACTCTCTGCACGACCACTATCATCTAGAAGGACAAGGGCAGCAGATACATGGGAACACCAGCACCTGGAAGTTCCCCTCCAAGTCACTCACCACTTGGAAACATATCGCTGTTCCTTCATTATCACAGGGTCAAGATACTGGAACTCCCTTTCTAACAGCATTGTGGGTTTACCTACACCACATGGACTGCAGCGGTTCAAGAAGGCAGCTCACCACCACCTTCTCAAGGGCAGCTAGGGATGGGCAATAAATGCTGGCCCAGCCAGCGAAGCCCAGGTCCCACGAATGAATAATTTTAAAAATTCTTGCTTATTATGGAAATTTTGAATAGAATACTTTTTGTAGATTTCACATGATTTAATATAGAGTTGAATTCAACTCCCTTCAATAGTCAGCAAGGCACTGAAGGAGACAAATTATTCATCAATGCAGATCTCAGATTTACCACCACCCTCTCCTTCTTTAGCCAAGTTAGCTTATCCTAGCCAGGGCAGTGTGGGGCTGCAACCCATGGTTGGGAAATTGAAAATGACCACAATTCTCACTCTAGATTGCTATCCAGTGGTCCTTGTGTAGAGTGAAGTCAAGCTTAACAGTCATTTCCCCATGAGTATATAGTCTGCCAAAATTCACTGTCTTAGGTCATGCATTGAAAGATGGTAACTTGGGTAATATATCATGAGGTTTCAGATCCCATGACACAAAATCTCAGCAAGGAGTCAACATCTTAGGGAGAAAGCAAATTTCATAGAGTGAGAAATATATGCAAACATTATTGAATTCTGAAAATATATTTCATTTGTGTTTATCAAGATGTTTAAAATGCTATTTACACAGAGCCAGGATCTCACCTTTGTGTCTGTCCTGTAGGAGAAGTCTGTGATCCAGAATCCATTAACAGAAACTTTGTGTGGGGCAGATGGAACTCCAAACACAAAGACGCTGCCCAGTTTAAGGCCATCTATCTGGCTGTTCAAATGGATTATCTCACTGAACAGCATATTCTGAGGAGGAAAATTACAGCTAGAAAAATTACCACACACAATCAAATCTCATAACTTTTGTCAATTGCTCAAGCTACAACAGTGAATAAAATAGGAGCATTGCAACCCAGTATAAGTGTGTGAATAACACAAGATTACTACTTTGGAAAAAAATTATTATAATTATAACCACTCTCTAACCTTTCCATTAAAAAAAAACCCAAAATGAAATATCCAGAAAATGCCTGTTTAATTACAAGTTAGGATGAGGGAAATCTATCGGGTTAGCTTTAACTTGGATGTTTTTTATTAATTTAAAGTTAATTTCCTCCTTGGGATTCCCTAAGGAATCTCCTATCACAAGTAGTGTTCTTTCAGCTGAGGGGCTGGGCAGCAAGTCATTTGGGTTTTTTTTGCTAATGTTGATTTTGCAGGGCTACTGGCAAGGTTTGTGCATTTGGCTCTGATGAAAGGACATCAACCTGAAAAGTTTACTGTTTCCTTCTACACACATGCAGCCAGATGTAATATTTCTAGCATTTTCTGTTTTATTTCAGATTTCCATCATCCACAGTATTTTGTTTTGTAATAATTCAGTCAGCTTTTAAATTGGTTGCATGTGGCTTATGCTAGCAATTCAAATTTTCTTCCTTATGGGTTTAAAGTTTCATGTACAAACAAAGCACCCGTTGATTCAGAGAGATAGCAGCTGCTATTTTATGAAATCCAGGGAAGGATATGGATGCGTTTCAAGCTTAGATTCTACACAGTCAACACTAATAATGAAGTGTTTGAAATCAGACATACTTACATTTTTTGCTAGGAAGATAATTTCAGTATAATCACCATTTTCAAAACTCAGCAGGCTATCACCATCATCCCAGAAGAGTTCTCCTCTAGCAATTCCCTGATCAGACAGTGCCACTATCAGTTCAAATGGGTTTCCACGAGAGGCAGCAGTTGTGGTGTTGGGCTCCTTGATAGAACACAGATTTATGTATAAACATCATGAATACAGCATACATGAGAATTAAAAAAACACATATCAGTACTAAGCTGTCACTGCTGAAGCTGTTCTTATACTGATAAAGACAGGAGTGAAGTAGCTGCACAGCTGCCCTCAAGGAAAATCTGGGATAAAAGCAAAATACTGCGGATGTTAAAAATCTGAAATAAAAACAGAAAATGCTGCAAAAACTCAGCAGGTCTGCCAGCATCTGTGGAGGGAGAAACAGAGTTAATGCTTCGAGTCTATATGACTCTTCTTCAGAGCTAAAGAGAAATAGAAATGTAATGAATTTTATACTGTTTAATAGGGGGTGGAGTAGGTGGAGCAAAACAGAAGGTCAGGTATAGGTGGGGGCTAAGGAGAAATTTGACAAAGATGTCATGGACACAAGACAAAAAGAGTGTTAAAGACTAAAGAAGGTGCTGATAGTGGCATAAAGCTAAGATAGAATTTGTTAATAGCAGAACAAGGGTCAGCGCTCTGCAAGAGCACTTGTCACCACCTCTAGTCTTTAACACTATCATTAACACTCCCTTTGTCATGTGTCCATGACATCTTTGTCAAATTTCTCCTTAGCTCCCACCTATCCCTGGCCTTCTATTTTGCTTCACCTGCTCCACCCTCTCTTAAACAGATTAAATTCCATGACATTTCTACTTCTCTTTAGTTCTGAAGAAGAGTCATATGGATTCAAAACATTAACTTTGTTTTTCACGCCACAGATACTGCCAAACCTGCTGAGTCTTTCCAGCATTTTCTGTTTTTATATCAAGGAAAATCTGGCCCTGGAAAGTGTGGGAAATATAGACTTTGCCTCTTGTATACTGTTAGCTGACAGGATGGTGTATGGGCAAACGCGCACTTTTTCCCTTTTAGCCTTCCAATTACTAGAGTGATATGTTGCAAAGCAAAAAAAAGACTGGCACTCAAGAGATCAACTGGATCTCACCACCAATGCTGCTCCCTTGGAGAACTAATGCATAATACAAATAAGTACAGATCAAAGTGCTCACAGCAGGTGGCTTCTGATTGTGCTTAAAAGAGCTGAATTTAGAGAATAACAATTCCGATATAACGTGTTCGATCTGTTATGTCCATGGATGAAAAAGGAAATAAAACAATAAAACAGAAAAAGGAGGTTTATAACATATGCCAGACAAAGAGTACAGTAGAAAATCAAACAGTACAGAGTTTAGGGGAAAATTGAAAAAGGATACAAGTAGTATGAGAAAAGATTAGCATTTAACATAAAAGAGAACCCAAAAATCTTTCATAAACATATGAAAAGTAAAATTATAATTAAAGTAATGGTGGGTCAATTAGGGACAAAAAAGGAAATCTTCTCATGGAAGGAGAGGAGATGACTAAGGCACAGGATGGGTACTTTGCATCTGTCTTCACAAAGAAGGGGATAAAATTAATGCCATAGTAAATATTACATCAAATAGAAGAGATGGATATACAATATTGGACAGGGTAAAAATAGAAAGGAGATCCTAATAGTGTGACAACTTTAAAAATATAACAAGTCACCTGGTCCAGATGGGATGCATCCTGGGATGCTGAGGAAAGCTAGATGGCAAACAGCGTTAGCTCTGACCACAATAAATCAAGTGTCTTTAAATACTGGAGTGGTGAGAGAGAACTGGAGAATTGCAAATGCTACAACCTGTTTAAAAAAGGAGGGGTGTAAACTTGGTATCTATAGGCCAATCAGTCTAATCTCAGTGCTGGGAAAAATACCAGAGACCATTGTCAAGATTAATTCAACATGGAAAAATATATGTTAATACAGGAGTCAAGAGTTATGGGGAACAGTAAAGCAAGTGGAGTTGAGGCCAAGAACAGGTCAGCCACAATCTTACTGAATGGTTGAGCAGGCTTGATGTGCTATATGGCCGACTCCTACTCCTATTTCTTATATTCTTATGTAAGGGACAACCTGCATGGATTTGTTAAAAGCAAATCATGTCTGATTAACCTGATTGAATTCTTTGATTAAGTAACAGAAGGCACAGATCAAGATAGTGCACTAGATGTTGTATATATGAACTTTCAAAGCATTTGATAAAATACTTCGTAACAAGCTTATTTGGAAAATAGCAGTACATAATGCTAAAGGGGCAGTTGTACCACGGTATGTAATTAGTTGGGGAATGGCATTCAGAGAGTACAAGTGAACTGATGTTTTTCTGACCGGAGAGGAGCATGCACTAGGGTCCTCAAGTGGACAGTATTAGGATCACTGACTGTTTCTCTTGCTTTATAAATGGCCTAGACTTTGGCGTAAGGGGCACAATTCTTAACTTTGTGGATGATACAGAACTTGGCAACATAGTAAATACTAACTGGACTTAAGGAGGATATGGGCTAGTGAAAAAGGCAAACACGATTTAATGCAGTTAATTGCAAAGTGATACAGTTTGGGGGAAACAAAATGGAGAGGCAGTATAATCTAAATGATACTATTTTAAAGGTGGGTGGGGCACCTACAAGAGCAGGCAGACCTCCAGCAGCACAGTCACAAGTTTTTTGAAGGTGGCAAAGCAGTGCAGTAAGCAGCTAAAAAGCATATGGGATACTTGGCTTTGTGAAAAGGGGCAGAGGAAACAAAAATAAGGAAGTCATGCTCAGACTTCACAGACCCCTGGTTTGGCCCAAGCTGAAACTGTGTATAATTCTGGGCACCATACTTCAGGAAGGATGTCGAGGCCCTAGAGAGGGCGTAGAGGGGGTAAACCAGGATAACCATCCTGACTTGCAAATATATTGCCTTTCCTTCATTGTTACTGGGTCAAGATCCTGGAACTCCCTCCCTAACAGCACTGTGGGTGTACCCACACCACAAGGACTGCAGCGGTTCAAGAAGACAGCTCACCATCATCTTCTCAAGGGCAATTAAGGATGGACAATAAATGCTGGTCTAGCCAGTGATACCCACATGCTGTAAATGAATTTTAAAAACACCTCTATTGGGTCTCCAATATGAGGGATGAAGAACTTGAGTTGGGTGGAGAGATTGGAGAAGCTTGGACTATCGTCCTCACAGCAAAAGGAGACCCATTGGAGATTTTTTAAAAATTCATTTACGGCATGTGCGCATCACTGGCTGGGCCAGCATTTATTGTCCATCCCTAATTGCCCTTGAGAAGGTGGTGGTGAGCTGTCTTCTTGAACTGCTGCAGTCCATGTGGTGTAGTTACGCCCACAGTGCTGTTAGGGAGGGAGTTCCAGGATTTTGACCCAGCGACAGTGAAGGAAAGGCGATATATTTCCAAGTCAGGATGGTGAGTGGCTTGGAGGGGAACTTCTAGGTGGTGGTGTTCCCATTTATTTGCTGCCCTTGTCCTCTTAGATGGTAGTGGTTGTGGGTTTGGAAGGTGTTGCCTAAGGAGCCTTGGTGAGTTCCTGCAGTGCATCTTGTAGATGGTACACACTGCTGCCAGTTTGTCGGTGGTGGAAAGAGTGAATGCTTGTGGATGTGGTGCCAATCAAGTGGGCTGCTTTGTCCTGTATGGTGTCAAGTTTCTTGAGTGTTGTAGGAGCTGCACTCATCCAGGCAAGTGGAGAGTATTCCATCACACCCCTAACCTGTGCCAGGCTTTGGGGAGTCAGGAGATGAGTTACTCACCACAGGATTCCTAGCCTCTGACCTGCTATTATTACCACAGTATTTATATGGCTAGTCCAATTCAGTTTCTGGTCAATGGTAACCCCCAGGTAATGCCATTGAATGTCAAGGGACCATTGTTTAAATTCTTTCTTGTTGGAGATGGTCATTGTCTAGCGCTTCTGTGGCGCAATGTTACTTGCCACTTGTCAGCCCAAGCATGGATATTGTCCAGGTCTTGTTACGTTTAGATATGGAATGCTTCAGTATCTGAGGATTGGTAATTGGATGCTGTACATTGTGCAATCATCAGCGAGCATCCCCATTTCTGACCTTATGAAGGAAGGAAGGTCACTGATGAAGCAGCTGAAGATGACTGGGCCTAGTCTACTATCTAGAGGAACTCCTGCAGTGATGTCCTGGAACTGAGATGACTGACCTCCAACAACCACAACCACCTTCCTTTATGCTAGGTATGATTCCAACCAGCGGAGAGTTTTTCCCGATTCCCATTGACTCCAGTTTTGCTCGGGCTTTTTGATGCTATACTCAGTCAAATGCTGCCTTGATGTCAAGGGCATCACTCGCACCTCACCTCTGGAGTTCAGCTCTTTTGTCCTTGTTTGAACCAAGGCTGTCATAAGATCAGAGGCTGAGTGACCTGGGCAGAACACAAACTGGGTTCAGTGAGCACAGTATTGCTAGGCAAGTGCCGCTTAATAGCACTGTTGATGACCCCTTCCATTGCTTTACTAATGATTGAGAGTAGACTGATGAGGTAGCAATGGCCGATTTGGATTTGTCCTGCTTTGTTTACAGGACATACCTGGGCAATTTTCCACATCGCTGGTAGATGCCAGTGTTGTAACTGTAATGGAACAGTTTGGCTAGGCACAGCAAGTTCTGGAGCACAAGTCTTCAGTACTATTGCTGGAATATTTTCAAGGCCCATAGCCTTTGCAGTATCCAGAGCCTTTAGGTGTTTTTTGGTATCACGTGGAATGAATCGAATTGGCTGAAAACTGGCATCAGTGATGCTGGGGACCTTGAGAGGAGGCCGAGATGGATAATCCACTCGGCACTTCTGGCTGAAGATTGTAGCAAATGCTTCAGCCTTATCTTTTACACTGATGTGCTAGGCTCCTCCATCATTGAGGATGGAGATGTTTGTGGAGCCTCTTCCTCCACTGAGTTGTTTAATTGGTCACCACCATTCATGACTGGATGTGGCAGGACTTAGATCTGATCTGTTGGTCTGGAATTGCATAGCCCTATCACCTGCAGCTTATGCTGTTTGGCACGTACGTAGTCCTGTGTTGCAGCTTCACCAGGTTAACACACATTTTTGGGTATGCCTGGTATTGCTCCTGGCATGCTCTCCTGCACTCATTGAACCAGGACTGATCCCCTGGCTTGCTGGTAATAGTAAAGTGGGGGATATACTGGACCATGAGGTTACAGATTGTGGTTGAGTACAATTTTGCTGCTATTGATGGCCCACAGTGCCTCATGGATGCCCAGTCTTGAGTTGCTAGGTCTGTTTAAAATCTATCTCAATTAGCACGGTGGTAGTGCCGTACAACAAGATGGAGGGTATTCTCAACGTGCAGGCAGGACGTTGTCTCCACAAGAACTGTGCCGTGGTCACGCCTACTGATAATGCCATAGACATGCATCTGTGGCAGGTGGTTCAGTGAGGATGAGGTTAATAATGTTTTTCCCTCTTGTTGATTCCCTCACCACCTGCTGCAGATGCAGTCTAGCAGCTATGTCCTTTAGGACTCGGCCAGCTTGGTCTGTGGTCGTGCCACTAAGCCACTCTTGGTGATGGACAGTTAATTCCCCCACCCAGAGTACATTCTGCAACCTTGCTGCCCTCAGCGCTTCCTTCAACTGGTGCTCAACATGGAGGAGTACTGATTCATCAGCTGAGGGTGGGGCAGTACGTGGTAATCAACAGGAGGTTTCCTTGTCCATGTTTGACCTGATGCCATGAGACTTCATGGGGGCCGGAGTTGATGTTGAGGGCAATTCCCTCCCACTGTGCTGCCACTTCTGCTGGATCTGTCTTGCCAGTGGGACACGACATACCCAAATATGGTGATGGTGGTGTCTGGGACATGATCTGTAAGGCATGATCCCATGAGTATGACTATGTCAGGCTGTTGCTTGATTGATCTGTGTGACAGCTCTTCCAATTTTGGCACAAGCCCCCATATGTTAGTAAGGAGGACTTTGCAGGGTCAACAGGGCTGGGCTGTTGTTGTTGTGCCTAGGTCGATGCTGGTGGTCCGTTTGGTTTCATTCCTTTTTAATGGCTTCTTAGCGGTTTGATACAACTGAATGGTTTGCATGGCCATTTCAGAGGGCATTTAAGAGTCAATCACATTACTGCGGATCTGGAGTCACATGTAGGCCAGACCAGGTAAGGGCGGCAGATTTCCTTTCCTAAAGGACATTTAGGTTTTTACGACAATGGTTTCATGGTCATCATTAGACTTCTAATTTCAGATTTTTATTGGATTCGAATCTGGGTCCACAGAGCATTACCCTAGGTCTCTGGATTACCAGTCCAATGACAATACCACTAACCACCGCCTGTACAACATTAGGAGGTGTTTTCATAGAGCAAGTAGGGAGAAACAGTTTCCTCTGACAAGTAGGTTAGCAGGAATGGGCTATGAGTGCTGGCCTTGCCTTGGTGTCACATCCTGTGAATGATGAAATAAAAAAGTAACCAGAAGCCACAGATTTAAAATAATTGGCAAAAGGACGAGAGTGGAAATGAGGAGAATTTTTTTAACACAGCAGGTTAAGTTCTGGAATGCATTACACAAAAGGGTGGTGGAATCAGAATCCATAAGATTGTTTAAAAGGTATGCAGTTGAAGAGGAGTCATTTGCAGGGTTATCGAGAGTAAGCTGGGTTTGGGACTACATTTGAAGCTTTTTTCAAAGAGCCAACAAAGGTGTGATGTGTCAAATAGCCTCTTTCTGTGCTGTAGAAATCTACAATTCATTAGCAGTAGCAGCAACAGGTGTCAAAAGTCCTGGGTCTGAGAACTGGATACCATTTTTATTTTACCTTAACCAGTTTGGTTTTCAGCCAGCCACTATTCTACAAAGGAATTTTTCATTTTTTCGTGTAATCAGAATGGAAAATACTTTATAATGTGCACATATACAGTTCTTTCTCTGTTGACGTCAGTTCTTTTTAATAGACTCCACGATGTATATTTGACAAATTGTCACAGGAAGCCACAGCATTTGGTACATATGTATAGTTCTGTAACTTACAGGCTTATGACAGTGTCACAACGTCTCATGGCAAAACTGCCTTGCAGTGAAAATGTTAACCTTTAAATGTGTTCCAATATACACCTTGCAAATAAGTTGAGAGTAAAGCTCAATATCGGGAGAAAAACAAAATGGGAAAGGAAAATCGGACAGGATGTCTAATGGTGGCTGATGTGCTGCCACCTGGTTTGCTCTTCTCCATAACTTAAATTTCACCTCTACTGAAGTTACTTATATACTTGTACCTGCGTAGGCAAAATACAGCCTCCTCGTACATGAACATTTATGGTATCCAAGGGTGCCTGTAGTACAACGTATTGGCCCTTACTATGAATGGAGGAACCCTAGACATTGAAATATACAAGATCAGAGGGGTAATAAAATGTTGACAAATTGATAGCTTTACGTATAAACACACACACACACACACACACACATATTGTATATTGGGAATAACTTGGTTGATTTTAACTGATCTACGACATGATTTCCACAAAGGAGTCGAGTAGATATTTATTCCGACTTAAGGTGGAGTTGAAAACTCCTATCACTGAATTCTCATTTTAACTGTTCTGTGCTTCACAAGACCAACACTGGAGTAAAGCCTTTTTCTGTCTTGTCTCTGATTCCACACAAGCAAAACAATCTGCATAAAAGCTACGTTGCTCCAGCAATACTGCAGAGCAAGCAAACTGAACTGGAATAGAGAGATAAATGAGACTGCTAAACAGACGAGCATGATCTGATCTGAAAAGGATCTTAGATAAAGCAATGGCACAAATGCAGATTCAGTGACCACATGATGCACAGATGTAGTACACTATCCAGGACTATAGTGAATATAAGAACATGTTCAAGAATGAGAATAATATAACACTTACATTGTATAGATTGTACCATGTTGTAGAGGGAAAATAACCAGAGACCTCTACTGTTTTAGGTTCCAATACTGGAGTAATGAGAAGTGCCTCCCCCCACATGAACTGACGATCAATGCTTGACGTGTTCGGATCTTGAGGGAATCTGAAGCCAAGAACAAGCACCATTTACCTATTTGGTGTAATTCCAACACAACTGACAAAAAAGATCAGATGAAGCTATTTAAATATTTCTATTTCTTAAAGTACTAAAATGGAAGTTTTAATACCGTCCAACAAAAAAAAACATGAGATGGCAATGACAGTCATATGTACATTTACAAACATTAGATGTAACTGATGCCACAAGAGTTTCAATATCTTGCCGTTGAGTACCCAAACTCAGTTAGTTTTGCTGCTGTGGGATGATGTCGAACAAAGGCCAGACACTTCTCCTTGAAGTGGGGATAAGCAAGAACTATTGTATGGAAAGTCAGCTTTCGGCTACTCCAGATAGCTGGCTCAGAGCAACGTCATTAATGTTTGAGAGCAGGCTGTCCATCTGCCCTCTCATTAGCATGGACAAAATATACTGTGTTACAAAATGCTGTGATAGAATATACTCCCAGGCTACACCAAAAATAACTGCTGACCATAGAACCAGAGTAGACCATTCAGCACCTGAAGGCTGTTCCACCATACAATTTGATTATGGCTGATTGTACTTCTTTTATACACCTTTGTTTTATATGCCTTAGTACCCTAACAACAAAAATCTATTGATTGATCATGAACATTTCAGCTTGATCCTTTTAGGGGAGCAAGTTCCAGATTTTCACTAGCCATTCTGTGAAAAAAGTACAATCTGATTTCATTCCCAAATAGCCTAGTTTTAATTTTAAGATTACGCCTCTTGTTGTGCATACCCCTACAGGAAATAGTTTTTTTTTATCTACCCTACCAACCCTCTATCAATTTAAATACCTTGATTAGATTACTCCCTAATCTTCTAAAGGTAGCACAAGCCAAGTTTGTGTAACTTGTCCTCAACTAAGAAACCTTTAAGGCCTGGTATCATTCTTGTGAATCTGTACTGTACATCTTCCAAAGTTAATGTATCTTTTCTGAGGTCCTGTCCCTAATACTTAATTCAGTACTCCAGATGGAGTCTGACCAAGGATCTATACCACTGTAGCACAATTTCCTCCCCCTTGTCATCCACTCCCCCTTGAACAAAGGCCAACAGTCTATTTGACTTTCTGATTAAGATTTTTGCATTAACGTTTGGTGATGCGTGGATACCATTATCCCTTTGCTCCTCCATGGCTATTACCATTGAGAATATACTCCCAATTTGTCTGTCTAAGATCCAAAATAAATAAGTTCACGTCCTCACATTGAACTCCATCTGCCATAATTTTGCTAACTCACTTAAATCTGTCTATGTCACTTTATTCTTCATTCTCCTATCACACTACTTACTGTGATCTGCAAACTTGGATATAAAAGTCTATTCCTTTAACCAAGTCAATAGCATATGTGGTGAAAATCTGCAGCCCCAGGGACATCGTCATCGGAAAATAAACCCTTTATTCCTACTTTACGTCACCAACCTCCCAACCAATTACCAACACAAATCACAAGATTACCCTCGATTCCATGTGTTCTCACTTTGCTAATAATCTCTTGTGCACATTGGAATGTCATATTATAGTCAGTCAGTCTAAATCTGGGTGAACAGACCTGGACAAATGGAGCCTCATTACACTCAAAAAAAAATCTACACCCAATTCCAGGCAAGGATGTGAAAACTGTTAAAGAGTGTTTTACTTCAGAAGTAATCTGAATGGTAAAATACGAACACGAGGTTTCTGATGACCCGAAGTTTAGTTGTGGAGTCAACCAACAGAGAAAGTTTGAAGTTTCAATTAAAATATGACTGGATTATCTGAAACAAATTCACAGGGACAAGAAGAGATTGGAGTAGTTTCAATCTGTCCTCAGATATGGCTATTATTGTCAAATCTCATTTCAAATAGTACTAAAAAGGTAACATACTCAAATGACAGTGGCCGAACAACCATATCTCCAGCAGAGTGAGCTTTGTGGAAAAGTGTGTAAAGGAAAGGCAGCAGCATGTATCTAGTGAAGAGAGCTTTCCGCATTGCTGATTGTGCTGACTCACTGAAGACATATGGTTCCTGAGGCTGCAAATCAATGAGGAAAGTGAGTTAACTAAGATGCACTTTTTTCCTTACATCAATATAGTGGCAGAGAGTCTGCTTCCTGTCTACCCTATTGGAAACTTATGTGTACATTCAGTCCCCGAGAAACTAACATGGCATCTTCTATTACTTAGGCACTAGCTTCGGATCAAGACATGTTGTCTTGTTTGCTTCTTAAGGCTTCACCTTTCTGTGCATTTTTCTTTAGCTGGTATAGTGGGGCCAAGAGGCATCAAATCTTGCCATGACTCCCAACACAAATGTCATCCTGCTTTAACAAAATGTAAATGTTTAGGTTGAAAACAAGTTATATCTAAAAAGCCAAACACTTATCTAAAATTTAACTACGAACACCAATTCTTCTTGTTTTGTGCATCCACGGCTCCTTCCAACAACTTATATTCATATAGTGCCTTTAACAACAAAAAATCTCAAAGTGTCTCACAGGAGTGGCATAAAATAAAATTTGACTCTGAGCCACGTAAGACGATACTAGGGCAGATGGTCAAAACTTGGCCAAATAGGTAGATCTTAAGCAGCACTTTAAAGTGAGAAAGGTAGTGAGGTTTAAAGAAGGAATTTCAGAGCTTAGAGCCTGGCAGCTGAAGACACAGCCAGCAGTGGTTAAGCATTTAAACCAGGGTGCTCAAGAAGCCAGAATTAGATGAACCCAAAGTTAGGGAGGGGTGAGGACATGGAGGAATTTAAAAGCAACAATGAGAATTTTAAAATCAAAGCAGTGCTTGATTGGGAGTCAATGTAGGTTAGCGAGCATAGGGTGATAAATGAATAGAACTTGGTTCAAGTAAGGACATGGGTAACCTCAAGTTTATGGAAAAGGAATGTAGGAAGCTGCCAGGAGTGTGTTACAACAGTCAAGTCTACAGGTAGCAAAGCCATGAATGAGAATTTCAGCAGATGAGCTTTAGCAGGGGTGGAGTTGGGTGATATTACAAAGTTGGAAATAGGCAATCTTAGTGATGACACATATAGGTGGTCGAAAAATCGTCTCAGGGGCAAATATGACAAGATTGTGAAGAATCTGGTTAGACTCAGACAGTTGCTAGGGAGGGGGCTGAAGTTCGTAGCGAGGGAAGGGAGTTTGGAGTGTGGATCGAAGGCAAAGGCGTTAGACTTCCAGACATTTAATTACAGGAAATTTCTATTCATTCAGTACTGGATGTTGGATAAGTAGTCTTATAATTTAGCACAGTGGGGGAATCAAGAGAAATGGTGGTAAGGTAGAGCTGGACGTCACCAGTGTACATGTGAAAACTAACCTTGTGCTTTTGGATGGTGTCACTGAGGGGCAGCATGTAGATGAGAAATAGGAGGGGGCCAAGGATAGATTCCTGGGGATGACCAGGGTTAATAGCGCAGGAGCAGGCAGAGAAGCCATTGCAAGTGATACAGTGACTACATTTAGAAAGGTAAGAATGGAACCAGGAGAGTGCAATCCTGCCCGGCCGGATGACGGTGGAGGGACATTGGAGGAAGTTGGTGAGGTCAACAGTGTCAATAGTCGCAGACAGGTCAAAAAGGATGAGAAGACTGACATCGCTACCTCAATGAGGAGGAATCTTGAATTCATTTTGCATGCTTTGTGATAAGCAATGTCGTCAGTCACAATGCTGCTATTGACAGCTGAGAAAATTTCCTGGATAGTGATAGCTCTTAGTGCAGAAGCAAGAGCTGCTTGACCTCAAATAGTACTACTGAGTTGAATATATAAACATAGGAGCAGGAGTAGGTCATTCGGCCCGTCATGTTCCGCTATTCAAACAGAACGTGGCTGATCATCTACCTCAGTGCAGTTTTCCCCCACTATCCCAATATCCCTTGATGTCATTGGTATATAGAAATCTTTTGATTTGTCTTGATCATGCTCAATGCTTGAGCTTTCACAGCTCTCTAGGGTAGAGAATTCCAAAGATTCACCACCCTTTGAGTGAAGAAATTATTCCTCATCTCAGTCTTAAATGGCCTGCCCCTTATTCTGGGACTGTGTCCCTTGATTCTAGACTCACCAGCCAGGGGAAACATCCTATTTACATCTATCCAATCACACCCTGAAAGAATTTTGTAAGTTTCAATAAGATCACCTCTCATTCTTCGAAACTCTAGAGAATGCAGGTCCAGTTTCCTCAATCTCTCTTCATAAGACAATCACGCAATCAAACATAAAAAAATGTTTTTTGCTGATGTTTAGTGTTTGCATGCAAAATGATTGCACAAAAGTGTACAATTATGTGCAAAATATGCACAAAAAGTGATCAAAAGTGCACATATACTCTAAACTGAAGGACAACATATGGTAACCTTATTCTTCACAACTTTGGAGTATTGTGTGCAGTTCTGGTCGCCTAACTACAGGAAGGATATCAGTAAGATTGAGAGAGTGCAGAGAAGATTTACTAGGATGTTGCCGGGTCTTAAGGAGTTGAGTTACAGGGAAAGATTAAACAGGTTAGGACTTTATTCCTTGGAGCGTAGAAGAATGAGGGGAGATATGATAGAAGTTTACAAAATTATGAGGGGCATAGACAGAGTAAATGCGAGTAGGCTCTTTCCACTTAGATTAGGAGAAATAAACACGAGAGGACATGGCTTTAGGGTGAAAGGGGAAAGGTTTAGGGGGAACATTAGGGGGAACTTCTTTACTCAGAGAGTGGTGAGAGTGTGGAACGAGCTCACTCTTAAATTTTAAGAATAAATTAGATAGATACATGGATGGGAGAAGTCTGGAGGGTTATGGACTAGGTGCAGGTCAATGGGACTAGCGGAATAATATTTCGGCACAGACTAGAAGGGCTGAATGGCCTGTTTTCTGTGTTGTAGTGTTCTATGGTTCTAACTCAAGTTCTTTTCCATTAACAAAGGTCATAGGTAATCATCTGAAAACTTTTTCACATATTCTGCTGCCAAACAGTAATCCAACAATGAATCTTTTAATTTCGTTCTCTGCATTTACAATATTATGTATTGAATGCTTTAAAATAGTGAATTAAATTGGACTCTTCAAGCCTACTTCAATATTTACTGGTATCTCAAGGACTAACCGGTTGATTCAGGCCATTGTGATTTCGCATAAACGGGTAGAACGACCCAAGTTGTGTCCAGCGCACACAGAGTTCTTCAGTGGTGCTCCACTGAAAACCACAGACATCCGCTCCAACAAGGGGAACCCCAAACATGTTAAACAGCATTATTGCTGTGAAAGACACAAGACAACGCACAAAGAGTTTTATATTTTTGATTTTTCACAATGCATATTTGACATTTAAATTGTACAATTGATTACCAATAAATAGCATGACTGCCCTCAGGAAAAATATTAAAAACATAGGTTTTAATATAAAGGCTTTGTTGCTGGCATAATACCCACAGCATGTTCATTTATAATGCCTTCATGCACACATAAGTTTGTATCTTTAGTCTCCTCAAGTGGAGATATGAAAAGGTAGAGGGATTAAAGAAAAAATAATGAGAAACACCCCATACTTCTGTCATGTATATCCTAGTGGCTAATGTACAATAGCACAGGCAGAGCTGTTTGCTTCATTGTAAGACAAGGACACAGTGGCAGCAGTGTGTACCATCTGCAAGATGCACTGCAGCAACTCACCAAGGCTCCTTCGACAGCACCTTCCAAACCTGCAACCTCCACCACCAAGAAGGACAAGAGCAGCAGGTGCATGTAAGCACCACCACCTGCAGATTTCTTGCCAAGCCACTCACCATCTTGACTTGGAACTATATTGCCATTCCGTCACTGTCACTGGGTCAAACTCCTAGAACTCCCTTCCCAACAGTACTGTGGGTGTACCTACACCACATGGACTGCAGCAGTTCAAGAAGGTGGCACATCACCACCTTCTCAAGGGCAATTAGGGATGGGCAGTGATGCCCACATCCCGTGAAAGAATAAAAAGTTGCTTATATTTGGCTGAAGACAAACTTTTCTTCTTAGGAGTCATCTAAACTAACATATTGCAAGATACTTCTTTCTGTTGAATGTGATATCTATCGGTTCCCAATAGTGTTAATTTTACTATGATATTGTTTTGGTATTGTAGGCATTAGAAAGCTACATTTAAATCTTACTGCTAAGTGGTGAAAAACAAAAAACTTGAAGAAAGACTAAAGGCCTCTCCTCCAAACATTCCATAGCTTCACATTTTTAGAGGTAAATGAGAAATTGGTTGATTAATCACATAATATAATGGTCATGGTTATAAGAACATAAGAAAAAGCAGCAGAGGTAGGCCATTTGGCCTTTCAAGCCTGCTCCGCCATTCAATAAGATCGCGGCTGATCTTCTACCTCAGTTCCATCTTCAGCATTACCTCCATAACCCGTGATTCCCTTAGTATCCAAAAATCAATTGGTTTCATATATACTCAATGCCCCAGCATCCATAGCCATATGGAGAAGAGAATTCCAGAGATTCACAATCTTGAGTGAAGAAATTTCTCCTCATCTTAGTCAAAATTGGCTGCCCCCTTATTCTGGTACTGTGTCCCCTAGCTGTAGATTCCTCAAGCAAGAGAAACATCCTGACAGAATCTACCCTGTCAAGACCCTTAGAATTTTACATGTTTCAACAAGATCACCTCTCACTCCTCTAAATTCTAGGGCGTACAGACATTGTCCATATGTCTCTCATCATGTAACAATTCCTTCATCCCAGGAAGCTGTCCAGCAAACCTTTTCCACTCCATCTGTGGCAAGTATATCCTTTCATAGATAAGGAGACAAAAAATGTACAAAGTACTTCAAGTGTCATCTCACCAAGGCCTTATATAATTGCAGTAAGACTTCATTCTTATACTCCAATCTCCTTGTAACAAAGGCTAACACACCATTTGTTTTCCTAATTTCCCATTGTGCTTGTAAGTTAACTTTCAATAATTTATGTACAAGGCACCCAGTACCAAAATTTTCCAGTCTCTAACTAAAACTATTCTGCTTTTCTATTTTATCTACCAAAGTGGATAGCTTCACACTTCTACATCATAATTCATCTGCCACATTCTTGTCCACTCATATTACCTGTGTAAATGTCTTTTCAGGCCTTTGCCTTATTATGCTCATCTAAGTTATTAATATAGATTGTACATATTGTACTTAGCTGAGGTTTGAGCACTGATCCTTGTAGTACCCCAGGCTGAAGCATGCCAACTTGAACCTGAAAATGACCTGTTTATTCTTACTGTTTTCTATCTGCTAAATTATGCTTGATCCAAGCTCACGAGTCCAATTTTTTGTGTAATAGCTTCTTGTGTGACACCGTATCAAATACTTGTTGAAAATCCAGATACACTGCATCCTCAACGGCCCTGCCAGTTACAACCTCAAAAAACTCTTAATAGGTTTGTAAAACACAATTTCTCTTCCATAAATCTATGTTGACTCTGCCGAATTATAATATGATTTTCTAAGTCATCAGTGTTACTAGGTCCCTAACAATAGATTGTAATAAATGACTGATATCAGACCAACTGGTCTATAGTTCCCTGTTTTCTCTCTCCCTCATTTTTGAATAGCTGGATTACGTTTGCTACCTTTCAATCCGTATGACCATTCTAAAACCTAGGGAATTTTGGAAGATCAAAACCAGTATATTCATTATCTTTGCATCCTCCTCTTTTAAAACCTTAAGACATAGGCTATCAGGTCCAATGAATTTGTTGGCTTTTAGTCCCATTAATTTCTCCAGTACTTTTTTTTTTAACTAATACTCATTTCTTTAAGTTCCACATTGTCATTGCCCTTGTTTCCCCACTTTTCTCTGAATGTTTTTTGTGGCAACCATAAAGATAGATACAGTATTTGTTTAATGTCTCTGCCATTTCCTTATCCTACATTACAATGTCTCCTGTCACTGACCAGGTAATGTGTTCTTGTGTTGTTGATTTAGTAATAAATATTGGCCCGGACACTGGGGATAATTCCCCTGCTCTTCTTCAAAATGGTGGCAAGGGATCTTTTACATCCACTGGAGAGCGCTGATCTGGCCTTGGTTTAATGTCTCTTGTGAAAGGCAGTGTGGCAGCCTTTAGTATTTCACTGGACAGTCAGCCTTGATTTTTATGCTCAGCTCTGGGAGTGGAACTTCAACCCATAACTTTTTGACCCAGGAGTGAAGGTGCTACCAACTGAGCCACGCTGATGGTCGTAACACAACTATTGGAATGTAAAACTTTAGTGTAGCAATTATACATTTTGAAAAGGACGCAAATCCATAAAGTTGAAGTTCTGGTTCTGGAAACACTCAGTTCAGGAAACCTCCTTGGAAAGTAGGATCATGCTTCAGTTTGGTGTCAAAACTTCATGTTTATTTCCATACCTGGGATAGTATAATACATGTCATTCCAGCTGCTCGAGATGTCCCCAGTCCAGTGACCAGCATAATGGCCATGACTGGGGAATGTGGACCGCGAAATCACAAATGGACGTTTTCCTATTACCTTGATCAAAGCACTAGACATAAGGAAACAGGCAATGTTAAACAAAGGGTGGCTTAAAGTATGCATCAACAGACTACTGCCAATATACAATCTATTTTATATTTCTGAAATGATATTTGCTTATATTGAAACTACTTTTGTGCGTTTCTTTCTTCAATGATGCATCGTCACTTTAAAAGAAGTTGACAAGCCGGTTCAGTGATGGGCTTTTAAAATTAATAGGCAAAACATAGCACCCATGGTTGCTGCTGGCATCCCTCTGCCATATTTATCCTGTTGTAAAAAAAAGACAGAATCTAGTCATTGGGTTCCATTGGCACCAGTGCTTTTATATTTCTTCTGGGGCCTTCTTACCTCAGCTTAGAGCGTCGCCACTACATTGATGAAATCATATATAACAAACATTACAATATTATTGTGTTTCTGCTGTGAGGATACTGATGTTGGAGAAACGTGAAGCAGTCAGGCTATGTTCTAGAATTACTGACCACCAAGGTCAGACTCAAATAGAGGTGTTAAGCCTCAATAAACAAGTAATGATATTTGCTGTAACCTAAATGGATTCTGGGGCAGTGGGCTGGCTCTGGCTTTTAGAGTAGCTAGCATGTTGTTAATTCACAATCAGGAAACCAGCACCCCCTCACCCCCAAATGCCTCAGTGACTTTGGTGAATGAGTAGCTGAACCCATTGAGACTAAGATGATCCCATTTGGTTACTGGTTTGTGTTGAACTAACTAATCTGAGCCAGAGCAATGGTACAGGTGCTACAATTCAAATTAATGCCTTGGGTTATGGAGAACAAAAATCGATTAGGTTTTCTTCTCCTGTTTGCTACTCAGTGCTTAATACTGGGCATGTGCACTTGTGCATTTCGCGAGGGTAGGATCAGGCCTTTCGCAGTGGATAGCTTGAAAATATGCATCTTGAAAGCTCAATCAGCAATGTCAAGCTGAATTAAAAATTTTGTTTTGAAATGTTTAAATATATCCTGCACAACATTCAAAAAGCATTGCCTTGCTACACTGAACAGTGCATCCATGTCCTATAAAATATTTGCATTGCTGTTTCAATTGTCACTCACTCATGGGAAGCAATGGCCTCAGTCAACCCATAGAGGTTGTGCAGGTTATAATGCGATGATAGATACTGTTTTCCAGACATACACAGTGTGCGAGATCTCAAATTTCCTCCAGTAACACCTGTAAAAGACAAACAGAAAACAGTCATTGTCATAATGAGCTGATTAAATTCTTTGCCACAAAAATCAGAGGGCCAAGCACAACGAAGGAAAACGGAAAACAAATCACTTTTTAAAAAATTGTTCATAGATGTGGGCATCACTGGCTAGACCAGCATTTATCGCCTATCCCTAATTCCCCTTGAGAAGATGATGGTGAGACGCCTTCTTGAACTGCTGCAGTGCATGTGGTGTAGGTACAACCACAGTGTAGTTACGGAGGGAGTTCCAGGATTTTGACCCAGCGACAGGGAAGCCACACAATTTCATTCCAAGTCAGGATGGTGTGTGAGTTGGAAGCAAACTTGCAGATGGTGGTGTTCCCATGCATCTTCTGTCCTTCCAGGTGGTAGAGGTTGCGGGTTTGGAAGGTGCTGTTGATGATGCATTGATGAGTTGCTGCAGTGCATCTCGTGGATGATATACACTGCTGCCACTGTGTATCAGTGGTGGAGTGTGTGAATGTTTAAGGTGGTGGATGGGGAGCCAATCAAATGGCTTGCCTTGTCCTGGATGGTGCTGAGCTTCATGAGAGTTGTGGGAGCTTCACTCATCCAGTCAAGTGGACAGTATTCCATCATACACCTGACTTGTGCCTTGTGGATGGTGGACAGGCTTCAGGGAGTCAGGAGGTGAGTTACACTCTGCAGAATTCCCAGGTTCTGACCTGCTCTTGTGGCCACAATAGTTATATAGCTGGTCCAGTTCAGTTTCTGGTCAATTGTAACCCCCAAGATGTTGATAATGGGGGATTTAGTGATGGCAATGCCATTGAATGTCAAGGGGAGATGGTTAGATTCTCTCTTGTCAGAGATGGTCATTGCCTGGCACTTGCATGGCATGAATGTTACTTGCCACTTATCAGTCCAAGTCTGAATACTGTTCAAGTCTAACTGCATATGGATGTTATCTAAGGAGTAGCAAAGGTGCTAAACATCGTGCAATCATCAGCAAAAATCCCCACTTCTGACCTTATAATGATGTTAGGAACGAGAGAGTTTAAGTAAGCTATATTTGCATTTTGGGTGTTAGGAATGAGTTTTGGCTTTAAGATTAAGTTTAAGTTTAATTTATATTTCTGCATTGGTATGTTAAGAAAGGGGGGGGGAAGTTTGAGTCAAAGGGAAAGAACAGGAATCAGGAATAGATATTGTTAAGAGTGAGGAGCTGAGAAAGGCTCCAAGCTTAAAGGGAAAAAGCTGCAGGACGCAGACTTCAAGCACGACTGAGCATTTAAGAGGAAGTATGTGGAAGGCAAAGCTTGAAAGCATGTAGCAACCCAGAGGGGAGGAACATCGGAAGGAGAATTCAAAACCTGAAGGTGGACTCTTGTGGAAGGCGTCCGAGAGAAAGCATAGTTTGGGAGAAGATTCCAAAGGAAGTTCTTTGAGCGTGGAGATTGGAAACCCTCATGTGAAAGATGGAGTTCAGTGAGACTGGTTAGCTCATGGTGTGACAAGCATCTGGGGGGAGTTAATGAGGGATCCATAGCATCTATTTGGGGTGGCATCTGTCACTTAGTTTCAGGGTGTGGGGTGCCTGACCACAGGTTGCCTATTGGTTTACATGGGCTGTGTACTTACTGTGAACATTAGAGTGTAAGAGAGCTTTTGTAACTTGTGTTATCTTTACGAATTTCTATATATCTGTAAAAGTATAATTGTGGATGAAGCAGTATTGTAATATAGTTCATCTTTTCTTGTTTAATAAATTTTTTTTTTGTTTAAAGTTCATCAGCCAACTCCTGTGACTCTGTTCAGTAGCCACTCTCCACGTTTCTAAACAAAAAATAAAAGTTAGGATCTATCAAGCCAGGTTCCACCCTGGGATCTGACTTGTCCAGCCATAGCTGGGAACATAACAATGGCGGGAAGTTCATTGATGAGCAGCTGAAGATGGTTGGGTCCAGGACACAACCCTGAGGAACTCCTGCAGCGATGTCCTCCAAAATCCACAACCATCTTCCCTTATGTTCGGCATGACTCCAATCAGTGGAAAATTTTCCCCCTGATTCCCATTGTCTTCAGTTTTTCTGGGGCGCCTTGATGCTCAGTCAAATGCTGCCTTGATATCACAGACAGCTACTCTCACCTCAAGTTCAGCTTTTATTGCAAATTTGGACCAAGACTGTAATAAGGTCAGGAGCTGAGTCACCCTGGTGGAACCCAAACTGAGCTGCACTAATCAGATTATTGCCAAGTAAGTGCCGTTTGATAGCACTGTGGACGACACCTTCCATCACTTTCCTGATGATCGAGAGTAGACTGATGCGGCAGTAATTGGCCAGGTTTGATTTGACTTGCTTTTTGTGAACAGGACCTACTTGGGCAATTTTCCACATTGCCAGGTAGATGCCAATCTTGTAGCTGTACTGGATCAGCTTGGCCAGGGCTGCGATAGTTCTGGAGAATAAGCCTTCAGTACTGTTGCCAAAATGTTGTCAGGGCCCATAATCTTTGCAGTATCCGGTCCCTTCAGCTGTTTCTCGATACCACATGGAGTGAATTGAACTGCCTGATGACTGCCATCTGTTATGCTGGGCACCTCAGTAGGAAGCCTAGATGGATCATCCAACCGACACTTCTGGCTGAAGATGGTTGCAAATGCTACAGCCTTGTCTTTTTCACTGATGAGCTGGGTTCCCTCAACATTAACGATTTTGTGCAGCCTCTTTCTTTGCTTAGTTGTTTAATTGTCCACCACCATTCACGACTGGATGTGGCAGGACTGCAGAGCTTAGATCTGATCTGTTGGTTGTAGGATAGCTTAGCTCTGTCTATTGCAAGCTGCTTCTGCTGCTTGGCATGTAAGTAGTCCTGTGTTATTGCTTTAGCAGGTTGACACCTTATTTTTAGATATGGCTGCTGCTGTTCCTTGCATGCCATACTGAACACTTCGTTGAACCAGGGTTGATCTCCTGGCTTGATGGTAATGGTAGAGTGGGGAATATGCTGGACCATGAGGTTGCAGATTGTAGTTGAATACAATTCTGCTACTGCTGATGGCCCTCAGCGCCACATGGATGCCCAGTTTTGAGTTGCTAGATCTGTTCAAAATCTATCCCATCTAGTATGGTGGTAGTGCCACACAACACAATGGAGGGTATGCTCAACGTGAAGGCTGATCTTCATCTCCACTAGGATTGTGCTGAGGTCACTCCTACCAATCCTGTTATGGACAGATGTGTCTGCGACAGGTAGACTGGTGAGGATGAGGTCAAGTAGGTTTTTCCTTCTTGTTGGTTCCCTCATCATGTGCCGCGGACCCAGTATAACAGCTATGTGGGCATTGAATTCCCCCACCTAGAATACATTCTGTGCCTTTGCTACCTTCAGTGCTTCCTCCAAGTGATGCTCAACATGGAGGAGGACTGATTCATCAGCTGAAGGGGTTGGGGGTGGGGGGGGGGCGTTGCTGGTGCGATAGTGGCCATCAGCAGGAGGTTTCTTTGCCAACCTGATGCCATGAGACTTCATGGGGTCTGGAGTCAATGTTGAGGACTCCTGGGGTAACTCCTTCCCAACTGAATACTAGAGTGCTACCACCTCTGGTGGGTCTGTCCTGCCAGCAGGACAGGAAACACCCAGGGATGGTCATAGTGGTGTCTGGGACATTGCCTGTCAGGTATGATTTGGTGAGTATGACTATGTCAGGCTGTTGCTTCATTAGTCTGTGAGACAGCTCTCCCAACTTTGGCACAAGCCCCCAATGTTAGCAAGGAAGAATTTACAGGGTTTACAGGGCTGGGTTTGCTGTTGTCGTTTCTGATGCCTAGGTTGATGATGGGCGGTCTGTTGGGTTTTAATCCTTTTAGACTTTGTGGCCGTTTGATACAACTGAGTGGCCTGCTAGGCCATTTTAGAGGGCATTTAAGAGTCAACCCACATTGCTATGGGTCTGGAGGCACATGTAGGCTAGACCAGGTAAGAATGGCAGATTTCCTGATTTTCTTCCCAAAAGGACATTTACGACAATGGCTTTGTGGTCGCCACTACGGAGACTAGCTTTTAATTCCAGAGCTTTTAATTGAATTTAAATTCCACCAGCTGCCATGGTGGGATGTGAACCCTCAGAGCATTAGCCTGGGCCTCTGGATTACTCATCCAGTGACATTACCACTATGCCACCATCTCTCCCAAAACAATTATGTACAAAATGCAAAAAAATACCTTAACCGTTACGGCACAGAAATTGTACGGAAAAGTTTGGTAGGGCACAGTTGAAAAACATTTCTTGCTTTTGTTAATGAATTGGCTTTTACCTGGTACATAAGGAGGATTTTCCAAATTGTTGTTTGGGCAGCCATTTATTGCTCCAGAAACAAAGTTGGATGGTTCATTCATATCCTGTGAAGCAAATAACTTATTTTTATTCATTAATGTTGTTAGCTTAAATAAAAATGTTAATTTCAGCCAGGCCAGACAGATACATCTTCCTCCACATCTCTCAGACCACCCCCCACTGATTTTCAGCTTATGGCACCCCTTCAATATTGCATTCTCTAAACTTCAAACATGCTCAATTCTCTGTCTAAAACTACAGTTTGTACCAGTTGTTACAAGTACTTTTTCACAAATAAAGGCAAATTAAGTACAAAACACAGATTTGTCCTGAATAAATCCTTATATTGAACATTCCAGTTGCCTTCCTTCTAAAGTTTACATTTCATTGCAATTTGTGCATGATATAGAAGCTGATGATTCTGGGAGGTAATAAAAATGGCAGTGTATGATCATTTACATTTAGAAGTCTTTTCATTTTAAATATATAAAATAATACAGTTCAACATATACTCTTGTTCTAGCTGGTCAGCTGATCAGACTTAAACATGCAGAGATGAACATGCCTGGAATGACCTTTGTAGAAAGGGCTAGATTCATACTACTGCAGACATGGTCTTTGTGGCTAGGCAGATCTAGGAAAAATGTCTGGAGCAAAATAAAGAATTGTTCCTCGCCTTCATCGACCTGACCCAGGTGTTTGATCTGTTAAATTGTGAAGCTCTATGGACCATCCTCCAACGCTTTGGTTACCCGTTGAAGATTGTTACCATCCTGAGACTCCTGAATGACAACATGACCACCACCGTCCTGAATAAAGGATCTGAAACTGACACCTTTCACATCTGGACCAGGGTCAAACAAGGTTGTGTGATCGCCCCCACATTGTTCACCATTTAACTGACCGTCATTGTCCACCTTATTTAAGATGACCGACCACCTGGTGTCAGCATTCAGTATTGCCTGGATGGGAAGCTCTTCAACCTTGGTTGCTTCCTGGCAAAAGCAAAACTCACCACCATGGACACCCATGACCTTCAGTTTACGGATGACTGCTGCTTGATGGCTCACTCTGTACAGGACATGCAAAGGACTCTTGACCTCTTCAACACCTTGTATAAGAAGCTTGGCCTGTCCTTAAACATCATCAAGACGAAGGTCCATCACCAACCTTCCCCAGGACAGTTGGGCATCCCTCGCGCCATCCACATAGATGGGGTGGCTCTAGGGTTCGTGCAGCACTTCCCTTATCTCAGCATCCACTTCTCCCAAGGGACTACCATTGAGGAGGAAGTCCAACACCAAGTTAGCTGTGCCAGTGCTGCCTTCTTCAAGCTGTGCCAACATGCTTTTGACAACAGGGGCCTTTGGAAGTCAACCAAGGTTCTAGTTTATAAGGCCATTATGTTGACCACCCTCCTCTACTGCAGTGAAACATGGACTGTCTGCCGACGCCATATAAAGATCCTTGAGAGCATCCGTCAGCTGTGCTTGCAATGAATCCTGGGGATCAAGTGGGAGGACCATTGGGCTAATGTGAGCGTCCTCCGAGAAGCTGCGTCTACCAGCTTTGAAGCCCTGCTCCTGCTGAACCAACTCCGACGGACGGGCCATTGCATCCAGATGCCCAAAAACTGCCTCCCCCGGCAGGTTCTCTTCTCACAGCTCTCCGTTGGCCAATGCTCAAAGGGCAGCCAAAGGAAAAGGTATAAGGTTGCGCTCAAGGTCGCCGTAAAGTACGGAGGCATTAACACCACTGATTGGGAGGAGAGTGCTGCTGATCGCTCGGTATGGCATCACCTGGTTCATCAAGGCTCAAGTCACTTCAAGGCTCAGTGACTTGACAGCAAGCAGAACAGTGGCAGCAGAGGAAGGAGAAGGAAGCCAACCTGGGGCTGTGATTTCCCCTCCCCTGTGAAACAATATGTCCCCATTGGATCCAGAATTGGGCTCTTCAGTCATCTGAAGTCTTACCAAGCCTGAGGGGCGTCATTCGCAATTCCGAGGGACCACTGCCACCAACGATGATGATTACTACATTACAACGTGGTGAAAGCAGCGCCATTTTTAATACAAAAGCATGACTTGTTTCTTGAAGAAAAATACCTTCAGTATTTCAATGCTGCCATTCAACAGCAATAACAAACTTGTATGTGGCTGTACAGATAATTGGGTAGAGCCTGGTTAAGTGACAGAAAGGACCAATTGTATATCCTCAGTTTTCCAGTAATGCTCGTCCTCTTGTATTTTACTATGTTTATGCAATCCAGCCCAATAATTCAGTCATTTTGTAAGTTAACATATTTCCATTAACCAATAATTTGAATTAAATACTTTAATTCACACAGCTAAGTAGAAAATTAGTGCTAAAGGTATCTGAATTATCAAATATTTTGAATAATGCAACTTCAAATGAAGAATACATTTTGAATGAGAAATGAAATGCACTCTACACAGCTTTACCAATCAATTCATCACAAGACAGAAATTTTTAGGTTAGTTTGCATACTTACAATCCACAACCCATCAAAGTGCACTTTATCATGAAACTCCTTAATGTTCTTGTACCACCAGGTATGGGTTTCTGGGTTTGTAAAATCTGGGAAAGCAGTTGGGCCAGGCCAAACCTAAACAAAATGGATCAGAATACAATGTAAATTTTAAAGAGTGGGTGGTGTGCAAGCTCAAATCCAGTCTAGCCGGGTGGGATGAGAATCTCTCTGCTGGTTGCAACGCGCAATGGGTTCGGATTGTCTTGTGTTCGGTTTGTCATGGTAATTAACTTGAATGCAGCATCATTTGTGATTTTATTTAGAGAGCGCTCAAGGGGTAGTGTGAGAATTTTTTAAAATCATGTTACATTAAGGTGTGCTCAGCTGAGACTGTGGCTAAGGCACATTGCTGTTACAGAATATAGAAGAGATTTACACTCCATCAAACCTTTTGATGCGCAACAGTGCTTATACTAACACTAGATACCTAACTGTCATTTTATTTCAATTGAAATTAAACTTCAGGTTCCTTAATCCTGACCCTTAATATAAAAATTCACAATGACTAGTTCTGTTTCACTCAATGCAATTCAAATGCTCATTTATACGTCTCCTTATACAATTTAAATAAGATAAGATTTTAAGACATTCATCTCCAACTCAGATATGCTTTATGATGATGGTGTCTGTTGTACAATATTATCTTAAAGTGATTGTACTAGTGAGGTACTCATTCAAACTTAACTTCACAATAAACTGACTGCATAATCACAACTAATGGCAATAAAGTCTAATGGAATTGCACTTGGATCCATGCACAGGTACTGAATTAGCAGAGTTTGAAATGAACAGTCTTTTCTCATGGATGAATGAAACTTTTGCATAAAGGTGCTGTCCTGAGAGTGACATACTAGTGAGCTTGCAGTTGATACTTTCAGAACCCTTAACAGTGCAAAATATTTTTTTCCCTGGAAGATTTATAGATCTTTTTCATTTCTTCATATGAAGGAGCTTTGGTAAAATAACACAGTTGTTGTCACTTACAATTTAGCAAATGGAAAAATTAAATGTAACATTGAAATTTCTCATAGCTGCGCTGACCTTTCCTATCAATGGTTGGCCAGTTTCATTTTTGATAAAAACACCTTCCTTCACACCGTCATCATATGGTTTGTATTTCCCTGCTGTCTGCGTACTGCTGATACCAGGATCCTAAAGTAGAAAGCAAAAAGCTGTCATTGTTAAGAATCCTTAACGAAAATAGAGTTGGAGAGACCCAGAACAGATACACAACCCAACTTCAAAAGCTGACGACAAATAAGTACCAAAGCATGTTAAGAAGTCACGTGAACATGTATCAACACTGGACAAAAGCAAGATTGCCTGCCATGTGGTTGAATAACAGATCAATGCTTAACATGTCTAAGTTCACATTGTAAGCGTTGCCATATGGTTGATGTACCAGAGAGCAGTTGGCACCCATCGGATTGTATTCCAAAAGAGTTGGTGTCTTCAAGAGCAGAAATATTTTGTGTTGGGGAAGAAAAAGTGTACTAAATATTGCATTATTTTATTCTGAAAAACAAAAACGCCACATTTTTTATATTTATAACAAAAAATGCTGGAAATATTCAGCAGGTCTGGCAGCATCCACCTTTGCAATCTCACATTTCTTGCTCATAAATCTGATTTCTAGCATTCACCTGATGCTGACAGCTCAAGTTCACAATACATAGGCTGAGAAATCATAAAGGTTGTTTCAGGCAGTCTTTTGTCTTTCCTGAAGAATCAACAATATCCTACATTCTGAATTTCTTACACCTCATGCATTATATCATTATTAGAAAAAATCCAAAACTGGAAAAATGTCAACTGAATTTTCTGTTTGTAGAGAGGCATCCTTAGGTAATTCCCTGAACACATCAGCAGTACACACACTGTTTGGAACCATCACCCCAGCTTGAACAGAAACTCAATCTTTTGCCAAGGAGCAGGTAAAGTTGTTCAGGTTTACTCAGAACTACTATGCTTCTTACCTACTACTTGATGGTTTTCATGAGCTATACCTACTTCATGGTGCTACTGAGCTTCATAAATCCTTTATATATCATATGCTATGTTCACTATAACCCATGTTCTGTTTTTTAACTTCCTGCAGGCATGGATGATCATTCCTTGCCCTTCCCCAAACCCACAAGAAATACACACATTAAACTCTGGATTGGAATGTTTCAATCCCTGTACTACCCACAGCAGAGAAAATCCAAATCAGTCCACCACTGCCTCACAACTTCACACTATGGAGAAATCCACAGTACATACAGCTTAAGAACTATACAGATGTGGGAAATGAAAGGAAATGAAAGAGCATTCCTGGAGGAAATTTAACATTTATATCTATTTTAAATTGTTGGTGCATTTTTATGTCAAACATGAAAATTTCTATTCTTAATACTGGGATCAAAGCAATGGTTGAAATACTTTATTATTCTTGGATAATATGTGTTTCTTCTCACCACGATCATGACGTATTTCAAGCCTTTCTGGTGGAACTCTTTTACCATCTGTGCATAGTCTCCAAAGTGCTGCAAATTGTAAGTGAAGTCCTTTTTCTGATCCATATAATCTAGGTCATTCCACTGTACATCCTGCAGGAAGGAAAACCATGAACAAAAAGAACAATCCAGTATCCTGCTGATAATCAGTGAAGCAGAGGGGTGCATCATCTATACATTTTAAACTCCCTTCGCTATTTATTCTACTTCACTATCCGTTCTTACATGTCCAGAGCAAACAAGTGAAGAGGGCACTCAGTACAGCGCATATGCTCTGCCAAGTTGTGTTAACATAACCCTATTACAATTAAGCACCTCTTCCTTGAGGTGTTTCCCTGCCTGGTTGATGCTCTGCAACTACAAAGCTTCCATCTCACTAGGCGACTTCAGGCCAATCCACACCCAGCAACCTACTCTGAAAACTCTGCTCACATTTTGACATTGCGACAAATTCCACCACAGCAGCTGAGCCAATCCACAACATTCTAAAACAGGGTTGTCCAATTCATTGTCCGTCGGCCAGATTGCGGCCCCCAATCCCTCTGGACTTGGTCCGCCAAGCTTGTTGGACATTCAACTGAATTACATTAGAAAAATGTTGTGAAGATGTTCATCCAATCACAGGCTGGCCTTCCCCCCTGCATTTACTGCTGATAGGCACCCGAGTGGGAAGGTAAGTTTCAGGGCCCGGAGAACAAGATAAGGACGGGGCAAGGGTGGGGCCTGAGGAAAGCGGAGCAGGGTTTCGAAGAAGCCAGAGCAGGGCCTGGGAGAGGCAGAGTAGGGCCCGGAAAAAGCGGAGTGGGACTTGAGGGAGTCGGAAAGGGGACCTGGAAAAGCGGAGAAGGTCCCATCCGAACGTGAGTGAGTGGAGATTGTGAGACAGAGTGAGTGGGGCCTGGGCGAGGGGGGGAAGGGGGCCCGGGCGAGGGGGGGGTGAAGGGGGCCCGGGCGAGGGGGGAAGGGAGTGAGGGGGAGGAGAAGAGTGAGGGGGATGAGGAGAGTGAGGAGGAGGAGGAGAGTGAGGGGGAGTAGGTTGGGGCAGAGGGGAGAGAGTGGAATGTTGTGGGTTGCTTTATTTAGAAATGTTGATTATTTTAGAATAGGCTTGTCCAACTTTTCCACTTGGAGGTGCCACATCTCAATTTTTTTCTCACTCAAGGGGCTGTTGAGCAAATTTTGGAAAGGTAAGGTTTGGCACAACAGTAAAAATGAATTTTTTTTATAAAGGCTGAAGTATGAAAGGTAACAAAACAAAAACAGAACCACCCGGAAAAACTCAGCAGGTCCGGCAGCATCGGCGGAGAAGAAAAGAGTTGACGCCCCGAGTCCCCATGACCCCTCGACAGAACCTGAGTTCGAGTCCAAGAAAGAGTTGAAATATAATCTGGTTTAAGGTGTGTGTGTGTGGGGGGCGGAGAGATAGAGAGAGAGAGACTTTTTTATTTAAAAATAAAAGAGTGGGGATGAAGAAACTTTTTTTCACCTAGAGGGATGGTGGGGATCCGGGACTCACTGCCTGAGAGGGAAGTGAAGGCAGAAATGCTCAACTCATTTAAAAGGTGCCTGGATGTGCACCTCAAGTGTTGTAACCTGCAGGGCTACAGACCGAATGCCGGAAAGTGGGATTAGGCTGGGGGAGGGGAGCGGGGTGGGTGGGGGGTCTTGTTTTTGGCCAGCACAGGCATGATGGGCAGAGTGACCCCTTTCTGTGCTATAATCTTTCTGTGACTTCTAATTTATGAAATTATGAAATTAAGAACGTCTTGCACTGAGCTGATGGTCTTTCAGCAGCAGCTGATGTTTAGCACGATCATGGGAACAGCTGTAGACTGTTTCTCAATTCAGGTCATCTCTCTCTCTCTCTATCTCTCCGCCCCCCACACACACACCTTAAACCAGCTTATATTTCAACTCTTTCTTGGACTCAAACTCAGGTTCTGTCGAGGGGTCATGGGGACTCGGGGCATCAACTCTTTTCTTCTCCGCCGATGCTGCCGGACCTGCTGAGTTTTTCCGGGTGGTTCTGTTTTTGTTTTGGATTTCCAACATCCGCAGTTTTTTTGTTTTTGTCTCTATGAAAGGTAACAACTTGCTGAACCAAAAAACATGTCAAAGTAATGAATTGATAATATTTATTACTTATTTAAAAAAAAAAATGACCAGAAGAGCGTGATAGGGTGAGTGTGTTTGTGTCTGGCTCACTCCCAGTCTTGGAATGCTCACTCACCCATCCTCAACTACTGAGAGAGTGGGCAGGAGTGCATGTTTGTGGGTGAGGGTAAATGAGAACCCTGAGACTGGGAGTGAGGCAGACTTACGCACACATTCTCCACTCTCCCTCCCTCTCTCTCACACCCTCCCACTCACATACACTCCCTGTCCACACTCTTCCTCCCTTCTCCCTCAAATGCTCCCCCTCACCCTGACATGCCTCCCCCCCACGTCACACGCTCCCCCCTCACTTTCGTGTGACGGGGAGTGGGAGTCTGAGACAGGGAGGGGCTAACATGTGACAGGGAGGGGTACTGTGAGTGTGACAGGGGGAGCATGTGAGGTGGCAAGGGGAGCATGTGAGTGGGAAGGGGAGCGCATGACAGGGGAAGGGGAGCATGTCAGGGGTGAGAGGGAGCATGTGAGGGGGAAGGGAGAAAGAGTGTGTGATAGGGAGGGTTGTGAGGGTTTTGAGTGGGAAAGTGTGTGAGAGAGGGAGGGAGAGTAGAGAATGTGTGTGTAAATAGTCAACAACATTCTAAATAAAACAACCCACAACATTCTAAAAGTAAAAGTCAATTTACTCTGTCTCCTAACTTTAACAGATACTTTAAAAATTCCAACATTCGGATTTGCAGCTTCACGAAAAACTAATCAATTCTCCTGGGGTCATATCCTGTCTGAGTACCAAGTTTCATTGAAATCAGTCCATTAATTTTTTGGGATAGTTTCCTAGAGCAGCAGTACGAGAGTAGATCTGGTGATTTGCAATGAGACAGGATTAATTAATGACCTCATTGTGAAGGCACCCTTAGGTAGCAATGATCATAATATGATTAAAGCAACTGGAATGGAATCAACATCAATGAAATCAAGAAGGTAACAGAATTGGAGATGTATTCCCACAGATGTACTAGGATCTGAAGGTAATACTGTTGGGTGTTGCTGTTCGTTAAAGCAGCAGGTTTACAACAATGTTTCACCCCACAACCATGACGTATGAAACAGACTTTACAACAGGAAAACAATGTTTTATTTATGGCTGTTAGATATTCAGCAACTATAGGTTAAAATGTTCTTTTTTTAAAAAGCTGCTGTTCAAATGGTCTGATACTGCAAAGGAGTCAGAGCAGTCATATCTTAGTAATGGGCACAACATTCAGGGGAACATAAGTGGCAGGAAGCTAGATATATGGTGGCTGTGGTCAGAAAAGATACAAAATGACAGACCTTATTAAGTTCCAATTTATCTCTGACATCTTTATAAATCACTGGTTAGGTTTCAACTATAGTATTGAGTCCAACAATGGGCACCACACTTTAGTAAGGATGTCAAGGCCTTTGGCAGGGTACTTAGAACCAGGGATGTGGGACTTCAGTTATGAGGAAAGATGAAAGAAGCTGGGATCATTGTCCTTTAGCAAAGAAGGTTAAGGAGACAATTAATAGAAGTGTTCAAAATTATGATGTCTTGGCAGAGTAAATGTGGAGAATCAATTTCCACTGGCAGGAAGATTAGCTAGCAGAGGCACAAGTTTAAGATAATTCACAAAAGGTTTATTGGGGAAATTAGAAGAATTTCTTTCATTCAGCAAGTTGTTACAATCAGCAATATGGTACCAGAAGAGTGTCTTTCAGAAAGAGAAATACATATACATATACATTCGAAAAAGAGAAATTTGCGGGGATAGAGAGAAATAGCTGGAGAGTGGGACTATTTGGATAGTCTTCCAGAGAGTCTGAACACAAATGGAGGGCCAAATGGCTTTTTGGATTATACACTTCTACAAAAAACCGAATTATTGAACACTTTAATCCAAAGAAAATGTGGTCTGATAACATTGCTGAAGTCAAGCGCTTAGATCTTGCAGAACTTCTGTGGAGTACCCTTTAGGAGATTGTTTTATTTTGAAAACCAGATTTGTTTCCAAGGGGAAATGACCTTTTACTTTGTATGCTCACCTGAGGCATGTTAGCTCTCATCATGTTCGCCACAACCTGCCGGGTAATGTTGGTGCTCCAGTAACCCCACCGACACAGATGGAATCCCAGACTCCAGTATGGAGGCATTATTGGATAACCTAGAGTCATGAAAATGTACAATAAGATGCTATGCTAAGTGGCACTAGAAAAGAACAAAAGATTTGCACTGATATAGCACCTTTCATGACATCATTACAGTCAATTAAATATCTTTTTGAAGTGTAGTCACTGTTGTAATATTGGAAATGTGGCAGCAATTTGTGCAGTGGCATTGTGATAATGACTTGATAATCTATTTTGGTGATGTTGGTTGAGGGATAAATATTGGCCTGCTCATTGGGGAGCACTCTGCTGCCTTCCTTTGAAATAGTGTCAAGGAATCTTTTACATCCACTTGACAGGAAGAGAGGACTTCGGTTAATCCTCTCATTTGAAACTTGAAACATGTAGGGCAAGGGAAGAGGGGAAACTGCGTAAAATTGAGGTAGATATTGGCATGTGTGTTCTGGAACTTGGCATGAATATGGTTTAGACTGAGGAGTCTGAAGTCTCTTTTTTGTTGACAGTTAGTTACCACATGAAATGTATCTGGACAGTTCCTTTTGTACATGCACTGTTAACAGAAAAACACCATTAAACTCTGAAGCATACTTAGAGGGGCACGCTGCTGCACGGCAAATGTAAAAGTGTTCAGTCTTCCGGAGACTGGACTGCTTGCTAAATTAGCCTTAGAAAGGTAATTGAAAGGGTTATTGTTTCTAGACATCAGTGAAGAAATTCCGAGTACCTTTAAGTTCTAGCACAGCAACAAATCTTACAATAGAATTGGCACATTTTAAAATTTAAATTAGGTTGGTAGTTTTGGGTGCTGGTTGGGGGTAGGGGTTATCGGGAGGAAGACAAAGATTCAGGTCAGTAAAGCAAATTCTGTTCTTTATAAAATGTTAGGTTAACCATTTATAATAACTGAATTTTACTTTATAACTTTCTAACAGCACATTTTCAATTATTTAGACATGAAAAAAGCAATTTCCTTGCATTTTCCTGAAATGAACTTAATAAAATAGAAAAGAGTTTTGTACACAGCCATGGACTATGTTTCAATCATATATTTTTAAAAATAAAAATATGAACATCGAGGCAGCATAATCCGAAGATTAAAGTCAAGAATTCTGTGTATGAATTCTAGGTCATTGTTCAGCATAAATAGCAAGTAGTGATTTCAATCTTACCGATAATATCCATGTACTGTCTTATCACTGTTTTTGGATCTGGACCCAAGAACACATAAAAATCAAGGATTCCCCCAATGGTCCTCCAGGTCAGAGCAGGTGTTGGCTGAAGTAATACGTCTGGATGGCACAAAATTGAGTTAATTTCCTCAACAGCTTATTCTTAAATATCAGTTTCACACAGATAGTATAAATAGTATTGTTAACTCAGGAACCTATGGAACAATGCAGAGAAGTAATAGTACACAGATAGGGATTGTGATTTCCACACAAGGCAGAGTCCTGGTCCAGCTGAGTTGGGTGAAATTGCAAGCCAAAGCTAAGTACAATCCCACTGGAATGGGAGGGAAGCAATTTTGCAAATGACTTATATATAAAAATTATATGTATATTCTAAATTTGATTTGCAAATAGGCCACCTACGGCAGAAAAGTTTCAATAAAGCAGACAGGCCGGAAAACAGTAAATATGAAAGCCCGAAAGCAAACCAAAGTACAACATATCAGCATGGCAAAAAATGCTTACTTACATTGCAGTTTATCATCTGGTAGTTTATTATTAAACAGGTTTAGTATATCTCCAATTCTGATTGTATTTGTCTATCCAAGTAAGTTAATTTCTTACCCTTTGCGTTACTGTTTAACAGGAAAACACCATGAGCTGATCCATCCTCTTCCATCACCAAGTAGAAAGGGTGTGAGCCATATAAATTGGCATTTGGCTGCAACAAACAGGATAGTGTCAGTGAAGGTACATGAAAAATATTCTTGTTTGAGTTCATGACTAATTCCTTAAATATTCATGTAGACTTATTGTGGAACAAACTTTCAGGCACCCCTTTCCTAATGATTTTCCCTCTTTTCTGTGAGATAAGACATGCTGGGTTTTGTTCAAAAGGTGCCAGCACTCCACTAATACCTTAGCCAAGTGAATGGTATCAGTTAATTCAAGGAAGAGGCCATCACCACTGAACACGTCCCATTCTTCACCTGCACTTTCCAGCACGGTGACTCCCTGTGCAGGTGGCGGGGGATTTCCTCAGCCGGGAGTGTGCTCTTTCATGCATGCGCACAAAAGACTGCACTGATCTCCCTGAGGCTCAGTGCTGCCTCAGGGAGATCACCTCTGAATTAAAACTTTTAAGACAAATGTTCAAAAATTTTCCTGACAGGTCTCCTCACGTGACACAGTCACATGAGTTGGGACATGTCCATCACTTTTACTCAAACCCTTATTAAATATTTTAAACCCTCAGGAAACCTCATCCCGTCTGTGGATGAGGTTTTATGCTTTTTCTTAAGTCTGTCAGGGCTCCTGGCCTGCCCGCCAACCCTAAGGTTAAGTACTTTTTAAATAGCCTCTTAGGCCATTGACAGGTCGGTGGGCACACAGCTGATTTGGCTGCGGCCCCACCGACCTGAAAATGGAAATGACGCTGGGTGACGTCGGGAGTTCTGCCCAACATCATCCCGTGTCATTTTATACATCGTCTTCGCTTACCAACTGGAAGATCCTGCCCATAGAGTGTGTTGTTGTGGCACAGAATAATAGAAAACATATTTTTCTTGCAATTCTGTACATAATGAATTCTTAGGTTTATCATCAAACAGATGCTATGCATGTCCAGGTAGGAACAAGAGCGAGAACAGAGTAGATGAAAAGAAAGAGAGAAAATAAAAAGAGACTGATACAGTGGCTCTCACTCTCTCCGTGAACAGTTCCAGAGCACAATGACATGAGACATTAAATTTAGAATTATTTCAAATGAAGCCACATATTGAGAAGGCTTTTAAAAGTGGAGAGATGTAGAAAGTTGAAGAAGTTTAAGCAGAGAAATCCAGAGTGCAGGATCATGATGGTTGAAAGCTCTGCCACCAATGACTGAGAGGCTAAGGGATGAGAGGAACACACAGTATGTCAAAATTGGAAGAGCAGTGGGTTTAAGCAGAACATGAGAAAGTTATTGAGGCAGGGTGGAGCAAGCCCAGAAAGGATTTTGAAATCACTGATTTGGGGAAATGGGAAGCCAGTGGAGGCCATTAAGGACAGGATTGAAAGGTGTGCAGGACTTGGTATGGAACTCGGGCAGGACGAAGATGGGTTGGGGTGGGATGGCAAAAAAAATATTGTAAAAATTGAGAATGGTGGTGATGAAGGTATGAATCAGAGTTTCATCAGCTATAAGGATGGGGTAGAAATGATGAATGACATTATCAAAGTGGAAATAAATGGTTTTGTTGATGAATATGAAGTTGTAGCTTAGCCTTAGCAAGCAGAAAGGAACTGTAGAATGAAGGGTTATGTTGCAGGGCTAAAATACTACAATCAGCACCCTCGTAACCTAATATTTTGTATTATCACATACAGCCAGTAGATATTCAGCACTTATTCCCCAATTTCTTCTGTGGCAAAAATGAATTTGATCATATGATGTCTCACTATAGTGAGAATGTTTTTTCTTCAAATATGGAATAACTTATGCAAGACACTTACAAATGCTACAAGGTAAGAGATACAAGGGCATCAGTTTGAGGTCCCTTGTGCATTACCAGACTGCTTTGAGTTGGCTTTGAGCAGGGCAGCACTGACTGTGTTCCATATTTTTTCACTGTTTTATGAAATGTTCCAGGATGGAAATTCCTAAGATGTAATCAAACACTAATACAAAAGAATTCTGAAAGAGGGGAAAAAAAGGTCAAAATTACACTCTTCTCCACAGGACTTAAAGACAAGGGAAAATATAACCAGCCACAGTATGCATGCACATTTCTTTGTAGATAGGTATTTGCAAATTATGTCTCATCAAGAGTCTACCATCCAAGAGTGGTATTTTGGAAAAGGTTTGCCGCTCATTTCTCAGGCCAGAATTGGCATTCCAAATGTCTCAACAATGCGAAAGGAACAAACAAGCTAACTAACTTACATGAGGTCCTTGATCTCTGTTCCAGTGAGTTAATCGAGTCCAATTGACATTGAGGATCAGATTTGTCGTGTGTTCTCCCAGACCTGAAATGAATTTCGAGGCCAGGGAGGTGGAGATTTGCAGAAACTGATCAGTATAAAACAATGGCCCCACTGTTGTGTTCAGGCTAAATAAAAAATAAATAGGATATATTATTATACAATGAGATTACTGAAAAATGGCTGAAAAACATTTAAAAATACTGACTTATGAGGTTGTTGTATAGAATTTCTTTTGTACTAAGTTTCATACTTCACATTTTCTTACAATTATTAAGCATGTATATGACAATGAAAACAACGTGGGCTTCTGGCCTGGTTTTAAGCTGCTTGTGTATTGCATTTCTGTGCATTCTCAAAATATAAAATTAATTGATAATAATTCAATAGGCTGAAATCTAGACTTTAAAATTTCTATTCTTCTAGAATTTCTGCAAATTTTATAAGAACTAAAAGTTAAAACTGAAAGTATAAATTACCCACCAGGTGTACCAACATCTCAAAAAAAGGAGAACATTTGTGTTATATTTTGGGTAGAGAATCTGTACTATAGGGAAGGGTCCCTTACTAATTTTCTTTTAAGGGAAACCATTCATTGCGTTACCTGGTCATCTTCATTCTAACTAAACATTATTTTTCTTTATTCTTCTATGGGTTGAGAGTGTCACTGGCAATTTGTTGCCAATCTCTAATCGACCTTGAACTGAATGGCATGCTAGGCCATTTCAGAGGGCAGTTAAGAATCAATTACATTGATGTGTATCTGGAACCATATGTTGACCAGATCGGGTAAAGATGGCAGGTTTCCTTCTCTAAAGGACATGAGTGAACCAAATGGGTTAGCTTTCGATTCTCGATTTATTAATTTAATTTAAATACCACAAGCTGCCATGGGATTAAATTACTTTAGAAAGGCCTTTCCACCAATCCCTGAATTCAGTCCTTAAATATATGTGTGAGCATTGAATGAAAAAAATTTTCTTTCTTTCCAATTTTCTCATGAGCTGAATGGCTCAAAGGGAACACCTCCTTGGCTGTAGCTACTTTCTAGTTTCTCAAGAATGACTGTTTCTCATCTGCAAATTTTGGCAATGAAAATTCAAAGATTATTCATCTAAAGGAGCAACAGGGCCTTCTCATTGACTTTGTTTTTCTTATTTCATGAGAAGAAAACCTCAGAAGAACTATCTTCAACTGGATGATTTCAGCACAGCAGTTTAGAAACCACGAATAAGGTCCATTACCATGTCAGTGGGAGATATTGCATGGCATAGGGGAAGATTTTGACAATTATAGAAATCAGGAGGAATTTTTATTATGTTATGTGTTTGCAACATTGTAAACATAGTGGGGAAATGTCCTTTGTTCAGCAATTTAAGTAGAATCTTAAAAGAAAACAATCAGAGAAGGTCTCGCTTAGTTCCAAAATGAGTTGCATAATTTATCCACGTTAACAGTTTATTCCGCAGGGTGAACTAGTAAAATATGCCTTTATTTTTCTGCTGTGGTAACTGTTGAGGGGCGAAGACCCTGCACTCTATATGGCTAATTTCTAAAAATTTTTAAAACTGGACAGACACTTTTTAAAATGGCTAAAGCTATGTCTGTCTGTGACCCTCGTTCAATAGGAGCTAATAAGGCAGTTTTGCTGAAAATGACATATTGTTATCTCTGAACCCTTTTATGACCCCTTGTGGGCTGCAGAGACCAAATTCAAAGAGAACTATATAAAGGCCATCTACATTTCATAAGTCAGGCCTGGTCAACGTGAGCCAATTAGACATTTTGGACAAAGGACCCCGCAACCTCTCATTCAAGACTTAATGGTTAGAACATTAACAATCTCAGAGACCCAGATAAAGGGATTCATATCCTTGTCAAAGCCAGAGTGGAGAGGTGGGAGTCATGTGACATGAACTCCTAGCTGGTGGAACCAGTAATATTGTGGTACTAAGAAACCTCAGTCTGCTGTTTTTACCATCTATAAGCAGCACCACAGAAAAGATGCTCTGTCCAGGTTTGAATGCCTGGCCCCATCTACACTGTTTCAGGTGGAACTTCTGTAACCATTGCCTACAAGACTGATTCATCTCTGCATGCTTATCTCATCATGGAAGTCAACTCTACTAGAAAAGTGAATTATCCAGCATCAGTTTAGCCTGCCAACCTCTGTGAAGGAATACACCATTGGGCTTTGATTCTGGACTCTGGACACACGTGAAACAATAATTATTTTCTTTGTGGTCTTTGCCCTGTAAATCTTTCTTTCTCTATCCCTCTTTTACTATATGAGTACACAGAGGGCTAAGTAGTGACCACCCTTCCACATTTTGAGTGTGTGCAAATAAGCTAACCCTCTGGAGTTCATCCTATCTTGAGTTTGTTGTGGGGCTGTTAATAGAAAATTGGATCACACCAAAACTGAGGAGTTTAGAAACACGCCACTGCTTATAAAGGGGGAAGCAAATTAAAACACTTTTCTGTTTACGGATGGATAGTGAGAGGAGAAATCAAGGTTGTTTAAATTAATCCCCCTTTCTGCCTGTAACTTATATCATTTTGTTTTTTTAAAATCCTGATCTTATTCTCAGATTTTCTTATCATGTCTGTGACATTCAATAGATTTGTCACAAAGCTCAACAATCTTGCCAGAGGGGGAGATGGTGAGTAGTGCTCTGGGACCTGGTTTCAAATCCCACTGTGACAGATGGTGAAATTTGAATTCAATAAAAATCTGGAATTATAAAGTCTGATGATGACCATGGCCGATCGTTGTAAAAACCCATCTGGTTCACTAACGTCCTTTAGGGAAAGAAATCTGCCATCCTTACCTGGTCTGTCCCTTGTAGGGCCAGACCACAACAATGTGGTTGACTTTTAAATGAACAAGGGCAATTAGGGATGGGCAATAAATGCTGTACTAGCCAGCAAAACCCACATCTCATGAATGAATATATTTTTTAAAATGCAAGACAGTAAATACACCAATGAAGATTAACTTGCCCAAGGTATACTGAAATGTCGGCCTGGAATTTGCTGTGGTAATGATGAAGAAAATGTCAGCGTCGCTGCCTTATTCCACTGAAACTGAGAGCAACTATGGGTGTTTGGACATGTGCAGAATCCCAGAATGTGTTGTCAATGAGTCTATGCTCCTCCATAGGGCGTGCTGTAGACACTCCAATATAATCTGTATCCCTCTTGAATCATGATTTGATGAGAACGTCTACTCTAATGCTGTTAGTCTCTTTGTAAAAATGCTGTTGAATGATGCATAACTGAGTTTTTAAGCACTCATTTGAGCTTCATAATTACTGCTAAACACCCTTATGGGCCCTGAAAAGTTAATTTTATATTTGTGGAATGTCAAATTCCTCCACAATTATTAAGAATTCCACATATTTTTAAAACATAAAAGAATTTTTTTTTATAGTCCATTTATCATTATTTTAGCTTCTACCTTATGTTACGACCAGGTGAGAAGGGATGAACTGGCTTCAACCTCCTTGGTTGGTCATCACAAAGGTTTAAGTTTCCTCTTCACGAGGATATGCCCTTTTCCAAATCAGAATGTATTTAACTATTTAAGCTGTGAGTAAAGGAGCCAATCAAACAAGGTTTTCTCAAGTCAAAGAAAGAGCAAATTTATTAACCACTATCTGATAAAAATAATAAAACCGCAACGTCAAGCATTTGGCCTTCATACAGTCATGAGGGTCCACACACACAAACACATACACACAGGTATCAGAAATAAGGGAGTTACAGCTTAATTTAAAAAAATAAAGAATATATTGTTAATTGTTCTTTGATTGTCCCTAAAGCAAAACTTATGGATTATTCAAAACTGATCATAAATCAACTGGCTTCAGCTGATTTAGGTAAGCTAGTTTCTTGGATCAGTCAGATGTAGATGATGTTACAATTATTAAGAGATCTTGGTTCGCTGAGCCGGGCAACACACTTATTCCACAAGAGAAAGAGGGAGAGAGCAGCAGCCCTCAGCTTGTTTCCTCTGCTGTAGTCTTTCTTGACACTCTTGCAATTTCTCTCTAGCAGCTGGCAGTCCTGCCTTGAAATACTTCACCCATTTTGTATTCCCAAGAGGATTTGGGTGTGTCAGTCTGTGGCAGCCATTGTTTCAATATCCAGTACTGTGCATTTTTAATGCCACTTCCTTAGACAGTTATGAGTTTCGATGGGTGTCTGGATTATAGAAAATGCCTATCTCTTCACATTCCTCTGAGGGTGATTTGTTTGTTTCTCACCTCCACTTTGGAATGTGGCCCATTTTTAAGCAGTTTGCTCTGTCTCAGTTCAAATTACAACATTTCCAATCAGTTGAAAGTTGAAAACTCATATTTTCAAAACTAAAGGGGCATAGCCTTGTAGAAGGCCATTGAATTCCGCAAACTTATGGATTATTCAAAACTGATCATAAATCAACTGGCTTCAGCTGATTGCAAGTGAGACTTTGATACACAAACAGATTTACATTGCTGAAGACTGGTGAAGTAGCTGTGCCTCTGGCCAAACTGTTCCAGTGCAGTTCCAACACTGGCATCTACCTGACAATGTGGAAAACTGCCATGTGTTGCCCTACCTATAATCATCAGCAAAGTGATGGTGACTCATCAACAGTGCGAACAATACTTATCACTGACCTGTGCATCAATGCTTTGTTCTGCTAGGGCCAGACTGATTCCTGGGATGGCAGGATTGCCGTATGAGGAGAGATTGGGCCGACCAGGCCTGTATTCACTGAAGTTTAGAAGAATGAGGGGGGATCTTATTGAAATGTTTAAAATTCTGACAGGGTTGGACAGACAAGATGCAGGGATGATGTTTCCTCTGGTCTCGAACAAGGGGTCACAATCTCAGGATATGGGATTGGCCATTTAGAACTGAGATGAGGAGAAACTTCTTCACTCAGAGGATGGTGAACCTGTGGAATTCTCTACCACAGAAGGCTGCGGAATCCAAGTTACTGAATATATTTAAGGAAATAGATAGATTTCTAGACTCTAAAGGTATCAAGGGATATGGGGAGAGTGGAAGTATGGTGTTGAGATAGAGGATCAGCCATGATCACATTGAACGGCGCAGCAGGCTCAAAGGGCCGAATGACCTACTCCTGCTTCTATTTTTCTGTTTCATTCAGCTCCAGAACTTCTATGTTTTTGAGTGAAATGTAAATTCTGCAAGTGAAGTTAATATAGAAGGAAATGCCAAGGCTAATCAGACTTACAGTACAAGGCCATTTGACTTCCTCTGTACAATTATGCCAAAAGGTCTGGATGAAAATCTAACAGTGTAGAGTTGAGTTGAAGCTTTCTCAGTCACCTTAGGAACATCAATTGGAACCTCATACCGTTTGCTCCTTGGATCCTTTAGCTGGAAGGCACAAAAGTAAGGTTTACTGAAGAAAAAAAGATAACTTCCAAATGTATCTTACATTAAGCATATTGATTGTTGTCATTACTGATCTTGAATTTCTTTGTTTTCCAATAATAGATCAGATTTGTTTAACTATCAACTATATAAAATTACACATTTCAATCAGTCTTGGCAACAGCAAAAATATATGATATTTGAGGATCAATTTTGTTCCGAATGTCATAATTTAAGGAGCTTATTTTTAATCACAAGTGATCAGGAGACAATGCAACCAGCTAGAGGAAACATATTTATATGGCGATTTTAACATAATAAAACATCACAGGAGCATTATAAAACTAATAATGACATGGATCCACAAAAAAGGAGATATTAAATCAGATGACCATACGCTTGGTCAAAGAGGTAGGTTTCGAGAAATGTCTTAAAAGAGGCAAGTGAGGTAGAGAGGGGTAGGGAGGGTATTCCAGAGCTCAAGGCCTAGGCAACCAAAGGCATGGCCACCAATGTTGAGCAATTGAAATCAGGGATTCACAACTGACCAGAATTAGAGGAGCACAGCTATCTCGCAGGGTTTTGGCGAGTGCTGGAGGTTACAGGGATAGGGAGAGGCGAAGCAATGGAGGGATTTGAAAACAAGGATGACTACCCGAGCCACGTGCAAATTGGCATAGGGACACGAGAATAAGGGAAGTAAACACATGGCTAAAGGAATGGTGCGGGAAAAAGGGGTTCCATTTCGTGGGGCACTGGCATCAGTATTGGAACAAGAGGGATCTGTACCGTTGGGACGGTATCCACCTGAACCAATCTGAGACCAATGTTCTAGAGAAAAGGGTAAATAGGGAGGTCAACAGGACTTTAAACTAGAAAGTTGGGGGGGTGGGGTGGGGGGGGGGGTTAAAACTCCAAGAAGTATGACTTATGGGAAACAAAGCAGCAGTTTAGTGTGTGGGGGGGTGGATTCAACTTCATGGAAAATTATGAAAAATCTGAAAGGAAAGGAGAACCCAGGAGAGGCTATTAAAGTCTCCAGAACACAAAATAGGACAAAGTGTTTGGAAAGGGCTAGGAATCTAACTTCAAGCACATCAGATAAAGGGACGACAATGAGAAAGGGGACGGGAAATACAGGACTGAAGGTGTTGTATCTGAATGCATGCAGTATACGAAATAAGGTAAATGAGCTTGTGGCGCTGATTGAAATTGGCAGGTATGATGTGGTAGGCATTACAGAGACATGGCTGCAAGGGGATCAGGACTGGGAGCTAAATATCCAAGGATATATATCCTATCGAAAAGATAGGCAGGTTGGCAGAGAGGGTGGGGTTGCTTTGTTAGTAAGAAATGAAATTAAATCAATAGCAAGAAATGATGTAGGGTCAGATGATGTAGAAGCTGTGTGGGTAGAGTTGAGGAACTGCAAAGGTAAAAGAAACCATTATGGAAGTTATGTACACGCCTCCGAACAGTAGTCAGGATGTGGGGCACAAGATACACCAGGAGATAGAAAAGGTGTGTAAGAAAGGCAAGGTTACAGTAATCATGGGGGATTTCAATATGCTGGTAGACTGGGAAAATCAGGTTGGTAGTGGATCCCAAGAAAAGAAATTTGTGGAATGTCTACGAGATGGCTTTTTGGAGCAGCTTGTGGTGGAGTTCACTAGGGAACAGGCAATTCTAGATTTAGTGATGTGTAATGAGGCAGATTTGATAAGGGAGCTTAAGGTGAAGGAACCCTTAGGAGGAAGTGACGATAATATGATAGAATTTACCCTGCAATTCGAGAGGAAAAAGCTGGAATCGGATGTAATGGTATTACAGTTGAATAAAGGCAACTACAGAGCATGAGGGAGGAGCTGGCCAGAATTGACTGGGAGATGAGCCTAGGAGGAAAGACAGGAGCAGCAATAGCAGGAGTTTCTGGGTGTAATTTGGGAGACACAGCAAAAATTCATCCCTAGAAAGAAGAAGCACACTAAAGGGAGGGCGAGGCAACCTTGGCTGACAAGGGAAGTCAGGGACAGCATAAAAGCTAAAGAGAAAGCGAAGAGCAGTGGGAAACCAGGGGATTGGGAAGCCTACAAAGACTAACAGAGGACAACTTAAAAAGAAATAAGGAGGGAGAAGATTAAACATGAGGGTAAACTAGCCAGTAATGTAAAAGAAGATTCCAAGAGTTTTTTTTAGATATATAAAGGGTAAGAGAGAGGCAAAAGTGGACATTGGGCTGTTGGAAAATGACGCTGGAGAAGTAGTAGTGAGGAACAAAAAAATGGCAGAGGAACTGAATAGGTACTTTGCGTCAGTCTTCACAGTGGAAGACACGAGTGACATCCCCAAAGTTCAAGAGAGTCGGGGGGGGGGCAGAGGTGAGTATGGTGGCCATTACCAAGGAGAAGGTGCTAGGAAAACTGAAAGATCTGAAGGTGGATAAATCACCTGGACCAGATGGATTACACCCCAGAGTTCTGAAGGAGATAGCTAAAGAGATAGTGGAGGCGTTAGTGGTGATCTTTCAGGAATCACTGGAGTCAGGGAAGGTCCCAGAGGACTAGAAAATCGCTAATGTAACCCCCCTGTTTAAGAAAGGAGTGAGGCAAAAGATGGGAAATTACAGGCCGATTAGCCTGATCTCGGTCGTTGGTAGGATTTTAAGAGTCCATTATTAAGGATGAGATTTCAGAATACTTGGAAGTGCATGGTAAAATCGGGCAAAGTCAGCATGGTTTCATCAAGGGGAGGTCATGCCTGCCAAATCTGTTAGAATTCTTTGAGGAGGTAATGAAAAGGTTAGACAAAGGGGAGTCAATGGATGTTATCTACTTGGACTTCCAGAAGGCCTTTGACAAGGTGCCGCACAGGAGGCTGCTCAGTAAGATAAGAGCCCATGGTGTTAGAGGCAAGGTAGTAGCATGGGTAGAAGATTGGCTGTCTGGCAGGAGGCAGAGAGTGGGGATATGGGGGGCCTTCTCAGGATGGCGGCCGGTGACTAGTGGAGTTCCACAGGGGTCAGTGTTGGGACCACAACTTTTCACGTTATACATTAATGATCTAGATGAAGGAACTGAGGGCATCCTGGCTAAGTTTGCAGATGATACAGAGATAGGTGGAGGGACAGGTAGTATTGAGGAGGTGGGGAGGCTGCAGAAGGATTTGGACAGGTTAGGAGAATGGGCAAAGAAGTGGCAGATGGAATACAACGTGGGGAAGTGTGAGGTCATGCACTTCGGTAGGAATAGATGCATAGACTGTTTTCTAAATGGGGAGAGAATTCAGAAGTCTGAGTGCAAAGGGACTTAAGAGAATCCTGGAATAGGACTCCCAAGGTTAACTTGCAGGTTGAGTTGGTAGTTAGGAAGGCAAATGCAATGTTGGCATATATTTCGAGAGGACTAGAATATAAAAGCAGGGATGTGCTGCAGAAGCTTTATAAGGCTCTGGTCAGACCACATTTAGAATATTGTGAACAATTTTGGGCCCCATATCTCAGGAAGGATGTGCTGGCCCTGGAGAGGGTCCAGAGGAGGTTCACGAGAATGATCCCAGGAATGAAAGGCTTAACATATGAGGAACATTTGAGGACTCTGGGTCTATACTCGATGGAGTTTAGAAGGATGAGGGGGAATCTGATTGAAACTTACAGAATACTGAAAGGCCTGGATAGAGTGGACATGGGAAAGATGTTTCCATTAGTAGGAGAGACTAGGACCCGAGGGCACAGCCTCAGAGTAAAGGGAAGACCTTTTAGAACAGAGATGAGGAGAAACTTAGCAGGTCTGGCAGCATCGGCGGAGAAGAAAAGAGTTGACGTTTCGAGTCCTCATGACCCTTCGACAGAACTTGAGTTCGAGTCCAGGAAAGAGCTGAAATATAAGCTGGTTTAAGGTGTGTGTGGGGGGCGGAGAGATAGAGAGACAGAGAGGTGGAGGGGGTTGGTGTGGTTGTAGCGACAAACAAGCAGTGATAGAAGCAGATCATCAAAAGATGTCAACAACAATAGTACAATAGAACACATAGGTGTTAAAGTTAAAGTTGGTGATATTATCTAAACGAATGTGCTAATTAAGAATGGATGGTAGGGCACTCAAGGTATAGCTCTAGTGGGTTTTTTTTAATTTTATATAATGGAAATAGGTGGGAAAAGGAAAATCTTTATAATTTATTGGGAGAGACCAAACGTAAACTGGGCGACCGCTTTGCAGAACACCTGCGGTCTGTCCGCAAGAATGACCCAAACCTCCCTGTCGCTTGCCATTTTAACACTCCACCCTGCTCTCTTGCCCACATGTCTGTCCTTGGCTTGCTGCATTGTTCCAGTGAAGCCCAACGCAAACTGGAGGAACAACACCTCATCTTCCGACTAGGGACTTTACAGCCTTCTGGACTGAATATTGAATTCAACAACTTTAGGTCGTGAGTCCCCTCCCCCATCCCCACCCCCTTTCTGTTTCCCCCTTCTTTTTTTTTTCCCAATAAATTATAAAGATTTTCCTTTTCCCACCTATTTCCATTATATAAAATAAAAAAAAATAAAAAAAAAACCCACTAGAGCTATACCTTGAGTGCCCTACCATCCATTCTTAATTAGCACATTCGTTTAGATAATATCACCAACTTTAACTTTAACACCTATGTGTTCTATTGTACTATTGTTGTTGACATCTTTTGATGATCTGCTTCTATCACTGCTTGTTTGTCGCTACAACCACACCAACCCCCTCCACCTCTCTGTCTCTCTATCTCTCCGCCCCCCACACACACACCTTAAACCAGCTTATATTTCAGCTCTTTCCTGGACTCGAACTCAAGTTCTGTCGAAGGGTCATGAGGACTCGAAACGTCAACTCTTTTCTTCTCCGCTGATGCTGCCAGACCTGCTGAGTTTTTCCAGGTAATTCTGTTTTTGTTTTGGATTTCCAGCATCCGCAGTTTTTTTGTTTTTATGAGGAGAAACTTCTTTAGCCAGAGAGTGGTGAATCTATGGAATTCATTGCCACAGAAGGCTGTGGAGGCCAGGTCATTGAGTGTATTTAAGACCGAGAGGGATAGGTTCTTGATTGGTATGGGGATCAAACGTTACGGGGAAAAGGCGGGAGAATGGGGTTGAGAAACTTATCAGCCATGATTGAATGGCAGAGCAGACTCGATGAGCCGAATAGCCTAATTTCTGCTCCTATGTCTTATGGTCTTATGAGAATTTTAAAATCAAGACAGTGCTTGGTTGGAAGCCAGTGTAGATTAATGAGCACAGGAGTTATGGGAAATGGAACTTGGCACTTGTTAAAACACCGAAGGCAGAGTTTTGGATGACCTTCAGTTTATGGCGGGTAGAATATGGGAGACCAGCCAGGAGTGGTCAAGTAGGAAAGGTCAAGTCTGGAGGTAACAAGGGCATGAATGAAGGTAAGACAGGGGCGAAGGTTAAGTGATGTTACTGTGCACCCACAGGCGGTCTTAGTGATGGCACAAATATGAAGTTGGAGACCATCTTAGGGTCAAATGTGACAACTGGCTTAATCCTGAACTTTTGCTAGGCAGAGGGATGAAATCGGAAGCTATGGAACGGAATTTGGATCGGAGATTGAAAACAATGGTTTCAGTCTTCCCAATATTTAACTGGAGGAAATTTCTGCTCATCCAGTACTGAATATTGGATAAACAGTCTGGTAATTTAGCAACAGTGGAGGAGTTGAGGGAGGTGATAATGAGGTACAGCTGGGTAGTGTTAGCATACATGTGAAAACTAACGCTGTGCTTTCAGATGATGTCAATGAGGATTAACATGTAGAAGAGAAATACGAGGGGGCCAAGGACAGATCCTGGGAAGACACCAGCAGTAATGGTGCAGGAGCAGGAAGAAAAGCCATTGCATGTGATTCTCTAGCTACAATTAGATAAATAAGAATGGAATCAAGTCAGAGCAATCCAACTCAGCTGGGCAACAGTGTAGAGGTGCTGGTGGAGAACGGTGTGGTCAACTGTGTGAAGAACTGCAGCCAGGTCGAGAAGGATAAGGATGGAAAATTTACCTACACAAAATTAACTCTGTCTTTCTATCAATTGCATGCAACTTTGACTGTGCTCCTGAAAATTGCAGCCAAAAGTTCAGCTTCTTGTAAACAGAACAATAATATCAAAAATATATTAATAAGATTTATCTATTAAGACACATTCCTCACCCATTGTGATCAATAGCAACATAAATCTGCATATCTGAAAGACATATCCTCTTCATTTGCCTATGTAAGTCTAAACTTTAAGCAGTTTAGTCCATGGGCACAACAAATTCTAATATTCTAATTGTAAAACAGGTGGCTCTTGGGTATACTATGTCTGGAATGTTTTAACTCTGAGTCTCTCTTCAAGTATAGCTGTGGAAAGATACTACCAGAAACATGGGTGATCCACAAGTTCTCACCCTGTGGAAGTAAAATATTGTATATAAGGAAGACACCTAATAAAGGGAAATATTAAAATTTGTTCTGAGTTAAAAAAAAATCTGAATCCGTTATTTTTTGTGTTACTTCAATATGTCAGGAGACTTTATCTGTGAAGGTCAAATATAACAAATTTTATTAACTGGAAATTTACACAGATTAATAATGGTTGTATTAGCATTGTTATCATCACATTGACAGTTTCCCTTTTTATGATTTTACTAAAATTAGCTTTTCAATTGTTATTACTTACAGTAAAATGAAGTCTGCCTGCTGTCTCATACATTACATTCAACTGAAGCGTCATTATGTCATTCAGGAAAAATGTCTTCTCAGTGCGACTCAGTGTTGCTGTGTAGCCAGTAATGGTTGGGGAAAGATAATCCATGTTGTAAGAAGGATAGTTTGATGGTAAAAAACAAAGAGGGGAATTCGCATTGACCACTGGATTCCAGCAACAGCCACGAGCCTGACATTTCTTCATGTCAACCAGTTCATTGAAAGCACAGTCAAACCTACTATTAGTATCAATGTTACATTGAGAGGCACTGAGATGACTCTTATCGAATGATAGCTTGCTCAGTGTTTCTGAGGTCTCTGTTCTGTTTTTATAATTTGGATATTGCCACAAAAGGTCCAGTTTAGATTTTCCTGTGTTAATAGATGTAGACATTACCAGAGACTCTGGTGTAGAATAACTGTGATAAGTAATCAAACCAACTAGAAAGACAGTAAGGAGGATTGCTCCATATTTAAGAGAGGTAATTGCAAGTATTCTTGGTTTTGCCACAGACGAAAGTCCCATGAGTTCCATTCCTTCATCTCCTGAAGCAAGAGCCCATTTATCTGCTTGTGGAAACATGATAAAAAGGCAGGTGATCTTGAAGCTGTCGTTAGGTGGCTGCCTAAAGGGGAGATGAGATAAATTATTACTTAAAAAAAAGTGGAGTGTTGCAAATCAGGGCAATAATTTGTGCCACTAATGCGTCAGAATGTTAACAAACAAGCCACGTCACTTTAGAATAGAATGCTTACAGGATACAGGAAGACATAAACAGGCTTGAAGAGTGGGTGGATAAATGACAGATAAAATTCTATACAGCCAATCAAGAAGTTGTTGATTTTAGTAGGAGGCCATTTATTCTTTGGGAGATAAGAAACTCAATAAGGCAAAAAGATTGGAGGATGCAGAAACATAATGTGCTAAAAGTAGCAATGTAAGTTGATTAGGACATAAGTTTCCGGGATTCATTTCTAGAGGAATGAAATACAAAGGGAATGTTAAATGTATATAAAACCTTGATTAGTTCACAATCAGAACTATTGTGTACAGTTCAGTTCTCCAAAAAATTAAAAGATAATTGCTGAAAAAAGAGACACGTTAAAGCTTTTTGTCTTGCACTCATCTGGACATTTCGCAAGAATACCAATATAAAGGGGGAAACAACAATTTATACATATGAAAAGAGAAAGTTGGTTGGTTGGCATGTGGATTCTGATTGGTAGAGGTGTTGCCTTGGAGAATGCACCAATTGATGGTGACTAACAGTTAACTGCCAAACATTGTTTGAAATTTAAGCCAGGCAGCTTGACCCTGATTGGCCAAGGAATTGCCCTGAAGAATGAACCAGTGAATGGCTGTCACTTATTTTGTTTAGCTGAAACAGGCGCAATGTGCGTGCATGTTCTTTCTGTCTGCAAAGAACAATGCCCTGTGCATTAATATATGTAGCTTCTAGTACACACAAATGTGCCACTCTGAGAGTCCGACTGACACTTGGTAGGTTGCCTAATTCTTAGCACACTGAGCACCTAGAACTACACTGGCATTGAAATTCATTTACATTACTCATTTTTGTGAAAGGCAGAACACCTTTTTGGCTTGATGGCAGCATCCTGTTACTGATGAATACCACTCGTGTTGCTACTGCATAGTACAGCGTGAAACAGTTTGAGCTTCATCCATTGCTCACATAGCAACAAGATGCTTAGACAGCACCTTCCAAACCCACAGCCACTACAAGCTAGAAGGACAAGGGCAGCAGGTACATAGAAGCACCACCACTTATGAGTTCCCCTCCAAGCCACTCACCATCCTGACTTAGAAATATATCACTATGCCTTCACTGTTGCTGGGTCAAAATCCTGGAACCCCCTCTCAACAGCACTGTGGGTGTACCTACACCACATGGGCTGCAGCAGTTCAGGGCGGCAGCTCACCACCACCTTCTCAAGGTCAATTAGGGATGGACAATAAATGCTGGCCTAGCCAACGATACCCACCTCCCATGAATAAATGAAAAAGTATGAATTTCAGTGTCAGTGTAATGCCAGGTATGTAAGCCATACGTCCCTAAAACTGGTGGATTGTATCAAACAGCATGTCCCAACCACTGTTCTCAATGGGCAAGGTACAAATAGTACCAAACCAGCCCATGCTTGCAAAATTCAAAACAGTGTTCTACATTAGACGTGATTCTGAAATTGGACAACATTTGCTAAATAATCCGCAATGTGCTAAGAATTACGCTGACAGCCAACTTAAGATTGTCAATTGGACTCGACGTATGGCATATTTGTGTGAATAGGAAGCTACATATATTAATACACAGGGCCCTGTTTTTTGCAGGCAAAAAGAACATGTACACACATTCCGTCTGTTTCAGCTAAACAAAATAAGTGACAGACATTTGCTGACTCATTCCTCAGGACAATACCTTGACCAATCAGGATCAAGCTGCCTGGTTTAAATTTCAAACAATGTTTTGCAGTTAACTGTCAGTCACCATCAATTGGTGCATTCTCCATGGCAACACCTCTAACAACCAGAATCCACATGCCAACCAATTGGCACTCTCATACAATATAAATAGTTGTTTTCCCCTTATATTGGTATTCTTGCGAAAGATGAGAATCTTTGACATGTTTCTTTTTTCAGCAATACTCAAGTTCTGCGCTACCAAATGACTAATTTAAAGATTATTGAAACTCTAGAGAAAATGCACAAAAGATTTACAAGGATGTTACTGCAATTAAGAGGATGTGGCTATCAGGAAAGATTGTGCAAGTTGCAACTCCTTTCTCTATAGAATCTTTAAACTTATGAAGAAGTTTGCCAGAGTGGATGGCAAAAACCACTTCCACTTTGGGCCTATCCAAAATAAGAGAGTGTAAATTTTTGATAGCCATTAACTAATCAAATAAAGTTAGGAGGAATACCTGCTGTGTGTCGTGACAATGTAGAATTTGCTGGCATGTGGAGTGGTTGAAACAGCGTTGACATATTTAAGAGGTTGTTTGATGTGTACATGAAGGAGAAAGGAATAGAGAGAAATGGGGTAGCCTGGGAAAAGGTAATTAGAGTGAGAGAATGCCAGTAGTGTAGACAACAGCACAGACCAAATGAACCAAACGATCTGTTTTTGTGATGTGGATTTGATGTAATCTTTAGTGAGTGTGGTCAACTTTCTTCGGGTGATCAACTGTAATCTTAAAATTATTGCAATACTTTGAACAGATTATCAACTTCATATTTAAGTTACATGTATTCCACCATTTGACTTCACCTTGGACTTCTAATCATCACTTCCTAAATCACTCACTTTAGTTGCACTTTCACCTCCACGTAAGAAGCTCTGGGTTCAAGTCCCACAAGTGACCTGAACACATAATCCAGAGTGACACCTCAGTGCAGAATTGAAAAAATGCTGCCTTATCAGAGGTGCCTTCTTTGGCTCATGGTAAATTGAAGGCACCCTCTGCTTGTTTATGTAACATGTAAAAAGATCCCATGGCACAATGAGGGGCAGGCAGTTTCCCCTGGTAATCCAAAACAAAAACAGAATTACCTAGAAAAACTCAGCAGGTCTGGCAGCATCAACGGAGAAGAAAAGAGTTGATGTTTCAAGTTTCCCCTGGTATCCTCACCAACACTTCTTTGCCAGCTGATACCATCAGGAAACTATTTTACCAATGTTTATTGATTTGCTGTTTGTAGGATCTTGCCATATATAATGTCCTGCTGCATTGGCCTACCTATTGAAACATTTCAAACATATGCTGGGACATTCTGACACCATATAAAACTAAGTTTTTTGCTTTATTTTGAAGGACTTTGTCGGTACATTTAATTTTATTTGCATCTTCCTTAACTGTGTTCACTCACATGTTCATACTGCACCCACTCTGAACCCAAGTTGTCTATACAGCGGCTGTTTCCTGCATGGCCCTTTCGGCTCCAAATCCAAGTCAAGCAATCTTGTTAACATCCACTCCAGGAAAACAGATACTAAAATGCCCATTTGGTGAAGTACTGCAGGGCTATTGAGCCTATAAGCATAAGCATGCCCCAGCACAAGGTTACACAATTAGGTTTTTAAAAAATACAAAAGACATACGCTGGAATGAATGCAACATGTCTGTCAATTGTCACTGCTTTCATTACCTGCTCAACTACTCACTCACCCACTTTAGGTCGATGGGCATTTAAAGTCTGTCATGATTCGTGGTGCTAGGAAGCACCTTCTAATGCCTTGAACGGTCCGCAATACTAAATACCTTCAAAATTAAAATCTAACAACTTGAAACAAGAATTGAAAGTGCTTACCCTCTCAAAACTAAACGCTGAGACAGATTCTTGTTAGTGGGATCAAAGGTTATGGGTCAAATGACGGGAAAGGTCAGGTGCCGAATTGCGGAATAAGCTGGAGCGGCTGAATGACCGTTTCCTGTCCCTGTGCCCCTGGGTTATCTCTGAGCTGCTGATTGTGGGGCTTTGATAAAAATGGAGAGTTATTTCGTGTCTGTGTGTGTAAGAGAAAGACCGTTTCTTGATCGAAAACCAGGAATGAAATAAATCCCAGAAGCCAAATAACATGGCGGCTCCGCCTCCCTCACGAACGATTCACAGTCCGCCCACCTCGGGAAGGGGGAGGGGGGTCAGTAACTGCCTCTCTCGTCTCCCTTTACTGAAGGTGCGATCACTCAATGCTCAAATCCACCTCCCCGAACTGTGGTACAGTCTGACACGTGACTACGGCTGCGGCCGGGGTGGTGGTTGTTGTTGTTGTTTCTTAGCAACGGAGAACATGGCTGATGGGCAGAGGTAATTCGGTATCACTGTTCCCAATCTGTCCACAATGCTTCCCTTTCACATTTAAAAATACATTGCTTGCGAAATCGGAGATTTCAGAATAATTTCCGAAATTTTATTTAATATTTACATTAACGTTCCCAGACCCATCAAAGCTCAATCTGATCATTTGAAAATGTAACCCGCGCCTGAGCTATATTCTAACTTGAATAAACGCAGGTGCTTTACAGAATTGATAGAAATAATATTCCCTCAAGGAGCACAGAAGAGGTGATTCACCTGTTGGACAGCGAGAAGAATCATGTTGTGTGCACCGAGGGTATGTAATTGGAGTGAAATTAATAAGAGTGGAGAAAGGGATGAATAATGAATGAAGAGATTAATGTGAAAAAGGAGCACAGTGACTGAGAGGGCAGTCCCGAGCTAATGAAAGTGATTTCAGAGGAAACCCGATCGCCATGGCTGAGGCACATGAGTGATGATATTGTTAAGAACGCAGAGTGCCAAACTCTTCAAAGCCTTTGGTGTTGCCCCAGGACAACTACAATAACTCAACAAAATATTTTAAGATTGAACCCAGGAGTTTTATAAAGCTTTTTAAATGAAACCAAGTCAAGGCACCGGGGGTAGGATACCACCAACAATGAAATGAGATGAGGTAAATCAATGGGTGTTACCAAAAAGGAATCCTTTTATATTGCACTTGGCTTCTTGTTAGCTAAATTGCAAGATAAAAATACATGGGAATAATTCCAAGGTAGTATATGAATCAAGGAGTTCCAACACAGAAGGAATATGTAAAAGTTTGTCACGGTCATCTAAACTCTGAAATAAGATTAGAACTTTTAATCACTCTCCATTATCAGTTATTGTTAGTAATTTATTTAGGAGAGAATTTATTCTGTTTTTGTGACAGCAGCAGCTGTCGTTGTGGATATTATCTGTCAGCACATTCCACATCTGAGATGCATAATGATTATTGATTGTGACATCATTTTTGCAGACTTAATATTAATATTTTAGAAACATCTTTGTAAATAATTGGCTCAAAGGGGAAGTATGTCCACCGAGTTGTGTTATGGAGGAGAATATCTTTCCAGTTGCTATTTCTCTGGATATGAAATTATTAAGTCTTGCTCCAGCATTATCATAAATAATATCGGAGACCTGTGAGTTGCACTTCTCATTTTTAAAAAAGTACTTTGTAATGCCATATCAAGGGACAGGGTTTCTGTACAAGATTTCTGCCTGTCTTTAAACAGCAGCTGAATAGCGTAAATATTCAGGAGGAATAATAATTAGGTGCACAGATAATTCCCTTAATACTGGTCAATTATGGGAAATTTAACAACATACACTTAGATTTTAAGGTTCTGTAGAGGAAACACCTTTCCCTCATGATGTTCGCGGGCAGAGCATCTCACATTGAAATTTGAGAAATCTCCACTCAGATTTTGTCAGCATTTTGATAAGTACAGGTTCACTGAAACAAAAAAGTAATTTACCTTTTACATGTTTTTACTAACATAACCTGTAACGAAATGCTTCCAGGAAGCTCTGAAGAACCATCTTTCAAAGCCATTGGACAAGCTAATCCTGGAGCTCAGGGAATTGGTAAGTGCAGTAAAGTGCATAACATATAATCAAATAATATAAATTTTAATGCAGTGATTTGGCATTCAGCAACATTTAAATTATGGCTCTCCAACAATAATAGTTATACACAGCAGTAATGGAAAAAATTATTCTTCAGGAAACTGTTTGTTGGATATATATAGCCCTTGACTACAGATCTTTTAGCCTGACTATTATTTGCAGTCCAAACACTGAGCACCTTCCATATAGAGAGAGAAAGTGTTAGCAAGCATGGCATCCAAAACTGAGAAAATCACCATTAAAAATTATTTATATATCTTATATTGTTTTTAATTTGGGCTTCTGTTTTCAACATTGCATTATGTTAATAAAAGATAAGATGTTACTAAAAGATACAGAAATTTTGAAATTGAAAATAATTGCATGTGCCCTGGTTCTACCCCCCAGCCAGGGGAAACATTCTTCCTGCATCTGCCCTGTTGAGCCCTGTAAAAATTTTGTATGTTTGAATGAGATCACCTCTCATTTGTCTAAACTCCAGTCTATTTAATCTTTCCTTGTAGGACAATTGTAAGACCATAAGACGTAGGAGCGGAAGTAGGTCATTCAGCCCATTGAGTCTGCTCCGCCCTTCAATGAGATCATGGCTGATCTGATAATTCTCAACTCCACTTTCCTGCCTTTTCCCCATAACCCTTCATTCCCTTACTAATTAAAAATCTATCTATCTCAGCCTTGAGTATACTTAACGACCCAGCCTCTACAGCCCTCTGCAGTAAAGAATTCCACAGATTCACTACCCTCTGAGAGAAGAAATTCCTCTTCATCTTTGTCTTAAATGGGCGACCCCTTACTCTGTGATTATGCCTTCTGGACCTAGACTCTTCCACAAGGAGAAACAACATCTCAGCATCTATCCTGTCAAGCCCCGCAAGAATCTCTTTGTTTCAGTAAGGTCGCCTCTCATTCTTCTAAACTCCATTTACAGCCCCAACCTACTCAGCCACTCCTCATAAGAAAATCTCACCCCTGGGATCAATCTAGTGAACCTTCCCTGGACGTTTCCAATGCCAGTATATCTTTCCTTAGATAAGGGGACCAAAACCGTTCACAGTATTCTAAGTGTGGTCTAGCTAGTGCCTTGTATAGTTTTAGCAAGACTTCCCTATTTTTATACTCCATTCCCTTTGAAATAAAGGCCGACAATCCTTTTGCCTTCCCTATTACCTGCTGAACTTGTATGTTAGCTTTTTGGGATTCATGCATGAGGAGTCCCAAATTCCTCTGTCCTGTAGCTTTCTGTAGTCTTTCTCCATTTAAATAATATTCAGCTCCTCTATTCTTCCTGCTAAAATGCATAACCTCACACTTTCCCACATTATGCTCCATCTGCCAAGTTTTTGCCCACTCTCTTAACCTGTCTATATCCCTCTGTGTACTCCTTGTGTCATCCTCATCACTTGTCTTCCCACCTATTTTTGTGTCATCTGCAAACTTGGCGAAGGTACTTTCACTTACCCCATCTAAGTCATTAGTATATGTATTGTAATTCAGCTCCTCTATTCTTCCTGCCAAAGTACATAATCTCACATTTTTCCACATTATATTCTCACTTAACCTGTCTATATCCCTCTGTAGACTCCTTGTTTCATCCTCACCAATTGCCTTCCCACCTATTTTTGTGTCATCTACAAATTTGGCGATAGTACATTCACTTCCCTCATCTGGGTCATTAATATATTTTGTAAATAATTGAGGCCCAGCACTGATCTCTGTGGCACTCCATTAGTTACAGGTTGCCATCCTGAAAATGCCCCCCTTATCCCAACCCTCTGTCTTCCAATAGTTAGCCAATCCTCTATCCATGCTAATATACTACTCACCACATCATGGGCTCTTATCTTAAGTAGCCTTATGTGTGGTACCTTATCGAACGCCTTTTGGAAGTCCAAATATATTATATCTACTGGTTCCCCATTATGTATCCTGATTGTTACCTCCTCAAAGAATTCTAATAAATTTGTCAGGCGTGATTTCCCCTTCATGAAGCCATGCTGACTCTGCTTGATTATATTATGCATTTCTAAATTCTCTGCTATTACATCCTTTATAATAGACTCTAACATTTTCCTAATGACAGATGTTAAGCTAACTGGCCTATAGTTAACTGTTTTTTTGTCTCCCTTTTTGAATAAGGGTGTTACATTGGCAGTTTTTCAATCTTCTGGGACTTTTCCAGAATCTAAGGAGTCTTGGAAGATTACCACCAGTGCATCCACTATTTGTGTAGCTACTTCCTTTAATATCCTAGGATGCAACCCATCTGGTCCAGGGGATTTATCAGCCTTTAACCCCATTAGTTTCTCTAATACTTTAACTCTAGTGATTGTTATTGTATTTATTGGTGCACCCTCCCCCCTTTTGCCACTTGATTATTTAGTATTTTTGGAATGCTATTAGTGTCTTCTATGATGAAGACTGGTGCAAAGTATTTATTCAACTCCTCTGCCATTTCCTGGTTCCCCAGAATTATTTCCCCAGCCTCATTCTCTAAAGGGCCTACGTTCACTTTGGCCTCTCTCTTCCTTTTTATATATTTAAGGAAGCTCTTGCTGTCCATTTTTATATTACTTGTGGGTTTACCCTCAAAGTTTATTTTCTCCCTCTTTATTATTTTTTGATCATCTTTTGTTGGTTTTTAAAATTTCCCCAATCCTCTGATTTACCACTAATCTTTGCCACATTTTATGTTTTTACTTTCAATTTTATACTATCCTTAACTTCCTTGGTTAACCATGTTGGTTTATACCCTTCCTAGAATCTTTCTTTCTCACTGGGATATATCTTTGTTGTGAGTCATGAATTATTTTCTATTCTTCCATGCCAGGAATTAATTTGGTGAACCTTCAATGCACTCCCTCAATGGGAGTATGCCTTTCCTTAGGTAAGGAGACCAAAACTACACACAATACTCCAGGTGTGGTCTTACAAGACTCTATATAATTGCAGTAAGACATCTTTACTCCTATACTTAAATCCTCTTGTAATATAGGCCAACATACCATTTGTTTTCTTAATTGCTTACTGTACTTGCATATTAACTTTCAGTGACTCATGAACAAGGACACCCAAGTCCCTTTGAAGTTCAACATTGCCCAGCCTCTCACCATTCAAAAGTACTCTGTATTTCTGTTTTTTCTACCAAAATGTATAATCTCACATTACTCCACCTTGTATTCTATCTGCCAAATTTTTGCCCACTCGCTCAGCTTCTCCAAATTCCCTGAAGCATTTTTGCATCTTCCTCTCAACTCACGCTTCCACCTAGCTTTGTGTCATCCGCAAACTTGGAAATATCACATTTAATCCCCACATCCAAATCATTGATATAGATTGTGAATAGCTGGGGCCCAAGCACTGATCCATGTGGTATCCCACTTGTCACAGCCTGCCAACCTCAAAATAACCCATTTATTCCTACTTCCTGTTTCTGTCTGTTAACCAGTTCTCAATCCATGCCAGTATATTACCCCCAATCCCATGTGCTCTAATTTTGTTTACTAACCTCTTGTGTGTGATCTTATCAAAAGCTTTCTGAAAATCTAAATATACCACATCCACCAGTTCCCCCTTATCTATTCTGCTAGTTACATCCTCAAAAAAATCTCCCAACAGGTTTGTTAAACATGTTTTCCCTTTCATAAATCCATGTTGATCCTGCCCAATCCTACCATTATTGTCTAAGTGTCCTGTTAGTACATCCTTTATTATGGATTCTAGCTTTTTCCTTACGACTGATGTCAGGCTACCAGATCTGTAGTTCCTTGTTTTCTATCTCCCTCCTTTCTTAAATAGTAGGGTTACATTTGCCACCTTCTAATCTGCAGGAACCATTCCAGAGTCTATAGAATTTTGAAAGATGACCACCAAAGCATTTACTATCTCTACAGCCACCTCTTTCAATACTCTGAGATGTTGATCATCAGGTCCAGTAGATTTATCAACTTTAATGCCCATTACTTTTTCTGGTACTTTTTTTTATTGATATTAATCTAATATTAATATCTTGCGGTTCCTCATTTACACTAGTCCCTTGATTCTCAATTATTTCTGGGAGGCTTTTTGTATTTTTCTCCATGAACACAGACACAAGTATTTGTTTAGTTTCACTGACATTTCCTTATTCCCCATTATAAATTCTCCTGACTCCACGTGTAATGGATCCACATTTGTTTTTGCTAAGCTTTTTCTTTTTACGTTCCGATAGAAGCCAATATATACAGGCTGATTTTATGTTTCTCACTAGTTTACTTTCATATTCTATTTTTCTTTATTAATCTTTTTGTTGGTCCTCTTTTGCAGAATTCTAAGAATGTATTTTTTCTGTTAACTATGTATTAATTCTTTAAATGTTAGTCATTGCCTGTCTACCGTCATAACTTTTAAAATAGTTTCCCAATCCACCATAGCCAATTTTCCTCTCAAACCTTCCAGACCTATGCCCTCCCATGTATTTGTTTGTTACAGTAAATGTTAAATCAAAGGAATAATCAAACAGCCAGTGGGATCAACTACAATTGAAAAGCTACTGAACACAGATAACAGAAGGAAGTGATTATTAAGAGAAATTTAGAAGAATAAGGGCACCAGACACATAGGATCACCACCATCTGCATTTTTCCCTCCAAATCACATACCATCCTGACTTGGAAACATATCACCATTCCTACATTCTTACTTGGTCTACATCCTGGAATTCCCAACCTGATCAACATCCAAGACACAGATGTGTTGCAGCCCTGGAGAAAACTCGTAAGGACATTAAAAAAGATTTTTTTTGTCACCTTCTTTGAACATTTCTCTTTCCCAGGTATAAAACTATTGAAAATTGGAGGGAAAAGGCTCTTTGGCTAACAATCAAGCACCATTCAATGGGTAATGTGTCTTTTTGCTTTCCAATTGGCTTAGGAAGGCAGTGTGTCACAAGGATAGATATGTTGACTGACAAATGGCAAGAGCATGGGGACAAGTCATGTGATGAAACCTCCAGGAATATATTTAATCACAGTTGACAACCCTATCTCAAGGGCAATTAGGGATGGACATTAAACGCTGGCCTTACCAATGCCACCAACATCCCATGAATGAATTTTTAAAAATCAATTGCTGTAACATATGATTAATCACTTCCTAACATGATTATTTGTTGAAAATTTTATGTTTTGCACGTGTACAAACATACGAATTCGGAGCAAGAATAGGCCATTTGGCCCCTCAAGCCTGCTCCACCATTTAACAAGATCATAGCTGATCTGAATGTAACCTCAACACCACATTCCTGCCTACACCCAATAACCTTTCACCCCTTGTTAATCAAGAGCCTATCTCGCTCTGCCTTATAAATATTCAAAGATTCTGCTTCCACTGCCTTTTGAGGAAGAGAGTTCCAAAGACTCTGAGAGAAAAAATTCTCCTCACCTCGGTCTTAAATGAGCGACGCTTTATTTTTAAACAGTGACCTCTAGTTCTAGATTCTCCCACAAGAGGAAACTACTCTCCAAATCCACCCTGTCAAGACCCCTCAGGATCTTAAAGGTTTCAATTAAGTTGCCTTACTCTTCTAAGTTCCAGTGGATACAAGCCTAACCTGTCTAGCTTTTCCTCATAAGACAACCTGCCCATTCCTGGTATTAGTCTAGTAAACCTTCCCTGAACTGCTTCTAATGCATTTAGATCTTTCTTTAATTAAGGAGACCAGTACTGTACACAGTATTCCAGGTGGTCTCACCAATGCCCTGTACAAATGAAGCATAACCTCCCTACTTTTGTAATCAATTCTCCTCACAAAAAATGCTAACATTCTATTAGCTTGGCTAATTAACTGCTGTACCTGCATACTGACCTTTTGTGTTTCATGCAGTAGGACGCACAGATCCATCGAATCTGAGCTCTGCAACCTCTCACCTGTTAGATAAGCTTTTTTATCCAAAATGAACAATTTCACATTTTCCCACGTTATACTCCATTTTTGGAGTATATACAGATCTTTGCCCACTCACTTTGTCACTTTGTAGCCTCTTTACGTCCTCTTCACAATTTACTTTCCTACCAATCTTTGTGTCGTCAGCAAAATTAGCCACCATTCCTCAGTTCCTTCATCGAAGCCATTTATATAAATTGTAAAAAGTTGAGGCCCCAGCACTGACCCTTGTGACACACCACTCGTCACATCCTGCCAACTAGAAAAAGACCCATTTATGCCAACTCTCTGCATCCTGTTAGCTAGCCAATCTTCTATTCATGCCAATATGTTACCCCCTACACCATGAGCTTTAATTTTCCGCAATAACCTTTGACGTGGCACTTTATCAAATGCCTTCTGGAAATCTAGGAACAGTACATCCACTGGTTCCCCTTTATCCGCAGCACATATGACCCCTTCAAATAACTCCAATAAATTGGTTAAACATGATTTCCCTTTTACAAAACCATGTTGACTCTGCCTGATTGCCTTGAAGTTTTCTTCCAGTCCATTGCCTTATTTTCAGTTATCATGTTTTTGTCCATTATAAATTCTTGTGTTCACACTATAATCATGCTAAAATTGCACCCTCCCTCCAGTGATAGCATGGTAGCATCTCAGCTTTATGTCTGCCAGTTCCTCAGCCTGCACTTGCAAATTCAGGTTGCATCTGAAGAGAGTATTAGAAGTTGCATAAAACTAGGATAAAGTGTTTATGGTTACAGTTCTAGAATAAGTAGTGGGAGCAGTTTGAGATGGTAAATTGCCTTTGTGGAACAATAAAGCTAACAGCTTGGCCAGCAGTAGCACTTTTTGCCTGAGACAGAGGATTGTGGGTTGAAGTTCCAGCATGAATTTAAACATATAAAGTAATGTTTCAGCACTGACGGACTCTTGCTTTGGCAGAGGTGCTGTCTTTTAGATATGATACTAAACCAAAACCTCATCTATATGTTTAGGTAGATGTGATAGATCCATAGCACTTCTTCATTTCTCAATCAACACAACAAAAGAGATTAGCTGGCCATTCATCTCATTGTTTGTTTATTTATTTATTTATTGGATAGAGTGGACTTGGGGAAGATGTTTCCATTAGTAGGATAGACTAGGACCTGAGGGCACAGCCTCAGAGTAAAGGGAAGACCTTTTAGAACAGAGATGAGGAGAAACTTCTTTAGCCAGAGAGTGGTGAATCTATGGAATTCATTGCCACAGAAGGCTGAGGAGGCCAGGTCATTGAGTGTATTTAAGACCGAGATAGATAGGTTCTTGACTGGTAAGGGGATCAAAGGTTACTGGGAGAAGGCAGGAGAATGGGGTTGAGAAACTTATCAGCCATGATTGAATGGCAGAGCAGACTCGATGGGCTGAATGGCTTAATTTCTGCTCCTATGTCTTGTGTCTTATGTTGTTTGTGGGCCCTTACTATATGCAGAAAGCCTGCTGTGTTAAAATAGCCTACTGTGTTTGCATAGATGAAAACAATTACTATACTTATGAGTTCTGTTGAAGGGTCATTTGGACTCGAAACGTTAACTGTGCTCCTCTTCGCAGATGCTGCCAAACCTGCTGAGTTTTTCCAGGTATTTTTGTTTTTGTTCTGGATTTCCAGCATCTGCAGTTTTTTGCTTTTACTATACTTATGTATTGGCTTTAAGTGTTATGTGGATTGTTTTGAATACCTGTCTCCAAGAACCATATGTTTTTTTTTAAAAAAAGGACATTGAATTATTTGGACACTTTCTTGGGAACTGACCTGGGTTTTTTTTAAAAGATTATAAGTTCACTTTGGACAGTGAGCAAACTGCCTTTTCCAAGAAGTCACATGAAGTCAGCTAAATGACTAGCAAGGCACATAAGGAAATAAGAACTATTTGTTTATTTGAACTTTAATTGCTGGAGAGAAAAAAACTACTGCTTTTAGAGGCTGGGAGGCCATGATGATTTCTGGAAACCACCTGACTGAGATGAGTTTATTTTGAACCTTTTTTTGGACTCAGTTTGGAAATAAACCGACAAGAAGAAGGTTGCTCAACTCGCTCTCTCCCTGCCTTGTCTGAAATTCAGTGTAGCTTTCAGTATCCAGCTAGAAATCATCATCTCAGTATAACTCACCTATATGTGGAAATCTGAGAAGCTGAGATGCGAGAGATCCCAAGGACATTGATCTTACTCTGTTCTCCTCTACACCGAAGCTCTTTTGGAAAGAAATTCCAGATACCTACTGTGACCAGCGATCTATTTTTGCATGCAGGAAGACCATATTGAAGCATCAAAACCCTTCGAACTTTATCCTTTTTTGTAAAGTTTTTCCATTGGCCAAAAGGTGTTTTTTCCTGCTAAACACTAACCTCCGCAGAGATCCTATTTGTTTTGTCATTTGTGTATGAGTGTGTACTGGGATTCATATGGGTATATTGTTATACTTCTGGATTACAAATTGTATGTTAACTACTTTTTGCAACTTGGTTTTAAAAGTAAGTTTTGTTTCATAATAAGTCAATCATTCTGAATTATTGAAAGAAGCCTGATTAAAGTCTCTATTCTGGTTCTAACAATAGTGAGAATAAACAATTAGCCATTTTGGTGAGTAAATAAAACATGCTCATTTATGGTTCGACCTGAGAAGTAGTGGGACTGGAGAAACTGCGCACTCCTCCCATCCCGTAACAGGATGGAAAAGGTATTGTATAAATACTAGCATTTTTATAATTGCTATTATTCCTAGGATGTATTGGTATTAATTCTATAAATAGGTTTACGGCAATACTATGTCTTGAAAAATAGGAATTGAAGTACATATAAATGTGACAGTTTAAACAAGTCAGGTAATGTCAGCTTTATGCAATAGACTATGGCAGACACAAATTTAATCTGACTTCATTAAAAAGATGTAACTGAGTTATTCTTCAAAGATAAAAAATGGGAACTTGGTAACAGTTTACATATCCATCAATAAAGAAGCATGGATATTTCTCAAAGTTTTGGTAGAAACTTACTATAAAACACCATGTGTATAAGTTTAGTTTACAGGACAAGGATAAAAAAAACAATTACCACTCCCTCCACTGCCACCATTCCTTTCACAGTTTTATGGACATTATAGCTGTTTCTCAATGACATCCTACTTGTCATTTTCTTGGTTGCCTTCTTAAAAGAAGGCAGAGCATTATTCTGAAAATGACAGCATCATGATCAATACCTTAAGTAAATACAATATGTTGAAGATGCTGTACACATGTCTTACCAATGCTTTCGGATTTAAACGGGAATTTCTTGCAATACAAATAGCATATGCAAATAATAGATTTGTATCAAAACAAAGTTAAAGGAAGAAAAACACAGAGAAACCTTATATACAGCAGAGATATGCACAGAAATGGGCTTAGCTGTACATCCTGCTGAAATGTGTTATTGCTATGGTTGCAGATTGATTAAGTTGCTAGGAAACAGGGTTGAAGCTCTCCCCTTTTAAACTTTCTAAGGAGCTCTGCAGGATGTTCGTATGAGTGGAAGATATTCGTTTTCTGCTATAATTACTGTGAGACGTACCAAAATGTGACATATTATGATTGAAAAAAATGAAAATGATTTAGGGTTAATAGTTAATGGGTAAAAAGATTTGAATTCAAAACGACATAAAATATGCACACCACAGATAATGTACAGATAACATATATATTACAAGAATTCATATTTAAAGTAATTTCAGGCTACAAAAAATACATTTAACTAACTCTCAGAAAATAGTTCCCAAGCTGGCTATTTAAAAAATTGACCAGTTCATGTCTTAATTACAGCATAAATTACAGCTTGTAGTAACTAAGGTCTCTTACTCTAAGTAATCTCTTGCTCCAAATTTGCATCTTTCTTTTCCAGCTTTGTATCTCTTGTTATCAGTCTCAAGGTACTGTGAGAATTGCTCTCAATAGTAAGTGAAAGCTATTGTGTTCCCTAACTATACTCTATGTAACTGAAATTACTCTATGACTCTTTCCTAACCTACATGCATATAAATCTTTTCCGATCTCTGTGCTCTCATATGTCATTCCCAATCATCTTCACCTAACTGCCTCATGCTTACTCGTGAGCCAAGCTGCACAAAATAAATCACTAAATAATGAAACATTCAGAGGACCACAATGGCAAACCCATATGTATAAGTCTCTGTGATTATAGTGTAATCATTGTCACTATTAACCTGTCGACATGTAGAAATGTTAAACATTAAGTCAGGCTGCTAAGATTTTTACCAACGTACCAAGTATAATGATTGGTAGCTTCCGTCTATTAGTGGAAAAAAATGTCGCTTTTTAAAATATGTTCACAAAAATTATGCATTGAATATGCATTCGACAAGCAGAAGGAATGGCATGACTGTGGTTGAGAGCCACACAAAGTCTCAATACAACAATTCCATGATATAAATTCTTAACGCATGCTGGTACCAAGTATAACAGTATCTCCTCCTCCTGCAGGTACCATGCCCAAGGAGGGCATTGACGACCATAGATTTTCATTGGATTGGTCCTTGATTATGCTTGGCAAAGTACTGCAGTGGTTTGCCATTGCCTTCGGCAAGATGGCTGACCAGGAAACTCTCCTACTCTCACTCCTGCTATATTGGAAAGATTTACAGGCTGATAATCAACCTGCTTGGCCATGTTATAAATGTGCCTTCTGTAACTATCAAATCCTGGAGTGAGATTTGAACCCGAGCTTCAGGTCCTGAGGTAGGGTTGCTACCCACAGTTGCACAAGACCTCTATAACAGATATCATTGTACCCATTTTTATTTATTGCCATCCAATCCATGGAAAGTGGGTGTTGCTGGCAAGGCCAGCAATGTTTCCAGTTGCTACTGAGAAGGTGGTGGTAAACCAATTTCTTTAACTGCTGCAGTCACTCCTGTTGCTCTCCTTGGAGGTGGTGAAAAGGCTTTAGGGTCCAGACAGCTGAAGGCACAGCCACCAACGGTCAAATGATTAAAATTGGGGAAGCCCAAGAAACAAGAATTAAAGGGGCCCACATATCTTGAGGGTTACGTGGCTGGAGGAAATTACAGAGATGTTGGGGGGCGGGGGTGGGGGGGGATTTTAAAACAAGGGTGATAATTGTAAAATGGAGATATTGTTAACTGGGAACCAATGCAGATCAGCAAGCATTGTGGTGAAGGGTGAACGAAACTTAAGGTGAGTTAGGACACTGAGCAGATTTTTGAATTACCTCAAGTTTATGGAAGGTAGAAAATAGGAGGTGACTTGTGTGCATTAGCATAGTCAAGTCTGGAGTTAACAAAAGTATAGATGAGGGTTTCAGCAGAAGAGATGAGGCAGTGTCGGAGTTGGGTGATGCTATGCAGGTGGAAATAGGCAGTCATAGTGGTGGCGTGAATATGTGGTTGGCAACTAAATCAGAATCAGACAACATCAGGACTTTAAACAGTCTGGCCTCAGTCTCAGACTATTGCCAGGAAGCAGGTTAGAGTTAGTAGCTACAGAGTAGAGTTTGCGGTGGGGAGTGAAGACATTAGCTTCTGTCTTTGCAATATTTAATTAAAGGGAATTTCTGCTTATTCAGTACTGACAATTTAGAGACAACAAAGAGGTTGAGAGGTGGTAGTGCCATGGTGAAGTACGTTAACATGAAGAATATTAAAACATGTTCATATGTATGTAATGCTTATATATATTTGCAATACAATCTAATATTATATTTAATCTCTTTTTCCATGGAACTTTTATTTCTCTATTTCTCAGTGAGAAATATGAAATACTCCTTTAAATGTTTGCTATTGCTCAATGTCATACCTCTTAATCTAGTTTCCGCATCTACTATAACCAACTTGTCTCTCATATCACTGTAATTGGCTTTAAGTTCAATATGCCAGTTTCTGATCTATATACCTTACTTTCAAACTCAATGGGCAGAATTTTGCTGTCAGTGATCGGGGGTGGGGCCTGCTCGCCGACACGTAAAATGACGCGGGATGGCATCGGGCAGAACCCCCCGTCATCCTGCCCCATTTAAATTTTCAGGAAGGCATGGGCACAGCAAAATCAATTGCGGCCAGTGCCAGGATCATTTAAACAATTAAAGGACCTGCCCGTCCAACCTTAAGGTTGGTGGGCAGGCCAGGAGGCCCAGTGGGTAATAGAAAAAAAAAGAAACCTCATCCACCGGTGGGATGAGGTTTCATGCAGGGTTTTAAACAGTTTAATAAAGTTTTACTGTAATTTATGAACATGTCCCATCTCATGTCACATGAAGGGGACATGTTAAGGATTTTTTTTCTGTTTTTAATCTTTCTAAAAGTGTCAGCGATCTCCCTGAGGCAGCACTTAGCCTCAGGGAGATGGGTGCTCTTTCGTGCACATGCACAAAAGAGCGCACTCTCACTTTTGGGGAATTCCCCCCCCACCATTCCCCCCACCCCCCCCCCAGCCCCGGCCACACAGGAAGCACATAGCGCTTCCCACCGGACGTCATGCTGGGCCTTAATTGGCCCGCCCACATAAAACGGCGGCAGGGCCCGCTTCTCCGGCGAGGATCGGCTCCTCCCCCACCAGAGATTGGGTCAGGCCTGCCCGCCTGACAGGCAGAAAATTCTGCTCAATGTGAACTTCTATCATATGATCAGTCTTTCCTAAAGGATCCCTTACAATGAAATTACTAATTAACCTTGTCTCTTTTTAAATAAATTATGCTTAAAATAGCTACTTTCTTGGTTGGTTCTGCAATGTATTGTTCATGGAAACTGTATCAAATGCATCCAGGAACTCATCCTCCAAACTACTTTTGCCAATTTGATTTGTCCAATCTATATGGAGATTAAGGCCCCCCAGAATTATTGTATTGCCTTTGTTATAGGCTCCTTTTATTTGATTAGTACTTTGTCAAACAGTGTAGCTACCATTTAGGAACCTATAAACTACTCCCATCCACTTTTTCTGACCCTTGTTACTTCTTATACTCACCCATACTTATTCTGCTTCCTGATCTTCCGAGCCATGATCCTAACTATTATCCTTATGTCATCTTCTACCAGTGTTGCTGCCCCTATCCTGGTACCAGACAGGGATCACAACCCTTGCTGGAACTCACTGTCCTTGGCCTGCCACAATATTCCCGTGAAGCCCAACACAAACTGGAGGAACAGCACCTCATCTTCCGATTAAGCACTTCACAGTCTTCTGGACTTAACATTTAGTTCAACAACTTCAGACCATGAACTCTCTCCTCCTTCCTTTTTTCAATATTCATTTTTATTTTTAAATTTTTATCCACTTATTTTTATTTTCATATTTATTTATTGTTTTATCCCCCCTTTCGTCCTATTTTCCACCATTTTTCCCAATACCGTGCCCTCCCCTCACCCCATCCCCACAAGGGCCATCTTTCACTTGTTCATGTTGTTCTTTCCAGGGTGCTTAACCTTGTCCTGCTATTATCACATTCTGCTTTCTTACCTTAAAGCCACCATCAGCACCTCCTTTAGCCAGCACCACCACGATTAACACCCCTTTGTCCTTTTGTTTATGACATCCTTGTCAATCTCTCCTTTGCCCCCACCTTTCACTGGCCTTCTATCCAGCTTCACCTGCTCCACTCCCCTTAAACAGTATAAATTCCAGCACATTTTTACTTCTCTTTAGTTCTGAAGAAGAGTCATATTGACTCAAAATGTTAACTGTTTTTCTCTCCACAGATGCTGTTGGATCTGCTGAGTTTTTCCAGCATTTTGTTTCTGTTTCAGATTTCCAACATCTGCAGTATTTTGCTTCTATCAGTAAGCAAGTTATTGCCATGTAATGCCGCTTGATAGCGCTATTGACAACACCTTCCATCGTTTTGCTGAAGGTCATGAGTAGATTGATTAGGTGTAATTGACTGGATTAGATTAGTCCTGCTTTTTGTGGGCTGGACGTACCAGGACAATTCTGAGCTTGGCCTAAATAGCCAAGTGGTTATGGTACTGGGTTTGTAACCCCAAGATCAAGAGTTCAAATCTCACAATGGCAAACTATGAAACAATGTAACTTCATCTGAAACAGATGGAAACAGGTTTACTCAAAAGAGTATCAAGAGTTCAAATCTCACAATGGCAAACTATGAAACAATGCAACTTCATCTGAAACAGATGGAAACAGGTTTACTCAAAAGAGTATCAAGAGTTCAAATCTCACAATGGCAAACTATGAAACAATGTAACTTCATCTGAAACAGATGGAAACGGGTTTGTACTCGAAAGAGTTACCAGGACAATTCTGCCAGTGTAGCTTTCCTAGGATAGCTTGGCTAGTGGCGCAGGTAGATCTGGAGCACAACTATTTAGTACTACTGTCAGGATGTTGTCAGGGCCCATCATTTTTGTTGTATTCAATGCCTATATTCAGTCAACTTAGCTTATAGTTATCTAAAAAAAATACACCCTACACTCTGTTCTGCAACCAGTTGGCGTCAGCAGATACTGTTTACTTTTATGCAGCTTTTAAAACCACACCCAAGCTACAACCAAAACAAAAATACCTGGAAAAGCTCAGTAGGTCTGACAGCATTTGCAGAGAGGAATACAGTTGATGTTTCGAGTCCGTATGACTCTTCATCGGAACTAAGGAAATAGAGAAATGAGGTGAAATATTTCACCTCATTTCTTTATTTCCTTAGTTCTGATGAAGAGTCATACGGACTCGAAACATCAACTATATTCCTCTCTGCAAATGCTGTCAGACCTACTGAGTTTTTCCAGGTATTTTTGTTTTTGTTTCAGATTTCCAGCGTCCGCAATATTTTGCTTTTACCCAAGCTACAACCGCTATTTTGGCTTCTTGCTCACAGTAATTAGCGCCTAGTCAGGCAATCATAGTTGATTAACAGTTAACTGCCATGGACAGGAAGTTTCTGTTAAGTGTTGACAAAATTGTGGTTTCTTTTACAATTTTTAAAGTTCTAAGTTAAATTCAAAAAGCTCAATTAAATTTCAGTTTGACACTACATATCCACTATTACCTATGATAGCTATACTGTTTGACCTACCAGAGGGTTCCACTTGCACCAAATTTACTATTTGTGTATGGTTATTAAATGATCGTGTACCCAACTTTTATGTTGCGATTTGTAACAATAACGTGTCTTCTTTGGCAAGAACAAATTAATTCACCCACTGTGCAGCTGAGGGTAACCTAATCGAAGGTTAGTAAATTAGAATTAATTTAGATTGAAACTGCTTAGTGTAAGACAATTTGCTGGGCGAGCAAGGTCTCATTCATCTTTAGACTAAAGTAGAAAGGTAAAACCCTAAATAGTTTCTTTGTCAGGATTACCCTTACACAAAATAAAATAATAAAGATACTGTACCATCTCTCAACTGGGCTACACCGAACACTGTGTAATAAATATAGTGAAAAGATAGCAAATCACAGAATAAAAAGCCTTCTCATGTTTCAAAGATACTACAATCTGACAACAGACCTCTGCGTATTGTACAAAGGATCAAGGATAGATAAACTGAATGTAGAATGAGAAAATCCAGGCAAACAGCTGTTAATGAGGGCACACAGCATCTTAAGTTGACTGTTTCATGATTGAAAGAACAGAACCAGCATTGTATTGCAAATTTATTTAAAAAGATATACAAGAAAAAATATTTCATTGAATACAATTTGTGCAATCTTTGGTGCCTCCCTAAGATGCATTATTGCTTTTCACTGGGTAATGGTCAGATTTCATCAATAAAACAAGTCTCTTAAAGACCATTGTATTTACTCAAAGGTATAACTAGCTCTTAGTGTAAAGCTATGATGGGAGTTTTTTGCTTTGCCATTAATGATTTGCAACAACATCGTGTATATGGCGATTATAAGAAAGGAATGCTCCTTTAATGTAAAATACTCACCCTCCCCACAATGCAGTTGGACTAAAGAAAAATGCTAATTTATTATTCACCACCAGGTATTTAGTTTGGAATCCACCATGGAGCCCCTTTCTGTTAATATGAACTCTGGAAGGAAGCAAGTTTATACTGTAATTACAGATCGTTATCAAGAGGCTTCAAAAGCTATAGTAATGCTTTCTACCTCCCCTGGAACATTGGGGAGATGGTCTTCTTTTCCTTTAAAGCCTTGTTAATGCAGTGAATAATGCTGAGATGCAAATGTCATTCTGGCTTTGCCAAACCCTTGGAATTCACTGAATTACCTGAAGCCCCCCCCCCCCCCCAAATGATATGCAATTCCTAGATATGCACAAACATAACAGCCCTAAATGTTCTCATGTATTCTTTTGCATACACCATAAATGCATGCATTCTGCTCTCAAAGGGAAAATAATTAGCAATAATTCAGTAGACACAATAGTCGACACATCATGGGATACAGATTGCTCTTTCATTCAAAATCGAAAACAAGTGGTTGTGTCCATGTCAAAATAATTAGCAAATTTTACTGTCAACATAGAATCATATAGTGCAGAAGGAGGACCTTCAACCCCTTGTGTCTGTGCTGGCTCTCTCTCTGAAAAAGCTACCAACTACTTCATCTTCCTTGATCTTTCCCCACATCCCTGCAAATATTTCTTTAACTAGAGTAAAGATCCAATTCCCTTTTGAAATTTCCATTCAAGCTGCTTCTCCGACCCTTTCAGGTTTGCATTTCAGGCCATAACTCACTGAGTAAAAAATGACTCATCTTCTCCATAGCTTCTTAGCTTTTTATATAAATCTATGACCTCTGGTTATTGACCATGCTTTATTTTTGAAAAAGATGTCATATTGAAAGAATTGCTCTTAAAAAGCACTTCATTCTGTTTCCCAGAAATATCCCATATTTGGCACATAAATTATTTTGAAGAGCAGTTACTACAGTTACTTATGTGAATGTTATTGTTTTGTATGAGAAAATTGTTATTTTAAAAAATCAGTAATTAATTTTTAAAAATTATAATTCATCCAAGAAACAAAATCTCTCTGCTGACACCAGCACTGATTTTAATAAATAATTCCCTTACCAACTATCAAAAGACACTTGTAAAATTAACATTTTCTATTTGAAGAAAAGGACAGCAATATGATTCACTGTTATCAATCTTCCGATTTTAAGAAAAATTAAACCAATTAAATGTGGAAGATTAATTCCTGTTAATCCTCATCTCCTCCTGTCATGTGATATTTTTGAGGTCCAAAAAATCAAGAAAAGATAAATACATAGCATTAGTTAGTAAAAATGCAATGAACTAATACATTAATCAAAAGAAAATCATCAAACTCCGCAAATTTGACATTTTCCCAAGTCATTCTGGGAAATAACACCGAGTGGATAAAAAAAGGAAATCCTTTCAACTGTGCAATAGAAACAGTAAAAACTGTTGTGGCACATGATAGACCAAATAATTAGAATGCTGGAGAGATTTATCTCTGAGTTGGTGTTTCCACATATTTGTAATAATTTGCTAGGTTCATGGTCGTCACAGATCTCAAATAAGGATTATTTCCCGTCTGAACCATTCCCCCCAAAGACTCAAATAAAAAGACTATATTGGAACCCTGTTCAAGCACAAAGGATTCCCTCTGTATCCTTATTAGATTCAATTTCAAATGGTATGCAACAATTTTTGTCAAAGTAATAATCACAATCTAGTCATAAATATCCTTTCTTTTAACTTTTGCCAGATTTTATCACTGGTTTAAAATCATCATCTATTTTGTTGTGGAGACTTTCATGGTAGGAACAGGTTCTACTTCATTTCGTTCAGAACCAAATAATTGTGAACTGTTCTCCCACTAGAATAGACAGATTCTGCAAAGTCAGCACCTGAAAGAAAAAAGGAAAATCAGATACATGACATGAACAGAACCACCAAATTTGTTTGTGTTCTTGCTTATAAAACAAAATTTTTTAAAACTACTTTTTTGTGGATTTGGTACATGGCATTATAAAACTGAATTCAACTCCCTTCAGTTAAAGCACCGAAAGAGATGAATGATGCAGATAATACAGAACTCAGATTTACCACTGCATCTTCCCCCACCACCTTGCTTTAGCTGAGTTTGATTATCCCAGGCAGAGGAGAAGTAGGGCTGCAACGTAAGATTGGGAAGAGGAAACTGACAAAGATTCTCTCACTGGAATCATTATCCAGGGATCCCAGCGTACATACAGGGTGAGATCAATCCCAACAGTGATGCTCCCATGAGAAAAATTATCTGTCAAAATTCATTGTCTCAGCTCACCATTGAAGAATGAGAACTTGTGTAATATACCATTAAATCCCCACTACCAATGGAATTATACAACCCAGCAAGGGTTAATTTCTTCAGGAGGGAGCAAATTTAACAGAATGAGAAATTTATCCAAACATTTTTCAAATCTGAAAATTTATTTTATTTGTGTTTATCGTGCTTAAAATGCTATTTAGTCACAGCCTTGTCCTCACCTTTGTGTCTGTCCTGTATGAGAAGTCTGAGATCCAGAATCCATTAACTTAAACTTTCTGTGGGGCAAAAGGAACTCCAAATACAAAGATGCTGCCCAGTTTAAGGCCATCTATCTGGCTGTTCAAATGGATTATCTCACAGAACAGCACATTCTGTGAAAGGTAAAGACAGCCAGAAAAGGTACCACACACAATCAAATGTCCTCAAATCACATGTCAATTTCTCAAGCTAGTGTATAAATAGGGCACATTGCAATCCAATAAAAGTACGAACAAAATACTGCTTTGGGATAATTTTGCATCTTAATATAAAGTTCATCATTTCTATTAAAAAAATCCAAAATGAATTTAAATATACAATTCTAAAAGGAAATATCTAGAAATTATCTGTTTAATTACAAGTTATGATCAAGGAAGTCTGTAAGGTTGCCTTTAACTTAAAGTTTTACATTTATTTAAACCTAGTTCAGAACTTAGGATTCCCTAAAGAATCTCCTATTATCAGCGTTCCTCTTGCAGCTGAAGAGCTTGGCTGTAAATCAAACAGGTTTTTCTGGCTGCTATTGATATTCATGTACGATCACACGAGGCACAGAGCTATTGATAGGATTAACTCACTCAATTCTTGCCACCTTATATGTGGTTTACACTGCCAACTTTCTTTATGAATTTAAATTTTCATGTGTAAACAAAGCTTGAGAAACTCTTTGATTCAGAGAGATTATCATAGACTCGTATGCTGTCATTTAATGTTATCCAGAGAAGGATCCTGAACTCATTTCCTAAAAGCACTTGTGGGTGTACCTACACCGCATGGTCTGCAACAGTTCAAGGAGGCAGCTCACCACCGTCTTCTCAAGGGCAATTAGGATGGGCAATAAATGCTGACCCAGCCAGTGAAGCCCACATGCCGTGAATTAATAAAAAACATTGTTTCAAGCATAGATTCTACAAATTCAACACTACTAATGAAGCATTTGAAATCAGTCATACTTACATTTTTTGCTAGGAAGATAATTTCAGTATAATCACCATTTTCATAACACAGAAGGCTATCACCATCATCCCAGAAGAGTTCTCCTCTAGCAATTCCCTGATCAGACAGTGTCACATTCAGACCCAATGGGTTTCCACGAGAGGCAGCAGTTGTGTTGTTGGGCTCCTTGATTGAATGCAGATTTAAATATAATCATCACTGGATGCAACCATACTATCAGAATTAAGGAAACACACATATCAGTACCAAGTTGTCACTTCTGAAGGTATTTTATATTGATAATGTGCTTTTGATGACAGAAGTAAAGCTGCTCTCAGAAAAATCTGGTCCTGGAAAGTACAGAGATATAGATTTGCCTCTTTTATATTCTCAGGTGGCAGGCTGAGGTATGGAAAATAAACACATTTTCCTATTGACCTTCCGAATGGGCCACGGTCACTAGTGACATGTTAGAAAGTAAAATAAAAAGAGCAGTTGATCAACTGGATCTCAAAGCCAGTATGCTCTCCTGGAATCCTAATGTGCAATACAAAAGTACATTGAGATCAAGGTGCTTAGATCACCTGGCTGCTGAATCCTGGTTCAGAAGAACTAAATTTAGGGAACATAAGTTCCAAGGAAACATGTATTGACTGTTTTGGACAGGATGTGTATCCTGCAGGACACCACTGGCCCCATCCATGCATTTAAGAAGGATTGGAAGATTGTGGCCAGGATCAGCACCTCTCCAATTTTTACCTTTCCTTCCCTCAGTAATTCAGGATATACCTCATCTAGAATTACCTGGAAAAACTCAGCAGGTCTGGCAGCATCGGCGGAGAAGAAAAGAGTTGATGTTTCGAGTCCTCATGACCCTTCGACAGAACTAGGTAAATCCCAGGAAGGGGTGAAATATAAGCTGGTTTAAGGTGGTGTTTGGCTGGGGGTGGGGTGGGGGGGGGTGGGGTGGGGGAGAAGTGGAGAGGAGTGGTGTGGTTGAAGGCAAAAGCAGTGATAGAAGCAGATCATCAACAGATGTCACAGACAGCAGAACAAAAGAACACATAGGTGTCGAAGTTGGTGATATTATCTAAACGAATGTGCTAATTAAGAATGGATGGTAGGGCACTCAAGGTATAGCTCTAGTGGGGGTGGAGAGACCAAACGTAAACTGGGTGACTGCTTTGCAGAACACCTGCGGTCTGTCCGTAAGAATGACCCAAACTTCCCTGTCGCTTGCCATTTCAACACTCCACCCTGCTCTCTTGCCCACATGTCTGTCCTTGGCTTGCTGCATTGTTCCAGTGAAGCCCAACGCAAACTGGAGGCACAACACCTCATCTTCCGACTAGGCACTTTACGGCCTTCCGGACTGAATATTGAATTCAACAACTTTAGGTCTTGAGCTCCCTCCTCCATCCCCACCCCCTTTCTGTTTCTTCCCCTTTCCTTTTGTTTTTTTTCCAATAAATTATATAGATTTTTCTTTTTCCCACCTATTTCCATTATTTTTAAATATTTTTAAACCTTTTATGCTTTCCCCACCCCCACTAGAGCTATACCTTGAGTGCCCTACCATCCATTCTTAATTAGCACATTCGTTTAGATAATATCACCAACTTCGACAACTATGTGTTCTTTTGTTCTGCTGTCTGTGACATCTGTTGATGATCTGCTTCTATCACTGCTTTTGCCTACAACCACACCACCCCCCTCCACTTCTCTCCCCCCACCCAACCCCACCCCCCCCAACCCCACCACCTTAAACCAGCTTATATTTCACCCCTTCCTGGGATTTACCTAGTTCTGTCGAAGGGTCATGAGGACTCGAAACATCAACTCTTTTCTTCTCCGCCGATGCTGCCAGACCTGCTGAGTTTTTCCAGGTAATTCTGTTTTTGTTTTGGATTTCCAGCATCCGCAGTTTTTTGTTTTTATACCTCATCTAGACTGGGTGGCTTATCTGCTTCAATCATAGAGCCTTTCCACTAACTCTTCTTTATTTTTAACTTATCCAGTACCTAATAACCTTCTTGTTTATGGCATCTTTGGCAAAATCCCCTTCCTTCATAAACACGGATGCAAAGTACTTCTTTAATACCTCAGACATGCCTTCTCCCTCCACTAATAAACTTCCATTTTAGTCCGATTGGTCCTATCGCTCCTCTGACAACCTGTTTACTGTTAAGATACCTATAGAAGATTTTTAGATTCCCTTTCATGTTAGTGGCAAATCTATTTTTATACTAAACAATGCTTCACATTTAGTAAGTGGCTGCCTAACAAAAATGGTGTCCAATATTAAATTCTGTAAATTGAAAGGATAAGCTTATTCATAACCTTGTGGTTGGATAGGTGAGTTTCATGTTGCAATCCAACATATGCATTAAACGGGAGACTGGGCTAGTAATTGTAAACAAACAACACTTACAAAATTTTAGAATTTCAGAGATATAGCTATCTGATTACTTATGTGCTGTTACACGAAAATTCAACAGCAGCAGGGAAGAAAACTGGGACAGGGAAATCAGGTGGGGTGTCTAATGGACTTCTGAGCTCCAACACCCATTTTGCACTGCTTCCCAACTTAAATTTCGCCTCCACTGAAGTCGCTTTGTGTAGGCAAAATGTAGCCTCCTCATACATGAACATTTATTGTACCCAAGGGTACCTGCAGAATAACGTACTGGCCCTTACTATGTACAGCAGAACCCTAAAAACTGAAATATGTAAGATCAGAGGAAGAGGTACTAAAATAATGACAAATTTATAACTGTTTGCACAAACATATAAATACTACATTATACACTGAGGATAATCAGTTTGACTTTTGCTGATTCTGTACATGATTGCCAGACTGGAATGGTGTAGATATTTTGGGTGGAGTTAAAAATTCCATTGGATGCTGCACATGAACCTTTTTGTGCTTCACAAGACCAGCACTGGAGTAAAGTTTTTTTGTGACTCTCCTCAGATTCCACACAAGCAAAAAAATCTGCTTAAAGTCCAGGTTGGTAAAGTAATATTACTGAGCACACAAACTGAACTGAAGCAGAGAGATGAGCAGGACAGTTGCACAGATTGCATGATCTGGTTTGAATGGTATCTCAGATCAGGCAGTGGGACAAATGTACATGCAGTGAACACATGATGCACAGATGTACACTATCCAGGACTATATTGAATGCAAGATAATGATCAAGAATGAGAATAATATATCACTTACATTGTATAGATTGTACCATGGTTGTTGGGGGAAAATAGCCAGACACCTCCACTGTTTTAGGTTCCAATACTGGAGTGATAAGAAGTGCCTCCCCCCACATGAACTGACGATCAATGCTTGGCGTGTTCGGATCTTGAGGAAATCTAAAGCTGAGAAAGGGCAGCATTTGCATATCTGGAGTAACTCCAACAACAAGAAAAGGTCAGATTGAAGCAATTTAATTTTTTTTAAGCTCACTCAAATGAATGTTTTAATTCCTCCCAACAAAGAAATATCCAATGGCTATGTCAGTCATATACATATTTATAAACATTTGAGGCATCTCTCATAATTGATACATCAAAAATTGTGGTTTGAAGTTGAACAAAGGCCAGGTGCTTCTCCTTAAAGGAATGATAACTGGGAAATTTGTATGCAAAAGTCAGCCCATGGCTACTCCAACCGTCTGGCAGAGAACATAATTAAGGTTCGAGACCAGACAGTACATTTAATGCCTCATTTGATTTATGCATCTTGCATGTGCACAGTATACTGAATGACAATTTCAAACGCATGAGTGCTGAAATTATATACACTTCCAGGCAACACCAAAAATAACTGTGATTTGCAGTTGGACCAATGATCATAGGAACATTAGCACTGGAAGATTGTTCTGCCAGTCAGCTTGATCACTGATGATCTGTAGATCAACTCCTTTTAAACAACTTCACTTTCTATTCCCTAATATCCTTACCCAAGAAGAATCTATTGTTCAGTCTTGAAAATTTTGATTGACGCAATATCCACAGCCTTTTGGGGAAACGAGTTCCAGATTTCCATTTCTCATTCCGTGAAAAAATGTATTTTGATTTCAATCCTACAAACCTATCTTTCATTTGAGGTTATGTCCTCTTGATCTGGATTCCGCCACTGAAGAAATCATTTATCCATCCAATAAAATCCCTGTAATATTTTGAACAACTCAATTAGATCCCCTCCAGACTTCTAAACTAAAGGCAGTATAAACGCAGTTTTTTGTAACCTGTCCTGAAATATGAACCCTTTAAGTCCTGGTACCATTCTCATGAATTTGCACAGTACCCCTTGTAAGGCCAATATATCATTCCTGAGGTCCAGTCCCCCAATAGTAAACTCAGTACTTCAAATAGGGTATAATCAAGGCATCGTATTACAGAAGCACAATTTAATCAGACCCCATTGAGAAAAGGCCAACAATCCATTAGAATTTTTAAAAATTACTTGTTACATTAGCTTTTAATGAGTTGTGTGCACTGAAAGATAAATCCCTGTGTTCCTCCACAGCTTCTTGTCTCTTACCAACGAAAATATACTCCAATTTGTCTTTCACAGATCCAAAGTGAATAAGGTCATGCTTTCCCACATGAAAGTAACTCCTTGTGCCATCATTATCACCACTTATTTTATCAATGTCCCTTTGTTTTCCATTTTCCCATCACACTACTTACACTTACTAATTTAGTGTTATCTGCATACTTGGCTATAAAAGTCTATTTCTTTATCCAAGTCAGTAATGTATATGGTGAAAAGCTGAAACTTCAGCAACACCATTTGTCATTACCTGCAAACAGAAAACAAACAGGAACAGGAGTCGGCCATTTAACCCCTCGAGCTTGTTCTGCCATTCAATGTGAGCATGGCCAATCTGCAACCTAACTCCTTTGCCCAAAATCCCTTAATACTTTTAATAAGTATCTATTAACCTCAGATTTAAAACTAAGAATTAATCTTGCATAAATTGCCATTTGCAGAAGAGTTCCACCATTCTTTGTAAGTAGAACTACTTCCTAATTTCAGACATCCTGAAAAGTCTGCCTCTAATTTTTGTACGCTTTCGCACCCAAGGCTCCCCACACAGCAGAAATAGTTTCTCTCTATCTGTTTCCTTTTATATCTTGTAAACTTAAATCAAATCACCTCTCAACTTCTGAATTCCAAGGAATACAAGATCAGCTTGTGTTATCTTTCCTTGTAATTTATCTCTTGGGGTCCAGACATTATTCTGGTAAATCTCACTTCAGTGCTTTCATAACCAACATAGCCGTTTGAAGAAAAAACAAAAATTGCTGGAAAAACTCAGCAAGTCTGACAGCATCTGTGGAGAGAAAGTCAGAGTTAACGTTTCGAGTCTGTATGACTCTCCAGTTCTGAGGCAATTTTTGTTTTTGTTTCAGATTTCCAGCATCCACAATATTTTGCTTTTATCAAAGCAGTCCGAAGGTGTGGTACCCAGAACTGCTGACAGCACTCCAGGCGCAGTCTAACCAAACCCTTTATTTTTACTCTTGGTCTTCCACCTCCCAACCATTACCAACACAGGTATAAAATTATCTCCGATTCCACGTATTCACATTTTTGTTAATAACCTCTTGTGTAGATTGGAATGTTATACTGGTCACTCAGTCTAAATCTAGGTGAAGAGTGCTGGACCAATGAAGCCTCACTACATTCAAAAATAATCTCCACCCAATTAAGAAACAGTACCAGTTAAGGATGTGAAAACTGTTAAGAATTGTGTTTTCAATGCAACCTAAGTGGTTAATGGTAAAATATGAACGCATTAGATTTCTGATGATCCAAGTTTTGTTCTGGAATGAACCAAGGGTCAAAGTTTGAAGTTCGGATCAAAATGTGACTGAATCAAGAACTAATCCACGGGCAAAACAAGACGGAAACTAGTTTCAACCTGTCCTTGAGTATGGCTACTAATTTCCAACCTCATTAGATTGCAGGTATTTTCTTTCTTTTTACACACAGTACTAAAAGGTAACATACTCAAATGACAGTGGCCGGACAAACATCTCTCCAGCAGAGTGGGCTTTGTGGAAAAGTGTGTAAAAGAAAGGGAGCAGCATGTATCTGGTGAAGAGAGCTTTCTGCATTGCTGATTGTGCTGACTCACTGAAGACATATGTTTCCTGAGATTGAAAAAGAAAAATGCATTACTTTTACAACTGGTGTTCGCATCTAGGAGTAAAATACCCATTTGCACCAAAAATAGGTTCACTAGAATCTTGAATGAACAAGACTAATACTGCGCTTCAACCTTTAATAAAATTAAACCTATGTGGACCATGGGCATCCAGAGGCAATTCATCAGAGAAAAGGCCTTGAAGTTTGGGTGCTGCATTTTTGAAGCAAATCTCAGGCAAGTCCTTAAAGGCAACAAGGAGAGAGGGAGATCAGCCTAGAACTATTTTTTTGTTTACACCAATATGGAAGATAATACATTTTTTTCTTGCAATCAGAGTGTGCTTCTTGTCCCCCTCACTGAAGGCTTGGGTGCTCATTTCAAAAATGGGCATGCTGCCATCAAATTTCCAGGCCCAGGTATCTGATCAGAACTTTAACTCTTGTTTCCCTTCCCAAGGCCTCTTACCCACTTTGTTCCTTTACTATGACTCCGGTCACAAGTGCTATTTTGCTTTAACAAATTGAAATCTTTGAGTTACAATTTAATAAGCAGAAAACTCCTCCAAAATTTAGCTGGTAGCATCTACTTTTCTTGTCGCATGCATCCTGGGATCCTGCCACTCACATCCTTATCTCAAGAGGAGGAAACTTTGCATTGTTTTTACTTGCTTTACGTTGAGAAATGCCTCCAGTCATAATGCTCTTATTGGCAGCTGAAAAAAACGTCTGTAGCCCGAATTGTGGATTTGAGGGAGAACTTCTCACCCTCAAATAGCACTAATGATTTGTATATATCAAAACAAAAAAAGTTTTCTGCTATTACAAAGTTTAAGGTATGCAAGTGCAGCTCGGTCATACAGAATGTGCATCCTGCGGGACGTGTGAAGTCGTGCAAGCATAAAGTGTCCTCGATGACTACATCTGCAGGAAGTGTCATCAGCTGCAGAAACTAGAGAACCGGATTGCGGAACTTGAGCGGCGGCTAGAGTTTCCGTGGTGCATCCACGAGGCTGTGGATTACTTGGTAGCATGTTTAGAGAGGTGGTCACACGACAGCTAAGAAGTACACAGGCAGAGAGGGAACGGGTGACCACCAGAGTATCTAAGAGAACAGACAGGTAGTGCAGGAATCCTTCAAGGCTATCTCGCTCTCTAACTGCTTTTCCATTGTGGATAGTGGTGAGTGAGATGGTTCCTCAGACGACTGTAGCAAGAGCCAAGTTTGTGGCACCACAGATGGCTCAGATGCACAGGAGGGGAGGAAGAAGAGTGGAAGTGCTATTGTGGTAGGGGATTCCATACTTAGAGGAACAGACAGGTGTTTCTGCGGCTGTAGACATGACTCCAGGATGATATGTTGCCTCCCTGGTGCCAGGGTCAAGGATGTCACAGAGCAGCTGCAGGACATTCTTTTGGGGGAGGGTGAGCAGCCAGAGGTCATGGTCCACACTGGGACCAATGACTTAGGTAGGAAAAGGGATGAGGTCCTGAAAGCAGATTTTAGGGAGTTAGGAAGGGAATTAAAAAGCAGGACCTCAAGTGCAGTAATCTCAGGATTATTCCCAGTGCCACGTGCTAGCGAGCATAAGAATAGAAAGATTGAGCAGTTCAATGTGTGGCTGGAGAAATGGAGTAGGGGGGAGGGCTTTAAATTTCTGAGGCATTGGAATTGGTTCTGGGGCAGGTGGGACTTGTAAAATAGGGATGGGTTACACCTTAACAGGACTGGGACTAATGACACCATGGGGAGGTTTGCTAGTGCTGTTGGGGAGGGTTTAAACTAGATTGGCAGGGGGATGGGAACCTGAGGAGAAATTCAGAGTGCAGAGGAGAAAAACTGACCGTGCAAAGTAGTGAAGTATCAATGAGGATATATTAGACAGTAATATCAAGGTAGATAGAATACTTGGAGGGTTTGATAGAATTAGAGTAGGCAATAGTCAGCCATTAGATGGGGTCAGAATAAGGGGGAAAGTAAAAAAAATCCTAAATCAGGGCTAATGTGCATGTACGTGAATGGAGTGTGGTTAATAATATCGGTGAACTGTAGGCTATAACAGGGACCTGGCTCAAAAAAGGGCAAGAATGGGCATTAAATAATCCTGGATACAAGGTATTTATGAAAGACAGGAAAGAAAGCAAAGGTTAGGGGTGGGGGGAAGTGGTAATATTGATTAAAGATGGCATTACTGTACTGGAGAGAGGATGTTCCAGCGGGGTCAAGGATAGAATCGCTCTGGCTAGAGGAAAGGAATGAAAAAGGTGCAATAACATTGATTGGTGTTGTATATAGACCACCAACTAGTGGAAGGGGTGTGGAGAAACAAATTTGCAAAGAAATTACTGAGAGGTGCAAGAACTATAGAGTAATTATAATGAGGGGCTTCAATTATCCGAATATAGACTGGGATAGGAATAGTCCAAAGGGACAAGATTTCCTGGAACATGTTCAAGATGATTTTCTGCAACAGTATGTTTCCAGTTCAATGAGAGGACATGCACCTTTGGACCTGGTTCTGGGGAATTAGTTGGCCCAAGTGGATCAAATATCAGTAGGAAAGCCTCAGGGGGACAGAAACCATTATATCAAAAGGTTTAGGTTAATCATGGAAAAGGACAGGGAACCACCCAGGGCAGGGATAATTAATTGGGGAAAATTCAATTTCGCTGGGATGAGAATGCCTCTGAGTCGAGTGAGTTGGAATCAAATGTTGGCAGAAAAGGCGATGGCTGAACAATGGGCCACCTGCAGAAAAAAATATTGCAGGCAATGCCAAGGTAGGGGAAAAGTAGGACAAATAAATCCAGAGTGCCCTGGATGACAAGAGAGATAGAAGTAAAGATGAAAAGGAAAAAGTGTGCGTATGACAGATGTAAGGTAGAAAGTATAATGGAGAAACAGGCTGAATATAGAAGGACCAGAGGGGAAGTGAAGAAACTAATAAGAAAAGCAAGGAGAGAGCATGAAAAGAAGTTGGCAACAAACATAAAAGGGAATCCCAAGGTCTTCTCTAAGCACATAAATAATAATTGGGTAGTAAAAGACAGAGTAAGGCCGATTAGGGACAAAAAAGCAGACTTGCATGTGAAGGCTGGAGAAATAGCGGAGTGTTGAATGAGTACTTTACATCTGTCTTTACAAAGGAAGAAGATGCTACCCAGGTCAAGGTGAGAGAGGAGGTTAATTGGTACACTAGAAGAACTTACAATTGAGAGGAAGGAGATGTTGGAAAGGCTACCTTTACTTGATATAGGTAAAATACCAGGACCGGATGAGATGCATCCAAGGGTACCAAGAGAAGTGAGAGTGAAAATTGCAAAGGCACTAGTGATAAACTTCCAGTTTTCCTTAGACAAAGGGGAGGTGCCAGAGGACTGAAGAATTATGAATGTTCCACCCTTGCTCAAAAAGGGATGCAAGGATAACGCTGGCAGCTACAGACCACTCAGTTTGACTTCAGTGGTAGGGAAACTTCAGGAAACTATAGTGCAGGATAAAATCAATAGTCACTTAAACAAGTGCAGGGTAATTAAGGAAAGCCAGCATGGATCTATTCAGGGAAAATATTGTTTAACTAACTTGCTGGAGTTTTTTGAGGAGCTAACAGAGAAGGTTGATAAGGGAAATGCTGTTGATATGGAGTGTATATGGATTTTCAAAAGGCATTCAATACAGTACCACACAACAAACTTGTGAGCAAAATTCTAGGTCATGAATTATACGGAAAGTAAGCAGTTGGATAAGAAATTGGATGAGTGACAGGAAACAGAGTAGTGATAAATGATTGTTTTTCAGGTTGGAGGAAGGTTTGTAGTGGAGTTCCTCAGGGGTCAATGTTGGGACCCTTGTTCTTTCTGATATACATTAATGGCCTAGGGCAGGGCATGATTTCAAAATTTACAGATGATACGAAGATTGGAAGTGTTGTCAACTGTGATGGGGATAGTCCTGAATTTCAAAAGGACATAGACATGTTGGTGGATTGGGTAGGCTTTGGAGACAGTACAGAGGAGATTCACAAGAATGATTCTAGGGTTAAAGAACTGTAGCTATGAGAATAGATCGGAGAGGTTGGGGCTCTTTTCCCTGAAGAAAAGAAGGCTGAGGGGAGACTTGATAGAGGTACTCAAGTTCCTGAGGGGTATGGGCAGGGTAAATAGTGAGAAACTGTTCCCAATCAAGAGAACATCAAAAACTAGAGGGCACAGATTCAAAATAATTGGCAAAAAGTGTAAATGTGATGCGAGGAAAATCTTTTTCACCAAGAGGGTGGTTGAAGTCTGGAGCAAACTTCCTGAAAGGGTGGTAGAGGCAGGTTCAACTGAGGTATTCAAAAGGGAATTGGATTACTACCTGAAAAGAGAGAATGTGCAAGATTACGGGTATAAGGCAGGGGGGTGGAGTTAGGTGGAACAATTTTTCAGAGAGCCAGTACAGACTTGATGGGCCGAATGGCCTCCTTATGCACTGTAAAAATTTCATGGAAAAACAATTAGTGTTGTACCAAATATATTATAAATTACAGGACAATACAAGGTAAAATTCTGCCACAAGGTTAATGTCCTTTTCCATTTAGAAATGCCACAGGTAAATAACTGAAATCTTTTGCACATGCTCTTTTATCAGACAGAAGTCGAACAATTAATCATTTAATTTCACTCTGCATTCTACAGTACTTTATATTCAATGTTTTAAAATAATTAATCAAATTTGGCAATTTCAATAAGCAAACTTCAACATTTACTAGTCTCAAGGACTAACCAGCTGTTTCCAGTCATTGTGATTCCGCATAAAGGGGTAGAATGAATCAAGTTGTGTCCAGCTCACAGAGTTCTTCAGTGGTGCTCCACCAGAAACCACAAACATCTGCTCCAACAAAAGGAACCCCAAACATGTTAAACAGCATTATTGCTGTGAAATACACAAGATAATGCACAGAGTTTTACATTTTTGATCTTTCGCAATTCACACTTCAAATTTCAATTGCACAACAGATTGACAATAACTAGTACGACTATCCTAAAGAAAATTTTATAAAAGTCATAGACTTTAATAAAAAGGCTTTGTTCCATGGGGCATCATACTCACAGGTTTACAATGTGTTCAACCACAAAGATTTGTGTCTTTAGTTTCTCCACAGTGGGGATATGAGCAGGCATAGGAATTAAAGGGAAAAAAAATAAGGAAAATCATCCTGTACTTCTGTTACCCATTTCTGTCATCCTAGTGGCCAATGTACAGTCACATAAGCAGTGTGTTATGAAAGCCAACTTACCTTCTTGTCAAGAACAGAGATCAGGGACTCCAAGTTAAGACAGACTTCAGAGTTTCCGCGCATGAGTGGACCGTGAGCGGGCTGCATATGCGCAGTTCAACATTTTACAACATTTTGGCCCAAGGATAGGCCCAAAGCGCCTGTGCAAAAAGGAGAAAAAAGGGTGTAAAAACCTGGTCACATGACCAGGCATAGCGAACCATTGCAGACAAGTGCCCCAGGCAGGGGGCAGGAGAGGCCTCAAAGGGTGAGGGGACAAGAAGAGGTCCCAAGAGAGGAATCTCAGACAGGGAACAGAGACAGGGAGAGGCCCCAGTTAAGTTAAGAAGAAAGTTAAGCAGAGAAATATGCTCCAAGCAGGAAAAAGCCTGTGGTTGACAGACTTTAAGTGGTGAGGTCTCAGGAGAAACCTTGGTGATCAAAGAGGGCTCAGGAATAACCCTGGAGATTGAACGGGACTCAGGAAAGCCCTGATGATTGAAGAGGGCTCAGGAGAAGGCCTGAAGATCTAAGAAGGCAGCAGAAAGTTGCTGACTCAGTGTTGTGGGCTGATGGACTGTTGAGAAATCTGGAATTTGTCTTGGTCACATCTGCCATTTATTGTGCAGTGTGGTGTATCCGACCACAGTATGCCTGTTAACTCACATGTTCCTCATATTAACCCTGAATGTTAGCATTCAAGATAGATATTGTAAATTGTTTTATCTTTCTGACCTTGTAAAGTTTATTTTTGTTTGTTCAAAACTTGTGGAATCTTGTGGCTTTATTCAATTAGCAAGAGTTTTGGATCTCAAACTTTGTCTACTTTAAACAAAAAAGTTATTGGTCCCTAACTGGATCATACCTAACATTTGGGGGTCTGGTCCCAGATCATAACAAGAGGCTGTGAGCAGCTGCCTGCTCCATTGTTAGACAAGGATGTAGCTTGGCCCATAGATTCTACAGAAAAATTCCAAAGCAAGAAAAGTGAAAAAAGTCAAAACCATGAAAAATAAAATATGTATCCTATATCTGGCTGACCATAAACCTTTCCCCCCAGATGCCATCTAGCCAGAGGCAGTCTCCCATCTCTCTAATGGCCATAATAGCTTTGTGGTTCACAACAATGTTAATTTTGATACTGTAGACATCAGAAGATGTATTTAAATCTAACTGCTAAACATCAGAAAACAAAAAAAAATTAAAAATGACTAAGTGTCTTCCCTTCAAATGCTTCATATTTATTCACATTTATTAGAGGTAAAGGAGAATGTTGGTTATTTAATCACAGAACTAACATAATCATGGTAGCATAAGGACATAAGAAAGAGGAGCAAAAGTAAGCCATTTGGCCTTTCAAGACAGCTTCGCCATTCAATAAGATCATGGTTGATCCTCTCCTTCAATTCCACTTTCCCACATTAACCCCATATCCCTTGATGCTCTTAGTATCTAAAAATCTATTAATCTCAGTCTTGAATATACTCAATACTTGAGCATCCACAGCCTCAAGAATAGAGAATTATAAAGATCCATAATCCTTTGAGTAAACATTTTTTCCTCATTTCAGTCCAAAATGGAGGACTCTTTATTCTGATAAAGTAAATGCCGCCTCCTGGCCCCAACTTTTGATTCCCCAACCAGTCTATATGAAGATTCAAACCACCATGATTACTATACTATCCTTGTTACATGCACCTCTAATTTCCTGATTTATATTTGCTGGACAATCCCAACCTTGGTTACCTTGCAACCATGTCTCTGTAATTTATTTATTTCTATCTGTCCTATTAATTCATCTTTTTTGTTGCTTTAGCCGTTTTATTTTTCAATTTTTTTCTTGATGTCACCTTAGTCACTAATGCCCTGTTTCCTTTATTATCTCTATCCTCTCCTGACCTGCTTTACTAATTTTAATGCAAGTTACTACTCTGCTCTACAGCCTTGACATTGACTATTAACAATTTATGTTAACTCACTGAAAGAAAGACTTGCATTTAAAAAGTGACTTTCATGACCAAAGGGCACCCAAAAATACTTTAGAGCCAATTAAGTACTTTTGAGGTCTAGTTACTGTTTTAACATTGGAAATACGGCAGCCAATTTGCGCATGGCAAGTTCCCACAAACAGCATTGTAACAATAAGTAGATAATATGTTTTTGTGATGTTGGTTGAGAGATAAATATTGGCCAAGACACTGGGGATAGCTCACCTGCTCTTCTTCAAAACAGTGCAATGGGATTGTTTCTGTCCACCTCAGAGGGCAGGTAGGGCCTTAGTTTAACATCTCATCTGTAAGACGGCACCTCTGACAGCACCTGTAGGACTCCCTCAGTAATGAACTGGAGTGTCAGTTTTGACTTTTAAATTCAATACCAGGAATGGTACTTGAACACACAACCTTCTGACTCAGAGGCAAGACTGCATATTACCAACTGAGCCATGGCTCACACTGATAAAACAACCACTGAATGTAAAACCATAGTCTAGCAGTCACACATTTTGAAAAGCACATAAGTCTCTAGAAATAATATCAAAGTCCTTGGAAACACTCAGAAAATCAGGTAACCTTCTTGGAGAAAAACAAGTAGGTTTAATGGCAAAACTCCATTCTAATTTCCCTATCTGGGATAGTGTAATACATGTCATTCCAGCAACTCGAGATGTCCCCAGTCCAGTGTCCAGCATAATGACCAAGACTGGGGAATGTGGACGGTGAAATCACAAGTGGATGTTTTCCTATCACCTTGATCAAAGCACAAGATACAAGAAAGGAGACAATGCTAAAACAAAGGGTGATTGAAAATATGCAACCACTGACTACTGCCAATAACCACCAAATTTTTCAAATTAAATATGGTTACACTGAAACTACTTGTGCGCCTTTCTGTCTTCAATGATGTATCAACCTCAGCTTAAAAGAAGTTGCATAAGCCATTTCAGTAATGGTCTTAAGATTAGTAGCAACACAGATGCAATGTTCCTGTTGTCATCCCTCCACTATCCTCACCTTGCTGCAAATGTAGTCACTAGGTCCTATTGGTATCACTGCTTTGTACTCCTTGTGGGGCTTCTTAACCTGATTTTTAGAGCAATATCACTGTATAGGTTATTGCGTAGGATTTACAGCACAGAAACAGGCCTTTTGGCCCAACCAATAAATAGTGGTATTTTGTTCCAGAATTCCTGGACACTCACAGTTCATACCACACCACACCAAGATATGAGTTAATCAGAGGTGACAGATATGTACCCATAAGCAAGTAGGAGAGCGATAGAATCTGTGACCCAAAATAGATTCTGGGGCAACATATTACCTATGGCTTTTAGACAGTAGCCAGCATGCTTCTAATTTCAAATCAGTAGCTCCCCAGAATGACTCGCTGAATTTGTTTAATGAGTAGCTGAATCATTGAGATGAGAAAGGTCCCAATTTGGTTACTGGTATGTGATGAGCCAGCTGATCTGAGCCAGAGCAATTATACAGCTGCTACAATTGACATCAGTGCTTTGGCTTAGGGAGGAAAATATATGCCAAGATTTCTTCTCCTGATTGCTATTCAGTGATTCAGACTAGAAGTTCACATCTAGTGAAAGCAGGCTCAAGTGGATAGTCTTGACAACATTCATCTAAAGCTCACACATAAACAATATCCATTTGCTCAACATGCTGGAGAGCAACGAGCAACTGTGTTCAAAAGGTTTGCTTTTGCAAACTTTAAAAATATTCTGCAGTGTTCAAAAAAATCCTGTCTTGCTACACAGATTACTGCATCATGTCCACTAAAAACAGTAAAAATGTATTGCTTTTTCAATTGTCACTCACTTGTGAGAAGCAATGGCCTCAGTCAAGCCATAAAGGTTGTGCAGGTTATAATGTGAAGAGAGATATTGTTTTCCAGACATGCATACTATGTGGGACCACAAATTTCCTCCAGTCACACCTGCAAACATCGAATAGTAATTTTCATAATGTATAATTAAAGTCTTTCCCACAAAAACCAGATGACCAAGGAAATGTAGAACAAATCAGATAAATCAGCATGCGCTAAAACAAAAAGAACTTAATAATACGGCAAAGAAATAGTACAGAGGGCTTGGTAGGAGGAGGTTGAAAGACATTGCTTGCTTTTGGTAATTAATTAGATTTTTACCTGGTACATAAGGAGGATTTTCTAAATTGTTGTCTAGACAGCCATTTATTGCTCCAGAAACAAAGTTGGATGGCTCATTCATATCCTGTGAAACAAAGAGCTTATTTTATTTTTGCAGCATTGCCAGCTTAAAAAACATTGCTCATCTCAGTCAGGCCAGACAGACGCATCTTCCTCTGCATCTTTTAAACCACCTCTAATGACTGTTGCCAATGGCACACAGGTCTATCATCACGTATGTTAAAGACTTATCATTTTAAATATATAAAAAAATGCAGTTCAACATAGTCTCTTGCTCTAAATGATTTTTCACTATCCCATCAAACTCAGTTATGCACAGCTGAAGACACCTGGAGTGACCTTACAGTAAGCACTGCACACATGCTGCCCTATTATAACAAGTGGTGAAAGCAGCACCATTGTAAATACAAAAACATGACTTGTTTACTTAAAGAAAAATTTCTTCAATATTTCAACAGCAATGACAAACTTGTCTGTGGTTGTGGAGACAATGAGAAAGTGCCCAATTAACTGAAGGGCAGGAACAGTAGTATATTCCCAGTTCCTGGGTGCTGCTTAACTAAACCCTTGGATTTTGCTGCATATATGCAGTCCAGCCCAATAATTGCAATAATTTCAGTCGGTTAAAGTATTTCTATTAAACAATAATTTGAAGTACATTAAGCATTACAGCAAAAGTGGAAAATTAACACAAAAACTATTTGAATCACCATGTGTTTTGAATAATGCAACTTCAAATGAAGAATGTATTTTGATATGAGAAATGAAACAGCTATCTAGTACATATTGTATTTATTTTGCTCAGCTGGGCGAATCCTTTCAACATAGGACAGAATTTTTGAATTTAGGTCACATATTTGCTGGAATGAGTGCGGTCCCAAAAACACTCAAGAAGCTCAACACCATCCAGGACAAAGCAATCCACTTAATTGGCACCCATACACAAACGTTCACTCCCTCCACCATCGACGTACAGTAGCAGCAGTGTGTACCATCTACATGATGCGCTGCAGAAACTCACAAGGCTCCTTAAACAGCACCTTCCAAACCCACAATCACTACCATCTAAAAGGGCAAGGACAGCAGATGCTTGGGAACATCGCCACCTGGAAGTTCCCCTCCAACCACTATCCTGACTTGGTTTGCTTCTTTCTTCACTGTTGCTGGGTCGAAATCCTGGAACTCCCTCCCTAACAGCACTGTGGGAGTAGCTACACCACTTGGACTGTAGTGTTTGAAGAAGGCAGCTCACCACTACCTTCTCAAGGGCAACTAGGGATGGGCAATAAATGCTGGCCTAGCCAGCGACATCCATATCCCTTGAACAAATAAAATAAATGTTTGCAATCCACATCCCATCAAAGTCACTTTATCATGAAATTCCTTAATATTCTTACACCACCAGGCATGGGTCTCTGGGCTTGTGAAATCTGGGAAGGTAGTTGGGTCAGGCCAAATCTAAATAAAATAGACCAGAACACAATTTAAATATGCTTTTGGAGGCTGGATGGTGTAGCAAATTCTGATACAGTCGAGCCTGATGGGTTGAGAATTGTCACTGTATTAATAATCCAGAGACCCAGGCTGAATGCTCTGGGGGAACAGGTTCAAATCCCATCACGGCTGTTGGTGGAATTTAAATAAGTAATTAATTAATCTGGGATTGAAAGATAATCTCAGAAATGGTGACCATGCAACGAACATTGATTGTCATAAAAACCCATCTGGTTCACTAATGTCCTTTAGAGAAGGAAATTTGCCATCCTTACCTGGTCTTCAGACCTAGAGCAATCTGCTTGACTCTTAACTGGCCTCTGAAATAGCCTAGCAAACCACTCAGTGATACCAAACCACCAGAGAAAAGTCATATCGGATGGATTGCAGCTGTTCAAGAAAGCGGCTCACTAGTATCTTCCAAGGGTAATCAGGGATGGGCAACAAATGCTGGCTTTGACATTGCTGTGACAGGGTAGATTTACCAGGGTAGATGCATCAAATCTTTTGATACCTCCAAATTTTTGATAACACAAGATGCTCAAAAGGGGCATTCTATTCTACAATTATTTTATTTTAACTGAAATTAAACATCAGTTTTCCTATTCCTGACTCATCGCAGGGATTCACAATGAACTCGTTCTTCATGTTAAACTGCTCACATTGGTGTTTTTGTGCAACTCCGAGGCTCATTTGTACAGTTTAAAAAAGATAAGATTTTAAGACATACATCTCCAACTCAGAGATGCTTTACGATAATGCTATATGTTGTATAATATTGTTTTTAAATGATTATACCGTGGAGGTTTAATTGATTTCAAGAAGGCTTTCGATAGCACCTAATGAGTAACACTGGTACATCGCAAGACAATACAGCATCCTGGAATGGTATATTAACATCTTCAAAGCCTTATACCAAGACTCCAGCTGTTGCATTAGCACCATGGGCTCCTTCAACATCATCACGGGAGGACTGCAAGGATGCATACTCCTTTCCTCTTGATTATTGATTTCATCATGAGGAAGGCAATGATGGATGCAGACTTTGGCATCCCATGGGAACACCACCAGATGACTGACCTGGATTTCACAGATGACATCGCCTTGCTGGCTGAAGAGTTATGCATGCTCCTAGACATGACCACCAGACTTGAGAGTGGCGGTGCCAACGTTGGTCTACACATCAACTGAGAGAAGACCAAGACAATGACGTCAACGGAACATAGAGCATGTTGACCACTTCCCCTACCTAGGAAGCAACACCTCCAGGGATGGTGATGTAGAGACTGACGTCCACACAAGAATCGACAAAGCAACATCAATCTACCAGCGGCTCCACACGGTCTGGGCATCCAACACCATCAACGCAGCTATGAAGCTGCAATTCTACAGGTCCCTAGTAGTACCAGCCACAATCTATACTAGCGAAACATGGAAGACAACAGCACAGGTGTCACTATGTTGGATGTCTTTCACCAGAACTGCCAAGGAAGATCTTGGGCATCACATGGAGAGACAGCATCACCGATGAAGAAGTGCCACAGAGAACTGGTCAGAGGTGCCTGTGAGACATTGTGAAGGAGAAACGAATGAGGCTGGGGGGACACAACTTTAGCCTTCCAGGCGTACAGGCTGCCAGAGTGGCAGTAGAATGGACATCACCAGATGGAAGAAGATGATGGGGCTGGTTAAAAAAATGCTTGTTGAAGTACATTTGAGGAGGACCTCCAAGAACGGGACACCCTCTGGGCTGCAGCGAAAGAGATTGCGATGGACTAGAGCCAGTCATGGAGTTTTGCAGCCCATTGTCCTGTATGGGAAGGGAGGAACTAAGTTCAAATAAGTGGAAGGGAGATACATATTTAAAAATAACTTCACAAAAAACTGACTGCATATTCAGAACTAATGACAATAAAGGTTAATGGGACTGAACTTGCACCAATGTGCAGGTACTGAGTCAGCAGAGTTTGAAATTAACAGTTTCTTCTCAAAATGAATAAGGGTGCTGCTTTGAAAGGTAATTAACATACTTGAGAGCTTGGAGCTGATATCTATAGAAGTTGCATAAGCCGATTAAATGTAAAATCCAAATTTCTCATTGATGCACTGATCTTTCCTATCAATAGTTAGCTGGTTTCATTTTTAATAAAAATACCCTCTTCACACCATCATCATATGGTTTGTACTTCCCTGCTGTCTGTGTACTGCTGATACCTGGATCCTACAGAAGAAGGCAAAAAGCCATTAGTATTAAGAACTCTTTAAGAAAATTTTACTGGAGTGATTCACAACGGATGCACAATCGACTTCAAAGCAAGGGTGACAAAACAATTTAGCATGGCATGTTCAGAACTCTCTTGAAAATGTGTCTACTTTGGGCAAGGGCAAGATAGGCTGCAATATGTTTGAATAACATGTCAACTCTTAACAAAGCAAGGATGACCACTTGGTTGGTGTAACACTGATGTTGACAGCTCAAGTTCACAATATAGGCTGAGGGATTACAAAGATAATATAGGCACCATGAAATCTTTGGCTTTCCTGAAGAAAATCAGTAACATTTTGCACAATAAATTTTTCATCTCATGCATTAGATCAGCAAAAAGAAATACCAAAATTGGAAAAATGTTACAACAAAATGTTCTGTTAATAGAGAGGCATCCTAAGGGAATTTCCTAAGCATATCATCTGAACTTAGTTCGAGACCACCATCACAATTTGGACAGAAACTAAGAATCAGAACTGTCACACTATTTCTTGTCTGCCACTTGGTTTTTGAGAGCTACGCCTGCTTGATGGTGTTAATGAGCTCCATAAATACCTTTGTGAATCATGTGCTATATTTACAATAATCCATTTTCAACTTCACAACTTTCTGGAGACAAATTAGCATTTATATATATTTTAAAATGTTGATGAACTTTATGTCAAACATGAAAATTTCTATTTTTAATATGGGAGCCAAATCAATGGTTGAAATTCTTCTTGATTCTTGGATAATTTGCATTTTTTTTCTTCTCACTACAATCATGATGTATTTCAATCCCTTCTGGTGGAACTCTTTCACTATGTGTGCATAGTCTCCAAAGTACTGTAGGTTGTAAGTGAAGTCCTTTTGTTGGTCCATGTAATCTATGTCATTCCACTGCACATCCTGTAGAAATGAAAATCATTAACAGAAAGAACAATTCTGTATCTTGCTGGTAATCAGTAATGCAGAGCGTGCAACATCCATATATTTTGAACTTCATTTTTTTACTGCACCATCTATTCTTGGGTTTTCAGTCTAAATATAAGCCATTTTAAAATTTTCTATCTCTTAGGAAAAAGAATAATCTGCAGCTTTGAACCCACTTTTTCTACCTCTAGCACAGGTAATAGTGATTTTGTTCATGGTAACTTGTGCGGATTCATATTTGTTATCGCCAAAAACTGCCGGATTTATGCACCAATCCATCACTACATGCAAGAGTTTCCAAATTTAACTACTAAAAAAATTCAAAGTTAGAGAGTGATTGCCTGCTAGGAAATGCACACATTGTCCACATAGCAACATTCTACTTTTTTTCTATTCATTCACAGGATGTGGGCATCACTGGCTAGGCCAGTACTTATTGCCTATTCCTAATTGCCTCTTGAGAAGTTGGTGCTGAGCCACATTCTTGAACCACTCCAGTCCATGTGGTGTAGATACACCCACACCATTGTTAGGGAGGGAGTTCCAGGATTTTGACCCAGCCACAGTGAAGGAACAGCAATATTGTTACAAGTCAGGGTGGTGTGTGGCTTCGAGGGGACCTTGCAGGTGGTGGTGTTTCCATGTGTCTGCTGCCTTTGTCCTTCTAGGTGGTAGAGGTTGTGGGTTTGGAAGGTGTTGTAAAAGGAGGCTTTGTGAGTTGTTGCATCTTGTAGATGGTATACACTGCTGCCACTGTGCGTCAGTGATGGATGGGGTACCAATCAAGCAGAATGCTTTTGTATTGGATGGTGTCAAGCTTCTTGAGTGTTGCTGGAACTGCACTCATCGAGGCAAGTGGACGTGTGGAGGGTGGAGGCCCCTACCCAGCACAATCCATGGCACCCACCCCAGCTCAATCAGCGGTCCAGGACAGGAATTCAGTCCCCTACAGATTATCAAGAAGGGGTCCAGATTCTGGGCCTCAGAAAGAGAAAGACAAAGCGGGGGAAAACAGAGAGAGAGAGACAGTGGGAGAGATGGAGAGACGGAGTGTGTTTGTGTGTGTGTGTGTGTGTGTGTGTGTGTGTGGGTGGGGGGGTGGTGTGGAGAAAGGAAAGCAGGCAAAAAGTTGAGCTGAGTTTCAGGAGTTCTGTGGGTGAGACACAGAAGTAGTGCTACTCAGAGCTTGTTTGGGCTAATTAGTGTTCTCTAATTCGAATTTATACAGTATTTCTGTTATATTCAGTGATTTATTTTATTTTGCAAGTTATTCCAGCTAAGAATGCAGAGTGCTGCACATGTACATTACAGTATTTCAACTTATACATTGCTTGCCTGGAAAAAACAATGTCTGAAGGAACCCAATTCCGGTTCTAACATTGATTCCTGTGGGATCTCATTATTCACTTAAAGTTGCATCTCTTAAAGTCACGGATTTTCAGGAACACAAACATAATTTTAAGTGAGAACTTATTGTATGTAGACTTTAGTTTGTTTGTTACAGTAAAATGGAGAGAGAGAGAAAGACAGATGGGAAAGGAGACCAAGAAAGACAGAAATCTTGCCCTTCAGTAATTTCTGTTGGTCGTGGGAAGTTAAGTTACTGATCTCTAAGAGGATCATAACATACTGTATAATTCTACAAATAAGCTCAACTATTGAAGATTTTAATACAAAAGAAAGTATTGTCTGATATTGCTGAAGTCCAATACTTAGATCCTAGAGCAGGTCTGTGGAGTACCCTTTATGAGGTTGTTCTATTGGAAAAACCAGATTTTCTTTCAAAACAAAATGACCTTTTACCTTACACTCACCTGAGGCATGTTGGCTCTGGTCACGTCCTCCACAACCTGCCGGGTGATGTTGGTGCACCAGTAACCCCACCGACACAGATGGAATCCCAGACTCTAGTATGGAGGCATTGATAACCTACACAGTTACAAAAAATAGAACAACAGTATTGTACACAACCACAGACCATTTCTCAATCACCATTTTAAAAAAAGCTTCTATGTACCATAACAAATTAAAGTTTAGAATTATTTGCTGTATGTGAATTCTAGCTGTTCATTCAGCATTAGACATAAGAAATAGGAGCAAGAGTAGACCAAACAGCCCATCAAGCCTGCTCTGCCATTCAATACGATCATGGCTGACCTTGGGCTTCAACTCCTTTCCTGCCCACTCTCCATATCCCTTGATTCCCTCAGAGACTAAAACTCTATCTATCCCAGCCTTAAATGTATTCAATGCTGGATAAATAAGAAATGGTTTCATTCGTACCGATAATATCCAGGTACTGCCCTATCACTGTTTTTGGATCTGGACCCAAGAACTCATCAAAATCAAGGATTCCCCCAATGGCCCTCCAGGTTACAGCAGGTGTTGGCTGAAGTAATATGTCTGGATGAAACAAAATCGTGTTAATTTCCTTAACAGCATATTCTTAAATATCAGTATCACATGGATAAAATAAATAGGATTGTTAACTTGGTGACCCATGGAAATGTGCAAATAAGTAACAGTATTTGGATAAAGATTGTGATTTCTACACATGGCAGAAGCCTGATCTGATGAAAGATCACCATTCTAAAACGTCAACTCTGTTTCTCTCTCCACTTATGCCACCTGATCTGCTAAGTATTTCCAGCATTATTTCTCTGATCTAGACTCAATTGCAAAAATGGTCAGCAAAAGCTAAGTACTGCTGTCCCACAAGAAACAGAGGGAGGCAACTTTTAATATAATTTATAAAATTATTATATATTCCGTAGTTGCAAATAGACCACGTATTGCAAAATGTTTCCTCAAGGAAGATGGACAGAAAAAACAGAAAGTGTGAAAGGCCAGAACAAAAGTACAACATATCAGCATGGCAAAAAGCTTAGTTGTATTATCCTGACAGTGGTGGTTTAGTATTAAGTAGGTCCAGCAGATCTCTAATTCCAATTTGAGTTGCATTTGTATATCCAGGCAGACAAGTTAATTTCTTATCCTTGGCATTACTGTTTAACAGGAAAACACCATGAGCTCTTCCATCCTCTTGCATCACCAAGAAGAAAGGGTATCAGCCATTTCATTTGCATTTGGCTGCAACAAATAGGTCAGTGTCATTGAAAGTACATGAACAACATTCTCATTTGGGTTTACAACAGATTCCTTAAATATTTTTGTAGACTTATTGAGTGGTAAACTTTTGGGCTCCCCTTTCCCAATCTTCTCCCCTTCTCTCTGGGAGGTAGAACATGCTGGGTTTTGTTCAGCAGGCACCAGCATGTCCCTTGTACTTTTGCCAAGTGAATGGTATCAGTCAATTCAAGAAAGGGGCTAATACCACTGGATATGTCCCTTCCTTCACCTAATGCTCACATAAATGCACTTTCGAGCAGGGTGGTTGAGCAATGATCAGAAGTGGGAATATGCTCAATTTCACTCCAACCATTTTTTTTCAGAGTTAATCAGCTAGGACCCAGGCCCATTCTGCACTGGCCGCCCCAGTATTATTTTACTGGTACCTGAAAATAAAATTGTACCAAGAAATAAGAAACATCAATTTCTAGATACCAACATAATTGGGGAATATCGAAAACCATGTTAAGTATTGCTGAAAAAAAGACGTTTTCGTCAAAACTTTTCATCTTGCACTCATCAGGAAGAAAACAATGTCAGGGTAAACATCATTTGTATACTGTACGAGAAGAGAGGGCTGATTGGTTGGCAAGTGTACTCTGATTTGTAGAGACATTGCCATGGAGAATGCACCAGTTGATTGTGACTGACAGTTAACTGCTAAACATTATTTGAAACTTAAACCAGGCAACTTGGCTCTGATTGGTCAAGACATTGACCTGGGAATAAACCAACAAATGGCTGTCACTTATTTGTTTAGTTGAAACAGGCACAATGTGTGTACATGTTTTATCTGACTACAAAGAATAGCACGTGGTGTATTAATATACGTAGCTTCCAGTACACACAAATGCGCCACACTGCGAGCCCAACAGACGATCTTAAATTGGTTGGCAGTATAATTCTTATCACACTGAGGATTACTTATCAAATGTTGTCCAATTACAGAATCACATCTAATGTTGGACATGGTGTTTTGAGTTTTGCAAGCATGGGTTGGTCAGGTACAGTCCGTACCCTGCCTATTGTGAACAGCGGAAGGGATGCAAGTCTCTGGGACATACAGCCTACATAGCTAGCTCAATCCACATTTGCTCACCATGCAAGCTTCAAGCTGAGATAGGGCGCATTAAAGACATCCTGTGGGATAATGGCTGCCCTGATCAGATCATTTTGCGCTGCATATCACGCAAACTCATGAATGGGCCCAAGGGCATCACTTTCGGTGCCAAAAAGTGCCCAGTCTACCTCAGGTTACCCTGGAAGGACAAGGTATCTCAAAAATTTGAGCAGTAGGTGAAGCTAGCTGTTTCACACTTCTACTATGCACTCATATTCACCACTAACAGGATGCTGCCACCAGGCCAAAAAGGTGTTCTGCCTATCACTCAAACGAGTAATATGGCGTATGTATTTCAGTGCCAGTGTGATGCTAGGTATGTAGGCCTTACGTCCCAAAGACTGGCTGATCATATCAAACAGCACGTCCCTTCCACTGTTCACAACAGGCAAGGTACAGACCGTACTCAACTAGACCGTGCTTGCAAAACTCAAAACACAGTGTCCAACATTAGTTGTGATTCCACAATTGGACAACATTTGCTAAATAATCCTCAGTGTGCTAAGAATTGCACTGACAACCAATTTAACATTGTCAGTCGGGCTTGCACTGTGGCGCATTTGCGTGAACTGGAAGAAACATATATTAATACACAGGGCCCTGTTCTTTGCAGACAGAAAGAACATGTACACACATTGTGCCTGTTTCAGCTAATCAAAATAAGTGACAGCCATTCATTTCCCAGGTCAATGTTTTGACTAGAGTCAAGCTGTCTGGTTTAAACCTCAAACAATGTTTGGCAGTTAACTGTGAGTCACTATCAACTGGTGCATTCTCCATAACAACACCTCTACCAATCAGAGTCCACTTGCCAACCAATCAGCACTCTCTTCTCATACAGTATAAATATACTGTTTTCTCTAACATCGGTATTTTCTTGCGAAGTGTCCTGAGAAGTGCAAGACGAAAAGCTTCGACAAAATAGTCTCTTTCTTCAGCAATACTTAGTATTTGTTTGGTAGTGCAGAACTCAAGTATTGAAAAACAAATTAGTTAATTGAAAATTATATTTCTTAAACGCAGAAGAACATGTCACTGAAATGTAGAAATATTTTAAGGGCTTGATTGGGTTGATACTAGCTAGGAAATGATACCTCTGGCTACTGAATCTAGAATCAGGGATCACAGTGCCAGAATGATGGGCTGACCATCTTTTTTATTTGTTCATGGGATGTGAGCATTGATGATTAGGCTGGCATATATTGCCTATTTCTAATTGCTCTTGAGAAGGTGGTTGTGAGCTGCCTTCTTGAACTGCTGCAGTGCATATGGTGTAGGTATTCGCAGAATGCTATTAAAGAAAGAGTTCCAGGACTTTAAACCAGCTTCAGTGAAGAAACAGGATATAGTCCCAGGTCAGAATGGTGTAAGACTTGGAGGCAAACTTGCAGGTCATGGTGTTCCCATGTGTCTCCTGCCCGTGTCCCTCTAGTTGGTAGAAGTTGCAGATTTGGGAAGGTGCCATCAAAGGAGCTTTGACAAGTTGTGCCCCCAATGTCTGGACCCGAGCACCATCCAGATTTCTGGCTGTAGCTCCGGGGCGAAAGGTCGGATCTGCTTGTCTTGTAAATGGTACATACTACCGCCATTGTGGGGGAGTGAATATTCAAGGTGATGGATGGGGTGCTGATCAAGCAGGCGGCTTTCTTTTGGATGGTTAAACTACTTTAGTGTTGCTGGAGCTGCAATCATTGGGCAAGTGGGGTGTATGCCATCACACTCCTGACTTGTGCCTTGCAATTGGCGGACAGCTTTAGAGAGTCAGGAGGCAAGTTACTCGTTGCAGGATTTCCATTCTTTGATCTGCTCCTGTAGCCACATTATTTACATGGCTAGTCCAGTTAAGTTCCTGGTCAACGGTAACCCCCAAGATGTTGATGGTGGTGGATTCAGCAACGCTAATGCCATTCAGCATCATGGTGAGATGGTTAGATTCTCTCTTGTTGGGGATGGTCAATGCCTGGTATTTGTGTGATGTGAACGTTGCTTGCCGCTTATCAGCTCAAGCCTGAATGTTATCCATATCTTATGCATACAGGCAAGGATTGTTTCAATATCTGACGAGGTGCGAATGGGACTAAATACTGTGAACATCGCCATCTTATGAGGGAAGGTAATTGATGAAGCTGGGCATAGGACACGACCCTGAGGAACTCCTACAGCAATGATTGGCCTCCAACAACCACAACCATCTTCTGTTATGCTCAATATGATTCCAACCAGTGGGAATTTTTCCCTTTGATTCCTATTGACTTCAATTTTGCTCAGGCTCCTTAATGCCATACTTGACCAAATTCTGCCTTAATGCCAAGGGCCGTCACTCACCTCTGAGACTCAGTTCTTTAGATTATGTTCGAACCAAGGCCGCAATAAGTTCTGGAGCAGAGTGACCCTGGTGGAACCCAAATTAAACACTGGTTAGCAGGTTATTGCTTAGTAAGTGCTGCCTAGTAGCAATGTCGACGACAACTTGCATCACTTTGCTGATGATTGAAAGTAGACTGATGAAGTAGACTGAAAGTAGATTGAAAGTAGACTGATTGGATTTGTTCTCCTTCTTGTGGACAGGCTATACCTGGGCAATTTTCCACATTCTCAGGTAGATGTCAGTTTTGTTGCTACACTGGAACAGCTTGACTATGGGCGTGGCTCGTCCTGGAGCACAAGTCTTCAGCACTACAGCTGGGATGTTGTCAGTGCCCGTAGCCTTAGATGATTCCAGTGCACTCAGCTTTTTCTTGATATCACGTGAATCAAATTTAGAGCCGAAACAAGGAAAAATTTCTTCACTCAAAGAGTTGTGGATCTTTTGAGTTTTCTACCCCAAAGGGCTGTGGATGCCTTGTTGCTCAGTAAGTGGAATGGGCAATAAATACTGGCCTAGCCAGCGAAGCCACATCCCTTGAAAGAATTAAAAAAAAATCTTCAACACAGAGATTGATATATTTTTGGATACTAAGGGCTTAAAAGGTATACAGGTGATGCAGGAACATGGAGTTGAGGTAGAAGATTAGTATTGAATCACGGAGCAGGTTTGCAGGGCAAATTGGTCTATTCCTGCTCCTTTTTTTATGCTGAGTTTAAAACAGAGCAATAGGGAACAGATATTTTACTTGTAATTCTCTTTACAATTATCATTACATCTTCAGCACATATTCCCCAATTTCTTCAGTTGCACATGGAAGTGATCATATGATTCCTCACTGCAGTGAGAATGTTTTTTCTTCACAGATGGAATAACTTATGCAAGACAATGAAAATTGCTACAAAATAAGAGACATAAGGGCACCAGTTTGAGATCCTTAGAGCATTAACAGACTGTTTTGGGTTGGCCTCAAGTGGCCCCCAAATACCACTGACCTTAAGACAACAATGACTGCGTTCCTATTTTCTCACATTGTTTTATGAAATGCTCCAGAATGCAAATTTCTATGATATAATCAAACACCGGTAATTAAACATTTTTGAGAGAAAGAAAGAAACTCAAAGCTACACTTCTCCACAGGACCCAAGGACAAGGAAAGAAATATAACCAGCCATGGTATGCATGCATACTTCTTCGTAGGTAGGCATTTGTAGCTTATATTTCATCAGGATTCTGCTCTCCAAGAGTGGTATCTTGGAAAAGGTTTGCTGCCCACTTCTCAGGCCAGAATTGGCATTTTGAATACCTCAACAGTGGGGAACAAACAAACAAGCTAATTACCTTACATGGGGTCCTCGATCTCGGTTCCAATGAGTTAATCGAGTCCAACTGACATTAGCATCAGATTTGTCATGTGCTCTCCCAGACCTGAAACGTGCTTCGACACCGGGAGGTGGAAATCTGCAGAAATTGATCAGCATAAAACGATGGTCCCACTGTCGTGCTCAGGCTAGGTAAAAAATAAATAGGATGCATTATACAACTAAATAACTAAAAGATAAAATAAAAGTTAGTAATACTAATCCATGGGATTGTTGCACAGAATTGCTTTTGTGCAAAGTTTCATAATTCCTTGCAATTGTTAAGTGTGTATTGGGCAATGCAGACAACCTGGGCTTTCTGCCTGGCTTTGAACAATTTAAGCTACCAGGTTAATGCATTTCTGAGCATTCTCAAAATATAAACTTAATTAATTAGGCTGAAATCAGGACTTTAAAATTTCTTTCTTTCAAACTTGCTACCAATTTTGCAAGAGCAATTAAAAGTCAAAATAGAAAACGTTAGAATCACACAAGCGCCTGCATCTCAAAAAATGTGAAAATGAACATTACCATTTTTGGTACCATAGCGAAAGGTCCCTTCCTATTTTTTATGCAATGGGTGCAACATCGCAAGATTGAATTTTCAAATTATCTGGTCATCTTCATTCCACCTAAACATTAACTAAATTGCTTTAGAAATACTTTCCTGTGAATCCCCAAATTCAGTTCTTAAACATATGTGTATGCATTGAGGAGGACATTTTATTTCTTTCCAATTTTCCTCTGATTTGAAAAGCTCATAATGGAAACAGTTATGTGGTTACTGCTGTAGATCAGATCCTCTCAAGTGCTAATTTTCATCTGTGAATTTGGCAATGAAAATTTACAGGCTATTTATCGAAGGCAGGGTTGGCCAACCTTTTTGCCTGGGCGGCCACATTTCAAAATTTTTCTCACTCAAGAGGCGGATGAGCAAACATCAGAAAGATAAAGTTCAGCGTAACATTCCACAAGAATTAAATAAAAAAGATATTAAATTAAACAGCTTGCTGAGCAAAAATAGAAAAGAGTAATAAATAGAATATCAGTGTACAACAGGGTGATTGTGTGTGTGTCCAATTCACTCCCAGACTCAGGGTGTTCACCCACTCACCCTTATCACCTGTGAGTGATGAGAGTGCATGAATGAAAATCCTGACACTGGGATTGAGCCAGATTTATGGACACTTCCTGTCTCTCACACACACACACACACCTCCCTCTCACTCCTCACACTCTCCTCCCTCTCTCCATCATTCCCTCTCACCCTCCCATATCCTCTCTCTTTGCTCGTTCCCCCGTCGCACTCCCCTCCCCCTTCCACACCCTCTCCCCACCCACATCCTCTCTCCCCGGCCTCTCCAACCTGCACCCCCTCTCTCCCCTCTCACCCCAAACTCTCCAACTCTCACCCCATCCCTCCCCCGTCGCCCTGCCTTTCTTCCCTCACCCCCCTCACTATCTCTCCTCCCTCTCTCTCCACTCACACCCTCTCTTCCTCCCCACACCGTCCCTCTCCCATCTCTCCCCTTCCACACCGTCTCTCCCCAAACTTCTGCACCGTCTCTCCCCCCTTGTGTAACGTCTTTCCCCCCCTCACACCATCTCTAGCCCTTCTCTCCACCCCTGCACCATCTCTCACCTGTCGCTCCCCCCGCCACACTGTCTCTCTCCTGACTCTTCCCTCCAACACCATCTCTCCCCCCTCGCACCGTCCCTCTCCCCCCTCGCACTGTCCCTCTCCCCCCTCGCACCGTCCCTCTCCCCCCTCGCACCGTCCCTCTCCCCCCTCGCACCGTCCCTCTCCCCCCTCGCACCGTCCCTCTCCCCCCTCGCACCGTCCCTCTCCCCCCTTGCACCGTCCCTCTCCCCCCTCGCACCGTCCCTCTCCCCCCTCGCACCGTCCCTCTCGCCCCCCCTCGCACCGTCCCTCTCCCCCCCTCACACCGTCCCTCCCCCCCCCCCTCGCACCGTCTCTCTCCCCCCCTCGCACCGTCTCTCTCCCCCGTCTCTCTCCCCTCGCACCCTGCCTCTCCCCCCTTGCACCGTGTCTCTCTCCCCCCCTCGCACCGTCTCTCTCCCCCCCTCGCACCGTCTCTCTCCCTCCTCGCACCGTCCCTCTCCCCCCCTCGCACCGTCTCTCTCCCTCCTCGCACCGTCCCTCTCCCCCCCTCGCACCGTGTCTGTCCCCCCCTCGCACCGTGTCTCTCTCCCCACCTCGCACCGTGCCTCTCTCCCCTCCTCGCACCGTGTCTCTCTCCCCCCCTCGCACCGTGCCTCTCCCCCCTCGCACCGTGTCTCTCTCCCCTCCTCGCACCGTGTCTCTCCCCCCCTCGCACCGTGCCTCTCCCCCCCTCGCACCGTGCCTCTCCCCCCCTCGCACCGTGCCTCTCCCCCCCTCGCACCGTGTCTCTCTCCTCCCTCGCACCGTGTCTCTCTGCCCCCCTCGCACCATGTCTGTCCCCCCCTCGCACCGTGTCTCTCTCCCCCCCTCGCACCGTGTCTCTCTCCCCCCCTCGCACCGTGTCTCTCTCCCCCCCTCGCACCGTGTCTCTCTCCCCCCCTCGCACCGTGTCTCTCTCCCCCCCTCGCACCGTGTCTCTCTCCTCCCTCGCACCGTGTCTCTCTCCCCCCCTCGCACCGTGTCTCTCTCCTCCCTCGCACCATGTCTCTCTCCCCCCCTCGCACCATGTCTCTCTCCCCACCTTGCTCAGTCCCTCCCCTCTATCCCCTCTCGCACATTCCCTTTTCCTCCTCACACCGTCCCTCCCTCCCTTGCACCTCCCGCCTCTCCCCTGCCTCACACGCATCCCCTCTACCCCGCCTCACTCGCATCCCCTCTCCCCCGCCTCACACGCATCCCCTCTCCCCCGCCTCACATGCATCCCCTCTCCCCCGCCTCACACGCATCCCCTCTCCCCCGCCTCATACGCATCCCCTCTCCCCCGCCTCACACGCTTCCCCTCTCCCCCGCCTCACACGCATCCCCTCTCCCCCGCCTCACACGCATCCCTCTCCCCCGCCTCACACGCATCCCCTCTCCCCCGCCTCACATGCACCCCCTCTCCCCCGCCTCACATGCACCCCCTCTCCCCCGCCTCACATGCACCCCCTCTCCCCCGCCTCACATGCACCCCCTCTCCCCCGCCTCACATGCACCCCCTCTCCCCCGCCTCACATGCACACCCTCTCCCCCGCCTCACATGCACACCCTCTCACCCGCCTCATACGAACCCCCTCTGACCCGCCTCCTCCCCCTCTCGTTGAGCGAGGAACAAGTTTGATTTAAGGAACACCAGGGATTTCTCTATCAATTTTGTTTCTCTTATCTAATGATAAAAAACCTCAGAAGGAAGAGCTCTTTCTAAGTGGATTGTTCCAGCACAGCATTTTAGAAACCTCAAATCAAGTCAGTAATCTTTTCAACTGAGGGTAGCAGAGGGACATCTGGGAAAAGGATTTTGTTCATTTCTACAAATCAAAGAGAATTTTCCTTACTTCACAAGTCTTTGCAATATTGTAAACATAGTTGGAAGATTTCCTATATTTGATATTTCAAACGTAATCTTAAAAAAATACAGAGGAAGTCTTCTAGCTTAATTCCAAAACAACCTGATTAATTTACCCAAGTTAACATTTATCCTAAAAAGGAACATTGTAAAATACACCTACGTTGTACATTTCTGTAATGTGATGACATCTATCACTGATTTTGTTTTAAATTCTGATTTTCTCAGATGTTACCATCCCTGCAGCAACAAAGAATTTAGTCACAAAACTAAACACACCAAGTTTGATATATGAATAATTTACACAATATATACTGAAAAAACCAAGGCTTGCTCAAGTGAACTTTGTAAATGTACTAACATCTGAATAACAGCAACAACTGCACAACTAAACATTCCCTTTTTTTATCAACCTCTTTACCCTTACACATTTTAAGACTGTAATGCTCCCTTTCCTCTACCAAAATACCTAGCCTATCAAGTTTGGATGGATTTTGAAAGCATATTTATGGTCTACATTACATTAGAGCGTTGGACTAATAATATGGAGGACGTGACTTCAAAACAAGTTTGAGAATTTGAATTCAGTTAAAATAAATCAAATCTGAAATTAAGACTGAGTATCCATGAAGCTGAATAAAAATTAACTGGTTCGCTGATGCTCTTCAGGAAGGAAACCTGCTAACCTTACATTTGACTCTTAACTGCCCTCTTGTGGTCTAGCAAGCCAGTCTTCAGCTATTTATTCTGCATGATAAAGAAATTGCTGAATGCACTGGACAGCAAAGGCTGCAGGCCTCAACAAGAGGGTATGCTTGTACAAGGAATGGAGAAAGTTAGCAAGCAGATGCAGCAAGCAATTTGGAAGGAAAATGGCATGTTGGCCTTTATCACAAAGGGATTGGAGTACAAGAATAAAGAAGTCTTGCTACGATTGTACAAGGTTTTGGTGAGACCACATCTGGAATACTGTGTACAGTTTTGGTCTCCACATTATTAATAAAGGTTATACTTGCATTGGAGGTGGTACAGCAAAGGTTCACTAAATTTGGTGTCTGCGATAAGGGGGTTGTCCCATGATGATAGACTGAGTAAATTGGACTTATGTTCTCTGGAGTTTAGAAGAATGAGAAACCTACAAAATTCTAAATCGGTTTGATAGGGTAGATCCTGAGAGATTGTTTTCGCTGATCAGGGAATTTAAAACACTGGGGCACAGTCTCAAGGTAAGGGGTCGGTCATTTAGGACTGAATTGAGGAGAAATTACTTCAAGGATGGTGAATCTTTGGAATTCTCTACCCCAGAGGGCTGTGGATGCTCAGTTGTTGAATACATTTAAGGCTGGGATAGACAGATTTTTGGTCTCTCGGAATCAAGGGATATGGGAGTGGGCAGAAAAGTGGAACTGAAGCCCAAGATCAGCCACGAATGTGCAGAACGGCACAACAGGGTCGATGGTCTACTCCTCCTATCTGTGTTCTTGATCCTGACTGTAATGCTGAAGCGTAATACTCCAGAACTCAATAGGCCTCCAACCAAGCTATTCTAATGCAGCCACAAAACTGGCAATCTGAAAACACAGAAAATTACCCAGCTACTTCCCTACTTTCCTTTACCAAGGAGGTCTTGTGGCTCAGTAGCTAGCACCTCTGCCTCTGAGCCAGAAGCTCTGGGTTCAAGTCTCGCTCCAAGACTTGTTGGCCATAAAATAAGTGTTGATGATGGGGTTCAAACAGGTTGATAATAAGCCTGTTAATCCTTCCAATACTTCCCAACTATTCATGTTTGCAAGTGACACTTATGCTCACCAAGAGCATTCAGCTTGGCCACTTCAGCTTGTTCCATGATTTAGTGAGATCATGGCCGATCTGCGACCTAACTCCATATATCTGCTTTTGCCCCAGATCATGGACTCATAAGTTTAAATATGGGCTTGATGGATTTTAACAATTGATTGAGCTTCAATAGCTGGCTGTGGAAGAGAGTTCCAAACTTCACATTTTATATGTAGAAGTATTTCCTAATTTCACTCCCGAAATGCCTGGCTCTAATTTTTAGACTAAGCCCCATTGTCCTAGGTTCTCCAACCAGCAGAAATAGTTTCTATCTACAATATCTGTTGGAGGTCTTGTGGTGCAGTGGGTAGCCTCTTTACATCTGAGCCAGAAGCTCTGGATTTGAGTTCCACCCCAGGACTTGATGGCTAAGGACGGTGCATTAAAAACGTGGCCAAACAAGTTGAGTACCTACCCCCAAATCCTTCCAACATATGCCAATGGCAGGTGGTAAGAGCAGGAGAGATTCCTGGTCAGTCATGTGATGGAAAGAATGTTGGAGCCTCTCTCATCACTATACATAGCGCCAGCAACAACATGCATTTACAATGCAGAGTGAACTGCAAGACAGCACCACACTATCTGTTCCATTAATAGCTTGAAATCTTTGATCAAATCGACCCTTAACTTTCCAAAGTCCAGGGATACAATACTACCTTCTTGTAGTTTAAGCCATGGAGCCCAAGTATCATTATGGTAAATACCCAGTTCTTGCATTCTTGGTCTTGCCCATTCTTCTCCCTCTTAGAAATATTATAGAGTTCCTCTTCTCCTAGCCTTCTACTCCACCAGCCTCCACATTCAACAGATAATCTTCAGACATCTGCAGCGAGATGCTACCAGCAACTCATTTACCCCTCCCCTTTCAGCATTCCAAACGGACTGTTCACTCCCCGACACACTAGTCCACTCTTCAATCACCCCAACACCACCAACCCTTCACTGTAAGCATAGGAGATGCTACATCTGTCCTTTTACCTGCTACCTTCCCCTTGTCCAGGGCCTCAAACACTCCTTCCAGGTGAAACAGAGATTACCTTGTACTGCTTTTAATTTAGTATACTGTATTCGCTGCTCAGAACGCACTCCCCTCTACATTAGGAAGACCGAACAGATTATGTGACCACTTTGAGGAACAATTCAATTCAGGTCACTCGTCACTTTAATTTTCCGTCCCACTTCCACTTCGATTTCTCTTTCTTTGGTTTCCTACGGTGTTCTAAAGAAGCTCCACAGAAGCTCAAATAAAAACGTCTCATCTTTCGATTAGGCACCTTACAGCCCTCCAGACTCAAGTGAGGTCAACAATTTCAGATCATAACTATTGCTTCCATTTTCTTCCGACAGCAGCAGTTGTTAATGCTTCTGTTTTAACCATTTACACCTCCACTAGACCCGTGTTTTTCTCCAGATTTGTGCCATCAGCGTCCCCGTTACCTTGCACCATCATCACTTTTGTTGTTTAATCTCTGCTGCCTTCTACCCAAACACAGAACTTTCCTTTCTTTCCTCTGTACTCTGTACTTGGTTAAAACATGTTACATCCTTAATTTTTTCCAGTTTTGATGAAAAGCCATAGGCTTGAAACATTGGCCTGGATCTTCTGGGCAGTGGCAATGATTATGAGATTGCCACTGTGATCAAAAATTCCCCTACTCGACATTGCTGTGCATTTCTACTGGGGTCTTCTGACCCCAGCTTCCACAGAAATGCGCAGTGCAAGTCCATTGGGGAATTCCACTGGAGTGTAGTAGAGTTGGGGAATACAGGACAAGCCCCTTTTTTATGGCTCTAGCTGTTGCATGGTAAGTTTAAAGGTCCAGTTTGAATGTGAGTGGACGAATGTAAATGAATAGATGAATGAATGGGTGAGTGAATGAATGGGTGAGTGGACAGGTAGGCAAGATAGGTAAGTGGGTGGGGGGCATAGATGGATGGGGTGGGTGAGGTGGATGAGCGCATAGTCGGTTTGGTGGGTAGTTGGGTGGTCAGGGGTAGTCGGTTCAGGAGGATAGTCAGGAGGTTGGTGGGTAGTTGGGTCGGAGTATGGTCAGGTCTCATCGGGGGCGAGTAGTCAGGTGGTCAGGTCTGGTTGGACGAGTAATCAGGTCGGGGGTAGTCAGGGGTCAGGGAGGTGATGAGCTGGGTCAGTTGTGTAGATACCCAGATATTAGACTAGGTTTTAATCTGTCTACCATTTCCTGGGTAACTACCCAGGTAAGTCCCACAGAACCATTTGAGGTCTCTGACTTGAACTCAGTTTTTAAAATTCTTTCTAGGGAAGTGGGCGTCACTGGCTAGGTCAGCATTTTATTACCCATCTGCAACTGCCTTTGAGAAGGTGGTGGTGGCCCACCTTCTTGAACCCCTTAAGTCCATGCGGTGTGGATACACCCACAGTGAAGTTTGGGAGGGAGTTCCAGTATTTTGACCAAGTGACAGAGAAGGAACAGCGATATAGTTCCCAGTCAAGATGGTATAGTGGCTTGGAGGGAAACTTGCAGGTGGTGGTGTTCCCATGCATCTACTGTCCATGTCTTTCTATTTGGTAGAGGTCGCAGGTTTGGAAGGTGCTGTTGAAGGAGCCTTGGTGAGTTGCTGCAATGCATCTCATAGGTGGTACACACTGCTGCCACTCTGGTGGTGGAGGGAGTGGATCTTGGAAGTAGTGAATGGGGAGTCAATCAAGCAGGCTGTTTTGTCCTAGATGGTGTGAAGCTTATGTCAGTATACTTTTAGAGTATAAATCCTCTAAGTTAAGAATAACATCAAAGGAAACAACAAGGCTAATCAGGCTTATTGAACAAGGCCATTTGATTTCCTCTGTACAATTATGACAAAAGGTCTGGATGAAAATCTAACTGTATAGAGTTGAGTTGAAGCTTTCTCAGTGACCTTAGAAACATCAACAGGAACCTCATACCTTTTGCTCCTTGGATCTGTCAGCTGGAGGACAGAAAAAAATAACTTCCAAATGTATCTTACAGACAGGAAATTTCATTAAGCATATTTACTGGTATTATTATTAAGCCTGAATTTCTTTGTTGTCTAGTAATTGATAAATTTTGTTTAACTATCAATGATATAAGAATACACAATTCAGTCTTGAAACAGCAAAAATATAAGATGATTGAAAATCAATTTTATTGATAATGTCAGAATTTAAGGAGTTTATGTTCTAACCCAGTGATTAAGAGCAAATGTAGATATTTAAAAGTGGAGAAATACATATTTGAATGATAATAGGCCATTCTCACACGGGTTCTAAAGTAGCCGTGTCAAACAGCAAATTGTCCCATTCTCAACCAGGCAACTATACAGACCATTTGAAAAAATAGAGATGAATGGGGTTATCTTACAAACTTGCATATGAGGTGATCCATAGCAAACCTCTCCGGTCTTTTAAAAAATCAACGATCCTTGCACATATCAGCTATCGCTTTGAATTATTTTAGTGGTAGCTATTTCTCAAGTTCAATTTTGGCACCTGCTGCTGATTTAATAACATCTATCCTTGATTCCACTGGGGGAACTATAATTTGTAAATCAGTCGTGAAAAATTGGACTGAGCTTGGGTGTGTGAAAACTGTCTTAGTGTAGGAGATAACAGATGAAAGGACACCAGTATGGACCTGTGATGAGAGGCACTAGCAATGGATAAATTGTCACACTAGGAGAGAAACCAAACAATTACACTGGAGCACCTGAAGGTGATATGACCCGCAATATGAAACCCCTTTCCTTCTTTTACATCCCAAAAAGGGACATATATTTCCAGACATATACAGAAGTTCTTAAAAGATTATATTAAAAAAGTTTTCCTTTGATCATCCACATTCTTATGTTAAGATATTGCAGTTCCTTATAGAAGTTGGTTGTGATAATCAGTTAAGTTTTAAAAAATATTCTTTCTTGGGATATGGTTGTCACTGACTAGGTCAGCATTTATATTGCCCATCCTTAATTGCTCTTGAGAAGGTGGTGGTGAACCATCTTCTTGAACCATTGCAGTCCATGTGGTGTAGGTACACCAAGAGCGCTATTAGGGAGGGTTTAGAGGGTGTGAAAGGACACCAGTATGGACCTGTGATGAGAGGCACTAGCAATGGATAAATTGTCACACTAGGAGAGAAACCAAACAATTACAATCACACACCCAACACTGAAGAAACGGCAATATAGTTCCAAGTCAGTATGGTGTGTGGCTTGGAGAGGAACTTACAGGTGGTGGTGTTCCCATGCATCTGCTCCCCTTGTCCTTATAGGTGGTAGAGGTTGCGGGTTTGGAAGGTTATGTTGAAGGAGCCTTGCTGAGTTCAGACAGTCAAAAAGAAAATGATACAGCATCAATGGCACTGACAGAAATGTTCTATCATATCACATGCAACAGTTACTGGTCATTAAACTTTTTTTTAAGACAAAAGCACTTCCCTTTTAACAAGTTGTCTGTAAATTATCAGTTATTCAAATCTGTTTACAATGCCATTTGTTATGTGGATTCCTTGCATTGAGTGCAAGGGCTCTTGCCATTTAAAAAAAAAATCCTTCGGTACCATAGGTATTTTTGTAGTCACTTGATCCTATACTGTTGAAGTAAATACATTTGACATTAACAAAGGAGGCCTCATTTTTAAATCAAAATAACTTGTACTTATTTAGTGCCCTTAATGTAGAAAAGCATCCCAAAGTGCTTCACAAAGGCATAATAAGACAAAATTAGACATGGAGACAAAGCGATATTGAGACCAAAAGTTTTGTCAAAGAAGTGAGTTTTAAGGATGGTGTTCAAGATGGAGACTTGAGAGGTTCAGTGAGCAAATTTCAGAGCATTCACCACCACCTTCTCAAGAGCAATTAGGATGGTCAATAAATGCTGGCCTAGTCAGCGATGCCCACATCCCATGAATGAATTAAAAAAAGGTAAACTGCTAAAGTCATGTCCACCAACACTGGGTAGAATGGCAATGCATAAGAGGCCAAAATCAGAAAAACGGAAAGTTCTCAGAGGGGTTGTAGGGCCAGGGGATGAATCGGAGACAATTTAGTTCAGCGACAACAGGGCGGCTGAGCAGGATGTGGTGTGGGATAGGATAATGACAGCATCTGGAAGAGCTGAAAGTTACACGATATGAAGGATGGGGGGCTGAGAGAACTTTGGAGGAGAATGAAATCTAAGCTCCAGGGGAGGGAATCAAAATTAATAATTAGTGCACTGTGAACCATTCATTTCAGCAAATTTATTGAATTATTAAGTCCATTCTTTTATAGTTATTTGAAAACCAAATGGGTGCGAATTGCCAATCAACTCTATTTGAGAGTGAATTATGATGCTGAAGACAGATGAATCAACCATCAGCAATTCACACTTCACACACATAACTAAACAGGATCCTGTCTGGTCTCAACGTTAGGCTGAAGAGTTTGAAACTAGTTTGTGCTCTAATGTGGGTACCAGAACATTTTAAAAGAATGCATCAGCATATAATACTGGGGAGCAATACGCAAAACCAAATCTCAAGAAAAGATCATGAACGTCATTGCAGCTATCAATTATGCCATTTGAAAATCTAACAACAGGACCTTAAAATGGAGGCAATCCAGCAATATTTAGAGATGTGCAAAAGGATACCTAGATGGATGACAAAGGGTCGATGCGCAAGAATAAAGTTAAATGGCTACAACTTTACTGAAGATAACTTTCAGGGCTATGTCTGCTTATTTTTACAGCCATAATGAGATTTGAGTTTCCCAGCTTTAATAGAGGACAGATGAGATAGGTGATATAACATAGAAAATAAATTTGAAAAACTGAGAAAAGAATCTAGAGTAAAATATTAAACAATATACAATCAACCAGGGTTTCTGGTAACCCAGGAAGTCAAGGTTCTGCTGACTCTTGAAACAGGTCACCACCTTCTTGGTATTTTACAAGAAACAGATTCCAAACCCTCAAGAGTGAACTAATTTCAAGCAAGCCTATTCAAAATTAACTCTGCTTTCTGGCAATTGCATGCAATTTAATGACTGAAACATTTTGACACAAATGTCTGCAAATTGGAGCAAACAGAATAAAAATATCAAAAAGATAACTAATGAGCAAGACTTTATCCATTCAGCCACATTCCTAACCCATTATAATGCAACTGAAGTTACATTTCTGAAAGTTACATTTGCCTACACAAATTTATAAATTTAACCAGCTTAGTTCCTGATCAGGACAAATTCAAATAATCCCATAGTAACACAGGTGGCACTTAAGTATACAATGTTAGGAAAGTTATAACTCTGTGTCTGTTTCATGTAAACTGTGGAAAGTTAGTACCAGAGACACAGGTGATCCAGAACATATGTTTAAAAAATTGTTCTGATTTTAAAAAAATCTGAATCCACTTTATTTGTATTACTTAAAATATCAAGAGACTTTATCCATGGTCAAATATAACTATTTCCAACATTATCTGGAAATTTACAGAGATTAATAATCAGCATTGTTATCATCACATTGACAGTCTCCAACCTTCTTTATGATTTCACTAAAATTAGCTTTTCAATTGCCATTACTTACGGTAAAATAAAGTCTACCTGCTGTCTCGTACATTACATTCAACTGAAGCATCATCATATAAATAAAAACAAAAACAAAAAAACTGCGGATGCTGGAAATCCAAAACAAAAACAGAATTACCTGGAAAAACTCAGCAGGTCTGGCAGCATCGGCGGAGAAGAAAAGAGTTGACGTTTCGAGTCCTCATGACCCTTCGACAGAACAGAAGCATCATCATGTCATTCAGGAACAATGACTTCTCAGTACAGCTGTGAAGCCAGTGCTGGTTGGAGAAAGGTAATCCATGTTGTAAGAAGAATAGTTTAATGGTAAAAAAACAAAGTGGGGTGGCTGTATTGGCTCTTGGATTCCAGCAACAGCCACGAAACTGACATTTCTTCATATCAATCAGCTTATTAAAAGCACAGTCAAACCTACCATTAGGATCAATATCATGTTGAGAGACACTGAGACGCACTGTGATAACTCTTACTGAATGATACCTTGCTCAGTGTTTCTGAGGTCTCTGTTCAGTTTCTATAATTTGGAGATTGCCACAATAGATCTAGTTTAGTTTTGCCCATCTTAATTGATCTAGACATTACCAGAGAATTTGGTTTACAAAAATTATGTAAATAATCACTCTAACTAGAATGACATTAAGCAAAATGACCCCATATTTGAAAGCAGCAATTTCATGTATTCTTGGCTTAGCCACAAATGAAAGTCCAATGACTCCCATTCCTTCATTTCCTGAAACAAGAGCCCACTCATCTGCTTCAAAATGTAGAGCAACCATGACAAAAAGACAAGTGGTCTTGAAGCTGTGGTTTAGTTTCTGCACCCAGATGATAGAGGAGAAAAAGTGCTGTTTAAAAAGAATTCACAGCAGTTTTGTGCTACTAACGCATCAGAATATTGACAAACAAAACATATCATAAAAGAACAGAATACTTTCAGAATACAGGAAGATAAAAGCAGATTTGCAGAATGGGTGGATAAAAGGCAAATAAAATTCAATACAGTGTTAGAGGAGGGGACAGGGGAAAGAGGCAAACTGAATTCCTTTATTTTTCTCGCTATCTGTCCGTAAGCAGAGGTTTTTTGAAATAGGCTGTGGTGTGTTTCCCCAAACCCTCCATTTGTGATGTCAATTTTAAAGTGACTCACAGCAAACTCCCTTTAAGGTTAAATCAAGTATCGTTTATTCATACATTCAAAACAAGGGGACGGTCGTCACAACAACACACACAAGCACACAAGAAGGAAACCAAAGATATGGATATTAATTCATGTGAATGTGAGGGTTCCTTCATGTAGGAGTTAAGGTTCAGGCGGGTTCAGCTACTGAAAGCAGGAGTTGCAGAATTCCTTTAAAGTTGCTGATGCCACAGCAAGACTAGCTTGGTATACAGAGACTTGGTCCGCTCTACAGGTGGTGGCAGGAATCTTCCAGAGAACCAGGCTTCAAGGAGGCTTCGACTTGAGACAGACTTGTTGTCAGCCTGAAGTCTGGCTTTGGTGTTGACAGGCTAGCTGTTTAGCAGCAGGCTGATTTGGGAGTCTATTAACATTAAAACTTTCCAAAGGCCAAAGAAATTAGGTCATGTGGTGCTGCCCATTGATCAGTTGGTTTCAGGTTAACAATCAGTTTCAAAGTCTCTGGTCAAAATCCATTGTTCACCTCAGGAGTTAGATGATGGCTATTAGTGGCTCGGCAAGTATAACGAATTTCGATGGTTCTCTCTTTGTTTTAAGTACAGACTGGGGAGACAGACCATCTGCTTCCCCCTTGTTTCATTAGATTGTAATGGGTCACACAAAGATAGGTGTGAGATTCCACAAGGATTTGTGGAATTGAGGGTTGAGCTTTGTCCTGTAATTACAGTTGGAAGTTCCTAGAACTGTAGCCAACTTGCAAATCATGTGACCTGTAGCAGCCATGTTTATAGTCCAGCAAAGTCCATTTTTAAATAAAAGTGAGGTTTGATTTAAACGGTTTATGATCTCTTGAGTCTTATGGATATGACAATAGCGAAGCATGAGGTTGTGGTAGAAGGATAAGGAGGCAATTTATTCATTCCTTGGGACTTAAGAAAGTAAATAAAGGTTGAGAAGCAAAAAGAACTAAGAATACAGATACATAAATTATTAAAAAGTAGCAATGCAAATTAATTAAGCCTTAGAATTCTGGAATTCATTTCTAGTGGAATAAAATGCAAAGCATGGGAGGTACTGTTAAATTTATGTAGATCTTGGTTGGACCACACTCAGGAGTATTGTGTGCTGCTCAGTTTGCCAAACCTGGATGGGGAAAAACTGCTGTCACATATAGGCCAGTCCAAAACAAGTGGGAATAAATATAATAAAAGCAAAATACTGCGGGTGCTGGAGATGTGAAATAAAAACAGCAAAAGCTGGAATCTATCAGCATTTTAAAGTCCTATTGAGTTGGTCTACATAGCAATAGCAATTACATTTTCAAAAGTAATTGGTTTGGGACATTGAGAATGCTATAAAAATATAAGTTTATGCCTTTAAAAAAAAGGTGTAGGTCTGTTTAATGTAGGCAGGGCCAGGGAGAGAAATCATGCGTGCTTCTCCTGTTTCCGGACCCCTTAGCCCCACCACCTCCCCCACCCCACATCCTTCTGGTGCCCAGAATTAGAAATGACAGTCACCATGGACATTTGTAAGTGTGGTTAGTTTCAATGTAAAATTAGAAAATCATAGAGTCATAGAGGTCTACAGCACAGAAAAAGGTCCTTCGGCCCATTGAGTCTGCACCAGTCAAAGAAGTATCCCATTTTCCAGCACTATGCTCATAGCCTTGTATGCCATGGCATTGCAAGTGCACATCTAAATATTTCTTCACTGTTATGAGGGTTTCTGCCTCTACAAACCTTTCAGGCAGTGAGTTCCAGATTCCCACCACCCTCTGGGTGAAAAGATTTTTCCTCACATACCCTCTAAACCTCCTGCCCCTTACCTTAAATCTATGCCCCCTGGTTATTGATCCCTCCACCAAGGGGAAAAGTTCTTTCCTGTCTACATTATCTATGCCCCTCATAATTTTATACACCTCAATCATGTCCCTCCTCAATCTCCTCTGCTCCAAGGAAAATAACCCCAGTCTATCCAATCTCTCCTCAAAACTAAAACTCTTCAGCCCAGGCAACATCCTGGTAAATCTCCTATGCACTCCCTCTAGTGCAATCACATCCTTCCTATAATGCGGATTCCAGAGCTGCATGCAATACTCTAGCTGTGGCCTAATCTGCATTTTATATAGTTCCAGCATAACCCCCCTGCTTATATATTCTGTGCCTTGGCTAATAAAGGCAAGTATTCCATATGAGCTCTTAACCACCTTATCTACCTGTCCCCCTACCTTAAGGGGCATGTGGACATGTACACCAAGGTCCCTCTGCTCCTTGGTACTTCTCAGGGTCCTACCATTCATCATGTATTTCTGTGCCTTGTTTGTCCTGCCCAAGTGCATCACCTCACACTTATCTGGATTAAATTCCATTTGCCACTGATCAGCCCATCTGACCAGCCCATCTATATCCTCCTGTAATCTAAGGCTATCCTCCTTACTATTTAACACCCCACCAATTTTCGTGTCATCCACAAATTTACAGGTCAACCCTCCTACATTCAAGTCCAAATCGTTTACTTATACCACAAATGGCAAGGGACCCAACACCAATCCCTGTGGAGCCCCACTGGACACAGGCATCCAGTCACAAAAACACCCCTCGAACATCACCCACTGCTTCCTGCCACTCAGCCAATTCTGGATCCAATTTGCCAAATTGCCTTGGATCCCATGGGCTCTTACTTTCATTATCAGTCTTCCATACGGGACCTTATCAAAAGCCTTGCTGAAGTCCAAGTAGACTACGTCAAATGCATTGCCCTCATCTACCCACTTGGTCACCTCTTCGAAAAATTCAAATTGGTCAGGCATGACCTCCACTTAACAAAACCATGCTGACAGTCTCTGATAAATCCCCGCTTCTCTAAGTGTAGATTAATTCTGTCCCTCAAAATTGCTTCCAAGTTTCCCCACCACTGAGGTTAGACTGACTCCCTGGTTTATCCCTTCCTCCCTTCTTGAATAACGGTATCACATGGGCTGTCCTCCAGTCCTCTGGCACATCCCCTGTGGCCAGAGAGGTATTGAAAATTATTGCCAGTGCCCCTGCTATCTCCTCCCTTGCCTCACTCAACAGCCTGGGATACATTTCATCCGGGTCTGGAGATATATCTACTTTTAAGCCTTAGAACCGCCTCCCTTTCTATGCTAATTTCTTTAATTATATCACAGTCCTTCTGCCTGATTTCCATATCCAAGTCATCCCTCTCACTTGTGAACACCGATACAAAGTATTCAGTTAGAATCCTACCTATGTCTTCCAGCTCCACACACAAATTACCACCAAGGTCCTTAATGGGCCTTACTCTTTCCCTAGTTATCCTCTTACTCTTAATGTACTTGTAAAATAACTTTGGATTTTCCTTTATTTTACCTGCCAATGTTTTTTCATGCCCCCTTTTTGCTCTCCTAATTTCCTTTTTAAGTTCCCCCCTACACATTCTACACTCCTCTATGGCTTCCGCTGTTTTGAGCCCATGGTATCTGCCATTAGTCTCCCTTTTTCTCTTTATCCAATCCTGTATATCCCTCGACATCCAGGGTTCCCTGGGTTTGTTGGTCCCATCCTTTGTCTTTACTAGAATATGTTGGCCCTGTAACTCTCCCTATTTCCTTCTTGAATGATTCCCACTGCTCTGACGCAGATTTACCTATAAGTAGCTGCTCCCACTCCACTCTGGCCAAATCATATCTGATCTTATTAAAATCGGCCTTCCCCCAATTGAGAACTCTGATTTCTGGCCCATCCTTGTCCTTTTCCGTAACAACCTTGAATCTAACGGAGTTATGATCACTCTCTGCAAAATGCTCCCTCACTGATACCTCTACCATTTGCCCGGCTTCATTCCATAAAATTAAGTATTTCAATACCTCTCTTGTAGGACCTTCTACGTACTGGTTTAAAAAGCTCTCCTGGATGCATTTTAAGAATTCCACTCCCTTTAAACCTATCACACCATGACTAACCCAGTTAATATTGGGGAAGTTAAAATCCCCCACTATTACTACCCTATTATTTTTACTACTTTTATTTTTATTATTTTTAATATTTTATCACTCAATGCAAAGTGTAATTTTTCTGCCAACCAAGTCCACTTGTGTGGACAGAAATAGCAAATAGAAGTAGCATTTAGCAAGACTTCTTGGCTTTTGTATTCTTATTTTTAAAGTCCATTGAAAGCTAAGGTTTCAGTACATTCACGTGATACACTTTACAACCATGGCTTTGTCAGACAATTGTACCCAACTTGGTCATTCATATTATGCAACCAGTTCTGCTTCTTTGAACTTGGCCCTATGCAATAACCAGGCAGCAACATCCAAAAGACTCGAACCTCACAAACATCGCAACCAACCATCCTATGTACAAATGAGGATACCTTGAACTAACAGTATGGACATATTCTATTGGTGCATGACTCCTGGTTTCACTTCCAAGTTTAAAAATGGCAAAAACTTCCAGTAAATTAGCACCAACCAACTGACCCGCAATAATGTGCTATTTACCTAGCACAAAGGAAGATGGCTGTGGTTGTTGGAGGCCAGTCATCTCTGCTCCGGGACATCACTGCAGGAGTTCCTCAGGGTAGTATCCTTGGCCCAACCATCTTCAGCTGCTTCATCAATGATTTCCTTTCCATCATAAGGTCAGAAGTGGGGATGTTCACTGATGATTGCGCAATGTTCAACATTCCATTGACCACCTTACAGGAAGGACGTAATAGCTCTGGAGAGAGTGCAGAGGAGGTTTACAAGAATGTTGCCCGGGTTAGAAAAGTGTAGCTACAAGGAGAGATTGGATAGGTTGGTGTTATTTTCCTTAGAACAAAGAAGACTGTGAGAGGTGGTTTGATTGATGTGTACAAAATTATGAGGGGAATAGATAGAGTGGACAGGATAAAATTGTTTCCCTTGGCAGAGAATTCTAGAACCAGGGGACATAGATTCAAGATAAGTGACAGAAGGTGTAGGGGGGACATGAGGAAGAACTTTTTTTACCCAGAGGGTAGCGGGGTCTGGAATTCACTGCCCGAGTTGGTAGTAGAGGCTGAAGCTCTAAACTCTTTTAAAAAGTACCTGGATCTGCACCTTAAGTGCTGTAAACTGCAGGACTATGGGCTGGGTGCAGGAAGGTGGGATTAGAAAGGGCACCTGGGTGTCCTCGGGCTGGCATGGACAAGATGGGTCGAATGGCCTCCTTCTGTGCTGTAACTTTTCTTTGGTTCTATGGTTCTATCCACACAAGTGGGCTTAGTTGGCAGAAAAATTACACTTTGCATTGAGTGATAAAATATTTTCTAATTTTACATTGAAACTAACCATACTTACAAACGCCCAGCACAGAGCATGTATTAGGAGAGCAAAGTACAGCAGATGCTGGAAATCTGAAATATAAACAGAAAATGCTGGAAACAATCAACAGGCTAGGCAACAATCTGTGGAGAGAGAAACAGAGGCAACGCTTTAGGTCAATGATCTGCATTAGTTCTGACAAAAATTCACTGACCTCTGTTTCTCTCTGCACAGATGCCACCAGGCGTTTTGAGCATTTCCAAAACTTCCCTTTCCATTGAAGCAAAAATAACCCTTTTTCCAGCCCTCTAAAAAGCAATCAGATTTCTTGTGAGCCCCTCATTTCCCACAGCAAGAAACCCAGCAGCTTGAGATCTGGTTTGATACAACATTAAGCATAATTTCAAAAAAACTGTTAAGCTATGAAGAAAAGATATACAACTTGCTGAGCCAAAAAAATCAATATCTAAGCAAGAAATTGATAATTTTAAAAAAATGAGTAATTAATAAAAATGAACAATAAAAAACTTTAAAAGGTGTCAAGCAGCAGAGCTAATAAAAACGTTTTTTGTCTCTTTGCTTAAGAAGCAAAGCTAGAGAGGGACAGACCAGGCCCCACATCCTGTCACCAGAGAAGGGGGAGCGGACAGGAGTCAAGGTAAGGAGTTGGATTTAACTAAGAGTGATCTTGTGTTAACTTCTGGCCACACTATGGGCTGGTCTCGGTAGAATTCATATGGAAGTGGGGTTCGGAAGCAGGTTGCCTTTCAGCCTGCGTTATCCTCCTCTGCCCACCCATTGTGTGGATAGGTTTTGCAGAGGGAGTAGCAGGAGTGTGTCCCCTCCAACATCAAGCAGCCTGTGTATGCATGTGTGTGTGTCCGGTTCACTCTCACGGTTCTCACACAGTTCTACTCACAGTTACACTCTGACTCAGTCATACTCTCTGTCATTCTGTCACTCTCTCACAGGCATGCAAACTCGCACTTGCACTCACCAAGGGAGGACTGAGGTCGGGAGGGAACATAGAACCCTTAGAACCAGAACCACCTGTGGTGGAAGTAAAGCCTGAGCCTGTATTGGAGGTGAAAGTTGCTGAGATAAAATCTCCATCCTCTCCACCTACCGATTCAGCACCCATTCTGGCTAAAGATTCCAAGACGTTCTCCTGAGCTGTTTTTTTTTAAATTTGTTCATGGGATGGGACGTCACTGGCTAGGCCATTTATTGCCCATCCCTAATGAGGGCATTTAAGAGTCAACCGCATTGCTGTGGGTCTGGAGTCACATGTAGACCAGACCAGGTAAGGGCAGCAGATCTCCTCCCCAGGATGGGTTTTTATGACAATCAGCAATGGCTACGTGGTCATCATCAGACTTTTGATTCCAGATTTTTATTGAATTAAATTTCACCGTTTGCCATTGTGGGATTTGAACCCGGGTCCCCAGAGAATTACCCTGGGTCTTCTGAAATACTAGTCCAGTGAAAATACCAATATTGTCACAGGACTAGTATTCCAGCAGACCACCTCCCCCATGGCTTCAGGAACAAGTAAGAATCTGCCTGTTCCTAGCATTATCTGCACCAATTAAATTTCAACTTTTGTCGTTGTCAAAGCCCTGAAACCACAGCCCAAATCAGAGACAAAACAAGAAATACAGATCAGCGAATTAGGGAATGGCAGGGTGCCACGATGGGACCCCAGGCCAGGTCACAGTGAAAATGAACCGGGGGATACAGAAACAATCCGATCACCGGCCAATTATTAGTTATTGGTCAGGAACCTACCTCAGGATATTGATGAGATGGAGCAGAAAGAGTTTTTCACATGATACGATGTGATGGAAGGAACTCTGCATTAACATGAAGAGTAGAAGCTGGAGGGGGTCAGGCTTGGATGGAGAGGTGAGACACTAGGCGCTTTACCTCTTGCCTTGTGCTTCAGCCAGCTCTGAAGGAAGAAGAGTGAAGCTTAAAGAAGCAGCTCTCGACGACGACAAGGTCGTGACTTAATCCACCAGGTAGGCAAGGAGGGACTGAGGAACCTAACTTGTCATATTACTTGGCCAATGACAGCAATCATTGGCCGATTAGCCTGCCAATCATGATGCTCTACATGCCTGATTGGCTACTTGGACACTGACCATCCAGGTTGACAGGTTCTTTGGTCAGTGAGCCTAGGCCACAGTGATTAAGCACTATCCGCACCCCACTCTCCAGTTCCCTGAATGTAGGAGCAATTCAGTGGGTAAGTGACATACAGGGAATTACTCTTTCAGAGAGGCACAATGGGCCAAATGGCCTCATTCTGTGCTATAACCATTCTGTGATTCTGGAATTTTATTTGCACCTTCGTGCTGTAATCTTATGCTCTGTTCACTCACATGTGCATAGAGGCAGACACTCTGGTACCAATTTGTCTAAACAAATTGCCACCTCTTGGGCCTTTCAGCTTTAAATCCAAGTTAAACAACCTGTTTGTGTCCACTGTGTAGGCTCACACATTCCAACTTGTTGAGGTAGTATCGGGCTGGGCAACTTTATAAGCATATTCCAGCACCCTGTTGGGTTACAACATTAATTTAATTTTAAAGAAACGCAAAAAAATTCACAGAAGCGTAGCAAACTTAAAGTCTGCCCACATATCTGTCAGTCATTAGAAACATAGAAACAAGGAGCAAGAGTAGGCCATTCAGCCTTTTGAACCTGCTCTGCCATTCAGCATGATCATGGCTGATCCTCTTTCTCAATGCCATATTCCCACTTTCTCTCCCTTGATGCCTCTAAAATCTAAAAAATTATCAATATCTTTCTTGAATATACTCGGTGACCTGGCCCCCATAGGCTTCAATCTTAGAGAATTCTACAGATTGACTGCCCTCTGAGTGAAGAAATTTTCCTCATCTTAGTCCTAAATGTCCTGTCCCGCATCGTGAGACTGTGGCCCCTGGTTCTACACTCCTCAACCAGGAGAAACATCCTCCCTGCATCTAGTCTATCTAGCCCTGTTAGAATTTTATAAGTTTCAATCAGATCCCCTCTCATTCTTCTAAACTCTAGTGGATACAGGCCCAGTCAAACCAATCTCTCCTCACATGATAGTCCTGACATCCCAAGTATCTGCCCAGTGAATCTTCGCTGCATTCCCTCTATGGTAAGTTTCTTAGGTAGGGAGACCAAAACTGCACACAATACTCCAGTTGTGGTCTCACCAAGGCCTTGTATAACTGCAGTAAGACATCCCTACTTCTGACCTCAAATCCTCTTGCAATGAAGGCCAACATACTGTTTGCCTTCCTAATTGCTTGCTGCACCTGCCTGTTTACTTTCATTGGCTGGTGTACAAGGATACCCTTTGTACATCCATTGCCACCGCTTTCACTGTTTGAAATTGTTGGTGCCTGAAATGCACACCTAACTCTCCTCTCCTGGTCAATGGTGGACCTTTAAAGTCTGTTCATTTTCTTGGTGCTGGGAAGCACCTTCTAATGGCCTGACAGGACACTAAATACTTTCTAAATTAAAATCTAACAACTTGAAACAAGAACTGAAAGTGCTTACCCTCTCAAAACTAAACGCTGGAATAGATTATTGTTAGTGAAGTCAAAGATTATGGGTCAGGTGGAAAGGGAATCAGGTGCTGAATTGCGGAGGGTGGAGGGGCTGAATGACCTCTTCCTGTTCCCCCTGGATAGTCTCTGGGCTGCTGATTGTGGGGATTTGATAAAAATGGAAAGTGCTGGAAACCCTCAGTAGCTCGGGGACCATCTGAGGATCCAGTAACCACTGGAGGAACATGAACAGAAACAAGTTCCGAGTCATTTCATGTCTGTCTGTGTGTAAGAGAGAGAGAGAGAGAGAGGGACCGTTGCTTGACCGAGAACCAGGAATGAAATAAATTAGTTGTCAGGAGCCAAATAAATATGGCGGCTCAGCCTTCCTCAGGTAGATTCACAGTCCGCCCACCCCGGCAAGTTGGGGGGGGGGAAGGGAGGTCAGAAACTCCCCCTCTCATCTCCCATTACGGAAGCCCCGAACAGTCAATGGTTAAATCCCCCTCCCCAAACAGTGGTACAGTCTGACACGTGACCCCCCGGCAGGGGCCGGGTGGTTGTGGTGGTTGTTGTTGTTGTTTCTTAGCAACGGAGAACATGGCTGATGGGGAGAGGTAACTCGGCATCACTGTTCCCAATCTGTCCACAATGCTTCCCTTTCACACTTAAAAAATAATGTTGTTGTTACCTAGTTGTGCGCGACATCAGGAAATTCAAGTAATTTCGAAATGTTATTTAATATTTGCGTTAAAAGATTCCCAGACGCAAAGTTCATTGATTAGAGGAGGGATCTTCAATGTGATCATTTGAAAATGTAACTGCGTCTGATGTATATTCTAACTTGAAAAGGCGCAGTTTTCTTCTGTTCTATTAGGTTTACAATGGGCATCACTCGATCGTTGTGAATTTCATTCCTGAATTTTCCTCGATGTTCACAATTCTTAAAAGTGTCTACTCTGTATTTTTTATCGTGTGGTCATCAAACAATATAAATGCATACGCAACTGGTATAGAAGCACAAATACAGAAACAAATACTGCAGATATTTGGAAATTTGAGGTAAAAATAGTGAAAAACTCAGCGGGTCTGGCAGTATCTGTGGAGAGAGAATCATTGTTAATGTTTCAGGTTATTTGATCAGAACTGGAAAAAATCAGAGCTGCAACAAGTTAAGCAAGTACAGAGGCAAAGTGTGGGAGGGGAGCAAGGAATAAAAGGAAAGGTCTGTGACAGGGTGGAAGACAAGAAAGATTAAGTGAGGCTAATGTGGGTGGTAATGAGACAAGGAAAGTAATAAAACGTTGGGTTTAGAAGAGTTGTAAATGACAACAACAGAATCAATGTCAGCAGCTACTGTCTGAAAGAATTGAAGCGGCTGTTATGACCTGAGATTGTTTAACTCAATTTTGAGTCGTGAAGGCTGTAAATTTTCATTCATAGGTGTGGGTGCCCCTGGCTAGACCACCATTTATTTCCCATCCCTAATTGCCCTTGAGAAAATGGTGGTAAGCTGCCTTCTTGAACCCCTGCAGGCCATGTGTTGGGAAACACCTACAGTGCTGTCAGGAAGAGAGTTCCAGGATTCTGACCCAGCGACAGTGACGGAACAGCAATATAGTTCCAAGTATGGATGGTGTGTGGCTTGGAGGGGAACTTAAAAATGTGTATTTTTTATTGTGCAGTTATCAAACAATATAAATGCATACGTAACTAGTATAGAAGCACAAATACAAAAACAAAAACTGCTGATATTGAAAATTTGAAGTTTTCCCATGCATCTGCTGCCCTTGTCCTTCTAGGTGGTAGAGGCCATGGGTTTGGAATGTGCTGTCGAAGGAGCCTTGGCGAATTGCATCTTGTAGATGGTACACTGCTGCGTTGGTGGTGGGGGGAGTGAATGTTGAAGATGGTTGATGGGTGGAAAGTGCCTAATTGAACATTGAAGTCCTGTTCTTTGAGCTTCTGTAGAGCTTCGTTAGAACAGTGTGGGAGATTGAAGTCAGAGGGAGAATGGGCATTGGATTAGAAGCTCAGGATCACACATGTGGACTGAACAGAAGTGTTCCATAAACAAACACCCAATCTTCACCAACGTGTCAAAACAGGTAGTGCTGCAACAATAGAACTCTGGTTTTGTTTCTGCAATCAGTCACAAGTTTAGCTGGATAGAAAAATCTGGTGGTTGGTTTTGAATTTTATAATTTCAGTCCAGAAACGCAAGGCATAAACTTGCATTTGTATGTATTTTGAGCTTTGGTATTACTTGTTACTGATTCATATTCAAGCCATACAGCACTTGGTTTTTACTATTGCTACACCAAAGCGAAGTGAAATGTGAAAAAAACAGGTAAATCAGGAAATGTTGTTTGAGGAATGACATCCTTGTATTTTTAAAATCTTAAAATTGTAAGAATGAAAAGGGAAACTGGGAGCCCCAGGTTTTTGAGGTTCTGAAAAAGAACTGTGCAATTAATCAACAGAGCAAGGAAACATGCAACTAATTTGGCAGAACTAATAAGTGAAAGTTCAGAAATGCAATTCCAGTTGCAACAGAGAGTGTAGTTGCAGGCTAGAATTGATAGGGATCACCCATAAAATTGAGACTTTTCTTTTACCTTGCATGATAGATATATTACAAGAGTCTCCACAGATCTGAGACTTAAATTCAAACCTTTGACTTTATGCTGCATTGAAAGTTGTTTGACATGAAAGAGAAAATCATGCTTCTTAGAGGAAGTTTGTACAAGATGGAGTATGTGAAAGTTAAATTTGAGATCAGTGGTGGTAGTGGGGCTAAGGATATTAATAGATGAAGAACAGCTGAAAATTGAATTATCGGAAGTGATGATTAGCTAGCTGTTAGACTTGCTTGACACACAAGTAAACTGGGGTAGATTTTTAGTGTGCTACCTGGTTGTAAAATTGTCATTGAGGGTTGGTCACCCATCACAGAAATGGCCTGATTTTCATTTACAAGGTTATAAAAATGGTGTGCTTTCTATAATAGGTGGCAGTTTTCCAGTCAGGTGACATGTTAAAAATGCACCCCAATATGATTTTAAACAATTGATAGAAACAATATTCATCGAAGAGTGTAGAGGAACTTTGATCCACTTGTTGGACAATGAGAAGAATTGTGATTGTATGTTCTGAGGGTATGTCTTTGGAATGAAATTGACACTACAGTTATCAGCAAATGAGTAAACTGAGCTGAATAATGAATGAAGGAAGGGATTAATATGAAATTGGAGCACAATGACAGAGAGGGCAGTCCTAAGATAATGGAAAGTGAACCAGTAGAGGCAGTGGCATAATGGTACTGTCACTCACTAGTATTCCAGAGTATCCCCAGGGTAATGCTCTGGAGACTGGGGTTTGAATCCCACCACAGCAGATGGTGAAATTTGAATTCAATAAAAAAAAACTGGAATTAATACTTTCTGTAATTCAGTATTGAACGTTTATTTTCTATGATTATTTAATTCATTTGTTTATCTCTTCATAGCCCCAAGCCTGACACTGTTCAAACTTTGGACCAAGATGCACCAGAGATTGCACAGATGGTAAATGTAATTTTTGGCTGTTTGATTTTTATTCCACATTTGATAGTAGTTGCTCCTTGATTTGTCTGGCAAACCAAGTAATTCAGTAAGATAAAAGCAAAATACTGTGGATGCTGGAAGTCTGAAACAACAACAGAAAATGCTGGAAAAACTCAGCAGGTCTAGCAGCATCTGTGGAAAGAGAAACAGAGTTAATGTTTAGAGTCCATATGACCCTTCTTCAGAGCTAAAGGGAGGTAGAAATATGCTGAAATTTATACTGTTTAAGAGGGGGTGGAGCAGGTGAAGCAGGATAGAAGGACAGCGATAGGTGGGAACAAAGGAGAGATTGACAAAGATTTCATGAACTCAAGGACAAAGGGAGTGTTAATGGAAGTGGTAAGGGCTAAAAAAGATGCTGATAGTGACATTAAGGTAAGAAAGCAGAATGTGATAATAGCAGAACAAGGGTAAGCACCTTGTGAAAAAACAACATGGAACAATTAACAGATGGCCCGTTTGGGGATGGGGTGGGGAGAGGGGGTCTGTGGTGGGGGAAATGGGATAAAAGGGATATAAAAAAGGGGATAAAACAATGAATATATAAATAAAAATAAAGGTGTGTGTATAAAAAATAAAAATGAATGTAGAGAAAAGGGATTAACAAAGGGGTGAGGATAGAGACGAGAATTCATGGTCTGAAGTTGTTGCACTCAATGTTAAGTCTGGAAGGCTGTAAAGTGCCTAATCGGAAGATGAGGTGATGTTCCTCCAGTTTGTGTTGGGCTTCACTGGAACGTTGCAGCAGGCCATGGATAGACATGTGGCCATGAGAGCAGGATGGTATGTTGAAATGGCAAGCGACAGGAAAGTCTGGGTCATGCTTGTGGCATGTTCCGCAAAGCGGTCACCCAGTCTGTTTTTGGTCTCCTCTACAATGGGAAGACCATATTGGGAGCAGCAAATACAGTAGACTAAATTGAAGGAGGTGCAAGTGAAGTGTTGCTTTACCTGAAAGGAGTGTTTGGGCCCTTGGATGGTGAGGAGGGAGGAGATAAAGGGGCAGTTGTTGCACCTTCTGTGATTGCATGGGGAGGTGCCGTGGGAAGGGGATGAGATGTTGGGGATGATGGAGGACCAGCATGTCCTGGAGGGAACGGCCCCTTTGGAATGCTGAGGGGAAGATGTGTTTGGTGGTGGCATCATGCTGGAGATGGCAGAAATGGTGAAGGATGATCCTTTGAATGCGGAGGCTGGTGGAATGAAAAGTGAGGACTAAGGAGACCCTATCATGGTTCTAGGAGGGAGGGGAAGGTGTGAGGGCAGAGGCACAGGAGATGGGTTGGACACAGTTGAGGGCCCTGCCAACCATACTGGGGGGAAACCTCAGTTAAGAAAGAAGGAAGATATGTCAGAAGTGCCGTTTGGAAAGTTACATCATAAAAGATACGAGTACATCTGTAGGCAAGTTTCACCGCACTGTAAAATTGCTCCAAAATTTCATGAGTTAATTTGTGTTACTGAAAAAGATTTCACCCAGATAAGCTATAGATTTGTTGACTAGCAGCTCGACACTGGGCATCCATGAGGTCCTGTGGGCCATCAACAGGAGCAGAAATGTATTCAGCCACTATAACCTCATGGCTCAGGATGTTCTTCACTCTACCATTAACATCAAGTGAGGTGACCAACCCTGGTTCAATGAGGAATGAAGGAAAGCATGACAAGAACTCTGTCTCACAAAAGCAGTGGAGTTTAACTCAACAACAGACATACCTAAAAACAAGTTGCCACCCTGGTTGTTGGGGTGAAATTGAAACACCTCGGAGTCTCAGATTCAGTTTTCAATTGTTTATTCAAGCGAACACAGGGAGAGCTGTCTCACAGACTAGTCAAGCAACAGCCTGACGTAGTCATCCTCACAGAATCATATCTTGCGGATAATGTCCCAGACATCGCCATTGCTGTCCGATTGGCAGGACAGACTGAGGTGGTGGCACAGTGGTATACAGCCGGGAGGGAGTTTCCCTGGGAGTGCTCAACATCGACTCCGGACCCCATGAAGTCTCATAGCATCAGGTCAAATATCGGCAAGGAAAACTCCTGCTGATTACCACATACTTCCCTCGCTCAGCTGATGAATCACTTCTCCTCCATGTTGAACATCACTTGGCGGAAACACTCAGGGTGGCAAGGGCACAGAATGTACTCTGGGTGAGGGACTTCAATGCCTATCATCAAAAGTGGCTCAGTAGCACCACTATTGACAGGGTTGGCCTAGTCCTAAATGACATAGCTGCTAGACTGGGTCTGCGGCAGGTGGTGAGGCAACTAACAAGGGGGAAAAACATATTCATCCTCACCAACCTGCCTGCTGCAGATGCGTCTGTTCATGACAGTATTGGTAAGAGTGACCACCACACAGTCTTTGGAGATAAGTCCCACCTTCACACTGGGGATACTCCCCATTGTGTTGTGTGGCACTACCACTGTGCTAAGTATTTGCAACTGTCTTCAGCTGGATGTGCCAAGTTGTTGATTGATCTCAGCCTCCTCTTGAGGTCTCCAGTATCACAGATAGCAACTCGATTAATTTCAGGTGATATCAAGAAACAGTTGAGCACTTGAGATACAGCAAAGGCCCTGACAACACCTCTGTAGTGGTGCTGAAGACTTGTGTTCCAGAAGTAGCCGTGCCCTGAGCCAAGCTGTTCCTGTTTAGCTGGAATACTGACATCTAACCGACAATGTGGGAAATTGTGCGGGACAAATCCAATCCAGCTAATTACTGTCCATTCATCTACTCTCAATCATCAGCAAAATGATAGAAGGTGTCGTCGACAGTGACATCAAGAGGCACTTAATCACTAAAAACCTGCTGATTGATGCTCAGTTTGGGTTCCACAAGGACCATTTGGTTCGAGTCCTCACTACTGCCTTGATCCAAACATGGACAAAAGAGCTAAATTCCAGAGATGAGGTGAGAGTGACTGCCCTTGACATCAGTCACTTGTCGAGTGCGGAATAAAGGAGCCCTAGTAATCATTTGTCAAGTGTGGAATAAAGGAGCCCTAGTAAAATTGAAGTGAATGGGAATCCTGGCTGCAGCTGTATCTAGCACAAAGTAAGTTGGTTGTTGGAGGCCAATTACCTCAGTCCCAGAATATGGCTGCAGAAGTTCCTCGGGGAAATATTCTAAACTCAACCACCTTCAGCTACTTCATCAGCGACCTTCCATCCATCATTAGGTCAGAAATGAAGATATTCACTGATGTTTGCACAGTGTTCAGTACCATTCATAACTCCTTATATAAATGGAGCAGTCTGTACCCACATGCAGCAAGACCTGGGGAACATTTAGGCTTGGACTGATAAATGGCTAGTAATATTAGTGCCACAAAAGTGTAACATGTTTCTCAAAAAAGAGGAGGAGAAATTCATTGGCGCAGCACATTCTTCATAGCCCACACGAATGGTGCAGGTAGCGGCCTATGGCACTGCCTGCCCCTGGGAACTGATGTAAATCTGCACACTACACAAATGAATTTCTCCCCCAAAATGTCTCTCTCACAACAAAATCATCCAGCATTTAAACTTTTAACTGTTAAGGCATCTCTTGTGAAAGCATTTTAAAATTGGTTATATTTTCATGCAAATCAGAGAGAAACTACTGAAGATGTTCCTGAGGAAAAAGATCAGACACCCACTATGAAACCTCCTCCATCACCAAGTATTGTTGGAGATGTTTCAGATGATATACAAAGAAACATGGTAAAAGTCTTTTTTTTTTAGTATCTTTAGTATTTTTATTGTTCTGTGGATTGTCCTTGAAAGGTCATGAAATTGAAGGCAAATTATTTATTTGATTTAAAAACTTGTCTGTCTTGCAGGAGACAGTGTAGGGATAAGAAACATGTTTTGTAATTGGCAGATTGTGACTCGTGGTGTCCTGCAGCAATCTGTGTTGGGGCCTCAACTATGAACCATATTTGTCAATGACTTAAATGATGGAGTAGAAAGTCAAATATCTAAAATTCCTTTGGTCACCATTCCCAACACTGCTTACTATCCAGTTATTTTTCATCCTGTTAAATCTTTTGGAATGTTTTATTTTGTTTGAGGTGCTATGAAAGTGCAATTTGTTAGAGAAGTGGAATTTCACTTACAACAAAAATATCCAGTATTAAAGTTTTACCTGTTTGGATATTGCTAACATAATCGTCTGACAATTGTTTGCATTTCATACAAATCAGAGAGAAGCTGATGTGGCTGAGCAAGGGGATCGGATACCCACTTCAGAACCTCCTACATCACCAGAGTTACTTGGAGCTGTTGTAGGGGATACAGAAACAAATATGGTACATGTCTTTTTTTTAGTGCTTTTAATACTTTGTTATTCTGTGAAATGTAGTTTATTTAATGTATTTTAGGCGGTGTTGTTGGAAGCAGAAAATTACAAAGATATACTGAGAGATTAAATGAATCAGCAAAACTGTGGCAAACAGATTTCAATGTAAACAAACATGAGGTCATCCACTCTGAACCTGAAGAGGATAGAACAATGTACTTTCTAAATGGTGAAAAGCTATAAACAGTGGAGCAAAGGGATTTATGCAGTTACGAAGATCATTAAAATGCCAAGAACAGAAACAGAAAGGCAAATGGGATGCTGGCTTTATATTCAAAGGACGAGAGAACAAGCCAATGAAAGCCATGCTTCTGCTGTACAAAGCCCTGGTTAGACCACACCTGGAGTACTGTGTACAATTCCAGGCACCCCACCTTTGGAACATATTTATTGGCCTTGGAGGAAATGCAGTGTAGATTTACTAGAATGATACCTGGATCCCAAAAGTTAAAAAAAACTAACGTTGTACTCCCTGACATTTAGAAGGGAATGGGTGATTTGATCAAAATTTCTAAGATATTAGGGGAGCAAAGACAGAGAAACCACTTCTGTAGCTTGGGGAGTCAGGACTAAGTGACATAGTTTAAAATTTAGAGCCAGATCTTTTGGGAGTGAAATTAGGAAACATTGTGGCACACAAAGACTGGTAGATATTTGAAACTCTCTTCCTCAAATAGCAATTGATGCTAGATCAATGGTTAATCTTAAATATGAAATTTATACATTTTTGTTAACAAAGGTATTAAAGGATGTAGGGCAAAGGCACATATATTGAGTTAAGGTCGCAATTCAGCCATGTTCTTTCTGAATGGTGGTGGAACAGGGCTGAGGTGCTAAATGGCCTATCCCTGATCCTATATTTCTAATTTATAAAGTTTAAAATTAGAAAAAAAGAGGCTCCTCAATCCTCTATCGGTGTTGTCTTGTGACTGTTTAAAGTGAGAGACGCTTGTGCAACTCTGCTTTCTGTCGCTGAATTATACATTTTTTTGCAAATTGGTGTCTCATAACTGTCTCCTTTACAATAATGATGGATTTTATTTTGGTGATTTACTAATAATAGAGTTTTATTTAAGCTAAAGGCTTGCAAATTATTAAATAACACAATCCTCCATGGCCCAGTTGGCAAGTGGAATTTTAGGTGTGATAATGCATTGTGTAGAGCAGTCTCAGGCAGCTGATCACACTGTGATTGTGGTCATTTACCTTTATCTCTTTGGTGGAATTGTTTTCATAAATTGCAAAACTATAACAGTTTTCTACCATTCCATTTTATTTTAATTTTCCAATATCCAAACTCATCAATCTCCTTCATTGTTGTCCTCGTTTACAAGTGCCTTATGGTATTGCCACTGTGTAACTTTTTAACCTGTTTTAGTTCCACATTTCAATACATGCCCTCTGCCTTTATGACTCTAACTTCCTTTGCATCCTCCTTCCCTCAACTGACAATTAGAGGCAAAACTTTAGCCTTTTTGATCCCAATCCTGAATCAGTCTCTCTAAATCTCTCTATCTTGCTATTTCTCTTCCTTCCTTAAAACCTACCTCCTTGGGTTTTGCTTTTAGTAACCATACCTCTAACACTGCCCGATATCCAGTTATTTTTTAACCTTATGAAGCTTTTTGTGATGATTTATTTTGGTCAAAGTGCAATGAAAGTGTGACTTATTGTTAAAAAAGGAGTCTCATTTACAGCAAAAAAAATCAAACGTTAGAATTTTGCTGTGTTTATTTGTGTCACAATGCTGCAGTGTCAGTGTCAGCCTACGACTGTTTAAGTTGAGAGATACTTTTAAGTGCAATTGTGCTTTATGTCTCTGAATTATGCATGCTTTACAAGCTGGTGTCTTATAACTGTCTCCTTTACAATTATGATGAACTTTATTTTGGAGCTTTATTTATGATGGAGTGTTTTATTTAAGCTAAAGGCTTACAAATTATTAAATAAGCAATATTGTTTATCTAATAGTTATTCCAGCATTAAACACAAGTTACCTGGAAGTGACGGGTACATATATATTTTTCCCCATGAACCTGTTAAAAATTTAAGAGAAATAAAAAAACTCCTTCAAATATTTATGTGGGGCTCAAAACCATGACCCAGGAATTAAGAGTCACATTATCTACCAACTGAGCTAGGCAGGCTGTATAGGAAATCCTTGCTCTTGTTTAAATGTGTGCAGCCTTTTAATAAAGCAGGAAAGGTGACACTGGGTCTAAAGGCAGCTCAAGAAGTGACCGCTCTTAAATATTTCTGTGCAGGTGGCAGTGATGCTAAGATTTCTTTAGATGGCCCGAGAGGCAACTCTCAGTGGCAGTCCATATAACCATTCCTGTAACTCCTGCTGTCTGCCGACTAGAAAGATGTCGGGAACAGTTGCTCATGCATCTGATCAGGAGCTGCTACCAGAATTGATGAGGCAATTAAACATCAAGTGCACAAGGCATTGTGGTGCATCCATTTGATCAGCTCCTATGTGTGGTGCTTGGGTTCTTGAAAGCAAGCAGTGCTACCTGTCTCATGTCATTAGGATTGTGGGAAATGAACAATGAACAAGCAATCAGACATGATAATCACCAACACCTTCTAGTGGAAGTGTTATGTGTGGATTATGGATTCTCTACTTGCCTTTCACTCACTTGTTTAAAATCTTTTCTCCCACCATATTGTGTCCTTCCCCAGCAAGTTTTATGTGTATCTTCAGCAAATGTTTCTCCTGTTCTTGACACTTTTCCAGCCAGTTTAAAGCTTTACTTATTTGGACAACTATAGCCCAATCATCTGACTATTGTTTGTATTTTCATGCAAATTAGGAAGAAGCTCATGTCACTGTACAAGGAGATCAGATACCCATTCCAGAACATTCCCTGTCACCACAATTAGGTGAAGATCATCTTGGGGATTCAGAAGGAAATATGGTAACTGTCTTTTTTTAATACTTTTAAAACGTTATTGTTCTGTGAAATGTAATTTAGGGTATTTTAAGCAGTGTAGATGGAAGCAGAAAATTACAAAGATATTTTGATAGATTAAGTGAACAGGCAAAACTGAGGCAAATGGATTTCAACACAGATAAACATGAGGTTATCCACTTTGAACCTGAAAAGGATAGAACAACAGACTTTCTAAATGGTGAAAAGCTTGAAATAGTGGAGGAGTAAAGAAATTTGTGGGTCCATGTACAAAGATTGTTAAAATGCTATGAACAGGTATGGAAAATAATCAAAGGGCAAATCAATGCTGACCTTACATATCTAGAGGTTTAGCATAAGGAAGTAGAAGTCATGCTTCTGCTATACAAAGCCTTGGTTGGAGCATATCTGGAGTACTGTGTTCAGTTCCAGACACCAAACCTTGCGATTATATATTAGCCTTGAAGGGAGTGCAGAGTAGATTTACCAGAATGATACCTGGACTCCAAAAGTTAAAAAAAATAAGGTTAAAATTCCTGGCATTCAGAAGGGTAGGATTGATTTGATCAAAATTTCCAAGAAATTAAGGGGAGCGGAAAGAGAGAAATTATTTCCGCTGGTTGGAGACTATAGGACAAATTGTCTAAATTTAGGAGCCAGATCTTTCAGGAATGAAATTAGGAGACATTACTGTGCACAAAGGCTTTAGAAATTTGAAACTCTCTTCCTTAAATGGCAATTGATGCCAGATCTCACTTGCAACAAAGAGAAAATCCAGCATTAAAAGGGAGAAGCTGATGTGGTTGAGCAAGGAGATTGGCACCCACTTTAGAACCTCCCATATCACCAGGTGAAGATATTCTAGGTGACGTAGAAGAAGATATGGTAAATGTCTTGTTTTTTAATACTCTTAATATTTTATTGTTGTGAATGTATTTTGAAACATATAATATTAGAATTTTTAAATCTCCCCATCCTCAATGGCCTACTTTGTAACAAGCAAAACAGGAAGATACCAGCAATGCTGGTCTGAGGTAGCAGGTCTCAATTGGGCAGCGGTAGGAGATCTACAGTTAACCTCATGCCATTGGTGTAGAAAGGGGAATAATTAGCCAGGATTCCTACTTTTGATCATTATCCGATGAGCTCTACTGAAAATTGTACAAATGTAAATTTTGGCTGAGTATGGAATCAGATTCAACTTCGATTACTTCCTTCCCTGCCCTCCAACAAAGTTATATTTCCAGCTTACAATAATCCTGTAGGCTGGTACCTCATACATCCAGACTGGTCACTTAAGCAAAGTGGTGAAGGGTTGCTGTTGTCTTTGGAATGTTATCCCAACAGTGTGCAGCACCTTCAGGCAAAATGTGAAGAAAGTTGGTGCAACTTATTATATAAATTAAAAAACACCTATTAGGGTTTTCTATTCCTCCAATAATTTTCTTAAATTTCAGCTTATGTATTTTCTTTTCATCATTAAAACAGTTACCTTGATCTTCATAGGGATTTATAGTGACATTAAATATATAGACTGATTGCAGCTTAGAATACTAATACACCACAGCATTGTACCATTGCATGGCATTGTGTATTTTTGACTGGAAATTTCTCAGGCTTTGTCTCGATCTGCCACTTTACCTTTATTTGACGTGTGGCAGATGTGTAAATGGGGTTTCGGTCAAGTTTAAAATGGTGAAACAGGAAGCAGCCCTGAAGAACTTCCTGGACTTTACCTTTTCACAGTATATGGGCAACATTGGAAATGTAGCCTTTATTACCTGTCCCTCATTACTGTGTGATGATAGTGTGAGGTGATTGTAATTCCAGGGTGAATTCTCAAACATGATTCTGACTAGGTGAAGAGAGGGGAGACATAGCCCTACAGGATGTGGTGTGGAATGAGGAAGAATGGAAATATAAATTTAAAATGGTGATAAACCTACACATAATGAAGATAAATAGATAATAAATGAGTGTTGTATCTTTGGGTCACTTATACCCTAGATATTTTTGACTTCTATGTTTAAAACTACTCTCCTTAGGCGAGCCCAAGCTCATTACATCCTCATTAGTAATTTTACTTTCTCTGATATTGAAGTAAATTTGACATGCATACAAAAATAAACACTTTATAGTCCATTTACTCTTTTAAGATGACTTACACTTTTTTTTTTGTTCATTCATGGGATGTGGGCATCACCGACTAGGACTGCATTTATTGCCCATCCCTAATTGCTCTTGAGAAGGTGGTGGTGAGCTGTCTCCTTGAACTACTGCAGTCTATGTGGTATAGGTACATGCACAGTGCTGTTAGGGAGGATTTTGACCCAGTGATTGAAGGAATGGCAATATATTTGCATGTCAGGATGATGTGTGGCTTGGAGGGAATTTCCAGGTGGTGGTGGTTCCCATGCACCTGCAGCCTTTATCTTTCTAGATGGTAGCTGTCATGGGTTTTGAAGGTGCTGTCTAAGGAGCCTTGGTAAGTTCCTGTAGTGCATCTTGTAGATGGTACACACTGCTGCCATTGTGCGTTGGTGGTCGAGAGGGTGAATGTTTGTGGATGGGCCCCATCAAGCGGGCTGCTTTGCCCTGGATGGTGTCATGCTTCTTGAGTATTGTTGGAGCTGCACTCGCCCAGGCATGTGGAGAGTATTCCATCACACTCCTGACTTATGCCTTGTAGATGGCAGAAAGGCTCTGGGGAGTCAGGAGGTGAATTAGTCATCACAGAATTCCTAGCCTCTGACCTGCTCTTGTAACCACAGTATTTATATGGCTAGTCCAGTTCAGTTTCTGGTCAATGGTAACCCCCAGGATGTTGATAATGGGGGATTCAGTGATAGCAGTGCGATTGAATGCCAAGGGGCAATGGTTAGATTCTCTCTTGTTGGAGATGGTCACTGTCTGGCACTTGTGTGGCATGAATGTTATTTGGCGTTTGTCAGCCCAAGTCTGGATATTGTCCAGGTCTTGCTGCATTTGGACTTGGACTGTTCAGTATCTGGTGAATTGTGAATGGTGCAGAACATTGTACAATCATCAGTGAACATCTCCACTTCTGACCTTATGATAGAAGGATGGTCATTGATGAAGCAGCTGAAGATGGTTGGGCTTTGGACAGTACCCCGAGGAGCTCCTGCGGTGATGTCCTGGAACTGAGAACTGAGATGATTGATCTCCAACAAGCACAACCATCTTTCTCTGTGCTAGGTATGACTCCAACCAGCGGAGAGTTTTGCCCCCGATTCCCATTGACCCCAGTTTTGCTAGGGCTCCTTGACGCCACACTCGGTCAAATGCTGCCTTGATGTCAAGGGCGGTCACAACTACTCGGTCAGTCTGGGTATCTGCTTATCTTGAAAAGGTGGCAAAATGGCATTAGGCCAAACCTAGTTTTAAGATTTAACCACCAAACAAATTCATAGAATTACAGAATAGCACAGCACAGAAGGAAGCTATTTGGCCCATCAAGTCTTCACTGGCTTATCCCCACTCCTTGGCTCTTTCCCCTTTGAAAATCTCTTTGCAGCCAATCAGAATTTAAATAAATGTTATTTATTTTCAAAAAGGTGTGTGTGTGTCCAGCTCTCTGTTGCTTTGTATGGTATGGCCAATGTGTGCTCTGCCCGAACACAGGTCCTTGACTCGTTGTTTGCTGATGCTTCATTCTGAGCCGTTTTTCATGGCAGTTTTTGTTGTCAGTAGCAGTTTGTCATTGCATTCCACTCAGTATGGCTAATACCAAGCGAAATATCAGACCAAAAATGGTTCATTTTCATCACAATGAATGTAAATTGCATCTGCAGACCTCAGTGGAGATTCTGGAATCCTGTTCTGTAATCAAACCAGAAAAAAACATGTTTGAGCAGTGGGGGTAGACCACCTTTCCAGCCCACCAATAGCTTATCCCAATAGATGCCCTGGCTAGCTCTTGTCAGAGCAAGTTGAAGTGCTAAAACTCCACACTATGCACTGGAAGGGCACTGGTTTGGTTCTGGAGTCTCAATTTCAGAAAGGTCATCATGAAGCATAACACATAATAAATTTTGAGTACTTTCTGACAATAGGAAAAGTTGTGGCCATTTGTGTTCATCTCCAGCAGTGCGAGTTGCATAGATGAAGGACTGGCAGCAAGTTGTGGTCCTTCATCTCACTCATGAATGATACAAAACAGAACAGAGAAACCAAAGAGAAAGGATTGAAAATAACTTAGAAAAATGTCACAATTACAAGTCCACAGTTGTGAGTTATTAACTAGCATAGTATCTGTAGTAAAGTGTTTTATATTTGTTGTACTTTTATGCAAATCAGGAGGCAGCTACTGTAGGTCCAGCTGAGGAAGTGAAAGCTCTCACTTTACCAGAATTGATTCAATATATCTCAGAAAACACAGAAGCAGGAATACAAATGATACATTTTCCTTAATATTTTAAAGTATTTTGTTTTATGGATAGTTTTTGTAATTTGTAATATTTACCATTTAATATTCCAAAGAAAAGCTACAATGTCTGCACCTAATTCCTGCATAGTGCCTGTGTGTGGATTTCAGATTAGGATGACACTCAACTTTCATTACATAAAGTCCACCTGAAAGAATTGCTTACAAAATGAACAAAGGACCCCCTCCTCCTTATCCCTTGAGTAGTTTTTCTATTTTCTTGAGATAGCCCATTGGAGTCCTGAAAAGTTGTTCATCTGGAGAAAACCTGACTATAAGTCTCAGTATAAACTAAGGTTGAAACTCTATAGAGCTCACAAAAGCGCCAAAATTCTCTGTTGAGGAAAGATAGATTTGGGCTGACATTCATACTTGAGAATTTGTTGAACCTGTTCCAGAGGAAACACTAATGAATGTTTATCATATTTTCCATTCTGTGGGGTCATTTTATGATCATTTTTATTGTTAAATGTTAGGGAAGTGTTTTCTGAAAGATGAAGAAATATTTTTCAAATGATTCTCCATGGGTTAGCATTACTGTTAAAATAGTGGATAAAGCCGATTATCATTCAAGTTTTCTTTGACCTATTAATAGAATTATACTGCAGGCCAAAAATGTAATCAGTTATAACATTAATCTTAATTATCAATCATTTAATTGTTGGAAATTAGGCTGACTTTATATTTATTTTAACCATGTAACGTTGATCACAGATGATCGCAGATGAGTTTGCATCGGGCATGATAGTATCCTCACCAGAGTCTCCAGCTGATGCTCAAGAACTGAAAACTGAAATGAGCAGGCCATCCACACAAAGCAGTACTGAAGAACTCTCTATAACAGGACTGCCGGATTTGGGTAAATCCTCCAACAATAGCAATGATGATTTGATTTACCAGATGATTTTGGGATGTTTGGCCTGCAAAAGTAGACCACTTGTATGTAAAAATCAGTAGTGAGATCATAGTAATCTTTACTTGGGGATTTAGCTCACAGGCTGTTTCTTAATTATAAAATCACTTTTCCTGTGAGTAGGACTGAATTTTAAAAAAATATATAAGTACTTGATTAGAATTAATCAACATTTTGCTATAATCACTATTTGCAGAAACATCAATTTGTTACTGCTCGATATAATCTTCATTGTGTTTCAATAAATCTATAGAATAGTTAAAGCAGAGAAGAAGGCTGTTTGGTCTGTCATGACAATGCCAGTTCTTTGCAAGAGCCACTCAGCTGGTCCCACTCTCCTCCCTTTCGCTAAGTTTCAACAATTATTTTTCTCTTCAGGAGCTTATCCAATTCTTTTTTGAAAGCCTCAGTTGAATCTGCCACCACGACACTCTCAGGCAGTGCATCTCAGATTCTAATCACTCACTGCACAAAAAAGTTTTTCCTCATGTTGTCATTGTTTCTCTTGCCAATCATCTTAAATCAGTGCCTTCTGGTTCTCAACCCTTTTGCCAATGGGAACAGTTTTTCTCTATCTACTCTTTGTTAACCTCTCATGATTTGAAAACTTCTAACAAATCTCCTGCCAACTTTCTCTTTTCCAAGAACAACTCCAGTATCTCCAAGCTACTCATATAACTGAAGTCCCTCATCCCTGGAACCATTCTTGTAAATTTAATAGAATTTTATTCAACAAAAAAATCACATTGAAATGTTTGTACGTTGCCTGCAGAATATTTTATCTCTTGCAAAGCTTATTTTGATAGTATATAGTTAGAATACTATGCTAATAGTAGTGTATTACAGATTTTATTTTGTGTGTTTCAACAACACCTTGCATTAATGTAGTGCATTTAATAAAGAAAAACATCTCAAAAGTGCTTCACAGAGGTGTAATCACACAAAAATGGACATCAATAAGCAGGAAATATTAGAAGATGTGACCAAAAGCTTGGTCTGCGAGGTGGGTTTTAAAGTTGTTTTTAAAGAGGAGAGGCAGTGGGTTTGAAGAGGGAATTGCCTCAAATATCACCACACATGACCTAGATGGCTGAAAGCGCAATACATTATTGTTGGGGTGAAGGGAGAGCAGGATACACAAATGGTCAGAGTCAGAGGAACTGACCATTCTGAGAACTGGGGCTGGTTGGTTGTATGACTTGAAGAGGTCACAGAGATAGGAAGGGTTGATGTCTTAAAGGATTTATACACAGATTTAAGAATATTAAATTGGTGGAATTGGAGTATCATTAGCTAATGTAGGTCAGCAAGGGCAGCAGGATGGGTGAGCATGACAGTGCAGGATAAGATACAGGCAACAGAACTATGCTTTAGCTGACGTTTACAGAGCGTAGAGGAGGGAAGCCAAACAGTAGAACATTAAAATGATCGAATCTTGAGTTGACAAAGGCATTGACCTTCATCAGCAGGCCATCTAAGGCAGGCAAAGATATTGCAGTTACTCATGGGACAATAGAATATAATGTTCCTAGGCTTGTAATACAGCACATTCTCAACATGTTACCAGGAACAGCATGTTGGGAGATCGAATAGTTTTTTTGTGGCATTTTAAGTTAAAGGCACATTATTGTGCTAAAATTACTTCATAGTTACCATTGTTTTCTGTCTTTCAGGAGAAATGATAATTATTTTCCCTCTTTCCCTAGGCTTGCAACTAGAATGTCCTAAAAGCACCCCCATTGAGCGCGAGTCAGACGAAGAATCAGATATGGATGACGAACACACAGAATTGGTTGTGCTTGACCCAGATCATGTAAGAGATGTTTTAGTATTAAATCTTTTATCAAAGCTTGAAGGTCATTATTTTCAAAATCAATACACGTTTGCACTTTAAATTTCAATACTGATATATATTTTAGTAGCAAAACCAATCAGAATTAAACAATTCTGAAGACTGTTGACATGACTTTTATAAACAAAATGTTGCTAGTCGTTGGTATTAGGTTTGGACTGTTCAATAAATTCTAAGATAATAAATAGTTGGGTATAATTCTGAGGTAGTACATTAAACAAAGAGTTTCAACACAGGTTGTAAGCGGTTTGTAACAGTCATCTAAACTCTGAAATAAGATTCTAATCTTTAAATTACCTTCTATCATCAGCCGTTGTTAGTAATTTTTGTGGTTGAGGACTTATTTTTTTTTACTGCAGTAGCAGCTGTCATTGTGGATATGATGTGTGTGCACACTTTAGATCTGAGATGAGTAATGATAAAGATTGTTGATTATGACATCAGTATTGCGGACTTAATACTAATTTTTCACAAAATCTTTGCCATATTATTGATTCATGAATTAAAACATTAAATTGATTACAAAATTCACGATTACATACATTTGTTACACTTGTGATTGTGACTGTATTGTGTTATAAGGACAATACCTTTCCAGTTGCTAGTTCTCTCAATTGACTTTTTTTTCATCATTTGTGATGTTTGCTGAAGACAACAGAAAATGGTGTAAAACCTCTCCAGATGTGAATTCATGAGGTATTGCTCCAGCAATATCACAAATGGTAAAATGGAGACAATAGGATGCACTCCTCATTTAAAAAATATTGTGATGTCACATCAGGGAAGAGGATTTCTATACAAAATCTCTGTTTGTCTTTAACCAGCAGTTATATAGCATAAGCCATTTAGTCAGATATAATAGCTATGAGTGTAGGTAACTCCCATAATATATGATCTATTATGAACAATTCAATTCAATACATTTACATTTTAAGACTCTGCAGAGAAAACATCCTGACCCACGTCAGCAAGCAGAGCATTTCACATAGAAACTTGAAAAATGCTTCATTCTCAGCTTTTGTTATCAGTTGGATGAGTGCAGGCTTACCAAAACAACCAAAGGATAGTTATCTATGTTTTAAACATTTCTCTTTTTAATAATATAGCCTCTAATGAAGCGCTTCCAGGAAGCTCTGAAGAATCATCTTTCAAAGCAATTGGACAAGTTAACTCTGGAACTCAGGGATTTGGTAAGTGCAGTAACAGCTATTAATGCATTCCAGACAATCAAATAATGTGAAGTTTAATGCAGTGATTTGGAATCGGCAACATTAAACTTGCAGCTCCTCAACAATAACAGCTACGTACGGCAGTAATGGGAACTTATTCTGCAGAAAATTATTTGTTAGATTATAACTCTTGTCTACAGATATTTCGGCATGGCTTAGTTGCAATCCAAACACTTCCATAAAGAGAGAGGAAGTATCAGCATGCATGATATCGAAAACTGAGCATGCAGGTGCAGCAAGCAGCTAAGAAAGAAAATGGAATGTTGGCGTTCATTGCGAGAGGACTTAGTACAGGACCAAAGATGCCTTACTGTAGCTGGACAGGGCCTTGGTGAGACCACACTTGAAGTATTGTGGGCAGTTTTGGTCTCCTTACCTAAGAAAGGATATACATGCCATAGAGGGAGTGCACTGAAGAGTCGGCAGACTGATTCTTGGGATGGCAAGATTGTCATATGAGAAGAGATTGGGTTGATTAGGCCCATATTCACTGGAGTTTAGGTGAATGAGAGGGAACCTCACTGAAACGAATAAAATTCTGTCAGGGATGGACAGACTGGATGCAGGGATAATGTTTCCTCTGGCTGAGGGGTCTAGAACAAGAGGTCACAGCCTCAGGATATGGGTTAGGCCATTTAGGACTGAGATGAGGAGAAACTTCTTCACTCAGAGGGTGAACCTGTGAAATTCTCTCCCACAGAAGGCTGTGGAGGCCAAGTCACTGAATATATTTAAGAAGGAAATAGATAGATTTCTGGACTCTAAAGGTGATGAGTATGGGGAGAAAGCAGGAGTATGGCGTTGAGTTATAGGATCAGTCATGATCATATTAAATGGTGGGGCAGGCTTGAAGGGATGAATGACCTACTCCTGCTCTATTTTCTATGTTTCTGACAAAAATCACTATAAAAATTATTTATCTGTTTTTTATTGCTTTTAAAATAGGGCCATCTCTTTTTGAACACTGCAGTATACGGGTAAATAATTATTTATAACTTCAACAGGATCCTGTACCTTTTAATAAACCATGTTATGTTTTCACCATCATGATCACTACAGCTTACAAGTGAAGGCTAGTTACAAATGCCAATGCATTGTAATTCTGTGCTCCAGATAGTTTTCTGCATAGATTAAAAACAAATTGACATCAATAGTTATTTTTTTTTCTCTAAGACACGGAGAATGAAAAAGCAAACAACTGAGCGTGAAGACACAGGAGTGATTCTTTATGGAACACAACAGTCTCTTGCCCAAATCCAAATGGAACTTGAAAAATTACATGACCGTTGCTCTTCAGCTTCAGCAAAAAGAAGAAAGGCAGAGGAAGATTTGGCACATGTGAGGAATCTTTACCAAATGTCACAAGTCACAACAAATAGTGAGCGCTCAAAAGGTGAGTTTTGGAGTTTAGTTAATTGTTTGCTACCATGATAAAATTGAAACAAAACTCTTTTTGAAGCCAATGACTTTAAGTTAACAGAACTCTCCCTTCTAGATGCTTAGATGTGTTAGTGTTTGCTGGATAAGTAGGAAGGAAAATGTTCATGTTGGATGCAGATTAATGAAACCACATAATTTGACCTGTTCCAGCAAGCTCTCTTCTGCATGCAACCAAGCAAAGCAGCCTCAATGAAAAGCTTGTTCAGGGAGGGAATTGCACAGCAGTGTGGCATAGTGGAATGCACAGAGGCAGAGTCAGAGGAACAGAGAGGTCAGAGATAGTTGTAAAGCTAGAGAAGGTTAGATGGACAGGAAGAGGTGGGGCAATGAAGGCATTTAAACAAGAGAGTAAGAATTTTCAATTGGAGGATCAGGAGCCAATGTAGTCAAGAAGAAAGAGCAAGGAGGACTTGCTATATTATAGAATATGGGCCCTATCATTTACAGACAGTGGAGGATAAGAAGCCAGACAGGGGAGCACTGTAATGGTCATGCCTAAAGGTGACAAAGTGAAAACAGTTTCAGCAACAGATGGTTGAGGCCGGAGTAAATACAGGTATCATTATGGAAAGGCTAGTAGATGATCTTTGTGATGGAGAGGATATCAGGTCAGAAGCCCAATTCATTGAATAGGATGATAGAATGAGACAGTAACTGATGGGGATGGGGGGATGCGGTGAACGAGGGGATTTGTGGCTCCTCAGATACTGAAGTAGTCCATGTTCAAATGCAGCAAGACCTGGATAATATCCAGGCTTGGACTGACAAGTGGCAAGTAACATTTGTGCCATACAACTGCCAGGCAGTGACCATCTCCAACAAGAGAGAATCTAACATCACTGAATCTCCCGCTATCAACATCGTGGGGGTTACCATTGACCAGAAACTGAACTGGACCAGCCATATAAATACTGTGGCTAGAAGAGCAGATCAGAGGCTAGGAATCCTACACCGAGTAACTTAGCTCCTGACTCCCCAAAGCCTGACTACCATCTACAAGGCACAAGCCCAAGAGTATGATGAAATACTCCCCACTTGCCTGGATGAGTGCAGTTCCCACAGTACACAAGAAGCTTAACACTGTCCAGGACAAAGCAGCCCGCTTGATTGGCACCACATCCACAAACATTCACTCCCTCCACCACTAATGCACAGTAGCAGCTGTGTGTACCATGTACAAGATGCACTGCAGGAATTCACCAAGGCTCCTTAGACAGCACCTTCGAAACCCACGACAGCGACTATCTCGAAGGACAAGGGCAGCAGATAGATGGGAACACCACCATCTGGAAGTTCCCTTCCAAGTCACTCACTATTCTGACTTGGAAATATATCGTCATTCCACTGTCGCTGGGTCAAAATCCTTTAACTCCCTTCCCAACAGCACTGTGGGTGTACCTACTCCACATGGACTGCAGTGGTTCAAGGAGCTCACCGCCACCTTCTCAAGGGCAACAAATGCTGGCCCAGCCAGTGAAGCCCACATCCCATGAATAAAAAAAACAGTGGGTATGGAGAGGATATGGAGTTGTGGCAGGGACTAAAGATAATTAACTGAAGGAAATTGTAGCTCGCCCAAAACTGCATTTTGGACGAGGAGTCTAACAACACACATGTGGTTACAGTGTCAAGAGAGACGATGTAGAAGTGAAGCTAGGTATTGTCAGCATACATATGGAAGTCAACCCTGAAGTCTGTGAATGTTGACAGCTTGGGGCAGTATTTAGATGAGGAAAAGAAGGGGACCAAGAACAAAGACAACAATATTAATCAGCAAATAGTAAATTAGGTTACTATAATCTTATGTTATAAAACCAGTAGATTGTTGGTTGAAAGAAAGATTGAGGAAGGTAAAGAACTGTGGCGTTACAGACGGAACTACTCCAGGATATGAAGCTAAGCACAACTGCCTTTTCAAAGAGCCAGCCAGCTCAGGCACAAAGGGCCAAATGGCCTCCTTCTGTGATGTAAGTTTCTATGATTCCATGATCAACATTTAATAATTAAAATATTGCAATTTTTCATAGTTTAACACTGGTATCAACGATATGTTTTCTAGATAGATCCAATTTGAGTGGTAGGCAGGAAGATTAAAAGATTGAAATTTGATAGCCAGAGTCACACAAGAGTTCATATGGTGCTCTGCAAAGCAAAAGCTTCTATATTGCTTACCCAGCTTAGTTATAGTGATAAGCAGGCTCTCCCAACATTCTAAATAGGTCTTAGTTGTTTCTTTTTGCCTTTTAATTTGCAAAATCTTTTTCTCCCGAAAAATGTTTAATCAACTGAAATACTTCTCAAACTGATTGATTGATTCACTGATTGCAAAACTGAACATGGAATAAATATCAGCAATATAATTCACCAGATTTAATTTACTATTAATGACTACTAATGACAGCTTTAAAAACAATCTTTTCTATGTTGTAAGTCATTTTTAAAAATGCAGAATGAATACAATAATACTTAAGTGAGAAAATGCTAATTTCCCATATTTTGTTGCTCCTTTTTAACTTATTCTCTGTTTTTCCCTTCTGATTTTGAGCTTGTAAAGCATTTATTTATCTAGAAATTAATTTGGAAATACTATGCTGCAATTTTGAAATATTCTTATTTTTTTCAAATGTTAATAACTATCTGAAATCCATTAAACCAATGTGCCATAGATATGGTCTCAGTCAACACAAGATAGAGCTCAAGCAAAGACTGTGCATGCTCTGTGTTTTGATAAAGATATGATGTTGAATGATGCTACTTCATGTTATCTTGTAATCTCATCCTAGTGTCACAACTACAAACGGAAGTTGAAAATATTGCACTGCGACATTTCTACATGGACACCTTAAAACATGATGTGTGTTCTGACATCATGGTGATGAAGCGCACAACAGAAAAGTTAGAGACTGAAAAATTACAGGCAGCAAAGCTGAAACAGACGCAGGTATAGTGGATCACAAATTTGTCTTAATAGCTAACTGATACAAGTTCCATATACTGATGGGCGAAGTGTTTCCAGACTAGTGGAAGCAGATTTGGGGGCATGCAGGATGGAAAAACTGCAAAAAGTGAAGTTGGGTAAGGTTACCGATATGATATTGCCCCCTTTGACTTTCCCAGGGGAGGGTTGGCTGTGTGGTGGGGTGGGGAATCCCCCATGGCAGAGGTGCAAAGCCAGTTGAAGTACTTAAGACAATTAGGAGTGAATATGCAGGTGATTTTCCTATTTTGCAACAGTGCAGGTGATCCATGCTGTGACTGTAACTGATCAGATTGGAGAACATGAGTGCATGATAGAAAGTGCTTATTCGGTGAAATTGAGAAGCTGTGAATTTTTTGATCCATTACAATGAAGAGCTCCAGTCACAGGTAGGTGAGAGGCTGCTGTTCAAAGCACTCCCCCTAGGAGTTGCTATCACTGCTTAACAGGTGATTGCCAACTGCTTGGAAGGCATTTAACTTGTCCAATACATCACCCATTTCCAGCTGTGCTTCCAAGCTGCCAGACCCCAAAGCAGCACAGGAGCTACTGCTCCAACAGCCGCAGGAGCAATACCAATTCCAGCACCACTGCCTTCTCCTCAGTCACATATCCCTACACTGGGCAGAGGGGATGGCCACAGAGATCCTGCTGGAAAGAGGTAAGACCCTCAACACAAGGTCAACAATCAGATGATCAGCTCTATCGACATGTCTAAGAACCAGTGCTTCAGGATACTCAAGCTCTTACAGCAGGTCACTGCTAACATCTGCAACTTCATGGAACAAGACCTTCTTCCTAGTAGATCATTTGGACATGTGATGCTAATGGCCAACAAGATGCCTGTCACTGGTGATCCACTCTCCTCTCCCCCACTCCCCTGTCTACTCCCATCCCCCATCACCAAGTTGTGTGCTCTCTTTGGTGGGAATGGCTTGTGCGCAGAGGAAGGATGGACACCGTTCGTGGTGGGTGACGGTGAGGCATGTTGTGAGAGGGCAGTAAGCTAGTATAAGTAGGAGAGTTGTCTGCTCCATTTTAGACATGAGGTGGCTGCAGAAAGAATAATGAATGGAGCTGCAAGATGTATTGACCTGAGGCATGCTGTGCAGGAGAATACTGGGGCAAGTCAAAGTGTGGGATCAGTACCTGAAAAAGTGTTATGCCATTAACCTGTCATGTCCTCCTGAGGTCCTTGATCCTCTTGGTGCACTGTCTCCAAGTTGAAAGGAGCACACTCCAAGGGCCTGAAGTTTTCAGGCAGCGGGTGGGCTCGGCGGGAGAAGGCAGGGGTGGTCGCCAAGTTAAGGCCTGCCAAGCGTAATGCACGAGTCATAGCGCTCAGCACGACCTGTGCAGGCAGGGGGAGGAGGGAGAGTCGGGGCCATGCACGCAAAAGAGTGCTTCAATCTCCCTGAGGCATGGAGCTGCCTCAGGGAGATTGAATCGATGTTCAAATAATTAAATAAATGGTTGAAAAATGTATTTAAACATGTCCCCTCATGTGACATGTTTTTATATTTAGGAGAAAATTTTTATTTATTTAATAAAAGCTTTAGGAAACCTCATCCCGCTCATGGATGAGGTTTCCTAAAAAACGTGAAGGTCATTTGGCCTTTTCGCCTGTCTGGCAACCTTAAGGTTGAACAGACAGCGTTACCAATGACATCAATTACTTTCTTAATGGCCTTAATAGGCCATTTACATATTGGCGGGCACTCAGCCGACTCCGGTGTGCGCCCACTGAATGAAATGTCGCGGGACTGTGCGATGACGTTGGGACGCACGCCTGACATCATCGTGCATCGTTTTACACGTCGGCATGTCGGGCCGGCCCCCACACGCTGACTGAAAAACCCTGTCCCAGATGTTCACTTCCTCGATCACTTCCATCCATTCCATCTTGGTTGGAGAAGCTGTCCTATTGCTCCCATCCTTGGGGGAACTCAGCTTCTTATCTAGACATCCAATTAAGAATAAGGAACCCAGGTTGGGAGCAAACTTCCCAGGTATCCTTTCCAATCCTTTGGATGCTGCAATTTGAACAGTCGAAGTGTTGCTGAGTTTTTCTGAAACTTCTAATGGTCCCGTGAAAAAGAAATCCTCCCTTTGTCAGAATGGATGGGTCACTCTGCCCACCCTCCCTAATTGGTTGGGGAGCCCAGAGGTGTTTCTTATTTGGTTTCCTCTGGTAAAGAGCAACTGGATGGCCCACTAATTGGGTAGTCAGGCATGTGATCCGAAAATGGTCTAGCCGTTGTGCCAGAGACTAAGGCGGTAAGATTCCACCCTATGTAATGGAGTGGGAGAACCATAAGGAATTCGAGTGATCAGAATAACATGTTTTGCATAAAATGGTCTTGTTACTGAAATTTGTTCAGCAGTTGCATTGCAGTGTATCTGCATCTGTGCTTTATAGCATTGCCAGTCAAGAGAATTGGCACAGTCTGCTCCTTGGATCTCCATTGATGATGTATTTAAGCTGATCACTGAGAACTATGCTACTGTAACCTGGAATTGATCATCTTCTTTTGGGGAATTGTCTAGAACTCTGGACAACCTCTCCCATTAAATAATGTTACAATTAGGAACTCACCATTTGGAGAACCAAATATGCCAATTTGCCCATAACATGAGGCAGCACAACAAAGGTGTTTTGCTACCTCTCTGGTCAATTTACATTTAAAAATATAATTCTCATGTTATCCAGTATGTTTGAAAACCTAGAAAGTCAATTTATCGAAAACTGAGATGCTGGCATTTCCTTTTCCTTCGTCTCGATAGTATCAGAAATATAGGGTGACGTCCCAAACCTGCCATATTACTTATGCATTCATGGGAAACACACCGTTTCCATGGCGGGTGGGCTTTCATTTGCCCACCATGCCATTACCTTGCTGCTGCATCACGGCATGCACCACATTTAAACTACAGCTACACTCAGTGCTTCCAGCCCATGGACTGCAGCAATGAAGACATGGCCCTGAAAGGCAAGAAGACTGCAGCCCTCAAGCGCCTTTTGGGCGCCATGGAGGCCTGCTGTGGTAATCTCTATCTCTGCTCTGGCCGCAGGAGGGGCAGCTACATTATCATTCCGAGTTGGTAGGTGATGGCACTGATCACCACTGCCAATGTTGCGCAGATGAGGTTGGCTATCCAATGCAGATAGAGGATGAGTGATCTCATCCATGCAGCCAGGGTATGGCAACCACCTTATCACTCTAACTCATACACTCAAGCCCATCACACGTTCACTGGCATCTCACTCACTGCCGGCTCAAGGGACATCATCACCCATTCTCACACACATACCCTCACATGTCCATCTGGCCTCATCTCCCCTGGAGACTGCCTCCTCAGCCCTCACCATCTTGAGGCCACTTGCACAAATCAATATGTGCCTCTCACACACCTTGCAAAAGCTCTTTCCCCAGTACAGCTCTTGTCCTGCAGCCTCTTCCCTGAGGCTACTTCTCCCCCTTTCCCAAGCAATACCTTGCCCTGTAGCCGTTGAAAAGCCACCCATATATGGCTGATCTGGTATGTAGAGACCTACCTGTGAGCCTCCCTAAAAGTGACATGGTGCTGCCTGTGAAGCTTGCCGCTAATGACTGCAAGAGCTCATTGAAGCAAGATAGGCAAACAAACCTTGAAGTCTTGAGCGAAGTGCAGTTTGCCAAGTGCATGCCTTATATATGCTGTTGCGAAACACAGCGTGTTTTCCCACCTATGTGGGCAGATGAACCAGTGGTGGGGGTTGAGTCTGGCAGGTGGCCTTATAATGATATGCTTATGTATTACAATGAGGTTCCTGACATCTGATGGCGGGGAACGGGGCACACAATCACAAATTGGTTTCTCAACGCCGTGAAACCGATTTTTGGCCTTCTCGCCATATTGTCCGCTCACACCACCGAACACACCCGGCGCCAGCGGTCATGGATAATCTCGGCCATAGTGTTACTTTATATTTGCATAATTTTAGAATTCCACAAAGAAATCAGTTGAAACATCAGATTTTGTCTTAAAATTTGTTTTTTTAAATCCTTTCTACTTGGGCCTTAGTAGTGTACTGTAGAGACTTTGATCTTTCCTACCATACTGTTACATCCATTTCACCCTGAGCCCCATTTTCTCCACAACCCATAGCCATCTTCGAAGGGCTTTAAGTGTTAAATAATGACACACAACCAATAAATAATGGCACTACAACTTATGATTAATTGTGACCTTCATGCCTTTTAATGGTTGATTTACACAAGACAGAAATATTACTTTTTAGAAAATAACAGGTTGAACTTCAAGGCTTGTAGCCCATTGGGAACACAGGGGTAGCACTGTTAAAATGGCATGTTTGAATTTATCTCATTGTTCTTGTGTTACTCTGGCTGTCTATATTTTGCTGAGATCCAATGAATAGGTGACCTTGGCAGCCGCTTAGTGAAAATGTTCAGCTGATTTAGATATTTAAATTGGAAACCTGTGACATTAATAGGATCCCAAAGCTATTTTAAGACAGAACAGGACAGAGCATACAAAGTTTATTTCTTCTTCCAGTATTAGCTGATTGCTGGCCATCAAGGAGGAAATTTCACTTTATTTTTGAGGGAATGGGAATGATGTGTGGGCTACACAAAACCAGCCTAGGCTGCTGCTGTTCTTGATTCCTCCCCTTGCCTTTCTCCGCCATGATCTGAGCTTCACCCCGTGGATTTACATTCTTCTGGCCTGAAGATCCATCCAACAGATGTTGCAGAACCATCACTGATCGAACAGTGTAATTAAAGTGTGACATTTCATGATCATAATGAATGGCGGAGTAGGCTCGAATGGCCAAATGACCTACTACTCCTATTTTCTATTTTCCTAGACAGTTTGTTATACATATGGACATAGGAATTTATAATTGAAATATAAAAATAATAACAGAATATATTAATTTTAAAATTGGAACTGAATTACACCTGCATGCTCTGTTCCAATTATCACCAAGCTTCCAACCCCGCTTCACCTGAAGGCTATACTTGGTCTTGACTCCACATTTCCATTGTTATGGAAGACTGGCTAGTATTCTAGCATCCTGCTGACTATGGATAACTTTTGCAGATGTCAAGTCAGCCTTGGCTTAGTGATCACACTTGGACCTCTGAGTTATAGACAGTTGTTGGTGCAAGTTCTGCTCCGGAGACATTGCACAGTACTGAGGGGGGTGGGTGGGGGTGGGGGTTCTGCATTGTTAAAGGTGTCATGTTTCAGAAAAGACAGTGCACCCAAAATCCATCTGCTTGATTAATATGTGAAAGATTCTGTGGTAGTATTTGAAGAAAAACCAAGGAGTTCTCTTGGTGTTCTGGCTAACATTATCTCTCAACTAATACCACTAAATGTGCACAGATAGTCTGGTTATTGCTGTTTGTGGGATCTTATTGTTGTGCGGTATTGGTTATACCTTGGTAGGTTTTAATTAAGTCTTCATAGTCTAAAATAGGTTAACTGTAAGTCTTTATTGACTTAGAACTATTTACAAATATACAATAAAGGGTAGAAGCTAGGAGCTATCTCCATGCTTGGGTCTGCACGTGGTTTTGTCCAACACCACACTGACTCTGGGTGTGGGTCATGTGCTCTCTTACATCACTGTGTGGGTGATCCCACATTAACCCTATATGTGCATATAACTGTATAACCCTTATACTACATTTACCGTGTACAAATTGGCTACCACATTTGCCAGTAACACACATTGATTAAACAGAAGAAATACCTAAATGATCGTAAAGATGTCTTTGGGACATGCTGAGAAAGTGAAAGGTGCTGTTTAAATGCAAGTTTTTTTTTCTCTTTTTGAAGCAAAATATAATAGTCGCTTCTTATTATTGTGAAACTTTGCTCTGAGTTAGCAGTAAGCTACGAATAATTGTCTTCTGTGCTCTAGGACATGTTTGTAGACCGTTTAGTATCACAAATGGATGCACTGCGAGAACAGATTGCAATGTATGAAGCCCAGTATGTCGCACAAGCCGAGGAAACAAAAGCGGCACGGAAAACAGTAGCAGAGGTGAGATAATCCTGAGCACAGCTTAGCCATCCAGAATTCAGATGTGTTTTACCACACGTGCAAGTCACTGCTATATGAAAAAATTGGCACCTTCATGCACAGCCTGGCATTGTTGAGTACACTACTTTGGATCCCGTGTTTTATAAAAAGTTTAGCATCCTATGTACACTCTACTTTTTTTCGTTAAGTTGACATTTCTTTGATGTCAGCCAGTGGCTTTATCTGAGCAAATGTAGGGCAAACCCCCTATATTGCTCTATCAAGAAAGGTTATGGACAATTTCCAGCAGTAATATTAGGGACTGATTATACTGCAGTTTCAGACCTTAGAACACAATGCAGCGTCAGCAAATTGAATTATGCTGGTGCTCCTGTGCTTTTCTTATTTAGCAGTAATGGCACATGCAAACTTGAATGCAGCTACAGAGGTCCTATCACTTCAGACTGCCTGATAAATTATAATGCTAGGAAGCACTTCCAAAATAGATGTATTGTTTTAGTGCTTTCATAATTATTTTCAGCTTTCTTTTCCTTTTATCACATCTCTCATATCATTTCTCAGGCCACCACGGAGATTGAGGTAATTGGCTATGAGAAGAAGCAACTATTAGAGCAATGGAAAAGTAGCCTAATTGGAATGCAACGGCGTGATGAGGCATATGCTGCAATGCAGGAAGCTGTCAGGTACAGTTCAGGATCTAAATAAAGAGTTATTAGTTCATCAGAATAACTATTGTATCAAAATTGTATTAATTTGCCAGAAATATTCAAGTGAATTGTTTTGTTATTGTTCATGTTTGGCTCTCTCCTCACTCAGTATTGCATTTCAAAGATTTTTAAGGCTCTTGACTGATAACCATCTGATTGAAAAGAATGTCATTTGTTATAAATTCCATTAGAATTGTTTGCATACAGAGCCACAACTGACATTAGCTGATTACCTCTTGCCAAAATTTCAGGCCCAAAAACAGAAGTGTCTATAGAAGTATTTCCTTCCAAAAAAGTGTTCACTTTCAATTTCTGACCTGTTTGTCTATAAACTTATGTTTGCATTTGTATATTATATGTGTGCTTGACATTAATGCATAAGGATGCCAACTTATCAGCATTAATTTGGCATGTATAATCCATGTGCTTTTACGTTGTCAAACAGACTGCACATTTTGGCTATTTGTAGATTTGTTTCAGCTTCAATCACCAGAGTCAATAAAGGCAGTAAAGAGATGGGTGACCTATACTAACAAGTGCATAGACATTCCTCTATTTGGTTCATGTCATAGTGTTTACTTAGCAAAAAGCATTGGTGTAACTGTACAACATTTTGAAGAGGATACTTAAGATATGAGTTTGCCCATCTGTATACTCTAATACTCTTTCCATCATGTATGCTAACTTTTCAAACTTATCATCATATGTTTCTGATTTATACATTTTGAAACCTCCTGCACATCATCTCATAATTAATACTATAGTTGGGTATTGTAACTATTGTTGATAAGCCAATTTCAATTTCCTATCTTTGAAAACTTAGTTAATTTTCCAGTGTTCCTCCTCTAACTTTTCCTAAAATATTTGCAAAAACTGTAAGGATTATTTAATAGCTGACAATTCCCTACTCTACCAATTTATGAGAGATTCTGATAATTCTCCTTTCTTTACCCAGGCAATCAAAGCACCAGTTGGACACATTGAAGACTGAAATGCATGCCTATAAAAATTTTATTATGAAACAAGAGGAGAAGAATGAATTTCTAACAGCTACACTGAACAGATTGACGAATGATGTTAATATGACTCAAAAAATGATTATGCAGAACCTTGCAAAGCAGGAAGGATTAAAGCATGAATATAGCACCTACACTCGGACATTACTTGAAACAGAACGTTTGTTCAACAAAGCTTCATTAGTAAGAACATTGGCATCATGAATACCGTTCACAGTTTAACCAGACTAAATAGAAATCACCCCCTAGTTATCCCCGTGTATTTGTTGGATTTGAAATATCTGATCCTAGCTGGATTTTGGTTCCAGTGCTGTCAGTTTCCAAACATCCCAATTGGGTCTTCAAGAGGCTAGAGTACTATACCATAACAACTTGTAAACTGCAGTTACATTTTTCAGCTGTTAACGTTATAATATTCTTATCCAGGAAAATTTAGTCAACCATTTAGCCTGCTGATGTTACATAGCATTAAAATAAAGATTCAGGTGAATGATTTTCCACGCAGTTATGGCCCAATATTTTTCAGGAGGCAATGAGGGACCAAGGGTGACTTTAGCAGTCAAAAAACTCAGAAGAATGGGGAATGTGGAGGTTTGGTTGAATTTAATGGCAGGATCCCATTTGAAATTTTTTTCTCTGTTTCCTGCCCGGCAGCTGGCCAGATAGAGAGGCTGGCAGACTGTTTGTTTGGCAGGAAACTTGCAGTGGAAGTCTGCAGCCAGGGACTGGAGAGGAGGGAATGTAGAGGGAAAGGGTCACGGGTGGGGGTAGAGAACACAGTGGGGGCAGATGGTAGTTGGCATCAGATCACAAGGGAATCAGCATTTTGGGAAAGAAGGGCAGTTCCGCGGATTTGCTTGGAGTTGCTGGACAAAGCACTCCTGCTCCACCTGACCCGCTAGAAGTGCCAGAAAAGCACTTCTCAGCAATTCGCACCTTTCTTTATCTACTAAATTTTCTCATTAGCCACATTAAAATGATTGACCTGCATTTTAAGAGAAGGTTATTTGCCCACCCCTCAACTTACCTGGTTAAACCAAATATGGTTGCACTTGGAGTAAGGTTTTCCATATTAAGTATATAGCACCCTCCTTCCAGGAACCCTTCATTCTCCCTTGCCCATCCTGGGTCGTTAAACCTCCCCCTTACCTTCTGAACTCAGCCATGCAGTTAGGAAGACCTGCCAAATGTTTATGAAAATTTTATGCACAGGGGTAGAAGGCATGAACCAATATGCTTTCACCCTCCTCTATGGCAGTTGCCCCAGCAGTGTCATAATGCCTTGAATATAGATTTTTTTAAAAATTTCTGAAATAATTTAACACACAATACAACTTTGTAAAGCTAGACTGTTAGAAATTAATTTTGAATGAAATTTCAAATAAAAATGAAGAATGAAATTTCAAGCTCAATGCTAATTTAGCAATATTATTCCCCCAACCAGTTTAGTGCTTTGAGCTTCATTGCATTGCACCTTTGCACTGGTAGGATATGGTGAGGAGTTAATGGGCAGAATTTTCCCCCACTGGGGGGGGAAGTTTAAAAGTGGGTGCGCCTCCAATCGGCGCTCCTGATTGGGGGAGCGCCGCCATTTTATGTGGGCGGGCCAATTAAGGCCCGCCCAGCATGACGTCCAAACGGAAGCACTGAGCGCTCCCTGTGCGGGCAAGGGGGATTTCCTGAGCTGAGAAGGCGCTCTTTTGCGCATGCGCATAAAAGAGCACACTCACTCCGTGAGGCTAAGTGCTGCCTCAGGGAGATCAGCTGTACATTAAAAAATCTGAAAAATAGAAAAAGAAAAAATTCTCTGATATGTCCCCTCATGTGACACGTCCATAACTTTTAAATACACTTTAATTACATTTTTTAAAACCTACATGAAACCTCATCCCGCCTGTGGATGAGGTTTCATGCTTTTTCTAATGCCTGTCAGGGCTCCTGGCCTGCCTGCCAACCTTAAGGTTGGAAGGGCAGGTCCATTAATTCGTTTAATGACTCTGTCAATGGCCGCTCAACGTCATCCTGCATCGTTTAACACGTCAACAACAGGCCCCACCCCCACCCCCCGCTCGCCAACTGGAAAATCCTGGCCACCCGTTCAGTTTCCCATTATCAACCATGCCACAGTGGAGAAGTGCCCAGCAAAGTTCTTCTTGCTCCTGGAGAAGGAGACATGGATAATCAGAGGCAGGTTACCTCCTCCTCCTCATGTAAAAGCAGCTCGCTTGAAAGCAGTATTATCAGAAAGCTGGCTTTCAGATCCAGGTTTGCAGAATGATTCAGGAAAGAGACAACACAATCTCAAAAATACAAAGAAACATATCCTCTCCCAAAAAATGTGACGTTGTTAACTCTGGAAAGACTAAATGCAAAACTTTCTTTTAGCCTACTCTGATTGTTCTTTTGATTTTTCAATAAAATGAACTTAAGTCTCTCTCTATATTTCATACCTAGGACAAGAACACACGCCAAAGTGAGATCAAAGTAATACAATTACAAATAGAGAAGGAATATACAACAAAGGCTAAACTGGAAGATGAAATTATGGCAAAATTGGAGAGTAACTTGACCATGAATCAGGCAACAAATTACTTGAAACGCTTGGGTGACAATCTTCGAATCCGGAAACGACAAATGGTATGAAAAGATGTATATTGAATATTGTTAAATATTTATCACGCTGCATTACCTAACATTTTCCCAAATAGGGCATCGCCAGTTCCCAAAATACACAAAGTAATATTTTGTGAGTTTTGGTTATGAAAATCTTTAGAGCCATACCTTCTGCATACATGAAGTTCAAGTTGCCACATAAAAGATATTATTATCTGCTTATGGAATTACTTTTCACTGCCTTTTCAAGTTGACTTTTGAATTATCAGTGGGCTGGAGTCTAATTGTTAAACACATCTAGGCATATCTTGGAAACCTGTTAATCTAATGCAGTACATCGATGCTATTCAATGCTTTTTTTTCTTTACATCTCACACTCACTATATTTCAAAAATAATTTGAATGATATCTCCTGTTTATGGACATGTGTCAGCCTTGACTTAATTGGAGCATTTTCATCCCAGGTCAGAAGGTTGTGGGTTCAAATCCCATCCAGATATTTGAGCACATAGACACGCTGTATTGCACCGCCAAAGTTGCCATCTTTCAAATAACTTGCTAAACTGAGGCTCCATTTGCCTTTCAGGTGGACATCAAAAAGTACCATGGGATTGCACTGTCATGATTAGTATCTGTTCCTCAAGCAACATTACTGAAATCAGATTATTTCATTATGTATCTCATTGCTGTTTGTGGGACTTTGCTTTTTAAATTGCTGCCACGTTTCCTTATGTTACATAGTGACTGCACTTAAAAAAAAAACTTGGTAGTGCTATAAAGCTTCAGTTCATTTTAAGCATGGAGTGTACATTTATGTTATATGTAACTTATCTGCTGTAAATTTTGTATCTTCATCGCTGTTTCTCTAACAACTCTTAAACAATGTCATAACTTGTCTACAAAGACGAACTTAACCTTTGTAATTATATGTTTTATAACTGTATCTTTACATTATCAAAATATAACTATTTTTTAATGTTAGTGATATTTATAAAACAAAATCATCCTTAAAAGAAATTTTGATTTTAAGTCCAAATGTGGTTAAAAGCAACCGTCCATGGAAGTTATTCTCAAATAGGAGATAATTGTGGAGACATCCAAGCTTTCCTTTAAAGGTATAGAGAGAGAATTTTTACTTTGCAAATCAATTTTTCAAGTACTTTGTGGGATATTTCTGCAAAATGCCATGTTATGTTACATATAATACCTGATCTTTAAAAAAAATTGAACTTTCAAGACAAGGCACACAGTCATAGCAAAAGTCCCTTGTTTACATTAGTGTATTGGTGTCTCTTTACTTGTCAAAGCCTTCGGCACATTAACCTATGAAAAAATCTTACTTATATTGCTTGCATAGTTTGTACACTCAAAGTTCTCTCATACATGTGAGGCCAAGCCCCTAGCCATAAATTTCACATTTCTTACTGATTTTTGCATACTTTAAACACTAATGAAAACCAACAAGGTAGTTTTTAACAACCACAATCCAATCCACTTCGGACAATAATGGGCTTCAAATGAAACCAAAGGAAAAATTGGTTTTCCAATGAGTCGTTTATAACAACTGAGTTAATTATTTCAACAAGTACTTTGCAGTATTTTTTGTAAGGTTCTTGGTTCTTTAAATAGATAATACAAAAATGAAAAACAAAACATTGTTTTTGGGAAATATGTAGAACAGTGAGTTGAAACAGTCTTTTAACCTCAGGCCTAGTATGCAGGGTTATGACTGATATTAACGACCTATCTATACAAATAATAGTTACGTGTACATTCAGTATGGTCTCAACTTTATTTGAAAAAACCATTCAGGATGGAACTCCTCTCTAATAAATCTGTGAATTCTAAGTGTAGCTAGGTGAAGATTCTCATTTTCGGAACCAGTGAATGCAAAAATATGGTAACAAAGTACCATAATTTAGTGCTGATTGGACAATCTCGCAAAATTGAATTACACTTATTGATGCAATCAAATTCAGAGAAATTTACAGTATCTCAAGCCAAATTTACAGCAATCAAGCCAAATAGATTTTGCCCTAGAACTATCTAATAAATCCTACTATTTAGAACTAACATCACCCTAAATTAATACTACCACAGCTTCTTCTCCTTTTAATTTCTCCATCATTCCTCAATGCTGCCCATTTTTGAACTACGTCCATATTAATACAATCACATTGTAATTCCATGCAGCAACTTGTGCCTGCAACCCTCCAACCTTTTAAGTTACACTATGGATATTGACATACATATAATTTTAATACCCACTTTGCCTTTCTGCCACATTCTGGTTCCACTCCACTTGCCAAATCGGTTTAAACCCTCCCCAATAATATAGTTAACCTTTCAATAACAATATTGGGCTTGGCTTTGTTCAGGTACAAGCTATCCATCTTGTACAGGTGCCCCTTTCCCCAGCATAGGACGCAATGCTTAAAGTTTGAAACTCTCCCTTGTGGCCCACTTCTCCATTAAACTTTTAACTGCACTAAATTCCTGTTTCTACACCCAGTAGCATGTTGATCTGAGAGCAATCCTGAGATTAATAATTTTGAGGTCCTGTTTTTAATCCTTTTCCTTGCCCCTAAATTCTGTCCAAAATCTCAACTCCTTTTTCTACCAATGTCTTTGGTTTCAACATGGATCATGTTTGGTGATTCCCTTCCTCGTGTCGAGTGTCCTGCACCTACTTAATGATATCCTTTACCTTAGCATTATTTAGTAATCATGTTTGCAGTTATGTTTCCCTATCAATGCCTCTAACTATTGAATCCACTATGACTGCATTTCTACTTTTTCTTTATTTCTTGTATGCAGTCAAATTTCCTGTGATGCCAGGGGTTTGATTCTTACTGCATTCCTCAAAGGAGTTGTCACCCTACCCAGTGTTCAAGATTGAAAACCAATTAGTGATTGCCACTGGCTTTGGGGATTCCTGCGCTACCTGTGTTTTCTCCTACTCCGGTGGTCACCCATTCTCTCACCTTTTGCACCTTCTGAGGTGACCACTTCCTGGAACTTACATTTGAGGAACCCCTCAGTCTTCCGGGTGCACTGCTGTGTACCCAGCTGCTCCTCTGAGCTCAAGCAACAGGTGGCATTTCCTGCTCATACGGTTATTCAGAAGAAATGAAATGTGCTGAAATTCCCACATAGAACAGCATGTGTATGCATGTCATGGTAGTCAATCAACTGAATTGTAAGTCACTGAGACCCTGACCACTAAAAATCTTGGCACTGAACTCTAAAAATCTTAAAACAAAAATCTTTGTCTAAATCGCCGAGATACTGGCCTATAAAACTGTAAGAAACTGACCTCTGAAAGACTAAGATGCTGAATCAGAAAAATGTTAACTAAAGGCCCTTCTGATTATGTCCATAAATCTAAAACACAATGAAAACTACCATGAAGTGAATTTCAGTTGTGAAAAACAGTTTAATAAAACAAACTGCACTCAATTGTAATCCACCAATCAGATACCTTTGCGGCGTGACATCACTTTTGAATTTCCTTCTCTGTTTTCCACATTTAGCTCGAGCTCTGAATCTGATTCTGGCTTTGACTTTGACCTCTCGCACTCTGTCTCCTCGTTTGTTTGCTCAGGCAAACAAGAGCACCTTTGGAACTGAGTGCATACCTGGGAGTTTGGTGAGTGGGAGAGTTTGCTGAGGAGGGGAAGGAGGTGTTCCTTTTCTTTTCCTTTTTCTAACTTTTCAACCTGCAAGAATTGGTTTTTACTCTACTACAGCTAATGGAGCTAGCTGTTTGTTGAGTATCTGTTAAGTAGTTAAGGTCTGTTCCAGTCCTAAGGTTTAAAATAGTATATGAACTAAGATAGTATACGGTAGTAAAACTAATAAAATATATAAAAACGGAAAGAAATAAGTGAATAATATAATTAAGTAATTAATTAAAAAACATCAGATAAGGCTAGAAGTTACAAAAATAATAAAAGGACAAATACTAAAGGCTCTGTATCTGAATGCACGAAGCATTCAAAGCAAAACAAATGGACTGAGAATGCAAATAGAAATAAATAAGTATGATCTGATAGCCATTACAGAGACATGGCTGCAGGATGAGATAGATTGGAACCTGAATATTGAAGGGTACGTGACACTTAGGAAGGACAAGAAGCTAGGAAAATGATGGTATTAGCACAATAGAGAGAGATGACCTAAGTTCAGGAAACTAGGATGTATAAGTGGTTTGGGTGGAGATGAGAAATGATAAAGGCAAGAAGTCACTTGTGTGTGTGGTGTACAGGTCCCCGAACAGTAAACATATGATAAGATGGGTTTAAAGGAAGAAATAATGGGAGCTTGTCAGAAAGGTACAGCAATAATCGTTTGGGGGGGTGGTGGTGTGGGGGGGGTGGATTTTAATCTGCCTATAGACTGGGAAAATCAGATGGGCAAAGGAAGCCTAGATGAGCAATTCATAGAATGTTTTTGGGATAGTTTTTTACAACAGCATGTTCTGGCACCAACCAGAGAGCAGGCTATATTAGACCAGGTATTGTGCAACGAGACAGGATTAATTAATGACCTCATAGCGAAGGCACCCCTTGTTAGCAGCGATCATAATACAATTGAATTTTACATTCAGTTTAAGGGAGGGAAGAGTTGGTCCAAGATTAAAATTTTAAACTTAAATAGGGGCAATTATGAAGGCATAAAGCACACTAGTGAAAGTGAACTGCAATTTAGGTTAAGGGATAGGGCAATAGAGATGCAGTAGCGGACATCTAAGGAAATCTTTCAGAATAAACAGTCAAATAGATACAGTCAAACGAGAAAGAAAAATTGGAAGGGGAGGTCCCACCATCCTTGGTTAACTAATAAAGATAGTATCAAACTTAAAGAAAAAACATATAATTGTGCAAAGATGGATGGCAGGTCAGAAGATTGGACAGAATATAAAAAACAGCAAAGAATGAACAAAAGATTGATAAGGAAGGAAAAATTAGAGTATGAGAGAAAGATAGCTATAAATAGAAAGACAAATATTAAGAGTTTCTATAGATATTTAAAAAAAGAGCTAATAAAGTGAGAGTTAGTCCTACAGAAAGTGAGTCTGGGAAGTAATAATAGAAAATAAGGAGATGGCAGATGAATTGAACTGGTATTTTGCGTTGGTCTTCGCTATAGAGGATACAAGTAACATCCCAGAAATAGCTGTAAACTAGGAAATGGAAGGACAGAAAGAACTCAGGAAAAGTACAATTACCAGGGAAGTGGTACTAAGCAAATTGTTGAAGCTGCGGGCTATCAAATCCACAAGTCCTGATGGATTTCATCCTAGGTTCCTAAAAGAAATGCCTAGTGAGATACTTGATGATAAGGTTTTAATTTTCCAAAATTCCCTAGATTCGGGGAAGGTTCCATCAGATTAGAAAATAGCGAAAGTAACTCCTTTATTCAGAAAGGGAGGGAGACAGAAAGCAGGAAACTATAGGCCAGTTGGCTTAACATCTGTGATAGCGAAAATATCACAAGCTATTATGAAAGATGTTATTGCAGGACACTTGGAAAAATTCAAGGTAATCAGGCAGTCAGCATGGTTTTATGAAAGGGAAATAATGTTTAACCAATTTATTGGAGTTCTTTGAACAAAAAAATATACAAATTAGGAGCAGGAGTAGACCATTCAGCAGTGAGCCTGCTCCGCCATTCAATAAGATCATACCTGATCTGATTTTAACCTCAACTCCACATTGCTGCCTACTCCGATAACCTTTCACCCCTTGCTTATCAAGAATTTATCTCCCTCTGCCTTAAAAATATTCAATATTTGCCTCCACCACCTTTTGAGGAAGAGAATTCCAAAGCCGCACAACCCTCTGAGAAAAAAATTCTCCTCAAGCCCTTATTTTTAAACAGTGATCCCTAGTTCTAGATTCTCCCACAAGAGGAAACATCCTTACCACATCCACCTTGTCAAGTCACCTCAGGATCTTATATGTTTCAGTCAAGTCACCTCTTATTCTTCTAAGCTCCAGCAGATATAAGCCTAGCCTGTCCAGCTTTTCCTCAAAAGACAACCTGCCCATTCCAGGTACTAGTCTAGTAAATCTTCTCTGAACTGCTTCCAATGCAGTTACATCCTTCCTTAAATAAGGAGACCAATATTTCACACAGTACTCCAGATGTGGTCTCACCAATGCACTGTGTAACTGAAGCATAAATCCCTACTTTTGCATTCAATTCACCTACAATAAACAATTAACATTCTATTTGCTTTCGTAATACTTGCTGAACCTCCATACTCCCCTTTTGCGATTCATGCACTAGGACATCCAGATCCCTCTGCAATCTCTCACTATTTAAATAATATGCTCTTTTATTCTTCCTGCCAAAATGGACAATTTCATATTTTCCCACATTATACTCCACACGCTAGTTCTTTGCCCACTCACCTAATCTATATCCTTTTGTAGTCTCCTTATGTCCTCTTCACAACTTACTTTCCAGCTACCTTTGTGTCATCAGAAAATTTAGCAACCAAACCTTCAGTCCCTTCATCCAAATCATTTATATAAATTGTAAAATTCAAGGCCCCAGCTCTGATCCCTGTGGCACAACACTCATCACATCTTGCCAACCAGAAGATGACCCATTTATGCCTACCCTCTGTTTCCTGTTAGCTAGCCAATCTTCTATCCATGCCAATGTGTTACCTCCTACACCATGAGCTTTCATTTTCTGCAGTAACTTTTGACATGGCACCTTATCAAATGCCTTCTGGAAATCTAAGTACAGTACAGCCACAGGCTCCCCTTTATCCACAGCACATATTACTTCAAAGAGCTCCAATAAATTAGTTAAACATGACTTCCCTTTCACAAAACCATGTTGACTTTGCCTGATTACCTTGAATTTATCTAAGCCCTTTTTATAACGGCTTTAATAATAGCTTTCAACATTTTCCCTATGGTAGATTTTAAGCTAACTGGGCAATAGTTTTCTGCTTTCTGTCTCCCTCCTTTTTTGATTAAAGGAGTTACATTCGCCATTTTCCAAACTAATGGAATCTTCCTGAAATCTAGTGAATTTTGGAAAATTAAAACCTTATCATCAACTATCTCACTAACCACTTCTTTTAAGACCCTAGGGTGCAATCTATCAGGACAAGGGGGCTTGTCAACACACAATTCCAACAATTTGCTAAGTATTACTTCCCTGGTGATTGTAATTTTCTTGAGTTCCTCCCTCCCTTCCAATTCCTGATTTACAGCTATTTCTGGGACGTTACTTGTATCCTCTATAGTAAAGGCCAATGCAAAATACCTGTTCAATTCATCTACCATCGCTTTATTTTCCATTATTAATTCCAAGACTCACTTTCTATTGGACCAACACTCACTTTGTTAACTCCTTTCTTTTTTAAATATCGGTAGAGATTCTTACTATCTGTCTTTATATTTCTAGTTAGCTTTCTCTCTTATTCCAATTTTTCCCTTCCTATTAGTCTTTTAGTCATTTTTTTCTGTATTTTTTAATATATTCTGTCCAATCTTCTGACCTGCCACTCATCTTTGTGAAATTATATGCTTTTTTCTTTAAGTTTGAAATTATCTTTAAATTTTTTTTAGTTAACCACGGACATGGGCCCTTCCCTTGGAATTTTTATTTCCCATTGGATATCTCTATTCTGTGTACTCTTAAATATCCCCTTAAATGTCTGCCAATGCAGCTCTGTTGTCTTATCCCTTAACATTAATTGCAAGTCTACTTTGTACAGTGGGGTTCCACAGGGACCTGTGTTGGGTCCCTTGCTGTTTGTGGTATATATAAACGATTTAGACTTGAATGTAGGAGGGTTGATCAGTAATTCGCCGATGACACGAAAATTGGTGGGGTGGTAAGTAATGAGGAGGATAGCCTTAGGTTACAGGTGGATATAGACGGGCTGGTCAGATGGGCTGATCAGTGGCAAATGGAATTTAATCCGGATAATTGTGAGGTGATGCACTTGGGCAGGACAAACAAGGCACGGGAGTACACGATGAATGATAGGACCCTGGGAAGTACCGAGGATCAGAGTGACCTTGGTGTGCATGTCCACCAGTCCCTTAAGGTAGCGGGACAGGTAGATAAGGTGGTTAAGAAGGCATATGAGATGCTTGCCTTTATTAGCTGAGGCATAGAATATAAGAGCAGGGAGGTTATGCTGGAACTGTATAAAACGCTGGTTAGGCCATAGCTAGAGTATTGCGTACAGTTCTGGAATCCGCATTATTGGAAGATGTGATTGCACTAGAGAGAGTGCAGAGGAGATTTACCAGGATATTGCCTGGGCTGGAGAGTTTTAGTTATGACGAGAGATTGGATAGACTGGGGTTATTTTCCCTGGAGCAGAGCAGAGTAGATTGAGGGGGGCATGACTGAGGTGTGTAAAATTATGAGGAGCATAGATAGGGTAGACAGGAAGGAACTTTTCCCCTTGGTGGAGTGATCAGTAACCAGGAGGCATAGATTTAAGTTAAGGGGCAGGAGGCTTAGAGGGGATGTGAGGAAGAAGTTTTTCACCCAGAGGGTGGTGGGAATCTGGAACTCTCTGCCTGAAAGGGTGGTAGAGGCAGATACCCTCATAACATCTAAGAAGTATTTGAATGTACACTTGCAATGCCATGGCATACAAGGCTATGGGCCTAGTGCTTGAAAATGGGATTAGAACGGTTAGGCACTTGTTTGACCGGTGCAGACTCGATGGGCCGAAGGGCCTTTTTCTGTGCTGTAGTCCTCTATGACTGTATTTAGCTAGCTGCTTCATGCCCTCATAATTGCCTTTATTTCTGTTTAAAATATTTGTCTTTGATGCACTCTTCTCTCCCTCAAACTGAATGTAAAATTCAATCATATTATGATCACTGCTACCCAGGGGTGCCTTCTCTGTGATGTCATTAATTAATCCTATGTCGTTGATGAATACCAGGTCTGGTGTAGCCTACTCTCTGGTTGATGCCAAAACATGCTGTTGTAAGAAACTATCCCAAAAACATTCTATGAATTCCTCATCTAGGCTTCCTTTGCCCTAATGATTTTCCCAATCTATGTGTAGATTAAAATCCCCCATGATAATCGCCATACCCTTCTGACAAGCTCCCATTATTTTTTAAAAGCAAAATACAGCAGATGCTGGAAATCTGAAACAAAAACAGAAAATGCTGGAAAAACTCAGCAGGTCTGGCAGCATCTGTGGAGGGAAAAACAGAGTTAATGTTTCGAGTCCTTATTTCTCTTCTTCAGACCTCAGGTGCAGCAAGTAATTAGGAAAGCTAATAGAATGTTATCATTTATTGTGAGGGGATTTGAATACAAAAGTAGGGAGGTTATGCTTCAGTTATACAGGGCATTTGTTAGACCACATCTGGAGTATTGTGTACAGTATTGGTCTCCTTATTTAAGGAAGGATTTAAATGTGTTGGAAGCCATTGAGAGAAAGTTTACTCAACTAATACCTGGATTGGGCGGATTGTTTTGAGGAAAGGTTGGACAGGTTAGTTTGTATCCACTGGAGTTTAGAAGAGTAAGAGGTGACTTAATTGAAATATATAAGATCCTGAGGGGTCTTGACAGGTTGGATGTGGAAAGGATGTTTCCTCTTGTGGGAGAATTTAATACTAGGAGCCACTGTTTAAAAATAAGGGGTCACCCATTTAGGACAGAGATGAGGAGAAGTTTTTTTTCTATGAGAGTTTTTGGAACTCTCTTCCTCAAAAGACAGTGGAAGAAGAGTCTTTGAATATTTTTAAGCCAGAGGTAGATAACTTCTTGATAAGCAAGGGAGTGAAAGGTTATCAGGGGTAGGCGGGAATGTGGAGTTGAGGTTACAATCAGATCAGCCACGATCTTATTGAATTGTGGAGCAGGCTTGAAGGGCTGAGTGGCCTACTCCTGCTCCGAATTCGTATGTTCATATGTTCATTCTTCCCTCACTGACAGTCTGCTGCCAGTTCTCCCACTTTTATTTTGTTGTCCTTTCACACTGTTTCATCTCAGGCTTGTTGTCTCCTCTCTCTGATTGTAAACACAGAACTAAAAATCAAGTATTGAACCACTGACACAGCTCCACCATTCATGGTTTTGCTTGTAGCAAAACCATTACAATATGATGGTAACACAACAAATTAAGTACATGATCTGCAGTCAAGCATGAGGAGCCAACCCTGTGTCCCAGAGTGCTTTGTACATTGTACCATACAACAGTGCTGCTGATAGGAATTAAACAACTGGTGATGCACAATCATAAATTGTGTAGATCCTGTTAATATTCACTATATGTTCTGCATTCTTTGGCTTCCCTCAAGCATTACATTACCACCAATATTACCAACCTACATACACATGCATGACTCAAGGCATTCAGTGTCACACCTAAGTGTCCTGAGATTTGGAAAAGGATGGGGCCTGGGGAGATGAGAGAAGGGGTTCAGACATTAACATTGCTAACACCATGAGAACCATGGCAACAATATTAATACAAATGCAAACCTTACACTGTCAGATAAGTTTCAAAGTGGCATTAAGCATCGCATTGGGGCATTGCAAAGGGAGCTTCCTTTCTGAAGCATTGGCCGGGATTTACCGGGCACCAGGGAACGTGCTTGGCGGTGGTTGCAGGGAGGCTGTAGTGTGCTTAGAAGCAGGTGGAATACTGTGCCCATCGCCTTTCCATCGCTGCTGCCATTTTACCAGTGGTCGGGTAGGTAATAAACAGCCCGACCACCCTTAGGCCACCTTAAGCCCTTAAGTGGCCAATTCAGGGTCACTTAAGGGCCCCTTCCCATCACTGCTGGTATTTTACCCCATGATTGACTTGCCTTACGACAGAGATTGAGATAGGTGTGTAAATATGAAGTTTTTTGCTCCCACTCTTTAATTAGTTTCAGTGAATCTCTACTAAAAATATTTATCTTCTTTGTAGGAAATTGATTATGCAAAAACAGAAAATGAATTTGCTCAAATAAATCTGGAAATGAATGACAGGAAAGCAGAACTGAGCAGGCTGCAGAAAACTCTACATGAACAGCACAATGAATTGAATGAGAAAAACAGAGTTGTCTCATTGAGTGAAAAAGAAATTGCTAAACGACTGCTTTCCATTCAGAATAAGCAGTCAGTGCTTAACATACATAACAAGAAGATTGCACAATTGATAGCAGAATTGGGAGTAAGTTTAACAATCAAGTCTCGTTTCTTCATTACTATGAACTTTGAGAGAAAATAGTAATTCATTAAGTTTTCCAGTAACAGAACTATATATTTTAGTCTTTGAAAATGGAACATTATAACTTTGAAGATAAACTTCAAGAGGGAACATTAGGATCTACCTCATGCTAATATCTTTGGATGGATGTATTAAGATAGTCCTAAAGATCTTTTCTCATCCAAAATTAAACTGTGATCCTCCCCTTCCCTTCTTAATCTCTCTTCTTGTGTTTTACTTAGAGATTTTGTTTGCTTTCAAAATTCAACTTGTATTTTTTTAATTAGGAATCGAATTAGAATGAGGAGAGGAATGGCCTTTCCATCTATTCCTTTCTCTTTCGCTCTCTCTCCCTCCCTTGACAGATGTAGCTATCAAAATAGATTTATTCCAACTGGCGCTTTCTTTGAAAATTGAAATAACATGCTGTAAATACTATGTAGCATAATGCAATGAAGATAAATACACTGCGGTTGATTTTTATGTCAGAGTTGGTTCAATGGCCTTAAAATGGGGTGAGTACACTTAGTACTTTGTTAATGTTGATGTTACTGTTCTGCCGACTGTCACATTTATCGGATCCAATCCTTGATGGGCCAAAGTACCTGCCTGCTTCTGATGATACATCCCTTTCTATATGCAAATTGGAGACTGGTGATAGCCAAAGGACTCCAATTGTTATTTTATGACATAACTGATTTGAGTCAGAACTATGCTCTCTCTAACTCGTTTTAATGGCAATAGAGCTGGAAACCCTTGAAAGTTATTATTAATTATTTTTGTTGGGCTAGGATAAGCAACCCCCTGGTAATTCAGTGTTGCGCTAGCCTGAATCCATTGAGCTGCATCAGGAAGTCAGTTTGGAGCAGACAACTTTCCAATTATAAATAAAGCAAGGGCCTCAAAACTGCTGGAATATATAGGCAGGCTGCGAGTGTGTTCTGTGGAGAGCCTGCCCAAAAGTTATAATTTGGCCCCACTCATTTTGTTTCCCCTGCCTTCCTCTCCTCCTGATTTCAGTCTTCCTATCTCCTTGAGACGAATTTTTCTCTCTCTCTCTCTCTCTCATTTTCTAAAGTTTAAAGGATAGAAACAAAGTCCACAACAGGTAATCAGAACACTCACTTTTGCCCCTCTCTCTCTTACACTCACAAATACAGGCTTGTTTTTTTTAAGTAAATATGAATTTTACCTCATACCAGCTTTTGCAGTTTTCCCTTTATCTTAAAAATAATGTTGATTATTAAAAGAAATTAATTGAATCCTTATATGGACATAGAAATTCATAATGGAAAATGTTGACTGGAAGTAAATGTAGATTTAAGATTTTTAATATAGATAGATAGCGATGTATTGCACTTGAATGTTAGAACCGTAGTGAACTGTGCTTATGTGTTGTACGTAAGGTCAGATATTTTCTCCCAAGATGGTCTAGTACTGGGATCATTTCAAACCAGAGCATGGGGGAGAGGCTTAACATTTGAATTTACAGAATGTTCACCTTTTTATTCTTCAGGGACGCGAAATGAGCCCTTTGGAGCTCAAAATCAAAACTTTGACAAAAAAGATTGAGGAACACAACAAAGAAATTTCAACACAACAACAGTACTGGCTAAAACAACAGCATGAGCTGGTTAGACTGACCCAAGAAAGGGAGAAGCAGACAGCTGATGTAGAACTACAGAAGAAACAGGTCACTATTCTCGAACAGAAGAAAATCCGCACTGAGAGTAAGCTGATGATAATTTGAGTACACTAATCAATCTACACTACACTCAAATAATCTTTGTACTTACCTTCCTTAGAACATGTGTAATTTACTCTAAGAACATAACAATGGCGGAATCGTCCCAGATTTGCACTAACTACGGTAGCAGGTGGATAAAATGACGTTTTACCCGCCGGCCGCAATGGCCTCTTACACGCTGTATTGTCCCAAACCTGCTGCATTAATTATGCATTCCTGGAAAACATGTGTTTCCATGGCGAACGGGCTCTCATTCGCCCGCCATGCCATCATTTCGCCGCTTCAGCACGCTGGGCCATATTTAAAGTCCAGTTGCACGCACAAATCCCAGTTCTTTCAGCCCACGCCTGCTGCAAAGGAGACATGGCCTTGAAAGACAAAAAGACTGCAGTCCCCAGGTTCAATAATACATCCCTTGAGCACCTTTCAGACGCAGAATAGTCTCTCTGTGACGTCCTCTACCCTTGCTCTGGCCACAGGATGGGCAGCAACCTCACTAATCTGGCTTGGGAGGTGGTGGCAGCAGTGGTCAGCGCTAACACCCTTCAAAAGAGGACAGCTGCCCAGTGCCACAAGATGATGAAAGATCTCCTCCATTCTGCCGGGGTAAGTCACTCTTCTCATCACTCTCAACTCTCACATTCACAAACCCATCACACATCCATAGGGCCCTCACTCACTGCTGGATGGAGGGACATCACCATTCATTCTCTCACACACCTTCATTGTCCTCATCCCATCCATGGGACCACTCATCAATCACACATGCGAGGCATACTTATCATCTGGCCTGTCGGGCATCCTGCTTACACCCTCTCCATCTCTATTCATGCAGGACAAGCTGGCACACGAGAGAGAGGTCGCAGACCCGTGGAGGAATGCCAATGCCTGAAATCAAGGTCCTCACGGATTTTGAAAGCAGAGCCATCCAGCTGGCCAGCAAGGATCTGGACAGATCCTGTGCTGTTGGTGAGATTGGCGGTGCTCTACCAAGTGAGGATCCAGCAGTGCAACATCCATCAGACATCCATGCTGTGACTCATGTGTCCTGTTTCACAGGCCACTGCCATGCACTAATTACCTCCCCATGCTTCCGCATGAGTCCACGACCCAGGGCCTCCAAGCAGGCCCCAAAGAAACCTCTGAAAAGGAATATGGAGGCACCCTCCTTGAAGTCTTGTCTCAGAGCTCACCCACACCCTCCTCCAGTGCAGAGACACACACCTTGTTGGGACCTAGCTTTATGTAGCCTCATGATCACGACCTGGTGAGCACATCACACTATGATTCGCAGCAGGCAGCAGCAGGGGCTTCCCAGGTGTTCAGCATTCGGAGGACTGCTGGAGGCCAGAAATATACTGAGTTCGGATCAGATGAACCTCTGGACTTGGTCATGTCATTGTTGCTGGAGCTGCAAAGGCAAGCTCGGGAACATCAAGAAGGGATGTCTGCTGCACTTCTCATTTTTGCAAGGCATGATGGAGGAGTCCATCTGCCTTCAGGCTGTGGTTATAACGCCAGCATGCCAACGCACCGAGGTCAACATTGGCAGGATGGTGGCTGCAATGGAGACCTTGGTCCAGGACATTGCTCCTGCACTGCTCCGTGGACTCAACTCCATCACTGAGGCCATATTTGGCCTCCAACAGTGCTTACGCAAGAGGGGTGCAGGGCAGTTGATCTCACTCCAGCTACCCCTTCTCCTCAAGGAGTCAGCCAGGGACCCTTGGGCACCCATAGGAAGGAGGATCAGCAGGTTTACACCCCCCCCCCCCCCCCCCACCGGAGCCATCCATCTAGGTGACTCTGGGAGTGCCCAGCCCATCCGAATTCTTTCTTCCTGTGACCTCAGCAGTTCTAGCTCCACTGGACAAGGAGAGTGCCACTGGCACACAGCAGGACCCTGAAAATGGGCTGGGGCCTTCCAGGTCTCAGCCCTCCAGAGGACGCCCGCCAAGGTCATCACAGACAAGGCATAGCAGTGAGGAGGCTGTCTTCACCTCTGCTGTGGATGGCCTGGGAGCACCAAGACGTAGCAACAGGGTTAGGAAAGTTAAGAAGATGCAGTTGCACAGCCTGGGCATGGGTTTTAATCACTTGTACATACTGTTCACTATTGTCAATAAACTCCCAAGAATGTCTCCCTGTCTATTGGCTCCTTGTTCTGATGAGCAGTGCTCGTGTCACTCAGATGTGAAACCTTTCTGCACAAGATAAAGACAGGCGAACACTCCGCGATGTTACTGTGTACTCACTTCCGAGTTCCCCTGAAAGTGCAGCCCACCAAGTGCATGCCTTTTATATGCTATCGTGCAACACGTCGGTGTGCAATCACACCGACATGGGCGGACGATCCAGTGGGGAAGTGTGGGTGTGATGGATGTGGTTCCGGGGGGCTGGGCTTATAATGATATGAAGATATATTACAGTGAGGTTCCTGACATCCAATGGTGGGAAACATGACCCATCAAGTGTGGCAGAGCGGATGACCCCAAACTGGTTTCACAATGTTTTGAAACTGGTTTTTGGCCTTCTCGCCATATTGTCCTCCCAATGCCAATGGACATGGACGATTCCATCCAACATACAAAATAGGAGTAGGAGTACACTGTGCAGCCCCTCCAATTTGCTCCGTCATTGAATACGAATACGAATATGAATACGAAGCTGATTAAACTCCGCTTGCCCACCCTCTCCCCATATCTTGTGATTCCTTGAGAGGCCAAAAATATGTTGATTTCAGCCTTAAATATATTCAATGATGGGGCACCCAGAACCTTATGAGGTAGAGAATTCCAAAGATTCACTTTGATTGAAGAAATTTCTCCTCATCTGAGTCCTAACTGAATGGTTCCTTATCCTGAGACTGTGTACCAGTGTCTAGATTTCCCAGCCGGTGAAGCGACCTCTCTGTGTTTACCCTATCAAGTGCCTTCAGAATCTTATATCAATGAGATCACCTCTCATTTTTCTAAACTCCAGAGAATATAGGCCCAATTAACTCAGCCTCTTGTTGGACAAACCTCTCATCCCAGTAACTAATCTAGTGAACTTAAATACTCCTCCTCAAATATGGAGATTAAAACTGTGCACAGTACTCTAGGTGTAGTCTCACCAAAACTATGTATAATTGTAGCAAGACCTTTTTATTCTTGTACTCCAATCCTCTTGTAATAAAGGCCAACATGCCATTTTCCTTCTTAATTATTTGCTGTACTTGCATGTTAACTTTTTGTGTTTTTTGTCCAAGCATACTCAAGTTCCTCTGAATGTCAACATTTACAAGTTTTGTGCTTTATAAAAAAAATTCTGCTTTTCTATTCTTATCACCTAAGTGAATAACTTAACACTTCCCTACATTATACAGCATCTGCAACCTTGCTGCACCCTCCTTACAGCTTACATTTCTACCTAGCTTTGTATTGTCAGCAAACTTAGATACAGAGACTGAGAGTAATGTATCTTAAGTCCTTAATATAAATAACTGTTGCCCTAGTACTGATCCTTGCTGCACTCCACTTGTCACAGTCTTCCAATTTGAACATGCCCCATTTATTGCTACCATCTGCTTCTCATACATTAATCCTCTATCCTTGCTAATAAATTACCCCCAACTCCATGAGCCCTTACCTTACGTAATAACCTTTTGTGTGGGACTTGATTGAATGCCTTTTTAAAAACCAGGTATACGATATCTACATGTTTCCCCTTTACCTATCCTACTAGTCCAATCCTCAAAAAACTAATAAATTTGCCAAAGATGATTTCCCTTTCGTAAAACCATGTTGACTTAGGGTGGAAGGCCTAACAGCCTCTTAGAAAACTGAGGTGGTCCTTCTGACCAACCTGCCTTGGCATTCGCCAGCTTCTGGCGCTGCTTCCAAACTGCCTCCAGAGGCAGCAGGCCCCACTCAATCATGCTCCCTACCTCCCCGGAACAAAATTTGCATCTGACGGGAAATTTCCCGACTTGAGCTCCCCACCTTGGTAGTGAAAATCCAGCCCCAAGATCATGATGTCAGGTCATACTGTCTCTGGCATACAGAGATCAGATATACCATTTTGTACTAATCTCCCTCCCATGCCCACACACTATCCACCCATCTACCCACTTCCTTTTACCCTGTTTTACAACCAGCATTTCCTCTACTTCGACAGTGTTATTTGACACCAATCCAACATTTTTCTTCCTGTAGATATGATACAACAGGGACTGAATGCAAAGAAAGACATTGAGCGTCACATGCGTGCTCTGTCTAATGACATGGTGAAGCTCAATGGGCTGTTAACAAAGAATAACTCCATGAAGGATTCACTTGAGCATATGAATATACTGATGGAAAATGAATTTGTTACTGCGTTGAAGGTTAGTACAGACAAAATACCTAATCGGCAAAAATCAAAATTAATCATAATTGTTTGTTTCTCACTGTACAAGTCCTTAGATGACATACAAAGTACTGCCCTCAATTTTGATCCCTTCACATGGTATGTGTTATAGTAGCCATGGGAAGGGTTCAGAGGAGAGCTGCAAGAATGATCCCTATCTTAAAAACCATTACCTACTCAGGCTCGTAGAGCTGGATCCATTTATTTCAGGGGAGTATAGACTTAAAAGTGACCTGATAAAGGTATATAAAATATTGAAAGGGCTGGACTGCTTGTCTATTATTGGATTATTTCAGTTTGGCAATTTGGGGAGAACCAAAGGACATCGATTTAAAATATACAAGAGTAAGAATAGATAGCATGGGAGATGGTTTTGAAGAGCATTGAGGGTTTGAATTATGTGGTTTGTGCATTCTGTCGCCACATCTTCAAAGAAGAGCCGGACAAGTTTTTGGCTGGGGCAGTGATTGTACCATATAAATGGTGAACATTTAACTTGCATGTGGTCCAGGTGACCACCTTAACTTATTTTAATTGTGAAACAGAGTCAGAGGAGGCTTTCCAAATTTTTTTCCCCACTATTGGCACTGAGTTTTTCCTGTTTTATTTCTTACTTATGCACAAAATAACAGCTGTTGGTGGAGTGTAGGAAATGTCTAGTCACCATGCTCCAGGCAGCATGAATTAGAGGTAGGCTTGATGGTCCAGCTGGTATTTTCTTACCTATCATTTTTGTATTTTCAAATGATGGCAAAAGGTCCTGTGGATCATTTCCGCTAGTGCCCATGCTTTTCCTCGTGCAGATTGTGTAATGTTAGTTGTATGTAACCAAGGTGGCCACATTAGACTTTCCAGAACAATGGAAACTAGGGCCAGGATTTTCTGGCTCTGTCGTGGTCTGACCTGCCAAAAGCACATTGACTTTCGGAGGGACCGGATGATCCTGGCAGTGGGCGGGGCAGGAAAAATCCTCCCCAGGACTCTACTTTTGACTGATAGATGCCATTGTCTAGTAGAATTTGATAAGTGTTAATTTAGATATCCCTTTGACAATTCAAAAAAGATTATGCATATGTGTTCTCTGTTTTGTTAAATGATTTCTGATTCCTCATAAATGCTCCTTTAAAAAATGTTTAATAGCTTCTGTTTAAAGCTACTTTTGTAATACACATGTGCCGCAAACATGAAAACTTGGTTACATTTCAGTTTCCTATGAGAGATGTCATTCTATTTCAAGTTTTCTTGTTCAAAGTTCTTGGTTGGATGTTTTTCTGACTTGTGGAAAGAGCTGTTTTATATTAAATTTAGATTAGCAACATTTGTAAAACAGTTTAACCCACTTTGACAAAAACAGAATTATCTGGAAAAACTCAGCAGGCCAGTCAGCATCGGCGGAGAAGAAAAGAGTTGACGTTTCGAGTCCTCACGACCCTTCGACAGAACTGATTGAATGTTAGAAGAGGGGTGAAAAATATGCTGGTTTAAGGGGGGGGGTGGTGGGAAAGAGAAGTGGGGGGGGTGCGGTGGTGTGGTTGTAGGGACAAGCAAGCAGTGATAGGAGCAGATAATCAAAAGATGTCACAGACAATAGAACAGAGGAGTGTTGAAGGTGGTGATATTATCTAAACGAATGTGCTAATTAAGAATGGATGGCAGGGCACTCAAGGTACAGCTCTAGTGGGGATGTGGTGGAATGACTAGCCCGGCATACAAGATTTAAAAATAATGGAAATAGGTGGGAAAAGAAAAATCTATATAAATTATTGGAAAAAACAAAAGGAAGGGGGAAGAAACGGAAAAGGGGTGGGGATGGAGGAGGGAGTTCAAGATCTAAAGTTGTTGAATTCAATATTCAGTACGGAAGGCTGTGAAGTGCCTAGTCGGAAGATGAGGTGCTGTTCCTCCAGTTTGCAAGTGAAATACTGCTTCACTTGAAAGGAGTGTTTGGGCCCTTGGACGGTGAGGAGAGAGGAAGTGAAGGGGCAGGTGTTGCATCTTTTGCGTGGGCATGGGAAGGTGCCATAGGTAGGGGTTGAGGAGTAGGGGGTGATGGAGGAGTGGACCGGGGTGTCCCGGAGGGAACGATCCCTACGGAATGCCACCGGGGGGGGGGTGAGGGGAAGATGTGTTTGGTGGTGGCATCATGCTGGAGTTGGCAGAAATGGCGGAGGATGATCCTTTGAATGCGGAGGCTGGTGGGATGATAAGTGAGGACAAGGGGGACCCTATCATGTTTCTGGGAGGGAGGAGAAGGCATGAGGGTGGATGCGCGGGAGATGGGCTGGACATGGTTGAGGGCCCTGTCAACGACCGTGGGTGGAAAACCTCAGTTAAGGAAGAAGGAGGACATGTCAGAGGAATTGTTTTTGAAGGTAGCATCATCAGGACAGATGCGACGGAGGCGAAGGAACTGAGAGATTGGGATGGAGTCCTTACAGGAAGTGGGGTGTGAGGAGCTGTAATCAAGGTAGCTGTGGGAGTCGGTAGGCTTGTAATGGATATTGAGACAGAGAGGTCAAGAAAGGGAAGGGAAGTGTCAGAGATGGACCATGTGAAAATGATGGAGGGGTGGAGATTGGAAGCAAAATTAATAAATTTTTCCAAGTCCCGACGAGAGCATGAAGCAGCACCAAAGTAATCATCGATGTACCAGAGAAAGAGTTGTGGGAGGGGGCTGGAGTAGGACTGGAACAAGGAATGTTCCACATACCCCATAAAGAGACAGGCATAGCTGGGTCTCATGCGGGTATCCATAGCCACACCTTTTATTTGGAGGAAGTGAGAGGAGTTAAAGGAGAAATTGTTCAGTGTGAGAACAAGTTCAGCCAAACGGAGGAGAGTAGTGGTGGATGGGGATTGTTCGGGCCTCTGTTTGAGGAAGAAGCTAAGGACCCTCAGACATCCTGGTGGGGGATGGAGGTGTAGAGGGATTGGACTTCCATGTGAAGAGGAAGCGGTTGGGGCCAGGGAACTGGAAATTGTTGATGTGACGTAAGGTGTCAGAGGAATCCAGGATGTAGGTGGGAAGGGACTGGACAAGGGGAGAGAGAAGGGAGTCAAGATAATGAGAAATGAGTTCCATGGGGCAGGAACAGGCTGACACGATCGGTCTACCGGGACAGTTCTGTTTGTGGATTTTGGGCCATCCGAGGTTGGGCGACTATCAGGTTGGAAGCTGTGGGAGGAAGATCTCCAGAGGAGATGAGGTCAGTGACAGTCCTGGAAACAATGGCTTGATGTTCAGTGGTGGGGTTATGGTCCAGGGAGAGGTAGGAGGAAGTGTCTGCGAGTTGACGCTCAGCCTCTGCGAGGTAGAGGTCAGTGCGCCAGGCAACAACAGCACCACCCTTGTCAGCAGATTTGATGACAATGTTGGGGTTGGACCTGAGAGAATGGCGTGCAGTAAGTTCAGAGAGAGACAGATTAGAATGGGTGAGAGGAGCAAAGAAATTGAGACGACTAATGTCACGCCGACAGTTCTCAATGAAAAGATCAAGAGAAGGTAAGAATCCAGAGGGAGGGGTCCAGGTGGAAGGAGAATATTGGAGGTGGGTAAAAGGATCCGTTGAACGGGGAGAGGACTCCTGCCCAAAGAAGTGAGCACGGAGACGAAGACAGCGGAAGAAGAGTTCAGCATCGTGCCAAGCCCGATATTCATTGAGATGAGGGCATATGGGTATGAAACTAAGTCCTTTGCTGAGCACTGAATGTTCAGCGTCGGAGAGGGGAAGGTCAGGGGGTATAGTGAATACACGGCCGGGGCTGGGATTGGAAGGTGGGGTGGGGACGGAGCGACAGGCAGGGGTGGAGGGTCCTAGATGGGTGTTGGTGTCGATGAGTTGTTGGAGCTTGTGTTCCTTAGCACTTGAGAGAAAGAGAAAAAGTTTCTTGTTGAGGCGTCGGATGAGACGAAGAATAAAATGAAACTGGGGGCAAGCGCAGCTTTGAGAAAGGGAGCGGCGGTGCTGCTGGAGGGAGAGGTCAAGTGTGTTCATATGGCGGTGCATGGCACTGAGTGTGGATCTCAGAATGTGACGGGAACAGGAGTCCGAGAAACGTTTTATGTCCCGGAGATATCTGTAATCCTGGGTGGGTTCGAAACAAGAGGGATGGAATTTCAGTTGAAATCCACGTGGGATAAGTCAGAGACGGAGACAGTCACTGAGAAAGGAGATATCGCTGTGAAAGTGGGTTTAGTAAACACCTTGTCAAACACCAGGAGAGAAATGGAAAGCAATGAAAGTGAACAAGGCCAAAGAGAGATACGGAAATCTTGTCGCAGAGAGGAACAGAACTTCTTCAAGGTAGGCATTTCTTGAAGAGGGGTCAATTAAACACAGAGATAAAAACAAAAAACTGCAGATGCTGGAAATCCAAAACAAAAACAGAATTACCTGGAAAAACTCAGCAGGTCTGGCAGCATCGGCGGAGAAGAAAAGAGTTGACGTTTCGAGTCCTCATGACCCTTCGACAGAACTGATTGACTGTCCCATGCCCATGCAAAAGATGCAACACCTGCCCCTTCACTTCATCTCTCCTCACCGTCCAAGGGCCCAAACACTCCTTTCAAGTGAAGCAGCATTTCACTTGCATTTCCCCCAACTTAGTCTGCTGCATTCGTTGCTCTCAATGCGGTCTTCTCTACATTGGAGAGACCAAATGTAAATTGGGCGACCGCTTTGCAGAACACCTGCGGTCTGTCCGCAAGAAAGATCCAAACCTCCCCGTCGCTTGCCATTTCAACACTCCACCCTGCTCTCTTGCCCACATGTCTGTCCTTGGCTTGCTGCATTGTTCCAGTGAAGCCCAACGCAAACTGGAGGAACAGCACCTCATCTTCCGACTAGGCACTTTACGGCCTTCCGGACTGAATATTGAATTCAACAACTTTAGATCTTGAACTCCCTCCTCCATCCCCACCCCTTTTCCATTTCTTCCCCCTTCCTTTTGTTTTTTCCAATAATTTATATAAATTTTTCTTTTCCCACCTATTTCCATTATTTTTAAATCTTGTATGCCGGGCAAGTCTTTCCACCCCACCCCCACTAGAGCTGTACCTTGAGTGCCCTGCCATCCATTCTTTTAGATAATATCACCATCTTCAACACTTCTTTGTTCTATTGTCCGTGACATCTTTTGATTATCTGCTCCTATCACTGCTTGCTTGTCCCTACAACCACACCACCACCCCCCCAACTTCTCTCCCCCCCCCACCTTAAACCAGCATATATTTCACCCCTCTTCTAACATTCAATCAGTTCTGTCAAAGGGTCGTGAGGACTCGAAACGTCAACTCTTTTCTTCTCCGCCGATGCTGCCAGACCTGCTGAGTTTTTCAATGTAATTCTGTTTTTGTTTTGGATTTCCAGCATCCGCAGTTTTTTGTTTTTAACCCACTTTGATTCTGGCAAAGGCTACTTATCCTTTGCTTAAAGGCTAAGCACATCTTTTATCTTAGCAATGTGTAATTAGGTATACAATGGTTGAAACTCAACAGCTTAATTGAAAATGTAACTGCCTTCTTGTAAGTGGCAGCTAGCAAATCACAAGACAAACAGTGGTGCACAACATGGGATCAAATCTTAAATTGAAACTTGCTGTACACATCCAAGCATTATTCATTTTTTTCCTCAGGATGCTGAGCGAGAAGCTATTGTGAAGCAGCAAAAGCTGGACCAGCTGAAGGAAGAAAAAGAACGGCTACTTAACAGTCTTGTGGAAGCAGAGTGAGTAACTATGCCAGTGTGTTGCACAGAATTTAGAACTGCAATGGACCCAAATGATGATTCAATAATATTAATCTGGAAAGGCTTTTAAAAAAGAATGTGTATTTATGAAGTGTCTTAATGTAGAAAAATATTCCAAGGTGCTTTACAGGAGCATAATAGAATAGAAATTGATGCCAAGTCAAAGAAAGATATATTTGGACAGGTAGTTAATAGTTTGGTCAAAGAACTAAGTTTTAAGGAGGGTCTTACAGGAGTAACAAGGCTGAGAGGTTTAGAGGGAATTCCAGAGCTTCAACCACCTGGCCAAAGGCAGGGTTGATAACAGTGGAACAAAGGGAATTGGAATATGCACAAGATCTAGAACTGGAAGAACAAAATTCATTAAGGATTATGGTAATGGAGGAGGTTATAGTGGTAAGAAGGGTCAAAACCAGAGAGGTTTTGAACACAAATATGAAAATTTAAAAAGTAAGCTGTTGCTGGACCGGAAGCCAATGTACGTTAGCAAGCACAAGGATAATGAGCGAGCCAGACTTGGTAAGGATTAGAATACAGGCGACAGAGTTTTGTAATAGCTCACGTTTATGGAGGGTACAAGATGGGAGGCTGGCTGCTAGAGCCTTAGAATATTCAAGGTTGGAGATAAAAGTGCATGGATGAAGGTTTCAGCAGCAGGTACGTTGAGGCAGGGATGGTAATAGACAATGTTACAGAGGAAGAAGTATGCAGTGTGATGGAAAGGATATGGGGTTGGTAGCTCAGTTCAGATAGGATTGTGAAATTCTGAACTAGCTCAGCCTGAGGTAATAGCCAGAGAGGGGAATGGAATCAGTAGCAAGGGAATGGAATTTGTGACAGGGCCTGAAGAGAATGGCTTCGTTCTTCCAAATGTTTAATTGCATCTCATCCAGACTAGAGAGGACTATTGGAGAGGCAATCTGCCAGCACAGAGGCAGTGAAGGGGTCACGAGAGACAATGGTGAAGTAGAATTGGGTGTTGTCAGCCTACATGTGGAACCTTAGCATCATAATTTCAGATGATGTTGCTGGAGGACAGCATGTAGATGAGATTTTTATCTATCACTTATTAACTTGAGCTGGATTAACAACAATGGCTACAGCTGAAGGACCCTAAACTATTGATAGTTTCAATTATATAGAATTGATGTTAGTGCAGCTCGCTAATTTTGCTGATTTAAAACTTCCAGGTTAGTATGCTCCATAGTGTCATCAAGATTCAATAAAGAAACAATATTTAAAGATCAACTGAAATGCAGAGGGAAAAACACAAACAATTGTTCCATTTAAAAATAATTTCCCTGTGTTTGGGGAAACACAATTTTCCCACTAGATCTGGTGGTAGTGTAAGCAGGAAATTAACAATCTATGATGCTCTATTATATTGTAGCTGTTAGTGCCTACAACTTGGCCAGTTATTTAAATACCAATGTGCAAAGACTGCAAGTTGACTCAGTATTTGATAGGTTTCAGTTAATTCTGGTTTTGGTGGATTTAATGTTGTTGAGAGTGAAACTAGCTCCTGTGACCAGCTTCCAATCTCACAAAATGACCCAATATCAGGGTCTTTGTATTGGCTAAAAATAATGGTCATTTTTTGAGGCCGTGCACATCATGAATCTGGTTGTTGTATCATTGGATACATTTGATTGTGCTTTTTTATGCACCTTCTATCCCTGGACAGAGTAGGATGAACTAGGATGGTTTCAGCAGATAGCTGCTCCGTGGCTTACAAAAGATGAGGTGATCTGCAGTGAACAAGCAGTTAACCATTTAAGGTATTGTTTGATCGGCCACGTGGGTCTGAAGTATGTTACTGTCTGATCAATTTTGCCTTTGGTCTTTTGTCTTTTTAACAAGCAATCACAGGTCACAGGTAGGGGGATGGGGTGAGTATGATGGGATTTCCTGAAAGATTTCATTACAGGTAATCACACTTTAACAAAGCGCAAACACCAGCTTAACTATCCAAAATAGTGGTCTGTTTAATACAGTTTCAACAGCATGTTTGTAATTGAGGCATATGGCAGTGGTCATTTACCTGGTCTTGGTGGCTATCCAGGATAAATAAGGACTTTGTAATTGGTACTTTCACTTTTAAACTGGAATCCTGATGGTGAAGCTTCCTCTTTATGAAAATTGCACAGAGACCATTCACATTTTTGCACCCCTGGTAGTTCCACAATTGATCTGAAACTGTTTATTATTTCCCAAATGTATTTGTATTTACAGGCGTCAGATTATGCTGTGGGAAAAAAAGATACAGCTAGCAAAAGAGGCACGATCAGCTGTTGATTCAGATGTGGGACAGAGTGAGATACGAGCCATGAAAGCTGAGATACACAGGATGCAAGTGAGTTAATCTAAAAAGAATGAGCTAAGAATAAACTACTGGCAATATTTACCAGTTTTACCCATTCCAGTATAGTTCTAATTCAATACTACTGGTATATTATCAATGTTGGGACTACTAGATTTTTTTATAAAACTGGAGGAAAGTGTAAAAATAGTTGTAGTTAAATGCCCTAACATGAGGGGTCTGGACAGAGTGGATAGGGAGAGACTGTTCCCATTGTTGGAAACGTTGAGAACTAAAGGACACTGATTTAAGGTGATTGGCAAAAGAAGCAAAGGTGACTTGCAGCAAGTGGTTAGGATCTGGAATGCACTGTCTGAGAAAGTGGTGCTGGCAGGTTCAATCATGGCATTCAAAAGAGAATTGGAGGAAGAATTTGCAGGGTTACAGGGAAAAGGCAGGGTGTGGCAGTAGGTAAATTGCCCTTGCAGAGAGCCAGCTACAGACATGACGGGCCGTATGGCCTCATTCTGTGTTATAACCATCCTATGATTCTAGCCAATTCAAATATGATATTCATAGAGCAGCATAAACTCACAACTGTATAGGCGAACAAGTAGCAACTTTTATACTTATATACAAAGTAAAGAAAAGCAATCACTTCCTGCTGTTTTCTTCTGACTTCGAGGAGGAGAAGGAGAAGCCACACAGCTGCCAATCTGCTATGAAACTTCTGTCAGAGAGTCAGGCTGCTTCTAATTCATTCCAGTTTGTGCCTGTGCAACTCTGTGACCTGAAGAGGATGGGCTTCATTCAGCATAAATCTGCCCCAGCAGCAGAATAATTCATTGTGCATTTAAATGGTATAACTGTGCTGCCTTTATAAACGACATATCCATGACTTAAAACAAGCAGTGTCATGAAAGTTCACGTGAATATTACAAATAATAGGTGCTTCAGGGCTAATTCCTGCATAGTTCTGAACATCATTTTTAAGTATTCCACTTCTTTTATTTTTTATTGACTGCATATAGAAATATTCATAATTATAACTTCATTTGAAAGACATGACAGTAATTGTGACATACATACCCCCTGTTGATTATTCCTTAAAGTATTCCTGCAACAGTTTTATTTCTATTGTATTTATGATTTACTAAATTCATGGCAATTGGTGCCCTATCCTCTTTGGTCATGGAAATTAGCTGGATTTGTTTCACTTAATCCTCATTAGTCGTCCAAAAATAGACATTCCACTTGTGTTGGATGAATTCAAACTAAATTGCTTAAGTTGAAAGGTTCTATCATTTTGTTGTAAAATCACTGTGTAAGATCTGTATTTTTGATCCAAAGATACGCCACAGTCAGCTTATGAGGCAGCAAGAGCAAATGATTCGTGAAATGGAGGCTGTTGTCTCACGCAGGGATACAATTGTGACACGTGCGGAAGCACAGGCCAAAGTAGGCAAGAAGCAAGTAACTAAACAAGACTGTCATAAAAAGATACAAGAACTTTGCAAGAAAATTGCTGATGTACAAAAGGTGAGATAAAGGAGATTGAGTACTTCTAATAGTCTATGCAATTAAATTAATATGTACTATACATTTTCTCCCAGCTACTATACATTGTAACTTTGATCAAAAGGCTTGAATAGTGGAACTCCTAAGCAGCCCAGTTCATTCAAACAGTCATCCATTGCTGATTCATCCTGGAGAAGGATCATTTGGCAGCACGGTAATGGGCCACTCCCAATCAATTCTCCTCTCCTTTACGTGATCTGGCTAAAACTTGCAAATTTATCCTTTGGAACAATTTTGTGAAAGCCTAACACTGAGTTTTAAATACAGACCAACTATGGAGATTTCTAGCAGCTAGTAATGCGTTGTAGAGGATCAAGACTGATTTTAAAATTCCCATTGTTGTGCAGATTACTTAAAATTATAACACAGTAGTAGGCCATTTGGTCCATTGTGTTTATGATAATCCCAATTCTTCAACTGAAGCTATCAGTTTTAATCCCAATTCTTTGCTATTTGCCTGTATCCTTCTTCCTTTTCAAATAGTTACTTCATTCCATTTTAAATATTGTTATGGTGTCAGTCTCAAGAGGGATCTATGATAAAGCATTCCTTGTTCTAATAAAAAACAGAGAATGCAGGAAAATATTGAGCAGGTCAGGCAGCATGTGTGGGGAGAGAAAGTGAGTTGACATTTCAGTTTGATGACCTTTTACCAAAACAAGATGATGTTCAGAACTGTGCTTTTTTTTAACCCTTACTGGGCTTCACTGCAGACTTCCAAACTTATTAAGGTACTGGAAACAGGATTTCAATATGCAATTTGCTAGTCCTATATTTATTTGACTGGATTCTATGGTCTCGTTATACTAATACCCTGCTGTGGAGGATGATATCAGGAGAAGTGATATCTACCAGAGCTGCAAGGTGTAGTTTTCAATGAACAAACCTCAGTCTTATGTTGAAACAATGCATTTATGTGATTGTTGATGTACAAATGTGTGGCAGCTTATGAGTAATGGCCATTCACATGTGTATAATTGCCATTGCACACTAGCTACACATTAACTTACAATACCCCTTTGTGTTGATAAAATTTATCAGATTCCCATATAATACCTTCAATGTATTGTGAGTTCCATTGATTGCACCCTCTTCCTGTGGAATCGAGTGTCTCATCAAAATCTCTCTACTGCTTAACTGGGAACTGGTCCATTAAGAAATATGTAAATTGTGAGGTCTCTGAATAAATCACTGACCTTTTTGATGCAGTGGTACACCGTTGATTGATTTATGTTACTGAGTTCACCTGAAGCTGTCTGGAATGATGTGGTGGCATAAGAATTTAGTGGTGCGATCACTTATAACAGCTATTGACAAGGCTGCACTCCTTACTGGGCTGGCAGTCTGTGACCAGCAGTTTTCCAACAGTTGTCTCCTGTCAGTGGTATCTGACTCTTCAATCCCACTGTGCTGCTTCTTTCACCACTTCTATACTGGAGAGATTGCCTGGTGTGTCAGTCATGCAAATTTGTGGAAATTCTGGGACTCGCTTGGCCATGCCTTTATCCGCATGCAGTGGGCGATCCAAATTTGGTGGTAATGATGAACGGTGGCTTCCTGTGAGAATAAACTTCTGGCCATTTGTTATGGCAGAATTGAAGTTGTAAGGCACACACTTTGTTTATTTTTGAATGCTGCAGAATGGCCCAAAGTTAGTCTATGAGAGGGAAAGCCCAATCCATATTGGTCCTCATAATTGCCATAATTTCTATTGTTGAACAGCAGGAAAAAAGCATTTTTCTATCTTGTTCCTGTATTAGTTACTCAACATACTTTGTTATGCTTATAGTTGTAAAGACACACAATAGTCTTCTACATGTTCAAACTCCATCCCAGAGGTAAAAGACCAATGCTAAAACCCATTGTGCAGTCCATTTCACCCTATTGTGATTTCCAAACCTTAAACAAACTGCAAAAAAGGTTTCTATTTAGCTATAAAAACAAAAAAACTCTGGATGCTGGAAATCCAAAACAAAAACAGAAATAACTGGAAAAACTCAGCAGGTCTGGCAGCATCGGCGGAGAAGAGCAAAGTTGACACTTTGAGTCCTCATGACCCTTCAACTGACCTAAGTAGAAATAGGAAAGAGGTGAAATATAAGCTGGTTTAAGGGCGGCTTGGGGTGGGGGGGAGAGAAGGGGCAGGGAGGGTTTGTTGGGACAAGCAAGCAGTGATGGGAGGAGATAACCAAAAGATGTCACAGACAAAAGAACAAAGAGGTGTTGAAGGTGGGGATATTACCTAAAAGAATGTGCTAATTAAGAGTGGCGAACTTGACAAGCAAGGTAGCTCTAGTGGGGGGTGGGGTGAAATAAACGATGGGTTTTAAAAATAATGGGAATAGGTGGGAAAAGAAAAATCTATATAAATTATTGAATAAAACAAAAGGGAGGGGGAAGAAACGGAAAAGGGGTGGGGATGGAGGAGGGAGTTCAAGATCTAAAGTTGTTGAACTCAATATTCAGTCCAGAAGGCTGTAAGGTGCCTAGTCGGAAGATGAGGTGCTGTTCCTCCAGTTTGCGTTGAGCTTCATTGGAACAATGCAGCAAGCGAAGGACAGACATGTGTGCAAGAGAGCAGGGTGGAGTGTTAAACTGGCAAGCGACAGGGAGGTCTGGGTAATGCTTGCGGACAGATCGAAGGTGTTCTGCAAAGCGGTCACCCAGTCTGCGTTTGGTCTCTCCAATGTAGAGGAAACCACATTGGGAGCAACAAATGCAGTAGACTAAGTTGGGGGAAATGCAAGTGAAATACTGCTTCACTTGAAAGGAGTGTTTGGGCCCTTGGACGGTGAGGAGAGAGGAAGTGAAGGGCCAGGTGTTGCATATTTTGCGTTTGCATGGGGAGGTGCCGTAGGTGGGGGTTGAGGAGTTGGGGGTGATGGAGGAGTGGACCAGGATGTCACGGAGGGAACGATCCCTACAGAATGCCGCCGGGGGGGTGAAGGGAAAATGTGTTTGATGGTGGCATCATGTTGGAGTTGGCAGAAATGGCGGAGGAGATCCTTTGAATGCGCAGGCTGGTGGGATGATAAGTGAGGACAAGGGGGACCCTATCATGTTTCTGGGATGGAGGAGAAGGCGTGAGGGTGGATGCGCGGGAGATGGGCCGGACACGGTTGAGGGCCCTGTCAACTATCATGGGTGGAAAACCTCAGTTAAGGAAGAAGGAGGACATGTCAGAGGAACTGTTTTTGAAGGTAGCATCATCAGAATTGATGCGACGGAAGCGAAGGAACTGAAGAATAGGATGGAGTCCTTACAGGAAGCGGGGTGTGAGGAGCTGTAGTTGAGGTAGCTGTGGGAGTTGGTAGGCTTGCAATGGATATTGGTGGACAGTCTATCACCAGAAATTGAGCCAAAGAGGTCAAGGAAGAGAAGGGAAGTGTCAGAGGTGGACCATGTAAAAATGGTGGAGGGGTGGAGATTGGAAGCAAAATTAAAAAATTTTTCCAGGTCCCGACGAGAGCATGAAGCAGCACCGAATTAATCATCGATGTACCATATAAAGAGTTGTGGGAGGGGGCTGGAGTAGGACTGGAACAAGGAATGTTCCACATACCCCATAGAGACACAGGCATAGCTGGGGCCCATGCGGGTACCCATAGCAACACCTTTTATTTGGAGGAAGTGAGAGGAGTTAAAGGAGAAATTGTTCAGTGTGAGAACAAGTTCAGCCAGACGGAGGAGAGTAGTGGTGGATGGGGATTGTTCGGGCCTCTGTTCGAGGAAGAAGCTGAGAGCCCTCAGACCACCCCAGTGGGGGATGGAGGTGTAGATGGATTGGACGTCCATGGTGAAGAGGAGGCGGTTGGGGCCAGGGAACTGGAAATTGTTGATGTGACATAAGGTGTCAGAGGAATCACGGATGTAGGTGGGAAGGAACTGGACAAGGGGAGAGAGAAGGGAGTCAAGATAGCGAGAAATGAGTTCTGTGGGGCAGGAGCAAGCTGACATGATCGGTCTGCCGGGACAGTCCTGTTTGTGGATTTTGGGTAGGAGGTAGAAGCGGGCTGTCCGAGCTTTGGCAACTATCAAGTTGGAAGCTGTGGAAGAAAGATCTCCAGAGGAGATGAGGTCAGTGACAGTCCTGGAAACAATGGCTTGATGTTCAGTGGTGGCGTCATGGTCCAGGGAGAGGTAGGAGGAAGTGTCTGCGAGTTGACGCTCAGCCTCCGCGAGGTGTGGTCAGTGCGCCAGACAACAACAGCACCACCCTTGTCAGCGGGTTTGATGACAATGTTAGGGTTGGACCTGAGAGAACGGAGTGCAGTAAGTTCAGAGAGAAACAGGTTAGAAAGGGTGAGAGGAGCAGAGAAATTGAGACGACTAATGTCACGCCGACAGTTCTCAATGAAAAGATCAAGAAAAGTTAAGAATCCAGAGGGAGGGGTCCAGGTGGAGGGAGAATATTGGATGTAGGTAAAAGGATCCCTTGAATGGGGAGAGGACTCCTGCCCAAAGAAGTGAGCATGGAGACGAAGACGGTGGAAGAAGAGTTCAGCATTGTGCCGAGCCCGAAATTCATTGAGATCAGGGTGTAAGGGTATGAAACTAAGTCCTTTGCTGAGCACTGAACATTCAGCGTCGGAGAGGGGAAGGTCAGGGACTATAGTGAATACACGGCCGGGGCTGGGATTGGAAAATGGGGTGGGGACGGAGGGACAGGCAGGGGTGGAGGGTCCTGGATGGGTGTTGGTGTCGATGAGTTGTTGGAGCTTGTGTTCCTTAGCACTTGAGAGAAAGAGAAAGAGTTTCTTGTTGAGACATCGGATGAGACGAAGAATAAAATGAAACTGGGGGCATGCGCAGCATTGAAAAAGGGTGCAATGGTGCTTCTGGAGGAAGTGGTCGAGTGTATTCATATGGCGGCGCATGGCACTGAGTCTGGATCTCAGAATGTGACGGGAACAGCAGTCCGAGAAAAGTTTATGACCCGGAGACACCTGTAGTCCTGGGTGGGTTTGAAACATGAGGGAAGGACCCCAAACTGGCCCCAAGCGCCTCCTCTTCACCATGGACGTCCAACCCCTCTACACCTCCATCCCCCACCGGGATGGTCTGAGGGCTCTCAGCTTCTTCCTCGAACAGAGGCCCGAGCAATCCCCATCCACCACTACTCTCCTCCGTCTGGCTGAACTTGTTCTCACACTGAACAATTTCTCCTTTAACTCCTCTCACTTCCTCCAAATCAAAGGTGTGGCATGGGCCCCAGCTATGCCTGTCTCTTTATGGTGTATGTGGAACATTCCTTGTTCCAGTCCTACTCCGGCCCCCTCCCACAACTCTTTATATGGTACATCAATGATTACTTCGGTGCTGCTTCATGCTCTCGTCTGGACCTGGAAAAATTTATTAATTTTGCTTCCAATCTCCACCCCTCCATCATTTTCACATGGTCCATCTCTGACACTTCCCTTCCCTTCCTTGACCTCTCTGTCTCAATTTCTGGTGATAGACTGTCCACCAACATCCATTACAAGCACACCAACTCCCACAGCTACCTCGACTACAGCTCCTCACACCCCGCTTCCTCTAAGGACTCCATCCCATTCTCTCAGTTCCTTCGCCTCCGTCGCATCTGTTCTGATGTTGCTACCTTCAAAAACAGTTCCTCTGACATGTCCTCCTTCTTCCTTAACTGAGGTTTTCCACCCATGGCAGTTGACAGGGCCCTCAACCGTGTCCGGCCCATCTACCGCGCATCCACCCTCACGCCTTCTCCTCCCTCCCAGAAACATGATAGGGTCCCCCTTGTCCTCGCTTATCACCCCACCAGCCTCCGCATTCAAAGGATCATCCTCCGCCATTTCAGCCAACTCCAGCATGATGCCACCATCAAACACATCTTCCCTTCACCCCCCCGGCGGCATTCTGTAGGGATCGTTCCCTCCGTGACATCCTGGTCCACTCCTCCATCACCCCCTACTCCTCAGCCCCCATTTACGGCACCTCCCCATGCAAATGCAAAATATGCAACACTTGCCCCTTCACTTCCTCTCTCCTCACTGTCCAAGGGCCCAAACACTCCTTTCAAGAGAAGCAGCATTTCACTTGCATTTCGCCCAACTTAGTCTACTGCATTCGTTGCTCCCAATGTGGTTTCCTCTACATTGGAGAGACCAAATGTAGACTGGGTGACCGCTTTGCAGAACACCTTCGGTCTGTCCGCAAGCATTACCCAGACCTCCTTGTCGCTTGCCATTTTAATACTCCACCCTGCTCTCTTGCCCACATGTCTGTCCTTCGCTTGCTGCATTGTTCCAGTGAAGCTCAACGCAAACTGGAGGAACAGCACCTCATCTTCCGACTAGGCATTTTACAGCCTTCCGGACTGAATATTGAGTTCAACAACTTTAGATCTTGAACTCCCTCCTCCATCCCTACCCCCTTTCCGATTCTTCCCCCTCCCTTTTGCTTTTTCCAATAATTTATATAGATTTTTCTTTTCCCACCTATTTCCATTATTTTTAAATGTATTCCACCCATTGTTTATTTCACCCCACCCCCACTAGAGCTACCTTGCTTGTCCTGCTCTCCACTCTTAATTAGCACATTCTCTTAGATAATATCACCACCTTCAACACCTCTTTGTTCTCTTGTCTGTGACATCTTTTGGTTATCTCCTCCTATCACTGCTTGCTTGTCCTAACAAACCGCAACCGCCCCCCCCCCCCCCAAACCAGCTTATATTTCACCCCTTTCCTATTTCTACTTAGTTCTGTTGAAGGGTCATGAGGACTCGAAACGTCAACTTTGCTCTTCTCCACCGAAGCTGCCAGACCTGCTGTGTTTTTCCAGGTATTTCTGTTTCTCTATTTAGCTAACCGTGCCATTTTCCGTAATGTTAATTGATGTTGTTGGTGTTACTCAATCTGGCCACACCATTTCTTTCTTAGAAAATTGAAGAATGTGACAAAAGTATCGAAGAGCTGAGGGAATCACAGAGAATCGTGTATGAACAGCTGGGACAAAAGCAGTGTCAGATTCAGGAACAGCAATCTATGGTTGATCAACTAAATGCAAACATAGAATCGCAACAGGAAAAGAAACAAGCGGTAAGAATGGTTTGAGAACACGGTATTTAATTTGAAGAATATGGGAAGGGAGGTATTCAAATAGTTAACTTGGAAACGATTTTGACCCATTTTATATGATAATTAGTTGCAATTAATTAAGCTCATCAAATGGCATTAGTTTGATGTTATCAATATATGACAGAATAACTGCTATCCATTTTGAAAATCTAAGTACCCTTCTCAAGTGCGTTCCCTTAATGTGAGACATCCATCGCATGCAATGGAGCCTGTTTTACAGAGAAAGCAATATGGAGCTACACAGCAGGATCAAAAATAGGCAGCAAATAGGGATTCTACACAGTGGAATTGAGTAATGAAATAGCAATTTGTGGAATGAAAAGAAAGGAGATAATCCCGCAAAATCCAGGAAGAAAAGGAGATTCTTGTTCGTTTCATATTGTCTCACTTCAAAAGATTTGACCCTCTAAGAATTAGCAAGTATTTTGCCTTCACATGAAAATGTTACTTAACACATCAACATTAAAGTGTAAGTCGGCCATAAAAATACTCATCAACAAAGATTCACATGTACTTTCATTATATATCCTTTCAAAAAAAAATCCGGAATTCTGAATTGCCTTCAGGAGTCAGGGGGCGGGGTGGGAGAAAACTGAGGATTATTTTTGAAGGATATATAATTAAAGTACTTACATTGCCTTTAAGTAACTCGGCCAACTGCCCATTATTTATGGTGGAGCTTAGGTAACGGGGATATCACACATCTTCCTGTCTTGCTGATGTCCATGCTTCCAACTGGGATTATCATATTAGAATCATTGCTGGATAACAATCAGGTGCTAAAATATTGACCGTTTTTTTGCTTTCTGACCCAGCTCACTGAACTCAATCACTGCTCTTGATATTGGCTAACTAAGTACTGATAGATCAAAACCAGACACTCAAATATATTTGTAATTCCAGGGATTTAGAGTGGCAGAAGTTTTGTATTTTTATTTGTATACAATTTATACGACTGAGTCTTGTTATGGGAACATCTTCTTATGCTGAGATCTAAACTTGCGACCAATCTGCAGTTCCAAAGCAGTTTCAGCAAACAGCAATAATTACATGATAGTTGTTTATCTCTTGTGCAAATGTCAACACATACAAGTAACACAGATGACACCTGTAGCAAAACTTGCTCTGACATAAAAATTTATAGTAAACAGAACTAGGATGCAATCACTGAATCACTGATGAAAAAGAAAAGGTGTTGCATGCATGAAGGAATCCATGCTTGTCTTATTTGTCTGAACATCCAGAACCAGAAATAGAATTTGTTGTACAATTTCTTGAGCACGTTGTATGCAACAAAACACAGCTATTCAATCTGCATAGCTGTCCCATGACATTGAATATTGCCTCCCAGGTAATGCTTTTATCAAATATTCATCACTAGCCTAAACATCCACTTCTTCCATCACTGGCACACCATGGCAGAAATCTTTACAGGATGCACTGCGAAAAGTTGCCAGCATGTCAGCAGCAGTACCTCCCAAACCCACAACCGTCACCACCTAGAAGGGCAACAGGTGCATGGGAAAATCACCACCTCCAAGACTCACACTATCCTGACTTAGATATACAGCAATGATGAAGAAACAGTTACAATTTAAAAATGCTGGAATTCCCTATCCAACATTGGAGGAGCACTACCACCACACAGACTGTAGTAGCTCAAGTAGGGCCAGCACCATCTTTTGAGGGCAGCTAGGAATGGTCAGTAATTGCTGGCCTTGCACCCACATTCCAATCCCAAACAAATGACCAACAATGTAGATATAAACTTACATAAGTAAAGAATTCACTGATGCACAAAATGCAGCAAAAGAGTACATATACTATTGGATTGCAATAAGTGATGTAAAATATCATATTGAATGATAACTGATAGTCCAAGCAGATCTTCTACAATTAGCGATTCATTCTGCATATACCACCAACCAACCATATTTGTCCTTCATGCACTTTATGAATGCGACTTTCCTCTACCAGTTTCCTTCCCTTACACACCTTAAACCAGCTTATATTTCAACTCTTTCTTGGACTCGAACGCAAGTTCTGTCGAAGGGTCATGAGGACTCGAAACGTCAACTCTTTTCTTCTCCGCCGATGCTGCCAGACCTGCTGAGTTTTTCCAGGTAATTCTGTTTTTGTTTTCCTTCCCTTACCTTCCTCGTTAGAAAACAATGATTTGTGATTGGATAATGGTTGCACAAACGCCTACATTCTTTCATTATTTTACCCATGGTCATACTTCTTGAGATCAGATATAGCATGTTAGTGGGCTGCTTGTTAGATATGTTAGATATTGGGCCTGGCTAAACTTCAATCTGAGTTTCTAGTCAGTATGGCTCAGTGCCACACTGTTTGATGCAGTTACCCAATAAGCTATGAACAGAGTATATTCATTAAAATCTTTGTAATTTATGAAGAAAGCAAATGAGTATGCTGTCTGCATTATGTTCCCTGTTTCATTTTAATACATTTAGACTTCTTGTTTAATGTCAACAAAAGGTTGTGGTTGAAATAACGCAGCATTATTGCACTCTTCATACATAGAGTATTGAACAAAATGCGTAAAGATGTGATGGTGTATGAGCAGTCAAGCAGCAAATCTGTCAAAAGTCTGCACCATAGACACTAAGCTGGCTTCTAGTACAACATCTTCTATCTGGCTTCCAACACATAAGTAATCAGGAAGACATACCCGATGATATTTCACAGCTATCTATGAAGCATCATAGAGGCAAATAAGAACTCAATGGTGTAAGAGGGAAGAGCCCTTTTCACTGCTTTGTGGCACTTTGCATTTGCAACCTGTCAGTCAGTGCTGCTGTATAATTCAGCTACTTAAATGTGCACAAGAGTAGAAAATAATTGCACTTTGATTCTTTGCTCTCTTATATCTCTTCCCCTCTCCCTGGGAAGTACAACACTTTCTATCCTTCTGATGCTCTACTTGAGATCTGACTCTATGGGCTGAATTTTCCCACTGTCGGGGTGGAAGTTGATGGGCAGGCGCACTTCCGATCAGCACCCCTGATTGGAAGCACGGCACATTTTACATGGGCGGGTCAATTAAGGCCCACCCAACGTGACGTCCGCACGGAAGCGCTGTCCGCTTCCTGTGCAGCTGGGGGGGATGCCTAAAATCGAGAGTGTGCTCTTTCGCTCATGCGCACGAAAGAGCGCACTCATCTCCCGGAGGCTAAGTGCTGCCTCAGGGAGATCACTTCTACTTTCAAAAGTATTAAAAACAGAAAAAAAAATTTCCCTTACATGTCCCTTCATGTGACAATGTCACATGAGTTGGGGCATGTTCATAATTTCCAAAAGAAACTTTATTAAAATTTTTAAAACCCTACATGAAACCTCATCCCGCCTGTGGATGAGGATTTATCTTTTTTCTACTTCCCGCCGGGGCTCCTGGCCTGCCCACCAACCTTAAGTTGGACAGGCAGGTCCACTAATTACTTTAATTGCGCTGTCAATGGTCTCAATTGGCCATTGACAGATCGGCGAGCGCGCAGTTGATTTTGCTGTGTCCCCGCCTTCCTGAAAATTTAAATGGGGCATGGTGACGTCGGGAGTTCCACTGGACATCACCGTGCGTCATTTTACGCGTCGGCGAGCGGGCCCCACCCCTGCTTGCCGACGATAAATTCCAGCCCTATATGTGTGAAGGAATCACAAGCAACACCTTGATATATAGTATAGGAATGCAAGAGCACAAGAAATAGGAGCAGGAGTAGGCCATATAGCCCTTTGAGCCTGCTCTGCCATTCAGTACAATCATGCTTGATTTTGGGCTTCAACCCCATTTTCCCACCCACACCCCATATCCCTTAATTCTCTGAGAGACCAAAAATCTGTCCATCCCAGCCTTAAATGTATTCAACAATGGAGCATCCACAACCATCTGTGGTGGAGAATTCCATAGATTCACAACCCTTTGAGTGAAGTAATTTTTTATCTCAGTCCTAAATGATCAGGCCCTTATCATGAGACTGTACCCCGTGTTTTACACTCCCCAACCAGTGGAAAGAATCTTTCAGCGTCTACCCCATCAAGCCCCTTCAGAATTTTGTAGGTTTCAATGAGATCACCTCTCATTCTTCTAAACTCCAGAGATCATAAGCCCAATGTACTTAGCCTCACAACATAGGACAACCCCCTCAACCCAGAGACCAATTTAGTGAACCTTTGCTGTACTGCCTGCAATGCGCGTATATGTTTTCTTAAATGTGGAGACCAAACTGCACACAGTACTCCAGATGTGGTCTCACCAAAACCCTGTACAATCATAGTAAGACTTCTTTATTCTTGAACTCATGCCATTTGTCTTCCTAGTTGCTTGCTGCACCTCCATGCTAACTCTCTGCATTTCTTGTACGACCACACCCAAATAAGTCTTTTTGAACATCAATACTTACAAGTTTCACACCTTTCAAAAAATATTCTGCTTTTCTATTCTTATGACCAAAGTGTCATACTTCCCTACATTATACTCCTTCTGCTATCAAAATGTATTGCTTCAGGAAACTGTCATAAAAACATTCTACAAACTCATCTTCTAGACCACTCTTGTAATTTCATACTTCCCTACATTATACTCCTTCTATCACAATGTATTGCTTCAGGAAACTGTCATAAAAACATTCTACAAACTCATCTTCTAGACCACTCTTGTCAAATTGATTATCCCAGTCTCTATGAAGATTAAAGTCCCCCACAATTATTACATTTCCTTTGTAACTAGCTCAGATAATTTCTTTTTTAAATGCTCTGCCCAACAGTATAACAACTGTTTGGGAACTTATAAATTACTCCTAACAGTGCTTTCTGACTCTTGCTGTTCCTAATTTCCATCTATACTGATTCTACTTCATGATATTCTGAGGCCAGATCCTTTCTCACTAATGTCCTTATGTCAGCCTTTCCTATCAGGGCTATCCCTCCTCCTTTGTCATTCTGTCTGTCTTTCCGAATTATTGTGTACCCTGAAATATTTATTTCCCAACTTTGATCACCTTGTAACCATATCTCTGTAATGGCAATTAGATCTAAATCATTTATCTCTGCTGGTGCCACTCATTCATCTATCATTGCAGATGCTCCATACATTCAGATAAAGAACCTTTAATTTCATTTTTTTCACATTCACTGCAATGACCTTATTTGTTGATGTACATTTTTTGTTAAACTTTCTGTTCCTTCCGGTCCCATTCTGCTTGTCTTTAGCCCCATTGCTATACTGTTCTGATGCTTCAACCCTTCTGTTTGGATTTCTAAATCTCCCTTCCCCTGAACCCCTCACCCTCAGTTAGTTCAAAGCCCTGTCCACAGCCCTGGTTATAAATTTGGCCAGGACACTGGTCCTAGCTCGGTGGAGCCTTTCGCAACGCAATAGCTTACTCTTCCTGAGTACTGATGCCAGTGTCTCATGAATTATAATTCCTTCCCAACACCAATTTTTGAGCCACACATTTAATTCCCTTATCTGCTTGACCCTATGCCAATTGACACATGGCTCAGGTAACAATCCAGAGATTATCTTTGATGTTCTGCTTTTTAATTTGTACCGTAACTCTTCAAACTCTCTTAACAGAACATCATTTCTTGTTCTACCTATGCTGATGGTTCCCATGTGGACCATGACAACTAGATTCAGCCCCTCCCATTCCAATTTCCTCTCCAGCCACAGTGGGATGTCCTTAACCCTGGCACTGGGCAGGCAACACAACCTTTGAAGCTTCCAGTCACGATAGTATCTATCCCACTGACTATACTGTCTCCTATCACTACCCCATTCCTTTTCGCTCCCCCCACTTGAATGCCATCATTCACCATGTTCCCATGGCCAGTCCATTCATCAACCTTGCAGTCCTCCTCATCCACAAAGGTAGCAAGCACCTTATACCCATTGGATAAAATCAGGGGCTAAGGATCCTCCGTCACTACATGCTGATTCCCCATACCTGCATGACTTGCAGTCACACCCTTCTGTCACTGACCATTGACCAACTCTAAGGTTCTGCCTAACCTAAGCCGTGTGATTGCCTCCTGGAATAAAAGGGTCCAGGTGACTCTCCTCCTCCCTGAGCCAAGGTTGCCTAAGCAGATGTGGTTGTTCAAGATTGCAGTGCATTCCACAAATTCCCACATGCTGCAGCCATGGCACACCGCCAGCCCTGCCATTTCTGTCCAACCTTATTTATTTGTCAATTAGTTAATAATTTACACAGCTAAAGTAATAGAAAGTTGCTCACCTAGCTTGAACGCAAAGGAAGAAACCTCATGAACTACTGGAAGCTGAAACAGAGTAGAACAAGGAACATCCCTTTGCCTCTCTGTACTGAATTCCCACTTGAACTAAATTACACACTCTGTCTACGTCTCACTCTGACGTGGTCTCCTCTCCGTGTGTCCCTTTACTTCATGCATTTTGAAAAACATATCTGCTTATGTAGAGTCCTTATGAGTCATTAATCATCTCAGTTCCGGGACATCACTGCAGGAGTACCTCAGGGTAGTGTCCTAGGCCCAACCATCTTCAGCTGCTTCATCAATGACCTTCCTTCCAACATAAGGTCAGAAGAAGGGATGTTCGCTGATGATTACACAATGTTCAGCACCATTCACGACTCAGATACTGAAGCAGTCCATGTTCAAGTGTACAAAGACCTGGACAATATCCAAGTAACAAGTGGCAAGTAACATTCATGCCACACAAGTGCCAGGAAATGATCATCTCCAATGAGAGAATCTAACCATCGCCCCTTGACATTCAATAGCATTATCATCACTAAATCCCCTATTATCAACATCCTGGGGTTTACATTGACCAGAAACTGAACTGGACTCACCATATAAATACTGTGGCTACAAGATCAGGTCAGAGTCTAGGAATCCTGTGGCGAGTAGCTCACTTTCTGACTCCTAACTCCTGTCCACCACCTACAAGGCAGAAATCAGGAGCGTGATGGAATACTCTCCACTTACCTGGATAAATGCAGCTCCATTAACATTCAAGAAGCTTGACACCATCCAGGACAAAACAGCCCACTTGATTGGCACCCCATTCTCCACCTTAAACATTCACTCCCTCCACCAACGACGTACAGTGGCAGCAGTGTGTACCATTTACAACATGCACTGCAGAAACTCACCAAAGCTCCTTAGACAGCACTTTCTAAACCCACGACCGCTATCAACTGGAAGGACAAGGGCAGCAGATGCATGCGAACACCACCACCTGGACGTTCCCCGCCAAGGCACACACCATCCTGACTTAGAAATATATCGCTATTCCTGAAATTCCCTCCCTAACAGCACTGTGGGCATAACTACACCACATGGACTGCAGAGGCTCAAGAAGACAGCTCAGCACCACCTTCTCAAGGGCAATTAGGGATGGACAATAAATGCTGGCCTAGCCAGCGTTGCCCACATCCCATGAGTGAATAAAAAAAACTAGCTAGCTTAGCGTCCTACAGTAATTAACACCTTCTTGAACCAACTAATTTCAACTGAATGACAGGTGATTGCCACTGCTCACTTGAAGGTTACAAGTTCTATGTCGGATACTGACACTTGATCTAAATTTAAACCAGTGAAAAAGTTTACCAGAACTAACCACCTGAACCAATTTTCCACCCGCGCACACCGTGTATGTTTCACTCTGGCATAGTCTTCTCTCCATGCGTCCCTTTCCTCTGCCCAAGGAGTACAAAAAGAAGTGCATCAGCAGACTGTTGAAAATGCATTAATGGCTAGAGATAATGAAACAGTAGGTTAAATTAGACTGTACATATAAATGAAACATATTTACTATTTCTTGTTATTCAGAATCTTACCAAAATAGTGACTTACCAGACACGACTCAAACACCTTCAGGCAGTGAAAGAAGGAAAGTACATCCTACAGTGCAGATCTGAACAGTCATTGAGGAATGAAACACAGAAGCAAAAATGTCGAATCCACACCATCAGCACTATCATTGCTCGTATCCAGGAGGAATGGCCCCAGTACCAGGGAGTACTTCGTAAAGTGACACTTGCACTAGCAGCACGGGGAACAGCATAGGAGGAACTACTGTAAAAGGATACACAAAAATTGCAGCAAACTAGTTGGTGAAGAAAACTAATATGGCAGGGAAAACATACATTAATAAAGATGGTTGTGAGTGGAACTTCAATTAATTAATTCAGTACAACACGATATATCTTTAAGTTACTGAGACCAAGGGGTGGCTTGCACACAGAATGTCTTTAAGAAAACATTTGAAATAGTTTTCTTATAATTCTGTAGACTCATGCTGATGCGAATTGATATGTTAAAATAAAAGTTTATTTGCTAATTTAATTTTGGTGATCAGATCATTTTACATTAATACAGAAAATGTCCAGAAGAAGTCAAATTAAGAAATAAATAACAGGGTGACATTTGGGAGAAAACTGATCAAGAAAGTAAAAGAGCATAGAATGTAATTTTGGATTTAATACACAGCTGTGAATAGGATAATAATTTTTGTTTTGTGAGGGCAGATGCAACAAATACAAGCAAAAGCTGATTAGCCAACTTAGGGAGAGGAAAATCAACTATTAATAGTATCACATGCAGTGTGTTTTTCATATCAGAAGGATCATAGGAAGAAATAAATGAATGGTGTTCAGGTTTAAAGAAGTGTGTAAAAGATGATACCTAGGTTTTTTCTGGGAACTAAATAATTGATTTCAGTGAATGGTCACTATTATTAAAGGTCAGTAAAAGTGAATTAGGTTAAGAAAATAATGTGCACAAAAAGTAGTAAACTCGTGCGGCGCAGAACAGTTGACTACATTAGGACAGGGAAAGGTTTGGGATAATTCTTCCCCCCCACTTTCTCACCTCTCAGCTGACTGCAACAAGATGTATTTTTGAAGAGGAGTGTTTTAATCCTTTGAGTGCTATGACTTTAAAGAACAGACACAAACATGCTTTCTTGTAAGTTTAAATCAAAAGAAAGGATAAACATTTATTTCCATAAACCATCAAAATGTAAATGCAACAAACACCCACTTGCCACACACACAGACAAAAGAAAAGATGATTTCTAGAGATGTAGCATGCATTTAAGATTACTAACAGAATAAAAAGAAATGGGTCACTTGTGTACACAGTCCTTAAGATGGTGGTTGAAAACACTGAAGGCCTGAAAGATTCTCTCCTGGTTCCTTGAAGACAAGTGGAGATTGGAAGTTTCTGGCTTTTCAGTCAAAATTGTGATGGAGCCTTGGTGTTCAAGAAATACTCTTACAGGTAAAATGAAAATAGCCAGTTTTCATTCCCCAAGATGAACACTTCCCGAGGTGCTGGTCCTAAACTGCCTTGCTGGGCTGCCTTTGAGGATTAATAGGGTATCGGCTTCCTCTCCAGCCAGTTTCAGTCATGTGATTGAAGTATTCCATTGTCCCCACAATGGGATGAAACTGATGTAATTGGCACGCAATGGGGAAATGTTTGATATCCCGTCAAACATTCCAGCTATTATCACCCTCCAGGAATTATTTGACATCCCACCTTCATGGGGTTGACATCTCTAGCTGCTATTGTCCTTTCAATCTTTTCCAATGAAGTGGTGAAGGATAGTTAATGAGCTCCTTGGAAGGCCATATGCATTTTAAGTATCTTCCCAGATGTATGTTATCATTTTTGTCTCGGTCTGTCCAGAAACCACTAAAGGAGTCACCTGACAGACTTAACTGTTATTGGTAGCATGAATTTGGAGCCAAAGATAATTTAAAGCGTGGCTATATTGGCATGGAAGGGGGGTTAGCAGCAGTTAGTAGAAACTGCAGTTTTATGACAGGCATTTTGTCCAGTAAGGCGTAGAGTCATAGAGGTCAACAGCACAGAAAAAGGCCCTTTGGCCCATTGAGTGCGCTGGTCAAACAAGCACCTAACTATTCTAATCCCATTTTCCAACACTAGGCCCATAGCCTTGTATGCCATGGCATCGCAAGTGCGCATCCATATACTTCCTAAATATTATGAGGGTTTCTGCCTCTACGACCCCTTTCAGGCAGTGAGTTCCAAATTCCACCTCTCTCTAGGTGAAAATATTCTTCCTCACATCCCCTCTAAACCTCCTGCCCTTTACCTTAAATCTATGCCTCCTGGTTATTGATCCCTCCACCAAGGGGAAAAGTTCCTTCCTGTCTACCCTATCTATGCCCCTCATAATTTTATGCACCTCAGTCATGTCCCCCCTCAATCTAATCTGCTCCAAAGAAAATAACCCCAGTCTATCCAATCTCTCCTCATAACTAAAAGTCTCCAGCCCAGGCAACATCCTGGTAAATCTCCTTTGCACTCTCTCTAGTGCAATCACATCCTTCCTATAATGCGGATTGCAGAACTGCATGCAATAATCTAGCTGTGGCCTAACCAGCATTTTATACAGTTCAGCATAACCTCCCTGCTCTTTATTTTTTATACCTCGGCTAATAAAGGCAAGTATCCCATATGCCTTCTTAACCGCCTTATCTACCTGTTCCGCTACCTTAAGGGACTGGTGAACATGCACACCAAGGTCCCTCTGATCTTTGGTACTTCCCAGAGTCCTACCATTCAGCGTGTATTCCCATGCCTTGTTTGTCGTGCTTAAGTGCATCACCTCACACTTATTAGGATTAAATTCCATTTGCCACTGATCAACCCATCTGACCAGCCGTCTATATCCTCCTGTAACCTAAGGCTATCCTCCTCACTGTTTACCACCCCACCAATTTTCGTGTCATCCACGAACTTACTGATCAACCCTCCTACATTCAAATCTAACTTGTTTATACATACCACAAACAGCAAGGCCTCCAACACTGATCCCTGTGGAACCCCACTGGACACAGGTATCCAGTCACAAGAACATCCCTCGACCATCACCCTCTGCTTCCTGTCACTTAGCCAATTCTGGATCCAATTTGCCAAATTGCCTTGGATCCCATGGGTTCTTACTTTCCTTATCAGTCTCCCATGTGGCATTTACATGAAGATGCTAGCAAGTACTGGATTCTCTTTGTGACTCAGTTATCAACTAGTTTTACAGGTATACTGAAATAAGTCTTCTTATCTAACCAGGAGTATTTATTGAATTATTTATTTGTGGTCACAACAAGGAATGGTTAATATTATTTAATGCTTTCTGTTTCTGCAAGCTGCAGAGAATACATCTTCCTGACTGGAGAAGAGAGACTTTGTTCAGGAAGACTTGGAAAAAATATGCATTGATTGTTACTATTGTCATTGGATGGGAACCAGTCTCACAGATCATTCATGTGTATGCTGATATGAAAACTATACTTACCTCATTGAGAGTGGAGGTTGGGAACTCCAACTCCTGGTGGACCTCGGAGCTTTTGCGCATGGCAGATAGGGAGCAGCTTCATATGCGCAGTTCTGCATTTTTTTCATTCTTTGGGCCCAAAGCACTGGCACAGAGAAGAAACACAGTGTGAAAACCTGAGTCAGGTGACTGGGAAAGGAGCGCCATGGAGATTAGTTTCCCAGGCAGAGGACAAGGGGGAGGGAGGGGAACAGGTATAGGCCCAAGATGGGAGAACAGACAGGGAGAGACCCCAAAAGGGAGAGGGGGCAGGGAGAGGCCCCAGAAGGAAGTCCCAGGTAGGGGACAGAGACAGGTCTTCGTTAATAAAGGGAGGAGCAGAGAAATGGACTCCAAACAGAAAAAGGGCTGCTGTTAGCACACTAAGTGAAGTAGGCTCAAGTGAAGCCCTGGGAACTGAAAAGGGCTAATGAGAAGCCCTGAAGATCTAAGAAGGCAGAAAAAGGTCGGTGACCATTGGGGCATAGGTACCCCTTTGGAGCAGTAGTGTCCTGCTTGGCACAGCTGAAGAGCTGAAGTTGTGCTTGTGATCTGGTGCTTGTGTACATGCTTGGGAATCCTGAGAAACAGAATCTTAGGAATCGAGATTTAAATCTGTGAAGTGGGCTACTGTTAATGCTGGCCAAATTGGAGCAACTTTAGGAGAGAATTCCCAAGTTAGATCTTCGAAGATGAAGACTGGAATTCCTCATGCGAGAGTTTCAGTAAGATTGGTTGACTTTGTTTACTGATGTCTGGGTGGGTTGTTGAGAAATCTGTGGAATCCTCCACTCTTGAGATTTGTTAGAATGGAGAACGAGGCTCAGGATAGTCAAGGGGATTCTTTCTTGAATGCCAAAGTGAGGCAGGCTGCCGAAGGTTATAGGGGTTTTCTCTCACAGGGGTAAATGTTCATTACTTCTGCAACAAAATAAGTAAACAAATTAATATCTTGAAAGCTACTGGGGCAAATCAGTCATTGATGGTGGCTGATGATATAATCGTGTTCCAGATGGTTTGACGAAAGAGAAAGTATTATTGGGAATCTTTGTGGGAGGTTTTAATTTTTAAGACCTTGATATCAAATCCCCATCCACGATGGACAGGAGAAGGCTGGGGATGGGTAAAAATTAAAAAATGGAAAATGTGTCCCCAATCTACTGCTATATGTTCATAGCTGCTTTTAGAGTGGGGGATTCCAAAACGTCCAATGAGCAGGATTGCTCACCTGGACCCTCAAGGACCCCGTTGGCCCCACTCTACCAATCTCTCGCTCCTTCTGGGACTGCTGGCTTCCCTCCCTCCCTCCCCTACCAAGTCCCAATTGCCACATGCTCTTTGCCCCAATTGTGATCAACCTCTCTGCCTCAGCCCAAGAGCATTGTTCTCTATGCTATGATTAGGGCTAACTTCCCCATCACCATTAAGTCCTGAATGGCAACCTTCCCCTCTCATAATTATTACAGACCATCCTCTCAAGACGCCCCAGCTGAGGCCTCTTGCCATTGCTTTCCCTGCCTGTTCTGATGAAAGGTCACTGATGTTATATTAACTTTAATTCTCTGCTACCTAACCTGTTAAGCTTTTCCAGCATTTTTCTGTTTTTAACTCAAATTTACAGAATCCATAGTATTTTGCTTTTATCAGCTGTCAATGTGGCCAGCTGCCAGACTAGAAACAGAAGGAAAACAAAAGGAAAACATGATAACAAGGTCCTGCCATTAAATTTGGCAGGACCTCTGCATTTCCTGCTTTGCTGGGTTCTTTGGCCATTTTCGGCCTCCCTCCACCTTCCCCGCCTCCCTGTAAATATCCATAATTAGATTGGTGATAATGCTGAAAAAATTGCCTCCAGGTGAAATCATTTTTTGAAATTCTAGTCAACAGATTCAGATGAATTGCTTAATGAAAAACTTTGTTCACCAAAATCAAGTATTGTGATCAGCTGTATTTTACATCTAGCATGAATTGCTCATCCGCTGAGGAACTGGAGTGCTGTTTGTAGGTATTGCAGTATTTCAGAAAGAACAAAGTTCTATGAGGCAAAGACTAAGCAATCAAAGTAAACACATGTGCACAGAAAACTTAGATTAAGACATTTCCCTTCATATCTGCAAGAACAAGTGGGTATAATATATGTGCTTTCACTAAGACCTAATTTTACTTGTTTGTTCAAGCCAACAAATGTTTGGGGTCTTTTGTGCTCCGTTGTTGTCTCTCAGTTTTGTCCAGTTTAATTATTATACTGCTTGAGAATTAGTTTCAATGTGCAGATAAATGAAAGAGGAAGCAAGTTATTTTAAGTTCCTTCCTCATGCCTTGAATGTTTGTGTACTGCAAGAACGGCAGAACCAATTATGACATTGACTTCTCTATAACAAACAAGTCATTTCGTGACTGGCAATTCACATCTGGGTATAACTTTGTTGATTTTGAGAGTTCTGAACAATCTTTTGTTAAGTTCTCCTTCAATTAATGACCTTAATCTAAATCCCAGCCCCCAACAATGTACTCTGTTGGAATGTGCTGCAACCCATCTGTGTTTGAGACCAAAGAGGATGTTGTCATTTTGAGGCACGTGCCTTAATTAAATGGAAGTTGTAAGCTGCATGTACCTAATGAGCATACCAATGCAGCACACTGGATTCAGGACAGTGTATTATTGACGCACACCGTTATAAATGTACAAATCACAACAAATGAGTGGATTAAGAGTTACATCATGACTGGTGAACCTCCAGGATTGCTGGTCAATTTGTGCCTCTTCACTGATTGCTTTTGCACAAATGACAAATTGTCCTTAGCCTCTCAGTTATTTTTAAGAACTCATTGGTTTGCACATTAATTGCCCATTAAACTCAGGGCAGAAAATTAGGTCTGGTAATTAAGAGTGCAAGTACTTTTTTTTAATATCATCACAATTGTTAATGCAATGCCAATCACCCTCCCTGGTCCAGAAATGAACAGCTGAAGTCTCATTCATTCAGTTGGAAAATTGTTCTTGGAGATTTTAAAAATGATAAATTGTAAATGTTTTCATTTTTTTTCTCTTATACTAATCCTTTTCTCCATTTTTTTTTTCTTTTTATATCTGATTTAACTCTAATTCAGCCAACCTAATTCACCCTCCATCTCAGTCATTCCTCTGTTTCTTTCTCAATCCTGAGATCTTATTGTTTAAGGAAATACATTGTTGGTCTCACATTTATGATCCTAGGCTAGACCCCCAAGTTTTTGGTAAGATCTGGTTAGGGATCAATAACGTTTTGTTAAAATAGAAAAAGTTTGAGATTCAAGGAATTAGCTAGTTCTGTTGAAGGGTCGTGAGGACTCGAAACGTCAACTCTTTTCTTCGCCGATGCTGCCAGACCTGCTGAGTTTTTCCAGGTAATTCTGTTTTTGTTGTGATAGTGATACAGAGATCTTGTTTTGTTTCCCTGCACTTTATGATTAACTGCAAGCCAATCGTACAGCAAGACCTTTGGATCTGGGATAGAGTGGTGAGGCTGTCACATGGTTTATGTCCCATTTAGCACACATGTCCCTAAAATGTCTGCCCATGTACTGTGGCCCATTATCCAACATGATTTTTTTCAGGTATACCGGAGAAGCTGAAAAGTTGAACTCATTGTGTCTGCCACGGACACATTTGAGGTATTCTCCAATTGCCTGATGATTGGAAACATGGAAAAGTAGTCAGTGACTAGGAGAAAGTCGTTGCCATGGATCGGGAATAAATCTGTTGCAATTTTAGACCAAGGATATGATGGAACCTCATGAGGGTGTAAAGGTTCTTTGCATTGATGTGGCTGGTCTGTGGCATGCTCCGCATATCCTCACTGTCTACGCAATATTGTTGTTGATCCCTGGCCAATACACAGTATACCCTGGTAGGTGCCTTGTTTGCTCTATGCCCAAAAGCTGATGATAATATGTCTTAGTGAAGAGCTTAGGGTACAAGCACTATTTTTCCCTTGAAAATCACACCTCTTGAAATACCTAGTTCATCTCTATACTGCCAAAAACATCTGAGGGTGTCTGGCACTTCTTGTATCAGGCCAACCTTCTATAATGACTCTCCATAATGCCTTCAATCGTGGATCATTTGCTGTTTCCTCCTGAAGTTGGTTGCACTTGTGCTGATAAAAATTCATCAGATCGACCTTGAGTACATTTATGTGCATTTCTATGCCATCTACTTGTAGGTCTAGCAAAACATCTGCAGTTTTTTTCAGATTGGATAACCTGCTCAGCACGCCTGAAGTAACCATCTTGCTACCAGATTTGTAATGGACTTCAAAGTCTATCCTTGAATTTTTATCAGAAGTCATTGTGGTGCACTTGTTAGTGGCTTGCACCGAATCATTTCAAATGGTTTGTGGTCAGTTTCCACAATGAATCATTTACTAAATAGGTACATGTGGAACTTTGTGATAACAAATACCAGAGCGAGTGTCTCACACTCTATGTTTGGATTGCCCTTGTGATAGACTTTTGGAACAATTGGTTTGCCATCTTGTGTAATGCACACTCCTAATCCTTTTTGAGATGCTTTGACCTCGAAGATCATCCCCTTTCTTGGGTTGCAGTATTGTAGAACACATGTCTTTCTTGACAATGCCTGTTTAAGTGACTCAAACATATGTTGATGGTCCTCCTGCCATACATATGGAACTTCCTTCCTTAGCAGCTCTCTAAGTGATGATGTTGCATCATCAAAGTTGAGTACGTATGTCTTAGAAGATGAAAAATCAGAGGCATCTCTGCAAGTCCTCTTTGTCCTGGGGAGTAGGCATGTCTCATACATCTTTGAGTTTGCTTGTGTCAGGACAAATCCCAGAACTTGAATTGACAAAACCTCAAAAGTTAATTTGACCCATGTTCACTTGGCATTTCTTGCTGTTGAAGTTGAATCCTTCACGATGTGTGGCTGCCATCAGCAAGTGTAGATTTCAGCCATGCTCTTCTTTGGTTTTGCCCATCACTGCAATATCATCTGTGATGCATATGCAACGAGGGATATTTTCAGTAATTCTGTCCATTTGCTGCTGGAACAGATCCTGACTGATGGATAAACCAAAGGATAATCTCTGAAAGCAGTATCTTCTGAATGGTGTCCTGAAAGTAGTGATTTCCTGAGATCCCTCTGTCAAATAAACTAACCAATATCTGTGTTTAGCGTACAACTTGGAAAAAAACATTGCTCCTGTGAATTTGGGATTCAATTCTACTAATGTTCGAATTTTGTGTGGGCACTATTTTTAGACCAAGATATAGACCTCTTGGTTATAAGCATATCCAGATTTTGCCATCTTTTTTCTGTACACACACGATGGAACTACATGTTGTATTGTCTGAATCAAAATGGACTGCCCAATCTGCCTCTGATCTGGCTACCCAACAAATCAGGTACTCACTGCTCTGTGAAACACTCACTGTAGCGGGACTCTACCTCCTGAGGTCTTCAATGCATATACAGCCTTGTACCACACAAAATCTCATCTGTGGCTTTCCCTGTGATCTTCAAATCTTCAACATTTTATTTAAGAGGAACCATGCTGCTCACTATGTTGCATTTCTGTTTGGTGAGTTTGTATTAAGCAATCTCACACATGACTGGTAAACTAACATAGGTTCAGTTTATTTGGAGATGTAGTAAAGAATCACTCAGCAGGCAGATTTACTATAAAGATTCAACAGCTATTGTTAACCAGAATGTACAGCTGAAATTCTTTCATACTCCATGTTCTTATCTAAACTGAAAGCTCCTCTGAACAATGACTGCTGGTCACATTGTTTACATATTGACTACTTACTCGTTAGCATTTTCTCTCAAAGATATCTCGACTATAAGAGAACCCCTTCATCCCAGGAGTCTGTTGAGTCAATTTTCTCTGAACTACTTCTAATGCAATTATATCCTTTTTTAAGTAAGGAGATCACAACTGTACTCTGTACTCCAGACATAGTCTAACTTAGGCCCTGTACAGCTGTGGCAAGTCTTGCCTAGTTTCATAATTGAATACGCTTGCACTAAATGCCAACATTCCATTTTCCTTTCTAATCATTTGCTGTTCCTCTTTTATGCCAACTCTTCAAAGCCCTCAATTCCCTGATATTTCAAAAGTCTATCTACCTCCTCTTTAAATACTTTGTGATCTAATCGCCACATATTCTCTGGGGCAGAGAATTCCATTCATTCACTGTCTCCTGAGAGAAGAAATTCCTTCATATCTCAGTTTTAAATGAGTGTCCTTTTATTCTGTAACTATGTCCCCCAGTTTGAGATTGCCCCACTCGTGGAAACATCTTCTCAACATCTACCCTGTCAAGCCCCCTCAGAATCTTGTGTATGTTTCAATAAGATCACCCCTTATTCTTCTAAACTCTAGTGAATAACGGCCTAACCTGTTTAGCCGTTCTTGATAAGTCAACCCCTTCTCCCAGGAATCAGCCTAGTGAATCTCTTTTGAACTGCCTCCAATGCCAGTATATCTGAAACTGTACACAGTAATCCAGGTGAGGCCTCACCAACACTCTGTACAGTTGTAACAAGACTTTCCTATTTTTAAACTCTGAACCACTAGCAATACAGGCCAAAGTTCCATTTGTCTTCTTAATTACTTGCTGCACCTGTATGCTAACTTTTCAGACAGTAGCTGCTGACATTGGTTCTGCTGTCATTTACAGCTCTTCTCCATGCATCTTTTTCTGACTTTCCTTGTCCAGTTACTACCCACTTTTGCCTTGCAACATTAGCGTAATTTAAACCTTCTTGTCTTCCACTCTGTCCCAGACCTTTCCTTTTATTCCTTGCTCCCCTCCCACACTTTGCCTCTGTACTTGCTTAAATTGCTAAACTTATTGCGCATCGAACTTTTTCCCATTCTGATGAAAGGCGACTAACGTGAAACATTAAGACTCCCTCTCCACCGATACTGCCAGACCCGCTGAGTTTCACTTTTTTGTTTTTTTTATTTCAAATTTTCAGTATCTGTAGTATTTGTTTTTGTATTTGTGCTTCTATACCAGTTGCGTATGCATTTATATTGTTTGATGACCACACGATAAAAATACACTTTTAAGAATTGTGAACATCGAGGAAAATTCGGGAGTGAAATTCACAACGATCGAGTGATGCCCATTGTAAACCTAATAGAACAGAAGAAAACTGCGCCTTTTCAAGTTAGAATATACATCAGACGCAGTTACATTTTCAAATGATCACATTGAAGATCCCTCCTCTAATCAATGAACTTTGCGTCTGGGAATCTTTTAACGCAAATATTAAATAACATTTCGAAATTACTTTGAATTTCCTGATGTCGCGCACAACTAGGTAACAACAACATTATTTTTTTAAGTGTGAAAGGGAAGCATTGTGGACAGATTGGGAACGGTGATGCAAAGTTACCTCTCCCCATCAGCCATGTTCTCCGTTGCTAAGAAACAACAACAACCACCTCGGCCGCTGCCAGAGTCACGTGTCGGACTGTACCACTGTTTGGGGAGGGGGATTTAAGCCTTGACTGTTCGGGGCTTCAATAATGGGAGGTGAGTGGGGGAAATAATGATCCCCCCCCCCCTCCCGTGGTGGGTGGACTGTGAAGCGGATCTCGTGCTTCACTCAGGGAGGCGATGAATTGTGTGTCGGCTCTTGGCACAAAAGATCCCATTATATATATATAAAAAAAAAAACCGCGGTGCTCATTAATGCTCATTTATTGATCAATGTATGAGATGTGGCTGTTGTAAAGTGGGCGTTGCTGCGGCTCCCGCATTTCCCCAGCCGCAGCTACTCGGCTCCTGGCGAGCGTCTCGCTTCATTCCTGGTTTCCGATCCAGGATCGGCCTCACACACAATGAACCGGAACCTCTTGCTGTTCTGCCAACGTTTCTCCAGGTTCAACGTGTCCCACAATAGCAGGAAAAAGGTTCGGGTGCAGCTGTTCACGTTGCAGCCCCAATGTAGTCTTTGAAGGGTCGCCGAGGCAGCCGCACTGAGTTTCAAGAGGGTAAGCCCTCCCATTTCTCGTTCCAAGTCATTATGTTTCATTGTAAAGTATTTTGAGTGGTTTACTCACGTCAGAAAGTACTTGAGGTTTGAGATGCTTCTTACTACCACGGCTGAGAGAGCGCTTTAAAAGGCGCACCTTTGTCCACTGGAGAGGTTAGCCGCAAAGGAGCACTGGCCACTTCAGACACCAAAAGCAGTGACAGTTTAATTTACATTGACAATGCTGATAGACTGTAAATCTGCTTTTATAGTCTTTTTAAAAAAAATCCTAGTTTCCTCATTGTTGAAGGCACTGACTACTGTTGAGTGTAGTTCCCCAAGCTTTCATGATTTCACAGAATCTCACAGTGCAGAAGAGGCCCACTAAGTGGCATCTAGTCACTAACTAGACGTGCATGTTGACAGGTTCTTTGACCCTGGATCTGGAGTAAATCACCTTTTTGATTTGAAGACAATAACAAAGGTTTTGAATCGTATGTTTTGAGGAAGAGAAGTCAATGGAAGTTAGCAAGGACATTGGTGAACGAGATTTAGACTAGGACAGGATTTAAACCATTTGGAGTTTGAACGAGGTGGAATTTGGGAGGGTGATAAAGGGGTCATTGGAAAACTTAGTCTTGAGCTAACAGACATGTAGTAGAGAAACTAAGTGGCATGGTGATCAATTGGATTTGAGATTTGAAGTTAGCCCAGGGCACAGATGGAACTCTGAGATTGGTGCACTGTGTGCCTTAGTCTGAAGAAGCAGCTCAGAAGAGTTGTGTTTATGGCAAGTTCTAGCTTAGCTACGTTTGATGTCAAATGATAATGTGATAAAACTGAGGTACACATGGAGTCAAGATTGATAGTGGAAAGATAAAGCTCTATATTGTTATAACACTTATGGGAATTGCCACATCCCTTCAGATAACTTCTTTGAGGGGCAGCATATAAGTGAGGAAAAGAAGAATACCATAATTGAAAACATGGGATACCCCACAACTGATGATGTAGGGTGAGAAGAGAAGCTATTGCTGAACGCCTGCTGATGACATTGAAAGTATACATAAAATCAAAACAATGTGACCTCTAAGTGTACCATGCAGAAAAGACAATGGATGGGAATGGAATGAAAAAATAACCTGGGTTTATATAAATCCTTTCATGACCATGAGATGCTGCAAAGCATTTTGCATCTGATCAAGTACTTTTGAGGCATTACTGTTATAATGTCACAATGTGATATAGACCCGATAATCTGTTTTAATGTTTAGTTGTGGAATAAATATTGTTTGGAGCACTGCAAACTCCCCTATTTGAAGTGTCCTGGGGTATTTTTTGCCCACCTGAGAGGACAGCATCAATTTAACATCTCATCCAAAAGTCAGCACCTTGGAAATTACCACTTTCGACACTAATTGTCAAATATCAGAGAGATGCAGGAAGACAAGCAGGGATTGTACGCCATGGCTGCAAAGAAAGGGGGAAAGGAGTTGGCATTTGTGCAGGAGATTTCATCTAGAGCTAAGGATGGTTTTTTTGGTAGAGACTGTTTATCGCTTACCACAGAGCCAACTTCTCCAAATCAATACCCTCTAAGGATATTGTTGTACTCATCCAGGCTGAGGAACGTTGTCATGAATGGGGAGGGCCTTTGTCCACAAGGTAGTGAACATTCTGGATTGTGGTGTTGAGCAGGTGGAAGTTGGAGAATAATGGATGAAGAGAATGTTCTGCTGTCCCCACAAACTAGATTTCATATTTGTTGGAAAAAGGGGATGACATGATTAGAATTGCTATTCTGGGAAAGGCAGTGACAGATGCTTTGTTTGTCGCAGCTGAACATGCTTAGAGTAGAGAATGCTATGGCCACATTCATGAAGGAATTGAACCTGAAATGATGACAGGAGAGGAGCTGACATTCAGGAGTCCAGGGTAAGACCAACTGGTGGAATATATGATCCTTGGATATGTAGCTGGACTGTTCAATTACTTAAACATGGCTATTGAAATAATTGTAAGATTGCAGTTTATGGCTCTGTTGGAGGCTATCAGATTTTATCTTTGTCAAAATTTAAGGCTTGCCAGCCAGAAATTGCTATCAACATTGCTTTGGCTCCTCCTTTTTCCCAGACTTGACATTTTTTGTTCCTGCAAGCATATTGTCATTGTATTGTACTCCTCAATTCAGAAGGAAAAGACTTTGCAAGGGATTGAAGATAAAGAAAGACGCATAACACATGTATATTTGAAACAAATGTGATTTTATGCACTGTATTCCTCATCCTTGGAATTTCTTAAATAACCTGCCAAAAGGAGTGAAGTTAACTGCCCTTTTCACCAAGTGCCTTTTTATCATGGTGCAAATCTGAAGTTTTTTTTTACCAAATCAGTGATCTTTTTGCATGGCACAATTGATATAGAGAACACAGTGAACTGACACTTAAGTTTCCAAAATTCTCTTTAAAGGATGTAGGAAGTTGTAGTTTAAAACTGCCTTTTCATTGTTTGTGCATGTATAGTATCCCTATTTGTATAGCCCTCCCAATAATTTATACTGATTAAAGTATTATGTTGTTCCTGCGGAGCATAAACTGAGTACTTTTAAAATATTTAATTGCTTCACTTTGCCATCACTCCCAACATATTAGCACCTGCAGTTTATACTTGGTGATAGTTTGATGTAAATTTTCAGGGTATTTGGTGTACATGATAGCTGCTTCAGCTATTGATATTTCCAGGGAATGCCTATACATAGAACTTCCAGAAACACAATATTCTCTCTGGGAACATTATGGAACTGACACCCTTGGAGGCTTGGTCTGGGATTTGAGTTTTATGATGCAAATTGAGGAAGTATTGTGTTCTACAGGATATTTTAATTATTCTAAATTCTTGATGAATTTTGGGCAAAAATTGTGAAATCTTGCAGTTTAAAGAGGCCACTTTAAAACTTGAACCAAAGCAAGTGAGGTAGGTGATAACTGAAATTTGTATCCCAAATTCAAATATATTCAGTGATGTTTTTATAATGAATAGTGATTATGATGTGGATCACGCTGCTTGTAATGCCAGGTGCAGGTTCTACTTGCGTTGCTGACCTGTCATTTTATTATTGATTGTTGCTATGGCAGCAACTGGCTGCTTAATCCTTTGAGGGCTACAGGACTAATTCTGTATAATGGGAATTAAAGTAATGTTTGAAATTATGTATGAATGATTTTTGTACTAAATATATTACTAAAAGGCTTTGGAGATTTAAGTAAATGAAACAGTAGTCCACGTCTGAGAGTTGAATAAATGCAGGGAGAAAGGAGATGTTAATTAGGCTTATACCACAAAAGGAGTATAAGTAAAGCTATAGCATGATAAACAAAATATTAATTGCATGAGTAAAATGAGAGTGAATTTTGTACTGACTGAGTCATACCTAGCAATTGTATTCATGAGCTTAGCGAAAATTACTTGCAGCACAGGGCACAGATTAATTTGTCCTCTCTGTAGGAAACTCTTTCAGTGCTGCCGGCCTCTTTCCCAGTGCCCCCCACTGACCCCTTATACACCCACTGTGATGCAAAATCTGTACATTTCAGGATGTGCGTTGTTATCCAATGACAATCTGAATAATAATACTTGGATAAGAGCTTCTGTTACCTTGACTCTCAGTCCCAAGATTCTTGGCTTTAAGTTTAATTCTTGGCATTTGAATTTTTCTCTTGGCAGTATCAACGTTTGTGTCTAAAATCAGCATTACCGCTGCCAATGTCTGCGTTAACATGCGTTTACGTTTACCCCCAGGCCACAAATGCAAGCTGTAAATCCATCTGCAATCCAATCTGTACCTTTTTTAGATTTTTTTTTTGGAGAGGGGGCAATAATGGCCTATGATTTTTTTTTAAATTATGAAATAACACTGCCTTATACTCTTCATGGACTCTCTGGGATCTGTACAATATGATGTAGAATGTCAATAGCAACCATTGGGTACCCTGACATTAAGTCTCTAACTTGGTTGAGAGGAGACATGAAAACAGCTTGGGTAAAACAATGTACTGATGGCTTTAAGTGCTCTTTCTTTATTCTTTCATGGGATGTGGGTGTCTCTGGCAAGGCCAACATTGATTCCCATCCCTAACTGCCCTTCAACTGAGTTGCTTGCTAAGGCATTACAGAGTGCAATTAAAAGTCAACCACATTGCAGTGGGTCTGGTGTCACATGTAGGCCAGACCAGGTAAGGATGGCAGATTTCCTTCCCTAAAGGACATTAGTGAACCAGATGGGCTTTTACAACAGCATTTATTGCCCATCCCTAATTGCCCTTGAGAAGGTGATGGTGAGCTGCCTTCTTGAACCGCTGCAGTCCATGTGGTGTAGGTACACCTACAGTGCTGTAAGGGATGGAGTTCCAGGATTTTGGCCCAGTGACAGTGAAGGAACGGCGATATATTTCCAGGTCAGGATGGTGAGTGGCTTGGAGGGGAACTTCCAGGTGGTGATGTTCCCAAGCGTCTGCTGTCCTTGCCCTTCTAGATAGTAGTTGTTTAAGGAACCTTGGTGAGTTTCTGCAGTGCACCATGTAGTTGATACACATTGATGCCACTGTGCGCTGGTAGTGGAGGGAGTGAATGTTTGCGGATGGGGTGCAATTCAAGTGGGCTGCTTTATCCTGGATGGTGTTGAGCTTCTTGAGTGTTATTGGAGCTGCACTCATCCAGGCAAGTGGAGAGTTTTCCATCACATTCCTGACTTGTGCCTTGTAAATGGTGCCTTATAGATGGTGGACAGACGTTGGGGAATCAGGTGGTGAGTTACTTGCTGCAGGATTCCTAGCCTCTGATCTGTACTTGTAGCCACAGTATTTCTATGGCTAATCCCATCCTGTTTCTGATCATTGGTAATCCCCAAGATGTTGATAGTGAGGGATTCAGCGATGGTAATGCCATTAAATGTCAAGGGATGATGGTTAGATTCTTTTTTGTTCGAGATGGGATGAACGTTACTTGTCAGTTGTCAGCCCTAGCCTGGATATTGTCCAGATCTTGCTGCATTTGAACATGGACTGCTTCAGTGTTTGAGGAGCCGTGAATGGTGCTGTACATTGTGCAATCACCAGTGAGCATCCTCACTTTTAACCTTATGATGGAAGGAAGGTCATTGATAAAGCAGCTGAATGTGGTTGGGCCGAAGACACTACCCTGAAGAACTCCTGCAGTGATGTCCGCGAACAACCACAATCATGCTCCTTTGTGCTAGGTATGACTCCAACCAGCGAAGAGTTTTCCCCCTGATTCCCATTGACTCCAGTTTTGCTAGGGCTTCTTGATGCCACACTCGGTCAAATGCTGCCTTGATGTCAAGGACAGTCACTCTCACCTCACCTCTAGAGTTCAGCTCTTTTGTTCATGTTTGAACCAAAGCTGTAGTGAGGTCAGGAGCTGAATGGCTCTGGCGGAACCCAAACTAAGCATCAGTGAGCAGGTTAGTGCTAAGCAAATGCTGCTTGATAGCACTGTCGATCACCCCTTCCATCACTTTACCGATGATTGTGAGTAGACTGGGGTGGTAATTGTATTTGTCCTGCTTTTTGTGTACAGACATACCTGGGCAATTTTCCACATTACTGGGTAGATGCCAGTGTTGTACTGAAACAGCTTGGCTCGGGGCGTGGCAAGTTCTGGTGTACAAGTCTTCAGTACTATTGCTGGAATGTTGTCAGGGCCCATAGCAGTACTATTGCTGGAATGTTGTCAGGGCCCATAGCCTTTGCGGTATCCAGTGCCTTCAGCTGTTTCTTGATATCTCGTAAAGTGCATTGGATTGGCTGAAGACTGGCACCTTGATGCTGGGGACCTCCAGAGGAGACTGAGATGGATCATCCACTTGACACTTTTGGCTGAGGATTGTTGCAAATGCTTCAGCCTTATCTTTTGCACTGATGTGCTGGGCTCCATCATTGTGGATAGGGATATTTGTGGAGCCGCCGCCTCTTGCAGTGCGTTTTTTAGTTGTCCAACACCATTTACTACTGAATGTTGCAGGACTGAAGATCTTAGCTCTGATCTGTTGGTTGTGGAATCGTTTAGCTCTGTCTATTACTTGCTGCTTATGCTGTTTGGAATGCAAGTAGTCCTGTGATGCAACTTCACCAGGTTGACACCTCATTTTTAGCTATGCCTGGTGCTGCTCGTGGCATGCCCTCCTGCACTTTTCTTTGAACCAGGGTTCTTCCCCTGGCTTCGTGGTAATGGTAGAGTGGGAGATATGCTGAGCCATGAGGTTACAGATTGTGGTTGAGTACAATTCTGGTGCTGATGATGGCCACAGCGTCTCATGATTGCCCAGTCTTGAATTGCTTGATCTGTTGGAAATCTATCCCACGTAGCACAATGGCAGTACCACACACACCATGATAGAGGGTATCCTCAATGTTAAGATGGGACTTCATCTCCACAAGGACTGTGCGTTGGTCACTCCTACTGATACTGTTATGGACAGATGTTTTTCTCTCTTATTGGTTCCCTCACCACCTGTCGCAGGCACAGTCGAGCAGCTCTGGCCTTTAGGACTCGGCCAGCTTGGTCTGTAATGGTGTTGCCCAGCCACTCTTGATGATGGACATTGAAGTCCCCACCCAGAGTATGTTCTGCACCCTTGCCTCAATGCTCCCTCCAAGTGGTGCTCAACAAGGAGGAGTACTGATTCCCGGAGGGACAGGACATGCCCAGGAATGGTGATGGTGGTGTCTGGGACATTATTTGTAAGCTATGATTCCGTGGTATGACTTTGTCAGGCTGCTGCTTGACTAGCCTGTGAGACAGCTCTCCCGTACAAGCCCCCAAATGTTAGTAAGGAGGATTTTGCAGGGTCACCAGAGCTGAGTTTGCTGTTGTCATTTCCAGTGCTTACGTCGATGCTAGGTCATCCATTCCTTTTAGACTTTTTAGCAGTTTTGATACAACTGAGTGGCTTGCAAGGCCATTTCAGAGGGCATTTAAGAGTCAACCACATTGCTGTCGGTCTAGAGTCACATGTAGACAAGGCCAAGTAAGGACAGCAGGATTCTTTGCCTAAAGGACACGAGCGAACCAGTTGGGTTTTTCCGACAATCGACAATGGTTTCGTGGTCACCATTAGACTTTTAATTCCAGATTTTTTTAAATTGAATTCAAATTTCACCATCTGCCATGGTAGTATTCAAACCCTGGTCCCCAGTGCATTACCCTGGGTCTCTGATTTACTCGTCCAGTGATTTTATTAATTGAATTTAATCGGATTTGAACCTGTGTCCCTAGCACATTAGCCTGGGCCTCTGGATTACTAATCTAGTGACATTACCACTACACCACCATCTCCCCAGGTTTGAATGGATACTGGAGATGCATTACCATTCTCCAGTATGGTTACTATACCTAAGGTTATGATGCTGTAGGAAACTAACTTCTGTGCAAGAGAGAAAGGAGTTTCTTTGCACCCCAATTCCCCTACCCATGATCCTGTTCCTTAATCACCACCATCATTAGGCCCGTTTTTTTTCCTCTGCATCTAAAGGTAATAGTTTGGAAAGAAAGGATCTTACCAAACTGGGGTAGTTGAAATCTGCTTTTGTTTTCCTGGTAACTGGAAGATTAATATTATCCTATTAGTTAACTTTATTTTCTCTATCTGCATTAATTTTGATTGTTCTCAGGAAGACTGGATAGGTTGGAAAAACTAATATGACCAGTCTTGATCAGCAGAAGCAAATCTCACATTGGCTGATCAGTATTAACAGGAAGCCTGGAGTGGATTGTTTTATATTATCAGACATATTGTGGCAGGAGACAGGCAATACCCATACGTCAAATGCATTAAATAACCAGGCACATCAAATTTTGGTCAACAGGTTGTTAGTAACTTGGATTTTACATCGGCTACCTGTTCAAAATGCACCAAGGGTTGCTTGAGAACCCCAATAGATGATTTCACATTATAGCGCTGAACCATAAAACCAGGAGAATCTGTGGTTAAGTCAGTCTTTCGTTTGCACTAAATAAATTAGTGTCAGTCTCGGTGGTGGTATGGTTATCATAATTGGACTCTGGACACCTGAGCTACAAAGAGATGTCAGCCACGTTCCTGTAATTGCTATCAGGACTGGGAGCAAGCTTTGCCTCCAGAGTCAAGTAGCTCAAGCATGCTGTTCTGACTCACTTGAAGAATGCCCAACTGGGCAAGCACCAGTGAAATCCCAGCAGATTTGAAACTATGCCAGCATAAATCATTTTCTTTAAAAGAGGGTAGTACTGGAAAAGGTAGGAGAGAAAATAAATCAACAGTGATGCAATTTTCTTTTAAAATTTCAGCATGCCTTCAGTACCATTGACTTTGAAGACTGACCTCACAATCGGTGATATTCAGGATACTGTTTCCAAGGAGGAATGAACTGTCTTCTATGCAATAAGTCTAATTGTTGCAAAATTGGTGTACCCCAGTCACTTTAATGAGAAGTACTGTAAGACAACTGAGGTATAAGTACCCCAGCATGTCGAGGAAAGGACTAAACATTACACAAAGGCACATCTTGCCAACAGTTTTGTGATTGATGCCTTTGGGAATTAATTCCAGCCCAGGTAACTCAGTGCTGCCTAAGGACATTCAGAACGCGCTTTGTCGTAATGAAATGGCGAGGGCTACCTTGCAAAAAAAAACGTGCAGTGCTATTCAACAAAAGAGAGTGCTCGCATTAAGACATCCTCCAAACACCCGATGCCTTATCCCGGCTGATGGGGACATGTAACCGCTCCATTCGCAGGGAGACCTGCATCTGCCGCAATAATAAAGTGGGGGGAGTTTAAACTACCTATTTATATTGTTGATCAGTTAAACAAAGATACTGGTAGCAAAAAAATGAAACAGCTGAGCCTCTGGTCATAACACCTGGGCTAACCTTTATAGTCTAAGAATGCTTTGCTACCATTACTGGGACATTCTAGATGCTCTTCAATCAATATATGATCTAGGTTATTATTGATGAGCTGCTTTTTTGATTCCAGTATTGATTTTTTTAACATAAAGCTAGGCCTCCTTTTTATAATTATGCAGAGACTTGTCTAAACTATTAAATACAAACCACTGACATATAGATGGTGTTTGTCGAGTTGGGCTTACAATTTACCAACAATGATTTCTCCAAGTTTATGGGCTTTATTGTTGTGATCTATTTATTTTAAACTATGTCTTTAAAATATCCTTTGTGTTTACTTTAGTATCAGTTTCGCATTATTTTTAGCTGCTTCTTGCCCTTCATTTTTCACTGCCAGCCTAATCTTTTGTTTGTCACCTCTGCTCTTATTGATCTCTTTCCTCTCCAATTTTCAGCTTCAGTTCCTTTTTTCTTTCCATTGACTACTAGTATTCTCTTTTTGTTCCCACGTGAGCTGTCACTTCTCTCTCATTCCACTTTATTTTCTCCTTGGTCTTTATTCCCTTCACTACATCAAACTTGTGTTGAATCTTGGTTAGACTGTGCTTGACATATTGTGCACAATTCTTGTCCCCATATTATAAAAAGGATATAAAGGCATTAGTGAGGATGCAAAAAAGACCCACAAGGATGACACCAGAACAGAGAGGATATACTTAGCAGGGAAAGCTGAACAGGCTTGAGCTGTTGCCTCTAGAAAATAGAAGATTGAGGGGTGACCTGATGTCTTTAGGATAATGAAAGGGGTTTGATGGGTTAGATGCAGAGAAAATGTTTCCATTTGTGCAGGAAGTCCAAAATTGAAGATTGTAAATGTAATCAATTCAATCGGGAATTCAGGAGAATTTCTTTACCCAAAGCATGGTAGGAATGTGGAACACGGTAGCAGAAGGAGTAGTTGAAGTGAAGAGCATAGATACATTTAAGGGAAAGACAGATAGGCACACGAGGGAGAAAGGAACAGAAGAATAAACTAAGAAGATGAGATGAAGGAGGCTCGTGGGGAGTATTAACACTGGCACATACCATTTGGGCCAAGTGGCCTGTTTTCTGTGCTGTAAGCTTGATGTAACTTTATAAGGTTTGCCTGTGCTGCATACAATACCATAACCAGCAGGGCAGATAGGTAGCCTTCTCTGTCAATGTGGATTAGTTTCATCTGCATTAAGGATCGTGTGTCAGACAGAGTAGCTGCTACTAAGCAAGATTTTTTTAAAAGCAGTCAGCTAGCTCTGTGGTATTCAAAGGAATCACAATATGAATTATTGAATGAAGAGCCAATTCAACTTTAATAAAATGTCTGGCAGCCAGACTCAAGACTTCAGGTTAGTACAAATGTTGGGCTTACCATTAGATTTTAATTTTCAGTGTGTACAGTTATTGTTTAACAATAGGTTCCAATGGCATGCAGCAGTAGTTTTGAAACTGTCCTGTGTGACAGACCTAAGAACCTCAACCAAGCTTCTGAAAGAACCAGCACCTACCCAAAGAAGAAACCCAAAAGGGAATTCAGAAGCAACATCTTTACCAAATAAGTGGTGAGGTTGTGGAACACACTGTCGCTGGGAGTGGCTGAACCAGATAGTATGAATGTATACAAGGGGAAGTTCGACAAGCATGAAGGAGAAGGGAATAAAGTATTACAATGATAGATTTAAGCAGGGAAAGATGGGAGGAGCTCCAGTTGGGCATAAATGCTAACGTGGCCTGTTTCAGTGCCTTATACCCTATGTAATCCTATATACTATATAGTATTACAGAATACATTTTTGTTTCGATTGTGGTATGCTCATACAATATGCTAGTATCTCACTGGTACAGAAAAAGTACTAAAATCCAAAGACTTTGTGGACTTCCCTGCAGATCCAAGAGCATCAAAAACCATGATGAATCTACCACTCATACCAGAGTTTAGAAATAAGCAACCACGGTCCTTCAGTGGATTATTAGTTTTTCTAATAATACCATTGCTCTTCTTCATATATATTAACATTTATCCCTGGGAACCACAGACACCAAAATCCAGAATATTGGACAAAATTGAGAAAGCTTTGTTTACACAAAATATGGGATCCTAGGTTTTAAAAGCTTTACTTGGATTAAAATAAAACAGTGGCTGAAATAATGGTGTGTAGACTTACACTCTTCCACAGAGTGTATATTGTACAAATTTAAAAACAGGATAGGACAAAGTATACTGACCCTCCAAGCTCATGCTTCACCCATACCATAGAAGTGACTGTGCAGCTGTGTAATTTTAAGAGTACATACAATAAGCTATAAACCTCTCAAGCAGACTGGGCAATTTTTTCAAAGCTGAATTTTAACAAAGTGAATACTGCATTCAGAAAATATATTGTTGCTAGCAGATTTCCCTAGCAGGAATTTACTATCACTCTGGGTTCTTTTTCTCTGCTGCTTATGGTTCATTTTTGTGTTATTGATTAAGAGTTGTGGTGGATTTAATGGACTTTTGAATGTGGTACTGCACATTGCAGAACAGGAAGGTCCCAAGTTTGATCCCTAATTTATGCTGTAGTAATTAATCTCAGCTAGGCTGCAGTAAAGTTTTTCTCAATTTCTGACAGCCAAGGAAGTGAAACATATGCCAAAGGTCTGCTCTTTAACTCTGTGCATTGCTGACTGAAAAGTGAATGCGTGCCTTTCAGGGAGAATATATTGGGCTTGGCTGTAATGCTTTTGGTTGCATTCCCTACTGATGCTTATACTGGACTCAAATTTGTAAAATGGCTACTTGGTAAGTTACTCAATGTTTGCCAATGTTAATGGGAATATATGCTGCCAACAGCCACAATGTCTTTACAAGAGGTTTACAGAGCCAAATTTGTTGCACCACGGTTGGCTCTGCTGCACAGGGGAGGAGTAAAAGTGTGGGAATGCAGTAGTTGTAGGGGATTCAATTGTAAGGGAAATAGATAGGCGTTTCTGTGGCCGCAAACAAGACTCCAGGATGGTGTGTTGCCTCCCTGGTGCATGGGTCAGGGATGTCTCAGCACCTACAGGACATTCTGAAGGGGGAGGGTGAACAGGCAGTGGTCGTGGTACACTTTGGTACAAACAGCATAGGTTAAAAAAAGGGATGAGGTCCTAAAAGCAGAATATAGGGAGTTAGGAAGTAAGTTGAAAAGCAGGACATCAAAGATAGTGATCTCAGGATTACTACCAATGCCATGCATGCGCTAGTCAGTAGAAATAGCAAGATATATCGGCTGAATACATGGCTGAAGAGATGGTGTGAGGGGAGGGTTTCAGATTCCTGGGACATTAGGACCAGTTCTGGGGGAGGTGGGACCAGTACAAACTGGATGGGTTATACCTGGGCAGGACAGGGACTGATGTCCTAGGGGGAATATTTGCTAGAGTGCTTGGGGAGGATTTAAACTAAAATGGCAGCGGGATGGGAACCTATGCAAGGAGTCAGAGGAGGGGGAATCAAGGACAAGAACAAAAGACAGAAAGGGGAATAAGAAAAGTGAGAGGCAGAGAAATCAAGGGCAAGAATCAAACAGGGCCTCAGTGGAAAATAGTGGGAACGGGACAAGTAATGTTAAAAAGACAAGCCTTAAGGCTTTGTGCCTTAACGCAAGGAGCATTCGCAATAAAGTGGATGAATTAACCGCGCAAATAGATGTAAACAGGTATGATATAGTCAGGATTACGGAGACATGGGTGGCCAGGGATGGGAACGGAACATTCAGGGGCATTTAGTATTTAGGAAGGACAGACAAAAAGGAAAAGGCAGTGGAGTTGCATTGCTGGCTAAAGAGGAAAGTCACGCAATAGTGAGGAAAGATATTAGCTCCGACGATGTGGAATCTGTATGGGTAGAGCTGAGAAACACTAAGGGGCAAAAAACGTTAATGGGGTTTGTATGTAGACCCCCCAAACTTGTAATGGTGATGTTGGGAATAGTATTAAACAGGAAATTAGAGACGCATGCAATAAAGGAACATCTGTAATTATGGGTGACTTTAATCTGCGTATAGATTGGGCAAATCAAATTAGTAACAATACCGTAGAGGAGGAATTCCTGGAGTGTATACGGGATGGTTTTGTGGACCAAGACTTTGAGGAACCAACAAGAGAACAGGCCATCCTAGACTGGATATTGTGTAATGAGAAAGGAATAATTGGCAATCTAGTTGTGCGAGGCCCCTTGGGGATGAGCGACCATAATATGATAGAATTCTTCATCAAGATGGAAAGTGATGTAGTTGATTCTGAGACTAGGGCCTTGAATCTTAATAAAGGAAACTACAATGGTCTGAGGCGCAAGTTCGCTATGATGGATTGGGAAACATTACTTAAAGGGATGACAATGGATAGGCAATGGCAAACATTCAAAGAGCGTATGGGTGAACTGCAACAATTGCTTATTCCTGTCTGGCGCAAAAGTAAAACAGGAAAGGTGGCCAAAACATGACTTACAAGGGGAAATTAGAGATGGTATTAGATCCAAGGAAGAGGCATACACATTGGCTAAAAAGAACCCAACGGACCTGAGGATTGGGAGCAGTTTAGAATTCAGCAAAGGTGGACCAAGGGATTGATGAAGTAGGGGAAAATAGAGTATGAGAGTAAGCTTGCAGGGAACATAAAAACTGACTGTAAAAATTTCTATAGGTATGTGAAGAGAAAAAGATTGGTGAAGACAAATGTAGGTCCCTTACAACCAAAAACAGGGGAATTTATAAGGGGGAACAAAGAAATGACTGACCCAATTAAATACATACTTCGGTTTTGTCTTCACAAAGGAGGACACAAATAACATACCAGAAATTGGGGAACACAGGGTTTAGTGAGAGGGAGGAACTGAAAGAAATCAGCATTAGTAGGGAAATGGTGTTGGGGAAATTGATGGGACTGAAGGCCAATAAATCCCCGGGGCCTGATGATCTACATCCCAGAGTACTTAAGGAAGTGGCTCTAGAAATAGTGGATGCGTTGGTGGCCATCTTCCGAGATTCTATAGACTCTGGAATAGTTCCTACAGATTGGAAGGTAGCTGATGTAACCCCACTTTTTAAAAAGGGAGTCAGAGAGAAAACAGAATTATAGACCAGTCAGCCTGATGTCGGTTGTGGGGAAAATTCTAGAGTCCATTATGAAAGATTTAATAGCTGAGCATTTGGAAAAAAGTGGCAGAATCAGATAGAGTCAGCATGGATTTACGAAAGGAAAATCGTGCTCGACAAATCTACTGGAATTTTTCAAGGATGTAGCTGGTAGAGTTGATGAGGGGGAGCCAGTGGATGTGGTTTATTTGGACTTTCAGAAGGCTTTCGACAAAGTCCCACATAAGAGACTAACATGTAAAATTAAAGCACATGGGATTGGGGGTAGTGTATTGAGATGGATAGCAAACTGATTGGCAGACAGGAAACAAAGAGTAGGAATAAACGGGTCTTTTTCCAAATGGCAGGCAGTGACTCTTGGGGTACCGCAGGGATCGGTGCTGGGACCCCAGCTATTCACAATATATATTAATGATTTAGATGAGGGAATTAAATGTAATATCTCCAGATTTGCAGTTGACGCAGCTGGGTGAGAGGGTGAGCTGAGCAGGATGCAGAGATGCTTCGGTGTGATTTGGACAAGCTGAGTGAGTGGGCAAATGCATGGCAGATGCAGTATAATGTGGATAAATGTGAGGTTATCCTCTTTGGTAGCAAAAACAGGAAGGCAGACTATTATCTGAATGGCTATAAATTGAGAGGGGGAGGATGTGCAACGAGACCTGGGTGTCCTCGTACACCAGTCGCTGAAGGTAACCGTGCAGGTGCAGCAGGCAGTAAAGAAGGCAAATGGTATTTTGGCCTTCATAGTGAGAGGAATTGAGTACAGGAGCAGGGATGTCTTACTGCAATTATACAGGGCCTTGGTGAAACCACACCTGGAATATTGTGTGCCGTTTTGGTCGCCTTATCTAAGGAAGGATGTTCTTGCTATAAAGGGAGTGCAGCAAAGGTTTACCAGACTGATTCCTGGGATGGCGGGACTGACATATGAGGAGGAATTGAGTCAGTTAGGATTATATTCGCTGTGGTTCAGAAGAATGAGGGGGATCTCGTAGAAAACTATAAAATGCTAACAGGATTAGACAGGGTAGATGCAGGAAGGATGTTCCCGATGGTGGGGGAGTCCAGAACCAGGGGTCACAGTCTGAGGATACGGGGTAGACCATTTAGGACTGAGATGAGGAGAAATTTCTTCACCCAGAGAGTGGTGAGCCTGTGGAATTCGCTACCACAGAAAGTAATTGAGGCCAAAGCATTGTATGTTTTCAAGAAGGAGTTAGATATAGTTCTGGGGGCAAAAGGGATCAAAGGACATGGGGAGAAAGCGGGAGCAGGCTATTGAGTTGGATGATCAGCCATGATCATCCTGAATGGCGGAGCAGGCTCGAAGGGCCGAATGGCCTACTCCTCCTATTTTCTATGTTTCTATGTAAGAGAGGGGGAATGGGAAGTCCAAGAGTAATCTATGTACTGTAGTGATGTCATCATATGCACATCTACATATAGTCGCTTGGGAGTACAGAACTTGAATATTGCTGAAAAGAAAGACATGTTGCTGAAGCTTTTCATCTTGCACTCATCAGGACAAAAGCAAGAATGTCAAATTCCTAATGATCACAACAAATTATACTACAGGAGAAAAAGGTGCTGATTGCATGGCATGTCAGTTCTGATTGGCCGAAGTGTTGCCATGGAGAAAGCAACGGGGAACTATTGGCTCCCCAAGCTCCCAGATAATTCAAAAAAGGCACAAGGCTTGAACATGTTCCTTTTATTTACAGAGAACAGGTACCTGCTTATGAAAGTATATCGCTTCTAACAAGCGTAAATGAGCCACATTATAAGCTTGACTGATTACCTTAAACCAAACAGCATGTTCCTTCAGTTGTGCATGTTAGGCAGAGTGCAGTCTATAATCAACCAACCTATACTTGTAAAACCCAAAACAAAATGTCTGCTTTTAGATGTGATTACACAATTGGAAAGCACTTGCGGAACAATCCTGAGTTCAATGCTAATAGCTATACTAACAACCAATTTAAGAAGATCAGTTGAGCTCATAACATGGCTCATTTACATTTGCTATTACCAACATACATTCAAACGCAGGAACCCTTTCTCTGCAAACAAAAGTAATATGTTCAAGCCTTGCGCCTCACTTCAGTTACAGTGGGAACTTGGAGAGCCTGTAGTTTCCCATTGCTTTCTCCATGGTGTTATGAAAATCAAACTTGCCTTTAACGTTAAGAGCAAAGGTTGGGAACTTACAACTCCTGATGGGCCTCTGAGTTTTTCTGCATGCGGAGACTGGGAGTAGACTGCACATGCACAGATTGACAATTTTACATCCTTTAGGCCCAGTGCGCTTGTGCAAGGAAAACAGCATGAAAACCTAGTACAGGTGACTGGGAGTGAAGTGCCATTGTGAGGAAGTATCCCAGGCTGAGGACAGGGAAAGGTCCCAGAAAAATTCCAGAGAGGGGACAGGGAAAGGTCCCAGTTCAGTTAAAAAGAGTGGAGCAGAGAAACAGGCTTCGTTCAGGGAAGTGGCTGTGGGGAGCAGACTTTAAGTGAAGAGGGCACAGGGGAAGCCCCAGTAATTGAAGATGGCGCAGGAGAACCCCTGAAAATCCAAGAAGGCAGCGGAAGGGTGGTGAGTCCATGCTGTGGGCCACAGGGGCAAAGGTACCCCTTTGGAGCAGTAGTGTTCGGCTCAGCATGGCAGAAGAGCTGCAGTTGTGCTTGTGTGTTGGTGCTTCAGTACATACTTGGGAATCCAGGGGAATGGAATCTCGGGAGACAATATTGAAACCCTGCGAGGTGGGCTGTCGTTGAGCCTGAGTTGGAACGATTTGTGGAGAGAATTCCAAAGTGAGATCTTCAAAGGTGAAGACTGAAATCCCTCGTGAGAGAGATAGAATTTCAGTGAGATTGGTTGACTCAGTGTTACTGATGTCAGAGTGGCCTGTTGAGAATCTGTGGAATCTGTTTGGCATTTATTATGTAGTGTGGTGTGCTCAACCAGTTTGCCTGTTAATTCACATGTACCTCATATTAACCCTAAATGTTTGAGTATAAGATAGATAGTGTAAATTGTTTTATCTTTCTGACCTTTTATAGTGAAGCTTATTTTTGCTTGTTCAAAGCCTGTGGAATCTTGTGGTTTTATTTGCTGAGCAAGTGTCTTGAATCTCAAACTTTATCTATTTTAAACAAAACATTATTGGTCCCTAATCTGATCTTACAAAAAAAACTTGGCGTTCTGGTCGAGGAGCATAACAATGGCAATAACTTGGCTTGCCAACCAATTTGAACCCCTTTCTCCTATAGTATAAATTGTTATGATCATTTAAAATTTGGCATTCTTGTGTTTGTCCTGGTGAGTGCAAAACAAAAAGATTAAGCAACGTAACATGTCTCTCTTTTAAGCAATGTCCACATATGTTTATTAATTAATGGGAAAATTAGAGTCCGTAATCTAAGACCTCTTAATCCTTCAACTTGTTCTTTGCAATACTGTTGAAAGTGTTTCACTTTTCTAGTTGGAACTCCATGTCCATAGATTGCAAATTTATTTAGCACATGGCTTCAAGTTTCCAATAGGGATGTAGGAACAGGAGTAGGCAATTTTGCACCCTCGAGCCTGTTCTACCATTCAATGAGATCATGGTTTATCTGCAACTTAACTCCATAAATTCCAAGTAATTCATTTGACATAGTTATTTCTGTTGCATTTCTACTGTAAACTTCTAATCTAAATCTTTATGAATTTTATTTAATTTGCTTTGATTTTGCAGCTGAAAGATCTTTTATTTAGTATAGCATAGTCCTACAAATTGCAGCTCTCTTGCACTGTCTTGATGAGAAGATGAATGCATGCATGTTTACTGTAGTGATGTCAGAGTTTCTCTCTATCGATAACACGACTTTTGGTTACTTCACAGTACACATTTACTTAGAGGGCTGGCCTAACTAAGGGCTCTCCAATTAAATTGAGAGGAGAACTCTCAACTTAAATATAAACTTTATAATGAGTTTTCTGTTCATTTTGATTTTCAATCTATAATCAGCATCAAGTTTAGATGTGCATAGATTACAAATTGTGTAGCCAGGGAACCATAAGATGACTTAAAAATAGGCAATGCTGGAAATACTCAGCAGCTCAGGCAGCATCTGTGGAGCAGTAACAGAGTTAATGTTTCAGGGTGTTAAGATGACCACTCATGCCTAAAATGTTAAGAAATTTCAAGAGTATGCTGTAATAAATGCTAAATTGTTAAATAAAAAGTTAAATGAAAACACATACCAGCAGAAATACTCAGCAAGTGAGGCAACATCTGATCAGACTTGAAACATTAACTGTTTCTCTTCACAGATGCTGCATTGGTTGCTGAGTATTTCCAGCATTTCTGGTTTTTATTGCTAATTTCCAGTATCTGCAATATTGTGGAGATGGGCTTTCAACTAATGTTCACCCATGGACTCCCACAGCTGCCTTGTCCACACTTCCTCACACCCTGCTTCCTGTAAAGACTCGATTCCGTTCTCTCAGTTTCTATGTCTGTCACATCTGTTCTAATGATGCAACCTACCACACCAGCGCTTCTGATAGATCTTCCTTGTTTCCTCAACCGAGGATTCCCATCCAATGTGGTTGACAGAGCTCTCCACCATATTCGATCCATTTCATGAACTGCTCTCACCCCTTGTCCTCCCTCCCTGAACCATGGTAGGGGTCCACCTTTCACTGTGCTGGCCACCATGTTCAACAGATCATCCTCTGCCATTTTCACTGGCTCCAGAGTGATGCCATCTCCAAACACACCTTCTCCTGTCCTCCCCTTTCAGCACACCAAAGAGACCAGGCAAAAGGAAATTGCATTTCCTGTGCTTGCATGGAAAAGTGCAGTTGGAAATGGGGGAGGGATTTGGGCTGACTGAAGAGTGGATAAGGGTACTGTAGGGAGAGCTAAAAGGGGAGGGTGAGGTTTTTGGTGGCATTACATTGGAGGTGATGGAAATGGCAGAGGATTCTCTGTTGAATATGGAAGCTAGTGGAGTGTAAGATGAGAACAAGGGGAACCTATTATGGTTCTGGGAGGGAGGGGAAGGGGTGAGAGTACAAGTGTGTGAAACAGAACAGACGTGGTTGAGAATCCCGTCAACAATGCTGGAGTGGAATCCTTGGTTGAGGAAAAAGGAGTTGGAAATTGGATGCTGTAGTAGTGTGAAAGTTGCATTGCCTGTAAAGATGTGATGGAATAATGTCCTTACCGGAAGTGGATGTGAGAAAGTGTAGTCAAGGCAGCTGCAGAAGTCAGTGTACTTATAGTGAATATTGTTTGATAACCTATTTCCAGAAATGGGGACAAAAAATTTATGGAAGGACAGGGAAGAGTCAGAGACCACGTGTAGGCAAGAGAAAGGTGAAGTTGGTAGCAAAGTTGATGAAATTTTCCAGTTCATAAGTGTTGGTCCATCTCACTTTAAACATAATGGGAGATATAATGTGGTCATTTTAAACTCTAAATTGAAATGGTAAAATTCATTTTGAATGATAATTTTTGTGTTTAAGCTTTGCCATATTTTAAATTGGGGCACTTATAACAATACAGCCATCAGTTTAACTAGCTGCCCCTTAGCTGTTTCAGCTGACTTAAAAATAGTTTTACATACCTTTTTTCTTCAGAACAGACAGCACTTTTTAAAAAATATACATATCCATCACAGTGATGATAGCCTCATATCAGTCAGCATTTTTTTATTCTTGCTTTCTATATGTTGAGAATGCAGTATTGGAAATAGTGTCTCAAAGAATATTCCATTATGCTTCTGTCCTTTGCTTGAGAATGTCGGAGAGCACCTGTTCAATGGAGTCGAGGAACTGTTGGTTCCTATCTTGATAGGCAGTATGGCTGCATTGATATGAGGATAGCCTTTCTGCTTTGGATAGAAATGCTTCAAGGATTGCGTCCTGACCCTGGTGCACACCAGAGAGAGATTTTTTGTCACAGGCAGCATTATGGTGACTGTAGAAGTTGAGGATGCTGTTGAGTCACGTCTGGCGATAATCAGTGGAGCTGGTGCCAATGTCCTGTCATTGAAATCGAGCAATCTGCTTTTGTTAATTGCAAGAGGGATCCAGGTGAGAAGTCTGACAGACTGCTAGGCATTGCACCAGTGACTACTTGTTAAAACTTTGCCAGAATATCCAAATGTCCTCCGACACAGGGAATGCTTGGGGCCTGTGTGATGGGACCAAAAAGGCAATAGGTAATTTCTTCAGCAAAGAAAACTACATTGAAAACAAAGCAGGGGACGTCATCACTAACTGCAATAACCAGATGGGGAGATGGTTGGAACACTCCCTTGAGTTGTACTCCAGGGAAAACACTGTAATTGAGGAAGCCCTAGACAGTGTAGAGAGCCTGACTGTATGGAAGAGCTGGATACCAAATTCACAATGGAGGAGCTTAGCAAAGCTTTTGACTTTGCTTGCCATTGGCAAAGCTCCAGTTGATGTTGCACCGCCTGAACTCATCAAACTCAGGAAACTAGCACTCCTGTAGCATCCGCACAAATTCCTTTCTAGATGGAAGTAACAGTGCCTCACGATATGCATGATGCAAAGATTGTGACCTTGTTTAAGAACAACGGTACAACTACTGAGGCATCTCCCTGCTGGGAATCTTGGGAAAAGTATTTGCCTGTGTTGTCCTTGTCAGATGCAGACCTTGGCTGAATGCATCTATCTCAAGTCCCAAAGTAGTTTCAAAACTAAGGATCCACAGTCAATGTGATCTTCAGTCCTGCAGCTGCAAAAAGAATACCATGAGAAAAGGAGAACACTATATTTGGCTTTATCCACCTCACCAAGCATTCAATCATGTGAGTTGAACCGGTCTATTTAAACTGCTGAAGAAAATTGGCTGCCTGCTGAAGCTGCTCAGTATGGCCATTTCCTTCCCTGAGAACAGGTGGGGTAAGGTTAGTTATGATGGGGCAACATTGGAACCCTTCCAGATCCGCAGTGGGGTCAAACAGGATTGCGTTCTGGCACCGACATTCTTTGGCATGTTGCTGACTTCAGTTCACCCACAGAATGTGTCTGTTTACATACCGGAACCAATGGAAAGCTGTTGAGCCTTGCTCGCTTGAGATGCAAGACACATATACCAAACCCTCAGCAGAATGATTATATGCTTATTGATGCTGTGTAGCATCCCTTACTGAGGAATAAGTTCAGTGGCAAATGGACAGACTATCTCATGCCTGTAAAAAGTTTGGTTTGACCATCAACATCAGGGAGATGAATGTCATGGTCCAGGGTGTGCCATACCACCATCAATCAGTATTGATAATGTGTATTTGAGGTTGTTGATAGTTTGACATATAGGCTCTACAATCACTTGCAATCTGTCACTTGATACTGAAATTAACAGGCACATTGCAAGAACTGTAGCTGTTATGCTAAGCTGATTAAGAGTATGGAACAACAGCAACTGATGGAGAACACCAAACTGTGAGTCCAACAAGCCTGTGTCCTCAGTATAACCCTCTACAGTAGTGAGAAGCAGACAACGTATGCTGGGCAGGAGAAGAGCTTAAATGAGTTTTCACCTTCGGTCTCAGCCATATCCTCAGTATTTCCTTGTGGGATAAGATCACCAATTAAGAGGTCCTGGAGTGTGTTAATTACACCAACGCACGTGTACACACACACACTTCTTTGCCAATGACACCTGTGAAGGCTCAGCCACTTCCATCAGATAGACGATGACCTTCTGTGCAGTGAACTGGCCACTGGGTCATGACCTGCTGGATGGATATACCTCTGCTACAAGGACACTGCAAGTAAGATTGATGGACATTGACACTGATAACTGGGAGCTGATGGTCAGGGCTACCTAGAGGCTGACTGCTCGGAGGGGCATTAGAAGAGGTAAAAAAAAAACAGAAATCTCGGCTAGCTGACAAGAGGGCCCACAGAAAACATAGGTCAGCGAATTGCATACCATCTCAGCTCACTGCCTTGCTCTGTGTGGCAGAAACTGCCGTACCAGTGTGGGACTTCTGAACCACGCCATGTGACGTTTAACAAAGGTTTGACCAACAAGACACAAACCATCATCTCATGAGACTGAAGACAGCCAGTATTGACCATGCAGACTTGTCTCATAATTTATATTTTCCTGTCACCGTACTCGATTGACCATCTGTACTGCTGAATTTGAGACCCTGCTAACAGATGCAAATCTGCAGCTCAAATCTACCTGTTATTCAACACTGGCAAATGTGAAAACGGTCACACTAATGCTACGAGAGATGCTTTTGAGTTTGAGGTTAATGAGTATTTTTGATAGAACTGAATATTACATTGCACCAATCTATTCTAGGATTTGAGTTCTAGAAGGATACAAACTTCATTTCAATGCACATTTTTAGGCGTTCAAATCTCCATAATATCTTCATTATATGTTCCTGTTAATTTTTTTCTTTATTTTTATTCCTCACTCCACCACCCCATACACCCCCCTCCCGGCGCCCCTTGCAACTCTCCATGCTTCCGTCAAGAAGACTAGATTCCTAAGGTCCTCCAAGTGGATGGAGGAAGATTCCACTTAGTCAACTGCAACAGTCTGTGTTTATGTAGTACTTTTAACATAATGAAATATCTCAAGGCACTTCACTGGAATGCTATCAGACAAAATTTGACACCAAACCATATAATATTGGGTCAGATGACCAAAAGCTTCGTGAAAGGTAGGTTTTAAGGTATTTCTTACTGGAGGAGAAAGTAGATAGGTAGAGAGGTTTAGAGGGGGAGTTCCAGAGCTTAGGACCTGGGCAGCTGAAGGCAGGGCTGCTACTGATGGAGTAATTAAATTTGGGGATGTAGAAGAGGCCAGAATTGGATCAGTACAGATATTTTGAAGGGTTGGTGGAGGCTAAAGAGAAAGGGAGAGCCAAGGCCATGGAAGAATTTACAAACCAGGATTAGAAATTAAAATTGAGGCATTGCCATACTGGGGACCAATGTAGGTCAACAAACAGATGTGAGATAGGTGAACAGGATTGGGTGCAAGTTAGTATTTTGGGCACCAGAGTTTTGGATGACTTCAACTGTTCCACGTTTTACTGGTCAACCCCCAACTCCTATCCTTAAAAAAATTAAGTCTAGAGGTAACGAAGGCATGGGTGAGGATTTCAGCAGCAGATGAACTGAGGGAGGGGCCATGAAATAGACAAAGAAATAGGTGGTCTTGTTAATGGATATATAGTCAGAAGTTCATTTGTGGCAAATATTACTGCAGGGTTGTAAACAGTCTGGCTTAGCCTCAAATAGTTGCCAAGGAGAGAAATGGAGTCGGTAGCTTGGTAATGGAATTTGTGGTGGCTGCTGAAGACAATGGTTTTGTTCTTTTCAATATTTATTTGGTGAAATTTCTGCTCGTCCAATACTGAATGTCATACAAGCAGTGTGATAACTTTGAGACAAAGGAGGGCCAAGACAGGTGGTGGTGTGTTAGAACTGGGAGTCGTCTGCATGCTTGTAAAACCTGGTGTTTTGTTTATGGATGATGTCACTAAGGAGCAGCATGTACATGAGAACAAGAAGTGGTGGGGGGGAGGCAAGGATAGATCTTTGGGGGACACCAGAGGTAATGGTGCAGGAGATAGGAGAGAAGCCATTGTAGGTGATTCTTTAGCTATGATTAGATGGATAAGAATGAAACCAGGTGAGTGCAGTCCTACCCAGCTGGACAATAGTGGAGAGGTGTTGAAGGAAAGGTGTGGTCAACCGTGACAAAGTCTGCAGACAGGTCAAGAATCACGAGGGGGGAATGGAGGAGTCAAGAATGGTTTTTTTTGAGCAGGGGGCGATGGTGGTAATTTCGAAGAGGAGGAGAGTACCTGAGGAGAAGGAACTGTGAGCAACAAGAGCTAACATGGGGGCCAGGAAGGGAAGTTGGGTAGTCAGTAGTTTAATGCAAATAGGATTGAGGGACGGTCGAGAACAAGAAATTTAAATGCAAGGCGTGAAGGGTGGAACAAACGAGATATTCAATGGAGGAAAAGGTGCCAAAGATTAGGAAGACTGATCAAGGTATGATTTGGCAATATTGGCTAAATAGCACGATTTAAGCTGGGCAAGTGGTGGAAGCTGTAGCCAGACCAGGCAGCTTCATTAAGGGGCTGATGTCATCACCCTTCAGCCAGATTTCCTTCAACCTCCTCTAATTTGATTTTTAAGAAATTAAATTTTTGCTTTGCTCTAGGGTGAAGAATTTAGATGATGGAAAGATATTCCTGGAGATGTCTCTGGGTCAGCTCTTGCGACGCGCATCTTCAAAAGCCTCTGACCTCCTGACCTTTAATCAGTCAAGTGGATCCTCCAGGATCCTGGATGGTGAAATTATATACTCAAAGAACAATGTTTGCGTCCATCCGTCAGACCTGCTGCGAGGCCTTGGAGAACACCACCCAGGTATGGTACAGGCAGCTGAACTATTCTTCATGGCTCTGTCTTGAACAGTCTTCACTCCTTAAAATGTTTCCAGTTTAGTTAATTCTAATGAGCATTGGATTGCAAACTGCAAATACACCCGACCTACATTTGACCATATCTTGGATTAGACAGTCAGTCATTGCTCCCTTTCTTTTCGATGCTAGTTAGCAACCATAAATTGCTAGGGATTTCGCTCCCCATGAATAAAATCGGGATAAACAGCAAAGTTGTGCAATGTGGAAGACAAGTGCTGCACTGACTAAAAACCGGAGACTTATCACAGTACCACTTCTGAGCATCTTTCTGCCAGCCAGCTCAAAAATGGCATTGACAGAATTTAAGAAACAGGACTGTCCTGCCTCTTGGTCATGCAGTGGTCCATGATGCAGACATGAAGGGAAAGACTTGTCTTTTTTTTAAAAGAGTGCTCACAAAATCAAAATACGTTTCTAATTTACCATTTTGTTCAATGTTGCCATCAGTGCAGAACCTTGATGCTAGCATTTGAGCATATTGCAAATAATATAATTAATTAATATTAATCTCAACTCAAAATCACTGAAAAAGGCAGAAATATAATTCTCAAAAGCAGGGTAAACCTTTTTTTTGTTAGCTCCTAATGGTATGAACAATTTCAGTTTTGCTCCAGTGCCATAAAATACAGCTTTTCTCTTTCCCTGCCCCCCTACTTGCAATACGCTGAAACGTGTTGAGAGTTTTATGTTAGGGTTTGCTAACCTCACTCACTATCTCAGAACCAGTGGAGCTGAATGGAAGATTTTCAGATGGAAGATGTTTATACCTACTTGATGAGTTTCCGTTGTGGTTTTGAGATTTGACAGCAACGCTAGTGCACTTCCATGTCATTCGATGTATCAAATCATTAACAACCTACCCTATCCCATTTTAATAATAGAGTCTCTCTCAAATGCCAAAGTTTTTTTTCTTGATTTTTTTGCATTTAATTTATCAAATGTAGAATTTGGGACAAGTTACTTAAAATTTAATGTTTCCAAGGAATATTTTTCTGGACTTCAAGTGATAGACTCTTCTAGCCAATCTTTTCTGTACCCTCCAGAATTATTGTGGTAAAATTATCAATTTAAATATTGTAAAATTTAAATATTCTAGCAGTTACTAATTCAAAAAGAAAATTGCCAGTTTGTATACAATTCTATTTCTGCATGTTCAATTCCCAAATAACTGCCATCAAAAGTATTTGATTTAGGATTTCATTAACTATAAATTAGTCATCACAAATATTGGTAGATTTGTTTGTCTAAAAGATCATGCCCTCTTGTTTGCCTGGCGTTAAACTGTGTACTTTGCATTGCTATGAAAATGCTTTGGCAAAAGTAGACAGTAGAAGGTACTCATGTACTGTTGCATGGATACAAGTGAGCAGATTATTACAGGGAAAAACACATTTCACAACTACTGGAGATCTAGTAGATGTGTTAATTTAATGGATTTTAAATTAACTTTTAATCAACATCTGCTTAAAATCCACCACTTTTACTCTCTTCTGTTAATTATTGTGCCACCCTTTGCAGAAAATTGTGTAACATCTTGTGTCTATTTGTAAAGCTGCTTTATGTGTTTTCCATTTTGGAGCCAGAAAATTTGTATGCAAACAAAGCATGGAAAGGGGATGAGCGCAAGAATCTCTGATTGCAATTTTAAGTTATTCCAGTAATACATTGACAGACTGCAAAATAATATGAATGTACTTGACCTTGAAAAGTTCAATCCCGTTTACTGAAAATGCCAAATGAGTTTTTAAGTATTCCATGACAGCACTATGCTACTGAACTTGTCTTGAATTTCTCTTAGCCAAGGTTAATGTAGAGTGCCCTCTAGTGTTGAAGCCATTGCACTTGACCTGTAGAAATAGAGGTGAGGAAACCGAGTTCAAATTAAAACATTCCAAGTATCCGCCATTAATCAGAAAATGGGCAAATAAGTTAATCGATAACTGGAGTAAAAATATCTTACTGATACCAATATTTGGAAAAACAAAAAAGATAATGGGTAGAAAATACCAAGAGAGAGAATTGTTTCAATTCATTCTTTTCTAGGTTAACTGTATTTTTTGTGTTCTCTAATAACAGCTATTGCACTGTAGCAAATTAGTGCAGAGAAATTTTGAAAAAAGTTGTTTAGCGGGCCAATGTTACAACTGTGTTTGTGAACTGTCTCACTGAAGAGTAATTTTAAGAGGGTGGTTTGTATATTCTTATAAGAGCCTTTGATTTCATCATAAGCAAAGTAAGTTATTTGTTAGGCAATAGTGCATTTAATGTTATGCCTTTGGACTGAAATGCTGACTATGATTGGCTGAGGAATAGTCACATATGAAAATAATATCGATGTTACCCAATAATTTGTCAGTCAGTAGCTTTCTTCAGTAAATTACACTATCAGAAACAATAATTTGCATTTATATAGCATCTTTAACGTAGAAACATGTTCCAAGGCACTAAAGCGAAACATAATCAGACAAAAAACTGGGCATGACTTAAAGGAAAAGTTAGAATGGGACCAAAAGCTTCGTCAGAAAGTGGATTTTATGATGGGCCTTTTAGGATGAGAGGGAGTTGGAGAGGCAGAGAACTCAAGTCTAGGTCCTAGATTCCAATGGTGGGGAAAATGGAGAAAGCCCAGAGTTAGAGGAATGCAGTGATCTGAGCGTTTTACGGCTGGTGGAGGTTATTGAGATAGAGAAGGGAAAGGCCATAAAGAAATTGAAACATGAGAATGTAAATTTTAAATTAGAGCCATTGGGAGATACGCAGCCAGTATAGGTTAGCAAGGGCAGGAAAGATGAGTCAGTGAGACTTGGTGAAGGATAACAACATGCAACACAATTATCATCCTTACATCTTGATTCTCTAGCCAGGGGAAATATCCTTCCAATCTCTACCCTGTCTAACCCCTTAATTTTATATGTTTCAGTGAGATTCCCTCTTATTCTAAGCATGAGAGTATATTGGCCAACCCTACTCTACAGTCCTCTCACCCTAGCTATCAGCCTAATGAAATTCTGTTGCACCCATTCCAAATATATCCTTTTGGTAACGAGTCCAAAACTGTACACATTATTTGAGGTGTGGCCTCACCAAAGCCCTATTTCATTGCAGCAAGACTTGCTTATTGCCTTTATTGCAAGGGGTTGGAGTATAACATACCATTTGCCTTTCTAATTATTTGCTGTACCTGCATGTTAGCTTTCTGTGATTCAAGTACAAGGATCCCCAAATCCCTCCTGAATACCAAAATTTTCTATACTCACCTTTTTTAAAATATCTGATTTTCCATTCTTCCTACCAAGTGGATAATTTCACACTTCTCCATATTATACTCCATCTGCCTAATCATTCAACTGGTCCATACCCCATGTAAGTGAGAAGGAAGAAGGGCCCAGTGTAAGTCATCATGTATGCAGGGGTGGGAAGAGAAATAATTTCCAGAGATCCGCTTACTATAATCGGATTTGATGAAAGTAGAACCAAGCCAGGGCAGTTCCTTTGAACTAGACAAAGGACGAGGGGGATAATGTGGTCGTTCATGCCAAAGCCTGCCGAGAGATTAAGAAAACTGAGGTAGAATAATGTAGTATGGTCACAGCCACAGAGGATATCATCTATGACTTTGATTAGAGCCATTTCATTCTTGTAGCAGAGGCAGAAAGTTGATTGGTGAGATTCAGACATCAAGTTGTAAGAAAGATGGGCAGGGATTTGAGAGGTGACAACACATTCAATGACATTGGAAAGGAAGGTGTGGTTAGAGATAGGGCAGTAGTTTGTGAGAACGGAAGAGTCATTGTTGGATTATCTGATAAGTGAACAAAGTTGTTCAGCCCTTTTGTGGGAATGGTGTCTTAGGACCAAAAGAGGGATCCCATGCACAGGTTGAACTTGAAGAGGGCACAAGGGTAAATAAAAGAAAATCTACACATAGATGCGAGTTCAGGACCATGGCAGGGGGTCCTTTTTATCGGAGGTTTAAACTTGTGGACATGGGAAAGATGTGAATTTAGCAAAGGCAAAGATGTCTTTGAACTCCTCTCAGAGGTGAGAGTGGAGGGGCCAGGGTAGAGGTTTAAGGAGATCATTGTTCGTGGAGAAAAGAAAACGGATTATATTTGCTCTCGAGGATGGTTTTTTTTGCAGAGGAGAGCAAGGCCTTGTGGTGCTTAATGTAGTCCAGTCAGTTCTGATAACTGATTGTGTACCAGATACAGTCAACTCTGTACCCCTTGGACTTGAGGAAGTGAAAATGGGGGTCATGCACAGGTTACAACCAGAATGGGAGAGAGTAGAGCAGAGGATAATGGAAACAGCGATATCAAATGTGGTGAGGGATTGATTAAGCAGATTGACAGCTGCACAAAGATTGTGGTGGGGAGCCAAAATGTAGGCAGTGTAGAGGTTTGGGGTGGTGGGCATTGAACATGCAGTTCTATAAGTGACTTAAGGGGAAGAGGTATTTCAGAGGCAAATGGAGATGGAAGTGGGTTGTGGGTGGTGAGAGATGATTTTGTTGATGATTGAGACCTTGGTATTAGAAAGGTTGTGAAATGACAAGGTTGAAGAGGTAATCATGAGTACATGTAGGAGAGTTTAGGTGGATCATGTTACATGCAATGGACAAATGTCACGGAATTTGGGACATGTCCTGTGATAAGCGTGTCAAAAAATCTTAGTTTTAATATTATACTACCTCTGACTATTGAACTCTCCAGTAGCTGAAACTCTACTAATACCTGATCTGTGTAGTATCTATTGGTCAGATAGGAAGCTAAGCTTTTAGCAAGACTTGCATTCCATTGGAAGCTTGGTTGTCTGATTCAGTTGGAGTAATTTTACACTGGATGCCATTCTGAAGTACTTGAATCACTTGAGTTTTTCAACAAAGAATCTTCAAAGATTAACTAAAAAATTCTCATTTTGTATGAAAAAAGCTAGCCCATGGATAAAACTAATGTAACTTCTTTTGAAACAATAAATTGTAATCCCTCCTTGATTAATAATTCACTGAAGCAGCCCTCAACTATAGCCAATATTTGTTTTCTTTCTTGGTGTTGTAACACTGCTGTACTTTAATGATCAAAATTTGAGCACGTTCTCTGAGTTTATTATGCTTCAGCCTTGAAAGTTTGCTGTTCTAAAATTATCATATCAACGCTAAAGCAGGGAAGGAATTTCATATACTTTAGTGGAGGTATTCACCCATTTATTTTACAGGTTAATGCCTCTGTTGAAAAAGCAAAGTAATTCCATTCAAACATGTGAAATATTCATTGAGTAGAATTTCAAGGCTTTAGCTTTACCATGACATGCTTCTTCTGCATGGTGGATTATGAAAATGTATTGGAAAATTTCCCTTTATACTGTAAATTGGAAATGTTTTCAAACTCATTAACCAAAACAGACTGGGTATGCTGTAAAGTTCAGTTGAATCCTCATAAACCCATAACCACTGCAGTTTGGCCAGGAATGTAGGCTGCTTACATAAAAGAACAGCTTATCATATTTATATCCCAATTCACTTAGTCACTTCTGATACAGCTGAACCTAAATAAAAATAACTAAAGCAAACTGGATTTTACAAGTAATTGTTAGTTCATCAAAGATAAACAGACAAGCAGGAGTAACAATATTAAACAATGGAAATTTGAATATTGCAAAAACTGTGCCCTTGAATTGGAATTAAACATTTAACTGTACCATGGGCATGATGTTTAGATAATAGGATTGTGTAAAGTGATTTGATGTATTTGAATTTCACTTCAGTTCTATGTGATTATCTGGATTTAGCTACTGCTGTTAAGGAGCACTAATTCTGTCATTTCATGTGGAAGGCTTCACCACTTTCAACCAAATGAAGTATCTTTATGATCTCAAGCCTACGGGGAAGTTTACCTCTGTGCTAATGCTGATAAAATTGTAAATTCATTTATAAAGGATCAGTTTTGATTCTACTATGAATTGCACATAGAGACAATTTTTTCCCTGATGCATAGTTTTTACTGAAATATCATGATTAGAGCAGAGGTAATTGAATAATTATGAAGAAACTTTTCCAAATAGTTCTTCAATTTTGTGGAATGAAATTACAAGGGTTCTTGTGCTTAAAATATTTTGTCTTTTCAGTTTTAAACAACACAAGGCTAAGTAGCATAAAGTTGCTTGGAATAAATATATGGTCAACGATGTTTAAGCCTGTTTGTACAGATTTGAGTTCTGTTTGTTTTTATTTATTCTTTCATGGGATGTGGATGTTTCTGGCAAGGCCAGCATTTGTTACCCATTCCTAATTGCCCTTGCATTGAATGGTTCAAGGCCATTTCAGAGGGCAGTTAATAATCAACCACATTGCTGTGGGTCTGAAATCACATGTAGGCCAGATCAGTTAAGGTAGGCAAATTTCCTTCTCTGAAGGACATTAAGTTTCATGGTCACCATCACTGAGACTAGCTTTCAATTCCAGATTTTATTAATTGAAGTTTAAATTCCACCAACTGCCAGGATGGGATTTTAGGCCAAAGGTTTGTGCAGCTCCTTTTTTGTTGGAGTTAATTAATCAATGAATTACTTTTTAATTGGTACGAGTTCCACTAATGACTCCTTGATTGGGAGTGACCCCCAATGACTCCTTTGAGAAAGAAAATTTGCAGTCATGTCCAGAAGTACAGTGATTGGAGACTTTTTTTAAAATGTTGTGATCAGGTGTAGATTAAGAATTTTCATTAAACCCTTTTACTTTTCAGTAAGCTCTTTGGTAAATAAACAGAAACACCTTCATTTTCTTACCAAAAGAACTGTGGTTGGAATCTGTAACTTTTTCTGTGTTTGTTCTACTTTGGATGCTGAACAGGTTTATTAAACATAAAGGATTTCTCAGTGCCTTGAAGTGCTTTTGCTGCATTAAAGTTGTTATATAAATGCAAGTCGTTGAATAAGATGTGAAGCTACAAAAGAAATAAAGAACAAAAGGATTTTTATAAGCCAAAATTTTGTTAAGAGATTATGCATCAGCTTCACATAGGAATCTATCAAAAAGCATTAGCTATTTTGCGCAAATTTCATTGGGTCATTGAGGTCCTCCTTTACTCATTGACTAGCTACAGAGAAAAAGATAATCAATTTGCAAAATATTTTAAAATGCCTTTAATTTAGCATGTCACCAAACAGAATTTAATGAGGTATCTTATTGGATTTAGATTAACAGGATCAATAAGAGCTCAGTATTTTCAAGAATCATACTGATAGAGGAATACACAAAAATGATATATTATAAACCATGGTAATTTTGTAATGAATAACTCCTCCCTTTTAAACGAAATTGAAGAGAGATGAACTCTTATCCCATGATCAAAATAGCTTGAATTGTCAGACTTCAATAAAAATGCGTTTGGAAAGTTGTAGCCTTGGATGCAGTAGAAGGAATGAGCCATAATGCCATTACTCCTTTGTTGTAGTTTATTTATGTTTAGTGTGCTTCTAATTAATGAGGAGGGATGTGGAATCACTGGAGAGGGTCCAGAGATAATGCCAAGGCTGGACCATTGTGGCCGACGGGGAGCTTGAAGAAACTGGGGCTCTTCCCTCTGCAGTAGGTTGTGGTGAACTAGTGGAGGTCACTGGAGTTGTGGGGACATGATATGGTGGACATAGAGACATTTTTCCACTTGAGGGAAGGCTACAAATATTGAACTGAATTAGGTTTGTAATCATGATGTATGTGAAGGTTTTATTGTGTAATGATAGTTCATGCCTTTTTGCATTTTCTTTTCTCTTAAAATAACTCTCTACCTTGGCTTCTTTTCTTTTCTCCCCCTCCTTCAAATCCAGGGTACTTATGCATACATTTGGAAAAGGATGAATTACTTGGAACAACACTTATTATCACCTGGATCCCAAACACCCGTATCCAACGACAAGATGAAGAGGCTTTAAGATACATCACACCTGAAAGTTCTCCTGTGCGAAAGGTACAGCGTAGGAGATGCCGACATGCACCTGTTGTACATCAGCCTATGAGCAGTACAGGACAAAGGCAAGAACTGGTTCCAGCAGAGGATGATGAGATAATAACTGTGTCAGAGAGCATGACTAACTCTATGCACATTGGCTCACCAGGGCCAGTGCAGAGCATGTCGCCACATTCCCTCACATTGCAGATCTCCCATGGTGCACGACAGCAAGCTCACAGTGACTCAGAAATTTCTTCGACAATAACTTGCCAGGATGACCAGAAAGTTCTGAAGATTTCTGCGGAAGGTCAGAACGAGGCTAATTCTAAGAGGGAGCAAGGAGAAGATGAAGCATCATATGATCTAACCACTGACGATGTCAGCAGGGACAGCACCATTGGCTCGGATTCTGATACATTCTCATCTCCATTATGTCTGTCTCCAATTGGTGACCCTATGGCAGAAAGTAGCAGATCTGTGTTTCTTGATGCAGAAAGCAGGTAGTGTCACTGGAAGTTCTGTTACAGATCTCACTGTTAACTTCAATAAAACATTTAAAAACTATTTCAAAAAACAAAGATAAAATGAATGTTGCTTAAAAAAAATTAAGCCTCTGGGGAATTACACATTTTCAGGTTAAGTAATACAAACATTATCGATACAATATTGTATATAAGTGTGAAGAAGTTGGAAAAGATGGCATTGAAACATCTGAACATTTCTTCTGAAAGACAAGGGATCTAGTCAGTGTGATGCTGCCAGGGCTGAAGCTAAGAGGAAAGTGGTAGGCTAGCCTGTTTTTATATGGTAAAGAGAATGTAACAGGGGAGAAGAAAGAAGCATGGGAAAACAGAAGGAAATGAAGGAGTGATCCCTAAACTTGTTGAGTCACTGGCTGAGGTAGGTTGAAGGATTGCCAGATTTTGCAAAAGAGAGGCTAGAGTAAAGAAACTAATTGCTAACACCTGTTCTGCTGCTCTCTCAAACTTTTTGCTGAGAAGGATTTATCCTTGACCTCCCTATTTCTCATTTACATGCTGTACCAGAATACAATTTCAAACTCCACATATATGTTGATGATACCAAGTTCTATTTTATTAAAATCTCTTAATCCCTTCATTGCCTCTGTGTCAAACTGCTTATGTGAAATCCATTCTTGGATGAGACTAAAATTCCTCAAATTATATATTGGGAAGGCTGAGGCCAATGTCTTCAGCCTCCGCCATAAACACTTGTTTCCGAGCCATGGATTCTTTTTCCTTCCAATGCCACAGGCTCTGAATGAACCAGACTGTTTGCAACCTCATCATCATATTGAACCATGAGCTGAAATTCCAGCCCCATATCATCTCCACCCGCCATAATGTTATCTGTCTCCAACCCACCTTACACATCTGCTGCTGAAACCCTCATGTATGCTTTGTGTTCTCCAGACTTGACTATGCCGTTGCCCGTCTGACTGGACTCTTATCTTGACCCTTGGCCCTACATGAACTTGAGCCCATCCTAAGCTTTGCAGACAATCCTAACCTGTACCATGTCCTGTTTCACCACCCCTGCCATGCTTGCTGATCTACATTGACACCCAATACATTAATTCCTCGAATTTAATATTCTAATTCTTGTGTTCAGATCTCTCCATGGCCTTACCCCACCCCACCACCCCCAGCTATCTCTTCAACCCCCTCCAGCTCTACAACCCCCTGAGGATTCTGCGCTTCTGCAACTCTGACCCCTGGTCCATCCCGCACTTGACCCTAGCATTTGGCTGCCTAGGTCCTAAGCTCTGGAATTCCCAATCTGATTCTGTTTATCCCCATCTTTTCCTTTTTAAGACCCGTTTAAAATTGACCTCTTTAACCAAACTTTTGGTCACCTGTCATAATATCTCTTTATATGGCATGGTGTCAAAACTCCTAATGCAGCGCCATGGAATGTTTTAGCATGTTAAACATGCTATATAAATGTAGGTTTTTTTATTATTGTGTAACAACGTCAGGTATGTCTGATGCCATCTTTAGTGTTTTCCCTAATATGTCTTATTCCAGCCATTTAAAAAAATGCTTTAGTGGCAATTTTGGCCATGCATTTGATAAAGTTTTGAATTGATAGAATGCTAACAGAGATGTCGTTTAAATTTTAAAAAATTCATTCATGGAATGTGGCTGTCGGTGACTAGGCCATCCCTAATTGTCTTTGAGAAGGTGGTGGGGAGCTAAATTTTTGAAACATGGACTGCAACAGTTCAAGAAAACAGCTCAATACCACCTTCTTGAAGGCAATTAGGGATGAGCAATTAATGCTGGCCTAGCCAGCGACACCCACATCCCATGAACAAATAAAAAAAATTCAAACTGCATCTCCGATTTAAACTGCCAGAATTCCACCAAATGTCACTCAAAACCTGTAACTATCCGATATTTCCATACTAATACAGAAGGATATTGGCTCCAAATTGTTGATAATTCAAGTGAGCTGTCATATATATAAATGAAGACACAGTTGGGAATTTAACTCAAATGCTGTAAATAAAGATGTCTAAGTTAAGCATGTGTTTGAGATTCCATCAGTAAATGAGGACTTTCTCTCTTCTCCCCACCCCAAAAGTATTCTAAATTTCTCAATATTTTATTGTGTTCAAAATATCCCAGGCTGCTCCACAAATGAGAAAAGCATGGTAATCCATTTTCAAATAAAGCAGACTAACGCCATTTTGGTGTAATTAAGGTGTCTCATCACAGAAGGTGGTCTTGAATAGTGAAGATATGTAAAAATGTAATTCACTATAATTATCTGGAAATTGCTTTTAATAATGGAATTTTCCATTGAGTTGTACAATGACTACTTCATCACTTCTTGCTGTGACTGAAGTAGAGAAGGTAAACTGAAGCGTTTTTTTTTAAAGGTAGTGAGAAGAAGCGGTTGGACAAATTGCTTATTCTTTCTGTTATGAAATGTTATATGGTGCGTGGGAATAATCCTAAATTAAGAGAAAAATTTTACAAAATGGAAGGAAGCAAGAGAACTCTGAGAAAGTAAATGCTACACAAAATGCTCAGTGGGGAAATTGGACAAAGAAAATGTAGAAGTGTTATACACATCTTGCTTAATCTTTTGAGAAGATAATTTGAGAACTACTTGCATGGTACGGGACAATTTGCACCTAGCTGAGGTGTGATTGTTTTGGGTGTATTTGTGTATCAAATTTAGCATACTTTGTGGATACTTATAAGTCACTTGGAGTTAAATAACTATTCTGTGATGCTGAACAGGGTAGCAAAGGAATTATTTTGGTGTTATGGATATTGGGTTTCTCTGTAACCCAGTTGCCAAGATTGCTGTTTGAAGCGTTCCACACATCTTTATTTGCAGATCATCATGTCAATATGAAGCTGTATTAGCTGAACTAACATAAAAATGCTCTTTCATGGCCAGGCTCTATTTTAAGTATCAGCTGCATTAAAGTTTCTTTTTCATTGGAAGCTTACAAAACATATTTCTGATTACTTGTCAGTAACTCATTGGAAGATATAGTCTCATGGTAATGGGAGATCCATTGAGACAGCTATTTCATTGCATTGTGCTGTCCCTTAAGCTTTGTTATATTATTTAGCTAATCGGGGCTCTCTTGTCAAGTGTAAAGAAGTACTCCTGAGACTGAATTGGTATACGACAGCTCACATTCCTTTGCTATGACTGCATCACCCAGAGGGAGATTTCAGGTGGCAAAGCTTTGGGTCTAAGATTGTAGCTATTTAATGATATAAGGTTAGGCAAAATACTCCTGAGGACTCTGTTGTTCTATTAAATTATGCACAGACTTTCATGCTTCTGTATAGTGATTAATTTAAGCAATTAATACTGTTAAAAATTGATGTGAAATAATACACTTTAGCTAGGTGACACATACATTATGATTATGATGTGTTTTTCATAGTTGACTACAATTATCAGAATATATTTCTGGCTTTTATCTCTTTTCTCTCTTGCCCCCTCCCCCCCCTCCCTGGACCTAAGCCATCCACACCAACATTGGCACACAATGTTCGCGTGATTAAGCTACACTGCCAGGACTATGCTGTACTGTAACTGACTGTTTGGGGCTACATAAAAATAAGCCTAGTCTTCACCTCCCAAAGAGTTGCAGACGAGCACCAGATCTCCACTCCACGTTTCACTAGTGACCTAGTCAAGATCAGGAACTAGACATGCAAGGATATGTGCCTGTGAGCCTGTGTTCTAGCAATCTGGTTCAACATATTTTATCTAGGGACCTGGAATACATTCTGTAGTTCCCAGTATTCCATTCCAAAATTCAACTATATCTCTGATTTATCATGTTTAATTTTAAAATTTCTCTTATTCTGTATAATTTCACATCTGTCTAGCATTCGGCAAACCTATTTGTATATGTTCAAGTGTAAAAGAAGAGTTTTGCAACTCACTGCACATTCAACCCCTTATTTAAGAGCTGCTATAGCTCTACATTGATGGAAAATATTGCATTTAATTAACCCCTTAGTGTATGCAGTAAAAAACTCCTTGACTTTGAGTTCTACTTATAAATTGGGAAGCTCAAGTGACATTAAGGAACAGTGGAGAACATATCCTCTGTAAGAAAGCATTATTAGTAACTATAATGCTAAAAACAGAAAATACTGGAAATACCCTAGTCAGGTAGCATATGAGAGAGAAACATAGTTAACGTTTCAGGCCGATGACCTTTCATCAGAACTGATAACCTGACGAAAGTTCATCGATGTCAAATGGGCAGGTTTTTGTGGTCGGCGAGCGGGGGCGGGATCCGCTCGCCAACGCATCAAGTGACGCAGGGATACGTTGGGCATGCGTCTCCATATCACCCCACATCATTTAGATTTTCAGTCCTGCAGGCGTGCAGCCGAACTGTCAACGGCCTATTAAGGCCATTAAAAAGCTAACTGGATTGATGGACCTGCCCGTCCAGCTTTAGGGTTGGCGGGTAGGCTGGGAGCCCAGGCGGGCCTTGGAAAAAGGGCGGGATGAGGTTTCATGAGGGTTTTTAAATGTTTATCAAATGTTTAAATAAAAGTTAAGGACATGTCCCAACTCTTGTGACAGTGTCAGGGAAATTATTTTATTACCTTTCAACTTTTTATTCAGAGCCGATCTCCCTGAGGCAGCACTTTGCCTCAGGGAGATCTGTGTACGCTTTTGCGCACATGTGCGAAAGAGCACACTCCCAGCTGAGGGAATTCTCTCTCCCCCCCCACCACCACATAGGGAGTGCATAGCACTTCCTGGTGGATGTCACGCTAAGCAGGCCTTAATTGGTCCGCCCATGTAAAATAGTGCCCCCCCCCACCACGACTGGGGCCGCTGATCGGAAGGTCGGCCACCGGTACCCGCTCCCACACTTCGTCTCCCGTTTGGGGGAGGGACTGACGTGGGAAATGTTCCCTTATGTTTCTTCAAAGATGCAGTCTGAACTGAGTATTTCCAGCATTTTCTGTTCAATTTCAAATTTCTGGCATCAGCAGTGGTTTGCTTTTATACTGGTGACTCTAGTATGTGCTTTTTCCATTGTTCGACCAATGATCAAGTTGTCTTCCATTTCCATTGAATTTTTCTTTGGTTAATGTTTGATTATTTAAAAGATCTTGGTGGTAAAATTGGCTGTTTTAAACGATCGATTTGAATTTGAAATGGCGATGAATAGGTTGCTGTTATCAAATTTAAGAATTTAATTTTTAAAATCATTACTTTGGATAAGTTAATTCAGGAACATTGGTAAATTCAAATTCAAAGTCATTGTTTAAGTTTCCCAACCAAAATATTTTCCACTCTAATTTCATTTTAGAAAATATACTTTAATAATCGCTTTCTTTCCCCTTTTTCCTCATTATGCAGAGAGATGTGCGAAGAACATATGGCTAAATTGGCGAACTCCATCTCAGACCACTCTTCTGATGCACAGTACACTTTGCAGTTTTCTGAGAATTATACACAACCGTACAGCACAAAATGGGAAGAGCAGCAGAAGGTGTTGGCACTTGAGCAACTCTATGGTGTTTTTAGAGTTGATTTGGGCCAAATGCGATCACTGCGCCTTTTTTTCAGGTTAGAAATCTAGCTCCCATTAATATAAGGAATTTCTCCATGGATTATTTCTTTCTTTCTTTCTCCCGTATGGATTATTCATCTCTATATAGAGAAGCTTCAGACAGTTTAACTAAAAGGTGCTCTCTCTAACCCTGTTGTTCTGGAATGATTCCAACATGCTCTAATGGCCTGATGATAATTCTAATAAGGAAGATACTACTGCCTTTGCTGCAGGAAGGTGTGGTGAAGCCTGCATGTTGAAAGCTATTGTTATGTATATCATATTAATATACTGGGTCAAATTTAATAGTGCAGTTGATGAGATAGTTGCACTTGGAGTTATTATGCTTGAACCTTCACATTAAACTGATCCATAGCTCCGTTGTAGTTAACTTTCTGTTTGAGATTAATATTTTTCAAATATTAATATTCAAATAATAAAATCAAAAGCTTTGTATTTGGAGTGAAGTTTCCTTGGGATTAATAATAAGTTAATAATGAATTTGTTTTTCTAAGGAAGGTTCTTTTTATTAAAAAAAATGTTCTAACCTGGATGTGGACAATGCCTGAAACAGAATATTGTGTACTAAATACAAGAATGATACTGATCTTTGTTTTCTTAATGGTTTTATGTGCAGTGATTGAATCTAGATTAAATTAGTCACATATGAAATCCAATAACTGAACTCTAAGCCTTTTTTTTATTGTCATAACTGACTTCTACAATAATAGCAATTGAAATAAAACCTGTCATTGTATGCTTTGAATCTGCCATTATCCTTTTTTCGAGTACAGCTAAATGCTGCAAGTTTTCAAACACAAGAATATATTTATTAAAATCCAGTAACCTCTAAATTCCTTGTAACTACTTATGAGTACACAATGGTCCAGAACTTCTGATCTCCAGACTGTTGGAGACCCTGGAAGACATGCTGTGGGATTGCTCGGACGTCTCAACGCACTGACTCCTTGGGAATTGCCCAGAAAGTTTGTACGTCTAAAGGGCAATACCCCTGCTCCTGGGACCCTCTGAAAAAGTCTCCAACTCTGAGTTAGAGTCGGAGACTTTGGATGGTCCCATTTTTACCCTGAATAATTACCCAGGAAATGTTAGACAGAAAAGTCCTAGTGTTGCTCCTGCATAACTATACAGCTGAACCTCAACGCCCCCCCTCCCACCCCACCCCACCACCTTGGACTACCCCATGAATCCCCACCTCCCTACCCTTACCTCCCCAACTCAACCACCACCACCACACCACCCCCCCCCACCGACTTGACCCAGCCTCACCACACAACCCTCCCTTACCCGACCTGACTAGCTGCCACCACCACCCAACCTGAACTAGCCTCCACCACCCAACCAGACTACCCCCAACCCACCTGCTGCCCTACCCAAATGCCCACCTTCCATCCTACCTACCACCCTACATAGCTGCCATCCTGCCAACCTAGCCACCTTCCAACCTAGCCACCCTAACCACTTTGCCCACTCTACCCCATTACCTCACCAACCCCACTACCCCTTATTCCACTTACCTCACCTACCCTACCCCCTCACACACTTGCCCTCTCTCTGTAGCTTTTCAAAGAAGCTTTAGGATACTTAAACTCTTTACTTAGCAGAGTACAGCAGCTAGAGCCTTAAAAGGGGTTGTGGTTTCTGCCTGGATTCCCTCTGTTGATGTCTGAGGTTTCCTGTGCTGACTGGGTTCTGCAGGATCCTTCATTGGATATTGCCCAGAAAAGTCAGAGGAAGCTAAGTGGGTGTTTTTTTTTAATCTGAACAGTCGGAAATAGGGATTCTGATCAGAAGATTTGGGCCATTGTTTGGATTCCAGATTCATTTATTTCTTCTTTTTGACTTTTTTTCACAAAAAGGATAACTTGTTGACTTTCATTATGCCACCATTGGTTAACAACTGAGGTCAGGCACAGACCTTTTATTTAAACTAAGAAACAGAGGAAAGAGCCAAGACTCGTTGACGAGGAGGCTACCAAGGTTAAAAGTTGTAGAAGACATTTTTTTCAAGTGTCTCCCTCATTTAAGACTTAAAAGTTCTAAATAGGAGGTGTTAGAGGAAAAACTACTGAAGTTCATGTATCAAGTCTTTGTTCTATTTACCTAATTAATTTTAGAACTTGTTATGTGCTATTTGAATGTAAGCTATTGCAGTTGCTGGTTAGTAGTAACTTGCAACTGTTAAAATTGTTAATTGATCCTGCATAAACTGGATTGGACCAAATTAGTGTGAGGCAGATGCAAGCTGAAAGTTCTTTATCAATGCATGTTTACTGGGGAGTGATGCTACTCCTTAAATTGCAGGTAACTGATTCCTTGGAGGCTACAGTGATTTTCTCAGCTTTTCTTCTTAAGATAATAATTAATAGCATTAATATTTTCCTTGCATCATTTCACATCAGGTTTTTCGTTGGAAATGTTCAGTCTATATTTATTTTTCAGAGTTACCACTTTTGCACATAATTACCTAAACTAAAAAATAAATTGTTTTAAGATGATTCCTTACAATGTCAATGGAAATGAACCAACATGAAAGAGCTCTCACCACTAAAAGGAGCAAGATGAATGCATCATGCAAGCCTGCAATCTTTTAAGTAAATAGTTTGCTAAGTTTGATGCAGGCAATTTTATAATTTTATTACGGATATAAAAATATTATTATATTGAGGATTCTTTGGAGTGGAAGAAGTTTAATGTAATTTTAAAGTGTTAATTTTTGTGATTTTTTTAAAATGTGAATTTAAGTAATTATTTATTCGCGTAACCAAGAAATTTGACAATGTAACATTTAAAAAAATATATACTTAATTGTCAAATTCATATTAACATTAGGTGGTTTGGAATGGGTTACTTTATGTAATTTTAATATATATTAAATTCCAGTCCGACTGAGGAAATGCCAACTCTGGCTTTGAAGACTTGCATTGATTTTTAAAAAAATCTCTTTCTTCCTTTATTCTTCTTTTGCTTACTTTGCATATCCCTCATGGCACCTGAATGCATTAACATCTAATTATGATTGTTATTCTGCTGATGTATAAGATCTCAAGGATATGAAAGTGGTTCTCTGATAACACCACTGTGCTGTGGGATTAATGCCATGTTGTTATATGAATTAATGCCATTGAGCACTGAATGTTCTTTGCCATTTGTAAAATATAAAAGTTCTGTCCTTTCACATCTGTAAATAGTTCATTTTATCTCCTCTGACCATAACTGCTGAAAAAAAGTCCTCTATTTCCCCAGAGTTTGCAGGAGAGTTTCCAGTTATGTTGCAGCTTCAGCATTATGTTATTAGATGATGCAGATTTGCTACTTCATGTTAAATTCATACTTCTGGTTGGCTGTGATCGGAAGCAGTACTGCTTTCACTAGCCAGTTTTGGAAAGAGGAAGAGTACAATTTTTAAATATAAACAAAAATGCTGGAAATACTCAGCAGGTCAGGAATTATCAGTGGAGAAAAAAACACATTTAATGTTTCAGATTGATGAACAAAGTTCTGATAAAAGGTAATTGACCTAAAATATTAACTTTGTATATCTCTCCTCAGATGCTGCCTAACCTACTGGAGTATTTCCAACATTTTCTGTATTTATTTCTGTACTATTTCAGCTTTCCAGCATCTGCAATTTTTTGCTATTGTACATTTCGAATAAAACCTCCTTTTTTCACAATTGATAACATTTCTGAGTACAATTTCTTATTCAGACAACCAAATACTTTAATTCAACAAGATGCATGATAATTTTTAGATTGGTTGCTGTTGGAGTCCAGGGAGAGATAAAAAAGCTGCAAAGAAAGCTATTTTCTAAGACAGGAGCATACGAATGCTTACTCAAATATTTTATCTGTAGGCATGTACATGAAATTGGAACTCTCATCTTGCCTATAAAAAGAAAATAAGTAACAAAATAATGTCAAAGATGCTGCAAATGCGGTCACTGTTTTCTGTTGAATGTTGAGTAAATTAGGGAAAATGTATTTAAATGCAATTTCATTAGGAAAGAATTGTGGATTGCACGACCTCTTTCCAATTGCCTCTGGAGTGCAATGTTGCATATGCTTCTCAGTCAATAAACTCTAAGTGCTGTGTTCATTTTGTTAGTAGTTGATACTCAGAGCAATATCTGAATAGAAGTAATGCAAAGGAAGGTTGGATTTCCCCTGAAGAAGTAAAAAAGGTACCTGAGTAACAGAACACTTCTTAATCAGTTGTAAAAAGGTTTGCGTGAACAACATATTTCTTGAACAGTACAGCATTTTGCATATTACTTGCATTCCATTTTGTTTTGAAAAGGAATGTATGTCAGACACCTCCTCTGCCCCAGTTATGTTTCTTTTCTATACTACTTAGCTTTATTGTTGCAATAGTTGGAATTTCTCAGACAAGCTAGTGTAGCATTTACATTTAAATTTTTAATGTAATATGAAGCATAATCTTAACTAATGTTTTGTAGAGCTCTGAAATAATACATTTAAAACAGAAACCTGTAAGCATATCAGCCCTGTCAGCATCTGTGAACTGAGCAGAGAGACAATGGATCAGCATTCACGTCACATTCCCTCTCCACTGCCGTCAGTACCCAATTATTGCCCCTGGGGAAGCAAATAATCCTACCAGCAGACTGAATTCCAAGAGAAAATTAAATGGCTCTGAAAGAACCTCCTTGGGGAATCCCAGTCACCTTAGAACCAGTAGTCTCAACATTGAGCAGCCTGGCTTTTTGGCAAGAGGGCATGCTTTCCAAATCTTGCAACCTAATGTTGAGGGCCTGTCGGCTGCCAAGTGAAACCTCATTGGATGCCTTGCCACCCAACACTCCATTGGCATAATTTGCCTATAAGAGACCCATGATGGAATTGAAGAAGCAGGTTGCTATTACATCAAAAGCTTTGATCTACTGTTCTACTCCCCTCATGCTAAACATGGCCATGCCACCTATGTCCAATCTGGCTTTGCTGATGTAGCCACCTTGCCATCAGTCATGTTCCATGAAACAATTCGGGTTGGCAGTTTCCATATCACAAACGCGTACAAGCATCCAAGTGCCAGCTGAGAACAGCAAGTTCTACCAACACTGCCTCACCCAGTCACCTTTATGGGAGACTTCAACAGCTACCACACTGACTGGAGTTACTCAGTACTAAACAGTGATGGTGAACAGCTCTGAGAGTGGGTCCCCCAGAAATGACCTTACCTTGATACACAACCCACCAACAGGGAGCATTCCATTCAGCTAGATGGGGCTGGAAATACTCACCTGAGCTGTGCTGGGTCAGTTCCCTTGATTGTCACCCTCAACCAGCACGGTGCCTAGTCCTGGATAATTTCCCACATAGCCAACACAGGCCACCGCTCATCCATATTTGCCTTGGCCTTCCACTCATCAACAGTGTAAGGTATTTGCGATGGAACTTCCGTAAAGCTGATTGGCAAAAATACAGCAAGATCTTGGACCGTAATATTGTAACTATACCTATCCATAACATACCTGTATAAGATATATGTAGGTGTTTTGGTGGTGCTATTTGCAAAGCTGCTTGCCTAGACATCCCTCGTGGCTACAGACTCATCTACGTCCCATGCCTTGATGCAGAGAGTGCAGCACTCCTAAAGGAATGAGAATCATCTAGCGACCCTGACATAGCAGACCACCTCATTAAGTCACTCAACGCTCCTCACTGCGCCAGGGGGGAGGAAACCACAGCAGGGCACAATTTTAAATCATTCCAGTCGGATTCACCACCTTGAAGCAGCCCAAAAATGACCTGCATTAAATCACCCATTCGTCACCTCAAGCCAATTGCTCACCATCTGCTCAATGTAGCAAGCACACCATTGGATAAGAAAACAAAATGCGTCATCTGTAATGAACTGAAAAAAACAACACCAGCAACACGCAGAACATGGCAGTCCTGATCCTTTCAAGATCACAGAACTAGAGACAACATTAAGGGACCTGAAATGTGGCAAAGCAGCAGGATATGACAACATCACACCAAAATTCCTGAAACAGCTCTGCCCCTATGCTCGTACTGGCTCACTCAGTTCTACACAAGAATCATCAGCTCAGACTTGCTCCCGAAGGCAATGATTTGTGCCATGTCAAAACCCAGAAAAGATCCCACATTGGTAGCCAGCGATCCACCGATTTCACTACCTTGTGTGCTTTAAGATCTTTGAGTGTCCTTTCCTGCAATGCATATCTCGGGAAGTAGAGGCCATCCTTAATGACGACCAAGTTAGTTTCCGTAAGGGGTGCAGCGCATGTGATCAAGTTCTGACACTCATCACCTATATCGAAAATGGCTTCCAAAGGAACTTCCAAAGGTGTGGTGCTGCTGGATCTCATAGTTGCCTATGATACAGTGTGGCATGCTGGTCTGCTCCTAAAGTTGTCCACTGTCTTTCCAACCTGGGTCAAGACAATTGTTGAAATATCCCTTCGCAGCAGATGATTTAGAGTCCATTTTGGAGAAAGGAGAAGTGCATGGAGAAGATTGGCTAACTGACTACCACAGGGCTCAGTGCTCGCCCCAACGCTGTTGAATATATATATATATATATATATATATATATATATATATATATATATATATACTAATAACCTGCCAGCAACCACTTCTGTAAATTAATCTATGCTGCCAACATTTGTTGTGCCACCCAAGCTCCAATCTTCTGCACCCTAGACCAGACCCTTAACGAAGATGTTACAAAGTTGACGGACTACTGCACCACATGGTGACTTACACTGAATTCATCTAAAGCTATATCCAGTGTATTCTGCCTCCATAGTGCCAGTGCCAAAAGAGAATTACATATTTGCATGGAAGGTCAGAGACTAAAGCATGATCCCAACCCAGCATACTTAGGAGCCATTCTGGATAGGACTATGTCCTTTCAGGAACATCTGGAGAAAACAGCAACAAAGGTCAAACCCAGAAACACCTTATTAACCAGACTTGCTGGAACTATGTGAGGCGCAGCTGCCACAACATTCCAGACCTCAGCACTTGCCCTGTCATACTCCATAGCAGAGTACTGTGCACCTGTCTGGCACAGGTCGTCTGACACATATCTTGTTGACCAACGATTGAATTCAGCAATGCATATCATAACGGGAATTCTCTGCTTAACACCTCTCCCTGGCTTCCTGTCTTTGCAAACATCACTCCCCCACACATCCGCCGACTGACGAAAACCCACAAGCTGGTTGAAAATATCCGTGATGCACTGCACTTGCCACTATTCAATCCAATTCTGCCTGCCTTCCATCTCGGCATCCCATGTGAGGTGAGCAAGGTCTACCAGCAGACATTATTTGGATCAAGGAATAGGAAATACAGGAAGCCACTAATAAGCTGCTTGTGACAAACCCCGCCTGTCGAATAGCAGGCTTTAATCTACCACAGCAGGAGTGGTCCTTGCTAAACAGGTTCAGGACAGGTCAGGGTCTCTGTGCAGCCAACCTCCACTGCTGGGGCATCAGTACAAACCCTTTATGCACTTGTGGAGAGACACAAACAATGCTGCACATTACCAAGGAGTGCCCCCTCTACAGACCAAGTGGCAGACTATTCACCTCAAATTCAGCTAATGAGGAGGTGATCGCTTGGTTCTGGGGCATTGCATTTGCTAAATAAATAACTGAGAATCAACCCTTTCTGCTCCTATGTTTCTTACAAAGAAGATTATAAGCTCAAACTTTGACTTTTTGTGCTCTGCACCGGTGCTTATTGATCTGTGTGTTTCCTGCTGTTTTTTTGTTTGATTTCCAGCACTTACTGTATTTGGTTTCATAATGTATACAGCTAGTTGATTATTCAATCAAATGCTGATTCAAATTTGTGATTTCCAGCCCAGAATTATGCTTGAGAAAAATATTTTGTTCTCAGTGGACTCAGTTGCAGTAACCTCTATCAACTTGCCTCTGGTAAACTGTGGAAACTGAGAGGAAAACTGTTTATAATGTCCTCACCAGATTTTGGCAATGTCCATGCATCCCTAGCATATGTGAATAATCATCCTTTACCTTTAAAAGCAGATACATGCAAAAAAAAAAGAACTGGGGGTCTGTGTACAGATACAAAATATAATTTTTTGTTTCTTAAATGTATTCATTCTAGTGATGAAGCATGCACGTGTGGTCAACTGGTCATCGCTAGCCGGGAAAGTCAGTACAAGATTTTCCATTTTCACCATGGTGGTCTTGATAAACTTAGTGAAGTGTTTCAGCAATGGAAATATTGCACTGAGACCCATCAGAGGGATCAGGTATGTAATCAACATGACCTGAAAAATTTGCATGATTATATTGAGCCTAGGAGTAAGCAATCTGTGCTAATTCTGATTCTGCTCTGGATCACTGAAAACTATTTACACGCTTCATGGTAATTTAACTACCTGGAAACTGATTCTGAGTTTAATTGTATTACACATATGCAGATTTTACAGATAGTTATACTTGTTGTGACACTTTTTATAATTCTGTTGATAAATTAATTTAATATTATTGGAAATGTGGAAGTTTTATTATTTTTTCCCTCCTCTGCCATAGATTTTCCTTTAATCTTCTAGATATAACAGAAATTCAGTTGCATTATTCTAGTTTGCAAAGCATTTTGGGATGTAAAAGCATTTGGAGAAATCAATTAGCAGTTTGTTCACAGCCAGCTTTTACACAAACTGGTAACAGACCACCAGTTAACACATCTCTGGCAGTAACTATGTTTTCGGAACAATCTGGTCCCTGCATGGTGACCTATGCAAAGTGGATTTTGGTTGAGAAGGGTTATGGCTTGCAAAGTGAATTGCTGAGGCCATTGGAATTCTTCTGAGTCAGTCTCCCTTCTCTCGCTTCTATTTGGTTTGGAGGTGGAAAATGAGGATCTGAGAAGGATGGAATGAAAGTGTGTTGAGAAAGTAGGTGGGTTGCCTACATAACCCTCATGCATGGAACCATTCTACAAACTGAGGTTTTGGTACTTGGGTGTATCTCTGGGGAGCTGACTTTGTTAGCTCAACATCACAAAGGAGGTAGTTATGAAGTTAAGCCATATCCTCCAATCTGACCTTCAGACAAAATGACAACAAAGATGACACTGCTAGTGCCACTAAACATTTTTGCCTCATGTTCATTCCAATATCAACAACATCAGTCAATTGACCAATGCATTAAACAGGACACTGATTATATGTGTGCAAAAGTGCATGAAAATTCAATAGTTTTCCTCCCAAAATCACAACACCAGAGTGAAAGGCCTGACAATTTTTTTTCATATCAGATTCTTCAAAATTTAGGAAATTGTTCGGACATATGTGACCATTTGTGCTCAGGGTTCAATTCAATGCTTTCATGAACAATGAGGGTTATCAGTCTATCAGGTTAGTGACTATTTCTCACACCATTTCCTGTTAGAAACGATGCTTTTATTTGGTCCATTTTAAAAAGACAGATAGGATATGATCCTCTTCAATTATGAGCTGCAGCAGAAGAGTAAAGATAGATGTGTAATCAAGATCATTATTAAAACACCCTAGGCAACTTGAAGCATTGCTTCAAGTGACTGGACAGATTTGTGGGTGGTTTGCAATAAGCCCCGACTCAATCTCCAAGATCATTCTAATCTGTCAACAACTCCACTTCTTTGCCATCTAGAGAGACCTAGTTATGGAGGAGGTGGCACACCTACAGCCAAGGGTGCAGCAAGAAATGTTGAATCTAAATAAGAAAGATACAGCAGGCTGTTACTGAGCAAAAATCACCTGACTACTACTGAAACATACCCTTAGTTTTGCCAACGTCCAGCTCTATTACTTAGAGCACTTTTCATTCTTGTCTTCTAAATGCTTCTATTCAACTCAATTAAAAAAAGACTTTGACTACATCTATCCCATGTTCATTCCTGCTCTCCGCTAGTTTAGCAAACTTTATTATATAGACACTGTATGTGGAAGTCACTGTTACTTCAACCAGTTACTTTGTTTCTGGGCACGCAGGATGACAAATGGTGTGCATGGGAGTATAACTGAGAGTGATGGTGAGATCGATCAAGTCCTATCTCAAAGTCCTTTCCAGAATGTTGAAGTTTAAATAAGACACTTGGAGTCCTATGCTTCTATAGTATCACTGTGAGTATTCACAAGAGAAAGTCCAACTGGGTTTAGGACCTGTGTTTGTAGGGATTCTGCTACGGATGGCCCTGGAGTTGCTACGTGCTTTGTTAAGCAATCATACACCGCTGCTGACATTCAGGCAGTGAATTCCTCATTACTTGTCATCAGACTTTGCAGGTTGCTTAGTCCTTGGATAACATTCTTTCATGCACAGGCTCCGTGAAGCTCCAGTTTCTGGCTTTAGCAGGTGAACCATGACAGCGGATGGCCCTCAAGCCTGCATGTTACCTGTTCTTTTATTGCAGCTTCCACCTAATTCTGCTCCTTCATGCTCTGTGCTTCATCCTGGGCTCCCTATTCATTCAGAGCTGATGTATCTGTTCTGGTGCTTGCAACATTTGAAGTCAATGGTGATTCATAGTGTGAGCTGTTGCCTTACCCTTCAGCATTTGAAACTATAACTGCTTTTAAGGGAATGCCTATAGAAATCGAAGAGAAAGTTGGGATAGAAACCTGGCTGCAAGATGTCCCTTTAATTCAAGCCTGCAGTGCGGTATACTATTTATCATGCTGTTGTGCTGCAGTGTTTGGTGGAGATTGAGAGTGAGTAGAGAGAGAAAGAGTGAAAAGATAGAATGGTGCTAACCCTAAGGTTGAGAAAGCTTCCAATTGTACTCCCCTTAATTCCCATATTACTTCTGTCCCGTAAACTTTTTTGTGCCTCCAAATTGACTAATAGACCTGAAGTTGCACAACCTCTTCCTGTGTGCTTTTGCTTTTTTCCTTTATGTGCCACCTCCTTTTGAGATATTGGAAGTTTGAGTATTGTGATATTGGAAGTTTGAAGAATACAGATGTTGACGTCCAAGTGCTTACCATGCATGAGTAAATTATCATATACCATATGCAGGTATTATTGGAAGCTTGCTATGTTGGCACAGCTTTACAGATGTAAATAAGACAGTTGTCTTACATTTTGGGACTGGCTATCAAAGTTTCTTTTGCAACAATTTGGAAATGAACATGAATCTCTGAAAATGTTAACTGCATGATTTGCATGTGACCTCAATCAAACTGTAAAATTAAGAGAAAATTTATTTGGCCATGCATATTTTGCTGATTTAGTTGAATAGGCAAGTGTTTAGTATTCCGTCTTGGCCATTTTCCTGATGCTGTCAAATGTTTGGCTTATTTTCACATTTCTGTGGCAGCGGGGAATACATTTGCCTTTTAGACCATAGCTTCTCACACAGTGCATTTGGTTGCTCAATGAGCTGGGTGCTGTTCTGCCCAAAATACAAACCCCCCTCTTTCCTGAACCTCCACTCCTTCATTTGAGAGTAGGATAGTTTTCCTGTTTTTTTTCTGTGCTTTGGATGAAGCACCGAACTGTGCTGGAGGGGATTTTGTGGCTGACGCATAGAAAATCAGCAGCAATCATTTGAGCTGTTGCTATTGCAGGACATTCCACCCTACATTAAGTGAGCTGCCAGTTAACTGGCAGTTAAGTTGAGGCCCAGTTCAGGCAGGATGCCGATTGTGGATATTTCATGCCAAACTCAAGTTTGTGCAAGGTCAGCCTTTTTGCAAACAGCGGGAAAAATATTCACTATGAAAGAAAACAAGGGCTGGAATCTTTTCTGGAGGTGGTGACTTTGCCCAGTGTTTGAAAAGTTGCAGCCTATCTCACCTCTGCTGACCCAGGAAGCCACAACCAATTTACAGCTGTTAACTGCCTGAGGTTGTGGTTTCCACTTGCAAGAACTTCCAGCCACTTAGGTGACTGGTAGTTCTCCAGTGTCAGCAGCGTCACTGAGACCTTTGACCAGTGTTGGGACTGTGGTCAGAACAGCGATGGAGGCCAGATAAGCAGGTAAGTGACCGCCAGGGCCAGTTAGGCAGGCCCCATGTTAGGGGTGGCATTCAAGAGGCCAGGGTGGGAGGGATAAGCAAGGTTGGAATACAGGGAGCCTGAACAGGATGGCCTGCTATCCTCCGCCTCTCTCTTTCTCTCCCCTCCCCCCACCCACCCAGATGGCAGCCTGCTCCTGTGGTGGGCATGTAAAATTCTAGCCAAAGGCTTGCTGCATTTATATAGCGTCTTTCATGATTGTAGGGCATCCTAAAGTGCTTTATAGCTAACAAAGTACTTTTGAAGTACTGTTGTTATTTGGCATTGTGGCGGCCAATTTGTGCACAGTAATGTGATGATGACTCGATGATCTGTTTTTATGATGTATTTAAGGGATAAATATTGGCCAGGACACCAGAGATAATTCTCCAGCTGTTATTCAAAATAGTGCCATGGGACCTTTTACGTTTAGAGGACTGACAGAGCCTCGCTTTAACTTCTCATCTGAAAGCCAGTACCGCTGATAGCATTGCACAAGTTGTACTGAAATGGGCCATTCTCGGTCATGTGCTCAAGTCCCTGGAGTGGGACTTGAACTCACAACCTTCTGACTTAAGAGATGAAAGTGCTATCCACTAACCTATGGCTGACACATGATCCAAAGCCACTGGATCAGGGAGGGTCTGGATCAGAAAATCCTTCTGCAGAAGGCCACCAACTCTTTTGGATTCATAACCCAGTGTAGTCACCACGTTCAGGAGAAACCACCTTCCAGAGAAACTGAAAGAAAATTGACAGCGCCAGATGGTGGGGTGGAGGGGGAATGAGCGTAATCTTAATGCGGATATACTTTCATTACACAGTGTGTTCCTGATCATAATTCTCCAAGGCGGTGTTCAATACAGTTATACTATAGTAGAACAAATAGGCTCACTCCAAAATGAGAGGGCATTTTATTACCTATAATTTAAGAAAGATATAATCATTTTTCTCATTTCATATGTTCATTAATTTTCTAATTTCACAGGAAATTGATGCAATGTTTTGTAAAGAAAGTAGAGTAAACATTGGAGCCAACAAATTTACTCAATAAATGTCAGTCCATATTGGCTTTTAGAAGGTGTACTTTTACACGGTGGGATTGAGTGAAACAGTTTTTCTTTCCTTCCTTTCTCCACCCCTTTAAGCTGTTCTATCTAACAAACTGTGAAACCTCACCAAATGCTGTTAACCAAGTCCAAATATTATTTAAGCTAGGATTTAGACTTGGGGCATCTTTGTTAGCAGTCTGATGCTGATGCTCCCTAATTTAATTTGCATCTCCCTAATTGATTTTAGGAGAGCAACCACCGAGGTGTTAAAACACACAATTTTAATTTAGTATTTTGTGAAATCCCTTTGGCCTGAATTTATAGCCTGGACCATATTTGGCTTTGTGGAGACCTATTTAACTTTAGTCTCTAGAAATGATTGCCCATTCCTTTGCAGTAATATTTGTTAATATGCTGTTGTACCTGGACATCCAGCTTTTTGTTTTTAATTAAACATTGATTCCTTTGTAGGTTTGAATTATATATTAATTATTTACTAGTTTCTGGTGATGGGCATTTACTGGAGATTTACCTGTGAAACTGGTTGTTGGATTGGAAGTGCATATGTGAAGCTCTGCAAGTAAGTGTGTAAAGACTAGGCTCAAGTTCTGTTCTTTGTTTCTTGGCTATCAGAGTTATAATTAGATCAGATGTGTTCAGTGTCCTTTTTTGGTTTGTTTGGTTCAAGGTATTACAGGTACTTTAGATTGGCAAGGCTTCCCACATGGTGAGTTCCCACTCCCATCTCAGCAATCTATGGTTGAGGCCAGTAGAGCCTTGGCATTTCATTGAAGGAAGGAAATATGGGAACACCAGCATGCAAGTCAAGTCATTTTAAAGTAATTTCTGTGTCTTTTAAAAACCAGCAGGCAAATCAAGTCACTGTAGGCCATTCCTGTATGTTTATAGCTGGGTCGCTTGACTCTGCTAAATGTCCAAGAGCAGATTGTCAATCTGCATCTTGGATGTGGAACCCTAAAAGGAACAAAAGAGCTTATACTTCTGATGCATTCTACCCTAAACATTATACAACGTGAACAGAAGAATGGGTGGTCTATGAGCATGTTGTACGAATACCAATCCTACAGATGTGTCCAGGGGTCTCCAGGAATTAAAAGATTAATCTGCACACTGCTGTGAACAACCCAGGAGAAAAATCACAGGGGAATGTTTTTTAAAAAATGTTTACGTTTTCTTAACTGTTAAATGAAAGTGTTCAAAAAATATTGGCAACGACGGAGAGAAAAGGCTGACCATTTGGAGGTGACAAGTCATGTGATGAAGCCTCCAAGATTATGTACAAACAGAACTGGCAATGCTAGCATGTAGTTTTTTTGATGACAAGAATTAATGATGCCTCACTGTGTGTACCATTTGATTTTTAATACTATCTAGACATTCACACTCATGATGCTGAACTGAACTGCATTTGAGTCTAGTAAGAGGTTGACCTCTGCTTGAGGTCCTGCAACCAGAAAGGAGTTAGCAAGTTTGACAATTCAATTGTCAAATCTCCAACAGTGAATTAGGAGTTAAAAAAAATCACCAAAGCAAGAGAGCTTAAGCTTAGGGTCAACATATTCCAGGGATTCACTGGTCTTTGGAATGAAAATAGTCCATTATCAAGGTGCACGTTTCATGCTTTGTTGTTTTCTGTGTCTCAAGGAATGCTGAAGTCGATTGAAATTTTCTGAAAACCATATCCTGCTTATTTGTATATCATGTAAAATGAACCAGATTGTTGGTTTACTGTTGATTTCAACTCATTCCTCTTCCTGAATTCTCTGCCCGAAGGCAGTCCTTAACGATTATTCACCAAACCACAGCAAAGTTGCTGTGATTTTTGCTATGGGTAGGGTGAGGAGGCTGGCCCCGAATCAACATCAGCCGGAATGGGGATCGAATTCCTTGCTGTTGACACTAATCTGATTCACGTGCTAGTCATCTAGCCAACTGCCTAACACAGCACCCCAATCTCAATAGTGTTTATAATTCTGCATGGAAGAAACATGGAGACACACATGATCTTGTAGTATGCAGTATAGACAAGAGGTTTCATTGCATACAACAGTTCCTATCATATGATTATGTATTGGGCAGTAAGAATAAGTTTCTGATCATGGTAGACTTGAGGTTTGGTTACAAGAGCGATTGACAATGCTGAAACAAGTGTGGGCCTGTAATAATTAGTAGCCTATCCAAACGGAACAAAATCCATTCACCTCAGCTCCAATTCAAATCCTGTCAATGAGAGTTTGCCAACCACCCTGAGTTACAGATGGGCAACAATAGCTTTGATTACTTATTGCTATCTTAGCCAGTTGATATTTTCCATTTGTATTTTGTACCCCTTATTCTGAAGGAGTGGTGCAGTTGCATTTTTTTCACCTGTGTCGGGCGATATATCTGGTAAATGATGTAACTGCATTTTTTCAGCTGTGTCGGCAATATATCTGGTAAATGATGTAACTGCATTTTTTTTTTCACAGCCGTGTAACTAGTCTTTCTCATGCCCTCCAGGTGTCTGATGTAAAGGCTTGCATGCAGTTCTCAATAAAACGCCCTAATTTGCCATCATCAGAGACTCACCCAGAAGAGAATATGTACAAGCGGTTAGATGTCACTACATGGTTAAACCATCTGAATGATGCTGGCCAAGTGGAAGAGGAATACAAACTCCGCAAGGTTTGAGAACTGCTTAAATATTCAGTGTCTTTACCAACAGGTTAGGCAGGTCAAGGATGTTGCCCATGGTTTCCCAGTGATCAGGTTCTGATTTTTGGTTGAATTGACAGCAAAGTATTGGAATCCAAAAAGCTTCCTTCTCACATGAAAGAGGAGAGAAAATCCTGTTGCTGGTTATTCTTAGGAGCCATCTCCAAAGAAACCTAGGCAGAGGCCTGGGAAAATGTGTTTTTTGTGAAATGGGAGTGAAGAAAGGGTTTGGGGAAAAATAGAGATGGATTAAGAGTTAGTTAGCTGCAACTCATTCTGGGCATCGAAAGGGAGAAGTGATATCGTTCATCAATTCATGCTGCTTCGCTGCATTTCAGACTGGACCATAAAATGTCAGTGAGGCACATTAAGTTGAGCTATCGAATTCTCACCACGGTGAATTTCATGGCTCCACCATAGTAACATCACAAAAAAAGGTCGTCCAAGATAATCTTGAAGACCTACTATCAGCTACCTGGAATGACATTGAGAAACCTTGGAACTGGTTTCTCATCTATTTTATTGTCCTCTTGCGTTTATGCTTCTCTGTCTCTCCTTTCCCCCCACCACTTCACTCAACCCCCACCCCCAACTTGCACGTGCCTGCCTTGTTTTCCCCCCCCGGCAAGTTTTCTTCTGTCTCCATTTTAGCTACTATAGGAAAGACAAAACCTATAATGCAAGTGACTTGGGGAAGAAACTAAGTGCTCTGATTCTGATTAAGCAGATAACCCACAATTGAGAATTCTTGTACTGCTATTGTGTTGGAGTATAGAGTAGAAGTTTGTTTAGAAAGCTAAGTCTATACACTGTAGTGAAACTGGTAATAGAATGTACCTGTGCAAATATGTTGTCTGTATGCAGAAGTTATTCGTAAGTGATTCCTACATACTTGTGCCTCTTCAATTCTTGAAATAAAGGAAATGCTAATATTCTTATTCTATTTGCCTTTTTTGTTCAAGAATGTCCCTTCTGGGCTGCTTGAGGATTTGTAGTTGAAAATTGCCCAAATATGGTTTCATATTTGCTGTCAAAACAGATCAAACCTTTCATTTCCCCAAATAGAACTTCAATTGGGGAATAATGAAATAGCTCAGCAGTGTAACATGTTTAGTACGTTGTGTCCATGGGCTGGAAGATTTTTGAAACTTAGCCATGAGTAATGTTCCTCCAGGCAACTAGCTGCTGATCTTGGCTTTATCATTGGACACAGTACTGAAATGAGGTGCCTTGTTGAAAGGAAGCAAGAAAATTTGGCTGTGCCTTGTATCACAATCTAGCTCTAGTATATCATACCAGCTGGCCACAAATGAGCATTGGCAGAGAGACCATGGAGAAGTCTGCAGTTTTCTACCCATCCTCTCACCCTGATTCTGTGAAGCAAATATTAAGTACAGGATCTTAAGAATTAAATTATATATTTGTCCCGCTTCATTTGCTGTCTGTGCCATTTTACTTCCTGTTGCCTTTTGAATGACTATTGAAGGAATGCAAGGATATATTCAGCTACAAAGCTTTAAGTTTTATTACAGTTGATCTAGTATTTCTGCAACTTTATAATGAAACTTGTACTCCATGCATCCAAGTATTACCCGTTGTAAGACTTAACTTTGAGAATGATGCTGAATTAAACTCAGAACACTTGAGTTTTTGTCACTTTTTTTTGTCAACTTTTCCTCATCATGTTCACCTTTGATTTGGGGTTTGCCTATATGAACTGTGTCATTGTCAAGGCAACACAGGCTTTCCATCACCTCCAGTTCAGCTTTAATCTTCTCCCTGCTAGTACAGAATTCCCAGCTTTTGTTGTGGAAATTTAGTGCCTATGTGGACCCTTCCACTGCTGATATCCCTGCAGCACACCTCTGTTCTTGTGCCCAGCTCTGTAAAGCTAGTGGTGGTTTTGTAGCACCTGTTCCTAACTATATAGTGTTCCACCTCCCAATGCACAATTAATCAACCATGTTGCTGAAGACCTTGCTGCAAAAGAATGATCTTTTCTTTGAAAAGTTGTCCCTTTTTTTAATAATCAAATGGCCTGACTTAGAGCAAGAGTTGCGACTAGTGTAAAATTCTAATTACTATATATCAACTAGCTTCTGAGGTGCATGATTTTTTATAGCAAAATGTATGCTTGTTGATATTGATCCATTCTGAATTCCACCTTTTGTATTTTTAAAGTTATTTGTATTAGTCTTATTTAAAGTGCTGGCAGGCCTCCATTGAGTATTCTTTCTGATCAGTCAGCCCTGGTGTTATCCCATATGGCACAGTTGCTGGTCGCTGCCTTGCTTTATCAGCATGTGATGGCTATGGTGATAATTGGGTTTGGGAAAGTATTACATTTCCACAACAAGACCTGGGAGTTCTGCACCAGCAGGGAGAAGATTAATTCTGAACTGGAGGAGATGGATGGCCTGTGGAGCTTTGACAATGACACAGTGATGCATCTGGTCACAGCTGAGGTCCTAGCCAAGACTGGCAAGATTCTAGTATGTACCATTGCTAGAGAGTAACATATGGATTTGAAGAGATTCCCAAATATAAGTAATTAAGGCCAAATGCACTCTTACAGGGTAATTCATTTAGTAATTCAAAAATGAATGAAATCAGCCTTGCCTCTCTCAGGTGAGACATAAGAGTGGTGAAACTCTGTAGTATTAAGTTTAATAGATCTTAGTACAGAATCTAGGCTGACGCTTAAGTTCAGTGCTGAGGAAGAGATGCACTGACTTTTGGATGAGATGTTAAACTGAGTCCCCAAATGCTTGCTAAAGTGAACATAAAAAATCTAATGGCATGATTCACACACAGTAGAACAGGGGAGTTTTCCTAAAGCCAGGGCAACATTTATCCCTCTTCCAACAACACATTTATCTCAGCAGGTCTGCCTGGAACTTTGGAGAGAGCAACAGTGTTTGAACTGGCGACCATTGGTCAGAATTCTAATGAAGGGTGTCCAACCTGAGATTTTAACCGTGGGATGGATTTACTGCAGCCCATCATGGCAGGAAATATGGCAGGCAGGCCCCCTTACTCGCAGGAGAGGCCCCATCAGTTTCCCAGCAGCAGCAAAATCTCATGGGATTAAGGCAGAGAGCAGAAAGGGTTGATGCGGGATTCCTAGCCCCTGATGGCAGGATGTCAGGCTCATTAATGAGCCAAGTGACACCCATTATCACTGTGTCCACTGCAACTTAATGGTGGCTAAGGGATTAAATGGGAGCCACATGGCTCTCCCGCGCCCTCGGAAGGCAGCCCAACAAACCCCATTGGCCACCTGGGTGAGGGGAGGCACCTGACATCGGGAGGGGGGGGGTCCAGCAAGTGCCCCACTCTCCCGTGACCCCCATCCTGCCTTTACTCACTTCTGAACTGGAGTCGCACGATGATTGGACCCTGACCCCTGGTTGGCGCATTACTGCCAGCTGCTGGCGCTGGTGGGAATGAGTAGCTGGAGACCTCTGATTGGCCAGCAGCTTTTCGTGGACTTCAAGCACTAGAGCTCTTAATCACAAGGAACCCCCAACAGTGGAACTTAAGTGCCTGAAGGGCACTTGATTCCGTTGGGTTTCCGCGATAAACTGACAGGGGTTCCCCACCAGTTCTCTAACCAGTGGGCGAGACCCCATCGGCCCAACAGAATTCCGGCCTCTCTCTCTCCCTCCGCAGATGTTGACATAACCACTAAGCACTTCTAGCAATTTCTGTTTTTATTTCAGATTTCCATCATCTGCAGTATAATCTTCACCTCATTGGTGTTGGTGAAATCTTGCAATGTGCAAGTTAGATGCTACATTTACCTACACAACAGAGACTACATTTCAGAGGTGTTGCCTGTGAAGCATTTTGATGACAGCCTGGGGACATGAAAGATGTTATATAAAAACATCAAATGTACTGTTATGTAGACAAATGCAACAATCATTTTTCACACCAAGGCTCTACAAATGGGAGTAGGATGAATGATGAGTTGATCTGCTTTTTGAGATGTGGTTGATGGAAGAATGTTTGTCAGGACAAAGGAAGAGTTCTGTGTTCTTCATCAAAACAATTTTGTAGAATTTTTGACCTTCATCTAAAGAAGCACATTTTAAATTAATCCTGGGTCAGATTGCTATGATGCGTTGGGGCATTCTAAGTTTCATTAACAAGCACTTATATAATTCCTCCAGAAACTCTTATTTTAACTATAACACTATTTATCACTTCTTTATAAGAAACACTTTGGCTTTTGAACCACAGAGATTTGTTCAGACTAAATGGTTTAGTTAGCTCCTTGCAAATTACATCTAGACCACTTTATTGTGCTGTGTAATATTCATTTGTATTGCATCCTTGTGAAAGCAATTCTGTTTTTAAATTAAAGCAAAATACTGCAGATACTGGCAATCTGAAATAACAAATTGCCAGTGGTACTTAGCTGGTCTGGCAGCACCTATTGAGAGAGAAAAAGAGTTAACGCTTCAAGAGTTTTTCCAGCACTTTGTTTCTATTTCCGTTTTTAAATAAATCTGACCAAAGAACCTTCTAAAATATGATGGTGAAATTCTACATAATTATCCAATAGCAATTTTACTGCTAAAATTGTTAACCTTGATTCACACTACTCCCGATCATTGCACCTTCCAAAATTGAATGTACTGGCTCATGGGGGGTTGAAAATTTGTTTGTCAGAATTGTACTTTGCTGTGAACCTGAATAAGAGATCCTGTATTGTAACAATTAGCTCTTTCCAACATTTGTTAACAGTAATAATAAACAGCTTAGTTAGAAGTCACTTCTTACAGGTTTCATTTCAAAAAACTTTGGTTCACTTTGCTTGAATTAAGGCCCCAAAAGTTTGTATAGATTCCCAAGAAAGTGAAATACAAGCACCTACCTAATTGTTTATGTTTATATTTTCTGTGTATGTTACAATTGGGAAAGAACCAGCTGCCAGATGATAGAGAATAGTTCAAATAAAAATTGTGAAAATTTCTATGTTTCCTTCAAAGGCAATATTTTTTGGAGGTATCGATCCTACAATTCGTGGAGAAGTCTGGCCATTTCTGTTACGATTTTATAGCTGTGAAACAACATCAGAAGAAAGGGAAGCTCTACGGATTCAGAAACGTGCAGAATATGAAGAAATTCAGCAAAAAAGGTAACTTATAATTCATGTGCAAATGACCAGTACTGGCTTCTCGGGTACTTCTTCAGAACACAGGAGTTATTTACTGTTGACCGATTGCACGATGATCAGCTGAGCACCAACCTGAGATTGGCAAACTTTAAAACGTTTTGTGCAGTCCTGAGGGAGAGCTGCACTGTTGCCTTTTCAGATAAGTCATTAAACCAAGAACACACCTGCTCTATCAATTTTTTTCTTCATTGATTGGATGTGGGCATCGTTGACATGGTTAACATTTATTGCCCATCCTTAATTGCACTTGAGAACATAGTTGTGAACCACTGTCCTAAAACACTGCATTTTATGTGGATTACAGTTTCTTGTAGCAGTTTTTGGTGCAACTGAGTGACTTGCTAGGCTTTTCAGAGGGCAGTTAAGTACTAACCATATCACTATGGCTTTGGAGTCACATAAAAGCCAGACTTGGCAAGACTGGTGGGTTTCTTTCACTAAAGGATATTAGTAGACGCAAAAAGATTCCATTACATATTTTCAAAGAAGAGCATGGGAGTTCTCTTTGGTTTCCTGTCCAATATTTATTCCCCATCCACATTACAAAAACAGATTATCTGGATATTACCACATTGTTGTTTGTGGGAGCTTGCTGTGCACAAATTGGCTGCCATGTTTCCTACATTACAACAGTGACTGCACTTCAAAAGTACTTCATTGACTACAAGCACTTTGAGATGTCCTGAGATCCTGAAATGTACTATCTATAAATATAAGTCTTTTTTTCTTTTACTACTGGGACAAAAATAAGCTGTACAGTTGAGACAGTATACATGTGCAACACACTGCGACCAGAAGAAATGAGTAGAACTGTAGAAAAGGAATTTTCGTAGGGGAAAGGAGGATTCAGGTGGACATGATAATAACCTCAAGATAAGAAAAGAGGGCTATATACAGGGCATCAGCAACCAAATGGGGGAATTGGAGGAAGTAATTAGAAGAGATAACAAAAACGTAGCAGCAGATAAAATAGGATTTGGAATTAAATATTGCAGGATATAATGTATTTAAAAAAGATAAAAACAACATGGTGTGATGGGCTGGCTTTGTTAATTAGAAATAACAATGGTAATAATAAAAAAAAATTAAAAATATGAAATCATGGAATCGTTAGTGCAAAAAGAGATCATTAAGCCCATCTGGTGTCTGCACCAGCTCTCCAAATGAGTAATTCACTGAATACCATTCCCCCGTCTTCTCCCTGTAACCCTGCACATTGTTCCTTTTCAGATAACAGTCTAATTCCCTTTTGAATGCCTCGATTGAACCTGCCTCCACTGTACTCTCAGGGAGTTCATTCTAGACCTTAACCACTCACTGCATGAGACAGTTATTCCCCATATCACTTTCTTGCTTCTTTTGCTAAATACTTAAAATCTGTGCCCTCTCATCTCAATCCTTTCACAAGTGGGAACAGTTTCTCCCTATCTACTCTGACCAGACTCCTCATGATTTTGAATACCGCTACCTCCTCGCAGCTTTCTCTTCTCCATGGAAAACAGTCCCAACTTTTCCAATCTTTCTTCATAGCTGGTTCCAGGAATGAGGAACTTCATTCTTGTGAACAGAATACATATGGATTGAAATGAAGGATAGGAAAAGATTATAGGTAGCCAAGAAATGGAAAGGAAATGGAGGGAAAAATATGTAAGAAAATGAAATGCAGGGAGAAATTAGTCAATTTGCTGTAAGCTCTTTTTGCACTACTTGCATAGCCAAATTTCACCTCCAAATTCTTTCGAAAAGGTCAGTGAATGGGGGGCTTATTAGTTAGTGAAGGCTCAGGTTCACATTACTAGTAGCCTTTTGTTTCATACCTTTTTTTTCACAGCTTGTTATAGTAAATACGTTTGGAACTATCTGGTTGTCACTAATTCTTTCTACAGTATTTATCTTCCTGTTATTCAATACAACCTTTTGGAGTTAAGAGAAAATAAGTGTGCCACAGTGTGGTAGAGTAGGTATGTCATCTGTAGCTAATGTGAAATACAGCCTCTGTTGGGCCATTGCACAGAATAATTTCTAAAGGAAAATGAAAAGCATGTCAACACAAGTGACTCTTAAACCTCTCAGTCATGACAGGAATTAGAATGCCTATCAATAGGAATGATTAGATTAAAAGTGGGAGAGCAAAAATAATTTTAAAATAGGGAGAAAAAAACCAACAGTCGGTAGAGTTATAACTGTAGCATTAAAGATGGTTACAATTTGAACAGAAAAAGGTTTCCAAGTGTACCTTTGAATATGCATGTGCCAAGTATGAGTGTTTTTTGTACATTTTGCTGGTGGCCTTTTAATGCAAGCTTATGAGAAACCTGAACTGAGGAAATGTCAAGAACAGTAAAACATTTGCCTTGTTTACCTAAAATCATATTTTCCATTATAAATTTTTAAAAATCAAACCTTAAAATAACACTGAAAAGAAATGTTAGATTTCATAATATATTCAGGGTGGTTCACCTGAGTTCAATTACAACTTGCTCAAAAGGAACAATTTTGCTTTTCAACATTTGTGCTCATTAGCCCTGCCATTACCAACATTGTGTCAAAAATATAACTTTTATTATTTGACTTCTCAATATATTTTAGAAATTACTTGCGTTGATTTTTCACATTTTAGCTCAAGAAGCCCAATCATAATTGTGATAGGTTCATTCAACATCTGTCATTACGCCAGATCTGAAGGAAGGAGCGGTAATAACAGATCCTTCTCCAGCTTGTTGCTGGATGGCTAAAAGCAGCTCGAATTAAGGGAGGTGAGCTGTGTGAGTTACAGGAATTGAGGCTTAAATTATTTTCCTTTTGCAGATTGTCTATGACTCCAGAGGAACAGGAAGATTTTTGGCGGAAAGTTCAGTTTACTGTTGATAAAGACGTGGTTCGGACTGATCGATCCAAACAGTTCTTCAAAGGGGAAAACAATCCCAATGTGGAAGCTATGAGGTAAGGTTTTTGTGTGTGACTGTGTAGATTGGGTAGTTTTGAAGACAATGTCACAAAGTGGCAACATGACACTTCTTAAATTTAAGAAGTGCTTGGCAAACAATAGTCTGAATTACAGTTTGACTACTTTCAATTTTACAATGTCTTTTGTTTCGCAGAAAATTAAATTTTGCATTAAATTACATTTGATGCAACTAATGTTTGTGCTGTCTACATAACATTGACTGCATTTCAAAGTAGTTTATTCCATATTGTGATATTTCTGAAAAATTTGATAAACCAAATCAATGCAAACCTTTCCTTTTTATATCTGATACTCGACAAGAAAAATGGGCTGACAGTTGGTGACATTTCATTGATTCATGGAAATGCCCAATGGCTAGCTTTGCGGAGACTGTGGAAAATGTCATGAAATGGTTTGAGTTATGCAGAGCTATGTTGTAATTATGCAGAAGGCCTCCATCCAATTTTTTAAAAATGACTTATTGTTACAAGTTCAAGTTCTTGTCTGAAATATTGTTTCAGGTATAGAGGTTCCAGTCACTTCCATAAGCAGTCTGAGTGTTATATGTTTGAGGGCATGGCCGTTTTGCCCAATATCTAATTAAAGCGTAACCCAGCAATGTAAATAAATATTCGTGTCTTTTGCACATGTTCATTGGAAAGATTGAAGAACCAGTACTTATTGAGACAAGGCCAGATATGAATCATCTAAGCTGCTTTATTTCACAGCACCAGAACATAGAGGCAAAGATTATGATCAGATTTCCTTATTTAAAGTATTACATTTGCATTTGCATAATAATACAAGTGATGAATATGCTATGCCTCATAAACAGCAAGGCATCTTGTTCCATTAAGGTAATTTCTAACTATCCCTTCACTCTCTAAGCTTCTCATAACCTTCACTGGATTTGACTTCTGTGTTGCTTTTGTTTTCATAAACCAAGCTGACTCCACAGCCTATGCTGATCCTGACTAACTGACCCCTCATATGTAGGTCTTTTTTATTTCTGCCACATCATTAATTGGGGCTTGGTTCCTGCATTCCCCACCCATTTGGGGTTGACCAAAAAACTGCCAACCATGACTACTACTGCATTGCCCCCACACCTTGAAACCAGCATCATGCGAAACTCATCAGGAATGGCCTATCCAACTCTTGACATGTAATAAAAACAGTAAATGCTGGAAAAACTCAGCAGGCTTGACAGCATCTGTGGAGAGAGAAACAGTTAACGTTTCGAGCCCATATGACTCTTCTTCAGAGCTTCATGACATGCTTGTGTTTGGGAGCACCTGTGTTTAACAATTCCCCTGTTTTGTGTGGTAATAGTTTGTGTTTGGCTTTGCTACACAAGCTCCAATACATGAAGCTTGTGGTCTTCTTCTTTAACTTGTGAAAATTCACAACGCTTATGCATAATTGAATCCCACATCCTTTACATGAATAAAAAAATGATAAAAATTCTGGGAATGTGTCACTTATGCATATTTATTTGAATATCTTCACAGGAGAATTTTGCTGAACTATGCAGTTTACAGTCCTGAGATAGGGTATTCCCAAGGAATGTCTGATCTGGTGGCTCCAATCTTGTCAGAGGTCAGGGATGAATCTGACACATTTTGGTGTTTTGTCGGACTAATGCAGAATACAATTTTCATCAGCTCACCACGGGATGATGATATGGAAAGACAACTGGTAGGTGCTGAGTCAGCTGGGGAAAAATATCTTTGAGTGACAATGAAAATGATTGAAGGGATCTAAATTAGTTTTTGGAAAAATGTTTAATTCTAATATGACTCTTCAAATTTCAGGTAATACAAATCTTTGTAGCAAGATTAGCTGCTGCCTTAAAAATCCTTTACAATGTAGGATGCTTGGGAACAAATCATGTTTCATGAAGTATAGTATTTATTTTTCTTTCGTGATTTCTCAATTTCCAGCAGTTTTTATGATTTTCGATGGGAACTTACAATTAATTTTGGATACTTGGAGCAGAAACCATTTGAACACTGAAAGTTAACTTTGTAGTTTCATGTGAATGGTTTAGAAAGTACCGGTATTTCAATTATTAGGAATAAATCATTCCCACTTCCAGTTATTCCACTGTTGGTATTGGTGTTCTGAATCCTTCATACAGAACTAATTTAGAGCACTTGTTGCCCTACTATTTCATGCATTGTAAATGGGGCATGATTTAGGTTGCCTATTATATGTACATATATAAGTATATAAAATATGACAGATTTTTAAAATAACTTTTTTTTCTTAAATTATATGTAATGCACTCTTCTTTGACCTCAATTTTTTAAAATTATGGCAAATTTCGTCTGTTTAAGAACATTGTACAGGTCATTTTTTTTAAATATTCATGTTAGATATTTTTAAAAATGCAGTGTTTGTTTATTTTTTTTAAAGCTGTACCTGAGAGAGCTACTGAGATTGATGCACCTCCGTTTTTACCAGCACCTGGTGTCCCTGGGTGAGGATGGGCTCCAAATGCTGTTCTGCCATCGATGGATTCTCCTCTGCTTTAAACGCGAGTTTCCTGAAGCAGAGGCACTTCGCATTTGGGAGGCATGTTGGGCTCATTACCAGGTTAGCATTTGCTCTTTTAGGCATTTGTTAAGTCCAGTAGATTGGATAAATGCTGATTGTGGGAGTAACAAACTTACAATAGCTTTATTTTTAAACCAGGGCATTTGAACATAGTTTGCACCAATAATTGAATTGGACTCTTTTAGGTTGGTATTTACACTTAACAGCATTATGGCTGTACTAGATATAATTATAATCCTTTGCTTTTACATGTGAAACCATAGTTAGAATCCATCACAGATTGTCTCTGTTAGGGAGACAATTCGGCCATCTTCACTCATCTATGCAGAAAGAAGTTGCAAAATTATCCCATCTTATCCTACTCATTCCATACGTTGAGAATGCCTGTGTGAAGAAAGACATCTTGACGTTAGATCTATATTTGCCTAGATTGAACCAGTGCCCTACTATCCTATAGTTATAAATTAATTTGTAATGTTCTCAATCCATCCTTTCCACACAGTTTACAATATTAAATACCCCTTGAGGCCACCTTTCAGATACTTTTTTCTTTTGAAGTTGAAAAGCCCAGGTTTCTTCATTCTGCCTAATCATGCAGTTGAAGCTTGGGATGTATCTCATGGTTCTTCTTTGAGCTTTTTTGGCTTGAATTTCTGAACAAAGTCGGATGTAGTAACCAGAGCTTTGAACAGCTCAACTTCCACCATTTTTAAATATTTTGCCTATATAATTCAGCATTCTAATTGCTTTGTTGGCTATTGTGCTGCTTTGACACATGCTTCATAGCTGTACTAGGTACATAAAGGACAAATTCATGTTTACAGTGCTGTTACCTTTTTCTAAAAAGTATTTTCTGGAATCATTGAATTGGTAGGTAGAAAAGTAACACCATTGTTCAAGAAAGAAAGAGAGAAAACAGGGAACTACAGGCCAGTTAGCTTGATGTCAGTTGTTGGGGAAATGCTGGAATCCATTAGTAAGGAAGTGGTAACACAGCACTTGGAAAATTGTAAAATGATTAGGCACAGCCAACACAATTTAATCTTAGGGAATAGTGTTTGAAAAATCTATCAGAATTTTTTGAGAATGTTACTACCAGTGGATGCAGTATATTTTTCAAAAGGCATTCAATAAGGTGCCACATGAAACATAGCTGCACAAGATAAGAACTCATGGGGTTAAATTAGTTAAAAGATTGAAAGCAGAGAGTAGGAACAAAGAGCTCAATTGTTTAAAACCTGTGTTAATGACTTAGATGAAGAGACCAAGTGTAATGCATCCAAACTTGCTGATGAAGCAAAGCTGGGTGGGAAAGTAAGCTCCGAGGATACAAAAGTGTCTGCAAAGGTATATACATAGATGAAGTTATTGGGTGGCAGATGGCATATAACCTGGGGAAAGGTAAGCTTATTCACTTTCGTAGTAAGAATAGAAAAGCAAAGTACTTTTTCAATGGTGAGAAACTATTAAAATTTAGCCATTTGTCAATTAATTTCTCCTGTCCTCACCCTATCAGAGACCTTCCCTTTTATTCTTTACCTCTATCCCCTTCCATTGACTCAAAACCTATTCCATTTCTATCTTTATTCAGCTCTGAGAAATGGTCATCTCAGCCTGAAACATTGCTTTTGTTTCTCTCCACTGACGCTGTCTGATTTCCTGAGCATTTCCAGCATTTTTTGATTTCATTTCAGATTTCCAGTATCTTGCTTTTTGAGCTATCAAATGTTGCTGTTCAAAGATTTGGGTGTCCTTGTACAAAGTTGGTGAATGCAGGTACAAGAAGCAATTAGGAAGGCAAATGGTATGTTGACATTTATTGCAAGGGGTTTGGAATAAGGAAGTTTTGTTGCAATTCTAAAGAGATTTGATGAGATCACACCCAGAGTAGTCTGTGCAGTTTTAGTCTCTGTAACTATGGAAGGAAATGCTTGCCTTATAGTGGGTACAATGAAGATTTACTAGACTGATTCCTGGAGTAAGAGGGTTGTCCTTATGAGGAGAGATTTCATTGAATAGGCCTATTACTGTCTGGAGTTTAGAAGAATGAGAGACGCTCTAATAGAAACATTTGATAGGATAGATGCCGAGAGTTAAAGGGGCATTGTCACAAGGTAAGGGGTTGCCCATTTAGGACGCTCATATGAAGGGAAATTACTTCACTAAGAGGGTTGTGAATCTTTGGCATTCTGTACTTCAGAGGGCTGTGGGTACTCAGTCATTGTGTATTCAAGACTGAGATTGATAGATTTTTGGACTCTTAAGGGAATCAGGGGCTATGAGGATGGGCGTGAAAATTGATTTGAGGTTGTAGATCAACCATGATTTTATTGAAGGGCAGAGCAGACACTAAGGATCGTATGACCTACTGCTCATATTTCTTGTGCTCTTGCGAAAAGCTGAGTTTAACACTTCTGAAATTATCATTATGGATAACTTTGTTTAATGGTGTTTTAAATTATAGCATATTAGCCAACAGCAACACCAATTTTGGTAATTATGTGATACGGTTAATATGGTGGTGGTGCTGCTCCTGGATGCATTGATGGACTAGAACATGAGTTTTTTTCTTGTTTCACTGAAGGCAACATCGCCAGACACACATTATATTAAGTTGTGAGTTGTGGATGGCCTGAGTGTTCAGTTCACATACAGGCCAGCAATATGGTTTGTCAATCATTAGTCTGTATGAACCATCTTCCCACCCCCCCCACTCTCTTCTTCTCCTCAACCTCCTCCACACACCCCCCCCCCACCCTCCATCACTCTCTCCTCCTCCCCTGCAAACGATAATAAGTTAAAATTGCTGATCTTGGTTTTCTAACAGCGGTGCTGTTCTTTCTTTCTTCTGGTACTGTAGTGCAAAGAGGGTGAATTCTATAATGACAGCACCTTAAGAGTAATAGAAAAACATTGTTGCTTGAAATGGTTCTTTAAGATAAATGCAGGATAAAATAACCCAGTATTACATTCCATTCTGTCAATGTTGCCCTCTGGCCTAAATGGCATAATTGCTCAAACTGCAGTCCTTTTAGACAATGCACACTTTAATTTTAGTCCCAGCTTTCAGTTTTATTAATAGAGCAACACTGAAATGCCAAAATAATTGTACAAAAATCGAGCAAGTCTGATACTGTTTCATGCAGATTTAATCAGTTAATCAATAGATTTTTAAAAATACAAACTAAAATGTTGGAAAAAGTGCTGGAAAAGAGAGACATTTTGGTTGTATTATTTCATACCAAAACGTATATTTTCACTTCTTAAACAAAACCTTTCTTGTCCTTCCTGACATGCCCATTAACTGGCCATTATTCTCCACCAAATGAAATGACCAGAATTATCATTGTTGTAAACTTATCCATGAATTTTACTACCATGCTCCATCTTGACTCATCAACCAGAATTTAAATAGGTGAGCTGTCCATAGCTGAGTTGACTGAATTTGATCAATTGTTAAGTGACTAAAGTGGTAAGGCGACTAGGAATTTCACTTCCAATCTTTTGATCAGGAATTGATTTACTTCCACCAGTTTAAGTACTACATCTGCTTTTTTGCACTTTGTGCCCTGAGATCCTCCCCCAGACCCCTCGTGTGCGCATGCACACACACGTGCACACACACACACACACAAACACACACACACACACACACACACACACACACACACACACACACACACACACACACACACACACACACACACACACAGCATTTGATCACACTAGTAAACTCTCAACTATCCAATCTTTCAACCACTTGCAGCTGGGGAAGAAATTCTGGATATGCTGGAGGTACTCTGTGTCCCAATCCCAGCAGCTAAGTATGTTAATATTTTAATATGCTGATGGTTATGCTGATATGAATATGAATGATATGGCAGGAAAGAAGCACTTTGAGCCATAAGAATGCCTTTCCTTGCTCCCATATTAAATGCAAGATGAGGCAGCCACTTATTTCTCCCCTCCTGGTTAATGTTCTGCCTATCCTTCAAGTGTTGCCTATTGTTTTCCCATAGTCGCCAGTCTTCAATAGTACTTGGCTGCTATGCCTGGTTTGATTCCATTTCAATAAAAGCAACAATAACTTTTTCCCATCATTATGCTGGATGCAGTGAGTTTTAAATATTGCTCTTAAGTACAGGCAGACTTACATTTTCTGGCTAGGATGACACATGCCTTTGTTGTCTATCCACAATGCAATTTAGCACGTCAAATTTTCTTCCTGTTTCCAGCCAAAATATCAACACTATCATGCAATTTTCGAGGAACATTTGCAATGTTATTCCAATGTTGAATTTGCCATCATAACAGACCCAACTCTTCTCCTGCACAACCGAGCCTCAGGCTTAATCTGACTAGGAGAGGCTGCAGCATATCTCTTAAGAGCCCCTGTTTAAGCAGTTTACAGGGTAACCAACTGTTTTTACTCCAGGGCTGTCAAGATTTATTACTGTTAATTTTTCCAATTGAAAATCTTCAGCTCAGAGTTATGACCACAGCCGGTGTTAATTGCTGCACAAACCAAATCCCAGAGGGGGAACTTGGCTTACGGGCTGTAACCTTTTTTGTGTTCTGAAACCAAGAAGAAGACATACTGACCTCAACAGTAAGAGATCCAGTAACACTTTTGGGATTTTATAAGTTAAAAATAAAAGTTTTATTAAAAAGAATAAAAGAAAACTTAAGCACACAAGATTACAGTTACACAATTAAGGTTAGTCTTACAAAACATTCCCCCAAGAACTCTCTACTTGGTCAAACCAAAGTAAACACTTTCCAGGCAATGCTTTCTTATATATGTCTGCTATGAAATGCAGTAGTATTACACAAGGCAAACTGCTGTAGCTTCAATAAAGGCATACCACTTGATCATTGCCCTCTTTCACTCTGCAGTGGAATCTACTTCAGCATGAAACTGCTTGCTACAGCCCAAGACTTTTCTGGCTTGACTGGATGGGTGATTCAAACTGTATCCTCTCCCAGCCCAGCACTCCAGCTATTTCCACCTATCTTGAGCTCAACAGCTATCCACAGTAACGCTAACATCCCCATCATCTCCATTCCATTGTTCTCACACATCTCTTTGAAACGCAAACCCTTTCAAATATAAGATCTTTCATATCTACCTCTTGTCTTTGCTTTTGGGTCAATAAAATATAATATTCACACGATATTATGGCATAAGCCATAATTAGCAACTCTCAGTCTATGAGGGCGCTGCATGAAGGGAGATATAATGTAGTAAAATATCCCCTAGTGTTTCACAGGAGCATTATTAAGCATATTTTGATACTGAGCCATATAAGGAGTTATTAGGACAGGCCAAAGTGGTAGGATCTTGAAGAAGAGGAAGCTGGAAGTATTCCATACATCTAGCTGCTCAGGCCCTTTCATAGCGCAAATAAAATGGCTGTTCTTGGAGTCTTGCGATTTAGCTCACCTTTTTATATAGTGTTGGTAAGGTAAAGATCATATGGAAAATGTTCTTGGCATCCTTGCCCAAAGTAAAGTTGCCCCATGTTTCTGCAATTTCTCCAACACCTCCAGAACTTAATTAAATGAGTTATAGAGATGGAACTGCACTTGTTTTCATTAAAGCAAAGGTGATAAAGAGGGCATGATACAGATCGTGAAAATTATTTTAAAAGCTGACATAGTTTCTGCTTTAATCACCAACTGTAGAAATGCGTTCCACAGTCTTATAACCCTCTGTGTTAAAATGTTTCTCTTGCTCTCTATCCTAACAGCTTGTATCTAATTTTGTGTCAATGTTCCCTTGTTTAAACCGCTCAATCTCTAAGTCTGTTTCTCTATCTAATGTGTTCCATCCCTTCATAATTTTCACTTCATAATTTTAAGCACCTTTATCAAATCACTCTGTAATCTCACTTGTTTTGGGGGAAAAACAGCCCTCGTAATTCAAATACTTTTATATATTTGCACTATTTATACTAGACACAATCTGAGTGAATCCATACTGCTTTTTCAATTCTCTCAACATCTTTCCTTAAGTGAGGAGCCCAAAGCTGAACTCACTACTCCATCTGTTGTTTTAAAGTTTTATATAAATTAATCATTATACCTCAACTTTAATATTCTATCTAGCTTGCTTTAAATTTAGTAATCTTGTTGGCTTTTTAAAAATTTCCTCATTCACCTTGAGGTGCTATGTGTAAGATCTTGTAAACCTGAGCCCCTAAATCCCTCTGCTCTTGCACATCACCCAACCTTCCTATTCAAAGCATAATTGTTGTTTTGTTCAAAATGTACCACCTCACATTTTACTGACATTGAATTTCATCTGCTACTTTTATGCGCATTTTATCGTTCTACTCATGGGTTGGATAGAGTCCATGACAGTGCAGATGTGACAGGCTCGATGGGTTGTTTCCTCCCATACTTCCTGATGAAACTTGTCAATTCAAATTTTTTTAATGAAGTTATTTTGTTTTTTGCTGCTGAAACCATCCTTCAACAAATACTCCTTCACAGGAGTTGTGATTGTTAGTTGAAGAGGCAAAGTTCAGTGAAAGAGCAATAAGGCCTAGTATTTGCAACAGAATTTTCTTACTGCACTTCTGGAAAATAGCAGAATGCCACACCCTAATACACTACTAGAAAACAGCCAAGACTGTGAATAGTATTCAGCATGGTAACAATGTTGTTTATAAAAGACGTTATAAAACATTTGTACAAATGGTTCATCATTATAAAACAAATTATACAACTTTACAAATGACACTGAATGAAATGCAGATAAAGATCAATGTCTTGCAATGGTGAAATAAAGTTCACCTAACTGATATATACCAATAGGACCAGTAGTAAATTTCACTTGTGTTCTGGTTCATTTGAGTTGTTGTTATTAGTCAAACCTGTTCTTCAGAATCGTTATTATTTCTCTTTACTGATTTTGAAGTAAATAATACACTGCAAATTTTAAGAATAACTATGCATTCCCTGCCTATCCTTTCTATGTTTTTTATTTGAAGCGTTGGGCTTACAACCCTTGCACAGAAGTGGAGATGTGCAATATACTTGATATCAGCATATGTGAATTTAAAAGCTAGCCCAACCAGAAATGACTGCTTTGTGTTTCAAGACAATTTCTTATTGATTATTTAAGTTTTATTCATGAGTAGACAGCTAAAAGATATAAAAACAAAAAAACTGCGGATGCTGGAAATCCAAAACAAAAACAGAATTACCTGGAAAAACTCAGCAGGTCTGGCAGCATCGGCGGAGAAGAAAAGAGTTGACGTTTCGAGTCCTCATGACCCTTCGACAGAACTTGCGTCAAGTTCTGTCGAAGGGTCATGAGGACTCGAAACGTCAACTCTTTTCTTCTCCGCCGATGCTGCCAGACCTGCTGAGTTTTTCCAGGTAATTCAGCTAAAAGATATGCTGCATGAAAGCAAGGATGTCTATTCCACTGAGGAAGAGGAAGACGATTCTACTAGCTGTGTTTGTTGCAGATGTATACAAAGCCTAGAACCATTCCCACTTCCATGTTTAATAGAATCAAGTGACCTTCAAAGGGAGATGTTTGGAGGATTGTGATGGGTGCATGGGAAGAAGTACAACGAAGTGCTGGCAGTACTTAAGCTACTGACAAATCAATGCATTGGCTATCAGTATTGCAAATCTGATATTTGTAATGGTGAATGATTATTATATACCTTAGATTTCTATCTGTTAGTGAAGTTATAATGAATATGTGTCTTGCAGACTGACTACTTCCACCTGTTTGTTTGTCTGGCCATTGTTGTGATTTATGGGGATGACGTGATTGAACAACAGTTAGCAACAGACCAGATGCTACTTCATTTCAGCAACCTGGCCATGCATATGAGTGGGGAGATTGTGCTAAGGAAGGTAGGTACCCATAGAAATATTTCTGTTTATAAATTATGATTGAATGCAATGTTTTCAAATGCAATAGATTATGTGTAGCACACTGTTTAGAAATGTGAAAATCCCTCTCAATATAATGAAAGGTAGTGAAGATTTGAAGGGCGTAGTAAGAGATTGTTCAGAAGTCTTGATAGAGCTGTACTATTAATGCAATGATGAATTGTTTGTTTTGTTTCCTTTACAACATAAGTTCCTTGCAGCCACCCAATTTTGCACAAGGAAAACAAACAAAATGAACAATGCCTTATTGGTAATGCCTTGTTCACTGATGTGTAGCCAGAATTCACAGAAACCATTTTGGTGACAGAATTATTTGCTGCCTTAATTGTAAATATATTTTTCAGGCATTGCAGCAATATGAGCATAGTGGTACTTTGACATAATGCCAGTGTCCTTGTTCTGTTTTTGTGTTAAAGTGGGGAAGGGTCCCTTGCTTCGTTTTTTAAAAATGGCTACAAGCTGTTTTTTTTCTGTTTGTAAGATATTATACACAAGGAAGGGTACATGACTTTAGAATTCTGTTCTATGAAGTGGGGAAAGTAACAGTTATTAAATTGCAATAATCACATTTTAGTAAATGTAAGTGTTGTGAGCCATCTGTGCAGATGTTTGATCTCATTTCATATAGCTATGATATTCGCAATGCATAGAAAGTGAAATTAAGTGTGTTCAACAAATACATTCTTATTAAAAATGTTGTGAGTTGTATCATCTGTTTCTTTTATAAGTCTATGAAATGAGCAGGTTAAAATTATATAAATTGTGAGTTTTACTTTGATTTAATTTTAAAGTATGTATTAAAACCCAATATTTAATGACATTTAGTTTAATTGTAAAGTAAAAGAATTTATCCCATTTTTCCTGATTTGTAATATATTTACCCAGATTCACAAGGAATATTTGTATCAAGCTGCCCTAATTTCCAGCTGTATTTTTTTTTTACTTGGGTGTGGTTCTTAATGTTTATCCAAAGTATAAAATAAAACTTTTAAAAGTGCACCGAAAGCACTTGACCGTGACCATCTTTTCTCAACATTGGAGTCAATGAAACATTTGGACTTCAATGATATGAAATTTGTGTATTGATGCACGCGATAGTTTCGACGTCACAAATGGGAATATGAGTCATCAAGCATTATTTTGGTCAGTAAGTGGTGGGCTGGGAGAGGAAAATCTAAAATGAGAAAAATATACATTTTAAAAAGTGGGCAAGTAAAGTAATTGCTTGGCTTGACTATGTTGGTCCTCTTCATATATCTCAGGCAGTAATTTAGGACCAGATTGATGCTTCATGTTCCTCATGAATAGAATTTCCAGTAGCAACTGTATTATGGAAGATGTGGTGAGTAAAGACCAAGAGACAATCTAAAGGAAGGAGAAGTGAATGTAAGCGTGCATTGATCAAATCCAAACATTAGCAACTCCTAGGCTTCAGCAGAGTCTATGACAATGCCAGCTACATGCTGTCTGTGCTGGAGAATAATACAATAGGAATAGGAGTAGGTCATTCAGCCCCTGTACCTGTTCAGCCATTCAGAACATGATTGACTTAATTGTATCTACCTGCCTTTGATCCAAATCCCTTGATGCCCCTACCTAACAAAAATCTGTCGACTTCAGTCTTTGAAAAGTTCAATTGACCCAGCTTCCACAGCCTTTTGGGAAAAGAGTTCCAGATTAGCACTACTCTCTGCCTGAAAAAGCACTTTCTGATTTTACTCCTAAATGTCCGAGCTCTAACTTACAGATCATTCTCTTTTTTTCTGGATTTTCCAGAAGTCATTTAGAAGTTATTTCTCTATACTAAGCTTTAAAAAAATACTTAAAGAATAACTTTTGTATGACTGGTGCTATTTCTTCCAGTTTTAACATGAGCCTTTTGTGTTTAGGCCTCAACCTGGTTTGAAAGGAAAGATTGTAGCTTAAGGCCTTTTTCACAGTAGTTTATTTCCATTTATCTTAAGGACCAAAACATTCTTACAGTACTCTTTTAAAAGATATCTTGAGTTATATGGGGAATTACCTATAACGGTCACTCAGTTAAAAGAAAGTATTTATAATTACATTAATTACAGGTAACGACCTAGATTGACAAAGTGACAATACCCTATTCTTGCGATTTAATTAGAGCCTTGTATCTATATGTTTGTTTAGGAATGGGTCTTAGCAACCTGGTTTTCCACTTTTGCTTGCCGGTTCTTGATTTGTTTTGCATTTATTTCGATGGATGGAAAATTGCAGACTGCCAAGTGCAGTAGCAGAAAACTTCAAGTCAATGTTTTTACAATTGCTGTATCTGCAAATTGTCTGCAATACTTGTGTGGAAGTGTTGAAGTGGATGTGGTTATTGAGGTGAGACACCTTGTTTTTAAATTATCAAAATGTGCACAGGCTGTACAGTACAAAATTCAGCTTTTCCTTGAAAATAATTGTGGTTTAATCTTGACTTTTTTTTGTCAATGTTGTTTAGCTATAGATGAATTAAGATTAGCTTTAGTGCTGATTAGCCGGACTGAATTATACTGCCATCTGATTTCATTAGTCATCAGTGTTGTCAAGAGGAGACTAACTGCACCACTTGCATTACTCTGGACTAAAAAAAACATTGACAAATATGTGTAGAATTATATAATTGCTACCATCATAGTTGTGTTTTCTGGTGTAGAAATTTTTAGCAAATATAGATGATAGCGAGGATTTTGCGGCAGGACCAGAAATTCCCACCCGAAGTCAATGGACCTTTGGCAATTCCCCCAGAGGCGGGACCAGAAAATCCCAGCCGAAGTGTGTGATTGTATGTAGGTATGATATTAGAATGAATTTTACTATATATTTTTGCTCCTTCACAATACTACGTTGAGCAATTCATCTAAGCCAAAGCATTCCTTGTTTCACAAGCAAATTTAACGTTTTTGTGTAAGCAACAATAAAAACAAAATTAAAAATCATGCATTATGACAAAACATGAATTACTTTTAAGACTTATAAATGCATGGGGAAATATTTTACAGTCCCCTGCTGGTGGGCTTGCAGACAGGGAGGCCTGTAAATAGCCCGAATGACCTTCCTGCTGACCTGTTCACAGTTTTCATGGTGGAGGCAAGGCCTAGGCCCCAATTGAGGCCCATACACGGCCAATTTTGATGCTGGCGGGTGGAGTTCAGGGGCAGAGGGAAGCCAGGCCGTTCAACCTTCATAGGCTTCAGCTGGAAAGGGTGGGGGGGGTGCCTCCCTCAAGGACCCCCTTTCCGCATTGGGTACTTCCACCCCCCCACCCCAACCATGGAGATGCTTCCTTCACCAGCACCACCCAGCCCACCACCTCCTGCCTCCATGCATCTCTATTAAGCCCTGCACCCCCCTCTGCACACATTCCCAGGCTTCACCCTTCCCTGTCATGAGACCCCCCCAACCTTGCATTTAGCTGGTCCTGCATTCTGGGACAGAATTTGGGGACTGCTCGTAGTCCCAGTCTTGGCCACTGCTGCTACTGGCACTGCTGGGTCTACAGAGCTGCCAGCCAAACTGATCAGCTGGCAGCTCTCTGAGGCAGGATGGGTGGACATCCTGTTTCCAGCCAGTTGCTGTGGGCCTTCAGTGATCGGTGGGAATGCATTTCCTGTTGGCTGTTTGGGTGGCAGAGTGGGAAACCCTACCACCTGAAAAACCCTGTCCATGGTTTCTTTAGTTCTGTCACAATAATTAAGAGATTAAAACAGTTTTATTCATTTCGCCTGAGCTAGATGTTCAAAGGGGGGCCAGTGCTGTTGAATTCAGCTGCAAACATTTTGTGGTTTTTGTTCAGCTATGTGTTTGGCAGCATTTCATTTTAATTACCTGTTTTTTAAACCTGTTTGGCCCCAGTTTTTCTGGACAGTACAGTATTTCTTAATTTGACTGGTTGTACTTGGAAAGTCTTTCTAAAGCATTTGGAAAGGGATAGGACAGATAACTTAGAAAGGAAAAGAACTGCCATGTAAGAATGCATGATTTAGCATTGTAGTCACAATTATCTGTTTTTTTTTCCTCCTTGCTCTAAGAAATAGTTAGGGTTTTGCAGTTGGTTTATAAACTTGTGTTGCATCATTGCTACTGTTGATTTATTCTTTTACTGTTTAATAATTTTTGGCTGTTAAAGCCTAAGTCAAAGTCTAGTTATACAGTAAAGTGCTGCCTTTTGCAACTTCCTTGTTCGCGTTTGCACTTATCTGCACTTTTTATTTGGTACATTGCATCATCCATCTTGTGAGCCATGTTCACTAATTTGGGTTTGAAATGTCCAAAGCTCTGCACTGATTCTTTGACAAGCACACTCTTTGAGCACAGCTCAAATGTGGGATTGGTTAATTTACCCTAAGATATCAGTTTCATCATTAATTAACTTTGCAGAAGATCTTTGAAAGCTGAGTTTAACGCTATTAGACGTGATCTCCAGAGTATTGAAATGTCAGTAAGGAACTCTGATGGATTGGAATGCTATGTTGAAATGGAGGATATAACAAATAATTGTTGGGGCCAGTTACTCAAAGACTTACTGACATCTTTGTGAATTTATTCAATTGGTCTTAGAAATCAACTTTCCTGCTCCAGACCATTATCCAGTAACCCTGGTAGAAGTGCATGCTCGTAGATATAGTGAGAACAATTTGCTGCAGAGTAACTGCCCAAACCAGTGCTCCCCTCGCATGGCTGGAACTTATCTAATTGAGTCCCATTCAAAAGCATGTTCCTGGTTCGCGATTTCGCTGTTTGCAAGGTTTTGCAGAAATGTAACCCCCGTGAACAGCATGACTTTACTGTACCAGCAGAAACTGTTGGAAATACTCAGCAAAGTCAGGAAGCATTTGTGAAAAGAGAAATGGTTAACGTTTCAGGTCAGTGACCTTCCATCCCAGCCCAGTATATTTTTAGTCCGCTGCCTCCCAAAGTTGAAGAAGAAAATTCGCCAAGGCTCCTTAGCACCTTCCAAACCCACGGCCACTACCATCTAGAAGGATAAGGGCAGCAGATACATGGGAACACCACCACCTGGAAGTTCCCCTCCAAGTCACTCACCATCCTGACTTGGAAATATATCGCCGTTCCTTCACTGTCGCTGGTTCAAAATCCTGGAACTCCATAACAGCACTGTGGGCGTACCTACACCAAATGGATTGCAGCGGTTCAAGAAGGCAGCTCACTGCCACCTTCTCAAGGGCAACTAGGGATGGGCAATAAATGCTGGCCCAGCCAGTGAAGCTCACATCCAGTGAATAAATAAAAAAAAATGTGAATGCAAGCGATAAAAATAGTCATGAAATTACAATGAAGGTGTTTCTCTGTACGATTCTTGGGAATGGTACAAATATTTGGATATCTGTGCAAAATAAAGCACTCTCTAGTATAGAAGACAATGAAGGCTTACTTGCAGATGGATCTGAGATGTTGAATCCCAAAAATGTAATGAGGGTGAGAGATTTATTTTTTAAATATACTTAGTGGATTATTTTTTATGCTTATCACCAAAAGGAATATCAGTACTTGGAGAACTCAACACTTTTTTGTCCAGGCATCAACATCATGCACTTTCAGGTCAACAACTTGCACATTTATTTATTAGGAGGAGTATTAAAAGCTTGGTCAAGAGTTAAGTTCAAAGGAGGGTTGGTGAGGTGATGAGGCAGAGATTTAGGAAGGAAATTCCAGAGTTTAGGCCTAATCGCCTGATAGCACAGTGCCAGTGGGGAAAAGGGTGCAAAAGAGGCCTGAGTTGGCGAAGCATAGCGATCTGGCGGGGGGTGAAGGAGCTGGTATGGCACTGGTGGAGATTATAGACATAGGAAGCAACAAAGCCATGGAAAGTTTTGAATATGAGGTTGAAAGTTTTAATTTTGAGGCATTGGTGAACCAGGAGCCAATGTAAGTCAGTGAACACCGGTTTTAAGTGAGCAAAGACTATTTGGGTTAGGATATATGAGCAGAAGAGTATTGGAATAGCTAAATTTTGTGAAGGGTGAAAGAAAGATGGTTGGTTGGACAATGAACTTTTAAAATAGTAGAGTCTGAAAATAAGAAAAGCACAGATGAAGACTGATGGGATGAGGTAGGGGGGAAGAAGATTGATGTTTCAGAAATCGAATAGAAGTAAGTGGTCTTTCTAAGGGAGTGGATATAAGCTCGGCAAGGTTGCAACCATATCAGCATGAGACCAAAGAGGGGAATGCAATTAATGAGGAGGGAATGGAGTTTGTGGCAAGAGCCTAAAACAATGTTCCTAGTTTTTAAAAGGAGAAAATTGTGACTCCTCCACGATTGGATGTCGAACAAGCAGGTTGAGGAGGCAGAAGCAGTGGAGGGGCTAAGAGCAGTGATAATAAGACAGTTTAGGCATTAGGGTGTGTGTGGAACCTGATGTCACTGAGGGGCAGCATGTAGAGAGAGATACACTGGTTGGATAAGTAGGCAAAAACATGGCAGATGGAATACAATCTAGCAAGTGTAACATTTTCCATTTTTGCTTGGAAAAATGAAAAAGCAGAATATTTTTGAATGTTGAGGGACTGGGAAATGTGTGCATTCAGAGTCCTGGGTGTCCGTATACATGAATCATGGAAAGTTAACATGTCAGTACAGTAGGCAATTAGGAAGGCAAATGGTATTTTAGGGGCCAGTGAATCAGAATAAGGGATTGACTATTTGGGACTGAGATAAGGAGAAATTTCTTAACTCAAAGGGTTGTCAATCTTTGGAATTCTTTAACCCCAAAGAGGTATGGATTCTCAGTCGTCGAGCACGTTCAAAACAGAAGTCAATAGAATTTTTGGGTTATAAGGTAATTAAGAAATGTGATTGTGCAGGAAGGTGAAATTGAGGCACAAGATCAGCCATGATCTTATTGAAAGGCAGAGCAGTTTGAAGGTCCAAGTGGCCTACACCTGCTCTTATGTCTGAAATAGGATAGGCCAGGGATAGATCTCTGAGTCCAGAGGTAGTGGTTCAGTGGTGGAAAGGGTAGCCATTGCAGGAGATTGTGACTGTGACAGAATAGTCAGGAGTTGAACCAGACATGGGCAGTCCGGTTCATCTGAATAACGGAGGTAAAAACACGATGTCTGCAGAGAGGTTATGAATGATAATCAGCTGCCAATAGAGGAAAGAAGCTGGGGGTTATCATAATTTTCCGAGTTGAATGGAAAAAACTTGCACATCTACAGGGAAAATTTGCACGCCTCAGGAGAGGAGCTAGCTGAGTTGTTCTTGCAGGAAGCTGGTACAAACATGATGGATCTAAATGACCTCCTTCTTTACTGTAACCATTCTATGATCCTGTATTGTGGGCAGATGAGATCAGAGCCTGATAATATTTGATGCGATCCAGCCAGATCTGATGATGAATGACTCAACCAGTTGTGTGCTCAATACATTCAAATTTGAATCCCTGTGACTGTAGAGAAAAAAGCTGGGGGCCACAGTAGGAGGAAAGATCAAGGAGGGACAGAGTAGTGGCTTTACTGTGGAGAAGGGCATCAGATATGAAGACGAGGGGGTGATTGAGCAGATCAACAACTGCAGAAGTATTGTGGGGAATGGCTGGCCAAAGGCTAGCTCGTTGGGAATTTAAAAGTACCATTATAAGCAATGGGGCAATGATGGGGTGAGTGGGGGGGCAGTTTTCCTAGGGACCAATGAAAGGCATTTGGGAGGCATGGGTGCTGACTGATGTTATTCCGATCCCAAGCCAGTTGGTGAAGTAGGAAACTAGACACTAATAATTCGCTTGATCATGGGTTTATTCACTGAATGCAGCATTACATATGTCTGTTGCTTACCTACCAATCCAGTGTCCCAACAGTCTCTCTTTATACTCTTTTGAGAAAATCGAACTAACAAATAAAATAAAATTAAAGTGCTAGCCCCTTAAAGGGGCAATGTAACAAATGACAGAAATCTTAAAGAAAACATCAAATCAAAACAGAATGTCATTTTGGGGGCCAATGATGCACTCAAGCCCCCGCAGTACAGTCTCTCTTTTTCAGTGCTCTAAGTACTTAATTAAACAATGCCCTTCACCTATGTATCTTAACAATATAACTAATATACCATTAACAAGGGATGCAAGGAAGTATTGAAAGGCGGCCTTCTTTGTGATTGAGACAATGGGAACAGAAAGGCCACACAAGATGGCAAAATTGAGGGGATGGGCATGGGTGGGAGAGTTTTCATTATGTGCAGTTAACTTTTTTAAAAAAGGACAAAATGTGTTGAGATAAAGGTTGAAATCCACTAGGATGAGGAGTTGTTCAATGTAAAGGCTGAGGGAGAAAGAAATGACTGTTTTAGGGAGAAGCTCACTATGGGGTCTGTAAGAATCCAGCAAAAGCTGACAAACGTGAAAGTTTCCCCACACTGTCAACTGTGTTTCTATGTAAATGAGCTTTAATTATGTACCCAGCCCCTATATTAATCAATCTTCTAGGCCCATTTTGTGCATGTATCTTAACTGCCAACTTAAACCAGACCATTTTACAAGTTTCTGCCTCCTGTTATTACATCTCTTAATCAAAACATCAGATATAACAAGCCCTGTGGTGATGGGGAAGTGACAACAGGAACAGGTAGAGGATGATACTGGCAGTCTTCAGTCATAACCCTGCACACAGGCAGCCTCAGGGTGATGGAAGGACTGCACAGATCAGGGCAGATGTGGAGTTTGTATTCTCCGGAGACAACAGAGCAGACCTGTTCAGGTTCCATGATGATCTCCCCAATCCGGGAAAGGAAAGGAACCCTAAAAACAACCTGCTCTCCCTGCACCTGCCAGGTTACTGCTCCTGGCTACTCACCTGTTCACTGTGGTCGAAATGTAAAGACATTCTATAAAGCTTGGTTTATTGAATGTCTGAACACTTATAGACAACAATATGAGACTAGAGCACAGAACAGTCCTCATGCTGGGCAGGTACGACATTGACATAGCCACCCGAAGTGAAACGAGGCTTACTGAGGATTTTTGACGAGGTTGGTGCAGGCTACTCATTCTACTGGATTGGCAAGTCCAGGGACCAATCTCAACAGTCAGGCGTAGGCTTTGCTATATGATCTGAACTGGCACGCAAGCTTGACTCACTTCCTACAGGGATCAGTGATTAACTCATGGTTCTTCATCTGCACCTTGCCAATAACCAGCTTACAACACTCATTAGTGTCTATGCTCCGACGATGACACATACAAATGAGGTCAGAGAAGCATTCTATGATGACATCAACAAGATAATTAAAGGAGTACCCCATCAGAACAAATTTATTATTCTTCGTGATGTCAATGTCTGAATGGGTATAGTCTGTAATACATGGAGGGGAGTTCTGGGACACCATGGTATTGGAAGAGCAAACTCCAATGGCCAGCTCCTTCTCTCCAAGTGCAAGGAGTTTGACCTGACCATCCCTAGCACAGTCTTCCAGCAAGTACACAAACTAAAAACAACATGGATGCAACTCATAGATGGCACATGGTGGGCTATGTAATTATGCCACCTCAACTACATGCACTCCACCCATTGCCTTGGAGGTGAAGAATGCTGGTCTGACTATTTGTCTTGGCTTGTTAGGAGTATTGTATCTTTGAAGAAAGATTCTAAGGCATTTCGGCAGAGTGTCAAGCCACAAGGGAAGCTTGATGTAACTGTCCTTGAAGCTATAGTCAAGAGAAAAGAACTGGAACACAAACTAGCCACAGGAATTGCTAATATCCTGGAGGATAATATTGCTATTGAAGATATTGGAAGAAGTTAAAGGATGTTACTTACAGAATGGCAGCTGAGGTCCTAGGATTCATTAAACAGAAACACCAAGACTGGTTTGACAGCAATGACCAAGCCACAGGCCAGCTTCTAAATGAACACTCACAGATCTTACATACCTGACAAAAAATCACCAGCAAGGAACACCAGATACCATCACACAAAACACATGCTGCAGGCCAAGCTAAGAGAAATTAAGAACTGAAGGTGGGAAAACAAGGCTGATGAGCTACTAATAAAAAAAATGACCTGAAGGATCCACACAAAACTCTGCAATCAGTCTGTGGCCCCAAAACCAACAGTGTGACACCCAACCTCCCAGCAGATGACAATCAGCTCCTAACAAATAGACATGAGATGGTCTCTAACACAAAAGAAAAACAGAATTTATTGGAAAAACTCAGCAGGTCTGGCAGCATCGGCGGAGAAGAAAAGAGTTGACGTTTCGAGTCCTCATGACCCTTCAACAGAACTGAGTGAATATTAGGAGAGGGGTGAAATATAAGCTGGTTTAAGGTGGGGGGGTGGGGAGGGAGAAGTTGGGGGGGTTTGTGGTTGTAGGGACAAAAGATGTCTCAGACAAAAGAACAAAGAGGTGTTGAAAGTGGGGATATGTGCTAATTAAGAGTGAATGGCAGGAAACTCCAGATGCAGCTCTAGTGGGGGTGGGGTGGAAAGGCTAACAGGGCATAAAAGATATAGATTTAAAAATAATGGAAATAGGTGGGAAAAGGAAAATCTATATAAATTATTGGAAAAAACAAAAGGAAGGGGAAAGAAACAGAAGGGGGGTGGGGATGGAGAAGAGAGTTCAAGATCTAAAGTTGTTGAATTCAGTATTCAGTCCGGAAGGCTGTAAAGTGCCTAGTCGGAAGATGAGGTGCTGTTCCTCCAGTTTACGTTGGTCTCTTGTTGGGCATGTTATGATCCTAGACCAGACCTCCAAGTTTTCAGTGAGATCTGTTGGGGACCAATGAAGTTTTGTTTAAAGTAAACAAAGTTTGAGATTCAGTGCACTTTCTAAGAGAATAAAGCCACAAAATTCCATGGGTTTTGAACAAAGGAAAATTAAATTTTTCGATACAAGATCAGAAACATAAAACACTTACAATATCTATCTTAGAGTATAACATTCGGGGTAACAATGAGGTACATGGGAATTAACAGGCAAACAGTTGTTGAACACACCACACTGCACTATAAATGGCAGGTGCAGCCAAGACAGAGTCCAGAGATTTTTCAACAACCCAGCTAGATGTCAGTAAACAGAGTCAACCAATCTGGTTGAAACTCTGTCCCCGTCATGAGGGATCCCAGTCTTCACCTTCAAAGATCTAATCTTGGAATTCACTCCAAAAGTTGCTCCAACTCGGATGGCATCAATAACTGCTCACATTGCAGGGTTTCAGTCTTGCCTCCTGAGATTCTGTTCCCCTAGATTCCCGACTATGCAATCAAGCACCAACCCACAAGCACAACTTCCGCTTTTTGGCTGTGCCAAGCAGGATGCTACTGCTGCAAAGGGGTACCTTTTGCCCCAGTGGTCCACAGCTTGGAATCACGAACCTTCAGCTGCCTTCCTGGATCTTCAAGGCTTCTCCTGAGCCCTTTTCAATTGCCAGGGCTTCCCCTGAGCCCTTGCTACTTAAAGTCTGCCAACTGCACCCCTTTTGTTTGCTTGGAGCCTATTTCCCTGCTCCTCATTGGCCTTAACTGGGACCTGTCTCTGTCCCCCATCTCTGTCCCCTGCCTGGGACTTCCTTTGGGACCTCCCCTTGTTCCCTGCCTTGGACACTTGTCTGCAGTGGTTCGCTGCTCCCGGTCACATGACCTGGGCTTGTGTGTTGATATCCTTTCCAGCACAGGCGTGCTGGGCCCGTCCTCGGCCCAAAGAACTTAAATGCTGAATTGCACAGATGCAGCCCGCTCCCGGTCCGTGCATGTGCGGAAACGCTGAAGCCTGTTGAAACTTGGGAGTACCCGACCTTTGCTTTCGATGAGAAGGTAAATTGGCTTTCATAATGAGCAGGGCACATAAGCAATCTCTTAAACCAACTATCCATAGTGAGCAATGAAACCAGCAGCTGATGGCACCCTGCCTTAAGTACTCAAGTTTGGAGGGACTCACATGGAAACTCACTAGTCTCTTCTGCCTAATCGAGAATCCGGGCTCTGTACCTCAAGATTACAAAGATGCCTCCATAACTCGTCTCTATAAACAGAAAGGGAGCAAGTCCATCTGTGACAGTCATTGTGGAATATCTCTTCTTTCAATAGCAGGAAATATTCTTGCAAGGGTTATTCTTAATTGGATTATCATTCATATCATAGATTGTGTACCCAGTGCACAATCTTCCGTGCAGGATCATGAACAGTAGACATGATCTTTGCAGCATGTGAAATTCAAGAAAAGTCTCATGAACAGAATAAGGACCCCTTTTATGTGGTGTTTGTTGAACTGACAAAGACTTTTAAGACAGTAAGCCAGAAAGGCCTTTAGAAGATTCTGTACAAACATAGCTGCCCTGAAAAGATGATTAGTGTCATCTTTTTCATGATAGCATGATGGCCAGCATGATGCAAAGTGGTGCATCATCAGATGCTTTTCCTGTCACCAACAGCACCGAGCAAGACTCTGTTTGCTCTATACGCCTCGGCCTTGCTGCAGTACACTCAAAGATCTTGACACAGGAGTACACATTCAATTCAGGACAAACAGCAGCTGCTTCAAATTGCAAAGGCTCAAGGTTTGCATGAAGGTTACTTAGCAGCTACTGAGTGAACTCTTGTTTGCAGATGGCTGGGATCTCTTGGCACATACACGGGAGGACATTCAACTATTTGTTGATCACTTCGTCCTAGGCTCAAAGCACATTGGCTTGACAATGAGATATTTTCTCAACCCACCCCTGGCCACATACTCCAAAACCCTACAGTCACTATCACTAGCACACCCCTCCATTCAGTATAGAAGTTTTACTATCTTGTGAGCATCCTCTCCAATAACACTATGCTGGATGACAAAATCAACCATCACCTGGCAAAAGCAAGGTCAGCGTTTGGCAGGCTCACCAGCAGACTTTGGAAAGAGCATGGCGTTTGCCTCAGAGCAAAGATCAAAATCTACCAGGCAGTGGTTCTTGCATCACTTCTTCAACGGTGAAAGATTTGGACACCCAACCAGCATCACGTAAAGCAACTAGAAGCATTCCATCTGTGCCATCTGAGATCTATTTGCAACATCAGGTGGCAGAACAAAATCCACAACACTGAGGTTCTTGTAAAATGCTGCATACCTGGCACCGAGAGCATGCTCATCAGAGCTCAACTTCACTGGGTCGGTCATGTGGTTCACATGGAGGATTTCCGCATACCAAAGGCAGTACTCTACAGCCAGCTGAGCACGGAAACCTGCACCACAAGACATCCCAAATTTGGATATAAAGACAATCTGAAAGCCAACCTCCGAACTTGCAAGCTAGATCCCAATACATGGGGGAAAAGACAAACTTGGACAGACCCAAATGGAGAATTCTCTTCATCAAGCAGTTTTGACATTTGAGGAGAGCAGAGTCAATACCTTCAGGACAAGTGAGCATGGCACAAAACCAATGCCTCCATCCATCCCTCCAGCATTGGCATCCATCCCTCCAACACTGACAATCAGTTATGCAAATTGAGACTTGGTCTAATGTCACTCATCAAAATAGACTGAAAACCGTGTTTTTTTTTGCTGAAAACTCATGTGTCGAAGTGTTGGGAAAATCCATCACCTAGGCTGCATAAATAATATAACAATATCCTATCCCAGTGTGCCACTCAATCAATCCTTTTAAAAAAAAAACTGAAGTATTTGCTATAACTTTTTTTAAAAGATACTGATTTTAGCACTTATCCTTTTAAACAAAAAACTTACCGGAATATAGTATTAAACAAGTGGTATTCTTGTAGCAACAAGCTGGCATGTAATATTTTATTTCTACTGTTTTTTAGAAAAAAGACGTTGAATCTTACGATGATGTACAGCTGTTGGCAGAATGTTGTTTCCTGCTGATTTCTCTGTATGAGGAAGTAGTTCCCTTTGTGGTATTTTTGTGCATTTTTTGGTTGTTTACTAGTTTGCGACTTACTCTTTTGTGGGGAGAATAAAAATGGGATAAAATTATATGACAAACATTGTCCTACATTGTGCTCAGTGTTCTAGTTACTTTGCCCTAATGTGAACTGTAGTCCAAAACTGTATTTAATGTAATGACAGCTGGAGAAGGCTTGAGGAATTGTTGTCAACAGCAGCTAGACTCTAGTAGTTGTTGGATAGCTGAACTGACCTGGTTAGGCAAACAACAGTGTTTTTAAATGTTTCAGTGGGCCCTGTTAATCTCTAGTATTGGGGCATCTTTTCTATGAATTGCAAAACAGTCCACTAAGAGGGTAAAAAATTCTTAAAACGATTTCTGGAGAATGATGATTTCTGATTTATGTTTCCATTTTCTTTGCGGGGTGGGATAAGGAGGCTTGTGTGTGCGGTGCCACTCAAGGACGAACTGCAATGACTCTGCTGTCTTTCTCACCAATGGTGGCATGCTGCTAGGCACAGACAAAAAACATGATCATTTGTGTACTGAATAATTGCAGCATTCCCCTCCACCTTAGATTGCTATTACAGGTTTTCTCCAGCCATTGGGGAATAATCATCATGAAATTTGATGTTAAACAGAGTTTTATGTAAACAGAAATTTGATTCTTTTTCACTGTTCCCAAATAAAAGCTTTGAAAGGCGAAAATCTCATTCAATCCTGTTTGTCCTATCTGACCCAATTTCTTCTCTTCTCTTACAGGCACGGAGTCTTTTGTACCAATTTCGTCTCTTGCCCAGAATCCCTTGCAGTCTACATGACTTGTGTAAGTTGTGTGGCACAGGAATGTGGGACAGCGGATACATCCCAGCTGTGGAGTGTACATTAAATCACTTGGATTTTGATGATTGCCCGTATGGAGGGACCTCTGCTACACCATCTCCAAGATCAGCACATGAAGGCAAAAGAGGGGCAAAAGATGTTTTCACTTTCCTGAGATAGTCTTTCTAATTAAGCATATTTTGTGCTCAAAGTCCAATTACTAGGCATTGTTTTGAAGGTAGTTACTTGATAGGGGCTGAACCTGATTACTTAGTAACTATATATTTTTTAGTAACTGTGAGCTAGTATTGATATTTCTCCTGATACAGTTTTGGGCATCCCTAGGATTGATACAGTTGCTCAAAACTAATTATTTAATACAATTTTTCTGAACTTAGGTGATTTGAGTTGAAGTGGAAAAGGCACACAAGGAGGGAGATGATGGTGACCTGAGCACTTTAACCTATTGAAATATAAATGGGTATCTTGGGGATTCCCTCAATTGGCCTAAACATAGTGTTTGTTTTGAATGATTTTTAGGGAAGAGAAAAGTCAATTTTCTGGAATGCTTATGATGTGTTGCAAAAAATGCAGTTGACCCTTGGGAAACTCTGTGTGAATGTATAAATATGCAGCTTATTTGACAATTCCCATACAATGAAACACTTCAGTGTTGATTTAAATATATTTTTAAAATTGCTGGCACCCAGCAATTTGCAGTGTTGTCTGTAAATATCACTTAACCACATCCCTATCAAGGAAACGTTATACCTGAAAATGCATTGCCCTTAGCACAATAATAGCTTAAAAATAGCTAAATGCATTGCCTTTTCACATGATGGTGTTACCTAATTGTATGCTGTTGGCTAAACTTCAGTCCAGCTGTGGATTTGTGACAGTCATGAGAATTCAGACTTTTCTTGCAAAGGTAAAGCTTTGATGGAGAAAACTAAAACACCTCATTTACCAGATTATCTTGTTTAAATTGCCACATCCCAGTATAACCATTAATTGTACAACCAGAAAGCATCTTGAAATCTGTTAGTATTTCTGCCGTATCACTGGACATTAACTTCCATTTTAAAAAAGCACCTTAAGTCAGTGGTTCTCAAGCTTCTTTGATTAAAGGACCCCTTTTCAAATAGATTAGTAATCATGGACCCTCCCATCTAAATTATAATACTGCATAATGCTCATAATATGAAAATGCTGCATGTAAAGAGTCTTTTAGTAATGCTTTTAAGAAAACAGGTGTTTACTTACAGATATCTGTGAGATGGGTGTCCCTGTTTCTCACTGCAGAGTCTACCAGTTCTTGGTGTGATGTTTGGCAATGACATTCGTAAGTCAATCTCCACTTTCAGATCAACCTGCACTTTGTCTTGATTGCTGTCAAAGCAGAAAATGTTGTTTAACAAATGTAAGTTTTTGGGAAAGGTAGCAACACATTCATTGTTTCATTCACTAATTCTGGCTACTTTGCCAGAACTGTGAAGGTGTTTGTTTTTGCATGTTAATTTTCAGTGAGTGCTCACAGGACAGTTCCACCCATTCCTCTTTCACTTTTCCACTTCAGCAACAAAATGACATAGCAAATGTTGAAAATGAATCCTAAACCTGATTGGACTTATCAATTTTTATATTTTAAAAATCAACGCTGAAGTACTCTGCCAATGTTGCAAGATGAGCAATGGTCCTTTCTTTCATGCAATCAGCTGTCATCCAAAACACAGCCAGCAGCGGGAACATGCCTGAAACTCCATTGCTCAGTCTAATTTTCCAAATCTCAATTTTGTTCCTCAATGTTGCAGTCTTGTCACTAGCTCAAGCATGGTTGTATTGCCCTTTGTATTGATTTGATTCAGAGTATTGACAGGTTAAAAATGTCAGCGACGTATGCAAAATTTGTTACCCATATGTGATCAGAGAAGTTTTCGGCTAATGCAGGATTGTGCTTAAAAAAAAAGTTAGCTATTTATGAAGCTCAAAAACTTTTACTCTGCCCCGAGATAACCAATGTTCTACAATGTGAAACAATTTTCATGTCCTGCACCCATTTCTGAACACTGCTTTGCAAACAAACATGAATTCACAGGTTTGGACTTCACAAAAGTAACAGCTCTCGTATTTGCATTGAAAAGAGCATGTAATTCAGCTTCCATTCTTTTTGAAGTAAGGGCTTGGCGATTCAGCATAGTTTTTGTCACAATTACCTGCTGCTCTTTTTTTCTTGCACCACCATTCCTTTTGCCTGCCATAGAGTGAGCACCGTCTGTGCAATGCAGCATTCCCACTTAAGCTCCCACTCTGATTCCATGAAATTATTTAGTAACTTGATATTTCCTCAACAAAAACAGAAATACCTGGAAAAACTCAGCAGGTCTGCCAGCATCAGTGGAGAAGAGCAAAGTTGATGTTTCAAGTCCTCATGACCCTTCAACAGAACTGAATATTTCCTCACCTGTTGTTAATTCTGGTAACGCCTGACAAAAATGAAAATCTTTGAAAATTTCCCCTAATCAAACAAAGCACGCTTAAACTAATAATTGTGCTGTACCACCAGTATCCATTGTCTCATCCAGCTGAATTGCAAACTGCTCACATTCACAAAGCCTTTCTGACAATTGGCATTTTATGTCTAAGTTCCTTGATTCTTCTACCAACTCGGCCATTAGAAAATGGTTTTGGCCTTCACCTTTTGTGCTGCCTTTCAGTCACCATCACAATTTTGCAGCAGCTTTCTACAGCAGCTGGAAGAATCAGCTCCTCTCCAATAGTGTGGACTTTCTTTCTTTTAGCAAACCAAAACCCTGTTAAGAGAGATGTTTTCGGGGCCTTTTCCAGAACTGATGTGATATTCGTCACTTGAGTTTTCTAACTGTTGTTTTGCTTTCTTCATTCAAAGAAGTCTTTCAATTTATCTTCATATTCCAGTTGCTTTGTTTTGGGGTGTCGATGCAGTTTTGCCTATTTCATTGCTTCATTGGATAAAATGTTTAAGTACACAACATATTGCAGCCATCCATCACTGAGATCCATAAATCCGAATCCCGTATAACTCTCCTCACACTCTCTGTTCTTCATTTGATCCTCATTAATGTCCTCCATATTGTCCGTGGCTTCAGCTGAACTACTTGCAATGGCACTTTGAGGCCGTTTTAAGTACTTTTCTATTTTAAAATAATTTACTCAAAGACTATCATCAATCAGCTTTTTTAAGGGCGTCAGTGTGATACAGAAGTACAGAGTTGTCAGAATGACATACAACAAAACATGTTCCAAAGGTAATGTATACTGTTATTTGTTTTTGCATTTGCTCTATATGGCAACTGTGAACTTTCACAGTGCAGTGTTGGGGAGTTTATAGGTGCTGTAAACAAGAAGTCACTTTTGCAGCTACACTCGTTAACGTGGCTGACTTTAGGAAAATGGTGCCCTCGGCAAACTTGTATTTTGGCATCTTTTCTTTGAGTTTAAATATATAGTACCTTTGACGTAAAACTCACCACCAATCTTGGTAACTGTGATTCAAGATGTCAACTTTGTGTTGTGCTCAGCGCTCATCTGTTCCTCAACCACACCACCCCCCACCACCCCACCCCAACCTGCTGCCAATTTGGTGGGTGCATTCCGCTCCTGGTTTGTACCAAGCCCATCTCCACCCATTGCTCATTCTTTTAATCTTGATCATGGCCCCCCTGACCATTGCACACTGGGTGGCTGCTCACCCTTAAGGCCAACGCTGCTTAGAAAGCACATTATTTCGTAGACCCCACAGAAAGTCCCTCGGAGTCTATGGACCCCAGTTTGAGAACCATTATATAAGGGTTGACCTTCCCCTCAAATTGTAGTTCTTGCAGTTGTAAATGCTATTTAGATATTCAAAAATAAGTATTAGTTTTGCATGTGTGTTCTTGCCATTCAAATAGGTTGTCAGTGAAAGAATGGGCATGCCTTCAACTTGGCAAACCTGCTTCTATAACCTAAGTGCAACAAGCTAAAGATTTTTATAATATTGTTTCAGTTCTCTAGTATTTAATGATTTTACCAATTATTTTGATCTTTGAGCAGCTTCACCTCTGCCTTTCATTAATCAGGTATGGGACTGTGGGCCCGATATCATTGACATCTTCAGTCAAATTCAACCTCCTCAATGAATTATATGGCATATTTTGCAGCAGATCAGATTTCAGTATTCAAATAAGTTTTGGCCGACTAAAAATATCTCCTTTTTTATGCCAATGAAACCATTTGAGGGAGCTGTTTTGCATTTAGTATTTTACATAAAAAGAATAATAGTACAACTGAACAATAGATTCCAAAAGTAATTTCTCTGATGGGAAAGGTAAACTTAGAACTTGGGAGATTTTAATGCCCAGTGGCACATGGGGAGCCAGGAAGTAGCTGCAGCAGGTCTGTCAGTGACTTTTTAACCCAGCTACTGCTCTTGCATATGACTTCTGGGTTATTGAACAATTAGTGTGAACAAGCATGATGGCAGCCTGCATCATTGTATTAAAGCTGAACTATTTAAAGGGACACTGCAAACATGATGAATTGTGGAGGTAAGGGAACAAAGGACGCAATTGTAGTAATGAATTCCCAGAATGGCAAGGTTGTCCCTCAATTTACAGCCTCCTAGACTTCATGATGTAGTGTGCAAGGGTCTGCAGGGAGATACTCTTCCCTGCAGACAGGAGGAAGAAATTTGCCTTGGAGAGCAAGAAGGCACAGCTGGTGATTGCTGAGGAGGTTAGCAACAGTAATGTGGTGCCATACTCCTGGATGCAGTGTGGGAAGCAGTTTAATTACCAAATCAGGTCTGGAAAGGTGAGTTCAAAGGCACATTCAGCCGCAACCTGTATGTGCATATAAGCCTGATGATCTTCTACCTTCCAAAGCCTATTCCTGAACATCATTCCTCATCCCAACTTTCTTCCAGATGCATCAATTCCTCTCCTGGCACTGCCCCACAATTTACCACTGGCATTCACCCTTATCCTAATGCAATGTCACACCTTTCTCTCACAGTGACCTTCAAGAAATTTTGTTCATCCATCCAACTAACACATTCCATCATTCTTACCTATAGGTCTCTCCCTCTTTGCTGTTGAAAAAAGCACAAAATACCAGGTAGAGGTAAAGAGCCAGAAGTGGCCCTCTCAACACTGACAGCTGGAAAGGAGGAAATGCTGGAGATAAGCTGAGCTTCTGCATGAAGGAGTGGGGGGTGTGGGTCGGCTACCAGGTGACAGAATTAAATATCTCTCAGCCTCATGGTATACAACAATCATTTGGTTGCTGGCATCAAGTCAACATGTGGAAAGCAATCATGTGCATAATGTACACTTAATGAATTCTCACTTTGAGAGTTATGATTCACTTTTTTAAGCTTGCAAAGTCTCATCAAGCACGCTGCAGGAGGCTGTGCAAGATGAAGACAAAGACTCCTTTGAAGTGGTTACACACTCTGAAGGTACACCATTACAGGACTCTTGCAGACCATGCACCAGCTCAGGTACACACATTTTGGTGGGACTGGTAAGATATAGTTAAGATTTGACCAGGTGTCTCACACATCACAACTGAGCAAGAGCAGATGGTGGAGACAGGGAGAGTAATGAAGACTCCACATCAGAGAGCACAATTGCTCCAAGCTCTGCTCAGCTCAGCTGGATGCAGATACTGAACCCATTGGGTTGTTGACGAAGAATAATTCTGGAGCAGCAGCAAAAAAATATGTGGGGTACTGGAAGACTCTCCAACTGCACGCTGCAAAGTGATTGGAAGGATCTGTCTGGAGCATGAGTCATCATTGACAATCACTTGTGCTGAGAATGATTCTTCCTTGCAGATGGTTGGGTGGAAGGGACATGTTAGTGTTGGCTAAGGATTCACAGATGGCTTGTGAAGTTTATCTTAGCCTTATACACTTTCCTACAGTGAAGGCATCAGTTGTTAGCTGGTATAGGTGGTGGTAGATTATTGGCTCAAACAGCTGCCCTCTCTTTCCATCTCTCTTGTTATTCTCTCTCGGTGGTTGCTCTTGTTGATTGAAAGGTCTTGACACCATTTTTGACAATGGATCGCCATTTTGGCCATGATTGGGCAGCTGCTTCCTATGTATTGATGGCAATAGAGCAGTTCTTCGTGGGGGCTTTGAGATTGCCTTTGAAATGTTTTGGCTGCTGTGTGAGTGGTCTCCCTGGCGTAGCTCTGAGTAGAGCACCTGTTTGGACTGTCTTGACATGAGCATTCTGATAACATGCCCTATCCATCTCAGCTGATTTAGATTATCATGGTCTCTGTATAGTTAGCATGTCTGTGACTTGGAGGATGCTCGTGTTTGTTCTTTTGACCTCCACTTGAGGGATTTTTCTAAGACAATGTTAATGAAATTGTTCTGGGGCCTTGATATAGCATCTATAAGTTGTCCAAACTTCACCATAGAGAAGTGTTGGGAGAATTACTGCCCATTAGACTTTGAGTTTGGTTGCAGGTCTGATAGCACGATTCTCAAAAACTCGAGCTGGTAATTTACCATAGGCTGAGCTGGCACATTGGATTCAGTGGTGTCTCATTTCAGGCATTCCTTCAGGATTGAGGATAACTTGCTTCCATCTAACATGAGTGGAAGATACCTGTGCATGATTCTTTTGGAACATGGGACCACATGGTCTCGACAGAGCGGGGCCTTAGTTCAATGGCAAGGGGTTTCTAAGATGAATGGAGGCCAGAATCTGCAATGAGTATCTGTCACGCCCATAAATTGTGGAATCCCATCATTTCTGGCCAATGCCATAATCAGTGATGTACCTCTTCATCAATATTTTGGGATAGACGGCTTCCAAGAAATCGCAATGTGGTGCCAATCATGGGCGGTGGTCAGCTTCCTGACTGCCCCCGCTGAGCCCACTCACCAAGGGCAAAATTCTGCCCCATGAATCACAATTGAAGGCATTGGATTTGATGCATTTGGTTGGTAGAGGACTTTGGTGGTCTTGGCGCTCAGGGCAAATTTCATGCTCTCGTAAGCTCTTGTATGCCCAGCTAAGTTCATAGATCTCATCGGTCTCCGAAATGACAATATGCAATCACAGTAATGCAATCACTTCACTACAGACTCCTTCCCTGTCAAAACAAGCACCAAACATGGGTGCGTCTTTGTACCAGCACTATTCTCAATCTTTCTTGCAGCAACACTGGCTTACTACAGACAGACTCCCCCCACCCACCCCTCACCCAGGTGTGGTAATAATTTATTGCACTGATGGTAAACCCTTCAACCTCAACTGGATAACAACCACTTCTGTAAGAACTACAGTATGTGGATGACACACGAGTTAGCTCTCACTCTCATGAAGAACTGCAACAGATCGGAGCTTGAATGCCATGATGTCGTAGATCTTTGCGATGATGTTCTTGTCCATGGAAAGAGTGACTCCGTGGAACGACAGGTATATGCAAGCTTTCACCAATGGTTTTCATGTCTTTTTGCTGGGATGAAATAGGATAAATAACTCTAGTCTAAACTCTTCAGTCCCCCACTGGTGTGTAACAAAGTTCTTTCCAGCTCATTGCTAGCAGGAAAGTGCAGTGGATCATGAAAAGGAAGATGGAAAAGGGGTCATGGAGTAAGAAGTCTGCTCAATGTGCTTCCGGTCAGTGCCCCACATGCTGCCTGGTATCCAAATGGCCAAGCCTACCACTGCACAGGTGGAAGCGGAACCATCTTTGACAGAACCCTCATGGGCTTCAATGTCCAAAGGGTGCCTGCCAAGAGCATCTGAGCAGTCAGTGCTGAGAGCTGAGCTGCCTGCCTCCTCCTAGCTCTGCTAAGTGACAGGGGCTGCAAGATTTTGGAGTAGCAGAAAAAGAGCCAAGATTTATAGTTGCACAAGGATATGCATATGGGTGTGATGCACAATGTTATTAAGTTTCTGTTTCATTTTTGAGACATGGTAAAAATTATCTGTTCGCACCAATTTCCCATCTTGACTGTCTTTGCCTGCTGCCTGGCAAGTGGCCTTCTCACTTGTGATAAAGGGTAAGACAAAACTAAGGCGAGCAATGGGTGTTTATGAAAGGGATGTTTTGTTGATTGTTTTGCTGTTGTGTTGGTGGGTGGGGGGCTCTCAGTGGGCATGGTAACTGGGTTCAGCATGTGGCTGCCAGGTGGATAGCATTATGCCATTATGAGAGCATTCTAGGCAACCGTGTGAGCTGCTGCTGGTGCCATGACCATGTCATGTTCCTCCTCCTTTCTACATTGCTGCACCTGCAACTCCAATCCTTGCTGGTTTGTATTGAAAGGTGATTACAAATCTGTCAAGGCACCCAAAGCTTCAACATCCCTATTACTTGCTCTAAAACACATCTCGTCATATTATGGCTTTGATTATAGCACTCTTGCGTCTTATTGCTTGAGCTCCTCCCAGGTGTCCCCAGCCACACCTAAGTAGATAGTCCTTGTCTTTAAGCAACCAGTCGGTAATTCTGTTCCGAGGTGCCAGCATCTCTGGGAGGGTGAGCTGGCAGTGAATGTATCATAGCAGTTGCCAGGGAAACTTGCACACACCTGTGAAATGCTTTTGTGGTTGCGGGCAAGCTGCACATTGACGGAGTGGAAACCTTTACTGTTCACAAGCTCATTTGAATGCCTTGATTACCATGTGTGCAGACAATGCTGTCCTACACCTTTGGGGAGCCAGCCAGAGCTGCAGACTTGAGCTTCCGCTCATTCTAACTGTTTGCATCGGTGGCAAAGCGTATATAACTGCCTTGGCTGGCAAACATGGCATTTCACATGTGTGATGCATTTATGGGTGACTGACTGCAGATTCCTGCAAATATCTCCTGCAGGTCCCTGGAAGGAGCCTGTGGAAAAGAAGTTGAGAGCAGTGACCATTTTGACAGTGACTGGTAAAGCATGACCATCAGATCCCCTTGGCAGCAGGTGGTCTTCCACCAGGTTGCTAATATCTGCGACAACCTGACAGGTTATTCTAAGCTTCCTGAGGCACTGGTATTCAGACATGTCCAGGACACTGGTCCTGTGCCTATATATACCCTGTGTTGTCGGTATCACCTCTTGCAAGCTGTACCTCCGTGCTCATCTGAGATCCAAGGTAAAGCAGCATAAGCAGCACCCATGCTGAATTAAGGCAGATGGAAAGTGGAGATCAGGTGCACAAACCTCCAGTGTAGCGAAAGTCACCTCCAAAGCAGTGGAAGTCACTAAAAACAAACTTTCAGAATGACTCCTGTGAGCAAAAGCCTTTCATTAGGCAAGGAGGCAGGTGTGAGATCTGAGCACTTGGGGGATCTTTTTCTTTCGCCTGTTATATGTTTAGCCCCTTTAATTGCTGCTGTTCTCTTGCCTTGCTTTCACTGGAGAGTTCCAGGAATCCTGGAACATCTGTGTGCCCACAGTTAAAGTTGAAAACCCCTGTTAAAATAGCTGTTAATTGCCTCTTAACATATTTAAATTGGCAACCTGCCTTTCCCAAGGGGTTTTCCTGCTCGCAGCTGAGCAAGCTGCACTTAAATACAGAAATCGGCAGGTTGGAACCAACTTCCTGACATGGTCAATTACAACACTTTTAACCACCCATTGTTCCCAAACCAACCTGTTGTATGAAGTAAAAATTTCTTCCCTTGTCTTTTAAAGCACAATTCCTTCAAATTTCGCTATGATCTCAGTAACATAAACATTGTAAAATACTTCCCCTGTCACCACTTTTATGACTATTGCTGCCATTTAACTTTTACAACTAAATGGTTCATTTTAATATTGTTTCAGAAATCTTGAAAGCTTTTGAAAATCTCTGGAGATTTTGGGCAAAAAATTCAATTGATGATTGTATTTTTACAAAATATTGATGGTTGAGAGAACAGCAGCCAATAGCAAACTAATTCAAACATCACAGTAAAAAACATGGGTACAGATATCTATCTGGATGTTGTGGAAATTTCACAGATGTGCTTATTATCAGAGTCCTGCAGTTTCAATATAATTGTGCCCAGAGAACAGTACTGGGCTATGTTGGCATTTAAACCCTCTGGTCACACCCTAAACGTCAGAAACCATTGTTCTAATGCAGCACAATTTATTCACTTGTCCTAACTGGACTTAATTTGGAATATTTCAGGGTTACATGTTTGAACTTCGAGATTCTCACACACTCCAAGTGACACAGGATACCTTGAAAATAAAAGTCCTTGCAAATTCTCCAGGGTTTTATGTTTTGATGTTTAAGGTAACCTAGGCTCATCACCGTTAAAGTAGTTGTGAAGCAGCTGGTTTGCATGTGGTTCAAAAGAGGTGGCTAATGGGAAAAATAAAGATGAAAACTGGTCATCGTAAATATTTTGAAGTGAACAATGTGGTGATTGTAACTCACCTGCTTTAGTTTGGATATAGCAGTCACATCATTGTGTTGCAAATCAGATCTTGCCCCTTTTCAAATTGGCCACTGAAATTGAAGGTATTATGTTTTAAACTTTAGTCTTAATCTTTTGGCAAACTGACAGCAAAGTGCTGTTGTTTTAACAAATCTAGCAGTAGATTGTTTCAAATATTTCATTCTTTCAGTATGTTTAGTTACACAATGTCTAGTTTCTTCAGTAATAGTGCTTTTGAAATTTTCTTTTATTGTTGATCCTATTTGAGTAACATCCAGAGTTATAGTGCATAAAATCAACTTGGTATCCTATTGCACCTCTTCAGTTGCTCTCCAGTCATTGACTGCAAAACTAGGAAGGAACAGTGTGCAGACTGATCTTCATACAAAGTTTGAAGCCAGTCTAAATGTTGATTTAGGTCAGTAAAAGGCTTTAACGTTAATATTTAACATTAAAGGTGAATTTTGTTCTTTAATAGTTGAAACCAGTTTCATTATTATCTAGCAGAGAGTGCTGGACCACCTTCAAACTGTGCACTTATATTGTACATCAAAGTATTTTATTGTTACATTTGGAAATCTGACTCTACCTATCCAGTTATGAATCAAAATCAGTTGTAAACTTGTCACATTAGGGTTTCAAGCAACACCCAGAGTTATAGTGCTTAATATCAACCTTAGCAAAAGGGGGACTGGCTGATAGCTTGTATTAGAACATTACCTTTTCATGTCTAAAATTTAAGTTGTTAGATCTGATGGCAGTGTGTGAAGAAGGACTGGGTAATATGCACTCCAGGAAGGTTGGCTTTTTTATCTGATGATACCTGCCTCATGCAGCATATTGGACCAATGCCCTCAACTAGAAATCGGTTGATATCAAGGTTAAAAAGACTGTGCCTTTTGTAGCAAGCTGACTTGTCATCTGTTCTTGAATCTTCTGATTGCTTTGAAGCTCCCTGAATGAAATTTATAATGAGTTTATTTTTTAAATGATGTGTAACATATCAATGAAAATAGAGATTGGCAGTGAAACCTAAATGACAAAGGGGAAAAATCTATATGTGAGCATTTATGCAATACAATTCTGATTTCAAAGCATTTGATCTTGCCAAAAGAAGCATTTAAATTGATGCATCTAACAAGCTGAGATCATTATTTATGTTCCTACTTTTAGGTGCTGTTTCTGAGCTCCAAATTGCAGTTATTTTGTGGCACTTTACATTTTTGGATCATTAAAAATCTGTCTGGCAATTTCAACATGTTGAAATGATGATGACTTTTCTACCCATACAGTTCGTGGCAAGCATCTAGTATTAATTTTTAAAATTCATTTATGGGTTTTGGACGTTGCTGGCTAGGCCAACATTTATTGCCCATCCCTAATCGCCCTTGAGAAGGTGGTGATGAGCTGCCTTCTTGAACCACTGCAGCCCACGTAGTGTAGGTACAGCACTGTTATAGAGGGAGTTGCAGGATTTTGTGAGTGAAAGAATGGTGATATATTTCCAAGTCAGGATAGTGAGTGGTTTGGAAGGGAACTTGCAGGTGATGGTGTTCCCATGTGTCTGCTGTCCTTGTCCTTCTTGATGGTAGCAGTCATGGGTTTAGAAGGAGCCTTGGTGAGTTTCTGCAGTGCATTGTGTAAACAGTACAAACTACTGCCACTGTTCGTCAGTGTTGGAGGGAGTGAATATTTGTGGAAGGGGTACTACTCGAGCAGGCTGCTTTGTCCTGGATAGTGTCAAGCTTCTTGAGAGTTGTTGGAGCTGCACTGATCCAGGCATGTGGAGGGTATCCATCACACACCTGATTTGCCTTGTGGACTGGCTTTGAGGAGTCAGGAGGTGAGTTACTCGACGCAGGATTCCTAGCCTCTGGCCTGCTCTTATAGCCACAGTATTTATATGGCTAGTCCAGTTCAGTTTTTGGTCATGGTAACCCCCAGGATGTTGATAGTGCAGGACTCAGCGATGGTAATGCCATTGAATGTCATTGGGGATGGTTAGATTTTCTCTTGTTGGAGATGATAATTGCTCGGCACCTGAGGCGCGAATATTACTTGGCACTTGTCACCTCAAGCCTGGATATTGCATTTGGACATACATTGTGTGGTTTTATCTAATGCGTAATATACCTTAAGAAGAATGCTGCAAAGGAAGATCACATGATCTTTAGTAATCAATAGGAAAGTAACGCGGGCTACCTCTAGTCAGTCAGTAGTGTGGAGATAGGGTTTGAAGTAAAAGCACACATGTAGTTGCTGCTGAGTACCTTTGTAAATAAACATAATGTTTTCCACCTAAGAAGTGCCTGCTGATCAACTCCATCTACAGTACCAACTTGGGCACCACTTACAACAAACGTGCAACAAAGATCCACAAGATCCAATTGACTGCTTCAGTATCTGAGGAGTCGTGAATGGTGCTGAACATTGGGCAATCACCACCAAACATCCCCACATCTGATCTTATGATGGAAGGAAGGTCATTGATGAAGCAGCTGACAGTGGTTGGGCCTAGGACACTACCCTGAGGAACTTCTGCAGTGATGTCCTGGTACCAACGGATCAGATCAAAGCTCTGCAGTCCTGCCACACCCAGCTGTGAATGGTGGTGGACAATTAAACAACTCACTGGAGGAGGAGGCTCCACAAATAACCCCATCCTAAAAGACAGAGGAGCCCAGCACATCAGTGCACAAGATACAATTGCAACCATCATCCTTTGTGCTAGGTATGATTCTGACTAGTGGAAAGTTTTCTCCAGGATTCCCATTGACTCTAGTTTTGCCAGGGCTCCTTGATGCCACACTTCGTCAAATGCAGCCTTGATGTCAAGAGCAGACACTCTCGTCTCACCAATGGAGTTCAACTCTTTTATCCATATTTGAACCAAGGCTGTAATGGAGTCAGAAGCTGAGTGACTCTGGAGGCAGCTAAACTGAGCACCAGTGAGCAGATTATTGCTAAGCAAGTGCCACTTGACAACAGTGCTGATGACCCCTTCCATCACTTTAATGATGATCGCGAGCAGACTGATGGGGCGGTAATTGCCCAGGCTGGATTTGCCCTGCTTTTTATGTACAGGGCATATCTGGGCAGTTTTCCACATTGCTAGGTAGATGCCAGTATTATGGCTGTACTGGAACAGCTTGGCTTGGGGTGCGGCAAGTTCTGGAGCACGAGTCTTCAGTACTATTGCTAGAATATCGTCCGGGCACACAGCTTTTGCAGTATCCGGTGCCTTCAGCCATTTCTTGATATTATGTGGAGTGAATTGAATTGGATGAAGACTGACATCGGTGATGCTGGGAACCTCCGGAGGATGCCAAGATGGACCATCTACTTGGCACTCCTGGTTGAAGATTGTTGTGAATACTTCAGCCTTATCTTGTGCACTGATGTGCCGGGCCCCTCCATCATTGAGGATGGGGATATTTGTGGAGCCTCCTCCTCCAGTGAATTGTTTAATTGTCCACCACCATTCACAACTGGATGTGCCAGGACTGCAGAGCTTTGATCTGATCCATTGGTTGTGGGATTGCTTAGCACAGTCTATCATTTGCTGCTTATGCTCATGCAAGTGGTTCAATGTTGTAGTTTCACCAGCCTCACACCTCATTTTTAGGTATGCCTGGTATTGATCCTGGCATGCCCTCCTGCACTCTCCATTGAACCAGGGTTGATCCCCTGGCTTGGTGGTAATGGTAGAGTGGGGAATATATCAGGCCATGAGGTTACAGATTGTAGTTGAGTACAATTCCGCTGCTGCTGATTGCTGACAGTGCCTCATAGATGTCCATTCTTGAGTTGCTAGATCTGTTTGAAATTTGTCCCATTTACCACGGTGGTGGTGCTACACAACAGAATGGAGGGTATCCTCAATGTGAAGATGGGACTTCGTCTCTACAAGGACTGTGCGGTGGTCACTCCTACCGATACCGTCATGGACAGATACATCTGCGGCAGGCAGGTTGGTGAGGATGAGGTCAAGTATGTTTTTCCCTCTTGGTTCTCTCACTACCTGTTGCAGCTGTGTCCTTTAGGACTCAGTCAGCTCTGTCTGTGGTGGTGCTACCGAGCCACTCATAGTGATGGACATTGAAGTCCCCCACCCTGGCCCATGTTTGACCTAATGCCATGTGACGACTTGTGCACCAGAGTCAATGTTGAGGACTCCTAGGGCAACTCCCTCTCGACTGTATACCACTGCCGCCACCTCTGCTGGGCCTGTTCTGCTGGTGGGACAGGACATATCCAGGGATGATGATGGTGGTGCCTGGGACATGATCTGTAAGGTATGATTCTATGAGTATGACTATGACAGACTGTTGCCTGACTAGTCTATAAGATAGCTCTCCCAATTTTGGCATAAACTCCCAGGTGATGGTAAGGAGGACTATGTAGAGTCGACAGGGCTGGGTTTGCCATCATCGTTTCTGGTGCCTAGGTCGACCCCAGTGGTCTATTCAGTTTTGTTCCCTTTCATTTACTTGTTAGCGGTTGGGTACAACTGAGTGGCTTGCTAGGCCATTTCAGAAGGCATTTACGAATCAACCACATTACGGCAGAACTGGAGGCACATGTTGGCCTGACCAGGTGAGGGTGGCAGATTTCCTTCCATAAAGGACGTTAGTGAACCAGATGGGTTTTTACAACAATCAACAATGGTTTTATGGTCATAATTGGACTTTTAATTTATTGAATTCCAGTTCCACCATCTGCCCTGGTGGGATGCAAACCTGGTCCCCAAAGCATTACCCTGTCCTCTGGATTACCAGTCCAGTGACAATACCACTATGCCAACGCCTTTCCCTATTATGGACAGAATTGCCACTTTAAATTCTATGGATTAAATTTCAGTCAATATGCACTTATCATGTATCAAAATAGTGAACCAAGTATCATGTTACAGTCCATTCTTTATTTTTTTTTATTAACATCATGTTGTAGCTGAAACTTTTAGTACTGTACAATAAATCCTTCAGAATTCTGTATTTGGAAGATATGCACAAGTGTATGCTGTTGTGAAGGGAGTGTTGCAGAGAGTGATTTTTTTAATGGGACTTGTTAATAAGGGAATAGTAAATGATGTCTGTTTCAAGTGATAGTTATTGTGATTTACCAGAAAGAAATGTTCTGTGAACCCCAGCCAGTACTAATTTCATGTCAGGGTGTGGACAGCGGCAGATTTACAGTTAGTGGGGCCCTGTGCTCAGTTTCATTTTTGCCCCCACCCTGCCGAGACACAACCCAAAACTACAGGGCACTGGTAATATCACCAGCTTTTCTCACAGTCACGTAACTACTTCCATACACTATTGTATAACCTCCGTTCTTTCCACTCAATCGAAAAAATTTAGTGCCTCTAACGAGGTAATACCACTTAGAACATGTATGCAAATGAGCGCTGCTTTGCTCTTGTGGCGCAATTGGTTAGCACGTGGCACATTAATGGCAAGATTGAGGTGTGTGCAATGCCAAGGCTGTGAGTTCAAGCCAAACCTAGAGGAACTTCTGTTGAGCAGCTCATGTTCCAAAACACATGAGGTTTCAGCTGGCTGTGGAACAGGACACAATGCAATCTTGAGCAATAAATTAATTTAATTAGAAGGGATCAATTTCTGTAGATTGAGAACAGATCTGTTCTGATTAAATGTCACAAGTATGAACATAAATCCTGCAAATACTCAGCAGATGAAGCAGCTTCTGTGGAGAGAGAAACAAAGGCGATGATCCTTCTGATATCGCTGATCCTGCACTGTGTGTTTCATCTTGGTATTGACTCTTTAACTCGTTTCATGTTGTTCAATTTGTTGCCAGTTTCTCGGATTGAAAAGAGTCACATTGACGATTGCCATAGTCTAAACCATCCGATGTTTATTGGTAATAGCAGATTCTATTCAAGTTCAGGATAGAGATTAAAGTCCTTGGTTAAGCTCGATCTTACAAAACAGTTAATTTGTACCCAAGCTCACCTCAAAACCTATTTATTGCCCTTTAAAATGTAAGAATATATGAAGTAGGCAATAGAATTCTCTAAGTACGTTAGGCAGTGTGGGCAAGAGAAGGGAGGTCATCATGTAGTGGTCCCCGGGTTCATTTAACCTCATTTAATCTTCGATCTCTCCCCCCATCTTTATGCTGGAGTTTTAAAAAAGAGACTGAAATGTAATAACACTTTGAGACATCTGGTGGTTGTGAACAATGGCAATACAGCCAATAAAGTACTGTTGAGTTGCAGTCACTGTTGCACACAGGAAGCTCCCACAAATAACACGTGACCTTTACCGGTTAACCTGCTTTTGTAAAGCTGGTTGTACAGGGAAAATTCCCCTGCCCTTCTAGAAAACAGTGCCAGCCTGAACCCCTATTAACACACACAACAAAAGGGCTGAAGCTTCAAAAACATCAAAGCTGCCCCCTTTCCCACCCAGTTCCCTCTGAATGAATAGCATCCCTTTGCCTCTCGTTCCGTTTCCCCCACCCCTGCCCTACCAGTCAGTGTTCAGTTCAACTTGGATCCCCAATCGGTTTTAGCAATATTCAGGCTTTCTTTTCCTGCCGCCATACTGCCTACAAAGAGAAGGGCTTTTATGCAGTAATATGAATGTGCTGTGCATCCAGATTGTTTCTCTCTCTTCCCCCACCCCTCTCGTTTTATAACCTAAGTTGAAAACTAACTGCCCAGCAATGCAATCTGGTGCCTCTGAAAGCTGGAACAGTGACACCATGTTGCATTCATTGTACACACCCTGCACGACTGAAACCTGAAGCACACACACTATAACTGAGCAAGCATAGCAGGGTGAATCTAAAAGCTGTAAGAGGTGACATTATTACAGGGACATCACTGGAGAGTGTTTCCCATCTCTCAGATCTCAGCCATTCATCCACATTGCCTGGAGCACTGAAGTGTAGGGAGAAGGAGTTTGCTGCTTACCCCAAAACCTCCCCCCACCCACCTCCCTACTCTCTCTCTCCCGCCCTTTCACACCAGCCGCATCAAGCTTGCAAGTCATGTAATGGTTTGTTTTAGTGTCTTGAGAAGGGGGAGACTGTCGGTGGATTTTTTGTGTACAGCCGAGCAGACAGTTTAATGTCTCATCTGAAAGGTGGTACTTCCAACAGTTCAGCACTCACTCAGTTTTGGGGCCCCCTTGTCATTTGGGGGCCCCATGCCATGGCACAGTGTGTTTCATTGTAAATCCATCCCTGGGTGTGGAGATCGCCCCAATTCCCTGGAGTCCTCGGGCTCCTGGCCAAATTTCTGTTCCAGCCTGACAGTCCTCATCGCTCCTGCCTGCTTTAGGCGGGAGACAGTGCTACAGTATTTAAATGAGGCCAGGGTGTTAAAATTGCCTGATACATACCTCTCCACGTATGTTTCCTTCCTATCTGCCGAAACATACAAACATACCCCACAGAGTTAAAGTTGTCCCATGTAGTTTGAAAATATATTTTGGGTTTCTTTTTAAGACAATGTGAAATGTTGCAGCTTTCAGGATTTGAGTACTGTATTTGTTGAACACTTTAAAATTGCAGTACAGTATTTATTTTGCTTGTAAATGCCACTTACTTAATGATCTGCTTATATAAGTCTTTAAGCCAGAGTGTCCATTCTATTCAGGAATTCCTATTTTACATCTATTTGTGGAAAATCTAAATATACTGTCTAACTGTTCAATTTAACCTTTAGACTGCCTTGTATCTTGTAATCATGAAACCATCTTTGAAATCATGTAATATATGGTGGTCCAAAAGTTAAATAAAATCCAGAATGTGTTTTGTCAAATGGAAATAATTACTCTGTTTTCTACCTTGCTCCTGTTGCAGTGGTGGTATTATAAGGGCATTTATTTAGGTCATTGTGTAAATGTTAATGTCTGTGCTACACTGACAACAAATACATATAGAAATAGTTTTTAAATAATTTTAATCCTGTTAATAGACTAGATGCTATGTTGAAATATTGTGGAATTTCAGATTAAATTGAACTTTGATTTAGTAGGATGAAGGTGTTCTTTGTCAGATGGATGTTAAGGGTATTCATTGAAATGACTAGTTTCAATTCAGTTCCTAATGAACATGAGTCCACAGCACAAGACTGTTTTAGCTATCAGCTGAGCACTGTGCTCAGAACATAATGAAGTGCATGGCGTTGTTAGCTGTTACTGTGTGTTTATAGATATGGACTTCAGTTTAGCACATTGCTTGAAATATTCTTAGAAACTATTGTTGTAGGCCTGAGAGAAAGCAAAGTTTGAATTTGGGCTGCTGCAACTTGCGCTTTCTCCTAGCCCCAACATGAAATTTTATTAACACTACCAAGTGTTATCAGATGCAAGTGCCAACTGGGGATTTATTTATATAGATTGTTGCCAGCATGCCATATTATATCCGTATAAGACTGTTATGGAGCAGGAATCTATTTTGGTTTTATGTGGAGGTTGGGAAAAACCAAAGAAGAAAAATTTGGGTGGTGGGGGTGAGGTTTCCAGGTGCTGCGTGATAGTATGTAGATCTTACACGAGTAATAATACTGTACATTTCATTTACAATGACTTTTGTTTCAGAATGCTTGTTATAAATCCAAGAAGTTTTATATCGAAGCATTATGTTCTGGTTCTTCAGCACAAGCGAATATTTTGCCCAGCCCTACCATTCATTGCTATCTCATCATAGCTACAAAATGTATTTTTTAAAAATGCTTTCAACATAAATTGTTCCATGAGCACATTTAAATAGAAGCTGTTGGTATTTAAAGTTGTCTGTTGCAGTTATAAAATGGGTGGAAGTAAATGTGCTGAGAGTGGCCCATTCTTACAACGGGATTTACTTTGCCCAAAAGACTGAAAACCTAAAGCTAAACCTGAACCTACATATCCTGCCTGCTAACTTAATGTGCTTTTATTGAAGTTTGATGAGAGATTTTATTTTGCCCTTTCGCAGGAAAATCTAAATCATATTACATTGTGGAGATGCACATTTCGGCAGCTGGACATAAATTTGATTTTGATATTCCCCCATTTTAAAAATGGGACATGCTTTGTATTTGACCATTCTCTTTCTTTCAAGCAAACATTGTGGTCAACAGACTGCATGTCTGTCAAACGCAGTATGAAGGAACCAAAAGGAAGCTAGTGGTTTTAGCAAATAGATACAGAAGCTTAAAGGAAGCCTGGCTCTTGATTCACATAAACATGTTAGAGAGCTGTGATCCAGTACTAATTAAGCAAAGGAAATTTTCTTTCATGTCTTAATGCCTGGTCCTCAAATTCCTTCTTAATCAAAAACATGACAAAAGCTTAATTTATCTAACCTTGCTTCCAGTAAATATCCCTGTAGGCAAAAAGAGATCTTTTTGAAGTGACTGTTTTGTTTAAAATGCTTTGCTACATCAGCTGTTTTTATATAAAAACCTAAATAATTGACATATCCAAACTACTATTTTTAAATAAATTGGATAAATTGGACTGTTGTTACTATTTCTCCTACATTTACTTGTTTTTAAACTAGTGCATTGTGGTAATTCCATTAGGAAGCACTGTGAAGTTATCTGTTCTGAAGTATATAGTGTTGTACTACATATCGTTTTCCATAAATGTCAAGTTTTGAAAAGTTATCTGCATATTCTCTGATTAGTTAACTTATAATGATGGATGGTTCTATTATGATATTCATCATGGAAATAATTAGTCCCAAAATGTGCTGGTATTGCACGTTTGAATTGCAAAATAATGGTATCAACATTTTTCATTGTACTTTTGCACTTCAATCAATTGTATAAATTGATATCATCAATCTCAGAATTCTTTAAAGAACTCATGCCTTGTTAAGCTGGTTTCAACTACTTCACCTCTATTTCTGAATTTATTGGATCAGGTCTCGATGGTCTGCTGTTGAACTTGATACTTGTTCGTTATAGGTTGCTTACAGCTGTACTTCTGAAATAAGCATTATTACTTCATAATTAATTGTAAATTTTGTGTCCTAAATAAGAACCCGAATGATGGTGTATAAGAAATGTGGTGAAGCTCAAGTCTAGTTGTGGTTCCATGATGGAATGCTGGCCTCTGTTCAGAACCTGTTAAATACAATTTTGACCAATCACATCAATAGCAATGTTTTAAAACCAGCCAGTGTTTCTAGTTGGCCCCATAAGTTACATCAATGAGTGAACAATCAATCCAGACTCTCATTCACTTGGTCCATCACTGTTTCTAAAAGCAATGTTTTGTTTCAGTATACACAAGTGCATGGAGTTCAGTCTTACACTGTAGGTATATAGATATTACACAATTCTGGTATCAGTTTAAAAAGAAAGTCCACTCCACAAGGCAGCTAATCTAAAGCGCAATATTTGAGGAAGTGAATTTGTTCAAGATCTAAATCTCGCTGACAGTCTGGGAAATCTTCATTTAGATTCAATGAAGGATCACAACTGAATTGTGTTTAAGCAGTTTTGATCTCATTTCAGCTCATTTCTTAAAAGTGTGCTGAATTTAGCATGTAATTCGGTATCCATTTCCTGTCAGGCCCAATATTAAAGTGGTAAAGAGTGGAATCATAAAACTCATACCACAGCTGGTGCTTTACTGTGGCAGAGGTGCATAAGTCAAAACAACATGAGGAGAACATTTCTGTAAGACCTTGAGGTGAGACAGTGACAGCAATCATACTTTACTCAAACAAGCAGGTTTATTCAGTTACCAAACAGTAATTTTATTCAGTAAAAAGTGTTTATGCTTACGCCTGCAGAGTACACTTCAGAATATAGGTTGAGCAAATTTTTGTTCTGAGAGAACCAGTGACCATCTTGTAGATAGTTCTCAGTACTGAGAAATTATCTACTTGGCATCAATACCATTTGCTGTCCTGCCTCTATCTCAACTTATCCTCCTTTTATACCAGCTCAAGTTGTTACTAAATAAGGCATGGTCCGTCTGCTCCTCCCAAGAACCTTTTGTTACCATATAAGTTGTTTTTCTACATTGCTAATCACTTCTGGCCTCTTGGTTAAGGAGTTTGCTTTTGAGATTGCTGAACTGGTAGTTCACTCATCATTCTGCTGTTTTAGTTGTTGCATTGCTTGTTATCATGTTCTTACAGTTCATTATCATGATGAATCCTGGTTCTTATAGTTCTGCACCAAGCATGTGCTGCACCAGACTTGGGAATGTGGGAAACTGGCACAGAATGTATAATGGGAAAGTGTTCTATTTTCAGAGCTGTCATCCTTAATTTTGAAGAAAACCACACACTGTTCTTCGCGAAATGCACAATGAGTCTGTTGTAAAGTAAGATGTATGGAGATGTAAAGATAAGAGCAATACTTAAAGGTTTGATGTACTTTATCTTACAAGGCCAACCCAATAAAACCTATGATGGGTTATGATATTTGTGAACTGCCCAGTTTTATACGCAAAAGTATAGTATGCCTTTGAGTATGTGCACTAAAACCTCATGAATATTGATCCTGTTGAAGTTTGCACTTCCAGCTTGTTTGCTGAAAGAAGAAATTCCATCTGCATTATTTGTGAATTTGCATTAATGTTCATTTTGATGTTTGTGGTAAGCACAATTGTGAAACAAATTCTTAACAAAGCTACTGCTCTTCTTTGACCTATATTTGAAAACTGATAATTCATGCATATTCATTTCTATAGTATAACCTAGTTTATGGTGTTCTCAGATATAAAATGTTTGCATTTGTTGAATCTGGGAGAAGGTTTGCCAAAGGTTTTTCCATTATTCATATGTTACGCCTTTGAATCTTTACTGAAGGTAAAACCTGACTAAACACTGAAGGGAGACTTTGTTTACATTCAAAAGAGGTTTTGTTTACAATTGAAAAATTAATTCTACAGATTATCCTTACCCTCGATATATTGGGCAGGACTGTGATATTCTCTATGTTACTAAGTGATACTCTTTGATTCAATGATGAGGAGCCTGCCTGTCTGTCCACGGTGGAGAGAGAAGAGCAAGGAGCCCAGAAACTTGGCAATTTCTCCTATGCTTCTAATTGTTTCAACCCCTTGGTACCAATGGAGTAGCAAGGCCCTTGATTACACAGTAAAAAGCATATTTTTCCTATTATTGGACATGCAATTATCCTTGATTATACAATAAATAATTTCAACTATTATTTGGTCTACTTTGATCATTTTAAATTAGGACATTAATTTTAATATTTGCATTATATGTTTTGAAAGATTAAATTTATGTGCTGGCCAGCAATAAGATTCTGGTTTTAGATGCACCTTTTAACCATGAAGGGTGGCTTGCTCTCTCAAGGGATTAAAGCTACATAACTTTTACACATGCTTCAATCATCTTTCAAATGTGGAATTACCTGTTCAATCTCAGGCTTTTTTCTTCCAAAGAATAATGTGAATCTTAATTTGTTTGATTGGGGAAATAAAGAGATGGAAAATTCTACTGTCTTGGTAAACTTTTTCTTAATATGATTTGTTCCATTTATACAGCATTTAAAACACATTAAAATACTTGGCCTGAGGGCAGCACTGTGAAAATTTACCTTTATTCAGTATGCAAAGGCAAATGCAGATGGCCGTTGTGGGGTGGAGGTGGGGAAGGGAGGGGAGAGTGCGTTTATTTAACCTGTCTAGCTCATTCTTCCACAGAAGGCAGTGATGTCATTTCCTCAATCTTGAACTTGATTTCCACGAATGGCCGTTTGTCGTGTAGTTGAAGTTTAAATTAATATCATATTCAGATTTCTCTCTCCTAGTCAGCTTGGTATCTTGCATTGCTGTATGTTCCCTTTCATTTAATTCCTTTCTAGGCTAAAGGGTTTGCATTTCCCTAGCCAATCCTCATAATTCAATCGTGCCATTTGAGATCAACCTTGCGGTCTTTTTCTGCATTACCTTCAGGAACTGGTTGTTTCCTTCTCGTCTGGGTAACCAGAACTACACACAGTCCTCAAGGTGTGACCTGACTAAACATGATTACATCAGACTTACCTTCTGGCAATATGGCTCAGCATTCAGTTTCATTGTTTGCTGGTCCCCTAGCTGATTCAACATCGACCATTAAGTTAATGTCTCCCATTCTTCTGTAATATTTAGTGATTTTTAAAAATCTGTTGTCTTTCTGTAAATGTTGTCAAGATCCTGCTATAGTTTGTTCAATTTGGTTAACAATCCCCACCAACTTCATAACATTTGTGTATTTCACCAAATCAAATTTGATTTCTAAATCCAGGCTTCAGCACTGTTCTATACATCCCACTCAGTATATCTCCCCAGCCCAACGTCACTCTCTCAACTAGTACCTGCTATTATTTCTCTTCAGCCAATTCCTTATCTATATGCAGGAAAGCTACTTCATTTAGAACTTAAATTAAAAGCTTTCCTGGCACATAGGTAGACTATGCTACACTGTCAGTTGGAGAGACACAAGAGTCGAACTTCTCTCAACTGAAATCATGCTGACTGCCAATTACTAGGCTATTTTTATTCTGCTAATCCTACAGGTTGTTTATAGCAACTCTATTATTTTTGCAATACATACACTGGCACAAATATGTCCTGTCAATGCTGACAAACAAACCCCTTTCTGATGGCACATTTCCAGTTGATGTGGATAAATTTATACTCTCTTTCAGCTCTTTGCAATCAAATCTACCTGCAAGGAAATGCCAAATCTTTTTGTTCATTGTGTTTTTTCTAACTGCATAGCTAAAATCAAGGAATTATTTGTACAATGCCATTCCCTATTTTTCTGGCATAGAATGTTGTAATGCTAATCACCTTTCCATATAAGATCCAATCCTTGAATTGCGGGCCCTTAGTATTTGATACAATATGTTTTGTTTAGTGTTTTAAGGTATTTTCCATTGTCCTTATGGTACAATTGTTCTAAGCCAATAAAATATCTCAGGAATAAGATTCACATGCAAAAATGCATGGCTATAGTGGCATTTTTTTTTGTTTGTTCATAGGATGTTAAGGTTACTGGTATGGCCAGCATCTATTACCCATCTTGAATTATCCACCACCTTCTTGAACTGCTGCAGTCTGTAAGTACACCCACAGTGCTGTTAGCGAGAGAATTCAGGATTTTGACCCATTACCTATATTTGTATCACCTAACATTAGGATATTATATAGCCTTCCACCCTCTGTAAACTTGAGGTCATCCAAAACTCTGTTGTTCATCTCCTAATTCACATCAGGTTCTCTTTAACCATCACTCCTGAATTCACTGGCCTACAATGGCTTCCAGTTAAGCAACCCCTCTTTTTAAAAAAAAAATTCACCTCAATTTTCAAATCCCTTCATAGCCTCGCTCCTCCCTAATCCTATAACCTCTTATAGCACTTAAAGTAGTGTTTGTTTGATGAAAGGCATCACATGGGATAAAATACAGTGTCCGGACTCCTTCGGGCACCTTTGTTAGAGAAAGTGTAAAGAAATTGCTATAGTTAATCTTTAAATGGATTGATGTCTAATACTACCACATTTACCAAAAATATAAACTAGTTGAAGTACTTAAGGAATTGGCACTTAATGACAAATTTCCTTTAGTAATGACCAGGATGGAGGAGTGCACAGTTGACCTTGCCCCACTGCTCCAGAAGTCGCAACATTAATTTAAATATTCAATTCACTCACCCAAAATGGCCAATTATTTACCTCCACTGCTGTTACCCAGAATAAAAGAGACTTTCGCCAAGCTTCTTTCAATAAACAACAAACCTATTAGTTTATTATGAAGCTAATCACGTTGAATAGAAAGGCAAAACTTACAGTATGGAATATGAAATTATACTAATTACTCTTTCAGAATCCCCTAATTACTCTTTCAGAATCCTCTAAGTCTCTCTCTCGCACGCACTTAAAAAATGCAATGAAATAAAAATAGAAATTGAGGAATTCGGCTAAAAGTTAAAAGTCAATGGTTTAAGGGCAAAGGATAGATGGTGGACTTCTTGAAATGGCATCCAGGTTATTTTTGGTGTGTCAACACTGATCCGCGAAACAATCAATGACTCTAGCACTGCTTTTCAGGTGGATTCCAGGAATACTCAAAGCTACCCTATTCCAACATGTAAGCATCTTGCAATCAGCTTTTATTCATTTCTGGCTCTGGACTGTAAAAAGGTTGCTGTCTTCCTTTTCAAGCAGTTGGTCCTTCTCTTCTCAAAGCTGAACCAACCCCCACTTTTTAAAATAATCTTCCAGGCAATTTTTGTTCTTTTCAGAGCCATAAAAATCATGTCACCCACCTCCTTTGTACCCAGGCCACTAGGGTCGAGGGGTTTACGGTTTTTTTCCCCAACTGCTTAATTACCCTTCCTGGTAAAAAGATGCTTTTGGCAAGAGTAGCAATTGGATTCCTGTATTAACCCTTTAAGGGGCATTGTCTTTCAGACACCAATGCTTCCAGAATGTCCTTGAAGATGAATCATTTTCTATGATTAAGATGTTCATGGCATGTGGAACCCAATAGGGTAATTATCAGAATCCATTATCCTTTCTGATTTTTAATACTTTTAACAATACAATTAGGCATAGCATTGTTCAGAACATTTGGTGAACTAGTAGAATAATTAATTATTGAAGTTCTGTTATTTTAAAACACCTATACAAACTAAAGAATAAGTATAACAAAAGGAAGAGGCAATTCAGCTTGCTCCATCTTACTCCATCAAATAGAGGATGATACACAGGTGCTACTATGTTATTTGTAGTTATCCTAGTAGCTTTATTTATCATGTTGTGAACTATACATGGGAGTGGTACAGACAGGAAGGGTTTTAATTTTAACAGCCTTGATTTTTCCTATCAATGCCCTTCCATAAACAGAAAAGTGTTTTGATTTGCTTCCTCCTTTATAAGCTGTGGTGTATTTCCCAACCCCTCCATTTTTGGTGATTCGATTTTCTATTATTAACTCAACAGCACACAAGAGATAGGATGAATTCAAATGTTTGTTTGTACACACTCAAACATAGGAGGAGGGTCACACTAAAAGAGGGTGTGCAGTAAAAGAGGGACAGAGAAAAGATCACAAAGAATTAACGACTTACGTGTCCAGAGTCCAGAATCAAAGTCCAATGAAGTATTCCTTCATGGAGGTCAACAGGCTGGAAACCAATGTTGTATAATTCACTTTTCCATTGGAGTTGACTCCACATGAGGAGATAGGCACACAGAGATGAATCAGTCTTGTAGGCGATGGTGCTGAAGTTCCAGTAGAAACAGTATAGATGGGAGCAGGTATTTGTTCTGGGCAGAGCCCCCTTTTTTCTGTACTGCTGCTTATAGATGGTAAGCTGGCATTCTGAGCTTTGCAGTTCCTCAAGTCAATGTTACTGGTTCCATCAGCTAGAGGCTCATATCACATTACTCCCACTTTTCACAGTGTCTTTGACAAAGGAAAAGGGTCTGTATACCCCGTCTGGGGTCCCGAGATGGTTAAATGTTCCAACCATTAAGACTTGAAAGGAAGTTTGCAGGTTCCTTTGTCCTAACAGACGAATAGACTCCAGTTGGCCAACCTGGGTTAGGAAATGCAGATAGCCTTTGTATAGTTCTTTTTGAATTAGGTCTGTGCAGCCCACAGGGGTAGGATTAGTATCTCTTCAGAAATAACAAGTTGCAAGTTTCCCTGATACTGCCAGCAATCTCCTTTTGTTGAAGGGTCACGGACAGACACAGCTTCAGCCGTTTTCAAAGGTCTTTGTCCAGTATTTAAAATTTTAGAAATTAGCCATGAGGCTATCTATACATATTTTATAAAAAATATATACTGTGAGGTCTTAGTCTCCTGATAGGAGATACAAAGAGATGTGCCGATATATTAGTAAAAAATATAGAGGGAGAACCAGTTGAAGAATATTTTACCCTTGTTGTATATCAAAAATGCAAAATACCCATCTAACATTTCTTTTCATGCCCAAGAAATTTAATTCTTTCCAGTCTTATGTTCTTTTGGGATTTCTATTAGAGAAATCGCATGGAGCAGTGGGAGGAATGATGATTTTGTTAAAATTAATAAATACTTTTGAAATAAATTTCAATTACCTTTTTGCCTTACATTTTTAAATTGCTGAATACATAATAAAATGACAAGTCCCTGAGTCTATTTGTATTTATATCACAACTGCATTTGCAAATAACCCAAAAATTGCCCTGGATTTTCCTCTTCAGTAGATTTGCTGTAGTAAATGAAGTAAAATATCCTCCCAAAAAAAGCAGCTGTTTTATTTTAAGGCCAGCCAGAAGCACAATCCATCATATATTAGGGTCAAGAGGACTAGCCCTCCAAGCCATTTTCCTCAATTTCAGCCTCATAATTACAGCCATTATATAAGTAGCAGTGGTAGATGCAGTAAAGAACCCTTGAAGGAGGGACCACAATGAGGAGATTATGTTGTAAGCTGCTACTAAGGGTTGGTGTTAATTTGCCTGCATATTATCTCATTAGTACTTTTGGAGGTTCAGTCAGAACTTCTGCTGCTGGTTTCACTCAGCTTTGCTCAAATTACCGCTTTGCATGCTGACATGGATTTGCCAATAGGGGTACCTCTATTTTACCCTGAAGAGAAGAATATAGAAGAGTCTGGATGTGAGGCTTCGAGTCAGGCTTTACAATTTCCTACACTTAATACCCATTCAGCAGGGACTACAGAAGGTCAGTCTTTTTTTTAATGTCAATGCCTCAACAGGCTGCACTGGTCTGAGGAAAGCCAAAAATTTGCAGCCCCTTCTACACAGAAGCAAAACTATCTGAGCCAATAAATTTCACCACTGCCCTGAATGTTTTTGTAGTTGGGTCCTTCCAGGCAGTCTCTGGCAATTTTTGTTGATTCAGATCCTTCATCATGGGCACAAACCAAAAGCAAAAGTGTACATATCTATTTTGACAGACTTAAGGTTCCTGCAGCTGCAAGCAATGATTGACAAAGTGCATGTGGCACTCAAACCTGATATGACAGCTTCCTCAATCTTATGCATACGAAAGCTTTCATTCTATTACTGCCAATTTGTGTGCTGAACGAATCACTTTTGTCTGCATATTATCTTGTTTAGTACTTTGGAGGAAAAACAGAGCTTTTGCAGTTGATTTTATTTAGCTTCCATACTATTTCACTGATATAAACCTTGGCTTAGTGGTAGCAGTCTTGCTCCTAGATGATCAGTGTTCACCCTCGCAGTCAGGGTTGTGGTTCCAGCAAAGGTTTTACAAACAGTTGGGAAGTGACAAATACAACAGGGTGAGGGCCAATTCCAGACTTGTCTAATAGGACACATAGTGGTGAGAAATTGGATTTGTCAGCACCTGTTTTTGGCTGAAACAACTGCCCTTAGAAATCCAAAATGATGTCTGTGATGGATGTATGTACACTTGTGGGGCAAATCACCTTGGACACCATATTGGTGCAGGTTTTGGCATGCGTGCAGTAAATATCCATTGTGAATGTTCAGAGCATACAGACCATGATGATGTGGAGCAGTGTGCAACACTGATTTGATGCCACCAATACCTCCTCTAATCTTGCACAGCCAAACATGTGTTCAGCAGCATGAAGTACCCTCATCCAGCACTACTAAAAGGGATTTTCAACTACTTACAGATAAGTTCTCAGAATTGCACAGTGCAGAAGAGGCCCTTCAGCCCATCGAGTCTGTACCAACATGTGAGAAACACCTAACCTATCTACCTAATCCCATTTCCCGGCACTTGGCCCATAGCCTTGAATGTTATGAATTGCCAAGTGCTCATCCAGGTACTTTTTAAAGGATGTGAGGCAAGCCGCCTCCACCACCCTCCCAGGCAGCGCATTCCAGACCATCACCACCATCTGGGTAAAAAGGTTTTTCCTCACAACCCCCCCCTCCCCCATACCACCTGCCCCTCACCTTGAACTTATGTCCCCTCATGACTGACCCTTCAACCAAGGGAAACAGCTGCTTCCTATCCACACTGTCCATGCCCCTCATAATCTTGTACACCTCCATCAGGCCACCCCTCAGTCTTCTGTGCTCCAACGAAAACAATCCAAGTCTATCCAACCTCTCTTCATAACTTAAATGTTTCATCCCAGGCAACATCCTGGTGAATCTTCTCTGCACCCTCTCCAGTGCTTTCACATCCTTCCTATAAAGTGGTGATCAGAACTGCACACACTACTTCAGCTGTGGCCTCACCAAGGTTCTATACAACTCTAACATGATCTCCCTACTTTTGTGATCTATGCCTCGATTGATAAAGACAAGTGTCCCATATGCCTTTTTCATCACCCCACCAACATGCCCCTCCACCTTCAGAGATCTATGGATACACAAACCAAGGTCCCTTTGTTCCTCAGAACATCCTAGTGTCATGCTGTTCATTGAATAATTCCTTGTCAAATTATTCCTTCCAAAGTGTATCACCTCACACTTTTCAGGGTTAAATTCCATCTGCCACTTATCTGCCCATATGACAATCCTGTCTATATCTGCCTGTAGCCCAAGACACTCAACCTCACTGTTAACCACCCAGCCAATCTTTGTGTCATCTGCAAACTTACTAATCCTACCCCCCACATAGTCACCTATGTCATTTATATAAATGACAAATAATAGGGGACCTAGCACAGATCCCTGTGGTATGCGACTGGACACTGGCTTCCAGTCACTAAAGCATCCTTCTGTCATCACCCTCTGTCTCCTACAACTAAGCCAATTTTGAATCCACCTTATCAAATTACCCTGTATTCCATGTGCATTTGCCTTCTTTATAAGCCTCCCATGTGGGACCTTGTCAAAGGCTTTGCTGAAATCCATATAAACTACATCAACTGCACTACCTTCAACTACATACCTGGTCACCCCCTCAAAAAAATTCAATCAAATTTGTTAGGCATGACCTCCCTCTGACAAAGCCATGCTGACTATCCCTGATCAATTCTTGCCTCTCCAAGTGGAGACAGATACTCTTCTTCAGAATTTTCTCCAATAGTTTCCCTACCACTGACGTGAGACTCACTGGCCTGTAGCTGCCTGACTTATCTCTGCAACCTTTCTTAAATGGCAGAACCATATTAGCTGTTTTTGAGTCCTCTGGCACCTCCCCAGTGGCCAGAGAGGAATTAAAAATTTGGGTCAGAGCCCCTGCGATCTCCTCCCTTGCCTCCCTCAGCAGACTGGGACATAAATCATCTGGACCTGGAGATTTATCTACTTTTAAGCCTGCCAACACCTTGTCACTCCCTATATCAATTTGATCAAGAACCTCGAGTTCCATACCTTCATCTTCATTCTCTTGTGTGAAGACGGATGTGAAGTATTCGTTCAACATTCTACCGAAGACCTCTGGCTCCACCCATAGATTGCCCCCTTGGTCCCTATTAGGCCCTACTCTTTCCCTGGTTATCCTCTTCCCATTGATATACTTATAGAATATATTGGGATTTTCCCTACTTTTACCAGCCAGAGATTTCTCATATCCTCTCTTTGCTCTCCTAATTGCTTCCTTATGCTCCATGCTGCACTTTCTGTACTCCACTAATGCCTCCACTGATTTGCTCCTCTTGTACCTGCTAAAAGCCTCTCTTTTCCTTCTCATCGTATCCTGAATATCTGTATCTCTGGTCATCCATGGTTCTCTGCACTTGTTACTCCTCCCTATCACCCGAGAGGGAACATGTTGAGCCTGTACCCTCCCCATTTCCTTCTTGAACACCCCCCATTGCTCCTCTGTAGATTTCTTCACAAGTAGCTGTTCCCAGTCTACCTTGGCCAGATCCTGCCTTATTTTACTAAAATTCACTGGTTGTTTCTGATTGTTACTATGATGCAACAAGGGTTGGTACTTTCTATAGTTGTTTCAAAACGCAAGTCTACAGGGAATGCTGTGACAGGTGCTGAAGAATGTTTTTTTTTACTTCAAAGCTTCTGCACAAACCAATTGCTTCCAGATATGGGAGAACATGAATAGTCAGCAATCCCCTTGAATTAGAGCATGACTTGGAGAGTATAGAGATATTACAAAGACAAGATGGACTGCTGGAAGAGGGGAGGAAGAGAGGGTATCTAATCAGGAGGTCATGTCACCCAGGTAGGAGAACAATTCTACCTGAACCTCATTTAAGAAACCAGGTATGAGACACCTCTGCTTCAGGAAGGATGTCCTTATTGAAATCTGCCTCCTACTGCAGCTACTTTGCAAACTCAGAGCAGGGCAAAAACACATCACCAGTGGATGTAAAGGTGACAGTGGTGATGAACTTCTATGCATCTGGCTCCTTCCAGCCTGAAGCTGGAAATATTTGCAACATCTTGCCTTTTGCTGTCAATACGTTGTGAAAGGAGGTCCCTGAGCCTCTCTACTCAAAGAGTGCTAACGAAATTTTATTCTGCTCTACCAGAAGAAGTATTTGACAAAGTATCACATAAAACACTGGTTAACAAAATTGAGGCTAATGGAATAGGGGGTATCAGTGTTAGCTTGGATAAAAAATTGGTCTAAGGACAGAAAGAATTGAGTAATGGTATATGGTTGTTTCTTAGACTGGAGGATGGTAGAAAGTGGTGTTCCCTAAGGGTCAATGCTTGGACCATTGTCTTTGTTTCGATATATATAAATGACTTGGATACTAGTGTACAAATGTCAATTAATTACCCTTGTACATTACCTTAGTGCCTGTCTTCTGTGTAACTTGGTCTGTCCTACTGCTCGTCTGCAATACCACCCAGGAGCTGCACCATAGCTGATGGAAAACTGCTGACTTTTAAAGTTGGATTTTCCCAGCCCTGTGGAGATGGATTTGGAGGCGGGTGGGCCAAGAAAATAAGGGGAAGCTGCTTCGGGATGCATTGCCAAGGGGGAGAATACAAATGCCCTTGCAGGATGACCTCGAGCAGCGCTGGGCCTAATTGTGGATTGCACTATTTCAGCATGGGTGGCAGCAGTCTGGGTTGGCTGACTGGACAGACAACAGCAAAGACATTCATGGAGTGGTTAGGGTCAGAGGGAGAATGCTGTCTTCCTGAGGTTCATACCCCTTGGAGACACTACCACTTCTCCTGGGGTGATAATATGTTGGAGGACAGATTCCTGGACTGTTGAGACACTGCAAGCCCCTTTGCACACTGTACTCCATGGCCATTGTGACATGCATGGCAGCAAGCTGATTTTGTGTGATAGAAATCTGAGCTGCCCCTGCCGTACTCAGGTGATGGGTGTTGCAATGGAAGCCGCAACATCAGCCATCAAACGCTAGAAAATGGTTGGAGACATGAGAGTACAAATAGAGTTAGCGCTACTTCAATTCCAGAAAGGATGGGCTCCAACCTCTGCGCAAAGCCCTATGTAAGTTAGTGTTGGACTCCTTCATGTTCCCTGTCATTGACTGCAATCTCTCTTACAGGCTTCCCAATGGACCAAGCACTCCATGTGCATACCAATTTGGTGTTCTGGAGGCTGTCCCATCAATGTCTTCATCTGTTGTCCTCTACAGCACAACCTATTATCTGACCTCATGCTCCAGCCAGTTGGTACCTGTTTCTTTTCATGGAGTTCAATCTCTAAGGAATTTTATTCTCATCTATCTAATTGTAGCCAAAGAATCACCATCAATAGCTTCCATTCCCACAGTTATCCCCGGTGTTCCCTGCAAAGATCTATCCTTTGCCCCCTCCTATTTCTCATTTATCTGCTGCTTCTCGTGACATCATCCAAAAACAAAATGTCAGTTTCCGCATGTATGCTGACAACACCCAACTTTACCTCACCACCACCTCAATCCCTCCACTGCGTCTACATTGCCAGGCTGCCTATCTGACACCCAGTACTGGAGGAACAGAAATCTCCTCCAGTTAAACATTGGGAAGACTGAAGCCATTGTATTCAGTCCCTGTCACAAACTCTGCTCCCTAGCCATGGACTAAAGATGAACTTTCAGCCACATATCCATACTATCACTAAAACTACCTATTTATATCTCCGTATCAGACTTCACTCCTGCCTCAGCTCTTCTTCTGTTGAAACCTTCATCCATGCCACTGTTACCACCAGAGCATTCTAATGCACTCCTGGCTGCAAGTTCTAACCTCCATAAACTTGAGATTTTCTGCTGTCCATGTCCTAACTTGCACCAAGTTCCATTCACCCATCACCCCTATGCTCATTGACCTATACTGACTTCCGGTTAAACAACACCTCAATATTAAAGTTCTCATCCTTGTTTTCAAAATCCTCCATGGTCTGGCCCATTCCCATCTCCGTAGCCTCCTCCAACTTTCCAAGATATCTGCACTCCTCTAATTCCAGCCTCTTGAACATCCTTGATTTTATCGAACCTCCATTGGTTGCTGGACTTTCAACTGCCTTGGCCCTAAGGTCTGGAATTTCCTCCCTAAATCTACCACATTTTCCTCCTTTAAGGCACTCCTTAAAACCTACCTTTTCAATCAAGCTTTTGGTCATCTGCCCTAATATATCTCCTTTTGTGCCTCAGTGTCATATTTTGTTTTATAATGTCTCGGTGAAGTGCCTTGGGATATTTTGTTATGTTAAAAGTGCTATATAAATAGAAGTTGTTGTTGTTTAGCTCAGGCCCCTGCGTTGTTAGTAACACAAGCACCACACTGTGCTACCCTGTTTTAAAGACTGGAAAACCGAAATCTGGGTCCTTAGACTCCTTAGCCAAGAATGGCTGTTAACTCTCATTTCCATGATACCCTAATGCTGAAAGAGGAAGAGTATAAGAGGTAAGGATACGAATAAAAGCTCTCTGCCAGATGGAAGATATTTATTCGCAAGAGTGTCTTGATTTAGCTTGTGATATTGATTGTGAAAATTAGACTTTGTATACATTTTTACTTGCAGATAACATTACAATCAATCCTCTAAGGAAGATTTCCAGACTATTAACTGGTACAGAGAGGGAAAATACTATATATAATAAATAATACTTTATTTCAATTCTTATCATTTCTGTTCGAAAGGATGATTGAGAATGTGCAACATACTCCTGCCCAAACATGAGGTGCAATGCAATGGTATTTCATGGGCCTACAACCCAATTACCTATGAACTGAGTTTGTAAACTGTCATTCTATCAAAGGAAGGTCAATTAAGAAGGTGAAGTCAAAGACATGCATGTAATAGATAAACATTTCCTAAACAGATGTAGATCTGGTCACAGTATTGACTGTAATGATTTAAATGAAATATGTTTGGGAAAATTCAACTTAGCTCATCCCAGCATGTGATTATTGCACAAAAATGTCTATAGTCCTTACATTAAGTATGACTAAGTTACCACACTGACAAAAAGCTGGAAGAATGCTGATCATCCCCCCCCCCCCCACCCCCACTACTAATTAAAGACCTTTATCAAATTACTGGGATTTCTCAGAATACAATTTCAATTCCTTAATAACATGAGGTTTCGGAAGCCACAAGGATGGTTTGTGTGGAAAATTGGTGCAGTTAAGAGGTGCTGTCTTCTGAGGTTATCATAGGGGCAATGCTTTGGTTGAGAGAAAGCTTAATGCTCTCATAGAACTTGAATCTGCAACCTTCTGACTCCGGTGAGAGGAATATCACTGAGACACGCTGGTGCAAGGGACAAAACTGAAAATTATTTTATTAACTTATCATAACTGCATTATTGTAACTAGTCCAAACAAATCCAGAGAAGGAAAATATTTTTCTATATTTGGAACAAAATCAGAACTGGGAAAAGTTAGAGGCATAATCGATTTTAAATAAGTGAGTTTTAAATCAAGGGGAAGAGTGGAAAAGTACCAAAGGGAAGATCTGTGATAAGATGGAAGGCAGGAGAGATTGTATGACAAAAAGGTTCAAGGTACACGGCTAAAGGGCAGGTAATGGGACAAATAAAGAAACAAAAAATGTATCTAGAAGAAGTGTGAATGGCAGAATCATGAGCATCTTCTGTCTGAAAGCAAAAGGAAAGAAAAACAAGAGAGAATAAAAACAAAACCAGCAAAGAAAAAGAAAACAATGGGGGCTGAGGTTACAGTCTAAAATGATTGAACTCAATGTTAAGTCCGGAAGGTGTTTAATTTTTGATTTGTTTGACCTGATTATTTGATTTAAGCATTGAATTACAATCATATGTTACTCACCTTGCTACGTATAATCCAATTTATGCTCAATACCCCCAGAATCCAACTCCAATAACCCACATCACAGCCATCAAAACTGCATCTTTCCAATTCTTCAGAATCATCAATCTCTCCCCTTTCATCTCATATCCACTGCCTCAAAACTTACAACCATGCCTTTGCCATTTATAAATTAAATTCTCTGACTCCTTTCTCGCCATCCTCCCGGCTTTCACCCTGCATTAACAGCAGTAAGTCCAAAACTCTGCCTCCAGCATCTTGTCCTTAAGTAGGTCCTGCAGTCCTGCACCCCACCAAATTAAATATCAGCACTATTAATACATGAGTAACAAATGACCATCTGAAACTATCGAACATGTTCAAATCACACATTTTCAAGTGAAATCAAATTAAAATGTTGCAATTCTGGAATTCCATCTATTGCCTCTAACCTACAGAGGTTTTCCTTGCATATTAAACATATTGCACAGTGATTAATTACTTAATTTTGCCAGGGGTTACAGATGCCTTTTTTTGCATGGATGCAAAGTCTCATACAATGTTGATCAATTGTAATGATCACTCTATCTATCCACTTTCCAATTCTGATATTGTCATTAGCTAGTTAATTTCACTAATGGCTATAGTGCATTAGAAGTACAATCATTTGCAAACATCACCACCTTCTAGCAGATGTTTCTTACATGACAACAAAGTGTTTTATGTTTTAATATAAATGCAGTTATGGAATGAATGTAGGAATAGCCTTAAGCATTATGCAGTCTATTGGCCTCATGATCCATGCTCTGAATTCCTTACCAAACCAGCTATGTTAGTCAATTTAAATGTAGTGAAAACACAATGTAATTCAAATATAGATGTGTAGCCATTATATAAACCCACCCTGTTATGACCAGGTGAGGAGGGATCGAATGGCTCCCTCTCTTTGCCCTCTCCTTACATGACTGTAACAAGCTTTTCTGTTTGAAAAGGGTATACTTGCCAATTCAGTGAGTACTTAATTGTTTGCACGCTATGATCATAAAAGAACCAATAGGACAGGTTTCCTTTAGTTTAACAAAGAAAGAGGTTAGCTTATTATACTTAAACCAATCCAAATAAAATAATAAAACATGCACCAACTTTCATACACACACACACTTTTGAAGTCCACAGACACAAATATGGGTTACAGAGTGGGGAAGGATAAGCTGGTCAAAATAGAGTCCATAAAAGTTAGAAGGAATTCACAGTCTGTATTTTGGTGACTCAGCTGGCTTCAGGCTGAATCCAGTGGTCTTGCTGCTTTCACTCATTGGTCTTCTGCTTTCAACATCAGGGTGGTTTAAAACTGCAGATGGATCATCTATCTGTTATTCTGATGACACAGCTGTGGAGTTGAATTCTTTCTTTAAAATCTCTGTCTGTTGCACTTGAAGAAAGAGTCAAACCATAGCAGACAGGGTCCAAAAGCTTATAAGTTGGGTGGAGAAAGAGATAGAGAGGAAAAGGAAGGGTCTCTCTCAGCTTCTCAGCTGCTTGTCCTCCATTCTGCAGAGAAAACGTGCTTAAAACATGCAAAGGATTGGCTTATCGTGTGACTGCCTCTCCAACTAACCAGTAATTCAAACATGATTGTGTATTCCAATTGTAACTTGATTAGGTCAGTCCTGGGAATTTGCCCTTTTATCCAGGGTCTGCTTGTTCAAGTGATTAGTTTTGATGGTTTGTCCATACCTAGTTGAGTTTCTGGATGTTGTGCTAATGGAATAAGAAATGCGATTCATTCACATTCCTCTGAGGTCATTGTCTTTGATGGATTTTTGCAGGCATGTCATCTCCATCTCAATGATGTTGGAATATGGAATGTGGAGTAATGCAAATTGGGTAGTTGTCTTGGATGTGAGTTCAAGTCACTTTGGCCTGTGTTTTTAAAAAAACTTTTTAAAGTTCAATTCATGTTTCCAACTGGTAGATTAAAAATCACCATTTGGCAAAAAGCACATCTTCATGACTAAAACTGTTTTGTATTTTTGATGGATTGTTAATGCTTTAATCAATTCTCAAGGATTGATATTATTCTGGTACAGGGTCCTTAAATTAGAGAATAGGTTAAAGGATTTGACAATAAATTGAGGGATGTGTTCTTTTTCTCAGTTTAAACTTGGTAGTATACCAATTTTGAAAATGTTTGAATGTTATGTGCTTTTGCTTGACTATAAGACATGCAAATTAGCAGGTGTAATCTAGTGTATTACTATATATAATACTGGAAAGTTAAATGATGAGTTACAAGGTCATGTAGTTCTGAAAACATCAGCAAACTTTAGCAGAAATTTGGGATTGAACATCAACATCACAACCTGCTATTTGTTAGTAAGCACGATTATATAAAACAACTTTCAACATGAATTATATTTAATATCACATGATACATTCAGTTATGCAAAGATCCAGCTGATGGAACCTGAAGGCCACGAAGATTATGTATGGACATTAAACCATTACAAAGCTTCTCTTATCCTACTTCCACCCACACCAGATTACCAGTAATTAAATGAATAAAAGCATTTTAAAACTTTAACAGTCACAGGGCTCCAACGATATTGGGAAGTGTTACACTATCAGAGCCCAAATGTTTTGCTATTGGCTATTAATAACCTTTACTTATACAACGTCAAATCTATTTGAAGGTATAAGTAATCTCATGTGATTTTTTTGGGCAGTTGTGCTACTTGAGTTTGTTATCATGCAAATTCTCCTGTTAGAAAATACACTTTTTAAAAATGATGTTGAATTTAATTTCAACAATACTTGTTACAATATAAGAGAATAGTTTGATAATGAAAGAAAGTAAGAGAGACAGATTTGTGTGTTTATGTATCAATTTTATTTGTTGCAGTATGATGACCAGTGTTTTAATTACTAAATAAAAGATTCTTCTTAAACTGACAAGGTGAAGGCTTAAAATAGAATAGGGCAAAAAGACTATAACAAACAGGAAAGAAAACAAGATATGTCAAGAATAGTTTTTTGTCCCCAGCAGTTCACCAAGTTTGTTAGGTGTGTAGTTCAGTGATATGGCCTGGGAAAGCCCAGGTTTGATCACCAGTTTGCACTGATTTTATAATGTCTGCCAGGCTGGCATTACAATTGATGTATGTAAGTAAGAGTTTTTTTTCACACTCCAGGGTTTGGGAATGAGAAATTAGGCAGGGTTTCTGTTCTAGGTTGCTATTTGGGAATTCCTGTCCAAGTTGTGTGTTTATGGATGTTGAGTGATGAAGAGATCAGGCTTGCTGTAAGTTGCCCCACATTCAGAAGGAGTTACACATGAATCATAGTCATTGGATGAGATTCTGGAGGGTGGCTAGTCTGAGATCTGAGGGGTGACCTTTCCCCTCCATTGTTCCTGGGTCTTTCTATGCCCTGCTGCCAACACCCACCTCACTCTTCACCCAGTTCTCAATGTCCCCTCCATCACCACTCTCCCCTTAACTAACTGGGCAATACTGCAAGAGATTAATTAGTATTATATGGGCATATGCTTTCTTTAATTTGCTGTGAAAATGAACTTCATGATCTGGTGAGATCTATGTAGTAAAATTGATATTTCTTAGAATACCTGAAATAAGGACAGAAAATTTTTGAAATACTCAATAGACCTGGCAGCATTTGCAGAGTTAATGTTCCAGGTCAGGTCTGATGAAGGGGCATTGACCTGAAACCTTACCTTTGTTTCTCTCTCCACAGATGCCGCCAGCCCTGCTGAGTATTGGCAGCATTTTCAATATTATATCAAATTTCCAGGATCTGCTGTATGTTGCTTTTGTTTTCTTTGGATATTATTTTGCTCCTCGTTACATTCATTTCTCTTTGGTATTTATCTTTTTTTTACTTTTTTAGCATATACCAAATGGAAACGGCAGTTTCCACTGCACGTTCACCTTTTATCAGTATAATCACCTGTTTGTTGTGTGACAATAGAAATAGCTGAACCTCTAATGTGATGCCACTTTCTTATTACTTTCCCCTGTTAGCAACTGATGCTATATGAGTAGGCTTCTCACTACTGCTATCACCCGAGAGTGAGAAAAAAACAAGCTATAAAATGTAAGTATTCTGATACAAAAACTCTTTATATCAGATTACATATGTGAAAATATAAACAATGTCAGAGCGAGTGGAGCAACCAACACACCACGAGGATTCAACACAAACTCCCCGTACGCTAATTGTGCCATGCGACTCTGACACAAGGCACGTAGACATGAAACCAACCCTCCCACTTTAAAAATAATTTCACCTGGAGCTCAATATGAAATGCTATTTAAACAGCTTGTTGGCTGGCTGATCACTTGACTTAACTGAATTTTGTACTGTGCGGTCAGTCTAATTCAAGGTCCAATTTTCTTATCGCATGTTATTCACACCATGCAAAAGTTAAAAAAAGTTTGTTGAAGAATGAACTCTGTGTGGATTTAGTAAAAGACTTAGCGCGCTACATATAAAGTGCAAATAATTACCAAAGTACCAATCTCACCTCCATGGCCGACCAACCAAATTTACACCGGATAGGAATTATATCCTGGAGGTATGTTTTTATTCCTACAGTCTACGCGTTTAATTTTTGGACCCATTTTTCTCACTTTTAATTTAATTTGGAGGGTATACAAATGCTCATGTTGACGAGCAAGGCTAATAGAGCAGATATATCTCATGATTTTCAGGCTGTAATGTTTGGTCCCAACTTGTACCATTTACCCCTGAAGTGATCCTTCGCTCTACCGCACTCGAATGTTGCAATATACATGAAGAGAACTGGTTCACATGCAAGAAGTTTATGTTTCCTTATAGGTAAAAAAAATAGTTTCTGTAAATGTTTGTTAAAATACATCATATATTAAAGTATGTTAAATTGTTGGTGCCCCTGTTGATTAATGGCATCAAGTCTGGAGAATAATCCGGACCCATTCTGCTTCTGCTGCAGGGTCGAGCCTGCTGTCTACATGGAAAAGGAGTTTGTAAACAAATGGAAGGACATCAATCGCTGGAGGCGATTAATACTAAAGTACGTCAGCCTCTCATGATGAAATTGTTGCCTTCTCGGGCCCTTCAAACTGGAGACAATTTTCCGTAAAGTCAATAACTTGTACCATTTCGTCAGCAACGTCAAAGCACAAAGACCCACAAATTAAACACCCACATTAACACAAAGCCACCACCCGTTCCAAACAACCACTGTGTATCAGTGGGCGGGGAATACAGCGGCTGGTGTGACACTGCTGTGTGGGGGTTGGCGGGGGGGAGCACTTCAACGTGAGGACGGGTGGAGTCCTACTTTACTTTCCACCTCGCGCGAACAGCAGCAGTTCCGGAAACCGTCCCAGGTGCTCCCGGCCGTTGCCCTGGAGCCAGGTCTGAGATCTGACGCAAATGGAAAGTATCTCCAGAGCTTAAAGACGAATAACGTGCGTCAAAGGCTGGCCTCAGGCGAGCAACGCAGGCCACATAAAGCATAAGCCATTATTATAGATGGGTGCGCCGTCTGATACTGAGTCAGAACTTGCTGGTGAATTTGAACAAGTCATTTTGAGATGAATGCTGCAAATAAGATAATGGCAACAATAGCATGTAATTATAAAATAAAAAGGGCGCATGGGTGTTAGCATGAGAGAAACATTGTTTAGGGCAATAAACGTGAATAATTCCAAGAAAGAGATATTTGAAACAACGTGTTTTAAGAGAGATTTAAGAAGGGAGGGAGTGAAGAAACTGGCAACAGTGACAAAGCAATTGAAATTGACCGTGTGTTCTCTTCTTGTGCTTTGATTTCACTAACGCTGGGAACACAAGGGGTTTCAGCTCAGTGATATGGTGCATGCTCCACAGCAAACCTGCAGCCAAACTTGCCCATCATAGCGACCGCACGAATTGGGCAAGGTCTCGCTTTGCCTGTGTAAAATGCGGTGGGTGTGCAAATTGGGAACTGGTGCTTCAGAGAGCCCCATGCTAAGCCGGTAACTCTGTAGCCGGAGATCAGAGAGATTGGCATCTGTCCGCCGGCTCTCTGTTACTATAAATACACCATATTACAGCGACTGCGTCAATGGATGCCGGGGCTGATCGGCCAATAACAAATTTCCACGGTCCCCAAGTATAAAAAAAACAACTACATCTGGATAGAGAGAGTGTGTGTGTGTGTGTATGTGTATGCGGGGAGGGGGCGGGTGCATTTACGAGTTTAAAGCGAAAATGTCATCCCTCTAGCTCTCAGTAAATATTTTAATCATAACGAGATGTAATGATACAGCAGCTTTATCTCCGCAGGCGCCTGGCAATCCAGCGACGTGAGTTGCTGAAAGTCTTCTCCCAGAACTATGCTGTTGCTTATTTGCTTTCTGTTCATTGAAGCCTCGCCCCTTCCCATTTTCCAACAAGCTGATCAGTAGACTCAGTCATTAAAAACCAGCCCGCGCCCTCTGCTATCACCGAAGCTCCCTTGAAGGCAGAGGCTTCGTTAAAGCAGCTCACTCCCATGTTACAGCATTTCAATAATTTGGGGTTACGCGCTGGAGGCATAATCTCTCACTGGAGCAAAGAATCCCGTATTCACCTTCACAATGGAATCATTATTCTAGGATTGACCTTTGATAAGGGACCAGAAATCAGACCTAAAATCTGCCCATTTATTTGAAGAATTTAAATTTGCATTAGCACCGGTTCTCCTCGGATGGCACAGCAGCTTCCAATCTAACGCCTTGTGAGCTGAGGTCTAACTGCACAGCTGCAATAATGTGGCTGCTCATGTGTGCAGATAGCGCACTTGAAGTCTATTCTCGGCGTGTTTCAATAAGACTGATCTCCACAGGGACTTCCAGGGGTTACGATATGAAGTGTCACAAAACCACTGACTTCAGGCTGCTTAAGTGTAAAGGTACGAAGATGTGGCAAGAAAGGCTTGAGTTGCAAATCAAACATTTGATGTGTCCGTGCGGGTAAATGCACGCGGCTTTGGGCGGAATAAGTGGGTGGACAGGATTTTATTTGCTCCATTGACACAATGCGGGGCAGCGCCAGACGCTCCCTCCTCGGACCTGGAATTCGGAGACAGCGCCCAGAACTCTTTCCTACCGCACTTATCCTCTTGAATCTATTTTGCCTCTAAAAGACAGGAAACGGTGTTCAGTTTGGAAATCCATATGTACCTGTAATCGTTCCCAATGCCGGCAAGGTTAAGTTATGGGTCTATAATTCTAAGTCAATTGACATGGTTAAAACACGAAGAAATATGACTACTTATCGACCAATGTAGGAACTACCCCAATTTATTAAAGCTACTCATTATACAAGTTTATTAAAGCTACTCATTATACAAGTTTCACAATCAGAGTGTAGAATGACCTTATTCCCAGAGGGACACTTACAACTACAATAAAGCTTGGGGATCTGGGTTAGCTACTTTGGTTTAAGCGTTGTTTTCGAACAATAGTATTTCATATAGCTTAATAAAAGATACCACCACATCAACGGGGAAAAAAGAAACTTAAATGAATATGTGATATGGGGGGCACCAGTTGCTGTGCAGATGGTGTCGGGGAGGTCCCGAGAACTGCCGGCCTTCCGGTATAATAAATACGGGGCAGGAACATTATAACCGAAAGCGCACATGGACTGCAGTCAGTGGCAGGGCTGCCGCAGAGTGCACTGGTGAGACACCATCGCACTCTTAAGACCAGCAGGGACTTGCAGTTTTGCAAACGATCCTGTGTCAGCATTTCCATATTTAGAGCAGAAACATTGAGGTTTTTGCAAAATGCAAATGAGCAATGAGTCCTGCTCGGTCAACAGGGCCAGCTGAGAAACATGAGAATATTTATCAGTGTCAAAAAATTGTCTCAGTGTTGGCCTGACATTAAATCAAAATGGCGGATATTGGAAGGTTAATGTTAATCAAAACACTCAGTGGTGCCAACATTAGAGGTAACTAGCTTAGATTATGACTTTACATAAATTAAACTTGTTTTTTTTTAAATTCACTCAGGGGATGTGGGCGTCGCTGGCTAGGCCAGCATTTATTGCCCATCCCTAGTTGCCCTTGAGAAGATGGTGGTGAGCTGCCTTCTTGAACCGCTGCAGTCCCTGTGGTGTAGGTACACCCACAGTGCTGTTGACCCAACCATTATGAAGGGACAGCGATGCATTTCCAAGTCAGATAAAAGCAAGGAAGGCGTGTGGCTTGGAGACAACTTGCAGGTGGCGGTGTTCCCATGCGCTGGCTGCCCTTGACCTTCTCAATGGGAGAGGTCACAGGTTTGGGGTTTGGGAGGTGCTGTGGAGGAAACCTTGGCAAGAATAAGCCTTGGGCACAAAGAGTGGAGTTTCTTCATGCTCGCCTGATTCTGAAGATGACCATATAAACGAAGCGTGTCCCTCAACATCAGGGCCTTAACATCGGAAAGGTCAAGGAGTAGAAAATGCGTCTACGCTCATCGAAATTCCCCTCCCTAAGAGCCCGGCTCTCCCCAACTTTATATCAAAATTTTTTTTTAAAGTAATTGTCAGACAATTGGAACCAATACTGTCAGTTATAACCTATGGTTCACAGAGCATATTATGTCTGTTCCCAGACACATTTTAATAATCATGTCTATCGCTAATCTTTTAATTAAAACAAATGCACAGCAGAAACCATTTGTTGAAGAAAATTAGCATTGTATCTCTCTGCCTAATTGCCCAATGTGTTGTGCATCATGTATTATTTTTACAATCAGGACTGGGCATTTATTGATTTGTAATCAATATCTTTTAAATCCTAATCATGGACTTTATTCCCCGTGATGTGTCATTAATGCACATACACACGTTAAATGCGAGTGATTTTTTTCTCTCTGATTTACACTTTTCATTTTTATTTGTGCGATTTGGGTCCTTTAGCTATTTAATGTTGTTGACAAATGTCAAATATCCATCCTTCCAACAACTGTATTAATCAAGCGTATAGATTATGATTTACAAGGAGCACGTCGAGAGAGCGAGGGAACAAAAGACTCAGGTATCAGTAACTGTCTGCCAGGAAATGATTGTTGATTGCAAACGGAGAAGAGTTTTGTTTTTAAGGTCAAACCGCTGAACCACAGAGAGGGGCAGGTGGCTCACTGTATGAACAGTGTTAGTAATATTAGAGAACACGTACGTGAACTCTGAGGACTGGGGGTCGAAAATGCAGGAAGTTGTTAGATCCATATTTGGCGATCAAGGTGGCACGACTGTCTGAAAGGACTGAGGGCTGAATTTGAGGATTAAGGTCTGTAAACTTCAGCATTTCCAGAAGAATTTGCTGCACTATTGATTGGTTGCAACATGGCCATGAACTAAGCAACAAACCGAGCTAGTGGTGGGTTGCTATAGCACCTATCTCTCATTGATTTATTGAAGACCTCTCTTCTGTCGATTTCAATGCTAATAAAATGACAGTGGTTTACTTGAACAAAAGGGTACCCCTCGCTAGATTAATGCAAGAGAAACGATATTTCCAATCATCATGGCGTACTGTGTTGTTAGGTAATTGGATTTCTGAGCAAAGCCGATTTCTATGGCAGAGGCGTCCAACACAAACACCATTTCCATTTATTGGGGATCGCAACATTTGTCCATCTGTGACTTTCCATTCACTCTTACGTGTCTTCCGTGAATGGTCACTTAACTGACCCCAGGGAGGACGGTTTGACCGGTGATCGGCTGTGAACCGAGCTGGACCGAGCTGAAGATTAGTCACTGAGTTCCCTCAAATCACAGGACACAAAATAAATTCAAGTCATTTGGATTCAAATCCAGCAGTTGTCCCGGAGTGTTCTCACCCACTGCACTGCTCCATCCCCTTGAAGTCCTTTTTGAAGATGTCGAGTGGATGAGTGTCGATCCACGTTAAAGGAGGCAACGATGCATCAAACTCAATTACTAAAAATCAGTTTCGAGGTTCTTTCAAAACTAGACAGCAGTGAAACCTATATGCACCATCAAGAATTCTAACACACGCAACCATAAGTATGGAATGTAAAGAGCATCATTGGATCTTTAGTGTATTTGAGTCCAAAGCTGTTAAAAATATAGGGAAGGGGAATTGAAACCAATGCCTTGCAGATGCAGCCATCACATCATTGGCTCACCACTTAATCGCCCATTCACCCAGGAAAAAAAAACTGAGGCTAGTTTACGAAAAAGAGAGAAATTCCTTTCCTACTCTTAGGGCAGTGAAATAAAGCTGCGGAGACCCACGAATGCTCCTTCTTGTCACCATAACTAACTACCTCACCTCTTAGAACTGATAGTATCTTTTACAATATATTATTGGGCTGATGGTCTTTTGGTCTAATGAAATATGAATGTTAGCATTCTTGTTAGACTTGGGTCGTACACAGAACCTGGAACGAAAGTATTGTTCCAGCCCTTTATGTGAAAGCATTGGAGTTTTGCTGGAGAAATCAATGAGTGGCAGGTCAATTGACCGAGTGGGAGGGGGGCGGGGGTGGTGTATACTGTATCAGTTCCAACTGAAACCCGCATTACGAACATTCAAAACACATGAATGTTTTGCCTTTTCTGAATTATCAACTCGTCTTCTTGACAGGCTCTAGGTTACAATTTGCATATGTTAACGTACAAAGCATCTACGCACATACCGTTAATGATCAAATGAAATACAAGTGCTCAGAAAATGGCGGTTTCTATATTGGCTGTTTTGCTGTCTCTCTGTTAGTTCTCTAATGGAGTAGCTTTCTGGAGAGGGAGTGAAAAAATTGATGCCTAGACACTATATTTTGATGTGGACACCGGTGCATTTGAAATTACGTATGACTACTTACTTAAATATATAAAAATGTATCAAATGAAAGATTCACTCGAGACTTCACGTGCCTCATTCATTTGATTTTAAATCGTACATTGTTGATTTATCCCATTGTGGAAACGAGGGCTGCTCTATAGGTCTGGAAATGACTTGAAATTAACCCCTTATGACTCGCTTTCCATAAACTTTCATATGAATAAACGGTTGAATTAATCGAGCAACTGGAAAGCACATTCGCTGCCGTGTGTCTTAGCCATCTTGGAAAGCTTCATACATCATTGGAACTGGTAAAATGACCCATATTTGTCATATGATGACACACTGATTGCTCAGGCCAGCAATTGCTACTAAAATGTTATTTTTTACACTGGAATTCTTCGACGCTGAATAGTGTCATCAAATAGTTCGCAAGAGGTTGCCAAAGGTTGGTAGCCCTGTATAATGTCGGATTTTGGACTCCCCGTTATAAAATGGGTATGAAAAACCCATTGGTAAAATGATTGCTTTTAAGAACGTCTTGCCCACAAAAAGCCACGTTTCAATCAAAGATTGTCACCTATTTTCTGTCAACAGGTTATTTTACTTCTTTTTGGTGTGTTTTCAAATCAGCTTGAACTCCAATACTCGGTGCTTACACATCCTCCACTCAGCGTCCAGCCCTACGTGTAACCGGTACCTCCTTTTCTTATTACGGTACCTTATCAAATAGTACTGCCATTGAACTCGGCGACCTGACATCATTAAGGTCGAGTAATTTTAATGATAGTTTATGAATGGGTTTTCACATCGAACCGATGGACCCTTTAAATGGTGACATTAAATGCTTTGAAATTGGCTTGACGGCTGAAACCCTGCTTACTGGAAAGAAGAACCGGAGATTCCCCCTTCCCCAAGAACTCATTTCCCTCCTTCACTGGTTGATCCATTGGTATTGTCTGCAAGAAAGCATGATAGGAAGGTTATATTGTGACACCTAGAAGAGATTACGGTGTTTTTCTCTCTCCCCGTAATTTGGGAATTGGTATTTGTCGGCTGAATGACCCACTAACTAAACAAACAGCAAGTCCAATATAAATCATTCCAACAAACAACTGTAACAATTTGACCCAAGCACCTGAAAAAAATCAGTCAGATTCTAATTGTTTTGGGTTAGGCATCATGAATATTGTCCTTTACTACTTCCATCAGGCATATTAACAATTATCTAAAATAATATTTTCGGGATAACATTGGGCAGCTGATGAACAAAGTTCCGACTGAACTTCGAATGTGAGCATGTATGCACATGAACCTTTACAATGGGAGGAAGATTATGAAGTTCCAGATACTCTACAGCGAATACGTTACAGAAAATTCTATTTTTTTAAAAGTGCTCTATGATGGACATTTGTCCACGTCCTGAAGGTTAAATGAGAACATTGGAGATCCAATCACACTATGTAAAATCCATGCAAAATCTTGCTCCCAGCTAGACCTCTAGAATTTCAACTTCTGAAAAATGCTCACAATTGATGTTTTCACTTACACAATAGTTGCCATCTTTCATTACATGGTGCAAAAGTGGTAAACTTGACTGGAATGTGCACTTGATGTGTGATTCTTTTACGGTAGGCGGTAAGATCGCCAATATCGTAGATCTTCCGTTGGTCAGTGACGAGTTGAATGCTGTGAAATTTCCATTAAAAATCTTATATATTTCATTAGAAAGATTACCCAGAAGCATAGATATTTTGTACTACTAGTGATTGCATATAGAACCACGTGTCACATAGCTTCAAATTAATTTAATCCTCAGATATGGCAATCCATAGTCACCAGTTGCAACTTGAAGCAATGCAATTCTTTACACTATAAGGGCTTGAAAGTCTACAAGGGCTGTCATCTGATGATGCACCATGGTGAATTTACCAGAACTACTGCCTTCCAGGAATACAGTTTGCATTTGCTTGTCTTCAAACATCCTTGTCCAATGTTACAATTTGGACTAGTGAACAATAGTGGATCACCCAGAATAAATAATGTGGAATTTAATGGTATTTGGATCCTTAAACATTCCTGAGGAAACGTGCACACCCCATGCCAAAGCTGTTGCACCTCAGGGCATTGCTAATGCAGATGGAAAAACATACCATCTGTTTTATCATAATGACTGAAACTGGGCAACTGCTTAATTTCCATTCTGCAAAGCTACCTTTAACAGTTCAAGTTCTCCATGTACAGAGGCAATAGTTGCATTGTCACATAATGATAAGAGCACAAATGATCTCTTAAAGCATTTAATTGTTCCTTCTATGTACATGGAAAACATTGCTTAGAATATTTTTTAAAATGCAGACAAAATGCCATTAATTGGTGAATTATATGATGAATTGGTGCTCAAACATACAGGGTAGAGGAATATGCTGCTCCATGACTTGAGCCAGGAAGTTTCCTTGACTGGGGAATGAATTTGGATCCATACAGGAAAAATCATTGTGAAAATGCCAGCATCCACTGTATATAGTGTGGATGCTGGTATTTTCCAGTTGGTAAGTTTGCGTAATGGTGGCAACCCTTTGCTATGCAATGTTGTGCCAGATGCCATTATCTTCCCTATTGTCACTATGGTTTCACCAGTTTGAGGGCATCATTTTTAGAGTGACACATTGATGTGGGAATTAATATGTGAGTTCATAACCGGGAACTTGGAATTCATGATTTTATTTTAATGCATAGGCATTTACAAGCTGAAGAAAGAATGAAAATGGATCAAAAACTTCTATAATGTGTTTGAAATTGCTAGTAATCCTAAACTCCTTTAAAATGTGGGCAAATAGTTTGTCATTGAGATTTAAAGAAAGCTGGTCTCTGTCAGTTCTCTTGAAAAACATTGTCAACATGGCTTCTAGCAGAATGATGGCAATTTTTTCAGCCTGTTTTTTGATCAGTTCATGGGTCAATAAATACAATGAAGGAATGTTCAAATACATCCAAGAAACAGTATATTGTTCATAGGTCAAAATTCCGGTTAACTATTGGAACCGCTCATCCTTATTTTTTGAAATAAAGTAAATAAAATAAGTGGTTATTTAAGGAAGAATTTCCATGCTTCTTGAAATGTCCAACTTTAAATATTGCAATTCAATATTATGGTGCGATGATGGAAAAATTGAATTAAGCCATGCCATAGTTGCAATCATTAGCAAATTTACATAATAATAAAAATGTTATCAATGTATGAGGTACAATTAACATATTTTAGTATTTAAGATACCAATAAGTATTGCCTGGGCCAATGACGAAAACTTTGTTGAAATTCTGATAAATTAGTGGATGCTAGCTGATGAAGTTGAAAAGTCCAGTTAAAATAAAGTCCAGCAGAAATATTCTTTTTTTTAACATTACTTTGTTGGGTTGGTACATGCTTCAAATTGAATATTCTATCTTTATTTCCTTGGGGAGCAACCATTTTTTTGTTGTATTGCCAAAGAATGTCAGGTATTCGAAAACTAAATCACCTATTTTGCTTATAAGTTATTAAATTAGTACCTCAATTATTACTTTACATAAATTAAGCAACTGACATGCTCTGGACATCCTATTTCATGCCCTTCTTAGTAGATAATCTGAAAGTTAATAGATTTTAACAGGAAAGAGAAACTTCAAGATTGATGGAAAGTGAATCACAGAAAGATATAGAAACACAGGGCATCAATTTAGAAGAACTACAATATTTCACATGGATTGTGACATTTTCTGTTGATCAGGAATCTTCTGATCCAATTCTATAGAAGGTTTTGCAACCTTGGATCCATATTATTTTAGCACCATAAGCAATGCAGGAGCTGCACATTACTAAGATGAAATGATGCATACATGCTTTGCCAAGTATAAGTTTATAAGAAAACATTTTCAATCCAACATATTTAAGCTTGAGAACAATGCTGAAAAGGCTTACTCCAAATGTTATGGTTCCACATTCAACCCTACTGACACATTATTGTTTTAGATTAACCTTCATTCTCAATATCCCTACGTCAAACGTGTTGAATATAAAAGTTCTGAATTGTATCCTTGCTTATGACCTAGAAATGGTCCACTCAGCATAATACATGTAAATTAATGTTAAGAAAGGGGAATGTTTTTGTTTCCTCATTTCTAATGCAAAGACATATGTGCCTACAACAAAGATAGGTTAATATCAGGGTTGTGGACCCAAAATGCTGGCTCATTATTATCAGTAATTTAAAATGACATCATATGGATTATATTTATGTCAGAGCAAGTACTTACCTGTGTCATGTAACTGTCATGAGAAGAGAAGGATTATCTGATTTGGAATGAGTCAACGTTTATTTATGAGTAGTCAGACTACGTTTACAATATCTCTGGCAAGTTTGAATATTGTGTAATAAATGCAACAAAGCCAAATTATACTGAAGCATACTAGTCCTCAGTTCTTTGTGTAAGGTGGATAACAGCAAGAAATATTTCAATGAGATGTAAACATACATTAATAAGTATCAACCATATAATTCATTTACTGACCTAAATACTAGCATATCTACCATTAATAAAAACAATTAATTCAAAACCTTTTGTATTCCTGGGCCTCTGCATTATTCTGGTGCTAGAAATTGTTGACCATTTGTGGTATTTTGCTTGTAGTGCGTATTATTTGTGTTCACCATTTTATTCTGTTTCTAAAAATTGTATGCAAACTTCATATTTTGGTCGCAAACCTTTTAGACTGGTGACTCCATTTTCCTCCTCAGGGTCAATAGTAACACGCCACAAGGAGACGAGCTATTATTACAGTAACGGCATGTGTGAGTAGGTGCGTTGACTGGGTTTATCTGAATGCAGAAATCCAATAATATCAAACAGTAGGTCGAGTCAAGGAGAAGATTTCAAGACAAGGACATGATATACTTTAGATGATTACAATAGAACTCACAAGATGCAACCTTCTCTTAGCCAATTAGCCACGTGTTAATCGTGGTGACGGCTACCTTTCCCATCATCACACAAAATAACCGTTTTTTCCCCAAGTCACCCATTACGTGGACAATTTCCTATTCGGTTTAGAAGTGGGCACCAGAATGGATGGTTATTCTATTTGTCTGTTCTCTTTTAAATGCGTATAAATATTGCGATTAAGTGCTGCAATCAATAGAAAGTATTTTTAATCATTAAAGCATTCGGGTTTGCAACAATAGTTACACATTTCGTGCGTGGCCAATGTCCTAATATGGGCATTCTGTGTCAGTCGCATTTTGAGTGTTGATAAATATGAGTCGAGAGCAATGGGGAGGGGGATGGGATAAGCTGCGCTTTTTCAGCGACTATGTTGCCTCTCCCAAGCGGTTTGCCTGAAATCCTTCAATTTCGAATCTGTGCCAATGGATTTCTTTCATTTTAGCTTTGCAGTTTCGAAAATCAACGCTCGGAGAGATGGACATCTTGGAAGTTGCGTTAATATCAGAAGAGTTGCCCTCAATCAACCATTCGAACTTAATACCTATACAAGGCTTCTGTTTACCTTTTGTAACTAATTGTACAGCGATTGTAAAAAAAACAATCGATACACATTGATTGATGTTTCTCATATTTTACTTATGTTGGATGAAACATAAGACTGCAGACAGGAAAGCAAAACTTGTTACCCCGGTATTGTGTGCTGTAGGCTTCCCTATGTTGAATACTGAATACTGCCAGAGTTACAGCTTGAAATTGGCAATGCCCTACCAGGAGGAGCCATGGTTGCTCTTTGAATGAGGAAGAGTATTGTGTGCTCGTTTCAAAGGTTCTATCATGTAAGACTCCACCATAGTGGATAGCACTAAATTACAAGCCACTGAGACAAATGAAACATTGACTAACATGATACCACAGTTATAATCATCAATATTGCCATGACCGTGCATCATATCTGCTCAATGTGAGGAGGGGGTGGGGTTACTCACGGTGCATTTTACAAAATGTACGGACAATAAAGGGCGATTGTAGCAGTATTAGTTTATCTGGTAGCAGGTAAAATGAAATGAAATAGTGACGCGCTTTGATGCATGTCAGAAACGAAGCAGGTTTCTCAAAGAACGCAAGACATTGCTAGCCCGATGCATAGCCAATTAGAAGAGGACACGAAAGACATTTGCACATCGCAGTGGAACAAAACTGAGAGCCTGGGGAATTACATTGTTTAGATGCGAGAGAACAGTCGCAATCAGAAGAGAAAGGGGAGCGGGAGGGGAAAGCACGATTTTCTGGTTTTCATTTTCATGTCGCTCTTTCTTAATTTGGAAAAATATAATTTATCTTTCTGCTATTACCACACAAGGCTGCGTCTTGCCCGTATTTGGTGCTGTAGTTAGATTCTCCGACCTCAGGCGGGGCTGGGCTGATTGACAGTTCCAGCTCCTGACGCCACAGCGTTGTGTTGCTGCGCTTATGCGTTGCCGGCTCTGCAGCAGAGAGAGAGAGAGAGTGAGCGAGAGAGGGAGAGAGAGAGAGAGCGATCTGTGACCACGGAGTCTAGATCCAAGGGGACAGAAAAAGCCCGCTCGGAAAGGGTGCCTCCCCCACCACCCCCGGCCGCTCACAAAAAAAAGAGTAGCAGAAGAAAAGCCGAAGCTCCCCACAGGAGGAGTGCTCCCGGGCGAAGCGATCTGCAGTTAGCAGAAGGTCAAGCGGCGTCCGTCCAGCTCCTCGCATCGTTATGGAGTTGCCAGCAGCAGGGGAGCACGTCTTTGCCGTGGAGAGCATCGAGAAAAAACGGTTCAGGAAGGTAATGTGATCAGCTCCAGCTCACCTCCCCACTAATTCCGCCACGTTATTGATCAGTAACAGTGCTGTCTCTGCTTTTCAATGACGAACGCTGTCTTTATTTCTCCACAGGGGAGAGTGGAATACCTGGTGAAATGGAGGGGATGGTCTCCCAAGTGAGTCCCATTTTTGTATGTTTTTTTTAGGTAAACTACAGTGTCTGAGTGTGTGCATAGTGGAAGGATCTTGTGGAACCCAGTAATTTCCCTCCTGACAAATGCCACCAGTGAATTGTTAGTAGATAACCAATGTAACACACACACAAAAAAAAAATGGCCAATGAGAGTCCTGGAATGTCTTAATGGACTGAGAAAGATATGATAGTGTGTGAATGGAGTGAAAATGGCCTCCCTTGCACACTGCTTGAATGGCAGCACTAGTTCGTTTTAATTTTCCGCTGGTGTGTTTTAAGAGATTTTAAGTGGATTGCTGATGTCTTCTCCGTAGATACAACACGTGGGAGCCAGAGGAGAACATCCTGGACCCTCGGCTGCTCCTGGCTTTCCAGCACAGGTAAAGGAAAAGGGGGAGGGGAGGGGGAGCAGGAGGACCTCTGCCACTAGCCTGTACACACACACATTCTTTGGTTTTAATGTGTCTATATATATGTGTGTATATATATATATATATATATATAAGCAGGAGTAAAAGATGAGAGCTCGCGAAAGTAGAGGGGCTGCACAGTTTCGTAATTAAACCAGAATAGAACACTGCAGTGTTTCGGTGCAGATGTGGTCGAAATGACTGGAGAGTTGAGTAGCTGGAACCCATACTAGGAGCGATTTAGCAAAAGCAAATCCACAGTGAAATATGTCAAGTTACGATACCCTTACTGTAAGGGGGAAGGGGAGAGAGATCAATAATCAGCTGGTAGCGTTACAGTTCCAAATGCAAGTATGTTTCCTATCGTTGCTGGAGTTCAATTGGTGCAAGAAAATTAAAAAAAAACGATGAAAATACTTAAGACCGAATAAAAGCAGGGATATAAAAGTTTTTTTTTTAAAATTTGCTTTAAACCACTACTGCAATTGTGATGTAACTGCTGGTGCGATGTTCCAGATCGTAGCTAGATGGTGCATTTATCTCCGAAGTGAGACTCGTGTGGGGAGGTTCTAGGCTGACAGATCACAGAACGTCCTTCTAACCATTTAGAATGTTCCTGTTTCTAATGGCCTCTCCACACTTCTGCTCCCCGATGCACCTGCTGATGCGCAAGTATCATTTTAAAGGGGCAACGCTTGTTGTACCTAGCGCTGCAAGCTGAAAAAAATGGAAAGGACACGCTGGGTCACGTATCCCTTTTAATTAGTTACGCGATAATCGATCTGACTGGTGAGTAGCTCACGGGGTTGCCATAGCTGCATGCAATCATGTGAATAAATATAGTGGAACCACGCAGCGTGAAACAGGGTGGGAGGAACAAAAAGTTGCTTATAACTAGACCTTCGTGAAACAGGGATAATTGGACAAGTTACGAAGTCAGTAACGCGTTATTTTTAAAAGGCGTTTATATATTTGCATATAGGCGAAGGTGTCTGCATTATCTTCGTTTAAATTTCATTAAAGAGACACAGCAAGACACGGAGAGGCCCAGCGATTGAAACTGCAGTATCCCCTTTCTACCTGCTGCTAGTTACAAGTCAGTTGCAATTATCCAAAATCAGCTAACCAATAACTTCTGCATATTTTGAGTGAGTTGCAGGAGCACACCACTGAACATATAAACCCAGTAAAATCCCCCATACTTTGTGTAAAAAGCAACTTTAATAATAAGTGCACTTTTTCAATGTAATAATTGCCAGAGTATCACCTGTGTTTGACATGTTGGACTGGAGGCCTTTTTATAGTGGTGAGAATGCAATGGCCTGATTTCACTTAATTCAACAGTGCAATTTCACACCGAGAGATTTACTACAAAGCATTGTCACCATATGCAGAAAAAACAATTATCAAAAACAATGATGCATGTTCAATGGTTTAATTGCATACTTACTTAAATTCATTTAACAACATGAATAGTTTGAAATGTCAGAAAAATATTTGTGAGCTATATAAGGGAGCCAAAGAGAGAAGGCGTGAGCTGTTCCCTTGGCTCATAGTTCATATTAGGTACTTTTTTTTGTCTACTTTACAACAAAACAACAAATATTAGCAAACTGCTGGGAATTATTAAATGGCTCTTACTTTTGGGGTTCATTTGCTCACATTTTGACTGCTCATTGCTGTGTTGCTCTGTCACTCTAAGTAGCTCGAACATTAAATTGGACATCAAGTGAACTATCAGAATGTACTTCCATGTACTTCAGGGGGATTTAGAATTAATATTCCATTTGTGTATGCAAAATTTGAAAATTAGTACAGAAAAACAGATAACAAACTGGAATATGGCCACTGAAAAGCAATGTTCACTGAGAATGCCATCTCACTAAAGGTTTATAAAGCATTAATATTGTTATAGCCTATATGTAGACAGTTTAATTTTCATATAAATTACTTTAATAAAGAAGACTGGATATAAATTAAGTCAGAATTAAAATTTATCCTTTTAAATAAGGATATTTATTATATTCCTCCCCCCCAAAAAATAAAATGGAAAACTTTACTGTGCGACATCTTATCATTGCAGTGGTATGTGACAATCTAATCACTCAGTTGGCAATGCAAATGTAAACATTTAATTAAAAATTTTAGAGCACTTAGTGACTGTTTAAATTAAAAGTACTTTTTATCATATTAGGGTGTTACAGGTTACATACCAAAGATTGCAGGTCATTATGGGAGTGGGGGGGGAATAGAAAACATTTCTTAAAATGATCAGTAATTTCATTATTACAAGTGACTATAGTGCTAACCTTGTTTTACATATGACTGCAGGGAAAGACAAGAGCAGTCAATGGGCTATCGTAAGCGAGGACCCAAGCCCAAACACCTACTGGTTCAGGTAATATCATCTGTCTAATGATTATTTGTTTGTGTTAAATAGGAACCAGATTAGAGCATCTATCGCATACTATCTGGCTGCATGTAATCAAGTTGAATACCATTTCACAAATATATTCTCAGCCAAACTGTATATCTACCTAGAGCAGGCAATTGTGTAAATGTCAGTGTAATATTATAAAGTAATGTTCACACAGACCCTAGAGTACAAGGGAGCATGTTGCTGAAAGGCATAAATAGATCAAGGAAAACTGATGCAAATTTGAGTATAAAATTATTTAGACTTATTTTCTCTTTATGAGAATATTGTTTTGAAAATAATACAAGACATGTTTAGCTATTCAAATGAAAAGTATAGTAGATTACATCCTGCCAGGTACAGTTCAATAGAGTCTCAAATCTTTAATTGTTCCAAATTTGCAATATGCAATCACTAAATATCATGAAATCCATCCAAAACAACCAGGCACTAGTTCATTTTGTATGGATTCATTGATGAATAGTGAGCATCCAAAGCAACATTGGCAGTAACTAACCAAAAGCTGTATGCTTCTTCAGGGACACTAAATTCAAGCTGACGTTGATTACTACAGAATGTCAGGTGCTCACAAATGAATAAAATAATAAGGACTGTTGGGATCTAGTGGAGGCCGGGCGCTTTGAAACAACAACCAAGAAGAAACCTATGGTTGACTCACCACATGGGTTCCTCCTAAATATATAAGGCACATTGACAATGGAATCGATCTTGCCTCTCCTATCAGCTGGGAATGGAATCTGCCAGGTGGGACAATTAAAAAGGTGAAAATGGAAACCTGCGCTGCTTGGGCCTTGCACCAGAGGTGACGTAGAGGCAAAGCTCATATTTCATTGGCCACTGGATAAATGAAGAGCTGCTCTGCCGATTTAAATTGTCGCCTTGCCTTATAATTAATTGATTACAGGTTACTTAACAGAATTTGAAACCCAAATAACACTAATCTATTTATTCTTAATTTTGCAGCTACCAGCTTTTGCTCGACGCTCAAATGTTCCTACGGAGCTGCAGGATACTTATGTGGAAGAAGAACGGTCCAAGAATGATATTCAGCAGCAGCCCATCAAACGCCAATATCAACTGAACAGTAAAAAGCTTCATCAGTACAAACCCTGTAACACCGAGGAGCAACGCCAGCATCAAGCTACTAAACATTACTACCAACTTAACAGCAAAAAGCACCACCATTATCAACCGGACATCATGTACCCGAATCAACAGGCCGACTCCCACGGGAGCGAAACTGAAGCAAGCCATGAGCAACATCAAACCATTCAGGAACACGAAACGCTGCACAGTTTTATGAAGAATGGAAGTCATGCCCACGCTATAGGCACGGAGAAGCCTGAAGTCAGGGACATGGATTCGAGATCCGGGAGCGGGCCAGAACTAGCCAAGGAAAGTGTGAAAAACGATGGCATGAATGGCAGAATGAAAATAGTAAAAAATAAAAACAAGAATGGCAGGATTGTAATCGTCATGAGCAAATACATGGATAATGGGATACAGTCGGCGAAGGATAAACACAGTAAGAACGGGGATGGAGGGAATGAGTCAGTGGTAAGCAAGGCTGGAGATCGTGAGCTATGGATAGTTAAAAATGGGCACGGCAAAACGGAGGAAAGGGTAGGAAAGGTGGAGGATAACAATATTGCTAATGGATGGCAAGAGACTGCCAAGACTCGTAACGTAAACAAAGAGGCAGAGGCCGAGAAGAATGGCTATCTTAGGACTTTGGTGGTTAAAGAGGCGGTAGCTGCAGCGCAAAATGAAAACATGAACGGGGAGGGAGCCGGCAAGGAAAGTGACGGGACAGCAAGTGGGAGAGAGATGAGGACTCAGAAGGAGCAGCGTCCCTGGGTGAGGGAGCAGTGTGAACAGTCAGCTCCAATGCGATGGGCTTGTGATTCGGAGGTCTCCAGAAGGGATGGGTTATACTCCAAACTCCCCAAGTCCAGGAAACGCTATCTATCAGAACCCATCGTGGAGAAAGAGGCCAAAAAGCCGACGACGTGCAGGAGCATCAGTGTCCCGGGAAGCGCGGTCCAGCTGGAGCAGGGTGACTTAATTGAGCTGCAGGCGATCGATAGTTATCGGAATGAGGGAATTGATGGTACTTTGGACTCAAATCCCGAGCAGCCAATCGATCTGAGCTGTGTAAAGTCCAGGTCAGAGCCTCAGAAGGCGACGGCACAGCAGACGGAGATGGAGGAGAAAGACGGACGGGCGAGGGGAGAGCAGCAATATCCATGGACTGGTCTCAAACCTTACCTCGGAAATCTGATAATCACAGATGTCACAGCGAACTGCCTCACGGTTACATTTAAGGAATATGTGACGGTGTGAAGGAAACTTCGGTCGGATTTAGAAACCGTGCAGAAATGCTTAGAGTGAATACACTCTTTAACCCAAATCTCCATTCTTTACATTGAACAGTTCAGATGTATGCAATTTTATTTATACACGGACACATTATGTAGAAGTGAATATGTGTCTGGAGTTAAACTGGACAGACCAGCAGTAAAGGGCACCGAAGAAACTGCTTCCTTAAATCTGGATTTTTAATTTTTTAAAAGCAAAATCTTAAATAATAAAACCACATTATTGGATGTTTGATACATTGTTTCAATTTTTAATCCAATATCAGATATCATGAATATTTGTGATATGTGTGCTATTTAAATGTGCAGATTCTTTGTATTTCCTGTCTGTTTGATATTTCCGAAGCTGGCGAGCTTGTGCTGCTATGATAGAAATGTATTTTTTTTGTGCTTGAATGTAAATATGTGAAAACGCCTTTAAAACACCAGATCCGCTGTTGCAGTAGGGCGACAGTCAATAAGATAATGGAAGAATGTTGATATTCTGTTTTGTATCTCCGGGACGCCATTTTTGATCTGGCGTTTCTTATTACCAGCTGAACAGTGAATAGAAATTCTATGAAACGAGACTGAGTCATATTATTAATTTGTGCCGCGCAATGTAAAAGTCTTTGTAGTGTCATCGTGAAGCTACTCTCTCGAAGGACTCTGGTACTATTTCTGAGTGAATGAAATGATGAAACTCTAGAGCTTCCTTTGAAATCTTGCTGCAGATATTTTAAAGTAACATTTTTATTAAAGTAAGTCATACTGCGTGTAGCTGTGGTTACCAGCTGGCGTCATTTCTTGGAAACCACAGTTTGATATGTTTCACATTGACAAACTGTGCAGATTAAAATAGTCAAGAAGGCAACATCCTGTGACTCGGAGTGAAATAACTACATCAAAGTATCATTGCCCTCCAGGCCTCTGGTCCAGGAATGCTTCTTCTCAGAGTATGCCATCAAAGTGACTTATCCTCGGCGGACCTCTGAGGGTATTTATCTGAAAATGCAATTATTAGAAATACATGGCTGTCTTAATCCTGAACAAGTCCGCCGTTTATCCAACAGATCGGGAAACTATCCTTAAAACAAAATACCACAATAATCCCCAGGTTGCATTATAAATACAAACCCAAGAACAGAAGATTTTTGGTTTTGCAATTTTGCTTTTGGCATTTCAAGAGGCGTATTCCCATTTAGGTCAGTGCTACAGATAGGAGCTATGTAAGTGGCTACCTGTGATTGTAGCAATGTCTTAGGGCCAGCAAAGGTAAAAGAGTAAATTCAAGCGCCGCCTCAAAAAAAGGACATTATGATGTTTTTTTCTGGCATTAGTAAATGAAATACTGGCGCAGCTGTAGTACAAAATGTTTGTGGTTTGAGGTAAGGTGTTATTGAGTACAGTGTGAACTGCTGTCTAAACCTGCACAGTTCAAATATGTTTGGAAGCCCAAGAGGAGGAACCAAATTTGGTCAGATGACCTAAAAGGGAGGGGGAAGTAAGCGTGTTATTTGTTGTCAAATTGGTCCCGAGATAATCCGCCTGATGGGAGGCTGCAATCAGCAGATAACCTCTGGCAGACTTGGCAATTAATAGGTTTTGGAGTCTTCCAAAGTGCTGTTACTGACTGTCCAAACAGTGTGCTTTATTCTTGGCCTATGCAGCAGTAAGCTTGGCATTCTTGGCACTTCGCCCCCAGTTAGCTGTAAGCTGGCCTTATCTTGGACGAGCAACGGGGATCGTACCAGCGTCTTGTGGCTGTAACCTGCACGATTTCAGCCATTTATACTCCCGAAATGCCTCTACACACGCTTGGAAGTTCCTAGGACTGGCTGTTGCCGACCTGTGTCGCCATCTTCTCTCGTTAGATGTGTTCTTTAGGGGGAGAGAATGAACATTCTGTATCACACAAATGGAAAATTCTTACGTGGGTTCCTCAGTGGTTTGGTGTGGAGATATGGTGCTGGATTTCCATATACTGAACAAGACAAATGGTATTGTCAACCAAAACTAATTTAAACTGAAGTACAGAGAACAGGCAAGACACACTCAACACAGCAGAGCCTGAGGACCAACCTATGGCTACTAAACCTGGCAGCCTGACTCCCCAGGCGCCACAATCCTATATACGTGAGCACATCTTATTTCCTGGTTTATTCTGTTTGAATGTTATGCGTCGGGAGATTTGCAAAGGGCTGTTTTCATGATAGTACTCCATTGCTCGAGAGATCTTAAACCTGAACACGGAGAGCCCCCGCCACCCCCCCCCCCCCCCCCCCCGCCACCTTAGCAGCTTCAGATAATTGAAAGCCAATGGGAACATGGAAGTGATCCATATATTCGACTGCTTAGAGTTGATGGTGGGGTCTCTGCAGTCCAAGATGACAACTCGAATGGCATTATCAACACAATAGAAATCTCCTACCATCATCGACGCTTCTTTGGAAAATCAAACACATATTTGATAATGGCACGCCAAATCATGTTGTGAGACCGACAGAAGCATGTACACGTCTTTGAGTACTGCCCTTCTGAACATTACCTCCAGTATTTCCTTTGGTCAGAGGCTTGAATTTGATTTCCGATTATAAAGCTGCAGATCTGCCAATCCATTGTACGCGAATCAAAATGCTTTGGACAATTGCGTCGTTTGTATGTAGCATGTTCTGTGCGTACTAAAAATAAAGCTTCTAAACAGCGTGAAGACCTGCTCTTCCTAAATATAGAGCAATTGGCACTATCTTCCTTTAACGGGAATCTCCTTTCACACCAGTAATCTCTAGCCAGCTCGTCACGGTGCTTGTGTAGTGCTATATATAAAAAAAACCGCTTGCGAATCTGTTGGATTCCAGTTGTCTTACCAGGATTCGAGCTGGGAAGGAACCAGTGAATACAATAATCATCCAATCTTCCAGTTGGTACACATTCGGTTACCTCATCAATTTAAACCGCTGCACCGGAAAAAACAGGTGGCTTTTTTTGTGCTGCGGGAGAGGTGGTGAGTGGGGGAGGGCGGGATGGTGTGAGGTGGTGGGGAATTCAGTCGAGAGACGGCGGAACGTTCAGAGCGGGTAACGATGGTTCAATTAACTACCAAGGTCGTCGCTGGGAAGAAAACTAACACTGCTAGGTGAAAACGAAAGAACTGCAAGCATGTCCTTATTTTACAAACGTGGATGGCGGGACTCCTCTCTGGCACGGGAAACATTAACTTTGCATTTCCCAGCAGTTTATGAGTAACCCAAGCTGCATTTTTATACTGAGGTCAGATCATGAGACACCACACACGTAGGTTATCTCTCATGAGATCATCCCTCAAGCATGCCACTTGGTATGAATGTTTGAGATTGTGCACATGTGACTAGTGTTTAATGTATCTCTCGATAGAAAGATTTTCACTGTATATGTTTGAATAAACTCTTGGATATTTTAATCTATTTCAAAAGATTTTTTTTCCATGGGGGGCTTTGATAGTGCGGACCAAATCACACGTTTTTAAAGTTCTTAAGGTACTTACCATCCTGTCTATCTATACACGGGTCCAATGTGACAGGGAATGATGGCCAATGTACAAAAACAAGAGTGTAGATGTTGTATTTATTGGCTTTAGAATACTGTTCAGACCTATTTAAAACAAAATTTGTCCACAGAAGCACTTCTTAATTCAGTGTAATCGTTCTCTTCAAATTTCCAATAATAAAATGCATCAAAGATGGTACAGTGGATAATAGAAGCTCGGATTTTGCCAAATATAGCTTCTGAAACCCGAGATTAGACGTGAACGACACCATGTAGAAAGAAGGAAGGCGGGCGGTGTTGTGAAAAATGAAACCGCTGCTGATTCTGTTGCTAGATATCAGGTGGTCACTCTGGTTAAGTAATTAATAACTCAAAATTTCATTTTGTAGGCGCCTCCACGCGTTTTCACGAAGGCGCTTCACATTGGTGTGCAGCCAATTCGGACTCGGTGTCTCACAGGAAGCAAATCAAAGGGCGCATGAATGTGTGAAGAATGTGAGCCAGGTCACTTGCTGTTGTTGAATTAGAGTCGTCCGTCTGAACCCCGTGGTTTAACCTGGGAAACAGGATTCGCGCACGATGTGGCACCCCCCTCAGTGGCTTTGGCGCAGGGCAGGACCTGAACCCGCAATCTCCCATATCAGGGGCCGACAGTAGCTGCAGGAAACAGTTACTGACCAGTCATGTCAACACCCGAGTCTCCACTGAATTGGTTTACGACAACCCGAGGCCAGTGTACTGTTAGTATTGGTAAACTAGGCGGATGAGGGGGGGGGGGGGGGGGGGGGGGGGGAGAGAGAGAGAGGTGGGGGGGGTACATTTCCTAGGCGAGTTTGTGGGGAATCACGTGGTCCTGTTATAGCGCCAGTTGTTGCAATGGACTAAGAACCAGAACACGCGTGGGGTAAACTCACTGGAGGTTGACCACATGGATGAAGTGAAGGGGCACGCACAAGCCCGCAGTCCCACCCCAGGCTGGAGGGGGTGGTAAGGGTGGGAGCGGGGGCTGATGGTGGGCGGCGGTGAGTAGCAGGGATCCGCAAGGCGCCTCCTGTTCACTAAGCACCTGAGTGGTAAGGTTCCCATTCTCCGTCGCCCCTTTTATACTTCACACTCCCAGATAGACGGCAGCCTTATCTTATTCGTTGTCCCAACCAACATTTACTGCCTCCCCGCTCATTTCCAACTACAATTCTAACCTTCTGTGGCCTGGGTGTGAACTCGAGTCTCACTACTCTCCGAAGAAGAGTCATCTTGGTCCGGAAACGTTAGCTCCTGTTTCTCTCTCCACAGATGCTGCCAGACCTGCTGAGTTTTTCAAGCACTTTCTGTTTTTAATCCCACTCTTACCCCTCTCTGTGTAAATAAACAAATAACGTGCACATCTCGATCAAATTCACAGTTTAATCTTTCACACTAGGCGGCGATTCATTGTATTCCCTCGGTGAGAGGACATTAAAAAAAACCTCCTCGTTTCTAGCCCAGATTTCAGGAATGTTGTCACAGTGTTTTCTGGTTCTACGGATCCATTAATAATTCCCATTGGAAACCTCTGTCCTCGCAATATTGCACTAACACCTTCCCCCTAACAACCTAATTTTAAAAATTCCAAACCTGAAAGCCTCCCAGTTTCTCTTCATCCGCCTAAATCGGTGGCCAGAGCTGATATATTGGTCGAAATGTGCCCCAGCCACTCAGCTAATGTTACCATCTATATAAATGACGGTCATTTTTATGCATGTTAGGACCACAAGTAACTTCACTGCCGATGTCCCTGTTGCTCAGACACAGATTGTGTTGGAAGGTCGGTCGCCATATTTCGGTCTGTAGGTGTCTGTCTGCAATCGTGACTCTAGAATAGCGAGGCTCTCAAATCAGGGAAAGACTCGGGGTTGGGGGGGGGGGGGGTTGCTGCTTTTAATAAACCGCACAAAAAATGTATCCCACCTGATTATTAATATTAACGAGACAATCTTTTCAGCAACGATCTACTTTGCTGTTTTGGTGATAGTGTAATAGTCTTCAATGGGAACCGTTTACCAGCGCGAATTCCAACACAGGGGAACAATGGTCGGCCGCGGCAGCTAGGTTCTATTTCCATCTACAGCCATTTATTGTGGCTGTAAACTTATCTCATCATTTTTTTCCTAATCATTAAATGTGGGAAATATGTCCTTCCAAAGCTATTGCTTTTATGGCCCCTTCGTGCGACGCCTGTAAAATAAACCGTATAAATGCTCTGGGCGGTTTGCTTTAAGTTAAAAATAGTACAGTTTTAAAATGCGATTTAGATTTTCAGACACTTGCCCTCGATTCTTTTATGTTATATAGTGGTCCTTTTTCAAACATAGCGGAAATTTAACCATTTACATTAATGGTTAAATACAAATGCAAATAGTGATAAACAATGCCGCGAAAAATCTCCCATCCCCTTTTTAATAACAGAATTGCCATGCCACTCTGGAGAACGGTAACCTTAACCCGAACCCTAGAAGTAACCGAATCCTAGGAACAAATAGGGAACGAAACAATTCACAAACATTTGTGCTGTTAAAAGTCGTGGTGATTCCTATTTGACTTTACAGCACCCTTGTACGGAAACGATTTAATTCACACGACATCTTAATGCCAGAGAAAATTCAAGTGTCAGACTTTTAAAAATTCCCATTGAAAAATAATCAAGGTCGAGCAACAAAGCAAAGCGACCCCTAAACTACCTGGAAAAGTCAGTGATGTAACCAGGGCTCAGTTGCTAGAGGGTTCTCAAATTCTGTAAACTGAACTCCGCATAGAAAGTGAGATTATCGTTACCCGATTAGGAAATGTTTACTCAGTGCCTTTGTGGTACATGTATAAGAACCTGAGAAACAGGAACAGGAATGGGACCATTTGTCCTTTCGAGCCTGTTGCATCATTCAATCAGATCATGGCCGATTTTCTCCCTTAACTCCACCTTCCCAGGCTCTACCCATATCCCTGAATCCCTTAGTGCCCTAAATCCACTAATCTCCGTCTGGAATATACTCAACTACTGAGCAGCCACAGATCTCTGGGTATATCTGAGGAATGATCTATGTCTGTAGATATCACATATTAATCGTATTTGCATATTTAAGGTGCATTGTATATCTGAGGCATAAATGCAGTAAACTATGCTTGAGCCCTACTGTGTATCTGTGGTGTTCCACATATCTGTAGTGAATATATTTTGAGGTCAATTATACTGTACATTGCTTATTTCACTTAATGCCACATTTGGTACTGCATCTTGTTCAATAATGCTTGACAATCTACTTCTGTAAATATAGTTCAGCCACTAAGATTAACATCAAGTTTCATTCACGACTCGCCTATTGGACTCCTTTCCCTTTGGTTCCATTGGTGTCCATCCCATTGGCTGCAAGATATGTGTTTATTGTTCTATACCATCGGTCCAAACTCGTATTCCCAGCCCACTTACCTTCTCATTGGAAATTTGATCATTCTATCATTTCTAATCTCTACTCAATTGCCCTTAAACTGATACTTCATACTGATATTTTTGTAAGCTACTATTACCACCCAATATCATTACCTTGAAAGTTCTAGCCTAATACATGATCACTAGCAATATGCTTGTGATCTTGTCACCTAGGCTATGCACCTCTGATGCTATTGCCCTGAATGCTTTGGTAAATGATTTGTCATTGCCGTAGCCATCTCTAAAGTCCCTCACAGAGTTCAGTACCTTGCACCTTTAAACAGGTTACCATCATTATAACCAAAACTGTGTTAATGCTTATTCTGTTTCCTCCAGTCTAGATCATTCTTTCTGTGATGTAGCTAATGATTTATACTTTTGCTGCCTTTCACAGCACTACCCTTTGTCCTTCTTCGTCTGTTAATATTGTTTACCTCAACAATATCTTCCGACCTTTATACCCTCCAATCTTCACAGTTGCCAAAGCTGTCTCCAGAAGCTCAGTTTCTTCTTTTTTGTTCAACCACCTATCTCTATAAAGCCCTTGTCTTTATTTTTTTTATTATTATTCATTCGTGGGATATGGGCGTTGCTGGCTAGGCCAGCATTTATTGTCATTGAGAAGGTGGCGGTGAGCTGCCATCTCGAACCGCTGCAGCTCACCAAGGGAATACAGCTCACGTATTTGGGGAGACTGCTCTCGCAGGCTCTTTGACAGGATACAAGAAATCGTTTTTCAACTGGTGCATAGTTCTTACATTCTCCTTCACTTCCAGCCTCCAAGCCATCTCCATTCCCGTATTTCTGTCCTCCTCTGTTTTATCAATACTGTTATGACCAGTAGTCCTGAAAACGTTCTACCATTGTTTCTTCAAAGCACGAAGTAAGCCTTTAAAGCGGGTCTTCCTAAATTCCATTGTGCTGAAATCAGAAGCACCATCTTAAGTAACCCTTGATACAGTGTTTATCTGCGCACAGTGTGATGAATTGGTAAATCTTTCCCAGAACCTCGGTGTTCTGCAAGTAATGACCACACCTGCCATTCTTCCTTCTGAAATATTCACCCTTTCAAAATCCAACCTTGGTTTTACCTATATTTGATCCCATAAGTTACCTGGCCTCTTTATCCTTTCCCTATTTGGTAACACCCTGCACTTTAGATTTTGGCTTTACATGGTTTGTAATTTTGTTTTGAAATACTGGAGATAGATGGATGTTTGTTATATTTGATGTAGAACTTTATGGTTTCTGAAAATGTTTCAGATAGAGTTACTATGCTGTGGTAACCATCGTTTTATAAGGAAGATGGCCACCATTTCTCGTCCAATTGCAGCGAGATACCTGACAAGTTAATCTGTGTTAGTGATACTGGTTGAGGGAAGGGCATTGGCCTCTGGGGGAATCCCTGCTTTGTCTTCAAACAGTACCAAAGATCTCTAACCTGGACAAGTAAACAAGATGTCGTTTTCCTTTTCTCAACCAAGGGGACAACATCTCTATTATGGTAGTGACTTCCTTGATCCAGATGATGTGCTTCATTTCTAAAGTGGGGCTTAAACCCATTACCTATGATCAATCACAAAAGTGAGCCAAGCTGACGTTTGCAGACACAGCACATCTAAGTCATATCTCTCTGTACTGTGAACCACCCATTGTTCGTGCATTGCATGTATGTCAAAGATAAAAGTACAATACTGCAGATGCTGGAAACCCGAAACAAAAACAGAAAATGCTGGAAAAACTCAGCAGGTCGAACAGCATCTGTGGAGAGAGAAAAAAGAATTAACGTTTCGAGTCCTTCTTCAGTTATAAGGACTCGAAACGTTAACTCTGTTTCTCTCTCCACAGATGCTGTTCGACCTGCTGAGTTTTTCCAGCATTTTCTGTTTTTGTTACCTGTATGTCTGTGCATATTGTATCTATGTAGTGGAAGTATATTGTGTAATTGGAGCATACTATGTCCCTGCAATATGCGGCTTGTCTTCAATAAATGCACACCTGCAGGAGACTGTATATGTGTTGTGTTTTGGTTTACCTATGTATAGTCTTTGCAACTGGCCACTTAAACAAGAGTAACGGAAAGTTTGGCGAAATGTCGGAAAAGGAAAGGGGAAATGTCAATTTTAAAAACCAATTGTAATATTGCCATATCATGTGTAAGGTTTTAGTAGTTGCTGCACTTTAGCCCCTGGTGGGATTGAATGCTCAATCGCGTGCATTTCCTATTTTTTGGGAGTAGCAACGTGTAACATCCTGGCAAACAGTTGGGAATTTGCAGCTGCGTCGACCCTGAGCACATAAACAAGCCCCCAATTCTGGCAAGGTCATTTTAACATTCTGCCAAATAGGTTAATCTGGAGAGAACACAAGCCTTAGTAGGGTGGAGGCAGCACATGCAAGAGAATAGAATTCAACTCCTAAAAGCTTTTAGAGATACGCGATCTGAGAGACATCTGAAGGAGTTGGCGCAAGGACATTATTATCTCAGCGAATGGATATCAGAAATAAGACACAAATATGTACTTTCCAATAAACCAAACTGCACACCTAAAACTCATAAACCCATCCACCTATTTTAATGCACCTAGACTCTATTGTGATATAATTTTTTGCCACATTGAATTATATCTTTAATGAAACGCTCTCAAGTGAAATAAATAGAAATAGACACCAGTGCAGTCTGAAAGAACAAAAATTGGTGCTGGAAATCTAAATATTTCCACATAAAATCCTGGAAATATGGGCAGATTAACTTTTTTTCGGGGGGGGGGGGCGGGTGTGAAGAATCCATTCATCAGCCTGGGGCCGTTAACCCTGACTTACTCTTTCAGATCCTGACTAACTTTTGTGGTGTTTTTCCATCGGAGTGCAGAGTTAAAGCTAGCTTTGTGCAAACATCCCTCATGTAAAGTTATGGTGCAATACGCACTAATGGTTAACAGCCAATTCCGTTTCTTTCTTCTGGGGAAGCGGAGTTAGGACTGTTGCAGCAGTTCAGGGCGTTTCAGGGCTAGTTGGAATGAATCCATAAACACTGAATGTAATTACACGGCTTTTAGACAAAGCAACAGGGGAAAAAAGACCCGCTTAGATTCAGCACCAACTATTTAACAGTGAAATTTTGCCAATACGTTAATCTTTTCAATGCTGAACATTTTTTTACTTTCCGGTGGGAAAAGGAATCAACACATTTCCATTCTTCTACAATCTCTGAAGTGGAAATTAATTAAAAGTGCTACCGCAGATTGTGCGAGCAGCGCTTGTTGTATTCATACAGAATTGCCGTGTATGGAAAATAGGTTTTTGATATGACGGAGTGTCTCAAGATAAACCGATGCTTGGAGTCAAGGTGGTGATTATTACCTTCACAACCTCATTGTGCACATTGACCATGCTCAGATAAGTAAATCTTAATGAAAGGGCATTCTGGTGATTTATTGAACAGCTGCCATCAGGTGATAAAAGGTTGGGAAACACCGGTGGCTGAACGGGAACCTGGACGGGGATCAGGTATTACTCTTTGATTAATCAACCATAAACCTACTTTGAATGCCTCACTTCCAATGACGGAAGGTCGGGTGGGGGGTGGACCCCTTTGTGATCAAAGTGGGCTGCAGGCTCAAAACAATCACTGCCCTTGGATAAACACCATTAGAAGAAATGTGTAGACTACAGCAACAGCAGGGTTAGGACTGTCTTTGATCTGTTGAAATGGGTAATGTGTGAGTACAATGGCGGTGACCTACCCGTAGCTCCCTGGTGTAATGGGCCGTGTGCTCAGTCCATTAAACATGAAAATCATGCATTAAATGAACAGATTTACAACAATAACCTTTCATTTTTCTCATTTGATTCAATTATTATTAATTCCCCCTCGTTCATCATATCCTCTATTTGTCTGCCGCTTCATTTCTCCATTTCCTATGTTTCCCCGTTACGCCAACTCCCTATTCTGTGCTCACTTCTGTTTCCTTTCTGCACTTTGCTTCCCTTTTCGTACAGGGGTTGCAGAATACTAACAATACGGAATGGCGGAGGCACTAAGGGAAACGATGTGTGTGTTTGTGGAGGCGGCGCAGAATGTGATGCCTTTCCGACATCCGACTCGGAAAATGGCGTTTAGCTTTGAAAGTGGAAGTTTCCTTTGTACCCAAAGGCGTGGGTGCGGGTGGAAAGGTTGCTCTGTGGTTTTTGTGTTCCATCTGTAAATATGCCCTATGATCGTCAGATTCAATGTGATTGGTGTTCCAGTGTCAGACCAATGTCTGCTGGTTTTATCTTTTTCACCAATCCACAAGATCGGGTCTCTCGACCGGGTAAAATAAGTATGTAAGAAAGCTTTGGAGTGAGTTGGGTGGGAAGGGGTTCCAGGATTTTTCAGGCTTCATCAGCATGTTGTCCAAAGGTTCAGTTCACCAGTGGCCAGGCTTCAACTGCGGACTGTGAATCATACCTACCAAAGAGTGAAAATTGAAAAACAGAAATACTGATTGGATGGATTAGCGTTACATCTTTGTAAATGTTCTCTCTACGGTACTGACAACCTCTGTCATTCTAAGATTATGGCAGTTCAGTGATTTTTCCCACAAAATATTCAAATATAATTGGCATCTGTGGAATAGCCCAATTTTTTTTACCCTAGGCATTACTCTTATAGATTACATAGGCCTAACATTGGTGCAACCAGTCTTAAAATGGAAGTGTCTCATTAATCCTAACATTAAAATAATGTTTTTTTCAAAAGTATTGGCAGAGCAGATTAAGCATCTGAGTGCTTGCTTCTCCCATTTCTTTTTCGTTTTAATTTTAAAGATATAACAATTTAGATGGTGAATTCATTTCATTAGAGTGGAGAATTAGTTAAATGTGACCCAAGTCTTAAGGACTATGTAGCTGAATGCCAAAGATGGTAACTATTAACTAGGTAAATAGATTGCAGTCACTGGAACTCAATTACTGTTTTTATTTAAAAATACAAAACATTTGGGAAATCCAAGGGGCTGATTACAGTAGATCAATTGAAACCTGGTATGGTAATGCAACTGTTGTAATAGAACAGCAAACAGATGCTATCCCATGACCAGGGGTGACATATGATAAATATCTTCAATTTCTAGTAAACAGGTTGGCACTAATTGGGTTTGGATATTGACTTATCTAGTCAAAATCACATATGAGAATATTTATTCACAGTTCTCTTAGTTGCCTTTTTCAAACTTTTGATTAAAATGTAACATGCATTACTGTTTTACCAGGATCATCATAGGAAACTGCCCAATAACATTTGTAGTTGGAGTAATATTATACCCAAGTAAGTCTGATAACAGGGAACATTCATCAGTATGTGTGTACGGGAATTGTTTCATGAGTATGACTCATGATTGGCCAGTGTCCAGAATGTAAGTAAATTCCGAAGTCCTTCTCAAAATCCAGAAAGAACCCACTATATATATATAATAATGTACATAATTGTTTATTAAATGTAATTTTTTCAGGAATAAGATTTATATCACGAGTGTTCTGAAAATAGGAATGACTTCCAGGTATAAAAACAGAAAATGCTGGAAATACTCATCAGGCCAGATGGCATCTGAGAGTGGGAAACAATGCTAATGTTTCAGGTTGATGACATTTTGTCAGAACTTACAAAACTGTCCAATTGCAATGAAAGATCATCTACTTGAAATGTTCATTTTGTGTCCTTCTCCACAGGTCGTGCCTGACCTGTTGAGTATTTCCAGAATTTTCTGATTTATTTCAAATCTCCAGCATCTGCATTTTTTCACTTTTGTACAAATAACTTGCAGGTGTTACTTCAAAGGCTTGAATCATCAAAAGGTCATTTGGATGGATTGGACATAAAGAATGATTGAAAGTGGAACAGTGAAAACTGTGTAATGCATTATTGTGCAGAAGGAAAATGCTGAAGAGGAAGAGCACAAAAACACTTACCAGCCTGCGTAAAGGATGGTATAGGGTACAAGAAATTTATAGTTTATGAAAGCAATGTTTCTGACAGGAAAATTTGGCCTGGGTATTTAGTCATACCTTCCAATTGGCTGACTGGGAAAAGTATGTGACCATATTAGCAGATTGTCGGAAACTGATGGTAACTCTATTGTAAAAAAAACAGTTAATCACATCTTATATTTTTTAATGATTGCATTTTACTTTTGTAAAGTGATGCTAAATTATGGTTACTGTGACGAAGGAGTTTTTTTATAACCTTGAATCTTGTTGTTTTTCTGTTATTCTTGTAGCATAATTTCCCAGAGGTTCTGCTCACCTTTGTGAAGTGAGTTAGTGATGGAATCACTAAAGGTTTCTTTTTCTGCACATTCTGCACTCAAAACTATCAAAATGCCTAACCTGAAAAATCAAAATAGATTTAATCAAATTTGCAAAAACTTATTCCTGCATTTTGACCATAAGACCATAAGACATAGGAGCAGAAATTAGGCCATTCGGCCCATCGAGTCTGCTCCGCCATTCAATCATGGCTGATAAGTTTCTCAACCCCATTCTCCCGCCGTCTCCCTGTAACCTTTGATCCCCATACCAATCAAGAGCCTATCTATCTCGGTCTTAAATACAATCAATGACCTGGCCTCCACAGCCTTCTGTGGCAATGGATTCCATAGATTCACCACTTTTTGGCTAAAGAAGTTTCTCCTCATCTCTGTTCCAAAAGGTCTTCCCTTTACTCTGAGGCTGTGCCCTCAGGTCCTAGTCTCTCCTACTAATGGAAACATCATCTCCACGTCCACTCCATCCAGGCCTTTCAGTATTCTGTAAGTTTCAATCAGATCCCCCCTCATCCTTCTAAACTCCATCGAGTATAGACCCAGAGTCCTCGAACGTTCTTCATATGTTAAGCCTTTAATTCCTGGGATCATTCTCGTGAACCTCCTCTGGGCCCTCTCCAGGGCCAGCACATCCTTCCTGAGATACGGGGCCCAATATGCTCACAATATTCTAAACGTGGTCTGCCAGAGCCTTATAAAGCCTCAACAGCACATCCCTGCTTTTATATTCTAGTCCTCTCAAAATAAATGCCAACATTGCATTTGCCTTCTTAACTACCAACTCAACCTGCAAGTTAACCTTAAGAGAATCCTGGACTAGGACTCCCAAGTCCCTTTGCACTCCAGATTTCTGAATTTTCTCCCCATTTAGAAAATAGTCTATGCCTCTATTCTTCATACCAAAGTGCATGACCTCACACTTCACCACGTTGTATTCCATCTGCCACTTCTTTGCCCATTCTCCTAACCTGTCTAAATCCTTCTGCAGCCTCCTCGCCTCCTCAATACTACCTGTCCCTCTACCTATCTTTGTATCATCTGCAAACTTAGCCAGGATGCTCTCAGTTCCTTCATCTAAATCATTAATGTATAAGGTGAAAAGTTGTGGTCCCAACACTGACCATTGCGGAACTCCACTAGTCACTGGCCACCATCCTGAGACGGATCCCCTTATCCTCGCTCTCTGCCTCCTGCCAGACAGCCAATCTTCTGCTTTAGTGCAAGTTCTACATTACAGCATACAAACAAGCAGCTTTACATCAGTAGTTCATGAAAGTTATTGATAGAATGGTCAACATATCAACAAAGCAATGAAAAATCTGCATCAAATTTTATCTTAACCGGAAAGGTCAGAGTGACCAGCTTTAATACAAGGTAAAGAGTGTTTATGGAGAAGAGCCAATAGACTTTAAATTGAGGATGTTTTAATGCAATAATAGTTGTAGACAATATAAACTCAAAGACTTGTCTGAGACACAGCAAGAGTCTAATAAAATTAACATTACATTGGGTTGGAAGCTGATCAAGAAATAAAGGTTTACATTTTTGTATTACCTTATCGCATCACTCACCAATGTATCAAAAAACTTAACTTTCATTATGTAGGTGAACATGGCACATATATTATGCATACAGCATTGTAATGAATGAATGGTTTATCTGTTTTTAGTGGCATTCCTTAATGAATAAACACCAAGAGAGCCCCCGGTTCTTAAAATTATGCCGGATGATTTTCAGTATCCAGTTGAAATGCCACCACATTTGAAGAATGATCTCTTTGATAGTACACTTTCAGTTTCATAATGGCAGTCACTTATTACCTGGAAAGTGCAAGTCTATGTGGGGTAGAGCAACAAAGGGATCTTAGAGTACGAAAACACCAATCACGAAAAGTTTCGCTACAGGTTAGTAAGGCCATAAAATAGCAAACCAAGCACTGGGCTTTATTTCTAGAGGGATTGAAAATAAAAGTAGGGAAGCTTTGTTAAACCAGTATCGAACCTTGGTTAGACCACACTTAGAGTACTGTATACAGTTCCAGTCTCCATATTATAAAAAGGATATACAGACACTGGAGAGGGTCCAGGGATTTACAAAAATGATACCAGAAATATTAGGAAAGGACTAATGGGCTGAGTCACTTTTCTCTTGAAAAAGATGGCTGAAGGGTGACCTAATAGAGGCATTTAACATTATGAAAGGTTTTGATAGAGTGGATACAGAGAGAATGTTTCCCCTTGTGGGGAAGAGCATAACTAGAGGCCATCAGATCGTCACCAAGAAATCCAACAGGTAATTCAGAAGAAACTTCTTTCACCAAAGACTGGTGTGAATGTGGAATGCATTCCCACAGGGAGTGCTTTAAGCATATAAATGGAAACTAGATAAACATATGAAGGAGATGATTATGATGATAGATTAAATTAGGGAAAATGGGAGGTCGCTAGAGTGGCACATACACAGCAGCATGGACTGGTTGGGCTGAATGGCCTTTCTCTGTGCCAGAAATTAGTGTCCTGGAGCACAGTTTGAACCCAGAAAACCTTCTCATTCAGAGATGAAAATATCACATGTGAGCAAAGCTGATGCTTAAATATGAAGAGAAGTTAATATTTTAGAATCTAGATAAGCACAAAATCACACTATAGCTGGAATTTAAAGGAATGGAAAGGCAGTAAGAGAATTATCTCCAGTCCTTTTATTTTTCAGTGGCAATAAGATAGAAAATGTCTTAAAGCTTTATAAAGACTCACAGTACAAGTCTTTGAAGACTTTGCCATGGCTGAACGAGAAAGCAAGGAAAGAAAGGCCATGAAAAGTTATTGTGAAAGCAAACCCAGAATGGAGATATGAAACAGAATCTGAAACGGTGAAGTGTCGCAATTGGACTCCTATTCTAAGGCAGTGCTACTTCTTGAGGTGTGCCCGAGGAAGGAAGTCCTGTCTAGCAGTCCAGGGTACTCTCCTCTGAGGACAGCAGTGCAAGAAGTGGTGGCCAGGATCAATGTTCATCCTCTCTGGAGAGCCATAGTCTCAGGATAAGGAGGCGAACATTTTAGCCTAAGATGAGGGAAAATTTCTTCACTCTTCCTCAGAGGGCTATGGATGCTCAGTTGTTGAGTGTATTCAAGGCTGAGCTAGATGGGTTTGCAGAATCTAAATGAATCAAGGGATATAGGGATCAGGTGGGTAAGTGGAGTTGAGGTCGAGGAGCACTCATGATTTTATTCAATGGTGGTGCAGGCTCTATGGGGAATATGGCCTACTCCTGCTCCTAATTCTTATGTTCTTAATGGTGCATATATTATCTATACACTACTGCAGGATCTGGGAACAAATCAAGAAGATGAAACATTTTAAGGAATATGGCAATATAATGTGACCCAACAGTACCAACTATTGAGTAGCAGGTCCAAACTGCGCCCTGTTGCTTCAAGTTCAAAGACAGCAGTGTCTTCCTCAGTGTGAGGTCTTTATTGAACTGATGTAGAATGGCAGCTTACAGAGAGCTTACTGCATGGCAGAGGTCGAATGACTACAGCAAGCCAGATAGGACATGTAGTACTGTTGCATTTCAAAACCCAAACATCCCCCTTTTCCTAATGAAAAGACAAACTTGCATACACGATCATGTATAATTGAGAGTTACTCATGTTACCCACTATACACCCACTATTCTCATGCAATTAACAACCGTTTGTTCTATTAGCCAGTCTCTGCACCTACATTGCATACATGGTCTTTAAATCTTGCATGTCTCTGAATGGTACATTATCATTGGCTGTTCATCTGGGTGATGTTCCTTGTCTGGAGAGTATTGTTCCCATGGCACTTGTTTCCATGGTAACCATTGTTGTTCTATTGCCATTGTTGCGGACCCGTGGACCTCCAAGATTGATGGTGGTTCTGTATTCAGTACAACTAGTGAGATCCCTTCTCCCTGACCAGCCGACTGCGGTGAAGGAACAGCTTCGCTAGTTCTGCATTTGAGCTGGTATATTTGGCCATTCATTTCCACAGCGTATGATTGACATGACAGTTTCTCCACCCCTGTCCCAAGTTTCTACTGTGACAGGATTGAAGGTTTGCACCCTTTCTGCTGTTTCACCTTGATTTTTTTCACTCACATCTGTTACTACTGGTTTCAGTAGCTCTTTTGCTATTGGAAGAGTAATTTGGGTGTGGTGTGACTTTAGTCTTTGGACTGGACTACTTTTCATGACTTCAGTCAGTGTTTTTCTCCACACGAGGATTGCCTTGTATATATCTGTGCTAGATTTGCTCGATTTCTTGAGGATTCCTTTGGCTATTTTCATTGTCGCCTCAGCCTTTCAATTCGACTGGCTTAGTGCGGAGATAAAATGTAATGTTGAATTTTGAAATCCTTTCTGAAGCGGCTGAATTTTTCACTCATGAACAGAGGGCCATTGTCACTCATCTCAATGAATGCCGTAATGATGGAAGTGTGCTTTCAGGCATTCTATTATTTCTCCTGTTGTCATTGAAGTTGGTTGGTCTAACTCCCAGTTGTCAGAATAGTAGTCTACATTGACAAGATAACCAGTTCCTGCTATAGTGAAGAGGTCTCCTCCCAGCTTCATCCAAGGTTTGTTTGCATTTCATGCATCATCAATGACTCTTTAGCTTGTTTAGCTTGGTACTCATTATAAGCATCCCAATGGCTTATGTGGTCTTCAATTTCATTGCTCATGTTTGGCTAGTAGAGTACTTCTCTTGCCTTTCTGAGACTTAATTCAATACCTTGATGGCTTGCATGAATTGCTTCAGCATCCCTCCTTTCACCTCCGTCGGGATGATCCTTTGTACAAGATGCCATCTTGGGCTGTCAATTCATCTCGATAGGCCCAATATGCTCTTGTTACCACAGGTGTGTCCTTGATGCTCTTAGGCCATCCTTTCATCACTACTTCTTGTAGCACTTGGAAACTTGTATCTTGTTGGGTAGCTTGCTTGATTAGAGCAAGGCATTTGTTTGTCAGATTCAATGGCTTTGCTGGGTTAATGACTTCCAGATCATGTCAAGCTGCTGCTTCATATTGAATCTGGAAGATTTCACATTCTGTTGTAGCAACCTGAACTTTCTTCGTGGGGAGCATATACTCAACAGCATGCCTGTGATGTACATCTGTTTCCCTTGCTTGTATGTCACATCCAGATGATATCTCTGTAAATGAAGTAACAATCTTTCTAGATATTTTGGAGCAGACAGTAGTGGCTTGTGGTTGGACTCTACTGTTACTTTGTCTCTCCCAAGCAGGTATTAATGAAAATGCTCACAAGCAAAAACAACAGCCAGACACTCCTTCCATTCTGAGCATAATGTTTTTCAGTTTGCGTTAGTGCCCTGGATACAAATGTGACTGGTTATCCTTGCTGCATTAGGGTAGCTCCAAGACCGGTTTCACAGGTGTCACACTGCAAGGTGGCTTCCTCATTGATGTCATAGTACTTCAGCACTGCTATTGCCATCCTTAGTTATTTGTTTTTAGTGAGTGCTGCTTCTGGTTCTGTTCCACAACACCACTGACTTCCTTGGCAGAGAGCTTGCATAATGGTTCACACTCTGCCAAAAAATTGCGTAAAAATTTTGTTAAATAGTTCATGAATCCAACAAATTTTGAACTGCTTTCACATCTGTTGGTCACTGCATTGCTCTACAGCTCTCACCTTGTCAGGATCTGGGCAAAGACCTTTTGCTGTCAGTACATGACCTATGTACTTGACTTCAGGCACCTTCAATTGCATTTTTTTATTTTTCAGCTACAGGTTCATCTGGCGAGCTCTCTCCAGCAGTCGTATTAAATTCAGATCATGGTCCTACGGCTTCTTCCATTGCATCTCCACAGACTAGTAGATCATCCACTATGGCTTCCACTCTAGGAAGATCTCATACTGTCTGTGTTGATAAATCTTCTGGAGCCATGGAAATGCCAAACGGCATGCACAACCATCTGTATCTTCCATACAGCGTCCAGAATGTAGTTAGAAAACTGCCGCTTTCTTCCAGCTTCACTTGCCAGTAACCATCCTTTGCATCTAAGGTAGAAAAGATCTTTGCTTTGGTAAGTTGCAGCAAAATTCCTTTATGGTTGGCATGGCAAGTGAGATCGCTTCAGGGCTTTATTTAGATCCCTTGGGTCTCAGCATACTCGCAGCTTTCCATGTTGTTTCACTGCTACCATGCTGCTAATCTAGCCTGTAGGAGTTGTCACTTTCTTGATTACTCCTTTCGTCGCTAGCTATTCTATCTTGTATTTTAGGGTTGACTTGAGGGCAGCTGGAACTCTTCTTGGCTGATGCTGAATTGATCTTACACTCTCATCTACTTCTAAATGATATTCTCCTGGTAGACATCCCAACCCTGTAAACACACCTTTGAAATCCTTTAGGATCTGTTCTGCAATCAATGGTATTGTGTGCTGCAACACGCTGTGAATCTCTGCTGGCACGTTCAAGGTTACCAGTCCAAACCTTAGACTTGCTTCAGCAGAGATGAGTGGTTGTTGCGTCCCATTAATGATCTGGAACTCTAGCTTCTCGTTCTTGCCATTGCATTGGGTTCTCAGACTAACTTGTCCTCTCAGTATGAGTATCGTGCTATCATATAGCCTCAATCTTACTTTCGAGAACTTCATTTTTGGATCGCCATGCTGAGTCATTTTGCTCAGATCTGTGTTACATCAGATGTTACATGATGCACCATTGTCTATATGACATTTCTTGTTCACTTGATGCTATCCTTCTATGGTCATCATTGTAACAGTCACAAACCATTTCTCACATATAGATTTTACAGAACCAGCCTGTTGTATTGTGTATAGTGCTTCATCAGACTCTTCTGCTAATATTTCTCCAATGGACATCTGTATAGGTTTATTCTGCTTCTATAGTGCCAAACAGTTGTGTAAAAAATGATTCAGTTTCTTGTAGTTAAAATACTGCTCTCCTCATGCTGGACAATCCTTCTTTGCCTTTGTATGATGTCATCTGCAGTATTTGCATCCTGCCCTTTGTCTGTGACTATTCTGCTGAATGTCTCTGCACAATGCATCTCCTGGTCTGCCCTGTCATACATGTGCTTTGGTTGACATTTTACAAGCTTCACATTTCTACACATGTCTATCGCTTTCCTGAGCATATGTTTTTCCTCTTTCATTAGGTTTGCTCTCACTTAGGGTTCCCGTAGGCCAAACCCTATTTGCTCTTTAATCAAATCATCTTTTAACTGTCCAAATTCATATGATTCTGCAAGTTGTGTTACTGCGGTTACATATTGATTAATGGGCTCATTTTCACCCTGAGCTCTAGTGTTGAATACATAGTATTCGTAAGTAACATCCACTCAGGGTTCAAAGCCTGTGTTCAAGAATTTCAAAATCTCTGCCATCTGTTTTCTTTGTTCGTCAGTTAGATTTAGGGTGAAGTACAATTTGTAGCAGTTCCTCCCCAGCGATGTTGGAAGTTTGGCTACTCATATCAGCTCCGGCTTGTTAATTAACTCTGTTGCAAGCTCGTGGTTTTGCCATTGCAAGTGGAAAAACTGCCAGTTCTGCCACATATCACCTATCATTTCTACCAGTGCAGGGATAGGAAAGTGTAGAACCATATTAACTCACCCAGTGTTTGACTTTCAGTCTTTGATTTGAGTTTGCTTTTCCTTCTCCTTTTTCAGCAGCTTATAGCAGATTTGAACATTTGTGTGTGTCTTTCTGAGCTGCATCTTCTCTGCAGAAATTCTAGGGTTTCAAAATTCTATTGTAATTCCACTTCTGACACCCTGTTTCGAATTCAGAGAGAGCAGTGCTTCTCAGTGTCTTTCTCAGTGTGAGGTCTTTATTGAACTGATGTAAAATGGTAGCTTACAAAGAGCTTCCCCCATGGCAGGGGTCACATGACTACAGCAAGCCAGATTGGGCATGTAGTACTGTTGCATTTAAAAACACCTATCAAACTATTTGATGCTGTGGTTGTATCAAAATTTCCAAGTGTCACATTGCATCTCATGCACACCTATACCATAGTAGAAAGAAAAAAGAAGGAATTTACATCCATACAATGTCCTTCATGACAACAGGATGTCCTAATATACTTTACAGCCAATTACTTCTTGAAGTGTAATGTAGGAAACATGGCAGCCAATTTGAAAACAGTAAGATAAAAACAAAAAAACTGCGGATGCTGGAAATCCAAAACAAAAACAGAATTACCTGGAAAAACTCAGCAGGTCTGGCAGCATCGGCGGAGAAGAAAAGAGTTGACGTTTCGAGTCCTCATGACCCTTCGACAGAACTTGAGTTCGAGTCCAGGAAAGAGCTGAAATATAAGCTGGTTTAAGGTGTGTGTGTGGGGGGCGGAGAGATAGAGAGACAGAGAGGTGGAGGGGGTTGGTGTGGTTGTAGGGACAAACAAGCAGTGATAGAAGCAGATCATCAAAAGATGTCAACGACAATAGTACAATAGAACACATAGGTGTTAAAGTTAAAGTTGGTGATATTATCTAAACGAATGTGCTAATTAAGAATGGATGGTAGGGCACTCAAGGTATAGCTGTAGTGGGTTTTTTTTTTCTTTTTTTTTAATAATGGAAATAGGTGGGAAAAGGAAAATCTTTATAATTTATTGGAAAAAAAAAGGGGGAAACAGAAAGGGGGTGGGGATGGGGGAGGGAGCTCACGACCTAAAGTTGTTGAATTCAATATTCAGTCCGGAAGGCTGTAAAGTCCCTAGTCGGAAGATGAGGTGTTGTTCCTCCAGTTTGCGTTGGGCTTCACTGGAACAATGCAGCAAGCCAAGGACAGACATGTGGGCAAGAGAGCAGGGTGGAGTGTCTGTCCGCAAGAATGACCCAAATCTCCCTGTCGCTTGCCATTTTAACACTCCACCCTGCTCTCTTGCCCACATGTCTGTCCTTGGCTTGCTGCATTGTTCCAGTGAAGCCCAACGCAAACTGGAGGAACAACACCTCATCTTCCGACTAGGGACTTTACAGCCTTCCGGACTGAATATTGAATTCAACAACTTTAGGTCGTGAGCTCCCTCCCCCATCCCCACCCCCTTTCTGTTTCCCCCTTCTTTTTTTTTTCCAATAAATTATAAAGATTTTCCTTTTCCCACCTATTTCCATTATATAAAAAAAAAGAAAAAAAAAAAAACCCACTACAGCTATACCTTGAGTGCCCTACCATCCATTCTTAATTAGCACATTTGTTTAGATAATATCACCAACTTTAACTTTAACACCTATGTGTTCTATTGTACTATTGTCGTTGACATCTTTTGATGATCTGCTTCTATCACTGCTTGTTTGTCCCTACAACCACACCAACCCCCTCCACCTCTCTGTCTCTCTATCTCTCCGCCCCCCACACACACACCTTAAACCAGCTTATATTTCAGCTCTTTCCTGGACTCGAACTCAAGTTCTGTCGAAGGGTCATGAGGACTCGAAACGTCAACTCTTTTCTTCTCCGCCGATGCTGCCAGACCTCTTGAAAACAGTAAGGTTCAACAAATACAATGGCACAAATGACCAGCTTATCTGCTTTTAAGCGCTGTTGATGAGTGAATGTTGGTTAGAATTCTGAGAGAACTCATCTGCAAATAGTGCCATGGGCTCTCTTATGTCCACTTACAAGAGCAGATGTGGCCTTAGTTTGCTGTCCCATCTGAAAGACAAGTATGGTACATATTCACAATATTACATACAATTGAAAGCCTTTTCACACTGTCATATGTCAAGGGGAAGAATTTTTGTGAAGTTTTCCTGATCTTCCACCATAACTTTAGTAGATTGGTGGAATTGGTGGGTGAGGTGGCAAATGGGTGAGGTGGCAGGTGTTTTGGGTGGCAACTGGGTGAGGTGCTCCCCAAGAGCTCCCCAGGAGCTCCACTAGTATTGTACAAATAGGTTGGGAGAGCCCCTGCAGAAACTCAAGTGACACACCCCAATTCATTGTAATAGAACATGGCTTTATGATGCATCCAGGTTATGTTACAAGCCAGGTATATGCCTGTCACAGTGTGTCTTGAAGTGTCATAATTATTGTAATGTAGGAAACATGGCAGACAATTTGCAAACAGCAGGATCCCACAAACTACAATGAAACAAATGGCCAGCTCACCTGTTTTTATATCTTTGTTCTGTGTTACTTCTATTTTTAATGGTGGTTTTCCAATGAGCCTGCTGCCCTTGTTCTTCTAGGTGATAGAGTTCATGGATTTGGAAGGTGCTGTCAAAAGAGCTTTGGTGAATAGCTGCAGTGTATCTTGTAGATAGTACAAACTGCAGCCACAGTGCACCAGTGGTGGAAAGAGCGAATGTTTGTTTGTGAATGGGCTGTCAGTCAAGCAAACTGCTTTGTTCTGGATGGTATCGAACTTATTGAGTGCTGTTGGAGCTGCGTTCATCCAGGCAAGCAGTATTGCACACCTGACTTGTATCTTATAGATGGTGAGCAGGTTTTGGGGAGTCAGAAGGTGAGCTATGTTCTGGAGAATACCCAGCCTTTGACACATAGCCACAGTATTTATTTGGTTGGTCCAAATAATTTTCTGGTCAATGGTGACCCCACGATTTTGATGGTGGGAGATTCAGCAATGGTAATGTTGTTGAATGATTTGCTCTTGTTGGAGGTGGTCATTGCGTGGCACACATGTGGCACAAATACTGCTTGCCACTTATCAGCCCAAGCCTGAATGTTGTCTAGACCTTGCTGCATGTGGGCATGGATTGCTTCATTATCTGAAGCATTGTGAATGGAACTGAACAGTGTGCGATCATTAGTAAACCTCCCCACTTCTGACCTTGAACATTCCCACTTCTGATCTCATGATTCAGGGAAGGTCATTGATGAAGCAGTTGAAGAAGGTTGGGTCCAAGACTACCCTGAGGAACACCTGCAGATCCCTTCAGACAAGAGAAATTCCCAGAAGACTGTACACTTTAGAGTGCTTCAAATGAGTTTTAAGCTTTCTGATATAATTTGAAAAGAACAACAAAGCCAGGAGAATTAAAAAGGAAGCAAGAAATAAGTGAAAAAAACACAGATTGATCCAAGTTTTAAAAAACGCAAATAAATGAATAAAAATGCTGGACCAACATCAGCCAGCTTTAAAAATGAAAAACTCAAAGGACCTTTTACTGCTAACATTTCCACTGAAAACAGAAAACCACAGGCCAGCTGAAGTTAAATAATTTTGGAAATCTTAATGAAACACTTGTGTACCATCAGCAAGAGCTGGCTGTAATCTCAAAGCTGCCCAACTGTGAAATACTGGGCTGTGCAACCCAGGGACAGATTTGGCACAAAGCCCATCCCTGAGCTCCTCAGACTGCCAGCTCGACACAAACGTGCAGCCAATATATTTCATCGTAAAGTTTCTCCTACAAATCTTCTGCCATGCGCATTATGCTTTTCCTTTCCAGACCAAGGGGCACATCTGTTGTTTGACTGAATAGCAGTTTATTTTGAGTTACTTTCTCACCATCCCTGGCTAGGTTGACTGTTCCTAATGCAAGTGGAGCCAGCCACTGGAAGGTGAATGAGAGCCACTTCGGGTAACTCTCTCGTTATGAAGTATGCAGTATGTGGCAGAGGTTTGGTGCATGCAGAAGATCATGGGTGCCAGCAAATGCCCTACTACTCCAGCAGACAGTGTGTCAAGATTATACTACATTTTGCCATCGCAAGCCCACAATGTAGGAAACCTTTGGAGAATGACCAAAACCCCACTAACAAAGGGAACTGTCTAATGACATACACCATTACCATTGTCAAATGCGCAGGTAGGCTAGGAAGAATTATGCTGGGATACCAAAGGGCTAGACACAGATTTCCTAATGAATGTTCCAACATGCCTACTTTAGTAAGTGAAGTTTATCTGTACATTTTAATTTTGTGTACAGTTTAAAGACTACCAGTAGTATTGTATAGAATAGAGTTTTGCCAACAGGAAAAAGGTTCTGTGAAGCTTTAAAGTAATGATTGTTTAACCTCCCAGATGAACCCTCAAAGGAGTCGAGGATTTCTATTGTAAGTGTAACTTCAGATGTTATATTTACAATTCGCATAGGAAGTACTTAACTTCCTTTTGAGAGTGCCTTTTCAAAGCAGTTTCCCACACCCTAAAAATTAGAGTTAAGTTATTAGCTGATATGTTCAACAATGCCATATGGAAGCTAAAATAATATGATACTATAAAGGAGGAGTCCAACAGTCTTTACACTATGCCGTATTATCCATCATTATTAAATAAACTTAAAGGCAGAATTTTATTAAAATGATTTTTCTCTTAGGATAAGAAAAGCGTAGGCCTGATTTTACAAGTGCTCCCTACTGGTGGAAGAGATCACCTGGAAAATCCTGTCTATTGGGAAATTGCCCATGATTTCCCATCTATTAAAATCAACGGGTGGAATTTTACAGCCCCTCCTGCCAGTAGAATTTTCCAGTCCAGCCGAAGTCGAAGCCGCATTTTCCGGCCTCCCTCCCACCGCGACAGGCCATAAAATTCTACCCAATGGATGGTAAAGTGTGGTAATACATCAATGATTTTCTTGGTCTGCATGACTGAGAGGCAAATCTCCAAACTGCCTGGGCTCTATCCCTTGACCCAAACCCCTTCATCTCTCCATGCTCCTCTCCTCTAAGTCTCTCCTGAAACCACCTCCAACCCCTGCTCTTTCACTTGACTTTTGGGAAACTCTCCTAGAATCTCCCTCTTTTGTTTATAAACCAGCTATTTCTGATTATGCTTTTGTAAAGCATTTTCCACATTGAAGTGGTTGTATTCCTCTTACTGCATAGACAGTGCTTTAAATAGGAGCTAATTATTTCCTTTCCCTTTAATGTTCACAAGCAGATATGCACATTTTTACTTTTTCTGGAAGTTCAACAAGCACCAGACTGTTACTTAATACAAAACAAAAAACAAAAATACCTGGAAAACCTCAGCAGGTCTGGCAGCATCTGCGGAGAGGAACACAGTGAACGTTTCGATTCCGAATGACCCTTCAACAGAACTAAGCAAAAATAGAAGAGAGGTGAAATATAAGCTGGTTTAAGGGGGGGTGGGACAAGTAGAGTTGGATAAAGGGCCAGTGATAGGTGGAGATAACCAAAAGATGTCACAGACAAAAGGACAAAGAGGTGTTGAAGGTGGTGATGTTATCTAAGGAATGTGCTAATTAAGGGTAGAAAGTTTGACAAGAAAGATACAGATAGCCCTAGTGGGGGTGAGGTGGGGTGAAGGAATCAGTTGAAGGGTCATTCAGACTCAAAACGTTAACTGTGTTCCTCTCCGCAGATGCTGCCAGACCTGCTGAGTTTTTCCAGATATTTTTGTTTTTGTTTTGGATTTCCAGCATCCACAGTTTTTTGCTTTTATGTTACTTAATACAAATGAGTGGCAATCTGAAAGCACTTCACAGAACATTACTTAACTAGCTAAATAGCTACTTAAGCAATATAAATAGTGCAACATGAGCCAATCCAACTGTGGAATATACAACTTCTGGGCAATATCAAAGGAAAATCCATTCAGCACAAACTTAGATTCATTGACAATGGTATGCAGGTGATTGTTGATTGTGTGAGGGCAGAGAGAAATGTAGCATATGAGTATCCATACTAACTTAGCTGTAAAATGGCATCACACTGGGAGTCATTGTGAGATTCCACAGCTGGAGACATACCTGCAGGAAACTATTTGATTCAAAGAAAATGGCAAGAAAAGACAACTAATTTACAAAGGCAGCCATATACATAGGAAACAGTAAAGTGAGTCAGAATAAGTTACAGGTTGGAAAAGTTAATAAGCAAAATAGAACAGCTGGCATTGTGCAGCTGGTCAGCTATTGTGGTAGGAGGTAGATGAGAGTCTCCAGATACAGGTACATTAAGACATATCAATCAGGTGTAGGATAGCATGAGAATGGAATTTTATTTTTTGGATTGGATCAGGTCACTTAGAAATCAGTGGGAGGAGGCGAGGGGAGTGTGAAGGGAATGTGAAAGGAAAATAAAATTTCCTGTAATAAAAATCTAAAGGCAATAAGAAAGTGAAAAGCAAAAAACTGCGGATGCTGGAAATCCAAAACAAATACAAAAATACCTGGAAAAACTCAGCAGGTCTGACAGCATCAGTGGAGAGGAACACAGTTAATGTTTCGAGTCCGTATGACTCTTCAACAGAACTCAGGAAAAATAGAAAAGAGGTGAAATATAAGCTGGTTTAAGGAAGGGGTGGGTGGGACAAGTAGAGCTGGATAGAGGGCCAGTGATAGGTGGAGATAACCAAAAGATGTCACAGACAAAAGGACAAAGAGGTGTTGAAGCTGGTGATATTATCTAAGGAATGTGATAATAAAGGTACAGATAGCCCAAGTGGGGGTGGGGTGGGGGGAAGGGATTGAAATAGGCTAAAAGGCAAAGATAGAACAATGGATGGAAATACATTTAAAAATAATGGAAATAGGTGGGAAAAGAAAAATCTGTATAAATTATTGGAAAAAAGGGGGATCGGAAAGGGGGTGGGGATGGAGGAGAGTTCACGATCTAAAATTGTTAAACTCAATATTCAGTCCAGAAGGCTGTAAAGTGCCTAGTCAGAAGATGAGGTGCTGTTCCTTCAGTTTGCGTTGAGCTTCACTGGAACATTGCAGCAGCTCAATGCAAACTGGAGTTCAGTTGAAGGGTCATTCGGACTTGAAACGTTAACTGTCTTCCTCTCCCCAGATGCTGTCAGATCTGCTGAGTTTTTCCAGGTATTTTTGTTTTTGATCAGAAAGTGAAGGCTATCAAGGCAAGTCACCTGTGTGTGAGGAATGTTCAAAGAACAATAAATAGATTGTTACGATAAACATGTGCAGAATTGAGAGATGATCCACGTGTCTTCTGATGCAATGGTGTATTAGCTGGGGAGATCTTGTGGTGCAGTTGTAGTGTCCCTGCCTCTAGGCAGAAGCTCTGCGTTCAAGAACAAATCTGGGACTTGATGGCCTTGGAAGGTGAGTTGATAACATGGGCAAACAGGCTGATTATCAGCCTGTAAATCCTTCCAATATACCTGATGGCAGGTGGTAAGAATGGGAGAGTTTCCTGGTCAGTAATACTGCAGAAAACAATAGCAAGTCACTGCAGTACTTTGCTAAGCATAATCATGAACCAATCCAATGGAAGTCCATGGTCGCCAACACCCTCAGGTCATGGTACCTGAAGGAGGGGGATATATTAGCCAAGCGTACTCATGCATTAGCTCCACTTAGTCAAAATGTCTTTACATATTAACTTTATGCTCATCTTACATAATTAACAGTACAAACTACTACACAACTCTACCCAGTCTTGCAAAGGGCTAGCATGAACAATGAGGGAAGGCACTTTGTGAACTCCGCAATGAGTTTTCTGTTTGTGAGTTATTTTCATACCAGTCTCTTGAGCAATGCATGGAATAGGTTGTAGAACATTTGGCCTGGCAAGTTCTTTCCCGCTCTCTACAAGAACAATTTAGGTAGCCCCACTTCCCTGCCCTTCCCCCGCAACGCCCACCCCCCCCCGCCAACCCCGCCATGTTTACCAATCAGACATCACACTATCTCTTTCATCTGTGCGCCTGTATTATACGGAGAAGATAGTGAGTATCCTAACCCAACACAGGTGTCAGATAACCTTGCAAAGTGAATTTAACACAGATCCATTAATTAATTTGCTGCAATTGCAATACAATATAGGCAATGACAGTGAAACTGTCAGTGTTTGCTATCATTGCTCCCCTGAAACAGACAGTAACTTCCAGAACCTGCACTTGTGCAGTCAAATGCAGAAATCCTGAAGTCAGTGATTCTATTCTTTTCTATAGGGTGTACTTTTGAATTTCCCAATCTTTAGAGATCACTGATTTGACATTCCACTTTTACTTTTATGCTATTAATACCACTGTAAAAACCCTAGAAAAGGTTATGCTTAATTGAATGAGGTGTAGCTGGGTTTCTAATAATGTACTAAGTTTATAATTAATGCTGAACAACAGGGTGAATTTTACTGGGGCGGGGTGGGGGTGGGGGGAAGTGATGTATTGCTCGGCCTCCATGGGAAAAGTCAGTTGCAAACCGACTGACTTTAAAAAAGCCTTCCTGGCAGTGATAAAACACTGCAAGCAGCCTTAACAAGCTCAGTATGGGACTTCTACTCTAAGTGGATGGAAGTCCCGCCTTTATGAGCTGCCAGCCAATCTGATTGAAATTAGGCCCTTAATTGCCCCTTAAGGCAGTTGGGGGCCTCAATTGTCTTAAGGGCTGGTGGGTTCCATACCCACCAACCGTATTATGGGGAATGTGTTGGGGGTGGGTGGGAAGGCAGTGGGCTGGCATATTTTATGTGCCTCCTGCCAAAAACATGCCTGGCGAAGGGCTTTAAAATTGATCTGTGGCCCTGGTAAGCTAACTTTATATTTATGAAATGTCAAATTTCTCCATTATGATAGATAAAATCCTATAGATCTTAAAAAAATATTTTTGATTATTCTTTATAGTACTCCAGTTTCCACCATAGTGCCATGTGTATGTCCCAAACATTAATTCCATCTCTGTAAAATTTAATTAAAAGCCAAGTTCACTCTACTTCCTGGTTTGCGATCTGTGAGAATACTTCAATGCGATTGGCTGTTTCCCCTGCTGATGACATCATTGTTGCTGGTTCCCTGGAGATCCCTTTTACTTTGCGCCAGATTCAAACTAACTGCTGACCTCAAAATCTAGGCCAGCAAGTCAAGTAATAATCGCCTAGAAAGATGAAGTCAAGAAAAGCTGAAGAATGACTATAATTATTAACCTGTACCGTTAAAAATTGCAACAAGAGTTCTGTATATTTGACATGAAAGCAAAATACTGTGAATGTTGGAAATCTGAAATAAAAACAGAAAATACTGTAATTGCTCAGCAGTTCTGGCTGCATCTGTGGCAAGAGAAACCGAGTTAACCTTTCAGAAAGGTCACAAACCTGAAACATTCTGTTTCTTTCTCCACACAGATGGTATCAAACCTGCTGAATGTTTCCAGTATTTTTCTGTTTTTTTATCCTATATTTCAGATTCTGACTTTTGAAAGAAAAAACACAATTTATCTTGGATCGCTACAGGTATTAAACAGAGTTGAGTGGAACAGACAGCCTTTTGAAAATTAATAAAAATCAGGGCAAAAGATACAAAGCCAAAGTTTTCTCTATAATTGGGAAAAGGATATTTGACACAGATAAAAGATTTTCGGTGCATATCATCAAAACTCAATCTCATTGTATTTTGTGTATGTGTGTAGGACTCCTTAATAATTATACTAGGTCTCCTTAATAACTACAGCAGGACACCTTAATACTCAAATGTGGGATAAGGAGAGACCGTGTGGGGTTTTTGGGAAGACAGAAGCAGTAAAAGCTGCATGCAAATCAACAGGAAAAATGAAGTTTCTATCAGAAGAATGTGGAAAAGGCTGGAAAATAAGAGAAAATTCAAAAAATGGGTGAATTTCTCAGTAAAAATCATTAAAAACTGAAAACACAAAGCCCATTTTCAAGGTACAATGTCAGCTCTCAAAGACACACTCTGCAGGCAAGGTACTTGCAATCAACTAAGGTTATGTAAAAGACGTGAAAATGTGCTGTAAAATATGCAAAACAAAATGTATACTTGCCTACTGCATATGTTTCTTCCGCTTATAAACCATGTCTGGAGTCTGGAGTGGGAGTGGGACTTAGCAGGTCCACTCTCAGAACCTTCAAACTGATAATGGAGGCAATCAGCTGGGCGTCAGTGCAATTTGTAGGTTTTTTTAAATTCATTCACTGGATGAGGGCTTCGCTGGCTGGGCCAGCATTTATTGCCCATCCCTAGCTGCCCTTGAGAAGGTGGTGGTGAGCTTCCTTCTTGAACCACTGCAGTCCATGTGGTGTGGGTACACCCATACTGCTGTTAAGGAGAGAGTTCCAGGATTTTAACTCAGTGACAGTGAAGGAACAACAGTATAGCATACCTCCTAATGATTGAGAATAGACTGATGGGGCAGTACTTAGCATGCAAGTAGTCCTGTGTTGTAGTCCTGAGGTTGACACCTCATTTTTAGGTATGCCTAGTGAGTTGGAGATTTGAGGAGAGAGACAGAATTCTGGCTTGTTTACTTAAAAGTGCATGCCTTATCTATAGCATTTTTGCTGATGTGAAGCAATGACTTAATGGCTGTAAAAATTGGCTCTGTAGTGCCATTGATTTCAGCATTATGGGAGGTAAGAGATGAAAAAATGGCAGGGGGTCTCCCCCTGGGGACTTCCAGCTTTAATTGCCATGCTTTGAAAGGCAATAGCACAGGCATCCTGTGCATGCATTCAGAGTGGGCAGATCGTAATGCCAGGCAGCATCTAATGCTGATTTGGCACATTTGCAGATGCTGTTAATGCCCTCTCTTAATCACACAACTGAATATGCATTCAGCTGCATGACAGACCTCAGAGTAGCTCTATATTTAAAGAGATCACCATCCAGCTGTCAGGTGCTTTTGACTTTTATTTGCTGGTGCAAAGCTGTGGAAGTTAGTGTGTCCTGTGTTGTTGGAGGAGTTGACAGAAGTTCAGTCAGAAAGGCGTGGTGCTCTATTCTGTTCTACACACGGGGAATGACACCCCTTAACCATCTGAACACACGTAGTCAGTACTTCTACAATGATGGTCATGCTGCAACTAGGAATGTCAAGGAGTAGACTGTCACTATCTGGAAGCAATGGTTTCACAACATGGGCTGCTGGGGGGATGCCTTTAGTAGCCCAAGAGTGTAAACCCCAATTTGTGATCGACTGTTGTGTCCTCCACAAACCAGCCATCATAAGGGTGCAGGCCTTTGGTGACCATTTCAGGAGGAGAAGGAGGAAGGGGAGGAGAAAGATGGGGGAGGGAGAAGGCACTTGGGGCATCAGCACTCTGGACAGACTACCCATGAGTCTCTCATCAGACTCTGGTTCCCCTCAAAAATATCACCAATGTTACTCCCTCCTACTAAGTGCCATCTTGTCAAAAGAGAGGGAAGACTGTCAGTGAGTATGTGGCAATGTTTTTGTGTCTCTCATAGCTGGATTGCTGGCAGTGTGTGGAAGCAGTTTGATGTGATTGTGAGGATTGTAGCAGTGGTAAGTGTATGAGGATCATTTGATTGCTAGGCATGTCCTTATTACTAGAGATTGCTGATGGGTTAATGATGGGAATATGGGGAATTAAGCAGCATGTGTGAGATTGGTGGTGGAGTTGATATGAATGGCATTTGAAGATGCATTCACTGACCTTGATCCCTTGTGTGAGGTCACTGAACTTTATCTGGCACTGTATCCAGGTCCTCGAGGCCAGACTCCTGATATTGGCCTCCATGGTTATCAGCTCCCATTTCATTTCATGTGTAAGCCTGGAAAGCCTCCTGGTCCACTCTGGAAAGGTGACCTTTTTTCCACCTCATGCATAGAGCCACCAGTCCTCTACCTAAGGACCTAGGTGCCCTCACTCTATCCTGCTGCTCCATTGCTTTAGTTTCTTTCTATTCAAGAGGCTCTTTGCCAGCCATTTCCAGTACCTGCTGCAGTCAGAATGCATCTTATTTTTAAGATGTGCAGACCAGCTTTAATTGGTCCTAGCCTTGCACAAACCTAGGCCTGCAACTACCTGGCAGCATGCTTAGCGCTGGGCTTCACACCATTTGGTCTTGTGGGAGAAAGGTTAGCTGCTGCTGAGTGAAATCAACAATCAATTACCACAGTTTCTGTTGAGTTATTTTGTGATTCTGACCTCAATGAAATGGAGGGTACTTGAGGAGAACAAATAGATGTAACAGATGTTTGATTCTTTTTAGAACCCAGCGGAAACTGAGGTTTTTTGCAGTTGCTATCAAGTTTTTGCATGTAGGGTGTTCTACTGTGCAGATTGTTAACAAGCAGATTGTGTCTCATTCCAAGACATTCCTCAATACCTTTCACAGTCATAAATAGTTTTGTCACACATTACTGGCCTCTGAAGTTGAAGTAATTCTGTTACTTGCTGTTGGATGGTAGTTTTGGACATCCTGCTGTGGCACTAAATCTCCATGGCCCTATTCTGCTGCCAATTGACCATGTGTCTAACAAAGTGAAACTTAACAAATGAATCTATGCAGAGGTCTGGACTAAAACAATTGAATTTTTCCGAGCCATCTCCCTTATTCCCTTACCGCGCTACCTCTTGGACTTTTCCTAATTTTCACTCCTTATTGCCACCCTTAAAAAGAGTGATCTTAACATGATGTGAGCTGGAAGACAAGCCTTTGTATCTAATAGACAAATGGTAGATAGTTTTGTATATGTAGCACAGGAAAGGAGTGACAATAATGTCTGTTATTTGACTTGTCTACAGCAATCTTGTTTAGCAGTAAAAAGTATGTCTGATAGGGTTATATTTAAAGGCACTACTATGCACTTTCCAATTATCACAATTCACAGCTCACGGGTGCTTCATAGAGCACAGAGCTCTCGGTACCTTAGGATGAGAGGATGAGTTGGATGCAACAACAACACAATGCTACTTTATGGACATGTCCTCTCCCTACAGCACACAGCTCATGCCAAGGATACCTATATCCTTGAGAATGACCTCAATCAGAGGATCAATTACCAGAACAACTAGGAGGTGCAACAGCAATTTGATAAGGTGCTTTTCTCAAAGTAAAATAATCAATTCTTTTCTTATGGTGCAATTATATGACATTTAAACCTGATGTATAATATCTGCACTGCAACAGCAAGATTTACTAAGCTGCATAGGATGTCAATGACATAGATTAAATTTATTTGTTTCAAAGGTATTCTAAAGGATTATATTTTTTCCTATTTACAGTACAAACCCCTCTGTATCAGCAATGGTTAACTGAAACATCCAATTAGTGAGGTTATTTTTAAATAAAATTATTGTATTAAACTATTTTATTGTATAAAACATATACATGGCTCCAAAATTGCAGCTTGACTAATGTGATCAGCTACTTGATCATTTACATCAAACGCACAAAAAGTTAGATCAAAATTTGTTGCTCAGGTTTTATAGTGAAATGTAATTCTCAAAAGGATTACTTAAGTAAGATGAAAGAAAAGACAGATCAACCTCTCTCTTCTGACAACATGTCTACATCGAGATTTTAACTTGCCTTTTCTCTTTTCAGATGTGAATGGACAGTTTTTATTTTAGATTTCCATTTGCAGCTTTTTAATTTTCTGTTCTTTGTAATTATATCTCCAATTTAACTTGCTAATAGTTTTAAGTAAAATGAAAAAGCAGAAAACTGTAATACTGGAACAGCAGTGCAAAATGTTCGGAGAACAAAGTTATTATTTCAGTTAATGAAAACATAACTTGGTTAGTACATCGAAACAAGTGTTCCCAAAGGTGATCTCATTAAGAAGAATACACTGCATTATGTGGTTAGTGTGTATTGTAATGTTTTTGTAATGTTTCACTGAATCTCAGGGGGATAATTAATGTTTCACTGCATGAACTTTTTAAAAGCATTATGAATCATATTTATGCCTAGTCTTGAAAGATTCCTCCCTTCCGTGTTTGGATTATTCCGGAACCAGCTGGCATTAGGTTTATATGTATAGTCTTTCTGAGCAGGAGGTTACTTGAGACTGTTGGTTTAGGCATGCCTCAAAATGCTGATAGAATCTTCTCTTGTCATCAAATGTTACTATATATTGGGCAAAACGGAGTTACTGATTTGTAACATGTTCAAAATTAAATTTGATAGTTTACTTGAGTTATTCATTTTGGTTTTAATGTCTGAGTTAGATAAAAGAATAAAAGCAATGCATTAATTTTAAAGAAAATGGAAGTAATATTAATTTCAAGGTTTCTAAGTATTTAGTTTATTGGTTAGTTGAGAAATAATATAAACTATCTTCATTAAAATAGAAAAATCTCACACTGGTAGATAATTCTGATATTACAAGGTGAACAAAAAACTACCACCATGAGCATTTGGACTAGACTATTATTCTAGTCAGCTACAAAAGGGAAGCCTAGGCTTGAAAAAGAGCAACTTTCACAAGAAAATACATAAGCTTAGTAAGACTGGTGTTGTGTTGCTTAGATTTTAGTGCTAGAAATTTCAATATTTAAGCATTTGTTGAAGCTGTCCACTGAAGGATATCAGGTCAGAGTACACAGTTCCTTAGACTTCAAAGGGAGCACAGATGCATTCTCGCTAACCAGGCTGCACACTTACTATTAAATTTCCAGAGACAATATGCATGTTTATCACCTGATCATATGGGAATTGTCACAGTAGACTGTCAGACGTTACATAAGAACAAAAGAAATGGGAGCAGGAATAGGCCATTCAGCCCTTTGAGTCTGCTCCACCATTCAATATGATCTCGGCTGATTTTCTACCTAAATGTTACCTTCCTGAAGTATCACCATATCTCTTAATTCTCTTAGTATGCAAAAATCTATTATATCTGTCTTGAATATACTTAACAACTGAGTATCCGCAGCCCTCTTAGATAGAGAATTCCAAAGATCCAAACCCGTTGAATGAAGTAGTTTAGTCTCATCCCAGTTCTAAACGGCTGACCCCCTATTCTGAGACTGTGACCTCTACTTCTAGACTCCCCAGTCAGGGAAAACATCCTCCCAAGCTACTTAAAAATTTTATACGTTTCAATGAGATCACCTCTCACTCTTCCAAACACCAGAGAGTATGGGCCTGGTCTTCTTAATTTCTTCGCATTCTACAATCCCTTCATTCCAGGAATCAGCCTGGCAAACCTTTGTTGCACTCCCTCCAAAGCAAGTAAATCCTTCTATCCATTGAGTCCCCCTTATCCACCCTTCTAATTAGATCCACAAAAACTCTAATAAATTTGTCAAACATGATTGCCCTTTCAGAAGTCGATGTTGACTCTGCCTAATCATAATATTATTTTCCAAGTACCCTGTCACCACACCCCTTATGACAAATTCTAGCAATTTCCCTAATACTGAAGTCAGGCTAAATGGCCTATTGTTCCCTATTTTCTCTTTCCTTCCTTTCTAGAAAAGTGGAGCTACATTTGCTACCTTCTAATCCATGGGGACTGTTTCAGAATCTAGGGAATTCTGGATGTTTAAAACCAATACATCAACAATGTTTTTGTAGTTAGTTTCTTTAAAACCGTAAGGCACCAGCCATCAGCTTCAATGGATTTGTCAGCTTTGTGTTCCATTAATTTCTATGGTATTATTTCTTTACTAATAATAATCTCCTTAAGTTTCTCATTCTGAATAGACCCTTGGTTCATGACTATTTCAGGAATGTTATTTGCATCTTCTACTGTGAAGACAGCTATGCAGTATTTGATTATGTCTCTGCTATTTCCTTATTCCCATTGTGATTTCTCCTGTCCCTGTCTCTAATGGGCCCCTGTTTACTTTTGCTAGCCTGTTCCTACTTAAATACTTATAGAAGCTTTTAAAAGATATTTTTATATATTTTCCTAGTTTACTTTCATATTCTTTTTTCTGTTCCTAATCAATTACTTAGTCATCCTTTACTGATGGCTAAAATCCTCCCTATCCTCAGGCCTGCTACTCATTTTAGCAGCTTTATAAGCCTCTGCCTTCATCCTAATACTATGTTTAACTTGTTAGCCACAGTTATACTATTTTTCTCATGGGGCATTTATTCTTCAAGGAATGGAGCCAGGTGAAGACTCTGCCACCAAGGTCAGGTCAAAGGAGAGGGAGGATGCACAGAAGGGCACAAAAAGAGTTAAAGGAAATTAGAAACATAGAAACTAGGAGCAGGAATAGGCCATTCGGCTCTTCGAGCCTGCTCCACCATTCAATATGATCATGGCAGATCCTCTATCTCAATGCCATATTCTCGCTTTCTCTCCATACCCCTTGATGTCCCTAATATCCAAACATTTATCAATTTCTTTCTTGAATATACTCAGTGACCCAGCCTCCACAGCCTTCTGTGGTAGAGAATTCCATAGGTTGATCATCCTCCGAATGAAGAAATTTTTCCTCATCTCAAATCTGAATGGCCTGCCCCATATCCTGAGACTGTGGCCCCTGGTTCTATACTCCCCAAGCAGGGGAGACATGCTCCCTGCATCCAGTCTGTCTAGCCCTGTTAGAATTTTATACGTTTCAATTAGATCCCCTCTCATTCTTCTAAACTCTAGTGAATACAGGCCAGTCAAACCAATCTCCCCTCATATGACAGTGCTGCCATTGAAGATGGATTTATATTCAAGAACAAGGATTTAGAATTAAATGGTTTGGGTGGCATGCAGTCAGCGTAGATCAGTGAAGACATTAGGATGAGCAGGACTTAGTATGGCTGGGTTTTGGATGGTAGAGGATGCGAGGCAGCAAGGAAAGCATTAAAATAGCTAACTTTGGAGGTGAGAGGGCGCATTAAAAGGTTTCAGTGGCTGAGGAATGGAGATAGGATTGGATCTGGGCACTGCTGCAGAGGTATAAGTAAGAAATCTGGAGATGGACAGATTGTGAGTTTTAAAGGCCAGTTCAGGATTGAATGCAAAGCGTGGTTTCTACTGAAAGAATGATGAGAAAGATGGTGGAGTCAATGGCAAGAGTTTTGACAAGGGGCGAAGACAATGGCTTCAACCTTGCCTTATGTTGTAACTCATCCAGCACTTGATGTTGGACAAACAATCTGATTGCATAGAGGCTGTAAAGAGGACATGGGAAGTGGTGGCGAGTTAGTGGTGAGTATCATTGGTGTATATGTGAAAGCTGACCTGATGCTAATGAATGGTATCACGGAGGAACGACATGTACATAATGGAGAGAATGATGCTAAGAATGGTGCCTTGTGGAACCTGAAAGGTGATTGCTTGGGGAAGGAAGAGATTGCCAGGCTCAAGCACATTTTCCCAATGAAGCTGCCAAGTCCATTCCATAATTGGATTAATAATCACAACTAAACTGCTTGGACAAAAACAGAATTACCTGGAAAAACTCAGCAGGTCTGGCAGCATCGGCGGAGAAGAAAAGAGTTGACGTTTCGAGTCCTCATGACCCTTCGACAGAACTTGCGTTCGAGTCCAAGAAAGAGTTGAAATATAAGCTGGTTTAAGGTGTGTGTGTGGGGGGCGGAGAGATAGAGAGACAAAGAGGTGGAGGGGGTGGGGGGTGTGGTTGTAGGGACAAACAAGCAGTGATAGAAGCAGATCATCAAAAGATGTCAATGACAATAGTACAATAGAACACATAGGTGTTAAAATTAAAGTTGGTGATATTATCTAAACGAATGTGCTAATTAAGAATGGATGGTAGGGCACTCAAGGTATAGCTCTAGTGGGGGTTTTTTTTTTATATAATGGAAATAGGTGGGAAAAGGAAAATCTTTATAATTTATTGGAAAAAAAAGGGAAGGGGGAACCAGAAAGGGGGTGGGGATGGGGGAGGGAGCTTACGACCTAAAGTTGTTGAATTCAATATTCAGTCCGGAAGGCTGTAAAGTCCCTAGTCGGAAGATGAGGTGTTGTTCCTCCAGTTTGCGTTGGGCTTCACTGGAACAATGCAGCAAGCCAAGGACAGACATGTGGGCAAGAGAGCAGGGTGGAGTGTTGAAATGGCAAGCGACAGGGAGGTTTGGGTCATTCTTGCGGACAGACTGCAGGTGTTCTGCAAAGCGGTCGCCCAGTTTACGTTTGGTCTCTCCAATGTAGAGGACTGCTTGGACATGTTTTTAATCAACTTCTTCACTCTAAGGGATTCAATGAATATTCGCCACTATGGATTGTGTTTTCCTACATCCAGTTATTTTAGTACCAAAGGTAACAATGAATAAATTTTGGATTCCTGCCTTTGGAATGATAAGCTTATTGAAAAGTGAGTATAAAGACTGTTATTTTGATGGTACAGGCCTTGTAACAAGGCCATTATTGATGAATTTATGTAGCATTCTACAGCTGCACAGTCAAATTGAAAAGAAACTATTTTCTTGAGGCTAAAGCTGGAGTTAGTGAGCTGAATAGGTTACACAATTGAAGGGGGAAGGGGGTTTCAGCAGAAAGATTCTAATTGTGCTGCTGAATACGCTATGGCTTCACTTGCGCTGCAGACAGAGTCTTACCATATAACATTCATTTATACAATTCACCCTCAGGTTGTACATACATCATTTCTTTCATGCATCGCAATTTTGAAATATTTTGCTATTTGTTTTATTGCTCTGTTTTGCTTTTGTTGATAAAGGCTCTAATGTCCACACTGCAGTTTGTTCATTGTTAATTACATAATTTTTGAGTTATAAAGGAATATATTTATCCTGATATTCTTGGCTCCTATGAAGAGAAAATAGATTGCAAAGGCTTTAATATAGTCTTGTTTCATATTATACATGTCCTAAGGATGAAAGTGTTAAAACATTATTTAAAACAAAATCTTTGAAGATATTAAGGAGATGCTTTCAATACATGAGAAAACGTTGACATATCGTAGAATACAATCATATTGGTGACAACACAGATGGCTAAAGAAACTGCATATCATGTACTAAGCATTTAAATTTGACCATTCACCATGTTTTTAGAGTAATTAAACTATTTTCCCATGGTAAATGGTAGATTTAAGCCTTTCTCTGCTAATATACGCTGTTTTTACTATCCATCAGATGTGAACTTGGCTAGAGTTTTAAAAGATAAATAACATACATTTTTTTGGTGAACTAATCCAACAGTACAAAGTTAAACTACAGGCTATTTTAAAAAAGTTAACTGTTTTGTATTTTACTTTCCAAAACTGCTACCACATTTTTACTTGAGGAATGTCACACATGGAGAGAAACGAATAATGAAAATGGCACACATTAACAGAGAGCAGCTCACTCAACCAATGGCCAGTGATTACCAGAAGTAAAAATATTTGGGGTATTTGTGTGAAGATAAATAATACATTTATTTAAAGTGACAACTAAATTTTCTCATGGAAATCATTTTCTGTTATAAAGTGCAGCAGTTTTCTGTGATTAAATTGTTTCATTTCGGTGGCCACTCATAGATTATAAATCTTGCATATCTCAGGTCACTGGATGAACCCTTGTTTTAGAACACAGGCGGTCAACGGGTACCCAAGCCACCCATTAGGAACGTTTTGCTGTATAAAAGTTGCCAGGGAGAGTCACTGGTTGCTGCACATGTCTCTGTGTGAGAGTCCTTTAGCTTGGCTCCTATACACTAAGTGAAATTGGCCACGTCCCAGAAGGGAAATTATGGGTACTAATTCATTTTCTAACTCTCCTTTATTTCTTTTGAAGAATATTTTCCCTATGTGGGTTATAAACTATTTTAAAGAAAAGCTTTAGGTAAAATATTTGTTTTTTTCATTTGGGCAAGCCATTCTTTCTGTGAGTTCAACTTATTGGCTTGTGTTCATTGAACAGAAATCTCAGTCAGTACTTTTCTTTATTAAGTACCTTGTCAAAAAGTAGACTTATCATGGGTCAGCGTGGAACTGCTGAAAAAAACTATGGGGGGGTTCAGTACTTGGCTGAAATAGCTTACAGGGGTGTTAAATATGCTTTCAGCTGCCTTGAAATAGGGAAGAAATAAAATCATCCAATGTTCTTATTCTTGATTGCTGGCCAATGATAACTGCCAAAAAATTTATGTATATCAGAAAAAGGACGTCACTGAGATTGGCTGTGATGTTCACCATGATTAGCACGCTGACAGAATGTCTAGGCTTAGCCATAAAAAAATGGATATTTGGGTAAAGTACAAAAAGGCAGCGTGTGCACATGATACTGTGCCATGAGTTAGTGCTTTCAAGAGAGGAAATGTAAAACTGAAAAAGGAGACTGCTTCAAACTACTTCTAGGAATGGGTCCCAGAGTTATTGGCCTCAGAAAGCTGAGTTTTTAAAATTCATTCATGGGATGTGGGTGTCACTGGCTGGGCTAGCATTTATTGCCCTTGTTTAGGGTGCATTTTGAGAGCCAGCCACATTACAGTGGGGTCTGGAGTCACACATAGGCCAGACCAGATAAGGACAACAGTAGCTATAAGGCATGTTCCCACTACAAAGAAGAACAATTAACAATGGTTTCATGGTCATCATCAGACTTTTAATTCCAGATTTTTATTGAATTCAAATCTGCCATGGTGGGATTTGAACATAGGTCCCCAGGGCATTTACCTGCAGGGTGGGGGTGTCTCTAGATTACCAGTCTAGTGACAATACCACTATGCCACCACCTCCCCTAAGAGAGCAGGCCAGTTTCCAGCAATAGAACAGTTCCTAGGATAATAGGGGTTGAGTTGCCTGTGTAGCTAACAAGAAGGCGGAGCACAATAAACAGAGTAATGACTTATGAATAACACGATGACTATCATAGATTGGAGACATAAAGTGAAAAAGAAGAATAGGAGAGAACGTCAAACATTTTCAGCCATTATGCTATCAGGAACTGTCAAAATGTGCATTCTACTGCACTTGTTCTTATATCATGTTAATTATGTTTTCACTACTAATGGGGAATAAGCCAGAAAATTGAAAAAAACATGCCATTCAAGAGAGCCGTCCTATTCATAGAAACACTGCTCTGGTGTGTGTACAATTCTTGACATTTGTTTCTAGAGTTCAGCAGGTGAAGCCACAGCCAAAGCTGAAGGATTTACAATTAGGAAATTAGATTTCAAGCTTGGAAAAATATATGGGCAACTATTGAAACTTTCTAGCCATAATGCGTCTTCCGACTACAAGAAATGTTTCAGGAAATATTGGATTTACTTGTGTGGTGTTACTTTAAACGTTAGGGGTGAAAAATTTGTTTCCTCCCATTTACAGGTGTGGGGTTCATTATTTGCAGCCTGCCCATGCCCAGTCCCATGGAGACAGACAGCAAACAAACTTCGAGCTGCCTCCTCATTTCAATGGTTGTGGTGTTCAGCTGAGCAGGATCTGTGCTGCTGGCTATCTGAATACTCACCAGGCGGCCTAACAGCATGCATGGCTAGGAAGGTGTAGCCTCAATCATTGAGAGTTAGCAGCTTTCCACCAGCCGTGCTGCAGCCACTGGAGTAGTCCTATGTAAGAGCACCAGGCCAGGCAAAGGCACCTGCTAAGATCAAAGCGAACTACTGAAGATGCTGGAAATTTGGAATAAAAAGAAAAAAATGTTGGAAAAACTCAGCGGGTCTGGCAGCATCTGTGGAGAAACAAAGTTAACGTTTTGTGTCCTTTTGAACCTTCTCCAGTGCTCTGAAGAAGAGTCATACAGGCTCGAAACGTTAACTCTGTTTCTCTCTCCACAGATGCTGCCAGACCCGTTGAGTTTTTCCAACATGTTTTGTTTTTATTTAAGGCACCTGCTGGACAGGCACGAAAAGAATGCATAAAAGTTAATAGTTCATTCCTGTTTGTATAACTGTGTTTTGGATTACGATGTTATTGAAAATGGCTTCTATTGGAGGATCTAGCTATGATGGGGTGTCCCATATGACATGTGGAGCCATGTTGGTGAAAGGATTTTCTTCTAAGAAAAGTGAGGTCTTTCAGACAGTCTGTCTGGATCGAAAGAACCCCTGCATCCTCCCTGCCTCCTCCTTCTCCTCTTCCTCGTCCTCCTCTTGGCAATGGCTCTGCCTTCATGATGCCGAGGCTGTGGAGGATGCAGCAGACCATCACAAATTTGGAGACACGGTGCAGCCTATACGGAAGGGCTCCCCCTAGGTGGTCAAGATAGTATTTCTTTAGCATATTGATGGTCTTCTCCACAAGGTTTCTGTTTGCTGAATGGCTTTCATTATACATCCATTGACTTCACCTGGTTGGACTGTGGAAAGGGGCCATCAGCAAGGTGTAGCAGGGGTATCCATTGTCTCCTAGCAACAAGCCTTTGTTCTTTCTTGGAGGTCCAAAGATGACAGGAAAAGCAGACTGCCTCCTACTGCCAGGATAGCGAGCGTTCACTGGCACTATGGTTTGTGCATGGTCACACAACAGTTGTGCATTAATGGAATGGTAGCCCTTGTGGTTAATGTTCCCCTGTGGGGTCCTCAGTGCCACATCTGTGTAGTCAGTGGCTCCCTGCACCATCAGGAATCCCGATACCTTGACAATGACAGGAGCCCTCTCATCCCTGCTTAGAGAAAATGCAATCAACTCTCTTTGCCTATAGGCCCTCTGCTACCTCCCGAATGCAGCGATAGATAATGTACTGGGTGTTACACAGTGCTCCAGAGGTCTGAAGGCAGAAAATGCACTGCTGGCCACTTCTGGCATGGCACCTCTTGCTGGGAAGGCACTACTGTGGGTGCGCCATGTGTGAGTCAGAATTGATCCAGTCATATAGAGGTTTAATGCGACCTTTATGGTTACTGGCTGCTCTGTCCTCGCCATGATGTGAAGCTGTAGTTTCAGTTGAAGGAGGGGGCATAGTTCAGCGACCATGTCCTTGTTGAATCACTCACATCAGGCATTGCTCCTGAGTGAGATGGAGGTATGAGAAGTGCTCTCTGAAAACCTGTGTTGGATAGGGCCTTCTATGGACAGCTTCCTCCCCGCTCTGTGCAGAGCTTGCCCTCTCTGCAGCTACTGCCCCTTTTCTTAGACATGTTGCAGACTCACAGGCACTTCATTATAGACTCCGCATCTCTTGGTTTGTACACATGACCAATTTCCCTGCCTTCCCTGAATGGATGCACCAGCTCACCAACAGCCTTCCAAAAACAAGCCACAATATTTCTGCAAACTTCTCTGTAGCAAAAGGAAGTCATAAGCACCTTATCTCTAAGGTGGATGGCATGCCTGTTAAACAGCGCTGGTGTGGGAAGTCCCTCATGCAGTTGGACACAAGTTCAGCTGGGTGTGATTAGGACAGGTGTTCACTGAAGCTGTGCACTCAAAGTTATGAAAACGTGCATTAAATCAGCCGGAATGGCTAACTAACATGTCCTGACAATTCTGACTCACACGTGGCACACCCACGGTAGTGCCTGCCCAGCAAGAGGTGTCATGCCAGAAGTGGCCAGCAGTGCATTTTCTGCCTTCAGACCTCTGGAGCACTGGCACTGGTGGCACTACGGAACCAAGTTTCACAGCGTGCCCCTTTTGTACAAAACTCAATGAAACAACACATTATCATCAAACAGGAAGTATTAAGGTCACCAGTGTATTCACACCACCTACAAAATGTGCTAAATGTAGTGTAATGTGGCAAGGATGAGACAACAGATAGAAGCAGATGTATCCTTTAGATGCTGAAACTGTCATTTTATCCAAGTGGAGTGGAATGCCTGAGGTGGCGGCTGTGGCTAAGGGCGGTGTGTCCACAAGGCGCTGAAGCAGTCGCTGACCAAAGTCACTAAGAAATGGAGGAAATCTCACAAGCAGAGCTATTCCACTTGCGTGTACAGGGTGCTGACCCAGGTTCCCCCTTCCACCAGGATCTCGTCCAAGGCCATGAGTGTTATGAATTCTTTCGTCGTCGACATTTTCAAGCGCATCACCTCCAAGGCTTCGCACCTCATTCACTACAACAAGTGCCACACCATCTCAGCCAGGGAGATCCAGAGTGCCCCATGCTACCAGGGGAACTCCGAAGGCTCCAAAACAGTCACCAAATACACCAGCTCCGTCGATCATTCCAAAGATTATAAAACTCAAGGTTCATTCACTTGATCTTCAAATAAATAGAATAAGCAGATGTTAAAATATAGCAATTTCTATTTCAGAGAGATTGAAAGGTTAATGGTAAAGTTAATTCTCATTGTTATGATGGTAAAACATTTTAACTTGTGCAGTTATAGCTGCTGTGTTACAAACTGTAACTCCCAATGCTCTCTCCAGACTCACTCCTTCTCATAGATTGAGGCGAATGCAACTCCAGAAAAGGAGGGTAAAAGAAGTACTTTGCTGTGTTACAGGTGTTGCACAATTCCACTTATGGCAGTGTTCAGATGCATCCATTAAAAATTGGACTCAGTTAAAACCCTTGAGGAAATAAGTCTTTCTGGTAGTTCTTTCTTGAAGCTAAGTAATCAGTAAGGGATATATGTTGGTGCCTCAGTTACTTCGGAAAGAAATACTGGAAGGTACTTGCCTGTCTTAAGTGGCAGCTGTAACTTGAAAATTTACTGCAAGTGGATAAATTTGACTTCACTGCTTGCTTCTTTTCTTTGTAGGATGTGATCAGCAAATGTTACATTTTCAGTAAGTATTTTGTGATATTGTTGATATGACTAAGACAGGGACTATGCTAAACAAACAAATTGCTAACAACAGATCAAAAGAAAAATTCAAAGACTTTTGCGAGTAGTTCTCAGAAAATATCTCAGAAATAGGAATATTTCTCAGCAGCTTCAGCTGTGAAATATTTCCAAGGGAAGATCTGAATGACCACAGTGTTACTGAGAAAGTTGCTTCATAAAATAAAAATCCCCAATATTTTCCAGAATTGTACACCTCCCTAATTCAGATTTTTTTTTTCAAATTTCAGCTTTTATTGGTACTGTGGTGTCACAGCAATTGTGAAGTGATGCAACATGAATATTACGCTCGGGAATGCTCATGCAGCGAGTTCTTAATCAATCCTGATTAATTATGTAGGGCCAGGGATGGCAGGGAAATCGTTGAAGCCATTGGAAGAAAAAGCAGACAGTGAGTCACCCCAGACTGAAAATTCAACCGGTGCCAGAATCCTGTGTAAAATGAATGTTGCAATCACAACTTGCGGTCAAAGATGTCAGCCTGAGTCCTGACCAAAACTGGGTCTAGGCAACACCAATTTGCCATCCTGGACCACTCGCCAGCTGGGGCCTGACCAATTCTGGCTCAGACTTTGAGCTGACCTGTGGGCAGCCCCTGTGCCGGGGAGAGGGGGGTGGTGGGTTGGTGGGTGGGGGTGGTGATGAAGGGGAGGGGGTGGGGTCTAGGTTGGATACAGCCTGCAGGGAGGTCCTGTGAGGGAGGGACAGGAGGTGAAGTGGAGTGTTTGGGGCTGTCTCCAGTCTATTTGTGAAAGCAGATGGAGCGATCATTTTCGTTCTAACTCCACAAACATGAAACTATTAAGAACCTACCAACTGGCAATGATTGCAATTAGTTCCAAGAGTAAAATTTTGACTCTACAAATTACTTGTTTAAAGTATGTTCAAATGCTATATTTTGTAAGTTGCAAACACTTTCTGTTATTTATTGCTATCCTGTTGTGATCATTATTGAGTATTTGCTGAGGCAGCCATTTTATCATTGGTGTCTCAGTTGCTTTACACCACACTGTTCATTCAATACCCGTTTCCTTTTCCTTGCTGACTCACACTGAAAGTAAGTAAATAAACACAGTGTTATGGTAGTACAGTGTGTGGCTTATTTACATCAGAGTGGCCACAGCTCCTTGCCAATGATTCCTCTCATAATGCACTCTCATGTTGACCCATGCCAAGTGGGGGAGTTGTGAGGTGGTATAGAGGCATTGGAAGGAGCAGTGCTTCAGAGATTGAGTAGGCCATGATGTACCTCTCAGGATCTGATTACTAAGCCATAGTGACCAGGGTTTGGAGTTTCCTAAGGTGCATTTGCACTGCAGCTACCAGTCTAAGATTACACTTTGGGTTCCAGCCAGGCAGAAGCCTGTTTACATTGCTTGGCTCCTGCCTGGCTGGAACTTTAACTGTCCTGTTTGATAGACGGGTCTGCACTTGCCTGGATACTTGCATGGGGCACAGCCGTCTCCCAAGAATGACAAGTGCAATTATTTAGAGAACGGGAAGGTGCGGGTCGATTGTTGGGGTGGGGGGCTGGTGAGGGGGTAGAACTGGGTAGAGCTGCATGGTTGGAGGAGAGGTGTTGGCTTCTCTGAAAACTAAACATTTAAATTAAAGTTGAATACGCTTATAAAATGTATGGGGGATCTAAACGCTCTGTAATGTTTGACACTGCACTGATTTACATTCCACGTGGAGTCAAGCCAAAGCGATATGGGTCTATTCCATCCAGCTAGTGCCACATTGCTCTGCTGTCAATGGCTGTACTTGCCTTTTGCAGCTTCAGACAAAGGAACCTAGGAATCCACCTAACTCTTCACACACTGACAATTACACACACTCAGCGTTCTTACCCTAGGGTCAGCTACTTATGCCAACAGAAATTATTTGTTGCAATCACAGGTTCCCTTGCGCGCTCTCTCTCTCTCTCATTTCCATGGTGTTAATATTCTTGCAACCCCATCACAAGCCTATGGTGCTGAGTTAACCTAACCAAATAGCTGATTGCACTGATTGATGTGCATATCGGCCACTCAGAGCATTTGTTCTGAAATTCCATCCTGACTGGAAAGTCCCGCATCCAATGGGAACATACTATGGAGGTCAGCTATTAGGTTAATGCGGTGGATGCTGGCTGAATGGAAAATATCCGAGCCCACAGATAGGTCTGTGATTAAGATTGTGGATTGCAGAGATAGTACATGATTCTGGGTTTATTTTTATGTGGTTGCTTCTGACTGGCTTGGGGCCAATCTAGTGTCAGTTTTAGTTGAAATTATTTTGCATTGATGTTAAATCTGCAGTAGTGGAAGTGCCCCCAGAAGGCATTGTCTCATACTGACGCTGCAATTACAGCAGAGGTACAGCTTGAATTCGGTGACAGGGCCCAACTTGACACTATGACAAAGTGGAGTGAGACTTCTTGTGGAGGAAATCTTACTCCGCTTCACCTTGGAGTCAAATTGGACTTTCACATCTGGTATGCTTCCTATGTTTAGCATCAGTGCAAAACAATTTGAGTTTTGTACATTGCTGATCTTGTGGAATGTGAACATGTTGTGAAATTTTTTATTTGTTTGCAGTCAAACTGCTGAACGCAGGACAAGGTGGATGCATCAAGACTGTTTCAAAGGTCAAAACAATGTATTAACCCCTTGCAACCCGCCATCCCTAGTCAATGATTATAATAAAATGATTTGCTATTCTATTACAATGCACAAGGGGATACTATCTGTAATATTTATGTGAAACAGAACATGATTAAATCTATGCATTGACAAAGGCAGTCTCCATGCACCAAGTTATTGGATGTAAAATTGGCCTTCAGTAGCGTGAAATGTGTCTTGAGCAAATCAGCAAACCTTATTATACCACAGTCCATGTTCTTTTCCAATGGCTTCATCAGGAAAGAAAGTTGGCCATCATGCAAATGGGCTGCCTACTCAAAAGAACATGAGAAATAGAAACAGAAGTAGTCCATTGGCTCTTCAAGCTTGTTCTGCCACTCATTACAGTTTGCCTCAACTCCACCTTCCTGCATTGTCCTCAGATCCCTTAAACCCATTAGTATCCAAATAGTTATTGATCTCTGATTTGAACGTGCTCAATGACCAAGCATCCACAGCCTTCTAGGGTGAAGAATCTCAAAGATCCACACCCTTTGAGTGGAGAAATTTCTCATCTCAGTCTTAAATGGCTAACTCCTTATTCAGAGACTGTTGCTTTAATTCTTGACTCCCCAGCCAGGGAAAATATCCTACAACTATCCATCCTATAAAGCCCCTTAAGAATTTCAATGTGATCTCTCGTTCTTCTAAATTCCAGGGAATATGGGCCTAGTGTACTCAATTTCTCCTCATAGGACAATTCCCTCAGTCCCAAGTATTAGCTTTCATTGCTCTCCCTGCTTATATATCTTTCCTTAGGTAATGATGATCCTTGGTATGTATAATTATCTTTCTGCAGTTAGATCGTACCTGAACATTACATGAGTGTGAACAGCTATTCAAGGATGTGATGGTGTTTGATATAAAGAGTTTCAAGCACATATGCTTAGTATTGCCTTGTATTTGAGGGAGCCTTGCCATCTGGTGAAAGCTGCCCATCTATCCAGATGATGCTTCTTTCCAACAGAGGAAGTGAATGTTGACATTGATCCTTGGGGAGGTGGTGACGTAATGGTATTGTCACTGGGCTGGTAATCCAGAGACCCAGGGTAATGGTCTGGGGTTTGAATCCCACCATGGCAGATGGTGAAATTTGAAGTCAGTAGAAATCTGGAATTAAAAGTCTGGTGATGACCATAAAACCATTGCCGATTGTTGTAAAAACCCCATCTGGTTCACTAATGTGTGTTTTGGGTAAGAATGGAGTTAGGTATGCCCGTGATGAGTTCTGTGTAGAACGGTCCTTGACATTTATTGTCCTTGCTCACATTGGGGCAATAGCCTCTTTGAAAAAGAATATCAAGTCAAAATATATTTAAGGCCTGAATTTTTCCCGTATCGGACGGGCTCGGCAGGAGTGGAGCAGCTCGCTGCCCGCGATTGGCTCGGCACTACCATTTCACGTGGCCCGCCCAGTGTGAATGGTGAGCGGTAGTGTTAAGTGCTACCTATGTGGGTGGGGGGAGGAGGGAAAGTAGGAGCCAGTGCTCTTTCACGCATGCGCGCCAAGGAGTGCTTCAATCTCCCTGAGGACCACGGAGCTGCCTCAGGAGGATTGAAGCTCTTTTTAAAAAAATTGTTAAAAACATTAAACCTGTAATGAAACATGTCCCCTCATATGAATGTGTGACATGAGATGAGACATGTTTTTATTTTTCAAAAATCCCGCCCATGGATGAGGTTTCCTAAAAACTGTAAAGGCCGCTTGGCCTTTTCGCCTGCCCGTCAACCGTTAGGTTGGACGGGCAGAATAAATCTCAAGCTAATGAGGTTGATAATGGCCTTAATAGGCCTTTTAATTATAGGCTGGTGTGCAGCTGACTCCGATGCGCACCCGCCGAACAAAACATCGCGAGGCTGCGCGATGATGTCGGGATTCACGCCCAACATCATCGCGCGTCGTTTTACATTCCGGTGTGTTGGGCCCTCCCCCACACGCCGAATGTAAAATTCTGACCTAACGCTTTCAAATTTTGAACAATAGCTCATTCTTTTGTTTAATGGCTTTCATTGAAAGAATAATCTAAATACTGTGGAGGACAGCTATACTTTTAGTCCTCTGTCAAAAAAAAAACCACGTTTTCACACAAAAAGGACGAGACGTTGCTAAATTGTGAGGCCATTAGCGACATTTTAAAATATTAACACCAATGAAAGCTGAGAAATTACAATGAGCAATATCACATCAGTGATTTTCCTCTCTTTGCAATTTTAGCAGAGCAATAATCAATTTAAAAACCATAAATTAACACTTTCATTAAAATAATGGATAAAGGATTCGCTGATTGTGTTAACTATGAGTACACTAATGTCACAAATTATTATTTCTAGGTTAATATTTGTTGCTCCAGTTCCATTGTAAGATGGTAGCTATTTATTGTTACAGAAAAAAATGTTGTGACCCACAAAAATGGTGGTGCATCCAGAGAGACATTGGGCAGAATCGTCCCAGATTTCCACTTAGTGCAGTAGGAGGCCAGTAAAACGATATTTTACCTGCCGGCCGCAATGGCAGCTTTTCAAGCTGTATCGTGCCAAACCCGCTGCAATAAATATCCATTCCCAGGATACACGCCATTTAGATGGTGGGTGGGCTGCAATTCGCCCGCCACGCCATCACCTCACCACTTCATCACCCCAGGCACCACATTTAAACTACAGCCGCGCTCAGTGCTTCCAACCCAGGACTGCAGCAAAGAAGTCATGGCCCCGAAAGGCAAGAATATTGCAACCTTCAAGCACCTTTTCAACATTGTAGAGGCTCGCTGTGATGCCCTCTACCCCTGCACTGGCTGCAGAAGGGGCAGCTATATCACCACTCTGGCTTGGTAGGCGGTGGCAGTGGTGATCAGTGCCAATGTTGCACAGAAGAGGTTGGCCATCCAATGCAGGTAGGGGATGAATAATCTCATCTGTCCAGCCAGGGTAAGGCAACCATCTGATCACTCCATACTCACACTCAAGCCCATCACACATTCACTGGCATCTCACTCACTGCCAGCTCAAGGGACATCATCGCCCATTCTCTCACACATATCATCACATCTCCATCTGGCCTCATCTCCTCTGGAGACTGCCTCCTCAGCCCTCACCATCTTGAGGCCACTTGCACAGATCAACATGTGCCCCACACACCCTGGGACACCCTCCTTCTCCAGTACAGCCCTTGTCCTGCAGCCTCTTCTCTTGCCTGAGGCCACTTCTCCCCCTTCCCCAAGCAAGCTCTAGCCCTGCAGCCATTGAAAAGCCACCCACATATGGCTGGTCTGGTAGGTAGAGACCTGCCTGTGAGCCCCCTTAAAAGTGATGTGATATCTGTGAAGCCTGGCGCTGATGACTGCGAGTGCTGCCTGAAGCAAGGTGGGAAAACAAACCTCGGTGCCGAGCGAAGTGCTGCCTGCCAAGTGCACTCCTTATATATGCTGTTGTGAAACACGTCAGCGTGTTTCCCCGCGGGCATGGGTGGACGATCCAGGGTGGGGTGGGGGGTGGTGGGGGGGGTGTGGGGGGGAGGAGATGGGTAGAACTGTGCCCAGTGGGCTGGCCTTATGATAATATGCTTATGTATTACAATGAAGTTCCTGATGTTTGATGGCGGGGAACGTGGCCCACCATTGGCGGGTGGAGCGGACGATCACAAACTGGTCGTGAAACTGATTCATGCCCTTCTCGCCATATTGTCCGCTCACACCACCGAACACGCCCGACACTGGCAGGCATGGAAAATCCCAGCCATTGTGTCCAACGGGGCATGTGTAGCCTCATTCTTCTAAAGAGGCAAAATCCAAATGATCCGAGCTGAATAAAACATGGGTCTTTATGAAATTTGGATCACTTCAGTTTTCAACTGATCTTATGGTCTGCTGGCCAGGGTAGCAGCCCTTTATTTTTAAAAGCAAAATACTGCAGATGCTGGAAATTTGAAATAAAAACTGAGTTAACGATTTGAGCCCCTGTGACTCCTCTTCAGAGACGTTAACTCTGTTTCTCTCTCCACAGGTTCTGCCAGGCCAGCTGAGTTTTTCCAGCATTTTCTGTTTTAATTTTATAGTAGCCCTTTATAATTGGTGGTAATGTCCCCGTTGCAGTGACAACAGGTTAAAGCATGGTGGGGGTGCTCAGCAGGGGCTGTCTGGGACATTCGGTAAGCCGACCACCACCACCGATTGGCTCTGCACCACGATTTCACGCATGGATCGCGAGCGGCAGTGCTGAGCACTGCCTGTGCGGGTGGGGGGGGGAGAGGAGGGAGAGCTGGGCCTAGCGCACAGTTCACGCATGCGCGAGAAAGAGTCCTTCAATCTCCCTAAGGCACAGAGCTTCCTCTGGGAGATTGAAGCGCTGCGTGAAAAAAATAAAGAGAATAAAAATTTAATAAAACATGTCCCCTCATATGATTCTGTCACATGAGCTGGGACATGTTTTAAATTCAAAAACGAAGTTTTTATTTAATGTTTATTTGCTTTAGGAAACCTCATCCCACCCGTGGATGAGGTTTCCTAAAAAATGTAAAGGCCACTTGGCCTTTTTGCCTGCCCGCCAACCGTAAGGACAGTGTAAATTTGAAATTAATTAGATTGTTAATGGCCTTAATAGGCTTTTAACTATTGGCCTGTGCGCAGCCAACTCTAGCGTGTGCCCGCCGAATGAAATATCGTGAGACTGCGCGATGACAGGACACACGCCCGAAGTCATCACGCATCATTTTATTCTCGGGTGTGTCAGGCACACACCCGCACGCCGAGCATAATATTCTGCCCATGATTTATGATCTGTTGGATTCCATCATTTTGAAGAGAAAGACATTGTCTAAACATAAGAATTCAAACAATTTGGCAGAAGGAAGATTTTTACTGTACCTTGGAGATCTATAAATCAATGAATACTTAGGTTGTGCGTGGTACTAGATTACCAATGTCACTGTAAAATTCCCAGCATCATGTCATAATTCATATATATGACATTCTTATTAAATGCTTCATGCAATGAAAATAGCTGAGATACATTGCAATTGGGTCTGGAGATCTTTAATGCAGCATTTATATTTTATGCACTATCCTGGTTGTTCATAGATTTGATCTAAACTTCCAGTTAAGGCATGATCTAGATGCTACGGATGACAACTATATGTCTGATAAACTCCAATTATTCCATCAGACTTGGAGTGGAATGTTTGGGAGTGAAAATTTCAAAGTGCATTTGGGTTATGGAATGTGGTGAGGCAGTGAAGGCATACGCTGGAAATCAGTGGCACAGGTTTATGGAAAATAAAATAATAGGCCATTTGTACTTATCAATCTCTTATCACTTTCACTGTTGCCTTTGCATATTTGGCAAAGGATATTATTTATGTACCTGTGGTGTAGGGAAGGGAGGAATGAATGTCTGAATTTTAGTGTTCAATCCCTGAATGAAAGAATTTATCTCCTGGAATGAGCTTTGAACTGCAGATTATAAAAGTTTGGTTTGAATGATTTGAATGTTTCATTTGATTCTGACTGTGGTTGGGATTGAAGTGAGGTGGAGCTGGTCTGGTGAGCAATTCATGATGAGAGCTTGGATTTTCAAATCAGTAACTCTTAGGAATTTGCATCGCACCAATATTAATGCTCATAACACAATAGGCTGGCTCCTGCTAGATGGGATGTCTGATGACATGCACCATTTGTTAGACATTTTTCTACAATCCACGGCTGAAAAAAAATTGTGCCACAACTTACTGGAGTGATGACAGTGCAGTGAGTGCAATAGGGCATCTGGGACCAATAGTCTCCTTAGCCAATGAAATTTAAGCATTCAGAAAGAAACAGTGGAGGACAGGCTGAATTATAGTCAAATCAGGTGCAGAAAGAGAAATAAAGAGAGGGAAAGAAAGACCAGATTAAGAATGAAAGAATAAGAAACAGAAAGGAAAAGAACAAAAAATCTTTCTGCAGTGAGTTTAACAAGCAATTAGTGTGAAAATCTAATATTTTAAAAAAATTAATAGGGAGGCTAAGGATGAGATGTCATCTGTGTAGAGTGGCATAAATTTACTAGCAGGTTCTGGAGATTTTCAACTCATGGAGTATCTCTTAATCTGCTGAATCTTCTGGCCCATTTCAGCATTACTATGGTCTAATATAAGGCTTACATGATGATGGAGCATATTTTTCGTATCATACAGACTTTGCACTTAGGCCAGATGAATAGCTCTCTCCCCGGACTATTTTCTTGGTTTCATGCTTCTCTTTCCCCCCCTAATAAACTGCTCAAAAGATTTCCAAATTTCGATAAACACATATTTCATGGTTCATTTATTTTTAAAATTAAATCTCCAAAAATGAATAAAGGGTGAATTTATTCTATTTCCTTGACTGAAGTTCACCACATTTGAAAGCATACCCAAGGACATGTGGAAAATCAATCTAATCTCCAATACATTACTAGTTGAAAGCGTTGATGATGCTCATCTCACCTCACATTTCAGAGGCTTGGAATGATCTTTACACTCTAGCGTGACTTTGGTTTCCAGTGAAATTTAAGGACTCAGTGGCAGTGTAATGGGAATTCAATTTACAATATTAATTAATCAGCTTGGCTACAATATTAAGTAAACTCCATGTGCAAAATTAAACTTTGGATGTCAGTTTATTCATTTTGTTCCCCCATTTACATAAGGGGGAGTATTTTCCTAACTCAAATTACAAAATGGGAAACAGAGTGTAGTTTATTTATGCAGTAGCTTCTTATTCTTAACATTGCCCATTAAACATGATCTGAGATTGGGTGTTGTTGTCTAAAATTTTCTTTAGGTTGCTAGTAACCAGCCCAAATTTAGTTCAGCCATATTATCACACAAGACTACAAATGCTACAGTCAATTTGTTTCCCATGGGAGCATGTTCCATCTCCACTTGTTGAAGTTCACCACATAACTTTATATCTTGGCATATTCATAATAAAGTAGATGTGAATTGGTCACCTGAGTATGCAGTAAAAGCATTGCAATAGTACATAAACAAATCTTTTTCCCCCCTTTAACCACAGGGCTTGCCTGCTTTCATTTATACTAATGGTCATCTCTAGAGAATATAAGAAAGAATATTACAAATAGCAATGGAGACAGGACACATCCCTGTCTAGTGCCCATGCCTAATGTACACACCAAGCCCTGTTCTAGTTAATAAAATTATGTCTGAAACCAAATTTATGTCAATTCAGAAATAGGAGCTCACACTCTACTCTGCTGAATATCTTTGCTGCATCTAAAGATTTGACCATTGCTTAGATTGCTCAGGAGTGCAGATCAGATCAATAAATGTAATGTTTTATCCAGATCAGATGAATAAATGTAGTGTCTTATCTTTTGCAAAACAAGGTGTGCTGCCCTTCATTCATCCTGTAATGCACTTTCTAAACCTATGGTTAAAATTTGCCAAAATGTTCCACAATCCATGCTCAGCTGTGAGCAGCCCCTACACTTACTTATATCTCTATTTTGCTTAATATTGAAACAAAGGAATAAAGCAACTGACTGATAGCTCATATCCTTATGAATACATTTCCTCAAAAAAAGATCTGTTGAACCCTTCCTATCAGAAATTTTCCCTCTATATACACAAACAAAGCTTTCCTAGCCTTTAAACTTAAAGTTGTCTTCTCCATCTTCTGTATAAAGCACCTTGGGTCATTTTACTATGTTAAAGATGCTATAAAAATGTAAGTTATTTGTGATGTTTATGGCTTCTATCTATTTCAGGCCAAATTAAATTTTGAAAATGGTTTCAGGATTCTGCTCTTCAGATAATATTCTGCATGATGCAAAGAGTCTGACAAAACTGTTTGGTTATTTGACAGATAAACTAGCAGTAGTTTTGTGATTGTCATCTGTGTTTATTGACAGTGTTATTGTGGCTCCTTCAGCTTTCAAGTGTATGTAATTTTTCTATCTTAGCACACAGCTCCTAATGCCATGTCTTTGCTTGAGGACAATTTTTCAGATTTAGTTTCCACTAACATATTGTGTGTCTGTGAAAGGGGTGCATCATGGGATTTGCAAATTTCATCCTGCTCCTATGGAAGCATGTCAAAATGAGTGCACCATGACAACCCACATGGCAACCAGGAAATAATCCCTTTTCCATGTTTTATACAGTTTAAGCCATTACATAAAAATTCTTAGCTTACAGTGTTTAGGGGATAATTTGCTATATCACTAAAGATCTGAAGTTTTGAGTCAAGCATAGCCTGAGGGGAATCTTTGTGAACCTTTTTGATGCTGGCTTAGATATTATAGCCAGCATCAATTAGGCAGGTCTGGAGGATGGAGAATGATCGCCTGATTCTCCCCTGCAGTAAACTTCCTAATTATCAATCCTTAATGAGTCAAGCCAGTGGAGATCTATCAGGCTTGAATAAATTTATTATAAACTGTAATTAGACTTACTTAGTATTCCCTATAAAACTATATTTCATTGTAAAAAAAGTAATATTTTAGCTTCAACTGTTTGGCAAAATTACAGTATAACAACTATGCTCTGGGTTAATACTGTTGCTGGTATATGCTGATGGTACTCATGTCTACATGTTTTCTGTAGATTTCCATAGTGGCATAGTGGCATGTTATAGAAAATGCAGTTACTTGGGCAGTGATTTAGAAGGACCTCTTTTCTTGTGTGATCATAACTTCACCCAAACTCCTCTCCCAACAATTTGCTACATGATTGATATTTCTGACAAATCTCTCCTTGATTCCAGCCGTGAAGTACAGGGATTTATCAAGCCCTTACACAAGGGCCCAGTCAAAAGTTATTTTGCTGTATGTAGTGTTAATTTTTGCTACAGTAAGTCTGCCCTTGCAGTAACACCAGGGATTTCTCTTATTTGCTTTTTAGTTGTCTTCTTCAAACTTAGCAATACCTCTTGAAAATGTCTGATTTGTGTCATTAGTTTGCACTTAAACTTCATAGTACATAAGAATCATTTACGCTTTTGCCACTATTTTTTAAAGTTCTTGAAAACACTAGGCTTGCAAAAGTTGCAATTTTTCTGCATCATAAGAACTCCAAAAAATGTACAGAAAATGCAACCTTATCAAATCACCATTAAAGAACGTAGAAGATTTGGTAAACATAGAACAGGCTGAAAAACTGGTGAACACTGTCTCACTCATCTGTTCTCAGTCTACCTTCCAGATTCTATGCTTATAAGTAGCAATCTCACTCAAACCTGAACATAAAGTTCACTTCCTTCAAAATTTCACTTTTCACTTTTTCTTTCCATTGTATCTTCACCAGAACTTTATAAATCTGTTCAAAGAAAAATACTATTCTGGTTAGATAAAGGCAAAATACTGTGGATGCTGAAAACCTGAAACAAAAACAAAAAATGCTGGAAAAATTCAGCAGGTCTGGAGAAAAAGACAGAGTTAACGTTTCAAGTCCATATGACTCTTGATTTCCTATTCTGGTTAGATTTGCTATAACAATAACTTCAAGAATGCAAAAATGAAGTAACCCATTATTGAGTAATATTTAATTCCTGTTAGCCACTGTAATAGTTTTTAATCTTTACCAGGGTTGTTTGTCAGTGTAGATCCTGGCAGAAATTAAGGTGTAAATCATGTAAAATTTAGACAAAAAGAAAAATAGTGACAAAAGGAATTCTGGTATTAGCTTATTTAGCAATCCTTCTGCATCTGTATATGGAAAGAAGTGGACAGGTACATAAAATAAAGCAAGGGAAGGAATTAATTTAACAAAAAGCAATCCACAAAGGCAAGCAGCAGTGCCTGCTTCTAAAATAAAATCCAAAAATGCTCATTGAGTGTTTAAATTGTGATCAGTTCAGAGAACATAACTTATTTAAATTTACATTTTATTTTCTTTGGTCCTCACAAGCACTTTTTTTAAAGCATGTTGAAATAAAAATATGTTATGCATCTTTTAAAGCTAAAACATTTCATTCACTGTGCTTATTGTTAGAGGTTATCTTTATTTTTAAAGAAATCTTAGCACTTGGTTGAAAAAGAAGCAGAATATGGAAAATGCAGCGGTGAAAAAGGAAATAAGCCAGGCAAAGAGCATGTATGAGAAAAGATTAGCAGGTAACATAAAGGGTAACACTAACATTTTTTATAGTATGTAAAGAGTAAAAGAACAGTCAAACTAAGGGTGAGGCTGATTAGAGACCCAAAAAAAGAAATATTTTTTGTGGAGGCATAGGGCATGGCTGAGGTATTGAATGAGTGTTTTAGATCTATCTTCACAAAAGATGATGCTGCCAATGATACAGTAAATGAGAAAGCAGGAGAGAAATTAGATAAGATAAAAATAGATAACGCAGAACTACTTAAAAGTTTGGCAACCATCAAAGTAAAAGAGTCACTCCATGAGATGCATCCTTAGTTGCTGAGGGGTGAAAATAACGGAGGCCCTGGCCGCACTCTTTCACTCCTCCTTGGGGAGTGGTACCAGTGGGTTGAAGAATTGCAAATGCTATACGACTGTTCAAAAAGAGAGAGGGACAAATATGGTAACTACAGGTTAGTCATCTTGATGGTGGTGACAAAACCTCTAGACACCATAATCCAAGACAGAATTAATTCTAATTGGAAAAAATTGGTTAATGATATCTAGTATGGACTTGTTAGAAGCAAATCATATTTGACTAATTTTATTGAATCCTTTGATGAGGCAAAGGAGAGGGTAGTGCTGTTGACGTTGTGCTTCTGGACTTTCACAATAAAATAACATGCCATGGACTTGAATGTAGAATAAAACTAAAACCTAAGGCATTAAAATGACATTGGCAGCATGGATTCAAAATTGGCTAAGAGATGGAAAGTAGAGAGCACTGGTGAACCTTCAGAATAGAAGTAAGTAAACAGTGATCGATCCCAAGGTTAGCATTAGGGCCACTGTCTTTGTGATGCATATTAATGACTTGGACTTGGGCAAAGAAGCACAATTTCAAAGTTTGCAGATGACATAAAAATTTGAATTGTGTTAAACAGCGAAAAGGGTAGTAGCACACTACAGTAGGACATAGATTAATGAAATGTGCAGGCAGATGAAGTTTAATGCAGAGAATTGTGAAGTGGTTAATTTTGATAGGCAGAATGAGGTGGGACGATGTAAGTAAAATTGCACAATTTTAAAGGGGCACAGGAACAGAAAGATTTCAAGATTCACATAGAGAGATCCTTGAAGATGTTAGCGCAAATTGATAAACCCATTAAACAAGGTATATGAGATCCTTGACTTACATGTCGGTACCAAAGACATAGGTAGGACAAAGAAGGAGGTTCTGCATAGTCAGTATGAGGAGCTTGGCACTAAATTTAGAAGCAGAACCTCAAAGGTCATAACCTCTGGATTATCACTTTAGCCACATGCAAATTGGCATAGGACAAATCAGATTAGGGAGGTGAATGTGTAGCTCAAAGCCTGGAGTGGGAAAAGTGGATTCCAGTTCGTGGGGCACTGCCACCAAAACTGGGGAAAGTGGGATCTGTACCATTGGGATGTCTAAACCTGAACCGTGCTGGGACTGGTGTTCACTGCGAGCTGCATAACTAGGGAAGTAGAGAGGGTTTTAAACTAAATAGTTGGGGAAAGAGTACACATTTGGGAGATGTGGTAAATCAAAGAGTAGAGACAAGACAAGAGAAAGGCATTCTTATGGAAAATGAAAACAGACCATGATAGGAATGGATAGAGAATACAGATCTAAAATAAATCAACAGATGAGACTAAAGGTTATAAAAAGAATAATAGAATAAAACTAGACGCTCTGTATCTGAATGCACGAAGCATTCAAAACAAAACAGAAGAACTGAGAGTGCACATAGAAATAAATAAATATGATTTGATAGCCATTACAGAGACACGGCTGCAGGAGGACATGGATCGGGACTTGAATATTAAAGGGGATGGAACATTTAAGAGGGACAGGAAGCGAGGAAAAGGTGGAGGGCTGGCCCTATTAGTTAATGGTGGTGTTAGCACAATGCAAAAGGAAACACAGGATGTGGAAACGGTTTGGGTAGAGATGAGAAATGGTAAAGGCAAGAAGTCACTTGTGGGAGTCGTGTACAAGCCCCCTAGTAGTAACCACATGGTAGAATGAAGCATAAAGGAAGAAATAATGGGAGCTTGTCAGAGGGGCATGCTGTCAGAACAGCATGTTCTGGAGCCAACCAGAGAGCAGGATATACTAGACCTGGTATTATGCAATGAGATGGGGCTAATTAATGATCTTATCGTGAAGGTGCCCCTAGGTGCCCATAATATGCTTAAATTTTACATTCAGTTTGAGGGAGAAAGGAGTGGGTTTGAGACTATGTTTTTAAACTTAAACAAGGGCAATTATGAGGGCATGAAAGCAGTGCTGGCTAAAGTGAATTGGTAAATTAGGTTAAGGGATAGGTCAATATAGATGCAGCGGCAAACATTTAAGGGGATATTTCAGAATAAACAGAATAGATACAATCCAATGAGCAAGAAAAAGTCCAAGGGATGGACACACTATCTGTGGCTAACTGGAAAAGTTAAAAATAGTATCAAGCTTAAAGAAAAAGCTTATAATTGTGCAAAGTTAGGTGGAAGGTCAGACAGTTGGACAGAATATAAGAAACAGCAAAGGATGACTAAAAGATTAATAAGGAGGGAAAAATTAGAGTACAAGATAAAGCTGGTCAGAAATATAAAAACAGATTGTGTTTCTATAAGTACTTAAAAAATAAATGAGTTAACAAAGTGAGCATTGCTCCTATAGAAAATGAGATGAGAATTGATCATGGAAAACAAGGAAATGGCAGATGAATTGGACAGGTATTTTGCATCAGTCATCACTATAGAGGATACAAGTAATACCCCAAAAGCAGCTATAAATCAGGAAACGGAAGGGACAGGGTAACTCATGAAAATTAAAATCACCAGAGAAGTGGAACTGATTAAATTATTGGAGCTGCGGGCTGACAAATGCCTGGGTCCTGGTGGACTTTTTCCTAGGATCTTAGAAAAAGTGGCTAGTGAGACAGTTGATGCATTGGTTTTAATTTTTCAAAACTCCATTGATTCGGGAAAGGTTCCATTAAATTGGAAGATAGCAAATGTAACACTATTATTCAAAAAGTGAGGGAGACAGAAAGCAGGAAACTGCAGGCCAGTTAGCTGTCATAGGGAAACGTTAGAAGCCATTTTTAAAGAAGCTATGGCAGGGTACTTGGGTAAGTTCAAGATAATCAGACAGAGTCAACATGGTTTTTTGAAAGGGAAATCATGCTTAACCAACTTATTAGAGTTCTTTGAGGTAGTAACATGTGCTGTGGATAAAGGGGAACCAGTGAGTGTATTGTACTTAGATTTACAGAAGGCGTTTGATAAAGTGCCACATCACGGGTTATTGTGGAAAATAAAAGCTCATGGTATGGGGGTAACATATTGACATAGATAGAAGATTGGCTAGCTAACAGGAAGCAGAGAGTAGACATAAATTGATCTTTTGGTCGGCAAGATATAATGAGTAGTGTGCCACAGTGATCAGTGCTGGGACCTCAACTGTTTACAATATATATAAATGAGTTGGATGAAGGGATGGTTGTCAAATTTGCTGATGACACAAAGCTAAGTAGGAAAGTAATTTGTGGAGAACAGATAAGGAGGCTACAAAAAGATGTAGATATGTTAAGTGAGTGTTTAAAGGTCTGGAAAGTGGAGTATGATGTGGGAAAATGTGAAATTGTTCATTTTGGCAGGAAGAATAAAAGAGGCATATTATATCAACGGTGAGAGTTTGCAGAGCTCTGAGATGCAGAGGGATCTGCTTGTCTAAGTGCATGACATTTCCATGGCGGGTGGGCTCTCATTCACCCTCCATGCCATCACCTCGCTGCTTCATCACGCCAAGCACCACATTTAAACTACAGCAACGCTTTCAGTCCAGATTGCAGCAAAGAAGACATGGCCCCGAAAGGCAAGAAGCCCTTGAGCTCCTTTTAGATGCAGGTTAGTATGCAGGCACAGCAAGTCATTAGGAAAGCTAATAGAATGTTATCATTTATTGCGAGGGGAATTGAATACAAAAGTAGGGAAGTTTGCTTCAGTTATATAGGGCACTAGTGAGACCACTTCTGGAGTACTGTGTACAGTATTGGTCAACTTGTTTAAGGCTGGATGTAAATGCGTTGGAAGCAGTTCAGAGAAGGTTTACCAGACTAATACCTGGAATGGGCGGGTTGTCTTATGAGGAAAAGCTGGACAGGCTAGGCTCGTATCTTCTGGAGTTTAGAAGAGTAAGGGGCGACTTTATTGAAACATATAAGATCCTGAGAGGTCTTGACAGGGTGGGGTGGATGTGGAGAGGATGTTTCCTCTTGTGGCAGAATCTAGATCTAGGAATCACTGTTTAAAAATAAGGTGTTGCCCATTTAAGACAGAGATGAGGCAAAATTTTTTCTCTCAGAGGGTTGTGAGCCTTTGGAACTCTCTTCCTGAAAAGGCGGTGGAAGCAGAGTCTTAGGGCAAAATCGTCCCAGATTTGCATTAAGTGCTGTAGCGGGCGGGTAAAACATTGATTTACCCACTGGCCACGATTGCGGGTTTTCATACTGGATCATCCCAAACCTGACGTATTACTTATGCATTCCTGGGAAACATGACATTTCTATGGTGGGTGGGCTCTCATTCACCCTCCATGCCATCACCTCACTGCTTCATCACACCAGGCACCACATTTAAACTACAGCAACGCTTTCAGTCCAGATTGCAGCAAAGAAGACATGGCCCCGAAAGGCAAGAAGCCCTTGAGCTCCTTTTTGATGCTGTGGAGGCCTGCTGTGATGTCCTCTACCCCTGCTCTGGCCACAGGAGGGGCAGCTACATTATCACTCCAGCTTAGTTGGCGATGGCAGTGGTGATCAGTGCCACCTTCAGTGCACAGAAGAGTTTGGCCATCCAATGCAGATAGAGGATGAATGATCTCATCCATGCAACCAGGGTATGGCAACCATCTCCTCACTCTAAACTCACACACTCAAGCCCATCACACATTCACTAGCATCTCACTCACTGCCAGCTCAAGGGACATCATCACCCATTCTCTCACACATACCCTCACATGTGATCTGGCCTCATCTCCTCTGGATACTGCCTCTTCAGTCCTCACCATCTTGAGGCCACTTTCACAGATCAACATGTGCCCCCACACACACCCTGGGATACCCTCCTTCCCCAGTACAGCTCTTGTCCAGCAGTCTCTCCGCTTGCCTGAGGCCACTTCTCCCCCTTCCCCAAGGGAGACCTTGACCTGCAGCCATTGTAAAGCCACCCATAAATGACTGATCTGGTAGGTAGAGACCTACCCATTGGCCCCCCTAAAAGTGATGTGGTGTTCTCTATGAAGCCTGGCACTGATGACTGCAAGGGCTGCCTGAAACAAGGTCGGCAAACATACCTTGAAGTCCTGAGTGAAGTGCAGCCTGCCAGGTGTACATCGTTCTTGTGCTGTTGTGAAACATGTCAGCGTATTTTTCTGCCAATGTGGGTGGATGATCCAGTGAAGGAGTGCGGGGGGCAGGGGGGGGATGAGTCTGGCGGGCTGGCCTTATAATGAAATGCAGGCGTATCACAATGAGCTTCCTGATGTCCGATGGTGGGAAACGCAGTCCACCATTGGAAGGCTGAGTGGATGATCACAAAATTGCACGTTATTGTCTGCTCACACCACCGAACACGCCCGATGCTGGTGGGCACAGAAAATCCTGGCCTTTGAATATTTTTAAGGCAGAGGTAGATAGACTCTTGGTAAGTGAGGGGGTGATAGTTTATCAGGGGTTACTATCAGATCAGCCATGAATTTATTAAATGGCGGAGCAGGCTCGATGGGCCGAATGGCCTATTCCTGCTCCATGTTCATATGTTCCTATATAAATAGGAGCATAGAACACAAAGGCAAGGAAATTATTCTAAACCTTCATAAATCATTGGTTATGCCCCAGTTAGAGTGTTGTGTCCAATGCTGGGCACCACGCTGTAGGAATGAACCCAAGGAAAGAGGCTGCAGAGTGTAGCCTCAGTTATGTGGAGACACTGAAGAAGCTGGATTGTTCTCCTTAGAGCAGAGAGATTAAGGTGAAAATTCATGGAGGTTTTCAACATTATAAGCTATTTTGATAGAGAAAATATGGAGATTCAGTGAGAAAAGGATAGAGATTTAAGATCATTGGCAAAAGGACCAGAAGGGAGACAAAGGTTTTTTATGTAGCAAGTCAATTCAGTGACTGAAAAGCTTATAGAAACTATTTTAATAGCGACATGCAAAAACAGAATTGTATATGAAGAAAGAATTCAACAGTGAGACTAACATGATCGCATTTTCAAGAAAGCACCAGAGACACAATGGGCCAAACAGCCTCCATCTGAGCTGGAAGATTCCGTGTTGTAATATTCAAAACTTAACCCCCTTAAACAGAGTTCATAGGCGAATAAGTTTGCTTTCATGAATAAACTAGAATGGGAACACTAGCTCATTTTGATAATTGTTTTCTCCCTCTCTTATAGTTCCCCTATACCATGTGAGATTCCCTGTTCTAGAGATGGTGGTTAAACTACTCTCAGATCTCTCCCAATGCCATTCTGTATTGCAGTCCAGATGAGAGATGTATGGGAGATTTCTCTCCCTCATGGAGATGTACCCTGTCTCTCTGTTTTTGTACTTCGCCCCAGTGTGTTGAGTTTGCCATCAAATCATTCCCCATTTGACCCTTGCAGCTGACCGGGAAAGGAGACATTGCTACTTTTTTATGTGGCCTGGTCTGGAGTACAAATCATAGAGAAGAAAAATGCGCTAACACAGCTTACCACCCAAGTCACAAATAAAGCTTCTAAAAAAAACCAAGCTAGTGCTTTTTTATTGGTTAGACCATATTTTAAACTCATCCTACAAAATGTACAATACTTTCTTGAGGCCATGTAGTCATAAATTACATTATCAAATACAAACAGAAAAAAACATGCAGTTTACTCTTGAGTATTGTTTCATTTAAATTTTCATCTTACAAGCAATAACCCTAAATTTTCAGCAGACTATAATTGTTAAAATAAACATTATTATAGTCAATTGCCTCAGTAAACATGTTGAATATGCAAAGTGCATTTTCAAACACATCATGGCTAGAAATAAGAGAAACCTGTCTGTAATGATTCCCATTGTACAGATGGAAATGTCTTCTAATATAATTTCTTGTCCGAATCATGTTAATTACTGATGACAAACAGATAGCCTTTAATAGACAAACACTGATGTACCTAAAATCTAAATCAGTTTTGTTTGGTCTCACAGTTATGTTCTTGTGGTTTCTTACCACCATCATCAAGAAAATTATTTGGCTTATTTGCCTTGATTTTCTTGGTGTCCTGGCTGAAGAGGCGGATTTGGGTGCTGGGTTGGTGGTGGAAGGAGTGGAGATCAACCATGTGCAATTTTGGGGTGTCAATTCTGTTATTATGGAAGTTAGTGATGAATTGTTTCACAGAGCATAAAATACTGAAATAAATGAGACAATGAAAAGATAATATGAAGGTTCCTACAACATACTCAGATGCTCATTAACAGAAACCTGTTCAGGGTGCTGATGCTATCAGAGGTAACAGATGTTTCTAGAGGATCATTTGAATTGACATCTATATCATGATTAAATTTTACTATTTATGACTCCCAGGAGCCATTTAAACCATTTGGATTATTGTTTAGCTGGTTCAAAGTAAACCTAACACTGTAATATCCTTCTTTGATGTAATGCCCAAGCTAATTTGTATTCAATTTCAAGAAGAATGTTAAAGAATCATCTCCTGACAGTACAATTATTAAACCTATCTTGCATCATCTAGTTTTTCCTAAATTTGCTTTATGGTCTGAATCCATTATCTTATTTCCCTGGGAATAAGACTCTGCGTTTTATAATCAATAGTCAGGTCCTAATAAACTCCATCAGGAATCAAATTATTTGTAGCTTGTCTGCAGCGAAGATGAGAATTGAATCGTTAAGGTCTTACCTGTGCTAGATGATGCTCAAACATTTTGTAACAGAGCAGCTGTAAATGTCACTTAAAAGAGCAACGTTTCTTAAATTGCACACTTTGAGCATGCGCATGATAGTTGTAATCAAGAACAAAGTACAGATGATATGAACTTACCATAAACTTAGTCACCTTACAATGTTTCATGTAGTTTAAAAAAAATCTGTTCAGATACAAGCAATAGTTGACTTGTTAAAGTAATTCTAGGTAAATAAAGTAAATGTCTTCGCGCGCGCCTTTACTTAGTTGCCATGTTACGGCTCTAACAGGCTCCTGGCTGGTGTTTGAATCTGATATTGATGATAACAGTTAGATCAGCGTTTAAAAAAAGAGACAAATGTGTCAGTAAAAGCATAACGCAAGATCCCATTCAACTAGTAAGATGTAAGGACGGTAGAAAATGTGTCCTTTTGTATAACACTCGCTTCAGATTCTAAGTCCAAACAATCGATGGTATATAGGCTAACTTCAAAGGGAGACTCTCAAAAAGCATAAGTAAATGTTACAATCAATTCCAAATGAAGTTTAGCCCTCTAAGAAGTGAAAGTGATGTGAAAAAGAACGTGACTTCTGACCTACCACTGAAAACCAATTGAAAATATCTTGCATTTGAAGTAGACTGACTCTGGTCTGATGGAATCAGTGGCCCATGGAAAATTCCGGCAGGAGGATGAATGTAACCGTGTAATAGCACATTATGACTTCATCAAACAATCAACAAGCATGTCCAAGCACCTAACTGACTCACCTAAGCTTTCATAACCTAACCTCATAGCGTGTGGTCACATATCACAATAGGAATAACGCCTTGTTAATAATCAGCTCTCGCATGGTGGTCTGTTTAGGGTGCAAGATAATTCGCTGACTGAATATCTTGGGGCAAAATGAATCAAATTTGGGAATTATCTTTATTTAAGCTGCAAAATCATCCTGTCGAATGCAGCCCATGAAACAGACGACTGAAACTGGGATTATAACGTGGGAAGAAAGTTAGTTCAGTTGAAGATTACATGACAGTTGTTGCTAAAGATTATTATAATTTGGTATGTGTGTGTTTTTTTTAATTGTGATTCTGTGAAGCGTTCTCCTACGTCAAAAGTGTCATATAAAAGAGGCTTGTTGTTGCATGCTAATATAAATGCACAAGGAAAATAAAACCCCAATTCAAGAATGAGGCCACAAAGCTAAATCTGACAGATTGAATGCAAACACATGTGATGTTTGTGGAGATTTCAAACTGTAAATGAACAGAGCTGTGTCCCATGAACTGATCGAGGCTCTAAAGCTAATGGAGTTCTCGGAATATTACCAGAATACTTGGCTCTGAATCACTGGCGCCCTTATTTACCTGCAGAGAAGTATTTTGTGCGGATATTTCGGCACGGGCTGAGGAAGGCCGTGAAGAGACATTACTGAATGCATGGTGTTTATGGCAAAAATAGACTCCAAACAGCGGGGCGTTTATGATACACACGGCACGTTGACAGTAATCTGAACAGTTTCTGTACTGAACTGAATTCCATGCGCTGAAGTCGGTGGGATTTTTCTAAGTTTGTTTCTCAGTGACTCGTTATTACTGAGCAGTTGCCCACATATCTGCAGAACCAACCGTCTCATGTCGGGGATTTTCCAGACACTTGTTTCTTAATAATACCCCCACCCCTCACCACACATACACACACACACACACACTCATCTCGTTGCACCTCTACTCCACCGCCTCCATCATAACGTTAGCTTTTTTCAGAAAGCAGCCGCGGACAGCCCACAAGGGTGCAGGATGCTCAGAAATTCCCGCAGTCGTTAACACACTAAGCGTGGATCTCGCCCATCGGCCGCAACATCTGTTCACCCTGGGCAAAAACTGCAGAGTCTCATAGTTTTTTAAAGGGAAATTTATATGAGCTGTAAGTCATTATTAATAAACAATGACGCTGAAAACTCACTTGCAATACTTCACGTAGTTTATGAATGGTTAACAATGCTTTGAAGTGCCTGTATTTAGAAGCCCAGACTGTCCAAATACACAGAGCTGTCAAGTAAACTAATTTAGGATTACCCGAAGGGAATACATTCAAAATCGCATAACTAAAGCTGACTCATTGAGGGAGCCGCGGCACTGGTATTTTTGTGTGAATGAACACAAAAATGATAGTTTCTGCCTGCTGTTAATTTAAAAAAAAACAACGATGGTTGGGGTAGATCACCTCTGTGGAAAATATCAAATTCACCAGAGAGCTGTGTGCTTGTGTGTGTGTGTGTAAAGAGAGAAGGAGGTCCCCTCAGGGAAAGTTTGCAGGCAAGATGAAGCCGGAATGCAGTCTATGTGCCATAGAAGTGAATTATTACAGGAAGGGGATTGTACTGAGAAAATTTTGTGGTTGTTGTGTAACTTTTTTGGTCAAACGTTATGAGAATGCCGTTAAACCACTGAGCGAAAGTCTGACACTGGCATTCGATTAAAATGTATTTTTCCAAACAGAAGTTGAATTAAAATAACATTTTTGATTGGTTTTACATACATAAACACCGTATATGTGTGTATGTGTGTGATAAGTTAAGATCAATTGGTGTGTATGTGTATGTATGTGTGATAAGTTAACATCAATCGTAAATTTCAGTGTATCCAGTACTTCATATCCACATTCACACTGCCATACAAACTCTTCTCTGTCACCACCTATTGATCTTGCGTATTTTCTACATGGTCAACTTAATCCACACAATTACAACCGAACTGGTAAGGATAATAAGAGCTGCTTTTAATGTATGTGTCTTTGAAAGTTGCGGGGAGATTTGGTACTGAAGTAAGTAATTCGGATTGATCAACCAACTCTTGAAGTCACGGGGTTGTATCCCATTGGCTGGTGGCTGGGAGTCAAGTACATTCACCGCTGTCACTAACGGACATCCAGAGCTGATCCCAGTAATTGTGAATTCCTTAAAAGGGGAATCTTGCCAATTGGTTCATTTTTATAATAATTTTCCAAGCAATAATTTCGTTTTGATGTCGTGGATTTTTCCCAAAACACGTGTCTAGCTGAGTGCGGATGGCAACACTGGAAAAGAGTAAGCCAGGAATGATTGAAGCTGACGGCGTGAGCACTGCAATGTGGAAATACCAGTCAGTGTAATATTTCTCCTTCTTTCATGACTGCAATTGTTAGATTGAACTCAACATCTTTATGTTGTAAAATTCAGTAATCCCTCCCAACACCCCACTCCCGTGACATTTTCAATATCCATTGTTCAAACGCAATTTTTTAAAAATCCGCAAACAAAAGATATTTCACGTTGGCTATGGTTCTGGAATGATGTATTATTAGGTGAAGATATCTTGGGTTTGGATCAAAGGATCAATAAAGCTGAGGTAGAGATCACCAATGATCTAATTGAATGGCAGAACAGGTTCGAGGGACTGAATAACCTACTCTTGTGTTTATGACCTTATTTTTTCAAAAATATAAACGTTTATTTTTAAACTGGCAATGGAAATAGAACATATTTGTTAATATGTAGGTATGTCGGGGAGGGAAGGGGTAGAATTGTTGGGTTAAATATATTACAATGTAAGGCACTCTGGAACCCAAACCCATGGTCAATTGATTGCAATCAAGTGCATTTACTGCTAGGCAATATTAGACGCTGATGTTCTACTACTCCATCTAAGATGCCATACTTGGATCCGTGCAAATTCAATGTAAAGACTAGTCTCTAAAGGCCCTAGGTGCTACTGTTACAACTTAATCTGTTGGTAAAGAAATTTAAAAAATTGCATTTTCCATTAATAAATAGACTTAAATCGTTATTTTCAATGTGTATTGCTCAATGTCCCCCGATCCTAACAATGCAACGTAAACCATCATTCGTGACCGCTAGGGGAGAATATACTGAGTTAGAACATTGACTTTCATATTACCAACTGGATTTGAAGCTAGCTGATACTGATGAATGAAATGCCATCTCTCTGCCAAATGCAAGGGTCTTAAATAAAACTGTATTGGACAATCTAATCCATTGTAATTGACAATAACATTTAACTACTTAAGCTTACATTGGCAGACTGGGTGAGAGGAACGACAGGTATAGCTTTAGATGCAGATTATTGGTTAAAGCATAATTCATAATTGGTTTCATATTGGAAATGTGTGCAGGTTGCCTATTACATCCAATATGTGGGTAAAGGCTATATCAGTACAAAAGGAACTGCACTTGGAAAATGGTTTGGCAGTGTGCCTAATGTTACATTTTTATGCATTTGTGTTCAGGTGTAACTTAAAGTTTCTAATTCAAAATATTCATCACTGTGAAGAAAATCGAGTTAAAATAGAGTTGTCCTTGTGAGGACTATAGTCATAGTCCTGTGAGCCTCTATCATCTGAGAAAAAACTGCTGTACAAGTTCAGCTTGTCATCTTCTCCAAGTATTAGTGAAAATCATGGCAATGTTGATGATAGGAGCCTGCATTTCCATTATGTTCAGCATGCTGCATAAAGCATTGCCATTTCAATCTAGTCGCATATTTACATGAATTTGAATCATGCAAATGGTAAGAGATAGACAAATAACTGCTAACATGATAAACCACAACTATTTTACAATCACAAAGATAATCTTACTTTAGTTGCATGCAATGCTCCCATTAACTCCTGATCTGAGTTAATCTAGTCTTTGTCACGCTATGTTTCCTTAAGAAAACATAACAACTTTACTAAACCTAATTCTAGTCTTGATGATATGCATCTTCATTGCAGGACTATAAGAACCAGCTCATCCTTAACCATGGATTCTACATAGATGCCATCAGCACAATGAACTGTTTCAAAAACAAAACTGACAACATAATCTGGGGTCACAGAGAAGAATCTGCCCTCTGCAAAAGTTGATAGTGAATTCTCTTCTAGCTTCTACATTTATGACGTACTGAGAAAGCTGAATGTTTTTAAAACGGCCACATCAGATTTAGAGTTCTAAAGGATAGTGACTGAAGTGTAGGAAAACTCCATTCATGAACATTCAACTAAACTCTAATCTTGATCTTCTTCACCCTTTCCAAAATTGAATGCCCTCATAAGAAATGAGCAACTTTTCAACCGTAAAGGATCTCAAAATATGCCGATGATGCCATACACGAGGCTCCAAAGAGGATCAGCGCCCAGACTTGTAACCTAAACGCTCCATCTGTTACTGCATGAAAGTTCCACATGTGTTAGCAATCCAACAGCCAAGTTGATCTACTGATCTAAAAACACCTCTTCACAAGCAGTATGGATGGATGGAGATACGATTGATATTGATGATTTCAGTGTTAATGTAATGAGTTTTGCAACTTAGCCAGGAGCTTTAGCTGCTGCGTAGGAAAGGCATCCTGCATTTCATAGCTGAAAACGGAGTCAGGTAATTTGTCAGTCCCTACTTACTTCCTAACAGATAGTCTTACGCTCTCCTATTTATAGAGAATTGGGGGATGGGTATTTCAGCATCAGGAACGACTAATCAGCCTGTTTTAAACCCTATTATTAACAGACGCCCAGGGGAACCCAGACATTTTCTGAAAATAACTACCCCGTATCATGTTCAGAGTTTAATTTATTTATTGTTTCCGAAAGAATTTCTAACAGATCAACCCAACACATAAGAAGATCCATAGCTTCAAAGGTCGGCACAATATCTCTAATTCCAAACATTATTCCAGAATCTGATGTTTAAAGGATGCAAAGACTCATACAACTGCAACTACAGAATAAGCATGGGAAAGTTACCCGAGTGAATTGTCTATTTGCTTAATTTGGAAGCCTGGCGCGATTATTCAGAATTAAATGAACTAAATCAGCAGCACCATATAATCTACATATTCACCATTCAGTACATGTTTATTCAAGGTGTTGAGTGGAAAAAGGACGAAAGTCTAGATTTGATCACGACATCACATTCACAAGCTTTATGTTGCCACGCCCAACAGCAATAGCATTGCAGCATGACATTAACTGCAATGTGCATTTTAGTTGTGAGGAAGGTCGCATTGGACAAAACATGTCCGGAAATAACATGTTGCAACACGCAGAGAGTCCAAAGAATGGTACGCACAAGTGTACCAGGATTATTATGTATTTGATTGTTACAAACCTATGTCCAATTTGTTCCTGGATAACCACCCTTAGAGATGTATTACACCCCGCAGCGTCATTCAAACATGTGCATGCTGCCAAACTATATGGTCGCTTTAAATTTACAAAAGGTAGTAAATATCTACTTTCAGATTATTGTGGACGGTAATAAATTTCTAGCCTAATAATAACTTGCTCTAAGCTCTAACAGTCAACTGCATGCAATGTTATTATTGATGGTCCATATAATTCTCCAAACTCTTGAAGAGCGAAACCGATTTGTGAGTGATTATGCTGGATAACCGTAACAGGGCTGTTCTATAATAACGGCAGGTGGTAACAATACTTCAGAGAAGAATGTTCTATAAGTAAATTCGAGTATGCACTTGTTTAAACATACTTTAAGGTATCTGATTCAACCTTTTGAAACCTTCGTTTACATGTTCTAAGGGTTCAACTGATTATTTTTCCAACGCCCTTTGTTACACTACTAGTGTCTAGTGTGATAACTGAATCACTCAAAGTTTAAAGCTAACATGTCTTTTCCTCAGGTAGCAGCAGCACTAACTGTATCTTCGGCACCAGAGGCCTCTGTGGTTTTAAGCGCTTGTCTTCATTCACCCATAGCGCCATCTATTACCACACATGAAAGTTTATACTAGAACATTCGTGTTATAGTTGATAACTCAGATAAAGGTTCCTGAAGTAAGGCAGAATCTTATCCGAGGGTAATATCAATACATCAAATCAATTTCAATTTACTCCGGCATCACAGAATTTTTGAAACAGTAAAATAGAATGTTGCCCAATATTGTGCGTCCATTCCTTCATTTCATCTAATCACAGAGACACATGTTACAATTTTGTTGTGGAAGATAATTTCAAGTATGTACATAAAAAATTCCCTGTGGTGTTTTAATTCAGATTCAGTTGCAAAATAAATGACTGGACAAGCGAAATCAAAAAATGGACAAATTGTTACTTCGAATGTTGATGACATAAATTAATAGAAATGAATGCAACGTTTATATAATACTTTATTTTCCACTTACAATTCATTCAGAACCAGTATTCTACATATTAGATTGCTCTTGCTACAGGAATATTTCTGATTTGAATTATGATGATATTAACCGCTTCCACGTGTAATTTTGCATACACCAACCAGAAGTTGCCAGATATTAATGAAATGCATGCATCGTATTTTACAGAAATAGATTCCTCTTTACGCGAGCCTGCTTTTCACGGCTTTGTTTACTGATAGATCTGCTGATACTGCAAATTGTCATGGATGTGGTAATTAATTAGTCACATTGTCATTGTGAATGTTTTAACCTGACTGCACAATGAGGAGACCGCTATTTTGCAATGCATTGTACAGGAATATTATCTACGGGAGGTTAGAAATATTAGAAAGGCAGTATAATACAAACACTAAAATGTATATCGTATCGACACGTTTTATGGTGCACTGACTGACATGCCAATAGTGCCCTTTCTCGGTAATGTTTTTATCACATATGCGGACTACACTGGCTCGTTAATTTAGATTATATGCGTTTATAATGAATACTGTACTATTACAAAGATGGCTATTTGAAGCAGCAATATCTAATATTTTGTGTAGATTATATCGATAAGAGAAGTGCAAAATATTCTACCATAATAACATGATCATGGATGGGAGTGTTGACGAAGCTATGTTGTAATAATGTCGAATATCATCAAATTGTTCCAGAGCTTTAACATTAACATTGATATTGCTGGCAACTTTAATGACGGAGGGCGTTTGCTAATACATTTCCATTTGCCAAACTGCACTGCCAGTTCAATGACAGCTCCAACAAAATGGATCCTGGCTGGCCATTCAGCTCCTCCACAGCACATCACTTCCTCATGAGCAGACCCCGCCCCCCCGTGCGCTGATCCGCCAATCAGCTCCCGACGCAACGTCCCAGTCGTCAGCATTGCGCTGACTCCACCCCCCACCCCCCCAGCCCCCAGCGCTCTCCCGACTCCTCCTTCGCCTAGCAACCCGTGCTGTTGCTAGGCGAAGGGAAGGGAAGGGGAGGTTGTTACCAAGTGGCAGAGGAGACTGGTCACGACGTCAGCCAGTGGGAGTATTATGGGTTGGCAGTGAGGCTCCAGCTGAAGGGAAGCTCAAGTGCTTTCACTGCTGCGTTCGGGGAGCCAGCGAGTGAACATCATGGAGCTCTCGGCCGTGGGGGAGAGGGTTTTCGCGGCCGAATCTCTCCTCAAGCGACGCATCAGGAAAGTATGTGAGCCGTCCCTCCGCAGATCAACTCTGCTCTCTGCCATTTCCAACCCAGGCAGCTTTTTAAGCGATGTTTTATGACAGGTTTGTTGTGTTTTCTTCCCCATCTCCCTCCCCCCCCCCCTCCCTCCTTCCCTCTCTTTCCTCCCTCCCTTCTCCTTCCTAGGGTCGAGTCGAGTACCTGGTGAAATGGAAGGGCTGGTCTCCGAAGTAAGTATCAGCATTGCAGTGCTTACAACTCGCAGAAGCGCCCATTGCATTGAGCTGTATCGTTATTTATCTTTTAAATCGCCTTTTAAGGTACAGTACGTGGGAGCCAGAAGAAAATATCCTGGACGCCCGTCTGATATCAGCCTTTGACGAGAGGTGAAGGCCTTTGAGCGACATTAAAATAAAAGATCTCTATAACTGGTTCTGCAATTATTTCAAAAGATTCCTTTAAACGCCAGTGAAAGCCACAATATCCATGTTTTCTCTTCCAGGGAACGAGAAAGGGAAATGTACGGGCCAAAAAAACGTGGACCTAAACCTAAAACGTTTTTACTGAAGGTAAATGCTCTTTAATGCCTCAAAATGTGGTTGATTTGGGGGGTTTTTGTCTGTAACTCTATTAATACGTATTTCCCTTCCCTTCAACGATTTAAAAAAAAAATAGTAGTTATGTTCTTTTCTTCGGCAGGCGAAAGCAAAGACATATGCCTTCCGGAGTGATGTAGCGAGGGGACTGAGGATGTCTTACCCGGGCAGGTCTGGTCAAGAATCCGGCTTCTCTTCCACCAGGTCCAGGGAAGGACTCCGGAGAGACCCCGCGGGCGCTCTGCAGCATAGCAGCCTTGCCCGGGGAGAGACTTCCAAAGAAAGGAGTGCTCGAGTCGAGGAGCTCCCCAGGGCCCACCAGAAAAGCGGTTCTCTCAAGCACAGGAAGAAGGGGCCGAAACCCAACAAAATGGACTACAAGGATGGCCCAGCTGTACGTGCAGGCTCCCTCAAAAGGAGCACACCGGAGGAGGTGGAAGGAAGGACACCGACATACCCCCATTTTAAACGTAGGAAATCCGAGGAGCTTGATTCAGGGAGTGATGAGCTGGAGGACAAGGTGGAGAGCGAACTAATCCACTTGACTGGGAGGCAGGAAGCGAAGCTGGGCAGCGCTGTGCCAGGTCACGCCGCTCCCAGAACGCAGCTAAATCGCACCCCACTGGGCTACGGGGAAAATAAATACGGTGCAGACTCGCATACCCTTCGGACTAAGCCGGGCATGGAAAGCGCCACTTCCAAGAGTGAACCAGGGATAGACACCTCTGCACTTAAAAGTAAGCACGTTTTGGAGGGCGCGGTGCCCAGGAACAGTGTGTGTGTGGCCAGTGACAGGCCTGTTTCAAAGTCCCCTTTGCTGGCCAAACACCCAGTCTCCCGGTTTCTCTCGGAGCCAGAGGAGTCCTGGAGCCCATCACTAAATAATCTGGAGAAAGTGGTGGTCACGGACGTCACGTCAAACTTTCTGACCGTAACCATTAAAGAAAGCAGCACAGATGAAGGATTCTTCAAAGAGAAAGTTTAAAAAAAGAAATAAACTTGTTTGACAATCCTGGTGGGAGCGCGTTGATCGTTACTAGCACCTGTCAGTCACAACAACACTCGAGTTGTTGCTGGAGAAATGTTTCTTTTTTTTTGTTCTGGGTTTGTATATAGTTTCCTGGGAGCAGATAAATCTTAATCTAATACCAGCTGTCCGTCATGCTCAAAAATGAAGTGCCCGTTTACTTAGGCCTGTGCTGTGGGATGTATTTCAGGTGCAGTTAGGTAAAACTGTATTAAACACATAAAGGGGTTAAGGCCAAAACAGTCAGCGTTTTCAGGTTTGCTTTTACCCAGATAAAGATTGAGGAGGAGGCTGGTGTCGAATTGCCCGCCTCACCAAACTGCCAGTCAACGTGCCCACCCATGTATATGATGGTAGCATTGTTAATTTGCTTAATTTCATTTGTAGATATAATCGGACTTAGAGGATGCTTTGTCCCGGCATACGACATAGATCATGGCCCAAGTTATAACAATTCATCAGTAAATAGCTTCAGAACTGATTACAATTATTAAGTTTGACTTTTGTTTTCAGTGGCCGGACTCTTGCTTCCTTTACGATTACAACATGTTTTTCTTTTTAAAAAAATCTAAATGCAATGTGTGTTTTGAGTATACAATGCCAATTGCACTTTCCATTATTTCTGTAAAATATAAACAAAATAGTTGTACTGAGCGAGGTGCTGTATTTCGTGTTTCCTGTTCTAAATGTCGACTTACATAGCTATATATAAGTTATTTATCCATGTGCACACAGGGATTCCTCCCATGATACAAGGACTTTGAGATATGCTGAGAGGATAACAATAATGCTTAGAACTGGTTTCACCCAACTCCCTTGTCTGTTTAAACTTTTGACTACTTTCGAAGGTAATTGCTCCCCCTGTATTGCCTCCCCCACTCTTTTGCATCAAAGTCTCTTTCTGTGGGACAACTCTTTGGTATACACCACATGTATATAAGATGAACATAGCCAAGTCAAATGCCTTACAGTACATCCAAGGATTGGTGCCAGGCTTTTTTTTATATGGGGAGAGGTATAGGCAGTCTTGGTTAGGTAAATAACCAATGAATGTGCATATCTGTGCAAGAACATTCAAATTGCAGATTGACTGGGCAGTCTTTTTTTTTTGGATAGGTTAAGGGGCAAATCTATTGTAATAATCTATTTGACTTTACCATTGAAAGCAGGGATAATACCTCTTCAGAATAACGTTGCTGTGAATTCATTGTAAACCATTAAGTGGTGAGATCATTAGTTTATTTTAAGTAACTAAGTCAGACTGAGAAAGGGGAAATAACATTTAGATGAATTCTTTAGGAAAAAAAACGGTTGTCATAATACTTCATCCTCTTATTTATAGCCCTATCACCACGTTATGAATGATGGTTTGCAAAGGTTGAGGCATATTGCCTGACATCTGCAGGGTGTTCTATTAGCAAGAAAACTACACTATTTGCCAACAACGTTTTCCACCAAATGAAAACGTACTATTGGTTCCTTGTCTCCCGATGTTAGAAAATAAATTGCACTTAAACTACTCCTGAAACCATTCAATCAGGAATTCGATTTTGCTAAACTTGCTCCCAGGTACAGGTGTACTTCAGTATGTGGGAGAATGACAGCAGCACGTTTCCAATTGGAGATTTGCTTGCAACAATGATCTAGCCTATGTACCGCACACAGCTTTGTTTTAATGGTTTAGTTTTGTGGGCCAACAGGGAGCCTGAACTCCCAGCTGTTGAGTGAATCTAACACGGAGAGGAAAGAAAAGAGCAGTCGTGTTGTCAGAATGTAACTTTTAATTAAAACTTCTGTTCTTTTTTCGACCATAAACTTAACTTCGCGACCGAGCTTCGTGACACAAGCTTTTCTACGAGGTTGATCCAGTCACTTTTATAATGGGGTCGTTTAGGAGAAACGCGGACGTGAAGGGTATTCCACCTTTACATAATCCAAATATGCTACCATTCTGGACCACATAGCTTGGAATAATCTTTAACATAGGGTTAGGACGTCAATGCTCGATTATTTAGATGACAGATACATTCATAAACTGGTGTTCGTGCTTTAAGGCCATTCTCTATGAATTCAGGAGCTTTACTTCGAAGTATTTGGACTTCTAATACACAGCCTTCATGTAGTTGACACTACATATGACTGCCATATGTAAGAAGGTTTATCTTTAGTGACTGCTGACGATCAGGCACAGCTGAGACAATTACGATTGATAAGATGCACACATTTGCCAAAATGATTTACCAAAGGAAATGTGTTAATTCTAATTATGGGAATGGACCCGTAATTATGACTAATGACACGACTTTAATGAGGGGCGGTTTTATTATTCAAAGTGGTTGATGTTTATGAATGAATATTTACCGTCTGCGTTTTTCTAACAATGGAGAATGAGCAAAGGAAGACAATACACAAATCTGAAAGATGTGTAAACTAAAATCCCTTGGTGCACTTACATACTAATGGAATTCAAAGGACGCGTTACATTTGAAAGGAGTACATTAGATCACGTGCTAAACTGATCTATTGCACTTTGAATGTTTTGACTATTAAAACTTGAAGAGGCCGTGCCTGTTGCTGAATGTAATGTATATGAGAGTGTACAGGCCGTGTCACTGGGATACTCAGTATTGTCAGATGTTGATTTGCAGAACTTGTACAATATACATCACGTTTTCAAGGAACTGTTGCCATAAAGGTTCCAGTGGAACTTATTAGGGTCGCCCTACGAAGTGAAACAGACATTAACATGCCACCTGTAAATTGCATTTAAAGTTTATTAGGACTGTTGGCACTTGGGAAAATGATTGACCATATCAGAAAAATTAAATTGGTCAGAATTAAACTTCATACCCTCCCACCTATCCCACCCCACCATCTTATCCATCTACTAAGGTTGTTTGTGAAATGTAATTATTTTCTGTAAAGTTTATTCAGATGTCTAACAATTTTGTTTAGATTTGAAAAAGAATGTATGGAGGGGATATAACTATAAACTATTTTATGTATTCTACATAATGGACAGTGTTTAATACATTGCACTTAACTATATCTGTTGTTTCGATATTTGACTATAAATGTACTTTGCGAATAATGGTGATTAAAACGAAATAATGTTTTAAAATGTTTATAACATTTGGACTCCTGTCATGCTCCATGGAAGCATGCATTTAAAGGAAATGAAATATACTGCGAGAGCCAGATTATAAATACATTCCATTGATGTGTGTAGCGGTAACATTATCCAATGCAGATCCATACCAGGCTTTATTGGGACAGATTAACGTTTGCCTGGGAGCAGTGAACCCTTCTTCATTGAAGTAGCATACACCCTTGTAAAAACTCATAGATGAAGTCCATATGCCTTATCATAATAGGACTTAGGAAAGAATTATTTGCGGATGTCATCATTGACGTCTAGTTTCACCGCCAAGCATTTCTAACCTATAAAATTCACAGTTGGAACTTCACAGTAATAAATACTAACATTGCATTCAGAGGACTTTTACGTGTGTTAAGTTTGCATAAATTGGTTTGTGGTCTTTTGCAAGTGACCATGTACCCTACTGCCCCAAACAAAGACATTATCACATATCCTCCGTGTTCATTTGCGTTGCGATCGGCAAGGAATACACAAATTTCCGCATTACACTAAATGAAAATAAGGGGCGTTTTCTTCCGACTGGAAGAGGAAAATAAATTCTGGAAAAGAGGCAGAGAAACACGGTCTGTCCACGTCCAACCGGTAGAACTCAACAATCAACTTCGCCTTCCACTGAAAAGTTGCTTACCCGAATGAAAATTGATGCAACCTCTCTCCTCACTCAAATACTGTGATAATGCCACCGATTCGAAAACTGTCCCCATTTAGGTGTTTTTGACACAGCCGATTCGGCGACCTTTGAAAAGTACAGTAGTCTTATTTCAATAGCATTAATGAAGCTTTGTTTGAATACGCTTTTGGGCCATTTGAAGGTCTCTATGGAATTAAAATGTACAATGGTCTCTTTTGAATATACGTTATTACGAAAATCTTTACTAAACCTCTCTCCCGAGTAAGGCATGCACACAGAGATAGAGTTAGCTTATGTGGTATTCCAATTGTTGGGGAGGTCGCTCTAAAATAAGCCAAAGGCTGGTATGACTATAAAAGCCAAAGGCAATAGAGCGGCAAACATATGGCCCAGTGACTGGACGAAGATGAAAACAAAGATTTCCAAAATAGAAATGGCCTATCAGTTTCACTTTTTAACTCATGCCCGTGGACTGTGATTAACATTTTCCATCATATTGAAATAGAAGTAACCTAGACGTACTCGAAATGTTCCATCTCTTTAACAACACTTGTTAATTGTGGGAATTCGGGTAATATTTCTAGTGTTGGCAATTTTCCCAGAAAGGTGACATATTTTCGAATGCTGTCTAGCTAAGCACATTGCCAAGAAGCCGAACTGTCATATTTTATATGTGCTGCTTCATTGAAATGTTCTCCAATGTGAAACCAGGCTTGATGAATGACAAAAGAAAAGCACAAATGGTGCAATTTGTCATTTTTAAAAATATACTTACATTTATACATTTGTGGTAAACTATCTCCTTACCAAGATGAAAGGTATCGACGCCAGCAAAAAATGATACTTTCCCCGTCTTGGTATCCCCCTCTTGGTATCCAGGTCAAGCGTTAATCACTACCAGTTCAGCCTCCTGTCCCCTCCCAATGATATACTGTAACCCACAGAAAGATGCTGGCCGTGCCACGGTCCTGGACACACCCCACACCAGAACCGACATTCTTCGAACATCTCAGAACGCGGTTATTTGCATTATAATCTGATTTTTTACGTGCTGCAGATCATTGTACTAAGGTTGAGTTGAAACCATTCAAATTCATTTAATGTGCTGGTACATCAAAAGTCAGAGAGGAAATCTGCGCGCCATCCGCCTAGTTACATTCCAGAACAGATCTTAGAGGAGGAAGTACCATGGTAACTGAGCACCATATTCAAATGTCTAGACTTGATTTCAAATGGGAATGGTGAATGGAGCAACGAAAAAAAGGAAGAACATACGAATAATAATACGAACGTACGAATTAGGAGCAGGATACGGCCATTCGGCCCATCGAGCCTGCTCCGCCATTCAATCAGATCATGGCTGATCTGATTTTAATCTCAACTCACATTCCTACCTACCTCGATAACCTTTCACCCCCTTGCTTATCATGAATCGATCTACGTCCACTTTAAAGAGATAGAAAGATTCTTCCTCAATCACCTTTTGAAGAAGAGAATTCCAAAGTCTCACAACCCTCTGAGAGAAAAAAATCCTCATCTCTGTCTTAAATGGGTGACTCCTTGTTTTTAAACAGTGGCCCTGAGTTCTAAATTCTCCCACAAGAGGAAACACCTTTCCACATTCACCTTGTCACGTCCCTTTAGGATCTTAGGTTTCAATCAAGTCACCTCTTACTCTTCTAAACTCCAGCGGATACAAGACTAGCCTGTCCAACCTTTCCTCATAAGGTAATCCACTTATTCCAGCTATTAATCTAGTAAACTTTCTCTGAACTGCTTCCAACATATTTACATCTTTCCTTAAATAAGGAGAGCAATACTGTACACAGTACTCCAGATGTGGTCTCACCAGTGTCCTGTACAACCTGTTGCAATCAATTCTCCTTGCAATAAACAATGACATTCTATTAGCTTTGCTAATTGCTTGCTTCACCAGCATATTAACCTTTTGTGATTCATCCACTAGGACACCCAGATCCCACTGCATCTCAGAGTGCTGCAATTTCTCACCATTTAGATTTTATGCTTAGTTTTTATTCATCCTGCCAAAATGGACAACCTCACATTTTCCCACATAATACTCCATTTGCCAGATTTTCGCCCACTCACATAACCTATCTATATCCTTTTGTAGCCTCTTTATGTCCTCTTTGCACCTTAACTTTCCTACCTATATTTGTGTCATCAGCAAATTTGGCAACCATCCCATCCATCCCTTCATCCAAATAATTTACATAAATTGTAAAGAATTGAAGCCCCAGTACTGATCCCCATGGCACACCACTCGTCACATCCTGCCAACCAGAAAATGACCCATTTTGCCTACCCTCTGTTTCCTGTTAGCTAATCAATCTTTTATCCATGCCAATATGTTAACCCCATGCACCATAAGCTTTATTTTCCACAGTAACCTTTGATGTGGCACCTTATCAAATGCCTTCTGAAAATTTAAGTACAGTACACCCACTTGTTCGCCTTTTTCCACAGCACGTTACTTTTTCAAAGAGCTCCAGTAAATTGGTTAAACGTGATTCCCCTTTCACAAAACCATGTTGACTGTGCCTTGAATTTATCTTCGTGCCCTGCTATAATGTCTTTAATAATAGCTTCTAACATTATCTCTATGACAGATGTTAAACTAATTGGCCCATAGTTTCCTGCTTTCTGTCTCCCTCCCTTTCTGCATAAAGGAGTTACATTCACTATTTTCCAATCTAATGGAATCTTCCCAGGATCTAGTGAATTTTGGAAAATTAAAACCAACGCATCAAATATTTCACTAGCCACTTCTTTTAAGACCCTAGGATGAAATCCATCAGGACGCAGGGGCTTGTCCACATGCAGTTCCAACAATTTGCTCAGTACCATTTCCCTAGTGATTGTAATTTTCTTGAGTTCCTCCCTCCCTTCCAATTATTGATTTACAGCTATTTCTGGGATGTTACTTGTATCCTCTATTGTGAGGATTGATGCAAAATATTGGCTCAATTCATCTGCCATCTCCTTATTTTCCATTATTAATTCCCTAGACTCACTTTCTATAGGACTGATATTCACTTTGTTAACTCTTTTTAAATATCTATTGAAACACTTATTATCTGTCTTGCCAGCTTTCTCTTGTAGTTTAATTTTTCCTTCCTTATTGATTTTTTAGTCATTCTTTGCTTTTTTAAACATGCTTTTTCTTTATATTCTGTCTGATACAACCAGAATCACAAATCTAGATTTTAGATGCTTATGTCTGATTTAGAGATAGCTTGTCAGCAGTAGTAATATCTGAGATGAATTAAATAAGAACAGGTAGATTCAGTTTTCACTTACGTTTGAATAATGATTAGTTCCAAGAATCAAACATCAGATTGTTGAATTGGCCACATCAATTTAGTTAAATGCATCATCAGCTTGGAGTGGAAACTATTGAATATCCTTGTATCTAATTCAGGTTTCTTGAGTAGAATCAGGAACAAGATGAACATTGGACTGAATTAACAATGGTGCCTTGATTTCAAATTGAATGGAAACATGAAGGAGGTTATAAACTCTAGAGAATCTAAGAATGGATGTTTATCCCATATTGATATTTTTCATGTTTTTAATGAAGGGGATTCTTCCATTAGATACACACAACAGGCTTTTTAAAAAGTTACTATTACCTCAGGGTTTTTCCAAATGACTAACACTTTATCTCATCTTAAAAAAATTACACATCACCAGCATCGCCTTTTGGCTAGTTCTAGCAATTCAACTCCCTCATCACCCCTTTGCTGAAATTATATTCTACAATTGGTCAGATTTTGTGGTAGAAGTAAAACTGAGGCAAACAATGCTCACATTAGACAGCACTATGCAATGATGCACATGCACAGTTAAATGTGGAAATCCAGATGTTGCTGCCCAAAATGCCCTGCTCCTCCAAAAGTTGTGCTAAATGGTGTGTGGCTGTCTGTTTACTGTCATTAAAATATAATAGTTTTCATAATATTGTGATTTATTGTAAAAGTGGGTTAATAGTGAGGTTTGGATTAGTTTCTCTGTGTGGATGTCTGTGTGTAGTAGATTTAATTGAATTGGAGGCAGCTGGTCTGGAGCTTTTGAGTTACCAAAAAGGAAGCTAGGGTTGAAGTGCTAAATATGTAAACATGGCTGAAGTTTTAGAATGTGAAGTGTGAGGAATATTTGCATTTTTAGATAAAAAAAAGTTAGTTTGAATTTCAAGGAGATGGTAAGATGTTACACCTTGCCATAAGAAGTTAAGCCAAATGTTATGTTTATTTTTCCCAAAGGTTACTGATAGTATGAGTACAATGAAAGATTTATATTATAAGAAAAGTAAAGTTGCAAAGATATACTGGAACAATGGAATTTACATTAAAAAGGGAGAAACATGCAAAAAGGAGATGAGATTATGTGTAAGGGAGAAGGCATTCTAAGATCTAACACAAGTGTGAAAAGCCTCCAGCCTCTATGCATCAAGTTGTTGTCTACAGGAACTGAAGCTAAGAAAACTCACTGTGAATATCACTCACTGTTCAGGGTACTGTGCGCTTTGCCTGGGTCTGTTGAAATTTATTTGCTTTCACCATTGCCTTAATGGAGGTGTAACTGGGAGTCAGATTAGTTAGGGGATTTTTGAGTTATTATAGTAATAGTAATTTGTAGACATATAATGTGATTAAAAGCTTTTATTCTATTAATATATGTTTAATTTAGTTTTGTAAAAAAAAAAACCTCTAAGACTTGGTGGACTTATTACTACTGAATTCAAGGCATGCATCTCAAAATAAAATACAAATTGCAAGACAGTTGTGGCAGCTGCTTGAAGTTTCCCTCTGGGATTTGAGTAGCTCAGAATTTACCATCCTCTGTGCCATAACAGTTCACCATTCAAATTCATTGAATGATGTGAAGTTGCTGTGCTCCTCCCATAGATATGAACTAAACTTGCTATAAATAGTTTGATTAATGCTTGTCCAATCCAGTGTAAGTACCCATTTAATAGCATGATAAATCTTACTTATTGTCAAACTATCGCTCGAGTATTGAACATTAATTTTACAAGTGTGGAGTTTCATTTCAGCTGTTAGTAAGCTCTCAGGTGGGGCAAAATATTCTATGGCACTATTTCCAAGAGGAGTAGGGAGTTCTTTTTGATGTCCTAGTCAATATTTATTCCTCAAACAACATCATTAAAAAGTTTATCAGATCATTTTCACTTTGGTGTTTGTGGGAGCTTGCTGTGTGCAAATTGGCTGCCAAGTTTCCTGCAACAGTGACTACACTTAAAACAACCACTTTGGTGGTTTAAAGCACATTGGGACGTCTTGAGGTTGTGAAAGGCCATATATAAATCCAGATCTTTCTTTAATGTAACTTTTAATGTGCCTGTTATGGACTAACAAAAGTGTACTGTCTTTGTAACAATTTTGCACATCTATCTGCACAGTAAATATTCATGAAAACGTGTTTCTGCAAACGTATGTTCATGAAGTATAGCTTCAGTGTCATTGTGATTAATGGAAAGAAACTATATTTTAAAACAGGAACGTTGTTCAAGTTCTGAAAGACATTCTGGTTCAGGCGTTTAAAAAAAGCAACAGAAAGGCCTCTGTTTATTGCACAAGTGAAACCGAAGTTTCCGACTGTGCGTCAGTAGGTCAAGTAAAAAAATCAAGGCCATTGCATTTCAGTCCTGCAAGCGTATATAAACAACCAGTGAAACTGCCATTTTAAAGCGATGCTAGAGAAAGATGCGAACATTCAAATGGTGACTTTCAATGATTGCTGATTACCGCTAGGGCCCCAGAGTGAACCTTCATTCGTGTCAATGTCCCACCAATAAGCGAGTCAAAGTGAAACCAAAAACAATCTTCGCCTTTAGTCATCATATATAAAACAAAGTCCAACCTGTTGGAAGGCGCAACTGTTCCTTTCGAAGCTACATCTCACCATCTTCTAAAGGAAAATACAGAATGTAATTGAAATAGAAATTCCCCACGAATGGTTTTTGCACTCTTGGACTAATGAAGGCTCCTTTCGCAGCAATCTTCAAAGCAATCTGCACTGAGTTTTCACGAAGGCACCTCTCATTGCTGCACAGTTTATTTTTTACTGAGCTTTACCTGGTGATGCAATTTTACATATCAAGGAACGAAGCCTCGGGCCTACGTGCACGAATAAGATAATAATTGTTCATACAGATCGCCAGCCACTTGCCTGCCTCGTGTCCCAGGTTGGCCAACTACATTATTAATTCACCAGCTTCGAGACAGGTGTGCGGAACTGAGCAAGCAGTTTTTAACAAAGTGCATGAAGCAATTCACTTGTTAAATTCTGCATATACATTTACGCTATTCTTCCCCACAACCTCGCTTTTCTATCATTGTCTCAACAAAAAAAGCGGGTGAAGTCCTATTGTAGATGAAAGGGAAAGAAGGCGAATAAAAAATAGTCGAGATTTTGAACGTCCTGGGAACTGCGGACACCGATATATTGCGTTAAGGAATATGACACATTACATCAGAACGAGAATGTTTACGGAGTCTTGTTCCATTTTTAACTAACAGAAAACACGATTCGATTTCCCATGTACTTGGTCTGCATTCCATAATGCCTGTTCGCCTATTGCTAGAACAACATTCGAGAGTGGCAGGCAGACGGGTTACTCACAATTAGTGCGCTGAACATTCCTGGCATTGCAGTCAAATATTTAGTAGTTCTCGACTTATCCCCAAATTTATTGCCTAGACTGGAGTGGATATTTATGAACGATCACAGCGTCAGCGGTTTAGGAGAGAGGCCTTAAGCACATACCGATTTATTTTTGTCCCAGCCACTTTTAGTTTGCATTGTGCAGTCATTCATAGTGTTTAGAGACCTGATTATTCAGTCAGCAAGGAATGCAGGAATTAGCTTTTCCTCTCAGGATTCAATTAGCTTTCACTTCCAATGGTCCTTCAGCTTCAATTGAAGACTGAATGCCATCTTTTATTGTTTCACCCAGGAACCGTTATATATATATATATATATATATTTATGGGCTTCCACTTGTGGCTACGAGAACGCAGCTACCTGAAGACATGAGCTTTGCTATAAACAGCACCCCCTGTTTCGGTTGGAACACCGCGAAATAAGCCTTTACTGGGCTTTTTTTTTGGGGGGGGGTGTACAATTCCGTCTGAATTATAATTCTTCACGCATTCCAGGGTTGCAGGTTTCTGCTTGAATGGAACCCTACAAAGCACAAATCATTGGGTGATTCTTAGTCGAGTGGTGAAAAGAACGAATGAATGAAGCGAAGGCCTTGTGGGAACGTCCGCCCCAGTCAACATTTTAAATGTAAAACGTGGGAAATAAAACCCATAAAAAACACAATCACGACAATATTTTTTCTTACTGTTCGGACTAATGGGACCATGAGAAAAAAATCTCGCTACGAGGCCACTGTTGATAAGATCAGTATTTATTTGCCCATTCCTAGTTGCCCTGATAATTGGTGGTGGGCCGCCTTCTTGAAGGTTCTGCAGTCCCTATGGTGAAGGTGGTATTCTTTGTTAAGATTGAAGAGCTAACTAGGAAGGGGTGGTACCAGAGTCAGCTATAGAACAAACCTGATAAGAAAAGCAAGCTTTATCGTCACTTTTTTTTTTATTGGTTTATGGGATGTGGGCAGCATTTATTGCCCATCCCTAACTGCCCTTGTTCAGGGCAGTAGATTTCCTTCCCTGAAGGACATTAGTGAACCAGATGGGTTTTTATGACAATCAGCAATGATTTTGTGGTCAACATCAGAGTTTTATTGATTCAAATTTAACTATTTGCCATGGTAGGATTTGAACCTGGGTTCCTAGTGCATTGCCCTTTGTCTTAAGAATACTAGCCCAGTGACAATACCACTACACCACCACTCCCCCCATTATTAATACCAGTGTTTTATTCCCAAAATCTTGAATTTAAGTTACCAGATTGTCATGTATGATTTGAACCCCTACATTATTAGTCCAGGTCTCTGGATTACCAGTCTACGAGCATAACCACTAACTAGCAAATAACTATCATAAAACTATGTGTATAATCAATGTTTAGCCACATTTTAACTTCCAATTACAAATAGGACCAAACATTTCAGTTTTGTCAATTTGGCATTTTTCTTCATTATTTATAACATTTCAGTTAAAAATTCTGAATAGGATTCAAATATAACCTTGAATATACTTAAATAAAAGTCTACTGAGCTAACATTATGATCACAAAATAAGGTTTTCATTAATTTTAGCATAGTTTCACATGACACATTTTAAATAATGTAACAACTACAAAGTGACTGAGTTTGAACTTTAGTGTGTCAAGATGCATTAGCCTTATGTCAGGGGTCAGTTACTCAACTATCCAGTTAAACATATGCCCAGACTCAGGGCAACTAGGGATGGGCAAATAAATATTGGTCTTACCAACAGTGGCCTCATAGTGTGATTTTTTTTTCATGGTCCCATGTGAGCATATTAGTCCAAACAATAAGGAAAAAATATTGTCATGATTGTGTTTTTTATGGGATTAGCCTTATGCCAGGGGTCAGTTACCCAATATCCAGTTAAACATCTGCCCAGTCTTAAGCTACAGGTTGGGAGAAAAAGATTAAAAATTTACAATGTAAGCAAGGATTAGAAAATAATGTTTAGAAAGTCAAATCAATGACATGTCAGAGGTTTGATGGAATTGCAAAGGAATGTAGAAACAATTGGTGAAAATCAAATTCGAGGAAAGGGAAAAGATGCATCAGATTGACCATGCATGAAATTGATTAGAAGTACGGAAATCTTCCTTCTGATGCTCACCTGAATTTAGGCCTCAGTTTTAGGTTGGGCTAAGATAGGTTTGGGTCAATGTAGGCCAAAGGACAGCACTTCATCTTACAGTTAGGCACTTAACAGTCTTCTGGAGTCAACACTGAGTTTAACAATTTCAGGTCATGCTCTGTTTCCCATTTTGTTTCCTTTTTCTTTGTAGGTTTTGATTTGACCCCCATTTTTCTCTTGTTTTTGCTTTTGTATGGCAGCTGGTCGTCTTTCTGCCATTCATACCACCTCGAGAGACTTCTTTTGTTTCTTTAGTAGTCCTATTACCATTCCCTTTGGCTCTGTACTAACTACTCTTGTCATTTAATCTCTCCTGTCTTTCACCCTATCATTTTTGTTCTTTTTCTAGCCTCCCCTCTTTCACTTGCTTAAAATCTTCTAACCTTTAACCTGTAACTTTGAGCTGGATTTATTAGAGGTGACAGGTTCTTAGTCAGAGCCCCACATCACCTCTTTTAGGAAAAACCCGGTGAATTGATTGCCATTCCAGCACTTAGCTGGACAGCAGTGGGCCTTTCCTGGGATCAAGGATCCCAGGGATGGAAGCTGCTGGCCAATCAGAGGCTGGCAGCGAGTATGACAGTACCACCGGTGAGGTGGTGGCTACTTTTGCTATGGCACCCACCCAGGGCCTAGTATCAGCACTGGATCCTGGGCCACAGGTATCGGGAGTCAGCAGCAAGGACAGGGTGTGACTCTCAGTGGGATTCCCCCACCCCAGTTGCAGTGCCAGCTCCCTTGATCAAGTGCTGAGTGCCTTTGAATGAAGGACACCCTGGGAGCCCAGAAGCAGCCCAGCACAGGTTTGCTTGTCGTACTCTTTGCATGGTCAGCTCCTTGCCTGCCATTGGATTGATACCAGTGGTGGCAGGATGACACTCTCAAGTGGGCATTAATTGCCCACTTAATGACTTTTCAGGCAGCGGGGTGAGAGGGCCATCTGTTGGCCTTCCCACCATGAACTTAATCAGTGTGGAAGCAGGAAGGAGACAGGGTTCCCACCTGCCACTCTCCTGCTTGATTGGATGCCCCTTGCCACCAAACCCACCAAGGGGGAGGGCATTAAATTCTGCCCTTTAACTCTATCTCTCTCTGCACAGACAATCTTGACATGTTGAGTATTTCCAGCATTCTCTTTTTAATTCACATTTCCAGCATCCACAGTGTGTAGCTTTTGTTTAGTGTTGGGTGTTGTCTTTCAGATACCAGTGTTGTACTTATTTTACTGGGTAATTAAAGAGGGCAGGTCACCACTTTTATATCATTAATGCATTTGTGAAACAGGTTTCATGCCATTCCTGGCATCTAAATGTTATAAAAACACTATGACATCATGAAGTAACATTATATTCTAATAATTAAATTCAAGCTAATCGTTTGGTTACTTTTAATCCTGCTATAGATTCTACCAGCAGACAACTACATTATAAAGGTGCAATGTTAAGAAGTTTTTTTTTCATTATTTTTTCATAGGATGTGGGTGTCGCTGGCAAGGCCAGCATTTGTTGCCTGTCTGTATTTGCCCTTGAACTGAATGGCTTGTTAGGCCATTTTAGAGGGCAGTTAGGCGTCAATCACACTGCTGTGGGTCTGGATTCACACGTAGGTCAGACCTGGTAAGGATGGCGGATTTCTTTCTCTAAAGGACATTGGTGAACCAGATGGGATTTTACATCAATCGATGATAGTTGTCATGGTCACCATTACTGAGACTAGCTTTCAATTCCAGATTAATTAACTGGAATTCTAAGTGTTAAATGTTGAAAGAACACTGGAGAGCTGTTCAGTGTGCAAGATAAATCAACAACTTTATAACGTTACATCTACCGCAAGTCTGACTATTGGGGTAGTTTAAGTGGCATCTTATGATAAAGAATTAGCAATTCCATGTCACAACCATCAGATCTCACCCCTAAACCTTTTTGATGCCATCAGAGATGTATACATAACAACAAGTGAAACATGTACACCAAGTACATGTATGGGCTTCCTCATGCCAAATTTTGTATCACTTCTGACCATATAGCTGAGTGAGAATAGGGTGGGGGTTGGGGGGGGGGGAGCAATGTATTAGGTACATCATGCTTGGCTAATTTAAAATCAACCTTGTTAATGAAATTCTTTTAACAAAATTGCTCGCTGCAAACTCAATCTTACATTTTTAATTCAGGGGATCATTAAAATTTGTGAAAAGATCGGGAGCTAGTAAAAAACTGAACTAATTCTCCTTAGAAAAAAGAAAATATTGGAGATAGATACATCTTTTGTGGGATCAGAGAAGGGAGAATCAGGTGTCATGTTCACAAGGCAAGCAAGCCATTGATTAAACACAGCATAGTACTTATAGTAGCTAGTTAATGGAGCATTCTATGACTTGGAATGGTAATTTGGTTGTTATTCTCAGAGAGCAAGTTGATAGATGCATTGGTGGTCTTCTTCCGAGGTTCTATAGACTCTGGAACAGTTTCTACAGATTGTAGGGTAGCTAATGTAACCCCACTATTTAAAAAGGGAAGTAGAGAGAAAACAGGCAAATATAGACCAGTCAGCCTGACGTCGGTAATGGGGAAAATTCTAAAGTCCAATGTAAAAGGTTTAATAGCTGAACTCTTGGAAAACAATGGCAGAATCGGACAGAGTCAGCATGGATTTACGAAAGGGAAATCATGCTTGACAAACATATTGGAATTTTTCAAGAACATAACCAGTAGAGTTGATGAGGGAGAGCCAGTAGATGTGGTTTATCTGGACTTTCAGAAGGTTTTCGACAAAGTCCCACATAAGAGATTAGTGTGTAAAATTAAAGCTCATGAGATTGGGGCTAGTGTATTGAGATGGATAGAAAACTGGTTGGCAGACAGGAAACAAAGAGTAGGAATAAATGGGTCTTTTTCCAAATGGCAAGCAACGACTAGAGGGGTATCACAGGGATTGATGCTGGGACCCCAGCTATTCACATTATATATTAATGATTTAGATGAGGAAGCTAATTGTAATATCTCCAAATTTGCAGATGACACAAAGCTGGGTGGGAGGGTGAGCTGTGTGGAGGATACAGAAATGCTTCAGTGTGATTTGGATAAGCTGAGTGAGTGGGCAAATGCATGGTAGATGCAGTATAATGTGGATAAATGTGAGGTTATCCACTTTGGAAGCAAAAACAGGAAAGCAGATTATTATCTGAATGGCTATAAATTGAGAGGGGGGAATGTGCAACGAGACCTGGGTGTCCTTGTGCACCAGTCGCTGAAGGTAACCGTGCAGGTGCAGCAGGCAGTAAAGAAGGCAAATGTTTTGTTTGCCTTCATAGCGAGAGGATTCGAGTACAGGAGCTGGGATGTCTTGCTCCAATTATGCAGGGCTTTGGTGAGACCACACCTGGAATATTGTGTGCAGTTTTGGTCTACTTATCTGAGGAAGGATCTTCTTTCTATAGAGGGAGTGCAGCGAAGGTTTACCAGACTGATTCCTGGGATGGTGGGACTGACATATGAGGAGAGATTGAGCCGGTTAAGATTATATTCACTGGTGTTCAGAAGAATGAGGGGGGATCTCATAGAAACCTATAAAATTCTAACAGGACTAGACAGGGTAGATGCAGGAAGGATGTTCCCGATGGTGGGAGAGTCCAGAACTAGGGTCACAGTCTGAGGATATGGAGTAGACCATTTAGCACTGAGATGAGGAGAAATTTCTACACCCAGAGAGTGGTGAGCCTGTGGAATTCGCTACCACAGAAAGTAATTGAGGCCAAAGCATTGTATGTTTTCAAGAAGGAGTTAGATATAGTTCTGGGGGCAAAAGGGATCAAAGGACATGGGGAGAAAGCGGGAGCAGGCTATTGAGTTGGATGATCAGCCATGATCATGATGAATGGCGGAGCAGGCTCGAAGGGCCGAATGGCCTACTCCTGCTCCTATTTCCTATGTTTCTATGAAGTAGAAGATGCTGAGGCAGAAGAGAGGTAGGAACAGCTTGTGCAACTTTGAATATTGATCTCAACAATGAATAATTTAGAGTTGATTAATGGCCCCTTCACAGCTTTTCTTCTTAATGTAGGTCTGCATGAGTTTATTTATGATCGCGTATTGATGTATGATGCCTAAATATCTGAAAGAACACATGGAATAAGTATAACTGCAAGTTTGATTGATAGAACTGCACTTCATTGGCTTTTGAAGTGCTTTGGAATATTTTGAGGATATGAAAGGTGCTACATCTGTAGAGGTCTCTATCTTTTTAAAACTTTTAAATTTGTGTACATTCTGAGATTATAGACCAACATTTGGAAGAATCAGTATGTAAATTTACCATTGGTTCATGCATATGTTATAATTAGTCAGTGATTTTGGCTTTAATTATTTATTTCTTCATTGTCCATTTTTATTCCTATTTCCTTCCAGTCTTGATCTCTATGCTTCCACTTGGGATTTCAGGTTTCAGACATCTGCACAGACACTATCAAACAAATTCCATAGTAACTGAGAGGCAGTGGCCTATAAATTTGGCTGCACCCATTTTCCAGAGCCATTTTTCATGTGCCTGAGTGAGGAGGCCAGAGGTGTATGCAATATTGGACTGTCTGGTCAATTAAAGCCAATGAGTGGTAGATGCGAATGGACAGCTCGCCAGCAAACCATAATGGAAAATTTGGTCACGTCAATGCCAACAGTGTTCCTCAGGTAACTAGTTAAAGAGGACTGGAAAGTGGGTAACCAAAAATAAGGATAACGAAGAAGGGGAATTGATTGGGATTTACCACCTGTTTCATGAATCGAGATTGCTTCTGTTTATTTGGCTTTTTCCAATTGACAGCACAATTCTGGCCTGAATTGAGATGTTTTGTTAACAGTTCTCAACCACCGAACCTATGGAGAGTTCGCCTCTTACGTTTCAGGGCATAGACCACATCCATGGTGGTAACAGTCTTGTGTTTAGCATGTTTGGTGTAGGTGACAGAGTCTGGGAAGATATTTTCCAAGAAGACCTTAAGAACCCTGCAAGTTCCTCACAGATGAGGCTGGAGATGCATTTAACGCCTCCATGTAGAGCGAGGCAGCGAATGGCGGGTTTAGTGATTCCCTGGATATTATCTTGGAGGACTTTCCAGTGCCTTTTGGCACCACCTTTACTGAGGCCTTTACTGTATACGCCTCTACCGGATATCCCACCCAGAGACAAAGTTCTGTAAAGATCTTGAATTGAGCATGCAATTTCTACCCGTCATGTTTGAGGATTATGACACCATTTAGTGCTCATAAAACAGATGATGCATGGCCAAATTACTAGACCAGTGTCTCTTTCATGCAATTCAACTCTGTGCCATGTTGTTTTTCCTAACCTCACTAAAGTACAATGTTCAATTGCATTTAGCAGCATGGCTCATAGTTGATAAAATTTGTGGAATGAATAACAAAATTGACCCTGTTTGTCTTTGGCATTCTATTATCTCATTGCTTGAACTATCAATTGACTCAGCTGACACTTTATTTTTGACAATGCACATTCCATGGCTAAATATTGTGTAATGACTCCTGAAGAAACAAGAATGTGGAATGGATCTCTTGAACAATTGGCTCCAGTGATGTACATGGGCTCTAAGGGAGTGGAAGGCCAGTGTTGGTTGAGGCATGAGAGGGTGGTGGAGGCTGTGTGTGAGAAAAGCATTTGAATAGTTGCTGGAACCAAAGAAAGTAGAAGGCAATGGAGCTGGAAGCATGTTCAATGGGGAGAACATTTAAAAAGCTGGTACAGCTGTAAAATGTTTGATGGTAGGGTGGAAGGCTAGGGCCATGAGGGACAGCCCTGCTTACCAAAGCAGTCTGCGGGAAAAACAATTAAATAGGATTGAGGAAAGTTTAGGACGTTGGCGTGGAAGGGGAATAATTTGCATCCATATTGCGTTTTTAAAGTAGAGAAACATCCCAAGATAAGTAGGAACATGTCATGACTGCCAGGGCAATAAGTCAACAAAGATTTTCGAAGAAAACATTACATGGGGGACTGGGAGGGTTGTGTGAGAATAGGCCAGGATAGCAAAAGCAACTACCGGAAAAATTGTAAATGGTTGGTACAGTTTAAGAAAGAGGGAGGCAAGATATCAAAGGACTTGAGTCAGAGAATAAATGGTGAATTAAAAAAGAATGAGCAGCAAGACTGCCAATGTGGTACAAGTTGAATTTGGTTGGTTGAACTGGCAAATGACAAAAGAAAGGATAAGCAATATTAACATCCTCTTTGAGGCATGGTGGTAAATAAACAGTGGGGAACACTTAAAGAAACAATTCAAAACATTCAACAAATGTACAGTCCATACAAAAACCCAACTAGGGAGACCCATCTGTGGCTTACAAGGGAAGTTAAGGATTGTATTAGATTTAAAAGGGGGCTTAAAATACTGCAAAAAATATTAGTACGCCCAAGGATTGGAAGTATTTTATAAAACCAGCAAAGGATGACCAAAAAGTTGATTAAAAAGGGAAAAATATATAATATGACAGTCATCTAGCCAGGAATATAAAAACAGATTGTAAAAGTTTTGCAAGTTTATAAAAAGAAGAGAAACTAAAAGAAACATTGTTCTCTTCAAGGTAGAGACAGGAGAACATATCACGGGAATGCAGAAATGCCACAGACATTGAACAAATATTTTATGTCTGCCTTCACAGCAGATGACACAAATTACATACTGAAATAGAGGGTAACCATGGGGCTAGTAAGATTGAGCATATTAAGGTAATTAATATTAGCAGAGAAACTGTGTTAGAGAAATTTATAGGACCATAATCCAATAAATCCCTAGAACCTGATGGCCTATATCCTAGGGTTCTAAAAAATGGTGGCTATAGAGATAATGGATGAATTGGTTACAATTTTCCAAAATTCCTTAGATTCCAGATCATGCCCAATGGATTGGAAGTTTGGCAAATGTTAAACTACCAATCAAGAGAAGAGGGAGGGAAAAAATAGAGAACTATAGAACAATTAGCCAGACATCAGTTATTGGGAAAATACTAGAATTTATTATTAAGGAAGCCTTAACAAAACACTTAGAAAATCATACTATAATCAGACAAAGTAAATATGGTTTCACAAAAGCAAAGTTGTGTTTAGCAAAGTTATTTTGAAGATGTAACTAGTAAAGTAGATGAAGGAGAACCAGTAGATGTAATATACTTGGATTTCTAAGGGGCAACACAAAAAGATTAATCGAGTTCGGGTTGATCATTTAGAACTGAGGTGAAGAGAAATTTCTTCTCACAGAGGGTTATGAGTCTTTGGAATTTTCTATCCCAGAGGGTTGTTGATGTTTCATCATACGAACATATGAACTAGGAGCAGGAGTAGGCCACTCGGCCCCTCAAGCCTGCTCCGCCATTCAATAATATCATGGCTGATCTGATTTTAACCTCATCTTCCTGCCTACCCCGATAACCTTTTAACCCCTTGCTTATCAAGAATCTATCTACCTCTGCCTTAATGGAATTCAATGACTCTGCCTCAACCACCTTTTGAGGAACAGCATTCCAAAGTCTCACAACCATTTGAGAGAAAAAATTTTCCTCACCACTGTGCTAAATGGGTGACCCCTTATTTTTAAACAGTGACCCCAAGTTGTACATTCTTCCACAAGTTGAAACATCCTCTCAACATTCAGCCTGTCAAGTTCCCTTAGGTTCTTATATGTTTCAATCAAGTCACCTCTTACTCTTCTAAACTCCAGTGGATACAAGCCTAGCCTGTCCAGCCTTTCCTCATAAGATGACCTGCCCATTCCTGGTATTACTCTAGTAAACATTCTCTGAACTGCTTCTAAAGCATTTACATCTTTCCTTAAATAGGGAGAGCAATATGTACACAGTACTTCAGATGTGGTTCCACCAATGCCCTTCATCGCTGAGCATATTTAAGACCAAGATAGACAGATTGTTGGTGTCTCTGGGAATTAGGGGATATGAATAGTGGACAGGAAAGTGGAGTTGAGGCAGAAGATCAGCCATGATCATATTGAATAGTGGAGCATGCAGAAGTAGCCATGTGGTAAACTCCTGTCCCTAAGTCACAAGAATTTAATTTTAATACTAGTAGAGCTCCCATGGCTTTGCTCATGGTAAGTCATTAGTTTTGCGGTTTCTTTGTTTTGTTTTTATTAACAATGTGAGCATTCTGATTACCAGATGTCAATAAGTGATAGATTTTAAAATGTAAATCATTCAACTCTAATTGAAAAAGAACAATTAAATGGGTAATAACACTGCACGTGTCTCTCTGTCTGATCACTGTTAGCGGTTGTAATGTTCCACCTGTCGACATAAAGGTGATGATCAGGTGAAATAATTCATAGTTCTTTGATTTAAACTCAATTTTTTTTGTAAAGAGAAAAGACAGTCTCTGAACTTAAGAACTATAAAGTTTGAAGAGCATAGAAAAAGCTACGGGTGTGTGAGCAATAGCTCACTTCCCGAAACACAAACACACATCAAGACTCTCAGGTCAAAAAGAACAATATATATTCAACCCAAACAATGATTTTTGAAGTTTATCTTCTATATTTTCTTTAAACATTTAAAAAAAATTTTTTGAACAAGAACTGATCGAAGCAAAATATTCCACAGCTGTATGGTATGAATGCATCTTGGGATATTAAGTACACTACATGCTTAGACTATACAATTCAAATTTAATTAAGAGTCACAGCTCTGAAAAATATTATCAAATCCAAGTCCTGGATTTGGGAAAGGCTGAGGCCTTCAAGTAGAAATTTAAAGGCCTCAAGCCAAACACAGGACAACTTAATAGATGAATTTAATCCTATTGTTTGGAAATATACATTTTTAAGTGTTATTTAAACCTTTACTTTGGACACTAGAAATTTCATCAACTGGGAAAAACATAGCAGTGATAATTTTCAGAAAGTGTTTTGAGTGATTTTATGTGAATTTAGTGACTGGATTTTGCAATGACATTGGCACGTTTACATAATCAAGCACACAATCAGTTTTTGAGGGAGAATGGAGTAGATAGTGACAATGATAGATTCAGATGAGAAAGATAGGAGGAAGATCGAGTGAGCATAAACACTGGCATGGACTGGTTGGGCTGAGTGGCCTGTTTCTGTGCCATATATTCAATGTAACCCTATGATAACTAAGGACGGATATAGAAATTTATAATGTGAAAATGTTGACTCAAAACATGTGACAAAAACATTACAACAGGAAGTTGAATTGTGCAATCAGGAAGTGCATGCAGACATCAGATATGAATAGATAATATTTTACACTTGTAAAAGTATTAATAATATCTGGTTTATTCATATCATAGGAGTTAAATAGTTCTAGCCATTATATCTTAATGTTAGCTTTTTTAAGCGCATCCTAATAATTACATTTTTTTGTTTTATTAGCTAATGCAATATTAAATCAGAATACTGCATATCTGTACTTTTATTGCTGTTTTCATTTTAGCCAGTTAATGTACAACACAGTATTCAATGTTAAGGTAAAAAGTTGCACTGTAATCTATAGCAGTACTAAAGATGGTTAAAATACTGCAGAATTGCATGAGTAAGGAATGCTTTCTATTTAAAAAGTCTTCCACCATCTTGCACCTGCAAAAGCACCTACTGTATTTATACCTTTTCGAAGAATCACAATTATCTATTGTGTTGACTATTGTAGGAAATTAGAATGGACCTTTGTGACTGTTCTATTGTAGTACGATTCACATTCGATTTTAAAGCAGGATAAAACCAACATGTCCGCTTAAATTAAACAATGCACATGTGTTTCCTTTTTTAAAATTTTGAGTTAATATTTTATGGAAAGTGACTAGAGCAGATATCTATTTATGTACGAGTAGGAAGAGAATACTCTTGTCATCTTCTCTAATATAACTTACTGTGCTAGTTATATTTTGCAGTAATGTAGACTCCATAAAGATTCCACATGTACGCCTTTTTTGCCTTTGTGTTGTGCATTGTACCACATTTTTTAAGGCATTCTACTGTATGAATAAGTCTATTGTTTAATCAAAAATATAGTGCAATAACTGATGTGCTACACTGAACTGTACAGAGCACTGATTAAAAATAAACTGTTCTTCTATCTTTTTGTTTCTAAATTTGGAGTCTACACAAATTTTGTTCCGCCTTTTAGAATGATAAATGTATTGAGTTACTGAATGCTGACTCAGTGCCCTTATGCAAAAGCATTCAGTGTGAAAACAGTGGCTAAATCAGATAATGATTTGCTATGTGTAACTGCACAACATAAGGACAAAGCAAAAATAGTGATTTGTTTTTATTAAGAATGTTCTTACCTGACACATTTTGTTCCTCCTTTAAAGACATGTCAGACAAATGATAAATGAGATGCTTCATTCTAATAGCAGTTTCAGAATGCAGAATCTTTACCAATGGTGTAATTGTTTATTTAACTTTCAGTTCTACAATCATTTCAATGCAGGATGAAAATTGGAGATGTGTACTATCATTGTCAGTAGTATAGCAGGAGAGAAAGGTTTTTTTGTAATATATAAGCAATCTAAAGATCAGAGATCTTTGGGACTGTAAACATTTGATTAAGAATCACATTCATTCACATTTCATTTCCTATCCTTATGATCATTTCATTAAACAAAATCTATGAATAGAAGAGCCACTGAAGAAAATCATAATTTACTGCAAAACCTAGATCTTACATTTTCTTGTTTATTTTATATTTATAAGTTGCTCACCTGTGTTTAAGAATTTTATATATAAACTGTTTCTGAAGATGTGCCTTATACGGCAGATTTTTATGGTTTTGGTTCACTTTTTAAAAACTGCTTGTTCCCCTTCTTCTCACGCAAGCTCGTTGCCTTCACACACTTTTTCTATGGTCTGGGTGCACACATGAATCAGGCAAAAGGTGCTGGACAGTAGCTTTCCTCCATGTAATGATGTTTAATAGTTCAGTATAGAATATAGAGTATTCATTAAGTGATTTGAACTTATCTCCTGACACGATTCAAGCACCTGGCTGTTATGTTACTGAGTTAGCTTAAAGGTTCAACCCTTTTTAAATACAGTAGTTAAGCTCTAACTTAAAACATGTTTATACATGTATGCATATTTTTAAACCATAAGTCTCTTTATCCTTGCTTTCTACATAGCTTATATATTAACAAAGACAAATTGATAAAAATAATGTTACACTTTGACATTTCCTGTTGTTGTATTCTGATATGTGTGAGAGTTTGTTCCGGTGCAAAATACACATTATACAAGAATTGACCTTAATCATTGAATTCTGCTTAAGTGGCTTTCTCAAGATTCAATCAAGATCAATCTTCTTCTCTGCTCCAGACCTCCCCCATCACTGAATGGAAAAAATATAAATTCCACACCTGCTCACACAGGGATGTATGTTTTCCTTTTTCAAAAATTAAGCAAGGTTGTTGTTAATTTTTTATTGCTCATATTGTTACATTAATGGAAATTCGATCTATTTTTGCTGTGAGAATGTTTTATCCCGAAACCATTGGTATTTCAATATTGTGTGGCTCACTAGATCACATCAGAAATTGTTTATTGAATGTAAAAGAGTAAACATTGTTTCAGATTCATTCTTGGGGTATTCAATTTTTACTTTTCAAGACAAGCTGTACTTAGAAAATACATTTTAGAGTCTGCCACCAATGTAACTATTTAAGTACTGAATACATGGAGGGTATCTGATGACTGTTTTGATAAAATCATCTTTAATACAAAGTTGCCTGACAGCCACAGATACATCTGTCCATGACAGTATTGGTAGGAGTGACACAATGGATACCCTCCATTGTGTGGCACTACCACCGTGCTAAATGGGATAGATTTTGAACAGATCTAGCAACTCAAGACTGGGCATCCATGAGGCACTGTGGGACATCAGCAGCAGCAGAGTTGTATTCAACAAAATCTGTAGCCTCATGGGCAGGCATATCCCCAACTCCACCATTACCATCAAGTCAGAAGATCAACCTTAGTTCAATGAAGAGTGTAAGGAGGCACGCCAGGACCTGTACCAGGCACATCTAAAAAGGAGGTGTTAGCCTGGTGATGTTATAACACAGGACTACTTGCGTGCCAAACAGCATAAGAAGCAAGTGACAGACAGAGGTAAGCGATCCCACAACCAACGGATCAGATCTTAGCTCTGCAATCCTTCCACATCCAGTCGTGAATGGTGGTGGACAATTAAACAATTCACTAGAGGAGGAGGGTCCACAAATATCCATATTCACAATGATGGAGGAGCCCAGCACATCAGCGCTAAAGATAAGGCTGAAACCTTTGCAACAACCTTCATCCAGTAGTGCCGAATGGATGATCCATCTCTGCCTCCTCCGGAGGTCCCCAGCATCACAGATGCCAGTCTTCAACCAATTTGATTCACTCTACGTGATATCAAGAAATGGCTGAAAGCAGTGGATACTGCAAAGGCTATGGGCTCTGACAATATTCCGGCAATAATACTGAAGACTTGTGCTCCAGAACTTGCCACGCCCCTAACCAAGCTGTTCCAGTACAGCTACAACACTGGCAACTACCCAGCAATGTGGAAAATTGCCCCAGTATGCCCTGTACACAAAAAGCAGGACAAATCCAACCCGGCCAATTACCACCCATCAGTCTACTCTCGATCATCAGTAAAGTAATGGAAGGGGTCATTAACAGTGCTATCAAGTGGCACTTGCTTAGCAATAACCTGCTCACTGACCCCCAGTTTGGGTTCTGCCAGGGCCACTCAGCTCCTGACTGCATTGCAGCCTTGGTTCAAACATGGACAAAAGAGCTGAACTCCCAGGGTGAGGTGAGAGTGACTGCCTTTGGCATCAAGGCAGCATTTGACCAACTGTGGCATCAAGGACCTTGGCAAAACTGGAGTCAATGGGAAGCAGAGGGAAAACTCTCTGCTGGTTGGAGTCATACCTAGCACAAAGGAAGATGTTTGTGGTTGATGGAGGTCAGTCATCTCAGCTCCAGGACATCATGCGAGTCCCTCAGGGTAGTGTCTTCAGCTGCTTCAGCAACGACCTTCGTTTCATCATAAGGTCAGAAGTGGGGATGTTTGCTGATGATTGTGTAATGTTCAGCTCCATTCACAACTCCTCAGGTAGTGAAGCAGTCCATGTCCAAATGCAGCAAGACCTGGACAATATCCAGGCTTGGGCTGACAAGTGACAAGTAACATTCGCGCCACACAAGTGCCAGGCAATGACCATCTCCAACAAGAGAGAATCCAACCATCACCCCTTGATGTTCAATGGCATTACCATCACTGAATCCCCACTATCAACATCCTGGGGGTTATCATTGGCCAGAAAATGAACTGGACTAGCCATATAAATACTGTGACTACAAGAGCGAGTCACAGGCTAGGAATCATGAGATGGAATACTCCCAACTTGCCTGGGTGAGTGCAGCTCCCACAACACTCAAGAAGCTTGACACCATCCAGGACAAAGCAGCCCACTTGATTGGCACCACAAACATTTACTCCCTCCACTGCAGATGCACAGAAGCAGCAGTGTGTACCATCTACAAGATGCATTGCAGGAATTCATCAAGGCTCCTTTGATAGCACCTTCCAAACCCATGACCACTACCATCTAGAAGGACAAGGGCAGCAGATAAATGGAAACACGACACCTGCAAGTTCCCTTGCAAATCACTTACCATCCTGGTTTGGAAATATATCGCCGTTCCTTCACTGTTGCTGGGTCAAAATCCTGGATCTCCTTTTCTCACAGCACTGTGGGTGTACCTACACCCCATGGACTGCAGCATTTCAAGAAGGCAGCTCACCACCTTCTTCTCGAGGGCAGCTATGGATGGGCAAAAAATGCTGGCCCAGCCAACGGAACCCACATCCCATGAATGAGTAAAAAAAAAGTTACTAAATTCAAAAATGATTTCTGAATCTTTAAAATAAATTGGTTACCTCATGGTGCTAAGATAAGGTCTGATAACACAATAATATTATAACCCCTTTCTTGTCCAATGCTGAGCAAGATCTACTGGCTTGTTTAGGATTAAAATACAGATTGCTCACCAATCATATTATACTCTTTGGATTGAAGTTCTCCTCCATGTGTTGTACAGTTCAGCTCGTGAAAAATGTGAGTATTTTGTGTGTGTTCTAGATGACAAAACAAAAGGTGCTGCTGGAGACAAATTTACTGAGGAAACATATTCTCAAATCGCAGCCTGCTGGCTTTTGGAAGCAAAGAAAGGCTTGTTGAAATTGAGATTGGTTGTTAATGGTACAGCTGCAGCAGTTCCTGTTCCTTTAGTACGTACGTGGAAGGTTAGGCTTAAATATGCTCCAATCATAATCTGATAGATGATTAAAAGCCTGGAAGCATCTTTTTAAAGTTGTACGTGGTGGCTGTAACATGACCTAGGCCATCCTCAACTGGTTCGCTCACATGGCTTTGGACATTGATTGTGGTGGGAATTGGATCACCACCATAACATTAAGATAAAATCAAAATACTGCACTTGCTGGAAATCTGAAACAAAAACAAGAATTGCTGGAAAAATTCAGCAGGTCTGACAGCACCTGTGGAGAGAAAGACAGAATTAATATTTCGAGTCCTTATGACTCTTCTTCAGAACTAAAGAGAAGTAAAAATGTGGTGAAATATATACTGTTTAAGGGGGCTGGGACAGGTGAAGCTGGATATAAGGCCAGGGATAAGTGCAGGCAAAGGAGATATTGCAAAAGATGTCATGAACATAAGGTCAAAGGGGTGTTGATGGTGGTGATACTGGGTAATGGAGGGGCTAATGGTGACATTCAGAGTAGAAAGCGGAATGAGCAAGTGATAGATGGCCCTAGTGGGGGTGGGGTGGGAAGATGGGACGGTATGGGAGAAAAGATTGAAATAGGCTAAAAGGTGGGGATAAAACAATGAATGGAAATAAATTTTAAAAATAATAATAATAGAAATAGGTGGGAAAAATATGTATAAAAATTTAAAAATAAATATTTGAAAAAAGGGGATCAAAAAGGGGTGAGGATGGAGGAGAGAGTTCATGATCTGAAGCTGTTGAACTCAATGTTAAGTCTAGAAGGCTGTAAAGTGCCTAGTCGGAAGATGAGGTGCTGTTCCTCCAGTTTGTGTTGAGCTTCACTGGAACAATGCAGCAGGCCAAGCATGGACATGTGGGCATGAGAGCAGGGTGGTGTGTTGAAATGACAAGCGACAGGAAGACCTGGTCATGCTTGTGGACAGACCGAAGGTGTTCCGCAAAGCGGTCACCCAGTCTGCATTTGGTCTCTCCAATGTAGAGGAGACTGCATTGGGAACAGCGAATGTAGTAGACCAAATTGAGGGAAGTGCAAGTGAAGCACTGCTTCACCTGAAAGGAGTGTTTGGGCCCTTGGGTGTTGAGGAGGGGGGAAGTAAAGGGGCAGATGTTGCACCTTCTAAGATTGCATGGGAAGGTGCAGTGGGAAGGGGTTGAGGTGTTGGGGGTGATGGAGAAGTGGATCAGGGTGTCCCGGAGGGAACGGTCCCTACGGAATGCCAGCAGTGGGGGGGTGAAGAGAAGATGTGTTTGGTGGTGGCATCATGCTGGAGTTGGCGGAAATGGTGGAGGATAGTCCTTTAAATGCAGAGGCTGGTGGGGTGAAAAGTGAGGACAAAGGGGGACCCTATCATGGTTCTGGGAGCGGAGAGGAAGGTGTGAGGGTGGATGCATGGGAGTTGGGCCGGACACGGTTGAGGGCCCTGTCAACCACCATGGGTAGGAAACCTCTGTTAACATTGCCTGGCTTTGTCCCTGCTTCTGCTCATGTGCTGCTGAAAGTCTCATCCATTTGTTTGTTACCTCAGTATTCCAATGCATTCCTAGCCGGCCTCCCTCTGTAAACCTGAGGCCATCCAAAACTCTGCTGTCCGTGTCCTGATTCACACCATCCCATACATGTATCAGCACTGTGTTCGTTGGCCTATACTAGCTCCCAGTTAAGCAATGCCTAGATTTTAAAACTCCCATCCTCATTTTCAATTCCCTCCATGGCCTTGTCCTAAGTATTTCTGTAACCTCCTCAAGCCCTGTAACCTGCCAAGATGTCTGCGCTCTTTCAATTTTGACTCATTATGTATGCTCATTTTTAATCTCTCCACCATTGGTGGCCAAGCCTTCAGCTGCCAAACCCTAATCTCTGGGATTCCCTCCCTAAACCTCTCCCCCTCTCTACCTGTCTTTCCTCCTTTAAGCCCTTTGACCAAACATTTGGACCTCTGTCCTGATTTCCTCTGATGTAGCTTAGTATTTGTTAACGCTTCTGTGAGATGCCTTGGAGGTTTTAGTATGTTAAGAGTGCTTTACAAATACAAGTTGTGTTTGTTGCTGCTATGCCCGTTTTCTGTGGTACAAGGATGTCCGAAAGACCACCCACCTGATTTTGGTCAGGCCATTTTTCATGTGTCTGTGTTAGGTCCATTAACCATGTAAACGGGAGGCCTAACGTCTGCTTCGGGTTGCTCTCCCGAACTGGGTTGCAAGGAGCGGAGTGGGTTGCAAGGAGTAGAGTGAGTTGCAAGGAGTGGAGCGGGTTGCAAGGAGTGGAGCGGGTTGCAAGGAGTGGAGCGGGTTGCAAGGAGTGGAGCGGGTTGCAAGGAGTGGAGTGGGTTGCAAGGAGTGGAGTGAGTTGCAAGGAGTGGAGCAAGTTGCAAGGAGTGGAGCGAGTTGCAAGGAGTGGAGCGGGTTGCAAGGAGTGGAGTGGGGTGCAAGGAGTGGAGCGGGTTGCAAGGAGTGGAGCGGGTTGCAAGGAGTGGAGCGGGTTGCAAGGAGTGGAGTGGGTTGCAAGGAGTGGAGCGGGTTGCAAGGAGTGGAGTGGGTTGCAAGGAGTGGAGCGGGTTGCAAGGAGTGGAGCGGGTTGCAAGGAGTGGAGCGGGTTGCAAGGAGTGGAGCGGGTTGCAAGGAGTGGAGCGGGTTGCAAGGAGTGGAGTGGGTTGCAAGGAGTGGAGCGGGTTGCAAGGAGTGGAGCGGGTTGCAAGGAGTGGAGCGGGTTGCAAGGAGTGGAGCGGGTTGCAAGGAGTGGAGCGGGTTGCAAGGAGTGGAGCGGGTTGCAAGGAGTGGAGTGGGTTGCAAGGAGTGGAGTGAGTTGCAAGGAGTGGAGTGGGTTGCAAGGAGTGGAGCGGGTTGCAAGGAGTGGAGCGGGTTGCAAGGAGTGGAGTGGGTTGCAAGGAGTGGAGTGAGTTGCAAGGAGTGGAGTGGGTTGCTTTGATCAGGATTTTTCAGTGGCTGTTGAGATCCAAAGAGTGATCACCATCAAAGGGCAATTTTGTTTATTTTTAATACCTGCCTGCGGAGCCAGTGACCCCACCCACCTGATGATTGCAGTCCTCCTGTTCTTCTCCCACCAATTAGAGTTGTTGCCAACGATGTCGGTGGACCAAAAGTCAGGTGGGCTGCCTTAATGGTGCCACAAGTCCCAGCAGCTCACCCAGGTTAAACAAATGAGTTTCAGTAGGGCCACACACTCTGTTATACATGTGAAAATGAAGGTTACAGCACAGAAACAGGCCCATCATGTATCCACTGGGCAAGTTCTCTACATTAATCATCAGATCATATTCCCCTCTTTAATACTGCTCTGGCACACTGATCCGCTCCCAAAGCTGTCCAGTGTGCTTCCAACCTGGGTCGGGACAGTTGTTGAAACACTACTTCATGACAGATGATTCAGGGTCCATCTTGGGCAAGGGAGAAGTGCATGGAGAAGACAGGCCAACAGATCACCACAATGCTCAGTGAAGTCCCAACACTGTTCAATGCATATACAAATAACCCGTCAACAACCATGTCCCTCAAGTTCATCTATACTAATGACATCTGTTGTGCCACCCAAGCTCCATCCTTCTGCACTCTGGACCAGATCCTTAATGAAGATGTTACAATATTGATGGGCTACTGCAGCCCATCATGACTTACATTGAATTCCTCTAAAACTATATGTAGGATCTGGTCCAGAGTGCAGAAGAAAGCAGCACCCAAAATCAAAACCAGAAACAACGTACTAACCAAACTTGCTGGATCTACATTGGGCGCAGCTGCCACAACACTCTGGCACTTGCCCTATCATACGCCCCAGCAGAGTATTGTGCACCTGTCTGGCAAGATCATCACACACAGATCTTGTTGAAACTCAGTTGAACACAACAATGTGATTCATAACTGGAACTCTCCACTCAACACTCCTTCCCTGGTTTCCCGTCCTCACAAACATCACTCACCCACACATTCAAACCAACTGATGAAAATGCATAAGCTGATTGAAACCATCTGTGTTGCGCCTCACTCACCACTCCATGATGACCTATTCAATCCATCTATCTCCTGCCTTCCATTTCGGTGCCCCATATGGAGAACCTTGCTGAGCAAGATCGACCAGCAAATGTGCTTTGGATCAAAGAATGGGAAATGTGGGAAGTCACCCTTGTCATAAACCCCATCTGTCGAATGGCAGGCTTTGAACTACTGCGGCGATAGTGGTCCTTGCTAAACAGGTTCAGGGCAGGCCAGGGCCTTTGTGCAGCCAACATCCACCTCTGGGGCCTCATTGTAAACCCCTCATGCACTTGTGGAAAGACACAAACAATGCTGCACATAACGAGGAGTGTCCCTTCTACAGACCAAGTGGTGGACTAATCACCTTAAACTCAGCAAATGCTGAGGCTAACGCTTGGCTTTGGGAATTTGCGTTCACTGAATAAATAAAAATGCTCTTCTAATAAGAAAATATCTAAAGCTATTTAAAAAGAATTCATGTGCAACAACAGTTTGTATAAAATATCTTGTTCCAACTTTCCTTTTTTGTTGTCGTTCTTTAAATTTGTGTCCTCATGTAATTGAAATGGGTTTTGCTGGCAGGTTGACATAATGGCTAAAATACTCCATCACATGGCAGATATAAGCTTTTACACTACTGATGTTGCCAATGGTAACAAGGGTGGTGGTTTCTTGAATACTCCCAGTTTTTCAATCAGCTTTTCCATTTCGTTTTCATTACTTTGCTTCAGTGTGAATCAAATGCAATTATCCCCAAACAAGAAGCTGAATGTTTGTAACTGAGGAGAGCCTTAGTAATTAGAAAAGGCAAAGATGGACGGGCAATGTAATAGTCAATCTTTTCAAAGGTGTTATTGCTTTGTGCTTCTCAGTGGTGAACAACAGAAGCTAATTTAGCAGGATTGCTAATTATTGTAGTTATTGACCAACATGATGAGTCTCTCCCCATTGACACATGCATTTTGGAGGATGAGTCCATCTGCTTTGTAATATATATTTGGCACTGAATTTCTTTATTTTTACCTCAGTTTAACACTATTTTTATTTGTTATTTTTGGTCATGTGATGTAAACAAACTATCTGCTCAGCCTTTTACTTGCTATTCTTTCACTTCACATTTAACTGTCTTCTTTAGACACTAACAGTGTATGGTCAGTATGCCAAGTTTTATTATGTTCTGTGATAAGGGACTAAAGAGCTGATTAATTTGTACAGGAGTCCATGTCCCAGAATAAAACACAATAAAATGTTCCTTGTCACTAGAAATACAACAAAACTAGTATTTGTATAGCATCTTTAACGTAGTAAAATAACATAATGCTCAATTTGACACTAAGCCACAAGAAAATGTAAGGGCAGACATCCAAAAGCTTGGCCAAGAGAGAGATTTTAAGATGCTGTTAATGGTTAATAGTTAATTTCTAAATAAAGTGAAAGATTCAACTAACTGTGTGCTCCATGATGACCAGTCCAGTACTTTTTCGATGTAAATGAAGCAGATTATACCTATTATAGATGGGAGCCCAGTTTCAATTCTTGCAATTATAAGTCTTTTATAATTTGGCAGTTTAAACGTATAACAATACAATCAAGACCGTTTTCTGCAGGCTATAAATTTGACAGAAATGTATTACGATAAATTGATTCAGAAATAAGGCATGGATGTAGAATTTGGATCTTGTCAGAATTGAGTATGGGAGTTTGACACCCCCACATCCCCACCCCCAAAGTGGGCACCTTTTTTGCCCAGGAAACAGGGACAATGAGGTTCAAATCCATCCCAAGATCTTTAAGAACTAAAAACAGATTCTTAAAATTAACAAATTTTAAATGCTTTATTTAATAATGCAACGTTAACAGTATACTAGATGATTTCAGCAAATATATTAATATTACCAAATGTTCTCTAGTTAGAATACTGTTTATTCCTTATTAACTGATAAAAGGTCACTAAAATTGCAAGCCAATATGCTTTGTTCTTAATGCTAATAGGACCAGTAGAACTCAGTTATATATCTATTAATAGTGCAATTAGGGAATATTAAAAATGTATAAGTTGTTTTAAGACTTTAACATTTCTTGGGATTCAGATGCCATTGACACAATTATGTTGTGATCTGAACTCCTCAATGTCTTCCTGCATTATATATGAGGCTTACATGTAAAATGTCATTGTATGAACAGCTCGCTGTAGGTTAATTTATGTAATTTTCAAACTATTATACCAGAATAGCTAGATTCTTTATAAATATTTATGTACAGTTAAAGGTTTGTATTGGCATCAGTGTTCTGAAAATATTTGACAGATTTTCCAGACTTGGAGTACATCAATTCAAATTTAGATTCACTACAGTGCAAGTGTTTAAAAAATGCATCACCCTTCACAAATTCACAAATAGAAATGAGAAAGAAAGAATTCAGGAGACATGGTTGACAGGCTTGAAAAGAGAGAAAGGGCAGGAAAAATGGAGAGACATATAATACTGAAAGCACAGAGTTAAAACTGAATAAATTGGAGAAGAAGCCAGTTCACTAGGGAGCCACATATAAGGTTGCTTTTCTAGCGCCTCTTTGATTAACATCAAAACTAATTTTCATCGATAGCAAAGTGAAAATGCCAGTATAACTTAAGTATCAGATTTCGATCTCACCCTACTTGTTCTGACACCAGATGGAAAGTAACACCAATCCACAACTATAGTTTCTGTCATAAATATCCATCTTCTTGAACATTTCTCGAGTTTTCCTCTTCCTAATAGGTTGTGCCTTTTTTTTCCCTTCTCTATGATTAAGATTCCAAGGATCACCTCAGGAAGAACTGACAATGCCTAAGTCAAGGTAACAGCAGTTTTGCTCCAGAGCAGTGACAGGTAGTCAAGAGTGTGGCCATGTTAAAAATTGGAACCACCACCAGATGCTGGATTTCTTCTGAGAAACACCCAGTGAGACCAATGAGTAAAAGCTTTGTTTTCATATTTTAACATTTGTTTTTGTCTTGTAATCATTTCCACCTGCACAGCACAGAACTTAGACATTTCAATCAAATGGAAATGAAGCAGGTGCACTCAGCTGGTGTCTGGCAGGAATGCAAATTCTCACAGATCAACTCTATAATCATGCATCAGTTTTTACATTGGCGAGTAATGGACATCCTGTGTGGTGTTAGCAGACAGGTTGTTTCACTTCTGCTTGATTGAGACAGCTATCTTCTGAGTTCAACTGGAAAGCTCTTCAATTAAGACTTCCTTCAAAAAGAAAAGAAATGTTGTTAAAAGCAATGGCATGGAATGGGTAAGCGGAAGTGGGGTGAAGGAACACTGAAAGCACTTTTCCCAGTGGACCACTTCTACTTTAGCTGGCAGGCTAACAATATTCAATTGTCTGAGTATGTAATGTACAAACTATTTGAGGAAATGTTATGCTTGCATCAAAATGACGAGTAAGCAAATCAGAAGTTACTTTGAAGATTGATATTTTACCGTGAGACTAACTAGAGTATACTCTAGTAAAATACAATGAGAAATCGTATTTTGGTATTTGCGTATGTATAACTCATCACTCTAACAATGTGCTGTGAACAAGAATCTGTAAGGTGAGTATTGCTCCAAGATACCTTTACAAATTCTGTGCACCAATTTAAAGCACAGGCACTCTTATGGATTGTGACAAATATTCTAAAACCGTGTTTATTTCTGGCTTTCAGGCTGTAGTGCGATATGTGATTGCAAAACCCACCTTTTCATTGAAAAACTAGATGCCCATTTATAGCAACATTGCTGAATAAGTGCGTATTTTCACTCTCCTGTTACACTTGAGCATGCAAACATTTAGTGCTCTTGACATCAGAATAAAGCCCCTCCATTTCTTCAATGCTTGCACCAATAGACAAATGTTAGCTATCTGCAGATTGCCCTAAAATCTGTATCCTGAGTTCTTTGTTGATTTAATATTTCTGATATAAACAGCAATCTATTTTTGAACCCAATCTGGGAATACTAAAGGAACTTGTAAATTGGTTTGCGTGTTAAAACTAAGTAAGGCAACATGATGGCATGAAAAATCAAAGACCTTTACTATTTATAAGTGCATTGTAATATTGCTTAGTAAGAAAGACATTAAAATTCAATATAAATCCCAGTTTGTATTTTGAAAAATGAATTTCTGAAATAATTAAAACATAGAAATATGATACGGCTAGCTAAATGAATGTCAAACCATAAAATCAGGTTTAAGCAGTCAATATCATTCATCTAAATCCTCAATTAAATTACAGAATTCAGATCACTCTAAGGTATCGGTTGTTTAGAACATACAGCACTGTAGCTTTCAAGCAAAGATGTTGTCCTGGTTCTGTTCAATGCGCTCTATGTGCCTCACCACAGTGACACCAGGGGATTAATAATTGAACATGGGGCACGGAATTGGGATTAAAAAGACAGAGCCAATGTGGCTAACAAATTGACATGGCTGGTTCAATAGTTGAACGACCTATTTATGTTCCTGTTACTGAACCATAGGCTTGGAAAAATAAACCGCAGTTCTTCAATTAAAACTTCTATATCCAGCTTTCATTGTGCTCATTTAATCTCAATGAAATGATAGTGAGGATCGTACAAATCTGGTCTTGAAGATGTTACCTAAAAGCAAAGAACTTGTCAAAAATGTAGATCTGCAGGATTTATTAATGTGTATTTCTCCCAGTGCACATTATCAGGGCTGCTGAAGTAGTTCTCAAAGGAATCTAGCATTATTTAAGAATATAGAAACATTTCTCAAAGGGTAGGGTAACTTCACATTGTTCTAAGTCTAAAGCACTAGACCTTTTATTTCTTCTAAGAATTGATAACCTAGAAATTACAGTGTACATTTTTAACATATGAACACTATTGTAAAGGAGGTGTTAACCCATTTAAAAGAGAGTAAAATAATCAAGCTAACACCATCATTAAACAAACAGGCAAATTAATTTCATATAAATGTATTAAGTGCTGGTACATTAATATCACATAACATAATTGCTAGGCTACTCAATAATTGTCTAATGAACTACTTATTATAAGCTCAGATTTAGTTGAGTGTGAGTTGCAAAGTAAGACATGACTGATTTGCAGTAAGCCACATTTGGTGGCAAAAACAAATGTTACAATTTTCAAAACTGCATCGGTAACCAGCAGGGATTTATTAGCCATTGAAATTTTATTTAACTTGGCCCCATGCATGATTATGGAGCTTTCTCACTGGTAGCACTGCTTGCCCCTTTGAAATAGACACAGAAGCTTGTAGTTGGCCTGGTCCATTCGAGTGGGCTCCTGACACACAGGTAGCAGTTTTCTCTTAGTTATTTTCGATTATTGTACTGTTTGATCTAGTTTTCCTATTTGCTTATTTTGTTGCTGTGTCGGCCTGATTCTCTGCAATACAAGATCTGTATTTTCATTTGCATTTCTTAGAACTGTCATGTTTTCAGCTGCTATTTCACTTGTAGCAACCAAAATAGGCAAGATCAGAACCCTCAAAGGAATTATAATGAAAGAGAAAGAGCAATCCTTAAGGGGACAAGAAAGGCAGGTGTGCCTCACACATTACATGCAAACCTCTTCTAAAACCAGGACCTGCATTTACTGGCCATGAAAATGTTTTCTGGGCATATCAAAGAAGATGTGTCTTTGATACATTACTTAAAAGAAACCATCCCATAGCTTTGCCATAGTTTGCATTTTGACTAGCAACTAGTTTGCAGCAAAGGTATGACTCTTCCCTTGGTATTGAAGAGTACTACACAATAAACTTTGATATGACAAAATCCCTTTGTCCCACCACAGTTTAGAAAGTATTCCAATATACTTGTGGATCCACTTACAATTCCCCACATTGAACTCCATTCATTTCCTAAAACATACATCAAGCAGTTGGCAAAGAAATGCAGTCCTTGCCAGAGACATATCCTTTCCTGCTATGCTCAGGTGCACCTTGTGGCAAGTTGATCAGGATATATAAAGACCAATTTTATAGGCATATGATACTGTTCAAACTCCAGCTAAGAGTGTCCAAGAATCAACATCCAAATGTAGAGAATTAACTATTTTGCTAGGCTCCGATCTCAACCACTATCTTTCATAGGGAGGCTGTTTCATGAATTGATGAAGTGCTGGCATGTCCCTCTGATGGCTTGCTCCCAGCTTTAGTTGTCAACCTTGGTTCAGTGGTGGCACCTTGCATGGGGCTCGAGTCCTACTCCAGACACTTTAGCACATAGTAAAGGATATTGCAGTAGTGAGGGGAGTGCTGCATCATTGGAGATGCCATTTCTGGTTGAGATGTTAAACCAAAGCTCTGCTTGCCTTCTGATGTGGATGTAAAAAAATTCTATGGCACTAGTGAGTTTGGGCGTTCCCCCAATGTCTTGTTCAATGTTTACCCCTAAACCAGCATAACTAAAAACAGATTATATGATCATGTGCGCCATTGTTCATGGGGCCTTGTTATGTGCAAATTGGCTGCCTTATCTCCTACATTACAAGTGACCAAATGTCAAAAATACTTAATTTGGTTGTAAAGTGAATTGGGACATCCTGAAACCATGAAATGCAATACACACACACACACACACATTTAAAAAAGATTCTTTCCTATACATTGCTTAATAAAATCATTGGTTTACAGCTGTCTAAACATGAGTATAGATTTAAAGAACTAAAAATATTAGTTTTATAGAAGGCAGAAATTCCGCATTCCTTTCAGGGTGTCAAAAGGCCAAGAACTGTAACCTCAGTCTGTGGGCAAAACAAACATAATATGAATGGGGGCCCGTCAACATTGCGTAGGTAGGTTAGTTGTGAGCATTTTTGGACACGAACTCTATGTAAACAGGAAATATTGTGTATCAGATAGAATGAAGAATAACAATTACCTGGTAAAGATTGAAAATAAAACCAACTCATTTGGCAAGCTCAGCATGTAACTGTGCCAAACAGACCAGAAAGTCATAGATTTAATTACCAGCCTATTCCTTTAGCTAATCTTTGCAGAGTGGTTTTAGGGTTGCTACAAGTGGCTTTAGACCAACTGACAGATGCAAATTGATACATGCTGGAAATGTGTCTGTGTGGATGTAAGGTTAACTGAGAATCAGGCTTGGTTGTGATGCTCTTGATGCTGACACTCCTTATCAAGATTTGCAAATTAAGAAAGAGCACTTGGGCAAGATACCAAAGGACACTAGCACCTATGGAACCATATCTCAGCAAGGACTTGACGATCTGCCTCTGATGTATTATTTACCAATATGCAGGAGCTTTTGTTTCTATATCTATTCCTCTCCATATTGTTACTGTATCGGCAACATCATCCAAAAAGACATCGGCTTGGATTTTCCATTCCGGGCCCCAGTCCTGTGGTGGATCTGGGAAGCGGGAGAGTTTCCCGCTGTGGAGGCCGGTGGGAATTCGTGCTGAGTCACATGATGCTGGCCTAATTAATTATGCAGTCAGAGGTTTCCTGACATATTGCACAGCAGGGTAGGCTGGATGACATGCCATATTTAAAAGGTGCCCTGACACCAACTTCTTTGTCGCGTGCCCACCACCGAAGGAGGAGATGGCCCAGCGATCCCAGAGAGCTCCGGCCTCCAAGTTCAGTGACCCTTCCCTCCATGTGCTACTCAATGCAATGGAGGCCAGGAGGGGCGTCCTCTACCCCAAGGATGGAAGGAGGAGGCCGAGCTGTGTGACCAATACTGCATTGGAGGAAGTCGCCAGGGTGGTCAGTACCCACGGCCTCCACAGGAGGTCTGCCCTGCGGTACCGGAAATCGATGGATGACCTCATCAGGTTAAGTAAACCCTCAATTGCTCACACTCACCTCACTGAATGGTAGAGGGGACATGGGCTTCAGTGGCAAGGACACCATCCGTGCAGCCCATACATAAAAGAGCTACTCAATGTGATAAGGTGATGCCCCATGGCCTCACTGCAGTCCATCTATTCTGCAGGTGTGGGCCCCTGACCTTTTCACACAGAGAGCTCAGATGCCGTGTGGGGAAGGCAGATGGGGAGGGGGATTAGGCATTGAGGGCATCAGCAAACACTGCTAATGACATGCCTCTGTGAGCTTTATCCTTCTATCTCCATGGGCTCACTGGTCTGGAGGGTGCTGCCCTAGAACCCTTGTGGACAACCTGCAGTGCATCAATCTCATGGCACACGATCAAGTGGGTTATTTGGAAGCATGAGGAAGATACATGAAACCCACTTGCGATCAACTCCATCTTCTCTCTTTGTGCAGGAAAGGTTAAGGCACAACTGGAGAGAGAAAGTGAAGACAGGAGGGGGTGGGCCTGACCTGAAGAACTGAGCTTGAGGAGCGGGTAGCCGAGCTGGCAAGGGAGGAACAGACCGAGCCTGTGCGGATGGAGAGGTTTGCAGGTGGCCTCCACCAATAAGGATCCATGCAGAATGCAGTCACATAGATACCTGAGGGCCATGCGTTCCTCCATATTGGAGGCAGCTCATGCAGTCACTCGCTCTCTCTCCTCTCTCACTTACAGGTGCCAGCAGGGAACCCACAGCCCACAGGGAACCAAGGACATTGGGGAGGAGGAAGAATGTGCGCCTCCACCAGCCTAGAGGCACAGACCTTGGTGGGCACTCGATCTAGTTCGGGCAAGGTCTCATATTCTGGTGGTCACCGCTCGGACACATGTCCGCAGCAGGAGGAGGCAGGGTCAGCCTCGCTCACCGGCATTGGAGGACTGCTGGGGAAGAGGCATCTGCGAAGCCTGAGTCAGATGTTGAGCCCCTAGGATGGACCCTGCATGAGCTGTTGGAAATGCGGTGATAGGCAGGGGAACATCAGGGCAAGGTGGTGGGGGCCCTCAACAGGGTGACATGTGAAGCAGAGGAGTCCATCCGCCTGCTGGCTGATGAAGTGCTGCTGACCTGTACACACATGGAGGTCTCCATGGGGAGGATGGCGAACGCCATGGAGAACCTTGTCCAGCAGAATGACAAGTTTCTATTGGAAATGGGCGCAGACCTGCACCCCATTACTGTAGCCATGGGTGAGATCTTGCTGTGGCTACACAAGAGGGAGCGAGGGCACCTTGACCTCCCTCCAGGTTCCCCATCCCCTTGAGTCAAGCATTGGCCCCCTTTAACGCAAAGGGAGGAGGAGCAGCTGTTGGGACCTCCACTTAGGACTCTCTGAGGGTGGTAGGCCCTTAGGAATTCTCCTTGTGTGTGACCCCTTCTGCTTCATCCTCTGTGACCACAGAGGGAGCAGCTGCCCCACAGCAGGATAGCCAGAGTTAGCTGGGACCCTCCAGGCCTCAGGGCACCAGAGGACGCCTGCCAACGTCATCCAAGACAATGGGGCAAGCTGGTCAGCAGGCTACCTCCACCCCTGCTGTGGATGTCAGGGGAGCACCTTCAAGAAGTGATAGGGAACGCAAGATAAAGATATTATGATTTCACATGTGGGTGCATGGGTGCACTGTGATTGTTAATGTTCTTACACTTGTGTAAATTGACTACACTTGCACTTTAATGAGGTCAGATTTCGTTTAATTATGGTTTGTGGTCCTTAAGTCTGTGCACACCCTTCCCCCCACCACCCAACATCTTGAAGGGGACATGCCAGGCTGAGTGTATGTTGCCCGGTATCATGTGTGTGCAGGGAGGCAAGGATCTTTGCCAGGAACCTTGTGAACCATGGGCAAGAAGCCTCCCATGCACACTGAACCTTTGCTCATCACTGCTCATTAGTTGAAAAGCCTTAGCATTGTCAGTACTACATACTGGGGCTCTCCTTCGATTGTCCAGTTGAGCTGACCTGCCGCTCAGCCCATCCCTGAAGACCTAACCCCCACGCAGCATCTCGAGATCTCCACCTCAAGGCTTTGGATAGTTGCAAGCTGCCATAGCGTGTGACTTTTCAAGTTGAGTCCAATGCCTTCCATCCTCCCCCCTGTGACCCACACCCCCCACCCCCGTGTGACCTTTAACCTCCCCATAGTCACCCTACAACCCTCCCTGACCAGCCCCTGTCCTGTGCAGGTGAATGTCCACAACTCCTACCTTCCCGAGAGCCCATCTCCATGACAATAGACATGCTCCCCCCATCCTGCCTATCCCCAGAATCCGACTTTACTTCTATGACTGCCCTTCACCTGTCAGCTCAGGACCCTCACCCCCCCACCCTACCGGTTCTCACTGCCCCATTTAACACTCACCATCCCTTCCTTTCAACAATTTCTTCAGTATGCGCCCCCCCCCCCCAGTATTCATTCATTACAGACCCCTCCCTCTGAACGCCTTACCCCTCTTCCCCAATGCCCCCCAAGCCTGTTCACACCGGCGCACCCCCCTTGCCTGTTCACACCTGCACATCCCCTTGCCTGTTCACACCTGCACACCCCCCATGCCTGTTCACACCTGCATACCCTCCTTGCCTGTTCACACCTGCACATCCCCTTGCCTGTTCACACCTGCACACCCCCCATGCCTGTTCACACCTGCATACCCTCCTTGCATGTTCACACTTGCACACCCTCCCCATGTCTGTTCACACCTGCACACCCTCCCCATGCCCATTCACACCTGCACACCCTCCCCATGCCCATTCATACCTGCACACCCTCCCCATGTCTGTTCACACTTTCACACCCTCCCATGCCCGTTCATACCTGCACACCCCCCTGCTGGCACTCCATTCCCACCATCCCACTCCATACCAGCTCATCCATTCCTTGACCGCGCAGCATATCTCTGAATCCCCTACCACACCCAACCTCCCACCAGGCCTCTACACCCACCTCACCTCTTCATTCCTCTCTTTCCTGTCAAATTCCACCCCTACCCCCAGCACAGACCATTGCCGTCCAGCAGTACCTAATGGAGCCATCCACCTGCAGTAAGAAGATCCACACAGTTAATGCTCCACCCACCAACTGCTGCACTTGGTGTTCCAGGGTCCATAGTCGCTGGAGGTCTCCATCTTCCTGCCTCAGGCCTTCTTCCAGGTGAGTCCCAACATGTCTACTCTACATTGGTCTGGACGTTTTCTGGACCAGCATGATATCCTGCTGGTGGCACAGATAATTGGACAGTGGGGTCAATTCTGGTTGGGTTCATCTGCACCCATTAATGCCGACCTCTGGCGGGAATGATGACCTGCCATGATGGGTGGGAGTGCACATTCCCCTTGTCATTTCACGCTGGCGGGAAGTCATTTTTCAGCTCCTGCCACATTGTTCCCCAACTCGCCCACCCACCCACCATTAACCCTGCCACTGTGGGAATGGAAAATCCCAGCCAGTGGCTTCCACAAGGCTCCCTAACTTCCCATTATAGATTTGTTGCTCATGAGAAACACTTCATATTAGTACAATATCAGAAAGATTATTCCCATCTTCAGGCCTTCAATTATTAGGCCCTTGACTTACCATCATCCGGATCAGACTCACCAGGGCCAAGTTTAATTGCCTCGCCTGTTTTAAGCGAGAGGCATTTTGTGATATGCAAGTGTGGGTCCTGTTACAAACTTAGGATCCTAATTACAATTTTGAGGTACAAACGGATAGTGTATGTGCTGCATACGCATTAAGTATTTAACCATTGATCCTTAAAGGAATTGCTAAAGAAATAAGCATGAGGTCCCTTCTTTCTTCTGTGTCCAGTGCTGTAAAATCTCTCTCCCAATTCACTAACAACTGCACTCCCAAAATCCCAACTGTCTAGGCTTTGGCCCTCCATTCACTGACATTTCTGTAGCTATCTATCTGCTCAACCACACAATTACTCCCCATAGACTCCATCAAAACCATTTGTTCCTCTCACCCTGGTCATTTCTCCAGTCGTCTCTCATCTTTGCTCCTTTAAGCCCAATGGACACAGACTTGAATGTATTTGGTGGACAGCTGGTTTAGCCATTTATCACTAAATCTGGCTGGATCACTTAAAAGACTTTCTTGTCCTGTTCTGTTAAAACTGTTCACTATTCCAGAATCTCTCTGGAGTGCAAAAATAATCCTCTGCTTCTTTTCTCTACTACAAACCAGCTTCATAAACCCTTCTCCCTGCCTTCCCCACTCTCTCCTCCAACAAGAAGTGCAAGATGCTAACGGATCTCCCTATTACTTAGAATGAGATCATCCATTCAGCTGCCTCTGCTGCTTTCCCGTGACCATCAGGCTAAACTTCCTCAAAGGTTGCCCTCTGCCCTATCCCGGGACACTCATCATTCTCTAGTCTCTCTCCTATTTCCCGTCTTGCCCTTTCTGAGTTCATCTTGTCCTCAAGACCCACTTCCTGCTCCCTGTACCCTAAACTGTTGACCACCCAACTTCCTTCCTTATTCCCACATTCCGCTGATATTGTTAACAATTATCTCTCCTCTGTAGCGGTCATCATCACCCCTCTCCTCAAAACAACTCCTCTCACTTCCTCCAAATAAAAGGTGTGGCTATGGGTACCCGCATGGGCCCCAGCTATGCCTGTCTCTTTATGGGGTATGTGGAACATTCTTTGTTCCAGTCCTATTCTGGCCCCCTACCACAACTCTTTCTCCGGTACATTGATGATTGCTTCGGTGCTGCTTCATGCTCTCGTCTGGACCTATAAAAATTTATTAATTTTGCTTCCAATTTCCACCTCTCCATCATTTTCACATGGTCCATCTCTGACACTTCCTTTCCCTTCCTTGACCTCTCTGTCTCAATTTCTGGTGATAGACTGTCCACCAATATCCATTAAAAGTCTACCGACTCCCACAGCTACCTTGACTACAGCTCCTCACACCCCGCTTCCTGTAAGGACTCCATCCCATTCTCTCAGTTCCTTCATCTCCGTCACATCTGTTCTGATGATGCCACTTTCAAAAACAGTTCCTCTGACATGTCCTCCTTCTTCCTTAACCGAGGTTTTCCACCCACGGTGGTTGACAGGCCCCTTAACTGTGTCCGGCCCATCTCCCGCGCATCCGCCCACACACCTTCTTCTCCCTCCCAGAAACATGATAGGGTCCCCCCTTGTCCTCACTTATCACCCCACCAGACTCTGCATTCAAAGGATCATCCTCCGCCATTTCCGCCAACTCCAGCATGATGCCACCACCAAACACATCTTCCCTCGCCCACCCAGCGGCATTTCACGGGGATCGTTCCCTCCGGGACACCCTGGTCCACTCCTCCATCACCCCTACACCTCAACCCCTTCCCACGGCACCTTCCCATGCAACCACAGAAGGTGCAACACCTGCCCCTTCACTTCCCCTCTCCTCACCGTCCAAGGGCCCAAACGCTCCTTTCAAATGAAGCAGCATCTCACTTACACTTCCCTCAATTTAGTCCACTGCATTCGTTGCTCCCAATGCGGTTTCCTCTACATTGGAGAGACCAAACGCAGACTGGGTGACCGCTTTGCAGAACATCTTCAGTCTGTCCGCAAGCATTACCCAGACCTCCCTGTCACTTGGCATTTCAATACGCCACCCTGCTCTCATGCCCACATGTCCATCCTTGGCTTGCTGCATTGTTCCAGTGAAGCTCAACGCAAACTGGAGGAACAGCACCTCATCTTCCGACTAGGCACTTTACAGCCTTCCGGACTGAATATTGAGTTCAACAATTTTAGATCATGAACTCTCTCCTCCATCCCCACCCCCTTTCCAATTCCCTCTCTTTTTTTCCAATAATTTATACAGATTTTTCTTTTCCCACCTACTTCCATTATTTTTAAATATATTTCCATCCATTGTTTTATCTCTACTTTTTAGCCTTTTTTGATTCCTTCACCTCACCCCACCCCCACTAGGGCTATCTGTACCTTGCTTGTCCTGCTTTCTACCCTTAATTAGCACATTCCTTAGATAATATCACCACCTTCAACACCTCTTTGTCCTTTTGTCTGTGACATCTTTTGGTTATCTCCACCTATCATTGGTCCTCTATCCAGCTCTATTTGTCCCACCCCCCCCCTTAAACCAGTTTATATTTCACCTCTTTTCTATTTTTACTTAGTTCTGTTGAAGGGTCATTCGGATTCGAAATGTTAACTGTGTTCCTCTCCGCAAATGCTGCCAGACCTGCTGAGTTTTTCCCAGGTATTTTTGTTTTTGTCCTCAAAACAACTCCCTGTTCTGGCAAATTACTGTCCCATTCGCATCCTCCTTTTCCTCTCCAAAGTCCTTGAATGTGTTGTTCCCTCCCAAAGCAACGGACATCTTTTCCAGAACTTCAGCTGGAATTTTCCAACCCCTCAGGCTGGTGGGATCTTCCAGTCCCGCTGATGTGAATGGAGATTTCAATGTCTCATCAGCCCCACCACGGAGAGGCTGGAAGATTCCGGCCTCTATATTTGAATCCCTCTAAATCAGGTTTCCATCCCGCCAAAGTACTAAAACAACTCTTATCATGACATTGTGCGATTGTGGCCACGGTTGACCATCCCTTCTTGTCCTTTTCGATCTGTCTGCAGCATTTTATGTAGTTGACCACACCATCTTCCTCCAATACCTCACCACTGTCATCCAGCTGGGTAGAACTGCACTCACCTGGTTCCATTTTTACCTATCTAGTAACCATGAATCAATTGTATTGGTTTCTCTTTCCAGTCTGCACCATTAAGTTGGATCTATCTTTGGCCCCGCTTCTATTTCTCATCTACATGCCACCCCTCAGCAACATCATCCAAAAACACATTAGCTTCCAAACACACGTTGGCAACACCCAGTTTTGCCTCACCACTACCTCCCTCCATTGCCTTTATGTTGTCAGACCGACATCTTCTATAGGAAGAGTAGAAATCTACTCCAACAAAATAGTGGGAAAATTGAAGCCATTGTTTTGGCCCCCACCACAACTACATTTCCTAACCACTAACTCCACCCCTTTCCCTGGCTGAACCAGGGTGTTTGCAACATCGGTGCCATAGTTGTCCCCGAGATGAGCTTCTGATCATGTACCTGTATCATCACGAACACTGTCTACTTCCAACTCTGTAACATCAAAAGAACCTGTATTTATTTAGAGCCTTTAATGCGATGAAATGGTGCCTCACAGGAAGGTTATAATAACAAAATTTGACACAGAGCAAGATAAGGAGATATTAGATCAAATGGCCAAAAGCTTGATCAAATTGGAAGGATTTAAAGGGAAAGTGAGATGGAGAGGTAAGGGGTTTAAGGGAGGAAATCCCATAGGTTACAGTCGTGGCAGCTAATGGCAAGGTGAGCTATTAAAGTTGGAGATATGGAGACCAAAATTAGAATGCACATACCTCAGAGGGTTCTATTGCTAGAGGGCGTTGCAGCAGTGGGGAGGGACGAGGCCATAAAAGGGTTGATAACAAGGTAAAGAATTTTAAAAAGGAGGCATTGCTAAACTGGGAGTCTGCAACCTACAGGGTGATTAGGTGAATGGGACTTTGCGTGTTAGGACATGAGCAATGGAGTTTTGAATAACCTCAAGCTTACAGAGGGTAGTATATGGGTGGATGCCCAGGAGGACATTGGAATGGTCAAGTCCAGAGGTAACAGAGACATAGATGAAAGTTTCAGCAGCAGAAGAGCTAAAGCATAGGGCACAGTCAGGTGCTGACTCATCTGACTCCACCTGAGTTCTCATGAAAGATCATTGACTTGAAATGGTAACAGTTCCTCTCTCCACAGATGTTGCCTGACTTGCTATTTCCAGCAGTTTCTGTTATTATTTCAGCCCTCCTCTAATTCTGGCCTCTTAGCATCCCCAATTTTAATTGCTCAACTAAGGTTGACCATATCATTGGCTGCTTTGCCCCGAAGCACTGACATTTCTTCCCTGCACCTCTCAACCCTGCTCTCCTCCTTTAAGACACTCCCTAAAACTTCTGGTGAACTGCCCTAATCTCTCCTCCTGTGGCTCAATGTCAAGTGCAATTTTTTCACCATTTTACACAATTTACATTGCTAAAATGCCCAAGCTGATGGTGTATTTTGGATAAGGTTTTTCATTTGTGTTTCCCTGGGACACCAGGCCACAGAGAATTTATATGATTTGCTTTGGTGCTGAGCTTGGAGATTATCAAATTTAGTGGGGGAAGTTGTAACTCAAGATTCACAGTGGGATAGATTACACTCCTGTGAAGTGCCTTGGGACATTTTACTACATTAAATACAAATTATTGTTCTCTTTCATTCACATAAATAAGGGACCAAACTCCTGTTTTAGGCCCCCTGTGGGAAGCTCAATGCTGCTGGCCCTGCTCTACTCTGGATTTTAGTGACCATTGAAGCCACCAACAAAAGAACTTCAAAAAATGTTTAAAAAGGATAAACTAGGAGGGACAGTGGTAGTGTCCACAGTATCCCGATCACTGCACCCTCCCCTTTTGATCCAGTTGACTCCTCCGATGATTGGGCCGCTGCTGGGCGGGCAGTTTAATGTACATGTTCTTCAAATGGTGGAGTTGACTGTGGAGGAACTCACCCAGTCATTTTTAATGAAGCCAGAAGCCCAATTTCATGCTGACCTTGGGCCTCCTGGTTTAGGTATCATCACCACTTTTGCACCCAAAACTAAGCGCCAACAAATTCTTACCCTATTTTGCACCTCGAGTTGAAACTACCTCCATAAATTTCACGACAATCTCCAAGCTCAACACCAAAGCACCTCATAAAAATTCTGTAGCCTTGTGTCATGTAGCACCACAAAAATGAAACTGATTCTAAACAGCATCTTTAGCAAATGAGTTTTTGGGAATTTAAGTTATGTAAGGTGATGGAAAAATTAAATCCTATGGTTTATTTTAAGGGCAGTTATTCACCTCATGTTTGCTATTTATTCATTCTCAGCCTTGCTACCTCGTAACATTGGTTAAGGTCTCAAAGTATGATAGTTTCATAAAGGAAAGGGTGAAAATTACAACTCTTGATTAGTGCATCGTAACAAGATTTAGAACTCAATGTTTCAGTAGAAGCTTCTGGTTCTAGAGGAAGGGGGAAGGTTTTTGAAAGCATTTGTAGCAGACAATGGCTAATGTTTCAGGTGGATTGAGTATTTTTCTCCCCATTACTTTTACTTATATTTTTAGGTAAATTAAAAAATAAATGCTCAAGTAAGTTGAAAACAGTTTCATTTCGTAATAATTGCAGGTTTATGAACAGAGGGCTTACTCACTCTAGAAATGCTTAGTACCTTTTGAGAGGGCGTGCGGTTACAATCACATAAGCTAAACACACACATGAATGGGCTGCTGGATGCTGGGACTCCAGTAAAAACTGCACCCTGCTAATTTAAGAACAGCATGGGTAACACCTGTGGAGTAAGGCAGCTCAAACAGTCCTGTTCTTTAAAGCAGTGGGAGCTGAATTGCAACTCAATGATTCCTGTAAGGTATGGCGAGGGGGAGAAAAAGTGGATTTTTCACAAGTATTATAGTCGTACAAAATAATGACTTCATTGAGGTTTGAATTTTTAAAATTTTATTTATCAACTTTCTGTTCCTTTGAGAAAAAACTCGAGTACAAAAACAACTTCACAGTAGCACTTCGATACACATTTTAATTTTATAAAAATTAAGTTAATGCTGAACCTACTGCTGAGAGTTAGCCTAAAGGTTAAATCTACAGCTATTCAAGACATTATTAATAATAATAATAAAAAAGTTAGTTTCTTAACCCTTATTTTTCTCCTTCCCACCCCCAACCTGTAGAGATTAATTCCTTGCTCACGTATGGTTTCAACATCACCAAACGCCTTATCCATTTGGGCATTTATCTATTAGACAGTGAGCTATTTAATTTTAAAACGACATTTCATAACTTTTAAACCACCAGCAAGGTTGTTAATTCGGTTATGAACTTGGCTCATGCAGCTACAAATAATAATCAAAAAGACTAATGGAAATGTTAGTTTTCATCTCAAGAGGATTGGAAAACAAAGGGGAGAAACTTATGCTTCAGCTGTAGAGACTTGGCCAGACCCCATCAAAAATATTGCATTCAGTTCTGGGCACATGATATTGGTGGAAGGGTGGGCTGGAATGCATGGAGACAATAGTGTAGAATCGCCACATTGTAGATGGACCTTTAAATAGTTAAATTATGAAGATATGTTGCATAATTTTGGGCTGTATGCCCTTGCATTTAGGTGATCTAATTGTGAGGTATTTATAATAATAGGATTCCACAGAGTAAATACAGAAAAGCCATTTCCTTTGGTGGAAGAATCGAGAACAAGGGGCACAATTAACATTAGAGTGAGACCGTTCAGGAGTGAAGTCAGAAAGCACTTTTCATGGAAATGTGAAATTTTCTCCTCCAAAAGGCTGTGGATGTTGGATCAATTGAAACTTTTAAGACTGAGATTGACAGATTAGGCAAGGGGATCAAGTGATATAGATAAACCATAATCTAACTGAATGGCAGAATAAGTAACAACTGTAACCTGTGAGGCTACGGACCCAGGTGCTGGAAAGTGGGATTAAAATGAGTGGCTAGTTGCTTTTTCATCTTTTTCTGGCCGACACAGATACGATGGGCTGAATGGCCTCTTTCTGCGCTGTAACTCTTCTATGGTTCTAACAAGCTCAAAGGCTTGAGTACATCTGCTCAGGTGTACTCTGTATCACCAGAGTCATGGGTTCAAGCCCTGGTGGCCAAATCTCAAGCTGGTAGTTTAATTGAGATTCCACGGTGAATCCAACACCTAGGTAATTAGCCATAGTCCACAAAGGACCACAACCGTCTTTCCCCATTAGAGAGAGAATGGTTTATGTATACCTTGAGAGGCACCACTTCGCAAGAGGAGGCAGGCTGCCATAAACGATTGTGCCAGTATGAGGACTGAACCTGTGCCATTGGTGTGATTCTGCAGCACACTCTAGCCATCTAGCCAGCTGCATTAATCAGCTCCCACAAGGCACGCAGGTTCTTGTGGTTTTTTTTTAAATGGTTCATTTGAAAGACAGCACCTGAGACAGTCCCACACTGCGAGTGTCATCCTGGCTTCAGGAGTGAAACTTGAACCCATAAAGTTCTGTCTCAGAGGTGAGGGTGCTACATGCTGAGCAACAGCTAAATAACCAAATCTAAGAGTGTGGGATACCACCAGTCTTGAAAAGAATAAAAAAGGAAGGGGACATAAACAGGAAGTAAAGATTGGCTAGGGTTTAAAAACCTGAAGATTTCAAACAGGATTGTGAGAAATTTGAAAAGAGGAGGGATTAAACGTGTGCCCAAAAGATTAAAGGCTAGTATTTTATTCCATCCTATAACCTAGTTCCTAAAATATGCTGCTCAACGAAATGAGCTCGAAATTACATCTCGTCATTTCATATGCTGGTGGCCTCAAGATCATTCTGTTCCTATAACAGAATATCAGCATGGATTAAATCATGCCTATTAGACAGTGTAATGGGCTCCATTAACCAAAAGAAAAACATACGTACCTTTTGTAGCGTTTTCCTGATCAAATTATTGAACAACATATTTTTGCCACCTTGGAAGTGTTTCAAGGAGCTTCCATTGTACAAGGATCAGAGTAAAACTGCCCATCTATATTATCCAGTAGCATTAATTTGTTCACTTCCCATATATTGACCCTGCGGAACATTAATTTTAATCATCTCAACTGAAACAAACAATTAGTGATGGCGTGAATTTCTGCTTAGGTGTCAACGTTCAACTACCCTGAATTTCCACAGCTTGGTCAATATTGGGTCCTTTCTCCCTTTCTCTGCTGATAAGGGCATGTACACTTGAGTCTGGGTAGTAACTTTCTTACACTTCCTAACAAATATAAATCAAAATCAAATTGTTTCAGCAACAAGTTATACTATATCGCCCTGGTCACGTTTCCTTCTAAACTTAGAGTTTCATGCACTGACTAAACACCTAGAATATACCACTAAAACATAACCCTTCATCATGGCTGATCTCGCCAGGCTTTTACTGCTCCTGGCATCAATGCAAATTATTTATTTGTTCATGTTTTTCATTCTTTTACTTTCATTTTATAAAAACGGACAGTCAAAAACAGATATTATTTTGCAGGTACTCAGATCAGACTCAGTTTACATAATACATCCTACATACAAAAGAAAGCTTTTACGAGTTGGACTGCTGATTGGCAGAATAAATCTGACAAAAAGAGCCAAGTCAAAGGGGCTACTTTCTATTTAATGCACTCTTTGTTCGAAGTGGAAGAAACTGTAATCTGTGCATCATTGTGAATGGTGCTTATAGCTGTAAAGTACAAAATAAAAAAGGTCATAAAGGCTAAGATCAAAACTGATTTCCATGGAAAATTAACATCCGGTTACTAGAGTTTGTTTTTCAACTAATAACTCTAATAATGTCGGATGTTGAAAAAGCCCACACTAGTTGGGCTCTCCTTCACTGTCACTGTGACCAAGTTGGCAGTTACATCAGTGACAAACACATGTTCGATCAAACTGCGGGTGGGTTTCCAGTCTTGGTTTGTCTGAACGGAAATGGATGGGTTTGGAATCATGCTCGAAAATGATGAGTCATGATCAGAGTCTGAACTCATCGTCTCCTCACCTGTGCTCAGTTCTGTTGGCATGTTGCTGCTCTGTTTGGATATCTCAGATGAAACATCCTTTTTGTCACTGTCTCTGGTTTGGTTGTCAGAATGATGGATTGAAGTATTTGTTGTCTCCTTATCTACTTTTATCTGATTCTCCTTCTCAACACCATCTTTTCCGCTGCTCTCACACAACGCCTGGCTATTGACAGTCTGTGAATTTAATACTTTATTAGAAACAACGTGAGAGTTCAGTTCAGTCGAATTTGGTCCTGGAGTCCCAACACTCCTGGAAATCACAAATGACAAATTATTGTTGATATTCTTTGAAGTCAAACCCGATGGACTAGTTACACTTTTTGAACTCAGTCCTATCTTGTTGGTACTCTGCAGATTTAAGGCATGTGAATTTAATCCTGAATTAGTAGTGTTCTGAGAATTTGGTGCTGGTAAATTACGGCCAAGAACACCAGGGCTTTGACTGTTCACACTCTGGGAATTTGATCCTGAATTAGTTGAACTACAAACGCTGGAATTGGTTTTTATTGGTCCAGTAATATTCAAACCCTTTGAGTCGCAGTCCGATTTGCACAACTCTACCGAGTTTTTAGCATTTCCAGGATTCTTAATTAATCCTACCTTATTTTTCTCATTCATTCCTTGTGGATTTAGCACTGTTGTATTCCCAGGCTGCATTTCAGAGGCAGATTTATTCAGCGGCATTGGACTGGCAGGATGTAAGCTGGATGCGTGCTGGCCTGATCCTGTACGATTTGCTGTTTGCAAGGCTGACCTGGGGTTATTGGATTTTGATGAATTGAAAATGCCTGAATTTAACATCCCACCAGATACGTTCAAAGATTCCAAAGTGCTCTTTTCTGAGCCCACATTATTTTCACTCAAAGATCCCTCTGGTTTTTCCAGCTTCTCTTTTGACGATTCATCTGTTCCAGAGTCACCACTTGTATCATTTCCAGATGTTTTTAAAGCTTTTCCTGGTTTCACTTTAATGTTCTTTCGAAGTTCGCTGCAAATTACTTTGCTGGTGCGTTTCTTTTTGCCAGTGTCTTTCAGATCTGTTTTAGTTTGGCCAATGTCAGTCTGGATCCGTTTTTGAGGGATGTGATCCGATTCTTCCCGCCGTTCATTGCTCCTGGATGTAGTCTGGGTCTGATCATCACTTTCCTCCTCCTCTTCCTCTTCGTCATCATCATCCTCATCCTCTTCAGAAGAACTGCTTGATTTTGATGAAAGAGGAGTTTCTTGTTCCTAAGCAAAACAAAGAGAACAAAAACTAAGTCTGTCCCTGGAAAATTCTACAACAAACTAAAAAAAATGGAAATTACAGGCGCTGGAAATCTGAAACAAAAGTAGAAAATACTGCAAACACTCAGAACATCAGACTGCATCTTTGGAAAGTACAGGCAAATTGGGCTCTTCATGAAAGCCCAGAACGTTCTGATAAAGGATTCATAACTGAAGCAGCAACTGGTTTGGTCTTTTTGCTGATGGTGTCTGACCTGTTGAACATTTCCAGCTTTTTTGTTGTGCATCTTTAAAGGGCCGCTTGCTGCAAGAGCAAATGTAATCTATCTATAGATCTGTCTTATTTTCAGAATCAATTTATGGTGAAGACAATTCTGGACTGGCAGCCAGGGCATTGCACTGGCTCAGCACCGGCAAGATGCCCATTTGAGGTGTGCAGCTCACCAGTAGGTTAACAAGGCCGGGTCTTCAAACAGGACCGTCCCTCTTTCCAAACTGTGGGTAGTCAGCCCATCTACTGGGTAGTCAGTTAACCAACAGCTAAAATCCCTTTTCATGTCTATCTGTTTACAATGTATTATGCCATAAAGCTGTAAAAGAAAAAATGGTCTGTGACTACAACTTACAGCACCAGCTCATTTTGTCTGGGTTGTCAGGCAAAGAGGAAAAAATATCAAGTCGCCCAAGATTGCTGTCTAGGAATACCTATATTATTAATTAGTTAGAGAGAGGAATTTGCAGAAGTGAATAAGCAGGTTTCCTGTCTAAGTTACTCAGCTGGAAGACGATGCATGGTGCTGGTAGCAGGGAGAGCAAACACTTAAAATGTAAAAAGAAACTCATTTTAAAACTCTTTTCCCCAAATCACTTTATCCTACAAGCACTTTTGGCTTTCTAACTCAACAACTGAACATTCCCAATTAAGAATCAAAGGATCATGACTACAATGAAGTACAACAAAGCAAAAAGTACCAAACCGAGTGAATACTTATCTGTCTCTTTTCCATCATTCTTTGGAGGTCGAGGGACAGAACTTTAACGTGTAGTCTTATTCACAAAAGGATTCAATTTTCTAGTAAAAACCAAGCAGCTAATGCAATCAGTCATCCAGATTATGCACTAGATGTCGCTGATTCCCTCAAGGTACCAGCTGTGTTAACTCAAGCTCTGTAGTAATACAATGCAATAGGGTTTCTGACAGAATGACCAGGCTTTAAATTCTTGCTGTCACATTCCTGAAATCCAATAATTTTGACATTTCCTTCACTGTTCCAGCTATTTTTTTTAAAACATAGAACGTTTGGAAGTAGCTAACATTACTTGGTGTTAGCAGAATCTGGATATAGCAATTTGTTACTTTTATACATGAAAAATAAATTAGAAATAGCTAGGGGTACTGCGGTCATGATCCGTTTGCCATAGCTACAATAAATAACGCCCATTGCCATCTCCTTTTCTGTGTTTCTTCCTCTCAACTTTTTCTTTGAGTTCCTCTGTTCTAGACTGATTGAAGTAGTCTAATGATAAAAGCAAAATATTGCAGATGCTGGAAATCTGAAACAAAAGCAGAAAATGCTGGAAAAACTCAACAGGTCTAAACAGCATCTGTGGAGAGAAAAACAGAGTTAATGTTTCGAGTCTATATGACTCTTCATGGCCATACGGACCGGAAACGTTAACTGTTTTAAAGAGTTTAACTTACTTTACTCTATTTTGAGTTTTCTCTATCATGCAGAGTATATCCGGACTGGCAAATCTATCTCACAAATAGATATTTGTATAAAGGACTTCCCAATATCGTTTTCAACTTGTGCTATGATGCAGGTATGTCTCTGTGGGGCAATATTATCAGGATAATTGGAAGTCCAATCCACCAGCAAGAGTTCCCAAGAAACCTTGGCCTGAATTTTGTCCGCAGGTTGGTTGTGTAGAGTCATGAGAATTCCCAGCTCCGCAAACCAAACTTCTAAAAATACGTGACCGAACGTCAGCTTCTTTGTCTGAGGGGACGGGCAGGCTATATTAGGAGTGGGGGCGGGTGACCCCTGGAGGTAATGAGAGGTCAGAGGTGGCCTGGCGCGGGTTGAGGAACTTGGGCGCAGCTAAAAAGTTCCCCAACCCACATGGGGCCCACCTCTAATTTCTCACTACTCCCAGGGGTCGTCCGCCCTGACTCCATCATTTGAGAGGCTGGTCATCCATAGTGAAGTCCCATGCGCCTTGGAGGTGACACCATTGGCTTGTCAGTTGAGTGGGAGTTCTGTAAATGTTGCCCAACTGGTAGCTGACCCTGGGACAGATGGCCCATCATGGGCTTTCCCTAGGAAAGAAAAATGTAATCGTTGCTGCCTATTCACGTGTACTGTACTGAAGCACTTAAAGCACCTAAACCATGCAGTGGATTCACAAGACACAGCCATGGAGATGGCATCACCTTGCCATCACTACCTGGTACAGATATTCTGTAGTCATATACTTAGCTGCTAAGACTCAGTGGATGAATAATGAACAGTGCCTTGGTCATTAACCCATCCTCTTGCCCTTTTGTCACCCATCAATCATGATGCACCCACACAGTTGAGCCTTGACGGGCTCCCTCACATCTGCACACTGGTCATGGCACATCAGTGTGGCTAAGAGGGAGTAAACCAGTGGGGCTGTCAGTGGTTGCGAACACAACATGCTACCTCGGAGTCACAGCCACAACATACATAGCACCAAGAATTTGCGCAGAGCCATTTTCTTCACACCTTAACAGTAATCATATGGTGAAAATGGTTAGTACATGTAAGCACACAAAAACGAATGAGAGCATTGTAATCTGAATGGCTCACGATCCTTTTCATCTTACATTTTTATTGATAGAATATCACACAATAGAACACACAGGGGAAGGGATGAGTATAGATGCTCCACACTTTTCTGAACAGGATCTTCAAGTTTTTGTGGAAGAGGTTCCAAAGAGGAGAAGAGACGAGTCCTGTACCCTGCTGGCTGGCGACAGCCAAGATGGGTTGGACTCCAATTGAAGCTGCGGTGAGTGCAGCAGGGGAGCATCAGCGCTCATAAATTCAGCGCAGGAAAAAGGTTTAATGACCTGCTATGTTCTGGCAGGGTGAGTAATTTCATTCATCCACACAGAGCTCCAAGAGAAGGGTCATATCTGCATGCTGCAGCTAAGGTGAGAGACCTGGCACATATCTCTGCTTCAGCACTGAGGCTTTTGTGTAAGCTGCTCATGTAAGTGTGCACAGAACACGTGTTGGATGAGCACTGTGATGCACAGACACAGTGAAGAGGAATATTATTGCATGCACTATATATCAGGCTAACAAGAAATCAGGTCATTTCAATCGAAAAGGGTGAAGGACGCTAAAGAGCTGGCCCGGACTGGGAGTGGCTCAGCCTGGCTGAGAACAATTCGCTTGGTTAAACAGATGGCCATGGAGATTGCCAGGGTCCCTGGACAGCTGTCTGTTGGTGATGGTGAATCGCCGGTAGCAGGTGATATAGGCAGTGTTGAAATCACCTTGGAACAAGGTGGAGGTCATGATGTCAGGAGGTCACAGAACACCAGAGGATGTGGCGTAAGAGGCAGTGCGAGGATGAAGTTGCATCACACGGGCAGAGCGAACATGGATAAAGGCAATGGTGTGTTTTCACGATGAGAAGGGCTATACCTAAATAACTCCTTTTGTGTCTCAGATCCCTCAGGAATCAAGAGGAGGGAGAGATGTCTTAGGAGGCCATCTTATACACTCCGCTAACTCAGATACAAGCACATCGGAGGGATGTAGCACGTGTAGAGTCAGTGGCAAAGGGTGGAAGTCACCGCCCCAGCGTGCAGGAGGAGGTATCCAAAATGTACAGAGTCTTACTTAATTGCCCACTGGGCAAGAATGTGGAGCCTCAGGATTCAGATTTTGAGGCACAGTATTTGGATAATCAGCAGCAGGTGTGTGGACATCTGGCGGAATTTCTTGAGGCAATGGGAGCTCTTGGACTGTGAATGGATGAGTCCATCACAGTCGTGAGCTCTACATTGTTTCCAAGACCCAGGTGCATGAACTCTCACCATGAGAAATTGGCCAATCTCGTGAAGACACATATGCAGCAACACTTGGAGTGGATGCAAGAGCAGCATCTTAGCCAGGAAAGGGTGCAAGTCTCCCTCAGTCCACTCAGAGAATGGGCACTGACATGCATGGAATACATGAGGAGCTGCCTACCCTGAACAGGTCCGTCACACTGTTGGTTCAGCAGTTGTTGCCAATCCTACCTGAAGGCCAACGCAGGTCACTGAGGAGGGTGAAGATACCGAGAGCTCATCAGCCTGCTTATCTTCTTCCACCTCACCAGTCTCTCTGCCAGAGCCCTTGTCTGCTCCACATGTGCCAGTGACCATGGCTGCCGATGCAGAGGCCGCAATCTGAAGGAGGTCCCCAACAGGTGCTTGCTTATTAAGGCCGTCCACCACGCTCTTCATTGCCCCTTAGGCCGAGAAGTAAGCAGCAGCCTGCCCCCACCTCCTCCGAGGGAAAAAGTGGGGGAGGGGCTGCTTCACAGGAGTGTGCGTGAACACAGGGCACCAGTTTGCCTACAGCACTAATGGGTTCACTTCTCATATTTACATAAACCACATCTGAGCACTTCTTGAATATATTTATATATACTTGTAGATGTCTTGCTGTGTGTTTGTACACTACAGAACTCCAAAGGAATGGTAACATTACGAAGGGAGTTCTTACCAGTAATAATGAAGACGGCATGCTGAGGTCCATCTTGTGGTGAAGTCATCGGGAGCAAAGGTCTGACCATATATGTGAGGCTTTGGAGGGCTTCCTCCTTCTCTGGTTTATCACATAAGAATCCAGAGTTCAAAAGCTCAAGCACTGAGATGCTCCTTCCTTCCTGAACCTCTCTTAAAGTTAAGTTTGGATAGACAATGATCAATGAACAGATGCTGGGCAGCAGGTGCATTTCAAGCATGCGTGTTGGGTGCAAGTCACTCATTCGTACAGCAGTGTCACGCACTGACCTAGGTTCAGGCATCCCAACTCGACACATCATGTATGCTCCAGGGAATATTGCTCCATTGCTGTCCCCATTACTTTGGCAGCATTTGCCTTCCAGGTGGCAGAGGATGTGCTTTGTGAGGGAAGCAGAAGTTTATGGAAGCCTGGAATGTTGCATATGGCGCCTGCCTCAGAAACTGGACCATTGGCTGGAATGGGTGATGTGCAAGTTTTTCAAAGTGCTGTTGTTGCACAGTTGTAAGTTCATCCTGCACAATACACCTTATCTGCTTGTTTGCTGGCACATTACACCATCTACATGCTGATGGGATTGTAAGACTCTCAGCATTGTGGACATTGTTTGATTATGGATAAGGTGAAGGCTTTGGCACCTTTTACAGGCACTGGTGTACATGTGAGTGGGCCAAGTTGTGAGAGACTTCTTATCATGTGTGTTTGTAATATGTCGAGGCCCATGGTTTATGATGATGAGGGTTTCAGCATTTTATTGTAACAGTCAAACTCACTGATGTTGACTGCCTCCCTTGTGGGGATGGGCATTCTCTTGAGTAATTGCGGCATCAACATAAGTGGTTATTTACTTGGAAGTTGCTCTCCAGGGACTGGCTGATTGCATTTGTGAGATTGGAGGACCTAATGGGAATGTATTTTGCACAAGGACGTGTCTGGTGAAGATCCCCTCCTGCACAGAGTCAGCCCTGGCTTTATGGCCACGCCTCCCAGCTGATCTGCCATTGGTGGCCTCCTCATTTTCCCATGCTTGGAAATTGTCAGAATGGATAACGGGTTCCTCCTCCTCATATTCCTCATCCACCAACTCCTCAGAGGTTGAAGCTCTGCCCATGGCATTGTTATCATCGATTTGTATGCCCCTCTGCTTCACCATGTGGTGCATCATGCAGCACGCCACTACTATCCTTGATACCCTTGCTGGGGCATGTTACAGGGCTCCACCCGGGCAATTGAGACACCTGAAGTGCATCTTTAAAATGTCAAAGGCTTACTCGAATGTACTCCTTGTGATGAGATGGCTTCTATTGTAGCTATGCTCTGCCTCAGTTTGAGGGGTCCTAAAGGAGGTCATTAGCTAGGTTCTCAAGGGCTAGGCCTTTCCCCCTTGAAGCCACTTTGGATCCCAGCAGGAATAGCAGAGGGGGTTGGGAACTCCCTAAACGAAGGAGTCGTGGCAACTGCCAGGGAACCTTACATACACATGAAGCAAGATCCTGTTGTGGTCACAGACCACCTCTACACTGATTGGGTGGAAGGACTTTCAGTTGATGAAGATGACAAGTTATGAGTTGGAGCCTTTCTGGCAACATTGGTGCAATCACTAAAATCCTGTACCTGAGGGAAGCCTGCTAATTGGGCATTGGCCATGGATCTTCACATCTTAGAGACCAAATCTAAAGGGAAATTAATGTGATTCCCCACATGAGCAACAGGGCATTAGTTACAGCCTTAATGCAGCTGCTGACTGAGATGTAGCAGAGGGATCTTGTGCTGAGCCCTGGAAAGAGCCTGATGCGTAAAAATTGAGAACGACGGTTACCTTTATAGCCACTGGCAGGTCATGGGGAGTCAATAGAGTGTGGCGTGAGTTGTTTCTGGACCAGGTGACATACGTCTGTCACCACCTCATGGCTTAACCTCAGTCGTCTTGGACATTGTTTCTCCGTCATATTGAGCTGTGATGTCCTAGGTCTGGCACACCCTTCCCACCTAGCTATCCCACTCTCCTCCTCCTCCCTGGTGCACATGGCGCTGTTCTTTCTCCTGACCTTCTGCTTCCCCTCTGGCCTCCAGCTGCTCATGAGTGTCTTCTATGTATGGCGTCTACGTGCGAAGCTGCCATGCTCATCACGTATCTTCCTTCACATGAAGTGCAATGCACGCTTCTCAAATACAAAGTTCTTCCTGGCACCTGGGCACACAAGTCAGTAAGGTCAAAAATAACTGCGCCATGAGTTCAGCCGACCTGGCCCCCTAGAGCTTTAATAGAGTTGTTGCCCATTCTGAGGCAGTTAAAAAAATGTTTGAAGCTAATTCCACAGGGGCACCTGCACCTCTCCAAAGAGATACTCCTGGCTATGCAAAGAAATAAGCAAAGTTCAGACCTGCTCCTACCAGGTCTATTTGCGCACATTGCGTTTCAGAAATTTGTGATGCCAAAATCTGACTTGAGTGCAGGCAGCTGCCTCCACAAAACACCCATGTGCAAACCTCAACCAGGCCCCATTCCCAAAACACCACCCCCCCCGACCCAACAAAAATGGTAGGTGCCATGTTCCAGGGTGGGACTTCCTTATACTGGGCGGGTCTACCATTTTCGCTGCAACTGAGAGGCTCTCCGTTGTAGTGAAAATTCAGGCCCCTGTGTCCAACTTTGTCTTTCAAGTATTTTAACCACTGAAAAGAAAAGAATTTTGCAGGCAATCTTCAAAATTCAGATACTCACCGTATGCACAACAAGAACTGCATTTTCCTGAATCATGCAGGGGGTAAAGAAACATTTGCAACACTCCCATGAGGACCTAGCAATACTTTTCAAACATCCCTGCAGCAATGCAACTCTTTGCCTTTTACATCTCTTGACCTGCTGCAATGTTCCAGTGAAGCTCAACGCAAACTGGAGGAACAGCACCTCATCTTCCGACTAGGCACTTTACAGCCTTCTAGACTGAATATTAAGTTCAACAATTTTAGATCATGAACTCCCTCCTCCATCCCCACCCCCTTTCTGATCCCCCCCTTTTTTTCCAATAATTTATATAGATTTTTCTTTTCCCACTTATTTCCATTATTTTTAAATGTATTTCCATCCATTTTTTTATCTCTACCTTTTAGCCTATTTCGATCCCTTCCCTTCACCCCACCTCCACTAGGGCTATCTGTACCTTGCTTGTCCTGCTTTCTACCCTTAATTAGCACATTCCTTAGATAATATCACCACCTTCAACACCTCTTTGTCCTTTTGTCTATCTCCACCTATCACTGGCCCTCTACCCCCACCCCCCTTAAACCAGCTTATATTTCACCTCTTTTCTATTTTTACTTAGTTCTGTCGAACAGTCATACGGATTCGAAACGTTAACTGTGTTCCTCTCCGCAGATGCTGCCAGACCTGCTGAGTTTTTCCAGGTATTTTTATTTTTGTGTTGGATTTCCAGCACCCGCAGTTTTTTGCTTTTAACTCTTTGCCTTTCTTCATTCAACAGTTGGGACCATTCTGGGGTTGCTTCTTTTAGCAAAGCAACCATCAGTTTTGTAAAAAGGGAAGTCATATTTTGATCCGCATATCTTAGCATTTCTAATGAACAAACATTTGACAGCCTCTTAAAACACCACTGTAATTAATAATTCTAACACTTTCATTTAGGCAAGCACTTTTCATATTGAAAGACTGCAAAGCGCTTTCTGCAGTAAATTACTTTGCGAAGTGCAGCAGCTGTTATGTAGATAAAATCAGCAGCCATTTTAAACCAACCTCCTCACAAAACAAGAGTGAGTCCAAAGTCATATTGATCCGTTGTTAAAAGGAATGTTTTTGCTTGAGGGACAGATCTTGACCAGGACCCTGGAGAACATTCTGCTTGTTTCTTTTTTTTTAAAAAAAAAAATAGTGAAACAGGATCTTTAAACTGCACTGAACCACCAGAACAGGGGCTTTTCAGCTGAGGGATGTCAGCTTTGCTAATGCAGCATTTCCTTCGTATTGAAATGGGCCTGCCAGTCTAGATTAGTTGACACAACACTTTCCTATGCAGACTATTTTCACAAAGCTGATACTGGAAACAGATTGCATTTCACTTAGTAAACAAAGCAGTAACTCTTCAACTTGAAAGCAGCAAGTCAAGGTTTCAATTAGGCTTATTTTAGATGAAGGAGGCAAGAGGTCTGAGTTTTTTGTTCATTCATTCATGCATGGGATGTGGGCTTCGCTGGCTGGGCCAGCATTTAATGCCCATCCCTAATTGCCCTTGAGAAGGTGGCGGTGAACTGCCTTCTTGAACCACTGCAGTCCATGTGGTATAGGTACACCCCAGCGCTGCTGGGGAGGGAGTTCCAGGATTTGTAGTGCACACTGCCTAGATTTGTAGTAAATCCAAAATTCCTATTACACCACACCTTTGGTGACAATTTGCAATCAAATAGCACCTTTCCATAGTTAATCAACCCAAGACACTTCAGAGAAGTGTTATTTGATACCAAACCATATAGACGAGATATTAGGGCAAAAAACCAAAAGTTTGGTCAAAGAAGTGGATTCTAAAGAGTGCCTTAAAGGAAGGAAGAGCGATGGAGAGGTTTAGAGATGGAATTCTAGAACTTGGCAGCTGGAGGCATGGCCACCAACAGTCAGCAATTAAAATCAGGATTGCCCAAGAGGTCAGAAGTGCAGATATCCCTGAGGGTTGTAGGGCTGAAGAATACTGAGATATGGAGGGACAAGGCCATGGAGGGATTTGAAAACAAGGCTGAGAATTTTTAAAATCAAGGCATTGCTTAATTGGGAGCCAATATAAATCAGAGAGCACAGGGGTGATGGAATGAACTGGATGGTGAGAGTTAGGACACAGCAGCAGATTTCTGGATGACCTCAGGCTTATGGAGGGTAGAAAGTGGGGAGCCAGTCAGGAGTGCTTGGAATGATCAATTCTAGAGATAACAAAGGCTGGTATCAGGATTTCAGCAACAGCTGAACAGAAGTAGGTGCGGAGTCAGGTGATGTTACAGAGCTGGAGCCAGATTGTCTTAGTGATGATGTGGATGTGTGGCCAGAATCTCATCTCAGGGTCAAATATGACACAAAGGTTGTGAACAGTTTAGGTCAGCATCTGACAGTTGACAAGGAGATGGATGGAGTAGGTGGCTTGGAAATGGAGTTTGTGGCAGGGACTGTAAACAAGAGCTTCAGTTGTCCCTATATTTAGTTGAAGAAATTTCTGTTGATTCAGTACCAGATATTGGACAAGCAATCTGATTTAGAGACAAGGCAGGGGTCAAGCAAGGCGGTGGTGAGATAGACTGGGTGTCGTCAGTGTACACGTGAAGCCAGATACTGTTTCTGGATGAAGTTGCTGAGGGGCAGCATGTAGATGTAAAACAGGAGAGGGCTCAAGGAAGATCCCAACATGTGGGGAGAGAAGCCACTGGAAGTGATACTGTGGCTATGAAGGGATAGGTAAGAATGGAATCAGGCGGCTGCAGTTGCCCCCTGCTGGATGATACAGGGAAGGTTTTACTGAGGAGGATGGTGCTGTCAACCATATCAAAGGCTGCAGGCAGGACGAGGAGAAATTTGTTTATCACAGTCACAAATGGCATTCTATGTGACTATGATAAGAACCATTTTCAGTACTTTCACAGAGATAGAAATCTGATTGGATGGTTTCAAAAATGAAGTCCCAGGACAGATGGATGCAGATTTAGGAGGTGAGAGTATATTCAAGGACTGGAAGAGTGAGGTTGGAGATGGGACAGTTGTTTGCAAGGACGGGGGTGTTGAGGTTTTTTTTTAGAAGGGTCGATAACAGCAGATTTGATGAGGAGGAATAAAGTAAATGAAAGATAATCATTAACAATATTTAGCCAATACAGGAGTCAGGAAGGGAAGTGGGGTGGTCAGCAGTCTATTGGGAACATGGTTGAGGAGCAGGAAGAGAGTCTCATGAAAAAAACGAGAGGAGGTGGAAGAGAAACTAGAGAAAGATGTGAATTCAAGGCTAGGGCGGAGGGAACCTTTGAGAAGTTTGGACCGATGGGCTACAGGAAGGTAGGGAAGGAGCAGGGGCAGCTGATTGGATGGCCTCAATCCTAGTGAAGAAGAAGTCCAAAAGTTCCTCATGCTTTTTGGGGGGGGCAAGGTGGAGAAGACAAGACGGGGAGAGGAGTTTATGAAGATGGTTTGCAGTAAAGAACCTGCGGGTTATCTTTGCATTTCAGGGTGATTCTGGGCAGAATTTAGCCCTTGGCTGGTGGGCGGGCCCCACCGGCTCAGCGGGCAGCTGAACCCTGCTGCCGAAACGGGGCCCGCCGCCATTTTGAGTGGGCGGGCCTTTTAAGGCTATGCGCTTCCTGTTTCGGGGGGTGGAGGATCCTCAACTGTCAAAGTGCACTTTTTCGCGCATGCATGAGAAACAGCACACTGCTCCCTGAGGCAAAGTCCTGTCTCAGGGAGTTTAGTGAATGGTAAGTAAAGTCAAAAAATAGAGACATTTTAAAATCACTAACATGTCCCCCTCATGTGACAATGTCACATGAGAAGGGACATGTTGATAACAAACTCATAAAATTTATTAAATTTTTACAAAACGGTAGTGAAACTTCATCCCGCCAGTGGATGAAGTTTCATTAATAATCTACAGTCCTGGTAAATTTCTTCTGCAAATTCTCCAGGGCCTTGACATCTTTTCCAAAGTGCAGTGCCCAGAATTGGATACAGCACTCCATTTGATGCCTAACCAGTAATTTACAAAAGCTTCCTTGCTTTGGTACTCTATGCCTCTATTTATAAAGCCAAGGCCCCCATCAGCTGCTTTTAATAAAGATTTTTAAACTTATCCTGCTACCCTCAAACATTTCTGTATGTGAAACCCCAGTTCTCCTGGTTCCTGCACCATGTTAAGAATTGAGTTATATGGTCTCTCTTTATTATTCCTCCCAAAATGCATCACTTCACATTTCTCTGCAATGTGTCTGCCCATTTCACTGCCAAAATAATGGAAATAAGTCAACATGAGTACTTTCAAACACATCATGGGGTTTGTTATAGCTGATCAAGCAATCACAATGGACTTGTTCTTTAAATGTACATTATACAATAATAAAGTAATATCTGATCATCAAAGAGTTTTTAACTCATCCATTAGAAAGGGACACAAATGGACTTATATTGTCTGCGAAGCAAGAGAACTTGCTTTTTAGATAAATGAGTCATTGTTATTTTCCACATGAAATGATTCAATTGAAGCCCAAAGAGACGTGGCTGACTGCTACCCAAACTAACATGCAACCAAAAGTAAGAGGTTCTAGTTATCTGAGAATAAAACTCTGGGGAAATTGTCATTAAATATTTATAATGCTCTTTACAAATCAGGACAGGGTGTAAAATTGGTACTGGTTGCTGTTACACATTACTTACCTGACTAACTGATTAAATTAACTGTACAAATTAACTTTATTAAAACAGGTTGCTATTTGAATTTATAACACTGACCCTCTGAGGTAATCCAGAAATGGTTTTCTTGTAATACTAATTTGACTTGAACTAATTTAAGCACTGGAGCAATTGAAAAAAAAGTACACTTTTGACCATTAGCCTGACATAAAACAACAAAAGAAAAATCAATCATACCACATGTTTTCGTGGCCTGCCCCTGGGCCTCTTGCCTCGTTTTCGATTCTGCAGTTCTCTCTCTTGTTGGCTGCAACAACAAAAAAAATGTTTCCATCGTCACTCCCAATAGAACCAAATATCCACTTGGCTGTTAATAACTCAAGCATGTTGCTCAAATGCACAATAAAAGGAAAAAGGTGCAAAGAAATTCCAACCTGAGCAGCATCAATCGAGGAGCGGGGAGACTAAGCAGAGGAAAATGGAAATAAATCAAAAATTGGAAGGGGAGTTGAGCTTTTGTGTTTCAAAGTCAACATCAGGATTGGCAGAAGGTACAGGTGACCTGTTCACCCTTTTTTCTGGGGTATAGAACAAGTAAACAGACTAAAGGAGGGAGAAGAAGAAAAAAAACCATGTGGTATTCAAATATTCTTACCTCCTTTGAAAAGCTAACAGGAGCCGTGGATCGAGAATATTTTCTTCTGGCTCCCAGCTATTATGTCTATCAGAGAAACACAACATAATATCTCAGTAACAAGGTAAAGCAAAATGTAGATGTTGTAATTTATTCTATTGAGATGCTGAACTAATCCTCACTAATTCTGTAAAATCAATTACAGATTTACTGATATTTCTGCCAGTTACCTGTGTATGTATTAAGTGCAGTACACTTTTACTTCAGCCTGCACTGAAAATATCAAAAATCTGACTTGTCAACCAACTAGATCAATTTAGCCAATTAAATCTCCCTGAGATGGAAACGTAAGATCACTTTCTGTGTTAATGGAAAACCTGATGAATACACTTTTGAACTAAATCAAACTTGACCAAACCCAAACCTATAAAGCTTTGCTAAATCCACATCACACTATTCTTCTTTTAAACATTCCTTGTTACATTTGTTATTATATTGAATTATTTTTAGGCATACATGTTTCATTTGTTTTATTATTGAATTGACACAGTTTGATGTCTAATTCTGAAACTGAAGAATTACATTGAGCAAAGTGCTACAGCTTTTACATGGGCCACTGACAACAGGTCCAACAAACTAACATTCTACTGTAAACTCAGTTTTGTTAATTAAAACTTAACCAGTACATCAAGGCCAACTAAGGCTTGTATGCACAAGAAAGATATTATTGAAAATTAACCAAAGCATAATTTTCACACACGGCATTAACAGGTGTTAATGAATTTTTAATGGTTTGTCATTCTAAATGCGACATAATAAACTTACAGTTTTTAATATTAGTGTACAAGTGTTTAATGAGTTTGTAGGACATTCCTCTATCCAGTGTATCAATTAAGCAATAAGTCCATTTAAAAGTTTAACGCACTTGTTAAAAAAGCAACCAGAAGAACGTTGTATCAATGTGTTTAAGCTTTTGTACCTGAATATCACAAGCAGCAATTTTGTGGTAAAAATGTGTGATGCAGTAGAATATTCCTTACATTTATGTTGCTCACCACTTGTGTCAGCCCATATTAGTCATTAGGACCAACACAAAGTGAAAATATTAAGGCAGCAATGAAAGAATCGGAATGGAAACTAATGCAATCACAATTTACAATTTAAAAAAAATCTTTGGATGTGAGCAATGTCAGCATTTATTATCCATCCCTAAAACTTCTGAAAGGTGCTGGTGAAACATTTTGAATGGCTGCAGTCCATGTGGTGAAGATACTCCCACAGTGTTGTTGGGACTTTACCCAATCACAATGAAGAAACGGCAACACATATCCAAGTCAAAATGGTACATGGCATGGTGGTGGTGGCATTCCCATACACTGCTGCCCTTGTTCCTCTAGCTGGACAGTGTGCCTTATGTAGTGCCTTTAGCATATGAAAACATCACCTGGCACTTCACATAAAGGAGAAAAAAATGACTGCTCAACCAAACAGAAAGAGATTATGTAGGGAAACTAAAAGATTGTTCAAAGAGCTTGGTTTTAAGTTGAGCTTTTATGGAGAAGTGGAGAGGCTGAGGGCTTTAGGGAGAGAATGCCAGCATCTAGGACATGAGAGCTAAAGGCACAACCACCAATGGTGGGACAAAGAGTAGGGGATTAAACTCAAAGCTGAAAAATAGAGACCCCTGTGGGGGCTGTAGTACTTGAGGTTTTAGATGGGATGGGACAAAGCCATGGAATGATTCAAGAACAAGGGTGATCACCTTAAATGTGGAATTGTAGAACTGGAAGCCAATGTATATCAGTAAGGATGGGCAATGAGTAAGCAAGACAGTGGGGGTTATATGATATGCACACCAGTTTTGGGTGAAATGAAGGTCGTTTAGGAAGGCATGGAACTGTCAAGTCTGGAAGTGACAAAGGAACGAATGATGGTTTCAGCATCACATGGATGTGAAGACAGATGATATGACAGAAGGTGCAAGGAAGCAATCTTCACAATGTAGAGATTCTGGAACCAAAGGCTTAACTTGGGATCAAGCATGATAAGGAGGTTGTGAACATCAGTAGTCAGACTTACAGGCTTAACTGAAAGTTTAATATTGGGATCTTCTGGATATTTGCTTATTTACAAATTTTGGCAAAAAAAACCCAATATAAATGTACAAATAATGCAGATTTTAACTAGACTAACTTTAAAAGAAACACACACTTCACACTGAATGACATTCATTTCTTAGACTGGTAACCTATATGCTATTTCAAACTATATGCTATATGCTATTTTATAAGCAAAGACACTTCAGAAGTACTACAGTGGCAGCAAAATGCTTTGGGACACCCTGAGGTTGTAAAGGATGTGATATAAATGCAAGACTTTCTTTCCTTCTGTTGCAAAAAGAATGCAAGATCAGAACAAAACTGGAAAATGTAGAATGCTATGAATATGAAAAATTAAAGATTAACCAACAATAACGGACACAGATGCAACTGGAAAATAAAGATGCCTCAATGTGATTTACTATTTATATTGTAATGATAAGTCTATGAATTATGAATACAGGTTTACTCAGAAAGCACTTATTTACAAATCACTTTAAAATGTCTTTAGATAAAAATAGAATGCACATTAGGCTGCTGCCAGTTCTGCAGGCACTAGGACCTTGGGGTCATTCTTTGCATCCATTACAATTGCCCAACTGAAACCTCAGGTTTTTCCTGCAGAGCAATACCAGCAACTATTTAGAGATGCGGTAAGCCAGACAGGCCTGATGAGGTGACTGTTTAGTGTGTGGGGGAAATATTTATTTTTCTTTCCTGTTTTGCTGGAATGGAATGAAAGGTGAAGAAGGAGGCTTCAGGAGCATGCAACAAAGTAACCTTCAGCACTGCACCAGTCTGGGTAAGAAAAAAATCAGCAGATTCAAGCTGAAACGAAGGCTCAGTGTAACAGAGTTAGGAAGCAGAAACAAGCATGCCAGAGCAATAGATTAGAAAATAAGGAAGCTAGAACCAAAAAAAATGAAGAACAACTAGAGCAAAGAAACAAGAAAAGAAAATGGAAGGAAGAATAAAAAGGTAAAAAATATAAAGAAAAATGATAACTTTTTAAAAAATGTAGATGCACTCATATTTCTCTACTCTCACGTTTATTTTTTTTAATATATCACACTGTGCAGTTTACTTTCCCAGGTCTCAGTACTCAAATTATTCCCAAATAGGCACAAGAGAACAGGCTGAGGTGAGCTGCCTATCAATTTTCCTCTGATGGCACAAGCAATGTCGGAACTAGCTGTGAGGAGAATCACAAGCATACAAATGTATCGTGCCACATGGAAGTTTATCATTGAAAAGTTGTTTGTAGCACTTTTCATTTCCCAAAGCACTTCGCAGTCAATCAATTACTTCTGCAGTGTCGTCACTGTTGACAAACACACCTCATTTTGCACACACGAGGTCTTATAAATAGCACAGTCGATTTGTTTTGAAGGTACTGGTTAAGGGATGAAATACTGGGAGAATTCTACTGTTCTTTTTCAAATAATGGTGTGGGATCTTTTTGCATGCATGTCTACAAGCAGACAGATCCTCTGTTTAATTTCTCATCCAAAATAAACTCCTCTGAAAATTCAGTAGTGCACGCAAACCCAAAAAAAGTGTGTATAAGTCTGTTGTTCTGACTCTTATTTACCTAAAAGCAGTGGAATTTATGTAGGCCGTAGTACCTTTTCATGGTGATGTTCAGTTGTCTCCACAAGGGGCCAATATTCTGCACTGCCCTCTATTACACTTTCCCATATCTGGGAATCCATGCAGACTTACTGTGGTGTCCACTCATATAGAGGACAACATTGTGCACAAACTTATGATGCTTTTTCAAACCATGGATTGGCTTTTTCAAACCAATGTCCATGGAGCTGGCTTATATTGGTTCATAGAATAGCACTTGGTCCTGAAAGTAGTGAAACTGGTGAATGTAGAAAGGTGAAATAAAAACAAGATGCTGGAAACGCTCAGCAGATCTGGCAGCATTTGTGGAGAAAGAAACAGAGGCTGAGGTTTTCAGTCCCGCCCTCCTGCCAGAAGTCAACGGACATTTGGCTGGCCCATCGACTTTTCCATCCCGCTTGCGACAGTTCCCGCCATGGATGGGATCGTAAAATCCCGGCCAGAGTTAACGTTTTAGGTCATGACCATTCATAACGTGGTTCTGATGAATGAACACGACTGAAACGTTTACTGTGTTTCTCTCCTCACAGATGCTTACAGACCTGCTGAGTATCTCCAGCATTTTCTGTTTTTATTTCAGTTTTCCAGCATCTGCAGCATTTTGCTTTTAGAGCAGAGAAAGGTGGAAGCGATCAATGGCTAGGAGATCCTACCCTCATACAGTAGAGAATTTAACTAAGGAAAGGAAAATTGTTAAATTTTACAGGAAAAGGTTAGGGCAATCAGACTCTCAGAATTCCAAAGGTGCATTTGACCTATTGATCCCCTTCTGTGGGGCAAGTTCATTTGATTTCAGGTTACGAATAACCTCATCCTTATAAATATAACCCCATTTTGATGTGCCTTTATATCTTTCAATAGTAAGGGCAAAGAACACAATGGTCAACAGCCTAGTACACTTATTCCTGCAAAAATTGAAGAACTTGGCTTAAGTCACAACCTCCCACAATAAGCTTGTGGATTAAAACACCCAAGTGATCTCTCTCTCTCTGTCTCTCTCTCTCCTTCCATTTGGGGTCCTCGTGGTCCATGGGTTGCTAATCATAGTTTATGCCATGAAATCACAAAGGGGCGAGGCAAGTTGGTAGGCCCCTAGAACAACCTCAACTTTTACAGGAACCCACACAATTGGCATTTTTCTGCGCTACATCCTGGCCAACTGATGCCATGTGGTAGTGCTCATCCAGACCAATTGGTGTACAGTTTCTATTTTAAAAATTAAGAGTGCCTAACAATTCTTTCACTATTTTTCTCAAAAATTTTAGTGCTTCTCTAGAAGATTAAGAAATTCCATATTGGTCATAACCTGAAGTGTATGGTAGACTTTCCCATGACAGGACTAATGCAGACTGGTCTGTAAACTTAAATATCTCTTGACTTATCAGGCACCAATTTGGCAGGGAGTCCTCACAATCAAGTCTAAATGTATCAATCTGCCTTCAGTTCCCTATAATTCTACAACAGCCAAACCAAACACAATAGCAACCACATGCACAGCCTGAACGAAGGAAGTTCTGAGCTGTGGTTTAACTGACATATACAAGTGGCATAGATCTCCCAGACACAGGGGCAGTTTTGAAGTAAAATTACAATGCTCCGTTAAAAGCATAAAACACTTGTAAATAGTATCTAAATATCAGTATGTTAATGCATCACACCCATGCTATTAAGGGTATTATAATTGAGGAGTGTAAGAAACTAATTTTCACCCTTCCCCTGTAACAAATATATATATATTTGGAAAGCCATGGTAAAGTGGCTCTTTTTAAAATTGCAATGCATGGTCAATGAAAGTTGTTTCAAAATTGCAGTTATGGACCACTTTTGTGATTTGTTTCTTCAAGTTCCTTTCACAATAAAGTAGTCCTAAAATATTCTGAATTTGGTTGGGGAAGAGGAGAGGAAAGAATAGATTATGTTGCATTTTTATACAAGGCTAAACAAGTTAAAGGTCCATTAGAATCTTGTCAACCGGTTCCTACCTCAAGATGACTAAAAAGTAATAGAATGTATTGCAAATGTGACATTTAATTATAGGTTTATTGGCTTTTAAATAGTTGTACTGTAAAATCACTCAGCTTCAAAAGAAAGAAACAGCCCCACAGCAAATACCTTAGAAAAACTTTCCACAATGTAGGGTTTTAAGTGACTTTTCATTCACAAAAAAAATACTACTGATTTGTTAAGCAGAAGCAACTAAGCCTAACAGAAATAAAGTGCCTTTAATGGTTTAGATTTAAAATGATTATTTGAGCGGGAAAGGAATGCAAAAGGCCACAGAGGATTATGCACAGCTAGAAAAAGAGCAGAGAAATATACTACAAGGAATTGGAGATGAGGGGATAATGTTTCTTGCAGATTGTTAAGTGGCTTGTAGAAAGTAGCCCCAGGTTAGTTGGCAAGTGGAATGTTTCAGCCAGGACTCCATGTCTGTTGCATCTTAAAACTGAAAGTTTTACCCTCTCAACACTGCAACATAAATACAATGGTTTGCACTAGCAAAGCTATTATTATTCTGCTTGGGTTAGGTGGTTAAAAAGCACTCTCGTGAACTCAGTCGCAAAAAAATCTGGGCTTCTGTGCCTTCAATGCCAATTCCAACTCCATTTTTGTCTCATCTGACTTGATTTTACTTCTTTGAGTCCCCCAGCCTCACTCCCACAAACATCAAGCAAAAAGGATAGCAAACCAAATCTGTTACTGTTTGCAAAAGCTCAGGCCAAATATATTGTATTCTTTCTATTACAACTCAAGAACTCAACTCCAGTAGCTCAATAAGAACAGAATAAGGATCATATCATGATTCACACTTGGTTTAATATAGAAAAACCAAAGCACTTTTGTAAGGGGGAGGATGCACAGATGGAGAGCAAGTAAACTGTGGAACAGCTTGTTAGTGTGAACCCACCTGATTATATCAAAACAAAAGCAGATTAGCATACTATCTACTGTGCCTTTTTTTAAAAAAAAGTAATTATGACACCCAAAGGAGGTGTGCACAATCACAATGCATTTTAGAAAATTACATTATAACAATTACAGTAACTAAAGGTAAATATGAAGCTATTAAGATGCAACAAAACACGATTAATATTATATGTTAAAAAAGCAAAAAAAACCTAATTTGGTCAATAATGAAAATTCAGAAACAGTAAACTCACAATCCCTAAATTTTGTAATCTAACACAATTATTGACTTCATTTTGTGAAAATCACACAATCACAAACGTCTTTGTAAAGACACAAAAGCCTTGCAGTGTTTAAAGAAAACACGCTTGGAGAGGTAAACAAAAATAAGGGAAATGTTATAAAATAATAAAGCATCTATACATATAAAGATATTACCAATTAACAAAAAGTGAAAACAAGTCAGAATTTAAGCAGAAAAACAAATTTAAAAAGTTACAAAACGAAGTTTTAAATACCTGAGCAAGATATAGCAAGAGTAGAAATTATTGGAGGAAAGTAGCTCATTTATAAAGATTCCAGATATATTAAACAATAGATAACATAAATCAACAATTAAAGATCAAAAGGTGGAAGGAGAACAAATAAAGGTATAATTATAGGGTTCTAAAACAAAGTATAGGAAAACAGAACACAGCATGTTTATTTTTAAATGGAAGTGATGAGAAGAAATAAGATGCAGGGGAAAAGGGGGGAAACAAAGGAGGAAGCTCTTAGGCCAGCTCGTTGCTGGAGTTGGGAGCACGCTGCTGCTGTTGTTGTATTGTTAAACCTGATGCCACTCACTTGGAAGACCATCCTCTCCACTTCACCAAGTACTCCAGCTTCCCCTGCAAAAATAAACAACAATAAATCAGTCTCCCCACATCACCACGAATGAAACCCTGTGCAATATCGCAAGCCTGATTTACAAACTGCATTTTTCCCCGACCTTTCTCAGTCTTTTCCTTAGAATGCATTCCGCTGCGAAAACTTGCTCTCCCACAGCGCTCAGCTCCTCCATCCCCGCGCCGCTTCGCTCCACTTTGTGCTCCCCCCGTCACTCCGGCCTCGGTGCAGTGACGTCACCCACATCATCAACTGACCAATTGGCTTTCGCCTAGTCTGACCGTTGCTAGGCACGGGTCAGCGGTTGCCAAGTGAATAGAGAACGTTAGGAGTCGAGTCATCGGATTAACCCTCTCGGTGCTGCAAGCTCTGCGATCAATCAAAAGCAAGCAGACAAAGGATAAAAACACTAAACACTATAGCACAACTTCCAAAACAAATAGTTAGGATCGCTTTAAAGACAGGGACAAGCCGTTCTTCAGTGCCTTGGATATAAAACACAGTCAAGTGTTTTAATATGTGTGTTTTTCCAGAGACTTATTTAACTTATTTAACTTAGCCAAACGAACAAAAACATCCCTTAACAATGACAGCCCGTCAAATCTCTCTCAATTTCAAAGAAGACCAACAGTTTGCTTCATTTAAAATCAAATTTATTCATTAATTTATTATGTTCTTTGAATATGTATGCAACTTGTCTCAATCGTTTTAAAATTTTGGGTTTTGAAAATAAAGTTTGAGTCAGTGTTTTTTTCCCTTAAAAATACAGTAAGCAGTTTTTAGCTTCATACTAACTACGGTAAGATGTTTCTCAGTCACCAAGGTTAAATAATATCGTTGTTGCACATGCTTAGTTGCTATCGTAGAAGTTTACTCAACATAAAATCATGAAAAGGTTATATTGGTAGCAAGCACATTCAGAACAAAGAAATTCTGACATTGCGCTGCCACTTTGTAGCAGGTGGTCGATCCCTTTCATTGGCTATATTCATTGGTAAAGTTGGTCGTAAGTTTATTTTGTTCACACATCATAAAGGATCCAAAAAAATTTAAAGTCTTCAAAAATGTCGTTCAATTTCCCGACCAAGGGAGTCTCACCGAGGTGTGCCACCTAGTCCACACCGATTTGCGGTGACAGTCATCGGACATTCGTTATGGATAGTGAATGTTGCAACTGTCTTCAACATGAATGCCACAGGTGCCTTTCGGGAATCAAAAGGGGACATTCAAGAATCAGATATTTTGTAAATTTGTTTCGCTTTTGACAATGACTCTATTTTCTGCACAATTATATAATGACAGAAGGCAAAATAAATTAAAGTGTTTATTTAGTTAAGAATTGCTGGTTGTATCTGTAGTCTTTGTAACACTTGTGCAATACTGAGGGAATGCTGCATTGTTACAGATGTTGTCTTTTGGACGATACATGAAGCAAGATTGCTTCCTTTCACTCCTCCAAGATGGCCTGCCATCTCCTCAAACTTTCTGCCATTGAAATTCTTATACCTTTGACACATCCAAACTTGATCTCTCCAATGTTCTCCTTACTGTTCTCTCATCCTTCATTAATTTCTATTTGCCTAAATCGCTACTGCACATATTCTCTCTCACAATAAATCACACTTGCCAATGAACCGCCTCCACCCTGGCCTTTCTCACTGATCCTACTTTTGTCGTCGCATTAAATTCAAAATTTCTATCCTTCTCTATAAATGGATTGCATCTCATCCTTAATGCCCTATTCCTCAAACTCTGGTGTTCTGCGTATCTCACCATCCTTGGTAGTAGACCCTTTAGCTACTGTGCCCATACTGTATAGAAATCCCTCACTAAACATTTCCATTTCCCATCCTTTGAAAGCCTCTTCAAGCCCATTCCTTCAACCAAGCTTTTGGTTTCCCCTTCTGGTGTCTCCCTTCCTGGGTCAGCAATTTTGGTTACAACTATTTGTGTTGTTTTTTTTTATGTCAACAGATACTATGGAAATTCAGATTCCTATTGTTGTAACCCTGATGGACTGGCAATGGCACCAGGTCTTTCCATTGCTTTGGTTGCTGCAGGTTATTCTTTTAGTAGTCATTTTTGCACAGAATTGTTGCTGATAAAAGTTGCAACTGACCTCAACTACTTTGTTCCACACTGCCATTGCTGGAGGGGCTCTCCTCACTAATCTGTGTTTGCATATAAATATGGGGATTCGAGGTTTGGGAATCTTTCTGTTTTGGTTGTCTATTGTTGTTCCCCAAGCAAATCGAAGAAGGCCATAATTGCATCTTGGGAATTTAGATCCTAAAGATCCAGGGGCAGCAGTGAGAACGTTCATGATAATGAGAAAGACTTCTGTAGTTTGTGCAAGTGAAGTCTTCAATACAGGTGGCAGTAATTATGCAACATGCACATTAGCAGATTGCATTGACGATAAGCCAGTGTTGCATGACATGACTCATATGGCAGATTGCAAGGCATACCAGGTAGCTAGACTCCTCCCACTAACTAGACACCTTTCAATGTTAAGTACAGAGGTAAGTGCTGCTCCTGCAATAACATGTTTGAAAATAAATGGCTGGATCTGTTTCTCATAAAAACCTTGCTGTGTACCAGGTGGTTCTGAACAACCATTATCTTTGCTAACTGTTGTTGACTTTGGGTAGATGTCTCCCTCAATAATTCCTTGTTCTTAATACTATGTACTTTTCCTATAGTATATGTATCTGCGCAGATGCTTGGTTTAAGTGAGGGTGGTAATGATTGATGCGAAGGTATGTGGTGCTGATTGGGTGTGACTGACATTCCACTGCTTTCTCCTTGTTCTGTGAAGAATGTAGATGGTACATTATAAGGCTATGGATTCTCAGTCATTGAACATATTCAAGACAGAGATCAATAGATTTTGGATACTAAGGGAATTAAGGGATGGGGATAATGTGGAATGGTGGAAGTGAGGTAGGGATCAGCCATGATTGTATTGATAGCAGAGCAGACTCGAAGAGCCAAATACCTTACTCTTGGTCTATTTCTTGTGTTCTTATGCTATGTGCATTAATTTGGAATATGTAAAGTCATTTTTTGTATCAATATGTGCTTGTGGACTAGCTCCATGGAAATGTTGATCTATCATATGTTAATATGGTAGAAGGCAGTAGTTCTACACTCTCCTCTATTCTCCCTAGTCACAATGTCTTTCAAACTCTCTCTCTTGAATAAATCAGTAATAGGAATTAAGTTTAATATAATGGGAGCTAATCCCTTCCATGCTGTGCTTCCCCCTTACATGTATGAGTTTCACCTTTAAATGTAAGAGCAGCCAGAATTTAGAAAAATTGTCCCATGGAAAATCGTAACTGTAATCTTTCCCATCATGACATCAGCTGTATCTGCATGATTCAACTCTTCATTTCATACAGTGCCTTAGATATTATTTTCTAGTGCATTTTTAATAACTGCTGGCTTTCTTCACTTTAATCTATGTACATATATATTTCCTCACTGTAACTTTGGTGGAAGACTGGTGGAAACTCCAGTGTAAACCGAATGTGGAATCAGGAAAACCATGTGGAAATTACTGGCAGTTGTGCTTACAGTAATGCTCACTTATTACCTTTATGTACTTTTTAAATGAGTGCAGTCCTCTGAGTGCTTGAGATCAAGTGCACTTTGTCAGTGACATATTGCCAAGCTTGATGTCTCCTTAGCAAACTTGGAGGCTGTCCGCCATTGTTTTAAATATGCTTGAGTTTCTCCAGTACAGAAATTAACAACATTCGCCAGGCTTTGCTGTTAATCAGCCTCTTATCAATGGTAATTTCAGCCTAAAATGAATATGTCATAGCTGGGTTAATATACTTTAACATATTTATACCTGTTAATTGAAACATTAGCTGCATGAGAAACATTTTTGTATTATAGAAATGCCATGATTGGCTGTTAGATTTTCATTGCCACTAACAAAATCTCTTAGAAACTGTAGAAACTGTTCTTTCAAGTTCATTCCTACATTCCTACTTTGTTAAATATATTTACACATAAGCTTTTCTCCAATCTTTAATTAGAAGATGAATATCAGGCTTTTTGTTTTTAACAATATTGGACTACTGAGCCTTGGCTTATCTGAGATCACAGGCATTTTTAAAATTCCATTTCAGATTTTTGATTTAAATGTTATTCTGGGTTATATTTATAGGGAAGTTTTTCAGATTACCAAGAATGTTTTGATGCTATATTGTGGCAACATATATAAATGCCAATAATAGTAATAATGAATGTTACAATCTGTCTGATACAGAAGGTTATTGACTAATTAAAACCACAGGCAATCAAATGCTTTTTTCATTCCCGTGAAAAATATGGTGTAATAATCATTGTTGCCATTAGTAGAATATGGGCATTCAAGACATGTAGCACATGTAACACAATCATGTCTCACTGTCTCATCTAACTAGATCTGCTAGCTGATAATGATAGCATTCTTTATATAAACAAACTATGATCTAAATGTTCGTGTCCGGATTTACTTTGGCAGTGGGTAAAGCAGAGTTTGTTCTTATAGAGTATCATATTACAGAATTTGTTCTTATACAATATCATATTGCACAATGTGCTTCAAATTGGTCTCAGAAACCCAAATACCAGACAGCATCTTACATTTGAGAACATTAAACCATGATTTTAACTTGGACCATGACTCAGCTGAGCAGCAAGCCTCCATGATATTTTCAATATGATGCACAGGAAACTTTTATTTCTGAGTCACATTTTAATATGAGTTTCCCGCCCACATGATGTACACAATTTCCAATGTGAGTTCCAAGGCCTACTTAAAGTGGTGATGCATCTCTTAAAGCAAGGCTGTCTTCCTTGCTTGGATTTTTAATCGGACAATTCTTTGAATACATGTTGCTTTCAGAGATGAGTCGAAGGATTTTGTCTCTTTTCTGCTGTATGCTTGGAGGTTCTAGTGGAGGAAATGAACCAATGAAGGAGTAATTATTTCCCAGAAGCCAGAAAAAAGTTCCCAAGATCACAATGAAGCTGGCATGAATATAGATGGCTGAAAGAGTCAATGCCCCAGCATCTTCCTCAGGGCCTGAGTTCACTGCAGAAAGGGGTTCATTGATCTATTAAGGGCAACAAGGATGAGTACAGCTCTTCACCTTTGCACCTTTCTCAACAGTACCTAATAATGCTCCTGTCACCCCTCTCCCCCATCACTCTTAACAATTCCATCCTTCAGCATACAATCACAATGGCATACTGTAATGCCTATCTTTATCATTCCAAATGCCCCACCTTTTCCTTAGCTCCCTTCAAACCACACACCATCACTGTTCTCTTTTCACATCCTACCACTTGCACATGCACCAATTACTTCCAGTGGTCCTCCCTCAAACACACTCTTCCCTCTTCCTTCATTACCTCCCCATTCTCATTCCATCTTGCTTCTTCTCTATCCTTCAGCACATGCACCATGCCCACAAGTTTTAAACATCTCTTATTACCTTCTCAACATTTGCTTACTAGTGCTGCAGAGAGGAACACGATGGTGGAGGAGTTGCCATCACTATTGTCCTCACCCATGCAGAGTAGGACACTGCGGAGTTTTATGGCCTAGACTGAGCCAGCAACATCAGGAACATATCAGAGCATATTACTTGAAACCTTTTATCCACCTCAGAAAATGTGCTGCAGCTTCACAGCTTCAAGCTCTATATTCAATTATCAGCTACAAATATTCCACTTGCATCTGACAACTTAGCTCTTGTCCCTTTTCTCTTCTAGGCTCCTGCACAGCAAGAGGAGGAGAATCCTCCTATGGATGCACCATCACTTGCTTCATCCCCCCTAGTCACCAGCTCAGATACTGGCATTCTTTATGAGTTAGATAGTGAGCTAGATGGGTCTGCACATGGTGAAATGCCAGGCAGTAGTGAGCCACTGCAGTTACTGATGAAAGGGACATCATCAAGTTCTCTCCCAGGAGAAGGACATAGAGATGAGGACTTCCTGGACCCAGCCATGAAAAGAAAACTGCTGGCCTCACACAAACAGTAATGTGACATGTTGGAAGGCCTGCCAAGGATTGTCAGGACAATGGGTGAGAATGTGGAGGAATCCACTTTGAGTCTCTGGTGGCATCATTACACATGGCATCAGCACTCTGCAGTCTAACCACTGGGGATGATGCAACTGGAGTCTGACAACACTAGTCTATGTTTGCATGTTGCAGCTTTGGTGAAAGTTCAGATTGATGCTATGCAGGTTCTAGACTCCAGTCCCAACTTGAAGAGACAGATGTCTCTTGGACAAAGCGGTGGGATGAATGGTTGGTTACTTGGGAGAAGCTCTCTATCTCCTGCAGTCTGAACATCCGCAGATTAGTGGAGGTGATGAGCTGCAGGCCCACTACCACAGTGACAGTGAAGTTGTATTTGAGAAAATATTTAGCACGGACTCAAAATCTGTGACATGTTCACAATCTCTCACAGTGGTTCAGTGCTTTTCCAGTGAGTAACTAAGCCATATAGATTTGGAGTGTCCCAGGTTCTCACATTAGTCTGCACTAGCTAATTGATCACTGTAGATGGGTGCTACTATTGACTTCAATGTCCCTATGTTAGGGAGGATAAAATCAGCCAAATTCTCCACTCTCAATCTCTTGCAGCTATAAGTGCATTAATTTGGACATTGAGTGACAATATCAGGTTCAGCTGTACTAATCTCCTCCATCCACCCTATTGCGGTCAAATTGCCTTCTGATATTCACTGTTAACGCTCACAGATGCATAGTAGCCATTGGGTGACCTACTGGAGGGAAATCAAAATTGACAGCATTGTATTCTCACAGGAGAGAAGTGGGGAGTGGGATAATTGATGGAAAAAATTGCAAAGAAACAAATACTCATTCATTTTGTGTAATTGCTTCATATTAATTTCAGATTTCTACACTTTGGGATTTTCTTATTGTCTATTTATATAATTCTTCCCAAACCTGAGTTCTATTTCACTGTGATGTGTTTTTTGAATAATTGCAAACACATCAGCCTCTCTTCGTAAAGGTACAAAACAACTTACCTTGGGTCTCTGTTGATAAATAGTCTGCTTTGTTTAGTACAGAAATATAAAATGGAATGAATGGTTTTGGATCACCCACATATGGAACTAATATGAACAGGCATAAGATGTTACCATAATCGGGTTTCCTCGCATCTTTTCAAGTAGGATGATATTTAGTTTCGGAATACTCCAGCAATGATACTTTTCTCAGTTCCGTGTACATTGAAATGGTGCTAATGTAACATTTCTATCAGGTTTAGCAGTAAGCTATTCCTTAATATAAATATATACAAGTAGTGACACACCATTTCCAGCAATAAATGTTGATATCTCTAATTGTGTTTGAAATCTCCACTGCAAATGGTACAAGGTTACTTATATTGAAAGGGCAGAGCAGTGTTAAACTTTAGATTCGTTTACTGAATACAATTGATTGAAAATAAGAAAAAACTACCATTGAATGTCCATGCCTTGAAATATAAACTATTTAAAAATAATTGGTGTGATTAAAGATTTCAGCATAAATTATTGAAAATAAAGAATCGTTGCAAAGCAGGAGGTCACAAGTATGAGTAATCTTTTATAAAAAGAATAAAAACAGTAACAAATTAATTTATCAAAAGAACATTGCAAAATAATAGGCCTAAAGATGGAGCTAATTCACTACAGGAAGGAATATCACTTACGGTGAACCTTAGTCTATGAATAGTTGTTTCTAAGCATTCAATTCAATAGTAAATTGCTTCAGAAGTGCCTGTGAATAAGTCTGTTGTTTTTTTCAGCTGCCATCTCAGTATTGTAAGGTGAATTTATTTTATGTGCCATTAACCTTTCATTAGTGATAAGTTTTCACATTACAAATGGTTCATTATTCTTGTGCATGAGGTGACATATGAATAAAGTTCAGTTAGAGACAACTAAAGGGCAGGTGCCTCAGAAAGTTACAAAAGATTTGGAGCAATTGTAGAAGGAATTCAACTTCTCCTCTGGAGCTAAAGAAACTCCAAAGGCTTTGTTTCAGCAAATAATTCTATCAATAAGTGGATAGAAGTTTTGTAGATTGCTTGTAGATAGTGAGAGGTAGACTCAATCCTTATTGAGGAGTGTGCTACTTTTAACAACTTTTTTAGCCATTATTATCACTTGGTTGCCCCAGCATAAATCAGATAAAGGGAAAATAATTCCTCCAGGCATGAGGTATAGCAGAATTGTAACTGCATTTATAAAAAGATGATTTACTGCACTTGGCTCCCAGAGGAAGTCTACCCAATGATCACCAAAGCAAGGAACTGAATATTTCTAATGTCCAATAAACATTTCAAAAAGGCATGGATTTAATTATGTCACATCAGGTCCATGAAATGCAGGATGTCACAAACTGAGCGTTTGCTCTGAAACCAATTTAGCATTTCAGATCTATTTCCATCCAAATTAATTCCAAATAACACCTTTACAGCCAACGGAAATAAACTTCATCCCTTCAGTTTAGGCTTGATTTGAACCTTCTCAGCAACAAAAGCTCATGGTAACTCAAACCACCTTCCAATTCCATTGTGAAATTTAACTCTATCTCACATTATTTTACTAAGAAACTGAAATCCATCACATATTATATAATCCACACATATTTATATCTCCCTATCATGCCATTGCAGCACAAACAAGTTTAGATAAAATTTGTGACTTAGATCAAATTAATCATCATGGGCAGAATTTTATGGCCCTGTTGCAAGGTGGGCAAGCGGTTCAAAAGTCCATTGAATTTGGTGGGATTGGAAAACAAGATGTATCAATGCAATTTGTGACAATGGTGGGTAAGTGCAAAAAAAAAAGGCCTAGCTTAGTGTAACAGATAACTGAATAATGAACTAATTTTAGTGGCATTCCTGATTTGTCATCTTAACAGATATCCTAATTTTCAAAATCCCATTCCAGGCACACACTACAAGAGCTGCCATTTCCATTGCTCCCCTTCTTATAACTCTGCTGTATTAAACATTCTACCCACATGGAGATTCTCCAGGTATGTTTGAGTGTATATGTGAAACAAATACTATCTAGAAGCATAACAATTCTCTTAATGCTAAAACATGTTGTTCTCCAAAATTTCTGAAGTGCTAATGAAATTGCAGGTATATGCAGGTTTCTAACATGCTCCTAACTGGCTAATTTAAAAAAAAATCTTCCACTTTTCAATCATTGTGATTAAATCTTTTCCATATCTATGGGTGTTACAAGTCTTTTTGTGCTGATTTCCTTTCACCCAGTGTTACAAGTCTTTTTGTGCTGATTTCCTTTCACCCAGTGCTTCCCTGAAATTTGTATTGTTATGTAAGGAGTAAAGTTTTATTTTACTGCCAATGAGAAAGCAATGTATCATGATGGACCAGCAATAATGATTCTTCAATGTTTCTCCAGCAACTAACTAGCCACTTGATAGGCATAAATGTTGGTAAAGTTCAACAACTCAGCAATAGAGAGTGCAATTGTTGAAAAACATGTTTGAGTGCCAACAGTGAAGAAGGTTAGTTTGGGCACGGGGCCTGCATATGCTGGTAGGCATAATAAAGCAGTAACGTTCTGGTAGAACAATCCATTAACATTCAAAGGGCCAGACTTTGCTATAGCAGGGCATCATATGGCATGCACTGTTAGTTGTTTGCGCACATTTACATTTAAAAAGCTTTTGCCTACAAAGTTGCTGGAAATGTGAACTGATAATGGCACAGCAAGGGTAACAGGGCATCTGGGACATTGATGAACAACAGGACAGGCAGTGTATGTGCTCAACCAATGAGATTTAAGACCTGAGAATTAAGCAGAGGAGGAATGGAAAAGGAGAGTGATTTCAAATGGGTAAATTCAATATCATATCCGGCAGAGGAATATATATTATACATAAAAGAGAGAGAGAGAAAGAAAGATTGGAGAAAAATGATGAAAAGCAAACGTAAGAATGATTTTTTCAATTTGACATTTTCAAAATCTCCTGAAATTCTTCACCACCTGAAATAATGAACATTCACACTTATTTTTGTTCACTTTCTGGGCAAGAGGGGTTGATTGTAAGTCATTAATAACTACCACATAATTAAAAATATACCTACGCTTTAAATACTTGACTTAACTCTCTCTGGCGAGTTTAATGGATAATGAATATGCAAATGCAGCAATTTCATGAAAAACATTGGGATGTTAAGCACAATATGCCATTTTTGAAAAGCTAATGGAAGAGCCGAATTTGTGGTGATTCAGAATTTACGGGGTATCTGTTCCTTGCTGCAATTGGCTGGCTGATTTGCACATTAATAAGGGCACATGTTGCTCAGCCACCATTGTTTCTTCAGTAAAATCTGTCCCATTCAAAGACTGGAAGCATGGCAGCAAATCAGCAGAAAAGGCCAAGTCTGTCTAGATCAGTTGGACAACTTGGCAGAATGTTCAGAAATTGGAAACTCAATCCTCTTGGACAGGTTTATGATTTTGTTACATAGTTGACAGAGGAAGCTATTGTTGATTGGCAATGGGACTGTAGAAATGGGAGTATGTAATGAACAGCTGCAGTTTACGTACAACTAAATTAGGAACTCCTTTATAAATGGATTTCTGATTTTTGTAATTGCCATTTTCTCACTTTTACTAGCCATTTTAACTCCTGTTAGAATGGCAGGAACATTCTCAGCTGCTGTCAGCTGACATTCAATAACATTTTTTTCAGGTCCACATTTTTGCTAATGTTGTTTCGGCCCTACATTGATTTTGATCAGAAAATCTAGACCAGTTCATGATGTAGGACAATCAGGGAAATTCAGGAACTATTCTGAACATTGAAAAGTGAACAAGGCAACAGTTGGGAGTTTACTTACCGATGAATATAGCTAATGAAAGAGATCAAACACTTGCTGAATAGTGGCAGTGTACTTTTGTTTCCATGTGGATAAGCAGCATCATATGTTTTCTGATTATGCCAGCTGAACTTCCATATTAGTGGAAGCCATGGGGCAGAACTTTGCACCTGTGGGATTTTACAGACCCGCTGAAATCATTGTGCTTTTGAATGGCTCGCTGCCTTTTACAGCCACGCCCCCACCATGACAGGGGCCATAAAATTCCACCCCATGTCTGAGTAAATAATAAATAGCACCAATTGAGGAGCTCATAAGACACAAATGCAAATGAACGAATAACCATCTCCTGTGCTATAATTTCACTGATTGTGATTTTAATACTCTGGTGTGATTTGTTTTATAGTAATCTAACCTGATCTGCTGAATTCATTTGAATTATTTTACCCTTTAATCTCTTTTACTATCCAGCTTTAAGTATTACTTTTCAGCTTCCATCCTGGTTTTCATTCGCTTGTGCCTTTTGCTTAATCACTTAAGCTTCCAATTACATCAGCTTTTCCTGTTGATCTTATGTTTAATACATTTAACATTCATTTTTCTTTCTTTTATTGCTTATTTTAAAAATAAAGTTCCCCCACTTTTCAATCATTGTGTTGAAATCTTTCCTATACTAATGGACATTATAAGTTTTTTTGTGCTGATTTCTTTTCATCCAGTGCTTCCTTGAAATTTGTACTGTTATGTAAGGTACTGAATCCTTAAAATTTAGCCAGAACAGAGTACTCTGTGGAATATCTCGTCTCCTTTAGTTGGCCCAGGAACAATAACATATTTCTTACATAGTAACCCATTGGGCAAAATAAACTAGAGTTTGAGAATGCACTACTAAAGTCAATATTTAAATATAGTTTCCTCAGTATGGTCTTCTGTTAGGGGGAATTTGGGAACCCAAGCAGTAATCAATGCAAAGATGGAACTGTGAAAAGCATAGGATTGCTAAATCCTAAAGCACTTACATTCATTGCTGTAGACCCACTTAGACAAGAAGTTGAAAAGGCATTAGAAAGGATCAAGGGAAGCAAACAGACCATGGGTTTCACCATATTTCATTTTTATTAAATTCTGAATGGCAACACAGCTACCCCACAAATACTGACTTTTGGGTGGGATAAACGTGTTTAGGATGTTGCTTGTTTTTTTTATTTGCCTGCTTGTTAGTTTGTTTTCTTATGTATTCAACTAATGATTTATAAGATCCCTGTCTAGTTTAAAACTCAAGAAAAATTCTTTGCAATGTTACCATATTCTCTTTATGTGTTTAATGAGGGGGCCTACTACTCTAATATCAACTGTAAATGATTTCATAAGTACACAAATCTGTATTCCAATTGCTGACCTCAATGCGCTCTCTCTTCTTCCCGTCTACGTGTGCACATGTGTGTTGTTATAACTGTCTCTATTGAGGATTATATTAAGGGTTTAAAAGTGGATTATATAGAGAGATTGACTGTTCAAATGATTCTCTGTGAGGTCGTTGACTTTGTAGAGTTCATTTGTGTACCACAAGTTTGTATTTGAATGTACTATGAAGAGAATATTAGTGCATAACATATATGTGAAGATAAGAATTAAAAGAGATAGCATGATAAGGTACATTATCTGGTTAGTGACTGAAAACACCTTACTTTCAGACTCATTTTCATTTTTTTTGCAGGGGTTGGGATGGAGGGGGGTAATTATACCTGTCTCTATTGTGGATTATATTAAGAATTAAGAATGTAGAGTTTTTGGTTTCAGTTTAAGGTGAATTGGGGGTTGCTTACTTTCATTTTGGTTTAGTATGCCTGTGTGTGTTTACAAACCATGTAAACTTTTGACATAGCTGAGAAGCTTTTAGAAGCAAGAAATCCTTGAGGTTGCTATGGATAAAATTGCTGAAGGTGGAGCTATGCTCTGCTCTAAAAGGAAAACTAGTGGGTTTTGGTTTTTTTTAGGAACAAAGCAGGTGTAAGAAAAGATGACCTGGAGGCTGCAGACATCCAATCTGTTGCTTTTAACCAAAGAACTCAGTTATGTATGTTTACAGAGGAAAATATGGAGTTCTAGAGAATTGGTAGGACCAAGTAGCTCTATAATGAGAGCAGAAATCCAGCTACGGAACAGACACCAAGGGAGTGTCTATGTGTATTTGGTGGGTTGTGGTGTGTAACCATCAGGGATGCCTATACTTGGACCAGGAGCTCATATTGGTAGGAAGATACCATAGACTTGAGCTGTGAAGTGTGCAGCCAGACCCAGAGGTAAAGGAGCTGCCTCTCAGAGTATGTTTAAAAGCCTATCAGAGTGAAAGCCACAGTAAAAAGGCTAAACTGGGCTAAGTCTGTTGAATTGAGTTTAAGGTAGAAGCTCATCTTGTTTAGAATCATTATCTTATTTGCTCCTTGTACCTATTTAGTCATTATTGCTTGTGTTTGTTTTGTTCAAATTTGTATAGTAAAGATTCTTTTGGTGTTTCAAATTAATCTTGGAGTCTTGCTGCTTATTTCCTTACCCTTGGTTCTTCCACGCATTACATTCTTTAAAAGATTATGGTCTATCAAGCCAGATCCTAACAAGTGTCAGGCTTATCCAGTGTCCTCATAGCTGGGGTCATAACAATATCTTTGGCTTTTATTGAATCAGTTTCTTCTTCAATATTTACATAAAATGGCACCACAATAATATGCTACTCAGACCAATCCCTCCATGTTTGTGTGTGTGTGTGAGTGTGCATGTGTGTGTGTGTGTGCAGTAAGTGTGCATGATTCTGAATTATCACAATAGCCCTCCCATGTGTTGGTACTTTGTATTTTGTGTATTGTTTATCTCCATGTGTCTATACTTATATACATTTTTACATGTAATACATATAAAATATATCCATGTATTACGAAATAATCATCTGTGTGCATATACTTCGTACTATCGTGATCCTTGGTCACACTTTTTGTCAACCTTTAACATTAAAATGTAAAACATTTAGAATTAATTTAATTCTATGTTACATTAGATGTTGTAAACATTTGCCTGTAGCAATACAGTTGCAGGTCCTTGCTAGTAGGTGACTCTGTGTAATAAGTTTCTGAAGTCTTCCTCTACCCACAGGCAATTCATTAAAACAACTTGCATTCATATTGTAATATAAAGGTTTGGCATATATAGAGTTAATGTGGGACTGAGAACAGTATCACCCACACAGTGATGTAAGACAGCACATGACACACACCCAGGGTCAGTGTGGTGTTGGACAGAGCATCGTGCAGACCAAAGTCTGGAGACATCTCCTAGCTTGTACCCTTTGCTGTATATTTGTAAATAGTTCTAGTTGTTAATAATGACTTCCAGTTAACCTGCTAAAGACTATGAAGACTTCATCAAACCTATCAAGCTGTAACCAATACTCCAAAAACATCCCAATGTGCTTCACAATTGTGTGGTCAGGAATAAATGGATGTTAAGTGTGTTCCAAAAGGTGGATTCTACAGAGGATCTTAAAGGAAGAGGTTGACAGGGAGACAGAGGGGCATAGGCAACAAATGCCCACCAACTGAAGAGTGTAAGAATCAGAGAAACACAGTGTTTGGGAGTGGGGTTATGAGTTTGCAAGAGATTCCAGACATAGGGAGGGCAAAACCATGGAGGGATTTAAACATGAGGATCAGAATTTAAAATTGCAGGCTGGTCAGCAAGGGCAAAGATGATAAGTGAGCAACACTTGGTGTGAGAAACTTTGGATGACCTGAGATTTACAGAGGGTGAAGGATAGGAACCAGCCAAGAGCACATTGGAGTTTGAAGGGGACAAGTGCATGGATGAGCGTTTCAGAAGCAGGTGGCTTGAAGTAAAGGAGGAGGCAAGTAATGTTACAGATGTCCATAATTTATTTGCTGCTCTAGTTGGAGGTGAGGGTGTGGAGACACTTTTTGGAAGTCAGGGATTACTTTTGCTCACCAAAATGGTCTTGAATAGTGGGTAGCTTTAGCAGAGGAGAGTGAAGTAACACTCAATGTCGTCCAGCCATATCTGGGATGGTGAGGTAAAACAGTACAGCGTCAGCTCACTTAAGTCTGTGACCCTTGGAGTTGCAGAGCAAAGATTGTAGCCATTCCAGGGAAAGGATTTGGATCTGAGAGAGTAAAGGCTTTGGTCGGGACAAAAGGATTAAATCTGATCTGCTTGCACAGAGTCTTTGTAAATAGAATACATTGGATATAAAAGTTGGGAATTCAGTATAGAAGGGCAGGAACAGCCTTAAAGATTAGGAATGAAATCACTTTAATAATAATAGAGGATATAACAAAAAGTGAGCAGCTGGTGGAGAAGCAAGTGGCTTGAATTATTTACAGAATTAAGAAATAGAAACTGATTTAAGACAGTTGTGGGAGCTGTGCATAGGTCACCCACTAGCGGCTGGGAAATGGTAGATTATATAAGTGCAGAGATTAGTCAAACAAGTGTAAAGGCAGAATGATTTTAATGGAGAGTTTTAACTTTCATATTGATTGTGATAAGCAGATTAGCGCAGGTCAAAAAGGCAGTGGATTTCTCAAGTGTGTTGAGGATAGTTTTCTGCAACAATATGTCCTAGGACCAACAAGGGGGCATGCCATATTTGATTCAGTAACATGTACCTGTGCTGAAGCAGATATAGTTAAAAGCCTAGCGGTGTGTGAATATCTATCTCATTACAGTCATAACATGATTGAATTCAACATAGTGTTTGAGAGGGGAAAGCGTGAAACAGCTATTGAGATTCTAAATTTAAGTAATGTTGGCTTCGATGGCATGAGACAGAAACTGATTACAGAATACTGGCTATTCTGTTTAATGATAAAAAGATCAGTGGGACTTAGTCAAAAATAATTTAATATGATACAGAAACAGTTCATATCCTTAAGGCACAAGAGCTGTACTTGCCCCAAAAAATGAATGGCTGAAGAGGTAAAAGACAACATAGAACTAAAAGAAAAACATACAAAAATGCAAAAAAAAGGACCCTGTTGCATGGAAGAGCTATGAAAAATAATAAAGGGTGGCACAATCGACACTAAAATATATCAAAAGTTTGAAAAGAACCTTGCAAGGGGTATCAAAACAAACATGTTTCTTTAAAACGATATAAGGAAAAAGACGATGTTTAGGAACAATGTGGACCCTTTGAAAACTGAAAATGGTGGTATTGTCAATGAAAGTAAGGAAGTGTTGAGCATTTAAAAAATTATTTCACAGGATATGGACGTCGCTGGCTAGGCCAGCATTTGTCACCCATCCCTAATTGCCCTTGAGAAGGTGGTGGTGAGCTGCCCTCTTGAACCACTGCAGTCCCTGTCATGTAGGTACACCCAAAGTGCTGTTAGGGAGGGAGTTCCAGGATTTTGACTCAGTGACATTGAAGGAACGACAATGTATTTCCAAGTCAGGATGGTGAGTAGCTTGGAAGGGAATTTCCAGGTGGTGGTGTTCCTATGTATCTGCTGACCTTGCCCTTCTAGCTGATAATGCTCGTCGGTTTGGAAGGTTCTGCCTAAGGAGCCTTGGTGAGTTTCTGCAGTGCATCTTGTGGATGGTACGCACTGCTGCCATTGAGCGTTGGTGGTGAGGGAGTGAATGTTTGTGGAGGGCTGATAATCAAGCGGCTGCTTTCTCCTGGATGGTGTCAAGCTTCTTGAGTGTTGTTGAAGCTACACTCATCCAGGCAAGTGGAGAGTATTCCATTACACTCCTGACTTGTGCCTTGTAGATGGTGGACAGGCTTTAGGGAGTTAGGAGGTGAGTTACTCGCTGCAGGATTCCTAGCCCCTGACCTGGTCTTGTAGCCACAGTATTTATGTGGCTAGTCCAGTTCAGTTTCTGGTCAATGGTAACCCCCAGGATGTTGATAGTGGGGGATTCAGTGCTGGTAATACCATTGAATGTCAAGGGGAGATGGCTAGGTTCTTGGAGATGGTCATCTCCTAGTACTGGGGTGTTGCAAATGTTACCTGCCACTTGTCAGTCCAAGCCTGGATATTGTCCAGGTCTTGTTGCATTTGAACATGGACTGATTCAGTATCTGAGGAGTCATGAATAGTGCTGAACATTGTGCAATCATCCCCACTTCTGACCTTATGATGGAAGGAAGGTCACTGATGAAGCAGCTGAAGATGGTTGGGCTGAAGACTCTACCCCGAGGAAGACGTGCAACGATGTCCTGGAACTGAGATTATTTACTTCCAACAACCACAACCATATTCCTTTGTGCTAGGTATGGCTCCAACCAGTGGAAAGTTTTCCCCCGATTCCCATTGATTCCAGTTTTACTAGGGCTCCTTGATGCCACACTCGGTCAAATGCTGCCATGATGTCAAGGACAATCACTCTCACCTCACCTCTGGAGTTCAGCTCTTTTGCCCATGTTTGAACCAAGGCAGTAATGAGGTAAGACGTTGAGTGACCCTGGGAGAACCCAAACTGAATGTCACTGAGTAGGTTATTGTTAAGCAAGTGCCGCCTGACAGCACTGTTGATGACCCCTTCCACGCTTTACTGATGAGCAAGAGTAGACTGATGTGGCAGTAATTGGTCGGCTTGGATTTGTCCAGCTTTTTGTGTACAGGACATACCTGGGCAATTTTCCACATTGCCGCGTATATGCCAGTGATGTAGCTGTACTGGAAGAGTTTGGCTAGGGGCGTGGCAAGTTCTGGAGCACAAGTCATCTTTACTACTGCCGGAATATTGTCAGGACCAATAGTCTTTGCAGTATCCAGTGCCTTCAGGTGTTTCTTGATTTCACGTGGAGTGAATCGAATTGGCTGAAGACTGGCCTCTGTGATGCTGGGGACCTCTGGAGGAAGCTGAGATGGATCATCCACTTGGCACTTCTGGCTGAAGATTGTTGTGAATGCTTCAGCCTTATCTTTTGCACTGATGTGTTGGGCTCCTCCATCATTGAGGATGGGGATATTTGTGAAGCCTCCTCCTCCAGTGTTTAATTCTCCATCACTATTCAAGACTGGATGTGGCCAGACTGCAGAGCTTAGATCTGAGCCATTGGTTGTGGAGTTTCTTAGCTTTATCACTTGCTGCTTATGCTGTTTGGCATGCAAATATTCCAATCAGTTTCACTGATTGACACCTCATTTTTAGGTATGCTGGTGCTGCTCCTGGCTTGCCTTCCTGCACTCTTCATTGAACCAGGGTTGATCCCCTGGCTTGGTGATAATGGTGGAGTGGGGAATATGCTGGGCCATGAGGTTACAGATTGTGGTTGAGTACAATTCTGCTGCTGCTGATGGCCCATTGCGCCTCATGATTGCCCAGTCTTGAGTCGCTACATCTGTTTGAAATCTGTCCCATTTAGCACGGTGGAAGTGCCATACAACACAATGGAGGGTATCCTCAATATGATGACGGGACTTTGTCTTCATAAGGACTTTGCTGTGGTCACTCCTACTGATACTGTCATGGCAAGATGAATCTGCAGCAGGCCAGTTGGTGAGGATGAGGTCATGTATGTTTTTCCCTCTTGTTGATTCCCTCACTACCTGCCGCTGACCCAGTCTAGCAGCTATGTCCTTTAGGTCTTGGCCAACTCGGTCTGTGATCAGCATTTTTCTTGGTGATTGACGTTGAAGGGGGCGATATAAGATAATCAGCAGGAGGTTTCCTTCCCAATGTTTGACCTGATGCCATGAGACTTCATGGGGGCCGGAGTCGATGTTGAGGACTCCCAGGGCATCTCCCTCCCGACTGTATACCACTGTGCCACCATCTCTGCTGGGTCTGTCCTGCTGGTGGGCTAGGGATGGTGATGGTGGTGTCCGGGACATGATGTGTAAGGTATGGTTCTGTGAGTATGACGATGTCAGCCTCTTGCTTGATTAGTCTGTGAGACCGCTGTTCCAATTTTGGCACTAGCCCCCAGATGTTAGGAAGGAGGATTTGGCAGGTTCGACAGGGGTGGGTTTACCATTGTTGTTTCCAATGCCTAGGTCAATGCTGGGTGGTCTGTTGGGTTTCATTCCTTTTTATTGACTTTTCAGTGAATTGATGCAACTCAGTGGCTTGCTAGGCCATTTCAGAGGGCATTTAAGAGTTAACCACATTACTGCAGATCAGGAGTCACATGCAGGCCAGACCAGGTGAGGATGGCAGATTTCCTTCTCTAAAGGACATTCGTGAACCAGGTGGGTTTTTACGACAATTGACAGTGGTTTCATGGTTATCATTTTAATTCCAGATTTTTATTGAATTCCAATTTGAACCAGGGTCCCCAGAGCATTACCCTGGGTCTCTGGGTTACCAGTCCAGTGACAATACCACCACGCCACTGCTTCCCCTGATAATTGGGGATTCACCATTATTGATGCCATTGAATGTCAAGGGGAGATGGTTAGACTCTCTTTTGTTGGAGATGGTCACTTCCTGGCATTTGTGTGACGCAAATGTTACTTGCCACTTATCAGCCCAAGCTTGAATGTTGTCCAAGTTTTGTTGCATATGAATGCTGACTGCTTCAGTATCTGAGGAGTCGTGAATGGTACTGAACATTGTGCACTCATCAGCGAACATCCCCACTTGTGACTTTATGATGGAAGGAAGGTCATTGATGAAGCAGCTAAAGATGGTTCGGCCTGGGACACTACCTTGAGGAACTCCTGCAGTGATGTCGTCAGAGTGTGATGGCTGACATACTGAATAATTAGTTTTTGTCAAAGGCACAAAAGAATGGCAAATTCCCTGGAGCAGATAGTTTCCATCCCAGGATTTTAAAAGAACTAACAATAATATTCAAATATTCTTTCAATTCATGAACATTCCTTTAGATTGGAAAATTGCTCATGTCATTCTGATAATGTGAGAGAGGGAAACCAAAGAATTATAGACCAGTTAGCCTAGCATATGTTGTCTGGAAACTATTAGAGTCTATCATAGAATGAGTGAACACCTTGAAAATGTTTAGCTGATCAGAGAGAATCAGCATAGATTTGAAAAGGGTAGGTTATGCCTGATAAAACTGTACTTTTTGAAGAGGTGACTAAAGGAAATAGGATAGAAAATGAATATCAGTTTTATTTATATTGATTCCAGAAGGCAATTCAGAAGAGACTGTTAGGTAAAGTTGAAGCTCCTGGAATTGAAGGGACCTGGTTAAGAAATAGTTTCCTGCTGTTCAGCCAGAGTGTAGGGATAATGGTTTGGGCCTCTACTCGGCAGGATGTAACTAGTGGTGTCCCACAAAGATCTGTGTTGGGCTTTCAGCTCTTCACCATAGCCCTTAATAACTTAGATGATGGGCTAGAAAGCCACGTATTCATGTTTGTTGATGACACAAAGATAGGCAATATTGTAGGCAGTGTAGAAGGAAATGTCATGTTACAAAAAAGGTAGTAACCAATTAAGTGAATGGGAGAAACTATGGCAAATGAATTTCAAGCAGGTAAGCATGAGGTCATCCACTTTTGACCTGAAAAGGATAGAAGAGTACTTTCTAAATGGTGAAAAGCGAGAAACAGTGGAAGTCCAAAGACTTTTGTGGATCCATGCACATAAACCATTAAAATTTCATGAACAGGTACAGAAAATATTCATAATTTCTGAATATTTTGGAATGCTGGCACTTAAGGCAGTTGAAGTTATACTGAACTATACAAAGCTCTGGTTAGATCATGCCTGCATTGAGTGCTATGAGCAGTCCTGGGCACCACAGCTAAGGAAGGATAAATTGGCCTTGAAGTGGAGCATAGGTTTACTAGAATGATACCTGGACTCCAAAGGTTAAATTGCGAGGAGAGATTATACAAAATAAGGTATTTGATTGATTTGTGAAGCTTTCAAGATATTAAAGAGAACATGGGGTAGGTAGAGAATCTGTTTCTGCTGGTTATAGAGTCTAGGGCCAGGGGACTTGGTCTTAGAATTAGATTCAGACCTTTCAGGAGTGAACTCAGGAAACATTTCTACGCGAGATGGTAGAAGTGCTGAACCTTCTCTTGCAAATGGCAATTGATGCTCCATCAGTTGTTAATTTTAAATCTGAGATTGATAGATTTTATTTGTTAACCAAAGGTATTAATAAATATGGGGTAAAGGTGGGCATACAGAGTTCAGTTGCATGTCTACCATGATGACATTGACTGGCGTGCAAGAGGGTCTAAATGGAATGGCCTAGCCTTGTTCCTATGTTTGAATACGTATGTGGTGTAGTAATAGCTGAAACTTTTAAGGAAAAAGCAGTTCAAAATGTTCAAATCCCAGTAAATTTCAGTAATACTGGCACTGGCAATCCTGGAGTTCCACTTTAAGATCAGCTTGGGCAGGTTTCGCTGGTAACCTTCATTTCCACTTGCTATCTTTGCATGCATTCGTATACGTGCGTGGCTGACGTGGTGGAAGCATGCATTTTCGTGCATACATGTTGAGGGTGTCTGTTTAGTGTGCAGACGCGGGGAGTTCGTGTTCCAGTGTGTGCTGTACGTGCATCGGTGTGTGTAGGAGCGAGTGTAGCGCCCATGTGCATGCAGCCAGCAGCAGCAACAGCAGTTGTGTGTAACGTTTCCAGCGGCTGCAAGAGCCTGTGGTTCCCGCCCCTCCCCCCACCCCCACCCACACCCACCCACTGCCCAGAGCGAGGCGGATTGACGTCAGCGGCGCGGCTGCCTTCCGGTGGAGGTAACAGTGACTGAGGGAACTCGTCCTGTTGCAGCCGCTTCAAGCAGGGCCCCCCCCACCTTGTTCCAGCCGAGACGGTCCCGGCCGCCGCACCTGCGATCGGCGGAAGAGCGCGTCGCCGCCACCACCACCAACCCCCCCCCCCCCCTCCCCTCCTCTCCTCTCTTCTCCTCCTCCTCTCCTCCTGCTCCTCCTCCTCCTCTCCTCCCACCACCTGACCTCCTCGGCCGAGCCGTGTGTAATTTTTTTTTTGCTGTTTGTGCTCGGGAAGGTGGCCGAGGGCTGGCTGGCTGGCCGGCTCGCTCGCTGGGCGCCGAGTGAACTCGCTTGTCTATCACTTCTCAGGCTTTCGAAGCGTTAACTGGGTGGTTAAGATGGCGGCCGCGGGGAGCGGGGAAGAAGAGCGCAGCCTGCGAGAGTGTGAGCAGTATGTCCACAAACACAACATCCAGCAGGTCCTCAAGGACTGCATCGTCCAGCTCTGCATCGCCAGGCCCGAGAAACCCATCACCTACCTCAGGGAATACTTCGAGAAACTCGAGAAAGTGAGTTAGGAGGGCAGTGGGCTTCATTTTCTCCGGGAGGGAGGGAGTTGGTGGTGGTGGTGGGGAGGGGGAGGGGGAGGGGGGGGGGGGAGAGGGATTGAGAGGCCTTGTTTATGTTGGGGTTGAGGGTAAAACGACAATTTTAACCTGTGTAGCATCACAGTCATGTTGTGCGGTGATTGATGGAGAACGTGGCACGGCAATTTTAATGCAGACATGGCGGGGGGCGGGGGGGGTGGGGGGTGGAAAGTGTCTTGTTTACGTCGGTGCATACATTGCTGGGCCTGTTCAACGGAGCAGGAACAAAGGCAAAAGTAAGACAGGATGTAGGCACTCGCCAAATCATTATCAGTGAGCCCATCGATTGTCACAACCATTGTAGGCCTGCCCTCCTGAAAAATTCGAGCAGGTGAGTATCTTGCACGTTCAAAAAGGTGAAAACTTTAAAAAAAAAGTCTGCCCCCCCCCCCCCCGCTTCTATTTTTGGGAGCCAAAATCGCCTGCAATCTACAGGAGCTAAGTGCAAAAGTATGATGCATTCAGTGTGATCCATTGCCTATCAATGGAACATTGCACTCAAGGGCCATTGGTGAATGAGACATTGAAGTCAAGACTGTTTAAATAACGCATGAGCTGTAGAAGTATAGTTAAACTACTTTTTGTAATCTTGTGATTTAACATTGATTGAAGCTCATACCTATCCAGTCATAATCAGAATTTTTTTTCCTGTAACTTCTCTTCCTGCCTTCCCACAGTGTACCTCTGGAGTTCCTCCAAGGATCTACTCATGACCCCATTTTATTTCGGATTTAGATACTTCCCTTTGTTGACATCATCCAAAGGCATGACATGCGGCTTCTCTGTATATCTATGACACACAGCTCTATCTCTTGAGCTGAAATTTCCTTTGATTATACGTTGGGAAGACCATTTTTACTGGCCACACCACAAACCCATGCCATCAATTCCACTCTCCCAGACCATTGTTCCAGGCTGCACCAGATTGTTTGTAACCTTGGCTTCCTACTTGTCCCTTAGCTGAGCTGCTTGTAGCTACATAACCATTGTGGCTATGAGAGCAGGTCATAGACCGGGTATTATATGGCGAGTGCACATGAATAGATCCTTGGGAACGCCAGTGGTAAGTTGTGGGGCAGGAAACAAAGGTATAGGAGGAAATTTTGACTAAGACTGAATAAAGATTACACGAATAACTGCAACTTATTATACACTAAGATAAAAGCAAAAAACTGTGGATGCTGGAAATCCAAAACAAAAATACTTGGAAAAACTCAGCAGGTCTGGCAGCATCTGCGGAGAGGAACACAGTTAATGTTTCGAGTCCGAATGACCCTTCAACAGAACCAAGGAACAATAGAAGAGAGGTGGAATATAAGATGGTTTAAGGGGGGGAGGTGGTGTGGCACAAGTAGAGCTGGATAGAGGGCCAGTGATAGGTGGAGATAACTAAAAGATGTCACAGACAAAAGACTCCCACAGCTACCTCGGCTACAGCTCCTCACACCCTGCTTCCTGTAAGGACTCCATCCCATTCTCTCAGTTCCTTCGTCTCCGTCACATTTGTTCTGATGATGCCACTTTCAAAAACAGTTCCTCTGACATGTCTTCCTTCTTCCTTAACCGAGGTTTTCCACCCATGGTGGTTGACAGGGCCCTCAACCATGTCTGGCCCATCTCCCACGCATCCGCCCTCACACCTTACTGTCCCTCCCAGAAACATGATAGGGTCCCCCTTGTCCTCACTTATCACCCCACCAGCCTCCACATTCAAAGGATCATTCTCCGCCAACTCCAGCATGATGCCACCACCAAACACATCTTCCTTTCACCCACCCGGCGGCATTCCGCAGGGATCGTTCCCTCCGGGACACCCTGGTCCACTCCTCCATCACCCTCTACACGTCAGCCCCCTCCCATGGCACCTTCCCATGCAAACACAGAAGGTGCAACACCTGCCCCTTTACTTACCGTCTCCTCACTGTCCAAGGGCCCAAACACTCCTTTCGAGTGAAGCAGCATTTCACTTGCACTTCCCTCAATTTAGTCTACTGCGGTTTCCTCTACATTGGAGAGACCAAATACAAACTGGGTGACCGCTTTGCAGAACACCTTCGGTCTGTCTGCAAGCATGACCCAGACCTCCCTGTCACTTGCCATTTCAACACTCCACCTTGCTCTCATGCCCACATGTCCGTCCTTGGCCTGCTGCATTGTTCCAGTGTAGCTCACCGCAAACTGGAGGAACAGCACCTCATCTTCCAACTAGGCACTTTACAGCCTTCCGGACTGAATATTGAGTTCAACAATTTTAGATCATGAACACTCTCCTCCATCCTCACCCCCTTTCCAATCCCCCTCTTTTTTTCCAATAATTTATATAGAGTTTTCTTTTCCCATCTATTTCCATTATTTTTAAATGTATTTCCATCCATTGTTTTATCTCTACCTTTTAGCCTTTTTTGATTCCTTCACCCCACCCCCACTAGGGCTATCTGTAACTCTTTCGAGTACAAACCCATTTCCATCTGTATTCAGATGAGGTTACATTGTTTCATAGTTTGCCATTGTGATATTTGAACTCTTGATCTTGGGGTTATAAACCCAGTACCATAACCACTTGGCTATTTAGGCCAAGCTAGGGCTATCTATAACTTGCTTGTCCTGCCTTCTACCCTTAATTAGCACATTCCTTAGATAATATCGGTACCTTCAACACCTCTTTGTCCTTTTGTCTGTGACATCTTTTGGTTATCTCCACCTGTCACTGGCCCTCTATCCAGCTCTACTTGTCCCACCCCCCCCTTAAGCCATCTTATATTTCACCTCTCTTCTATCTCTACTTAGTTCTGTTGAAGGTAATTCGGACTTGAAACATTAACTGTGTTCCTCTCCGCAAATGCTGCCAGACCTGCTGAGTTTTTCCAGGTATTTTTGTTTTGCAATTTATTATACTTCATTTAAACCCTGTTAAATCACGACAGTGATTTGACTATACTTCTACAATTCATAAGCTATATAAACAGCCCTGACATTCAATACCTCGTTGACCAAAGGCCCTTGAGTGCAATATTTCATTGATTCTCTGGAATCTTTCCACTGTCTACAGGGCACAAATCAGGAGTATTATGGAATACCCTCTGCTTCACTAGGTGAGTGCACCTCCAAAAACACTCAGCTCAACACTATTTAGAACAAAACAGCCCATCCCCACCTTAAACTTTCACCCCTCCTGCCACCGGTGTAGTGTGTATGATCTGCAAGATACCAAGGCTTCTTCAACAGTACCTACCAAACCTGTGACCTCTACCATCTAGAAGAAGGACAAGCACAGTAGGCCTATGAGAACACCACCACCTGCAAGTTCTGCTCTAAGTCACGCACCATATTGACTTGGAAATATGTCACTGTTCTTTCATCGTGGCTGGGTTGAACTCCTGAAACTCGTTACCTAACAGCACTGTGGAAGTATTTTCATCATATGGAATGCAGTGGTACACTTTTTCTTAAAGATGGCATACACCAGTTGTCCAGTATTGTGTTTGTTGAATGTCTGTAGTTGGCAAAAGCTTAGTACACTTGGGAAAACAAAAAAATGTTTTTACTTACTTAAAACTAGGGAAGGGAAAATTGATCAAAGTAGGTGGGCTCCTTTGTCTTCAGAATTTGCTTGGTCAGTAATAATCCGTACTGTACATGTTTCTGCAAGAATGAAATCTTAGACAACCAAGTGACTGAACCTCTGAAGCCTGTTAGGATTTGCTGATATAGTGACCAGTATAATTTCAGATATATTTAGAAAAGCGGTAGTAAATAATTCTTGCAAACACAATTTGACTGGTCAGTATTTAAGATACCTTTATTTCAGTTCGTAGGGAAATATTTAGTATTTCAGCAATACTTTTTTGTTTTAGATTTGTCATTTCATTTACTTTTGGTTTTAATCTAGACAGTCACTATCAAATTCACCAAGATGACAAAATTGATGTGGTTTGTAATCTGTATGATCGTGTTATGATCGTGTTATTAATTTGCAGTGTTATATATTGCCTGAAGAGATGCTCTTAGAAGTTACATTTGCAGATTTACCACTGCTTAATCATTACCCTTTTTAAATTTGTACCAGATGCCACTTGGTGGAAAAAAGAGGGTTGACTGTATTGATGGCAATGTTTTGTTTATTGATACGCTTAACAGAATTGGTGCCAATTCTAACGGGTCATTGTATATTTGCTGTTACGTCAGAGCATTTTGTCTGCAAACAAGCTGACTATTTACACAGTAATTCAAATTTACTAAAGAATTAGCTATCACTGAGAATGCATTTACAGAAAATTAACATTACAAAATAATTTTGAAATTATTTAAAATCAAGTATAATTTTGGGATATTCTCAAGGAATAAACACTTTGTTCAATTATTCAACAAAATCATTGGGAAAACTACAGATTCCCATTTGAGTATGTAGCCAGCAGCATCAGTAAGAAGACAGTGAAGTGGTATGGGCACAGTAACATATTACTGAAATTGCTTTAGATTATTTTGACCAACTTTGGTCATTGTAGCTCTAAAGGGCATGTAGGAAAAGCAATAAAGTTAATTTCTCAAAATTTGAATTGAGTCATGAGGAGAAGCTTTTACAGATTGTTTGCTTATACCAGCAAAGAAATATTGATTTTTGGAATTTAATTTAAAAAAAAACTTCAGTTCCTGTCACAATTTTTTTGAGGGATCAGGGGAAAAAAGTTGTAGATGATTAAGAAACTCAGTATTTCTTTACATTTGGTTGGCAACTTAGAGGAAACTGTCACGGAGGAGTGACTGCTGAACCCAAGGCCGAAGGGTTATACTGGTTATATCCATTCTGTCATTTGCTTGCGCAGACACACAACTTCTTATTGTGGATCATCTTCTTCCGTTAAGAAAACGGCTAAGTTTTAGACTTGGAGCACAATGTAAATGAAATGCTGTATAATTTATCTACATCCATCCTTTGTCCTTAGTTGAATCTTATGTATGAAGTTTTGATTTTAGCCTGAAGCAAAGGTATGAAGTGTGTTGTTTACTGGCCGTCAGCAATCAGAAGTTTATGGTGATGTCCTATGCTACTTCCTGCTATTTGTCATGTTAGCAAAGGATTTATTGTTCACCCAGAGATCCTATTGTCCTGGATACTTTGAACACATGGTCAAGTTTTCATTCATTAGGAAGAGCATACTTGCCTTTTGAGAGCTGACTTTTGGCTTGTACACAAATTAAAAGTATGATGAGAGAGCCTGAGCTGCAGCAAAACACACTAAATCAAAGTATGGTTTGGCTGCACTGTAAAAGAAATTTATGCTAAATTTAAATTGTTGCCCAAGTAAATTGATGTAAAAATTCTTGCATAAAACTTCATGAATGAGTGAGCAGTGTTGATTTAGATCAGGGTGAGGCAAAGATGATGATGCAAGTTGGAAAACTAATCCTAAGTGTCAGCATTCACTTGGACTGAACCACCCTTTGCTGTTTGCTAGTTGTTCATGTCCTTTTAAATGTCGTTAGACCCGCAGGCTTGTCCTGTAGAATGTAGGAGTAGAAACTTTGTCCCGATTGTTTACTACTACTTAAAAGTGGATGGCTTTAAATGTAGCTAAAGTGCTACCTGTGGCAATATTCCATAAATTTTAGGAACACTATTGCCAGGCGCAGATGAGTTGTATCCCAGACTGTTAAGCAAGGGAGGAAATAGCAGAGACCCTAACAATCATTTTCCAGTCCTCTCTGGTTATAGACATGGTGCTGGAGAACTGCTAATGTTGTGCAGTTTAAAAGGGGCGAAAGGGATAGATCGCGTAAGTACAGGCCAGTCAACCAAACCCCAGTAATAAGAAAAGTATTGGAAAAATTTGAGGGGCAGCATAAATCATCACCTAAACAGGCATAGTTTGATCAAGGACAGTCAACATGAATTTGTTAAAGGAAAGTTCTGTCTGACTAACTTTTTGAGGAGGTAACAAGAAGGATCAATGAGGGTAGTGCAATTGATGTAGTCTACATGGATTTTAGTAAGGCTTTTAACAAAGCCTTGGCAAGCCGGTCGAAAAGTAAAAGTCATGGAATCCAAGGGGAAATGGCAAGTTGGATCCAAAATCGGTGCAGTGGCACGACACAGTGACTGGGCTGGAAGGCCATTTACAGTGGGGTTTTGCAGAGCTCAGCATTGGGTTATTTGTTTTTTGTGGTTCATATCAATAACTTAGATTTAAATGCTGGGGAATGATTAAGAAGTTTGCAGATGATATAAAAATTGGCTGTATAATTGATAGTGGGGAAGAAAGATTGCAGGAAGATATCGGTGAAATTAATATGGGCTCAGTGGCAAGGCCAGCATTTATTACCCATCCCTATTTGTCCTTGGCAGAAAAGTGTTGAATGTAAAGCCTTCAAGTGAAGTTAGTGTTAATACATTTGGGGAAGGCAAACAGTGCAAGAGAATTCACATTAAATGATAGGATATTGAAGAGTGCAGAGGAAGATAGGGTCCTTAGAGTGCATACTCAGATTCCTGAGGACAAGTAGATTAGCTGGCTATTTTCCTTTATTAGCTGAGTCATAGAATATAAGCATGTTATGCTAGAACTGTATAAAATACTAGGCCACAGCTAGAGCCCTGTGCGCAGGCTGATCATTACATTATAGAATGGATGTGATTACTGTAGTGAGGATAGAGAGAAGGTTTATGAGGATGTTCCCAGACTGGAGAATTTTAGTTATGAGGAAAGATTGTGAGGCTGGGTTGTTTTCTTTGGAATTGAAAGGATGAGGGGATATTTAATTGAGGCATATAAAAGTTTAAGGGGATCCAAATAGAGTGGATAGGAAGGACCTATTTCCCTTATCAGAGAGGTCAATAACAATTTAAAGTAATTGATAGAAAGATTGGAGTGGAGTTGAGAGAACTTCTACCTAAAGGGTGATGGGGCCTGAACTCACTGCTTGAAAGGCTGGTAGAAGCAGAAACCTTCATCGCATTTAAAAAGATTTGGCTATGCACTTGATGTGCTGCAACTAAAATTAGGCTTGAATCGCCCTCTTGGCTGTCACACGGGTGATGGGCTGAATGGCCTCCTGCTGTAAATTTCTATGATCTGAATTCTTTTGATGGAACCATAATTGAGTAACAATATTCTTGGTGGGAAGAATTTGGTGAAACCCATTAACTTCAATCTTGTCTGCATTAGTTTTTCCTAAACTCTGTAGGCTTAAGCTTTTCCTACATGAGAAAAGAAAACATTATAGGAAGGATGTGATTGCGCTGGAGGGGGTGCAGAGGAAATTCACCAGGATGTAGCCAGAGATGAAACATTTAAATTATGAAGAGAGGTTGGATAGACTTGGGTTGTTTTCGTTGGAGCAGAGAAGACTGAGGGGTGACCTAATCAAGGTGTACAAGATTATGACAGGCATGGACAGGGTGGATAGGGAGCAGCTGTTCCCCTTAGTTGAAGGGTCAGTCACAAGGGGACGTAAATTCAAGGTGAAGGGCAGGAGGTTTAGGGGGGATGTGAGGAAAAATCTTTTTACCCAGAGGGTGGTGATGGTCTGGAATGCACTGCCTGGGAGGGTGGTGGAGGCGGGTTGCCTCACGTCCTTTAAAAAGTACCTGGATGAGCACTTGGCACATCATAACATTCAAGGCTATGGACCAAGTGCTGGCAAATGGGATTAGGTAGGTAGGCCAGGTGTTTCTCACGTGTCGTTGCAGACTTGATGGGCCAAAGGGCCTCTTCTGCACTGTGATTCTTTGATGTTCCAGATTCTTAATAGATGCTGCTCTGCCACCTGTTTTTTTTATTTAATCATTCATGGAATATGGGCTCAGTGGCAAGGCCAGCATTTATTACCCATCCCTATTTGTCCTTGAGAAACCATCACCTTAAATTTTTGCAGTCTGTGTGGTGGTGATACTCCCATGATGTGCTTAGGAAGGGAATTCCAGGAGTTTCATTCAGCGACAATGAAGAAAAACTATGTTTCCAAATTGTTGGTCTTTGACTTGGGGTGTTCCTATCTGCCTGCTGTCATTGTCCTTCAACGTGGTAGAGGTCGCATGTATAGGAGGTGATGTCGAAGAGCTCTTGGCAAGTTGCTGCAACCATGTTTTGCCAGTGGTGGAAGGTGGTGTAAATGTAAGTTGTTGCTGCAGCTGGACCATAGTACCTAATGGATACCCAGTTTTGTGCTGCAAGATCTGTTCTAAATCTATCCTATTTAGGTAGTGCCACACAGCACGATGGAGGGTGCCATCACAATGAAGAAATGACTGTCTCCACAAAGACTGTGTGGTGGTCACTCCTGTGAATACTGTAATGGACAGCTGTGTCTGTGACAAGCAGGTTGGTGCGGATGAAAGCAAGTCAATCTTTCCATCATTGGTACTCTATCCACTTGCTGCAAACCTGCCCGATCTGGCAGCTGCATTCTTCAGATCTTGGTCAGTAGGTAGTGCTCTCCCAATTTTGGCACAAGTACCCAGCTGTTGGTGAGGAGAACATTGCAGGGTCAACTGAGTGCGCCTTCATTTTGACAGATTCTGGTGCCTGGGTTAATGCTGGTTGGCCATTCTGATTTTTATTCTTGTATTTTGTTCTGGTGGTTTAGTACCACTGAGTAGCTTGCTAGTCCATTACAAAGGGCAGTTAAGAATCAGCCACATTGCTGTTAGTCTGGAGTCACAGGCCAGATTGGATAAGAAATGGCAGATTTCTTCCCTAAAGGGCATTAGTGAACTGGATGTGTTTTTTTTATAACTGCCTGCCAGTTACATGGTCACCCTTACTGATACTAGCTTCTTATTCCAGCTTGATTTAATTAACTGAATTAAATTCCCCAGCTGCCGTGTTGGATTTAAACCTGTGTCTCTGGATCATTTGTCAGTCTTTGGATTATGAGTCCAGTAACTTAACCATTATGCTACCATACCTGTAGTTCATACTGTACATATGAACAACAAGCAGGACCATGTCATTCGGCCCCTTGAACCTGCTCTGCCATTTAATAAGATCTTGGCTGATCTGGTAGTAACCTCAGATCTACATCCTGCCTACCCCCGATAACCAATCCCCCCTTGCTTAACAAGAATCCATCCACGCCTGCCTTAAAAATATTCAAAGATTCTGTTTCCACTGCCTTTTCGAGAGTCCTAAAGACTCACAATCCTCTGAGACAAAAAATTTCACCACACCTCTGTTTTAGATGGGCAACCTCTTATTTTTAAACAGTGACCCCCTAGATCTAGATTCTCCCACAAGAGGAAGCATCCTCTCAACATCCACCTTGTAAAATCCTCTCAGGATGTTATGTTTCAGTCAAGTCATCTGTTACTCTTCTAAACTTCAGCGGATACAAGCTACCCTGTTGAACTTTTCCTCATAAGACAACCCACCCGTTCCAGGTATTAGTCTGGTAAACCTTCTCAGAACTGCTTCCAACACGTTTTCCCACATTATGCTTTATTTTCCAGACCTTTGTCCACTCACTTAACCTATCTATATCTTTTTGTAGCCTCCTTATGTGCTCTCCATAAATTACTTTCCTATTTATCTTTGTGTCATCAGCAAATTTGGCAACCATCCCATCCATCCCTTCATCCAAGTCATTTATATAAATTGTGATGGTTGAGGTCCCAGCACTGATCACTGTGGCATACTACTTGTTACATCTTGTCAATCTGAAAAAGACCCATTTATGCTTACTCTGCTTCCTGTTAACCAGCCAATCTTCTATCCCTGTCAATATGTAATCCCCAAACCATGAGCTTTTATTTTCCGCAATAACCTTTGATATAGCACTTTATCAAATGCTTCTGGAAATCTAAGTACAGTACATCCACCAGTTAGTTCCCCTTTATCCACACATACGTTATTACCTCAAAGAACTCCAAAAAGTTGATTTAAACATGATTTCCCTTTCACAAAACCATGTTGACTTTGCCTGATTATCTTGAACGTACCCTGGTATAGCTACTTTAATAACAGCTTCTAACATTTTCCTTTTAACAGGTGTTAAGTTAACTGGCCTGCAGTTTCCTTATTTCATCTAGCTCCCTTTTTGAATAATGGAGTTACATTTGCTATCTTCTAATCTAATGGAACCTTTCCTGACTCTAGGGAGTTTCGGAGAATTAAAACCAATGCATCAACTATCTCACTAACCACTTTTTTAAGATCCTAGGATGAAGTCCATCAGGACCTAGGCACTTGTCAGCCCTCAGCTCCAACAATTTACTCAGTACCACAATTATCTGGTGATTTTAATTTTCCTGAGTTTCTCCATCCCTTTCATTTCCTGCTTTATAGCTGCTACTGGGATGTTACTTGTATGCTGTATAGTGAAAACTGCCATTTCCTTGTTTTCCATTATCAATTCTCCAGACCCACTTGCTGTAAGACAAACACTAACTTTGTTAACTCATTTAAAACAAAAATTATAAAAACTCTTGCTATCTGCTTTCATATTTTTCCCTCCTTATTAATCTTTTAGCCACCCTTTGTTCTTTATATTCTGCCCAACCTTCTGGCCTTCTGCCTATCTTTGCATAATTATATACTTTTTAAATTTTGATACTATCTTTAACCTTTGTTGCAGAGAACGGTGTCAATCCCTCTAATTATACTGTCCCCTATTACCACTACATTCCTTGTAACTCCGCTCGCTTGAATGATTTCCTGTATCACAGTGCCATGGCCAGTTAGCTCATCCAAACAAGCTGAAAAATCCTCAAACTTGTTGGACCGTTTCAAGCCTTCTGCACTCCTGTCCTCTGGGTCCCCTTGCCTGCTGCACGCCGTCACACCCTTCTGTCCCTGACCATTGACCAAATCAAAAGGCTCCATCCTAAGGGGTGTGACTGCCTCCTGGAATAAACCATCCGGGTAACTTTTCCCCTCCCTGATATGCTGCAATGTCTGCTGCTCGGCCTCCAGCTTAATAAATCTGAGCCGAAGTTCCTGCAGCCTCAAACGCTGCTGATGTGTTTGGCCTGGATCATATTGGTATCCAGAAGCTTCTACATCCTGCAATCACAGCACATCACCTGCACTGCCATCTCCAATATGTTTTACTTAATTGCTAATTAATTAATTATAATTAATAAAGCTTACACTTCCCAATAGGTTTTGGCACTGCCAGTAAACTTTGCAATACTGATAAAATAGATTACTTACAATACTGATAAAACTAATAATACCAGTTACTGGTTCACCTGCTGCACCAAAGTGGAATTCAAATACTGGAGGCTGAAAAAGAGCAGAAGGAAAAAAAAGCATCTCCTCTCCACCCTTCACCGAACTCCCCACGCAGCACACTTTAGATAAGGTTTACTGCAAGAAGTAAAGCACCTCTTTCCCCTTATGCACCAAATTCCCACTTTGAACCAAATTCCCAAATATACTCACTGTCTCACTCAGGCCAAAGTTTCCCCTCTGTGACAGCTCGCCTGGTGTAAATTGCAGAAAGCCTGCTTATAACCTGCATATTGGGTTACTGAACTGATACACATCAAGCCAGTCTGATGTTGAATTAGGATGAGCTATCAAATAGAGTCTGTCCATACGTAAAAGATCCCATGATGCTATTTGAAGAAAGCAGAGTTCACCAAATTGAGTGTTGGTTCATCTCATGACTGAGAGCCAGTACAGGCACAGGAGCTCCGTGTAACACTCCTTGCCATTAAAAGTAAATTATTTTGTACTGTGATTTGTAAAGTGCTTTATAAATGTATGTATTAAGTATGAATTTAGTTGCACACTGTGATCAGGACTAGCATTCTTCCTGACCAGTACAGTTAGAGGCAGTCAAAGATGATCTGTTCTACACCTCATGAAGTGATGGCTAGCAGTGGGGAAAAATGATAGGGCGATCCCCCAACTGACTTCTTTCTTATTACAAAGATTTAACATTTCTGCTCTTGGGTACAAGGGTTTTTTTTAAAAGTGTTGCTTTTCATAGTTCAGAGAAATATTTTAAATTTGAAAAAATGTTGCATATTTTGAAGCTAAAATATGCACTAAATTAATAACTTGTCGCTTGGCTGTAAATTGCTTTCCAAAAATTGGTTACCTCTATAACATGCATGTATTACTTTCCTGTTCCTCTATTTTTAACATGCAATTTGCGTGAGCTAATTCAGTTTGTATGACAGCACTGAATCAATAGATAATCCTCTGGAATTATTATTGCATTCTTGACATTAAATGTCTCAATTTTTAGAAGGTAAAACTGAGCGCTCAATAAATTTAGAGGAGAGATTATACAATACCAGGGAATGCAAACTTATAAAACTGGAATTGTAGGGTGATTTATCAAAGCTTTCAAGACATTAAGGGCAACAGAGGGTAGATAGAGAAAAATCATTTCTGCTGGTTGTGGAGTCTGGGACTAGGGGGCATTGTCTAAAAAATTAGAGCCAGACCTTTCAGGAGTGAAATTAGGAAACACTTCGCTACACAAAGGTGTGGCACTCTGTTCCGCAAAAGGCAATTGATGCCAGATCAATTAATTTTAAAGCTGAGACTTGATTTTTGTTACTGAAAGGGACTAAGGAATAAGGGACAAAGGGAGACCACAGACCAGCCATGATCTCATTGAATGTGGAACAGCTCAAGGGGTTAAAAGTACTCCTGATGTTCCTATGTTTCAACTGTTTATAATAATCCACTATACATTTTGTTGGCTTAGAATATGAAAACTTATTTCACAGGGTTCACTTTCTGAATGTTTGGATATATCACTGGTTTGGAGCCTGTGTTATAGTATTGGTGGCAGGAGAACAGCCTAAAAGAGATTAGATGGGGTGACCAAAAGCTTAGTTGAAGAGTTGGGTATTTAGAGTAGAGTGGAAAAATTACTTTGCATTTCTGACAACAGAGTTCCAGCAATTCAGTGTTACAAATAGTTGGTGGCTTTTAACTGGGCTACTAGAACTGGTGAGCTTCCAAACTTCTTGGAAGACTTTACTTTGGGGTTTTTGAGACATTTTGAAGAAACTATACAGTTGTTTCATTTTTTTTTTGGAATTTCCCATCTGGCAATAGACAGAATCGCAAGTAGTATTGATTTCATAAAGCATTATGAATGTTTGTTTGCATTGTACTAACCCATGATGTTGAGCCTAATTGGGAAATCAGCCTTTTATCTAATGGAGAAACAAGTCTCACAATATCCTGTAACCTGAAGTTTGTGTTCTTGTGTGCTTGGCTTGTACAAAGGTGATATGTCACGATATGTCTGTTTCAACAATAGAGAAGCCTGCATCAAAGTTTGAGAGCTTTTTTTGCTCTTTCCTATATGGGTAATGCAGGGCTTCTCAACGGGGTTACGTCATGGAATTTTGGGGTCGTGAGCTCGAGGCAACAATGGTTGCCGTGGAGCTCCGACTAAGCTGCCAGTGTCCTTTTAAATCCTTGCATTATTTTAATAGTGGAGGTGGCTTATTTGACTGATCTTTGAGACCTGATTTCGGTTCCAAAAATCCAGTGAAAAGGTAGCTGCTTGTTATTTAAAAACCCCATAGTTCAAACAGCCTCCAATTCTCAGCCTCCCTCTCACACTTGCTCTCTCTCAGCTAATCTCACCTACTGTCATATCAACTTCACCTCTCTTCTCCCCCATCACCAGCACCCTGCTGTGCTGGCTGCATTCTGTACCCCCCAACCATCACCACCACCACCCCTCAAAGCCACTCTGGGGTCACAGCAATTTTCAAGCCTCAGAATGGTGTCACAGTTGGGGGGGAAAGTTTGGGAAGCACTGGTGCAATGTAACAATCTCAAATCTGGGGAAAATACCATCCAAATCTTAATTAAAATGATTGGCATTCATTTTCACAGAAGTCCATTTTGTCATATGATAGGGAATTCCAAACCATTTAATGTTTGTTTGATATCTGTAATTGAAGGGAATGTTGGCCTGGAATTTCCTGAAAATTTGCACTGAAACAATGTGTTGTCAACTTTTGGAGTAAAGATTGTTACACCAGAATTCCCTCAATCTTTTACCTTGATTCTGTACAATCTCTGCTGAAACCATCTGCCACTCATTAGCATAGCACTCAGCCCCATTCAAAAGTCCCAGGTCTCAAGAATTTCCTGAATTTATACACCAGTTCTGAGCAGGCTATGAATTTGTGGCTAAAATTTTAGGTGCAACAGGATCCAGTCATTTTTTTAAGCAATTTGATTTGAAAGGGAGAATTTTGCAGGTATATCGGCAAAGAGCTGGGGAGTGGAACTAATGGATTTTCCAAAAAGGATACACAGACACAATGGGCCAGTTGGCTGTCACCACCACCACACACACACGCACACACACACCCACCCCTCTCTCCCCCCTCCACTCCGTGCTCTTAGGTTTCTATGAATATTAATTTTTCTCCAAAAATTCTCCGTTTCCTTGATTTCATTTTCTAATTGTGAGCAAATGTCTATCTTTTAAATGAGAAAAGGTTTCGCCTTTCTATTAGCTTCAGAAACCATATAGTTAGTATTTCAAACAGTGAATGAGATTATTTTCTTCATTCTTATATCCCTTTCTCACTTGCACGATTGTTTCTCTCTTAATGCCCATTAACTTTATCTACTTGAAATATTTGAAATTTGTTCTCTAGCTTTTCTTTAATTAACTAGACCAACCTTCTTAAATATGGGAGTGCTGCTAGAGGACATGAGGATTGCAAATGTTAGTTCTCTGTTTATTAGGAAGAAGGATAAGCCTGGTAACTGCTACATAGTAGCCTGCTTCGGGAAACAAGCATATGGTATTAAAAGGACAGTGGTAACTTGGGTACATAGTGGGCTGAGGGATAGGAGCCAGAGGGTAGCAGTAAATGAATGTTCTTCTGAATAGAGAGAAGTATGAAGCGGATTATCCCAGGGGTTATTAGAATCATAACTTTTCCTAAAAAAATAACGCAAGAGTACAATTTCAAAGTTCATGGACGATGCAAAATTGGACAACATGGTAAATAGTGAACAGCATAGTAGCAGACTTCAGGAGGACACAGGGGAAATGGGAAGACACATGGCAGTTGCAATTTAATGTGGATAAGTGTGAAGTGATGCACTTTGGGAGGGACAACATGGAGGGGCAGAATAATTTAAATAGTACTATAGTACTACTTTGAAGGTTACAAGACTGGAGGGACCTGACTGTGTACAGATAAAAATCTTTGAAGATGACAGGACAAGTTGATAAGATAGGATACTTGGGCTTTGTAAATAGGGGCATTGAATACAAAAACAAATAAGTCATGTTAAACCAGTAAAAATCGCTGGCTAGGCTTCAGTGGGATTTTTGTATCCAATTTTGGGCACTACATTTTAGGAAGGATGTCAACTTGAAAAGGATATAGAAGATGTTTGCTAAGGATGAGAGACTTCAGTTATGTGGAGAGATTGGAGAAGTTGAGATTGTTCTCCTTCAAGCAGATGAAGTTAATTGGAGATCTAATAGAGGTATTCAAAAGTGAAAGGTTTTGGTATAGAAAGGAGAGAGAAATTGTTCCCTCTATCAAGTGGGCCTGTAACCAGAGATCTCAGAATTAAAATAATCTGCAAAAGAACCAGATGGAAAGTGAGAATCTTTTTTAGATGCTTGTTAAGATCTGGAATGCACTACAGTACTTCTGTTGTTGGAAGCAGGTTCCATAGGATATTTCAAAAGCAATTGAAGATGAACTTGAAGAACTTTAATTTGCAGGGTTATGGGGAAAAAGCTGAAGTGTTGGATTAAATTAGACAACTCTTTGAAAGAGCCAGTACATGCATGACAGACTGAGTGGCCTACTTCTGTGTTGTAAAATCCAATAATTTTAAAGATCAGCTCATGGAGTTGTCATATTCAAGCCCAAGGTTTCTGAAGAAGCTGTAGCCTTCAGGTGAAAACTTAGTGTAGATATGAAATTCAAAAAAGACCATTCAATGGGTGAATTTATTTTTTTTTATTTATTAAAAACCTTATTTTGAATATTGCAGTTTTCAGTTGGTGAGGTGAGGGGGGGAGTGAAAAAATTTGTTTTGCTGCGTTTTCGGTGATTTGATTGGTTTCACCTATCTAGTCGAGATATAATGACCCAGAATTTGCAGTGAAACAGTTGGTGCTCACCCTCATTACTGTGTAAAACTGACAGCAACTTCTGGCATCTGCTTATGTGGAAATCCGGAAGTTGCTCTTCCGCATGGTCTACTGATGCAGTCATTGTGATGCAGTCAACACAGAGGCAGTTATTTGACTATTTGCACTTCAACATTTTAAGCTCTACTGTAGCTGTAAAAACCATTGAACATGTTAAAACCTTGTTGAGTAAGGTATAACTTTTTAACATTGTACTAAACTATAATTACTACAGAACAATTTCTGTAGCCCTGGAAAAAATAATTTTATCATTCCCTCCAGTGCATGATTAAAGTTTTCATGATTTGTAAAATCATTTTGTCTTAAAAGTTTAATATTTCAGCTTCTATCTTAATCCCATGTGTGTGTCCCAGTCTTTATTTTATTTTCTGTAAAATGATTAATAAAAGAATTATACAGGTCAAATATTTTTTATCTGTAAATCCAAAAACTAAACACATCCAAAAACCACACTTTTTTTGAACCTCATTGACCTTTAATGCTGGAGGTCTAGTTGTTTGCCCCTGCACTGTTTACCATGCAAATTTTGTGGTGAACATGTCAAAAAGAAACTCCTTACAGGCACCCTGTGTTTATTATTCAGTGATACATCTTTTCTAGCCATTTTATTTACTTTCAACCATAGCTGGTCTAGGCTTAGGCTATTGTAATGTAATTTTATATGCGGTATCTGAAAACCGAAATTAGCTGAAATATGAAATGGGTTTCAGAAAAAGGATACTCAGCTTGTAACGTGCGCTTTTAATTTACTCATTTGTGCTCTGAGAATTCTTCAATCTGGCTACTTGGTCTGTTTGATGATGTGGCTGTTGCTGGAAGTCACAGATCCCCTATTGATAGCACCAGGTTGAAAGTTACATTGGAATAAGGCAGTGCTTCCTAAACCTTGTCCCACTGTGACCCCATTTTAATGCTTTTAAATTTGGGTGGGTGGGTGGTGGGGAGTTGAAATGCTGTTTTGAGGGCTCTGAATTTTGCCTGGTTTGATTCCCAGTAACCAAGAGAGAATTCCCCTGCTCTCTCCGTGATATCAAAGTTTGCCACCTCCCTCCTGCTTGCTGACCTTTCCAATCGTCGTCTCCCTGCTGCTTGTTGCCTCCCTTTCGCTCCTCAAATCTGCTGCTCACCGCATTCCTCTTGCCAACCCCGTAACTCACTACCTCCCTTTTGCTCTTTGACTCTGTCACTTGCTGTTTCTGTCCTGCTCGCCAAGCATCCCTCTCAACTTGCCGCTCCCCTCCCCCAAATCCTCGCTGTGAGCAAGGGCTCAGGAGAGGGGTGCCGGATGAGACGAAGTGAGCACGGGGGTGGGATGGAGGTGGTGAGCGGGCTGCAGGAAAGGCAGCACTGGCCCAATGTAGTGAATACTGCTGGATCCAAGTTAAGGCACAAATTGGGAGCTGGCTTCAGATCTCATGATAATCAGCCAGACTCTTGCCACGTGACGTGCGGGGAAGTTGTGGTTCTTTTAGGGCTTAGACTTGTCTCCACATTAATCATTACTGTCTTGGAGGAGTGGGAGCTTGCGTCCCTACTTTCTTGTCCAGTGGAGTCATGACCCACAGTTTGGGAACACGTGGAATAGGGGAAACCTATGCTTTAAAGCCTACTAAATCTTCGTGGGCAATTCTCTTTGAGGTCAGCAGTAAGCACTGTTCCTTTGCCACTGATTGTAAAAACTGAGATATTACTTAAGAAGATGTATGAAAGTATAATTTTGAATTATGGATTAACAAACACAAATGTTAACTTGTGATGCCTGGTTGTAAGATTTTGATTTAGGGAATAAGATTAACCTGCATAGGAGTTTTCTGTAGATGAAAGCAAAATACTGCGGATGCTGGAAATCTGAAATAAAAACAGAAAATGCAGAAACAGAGTTAATGTTTTCAGTCTGTATGACCCTTCTTCAGAACTCTTTCTCTATCCACAGATGCTGTCAGACCTGCTGAGTTTTTCCAGCATGTTCTGTTTTAAATAATAATAATGAGGTTCTGTAATTGTATAGTGGATCAGACGCATCTTTTATCAACATTAGTATTTCATGTCAGTGAAACAGGCACCAGGTGTCACTACTCATTGATTGGTATTGTGCATTGTGTCTTTGTTCTGATTTAAATTGACAGCTCTGTAATCAGGAATTACCTAAACTTGGACAGAAATGCCTGCCAATGCTTTAGTCGCATGGCTTAGCAAGCTCAACTGCACAAGCATAAGCTTGAACTCCATATTACTACTTACTGAACCTAATTTATAGTCTTTAACTCAAGTTATGTAGTTTGTGTGTTTACTATCAGTTGAGCGGTCAAGGGGTGTGGTCAGAGTGATGTGCTATCCAAGTACCTTTGCATATAGCACCCAGTCTTAATTTGCAGGAAACATTGGTCTGCCTATTGAATTGAACTTTTTTGCACAGTACATAAGTCAAAATATTGGGAAGAATCCTGAATTGCACATCCTGAAAATATTGCAGTATTTTCATATGCACAACTGCCATAGTTCACAGTTCCTTCGAATAACTGAGGGTGTACATGTTATTCTTATTCATATTTGGCTCTATACCTTGGAACTGATTTCTTTTCATTGAGTTTATGGTTGTCATGCTGTATTCGAAAAAGGATTGGCCAACAATTTAGTACAATCCATGGTTTTGTTAAGAATACTCTTGCTTATAGAATCATAGATTAGTACAGCACAGGGAGAGGCCATACAACCTATTATGCTTGAGCCGAAAGTGAGAGTAACGTTTGTTTCTTTTTATTTTTTTTCAATAAAGGAGGAGGCCAAACAGATGCACAATCAGCAGAAATCAGGTTCTCGATCTGACTCGCGTGAGGATGAAATCTCTCCACCTCCACCCATGAATCCGGTAGTGAAGGGGCGACGACGGCGTGGGGCAATCAGTGCTGAGGTTTACACTGAGGAGGATGCTGCATCGTACGTGAGAAAGGTAGAAACATATCCAATAAAGACTACAGGATGTTCAGAATAATTAATTCTTTGACAGATAATTCAGTGGTATCGTGTAGACACCTCTTCAGTACATTGTTACTAATTATTAGTTCAACACTGGTCATGCAGTGAAGCTACTTCTGAACTGTAACATTTGATTGTATGACGAAGGGTAGAGTGTCAACTAGTAATATCACTGCCAATTGGTATAAAAGATTGGAGGACGTTAATGGTAAGCGAATTGTGCCTAAAAAATACTTGTGTTTCCTGTAAATTTTTACATTGGTTTAACATATAACTTGCCTGATCAGGCACACCAAAACTGCCCACACACACTGTCAAAATTGTGAGATTTCTTCCACTGACTGGAGAAGACTTTTCAAATTACGATCATTTTCTTTAGGTATGCAGGCACTGGTATGTATATTTTGAGTTTATTGTATCAAAAAGTGTTTAATTGCTAAGAAACAAACTAGTGTATAACCAATGACGCTATTGAATGGTTCATTATAGTTTTCTGATGTCATTTTCAGTGCTTTTTAAATCGGGTCACTCAAATAGGAGATTGGTGCTAATTTAAAATGCTTAACACTCTTAAGTACAACAAGAGCACTTTTTAATGGAAAGAGATAAGCAAACAATTGTTCTCTTTTGTTGTCTGATTGCACAAGGTTGATTGAAGATTTTATATTTGTGATTATGCCAATGCATTTTATTGGAAACTTGAACTATCACCTAACCAGCACAATTTCCCCGAAGTGTCCAAAGCAGAAACAACCCAATAGTGCTATCACCTTTAATCCGTTACCTGTTAAAAGCAGCATGTATTTATTTTATAACTACTTAGGTAATTCCTAAGGATTACAAGACTATGGCTGCCTTGGCTAAGGCCATTGAAAAGAATGTGCTGTTCTCACATTTGGATGACAATGAAAGAAGGTGAGGCATTTCTGATTTAAGAGATTCTGAATGTTTGCAAAGATGATTGAATCTGTTTTCTTTGCTAGAGAATTCATTTTTATTCATGTCACCTTCACTTGATTGGTGAAACTTACTTCTGAATCAGAAATTTGTGGGTTCAAGTTCCATATTTAGTTCTCAATGCATAATTATCCCTTCAGTGTAGTACAGACTGTTGTAATGTCTGAGGTGTTAAACTGAACACCCTTTTTTCTGTTCGGATGGATGTACAAGATCTCACAACCCTGTTTGTAGAGGGATGGGCAGTCTGGCCAACATTCTTCTTTCAACCAAATCACAACACGGATTGGCTGGCCATTCATCTAATTGATGTTTAATAGGACTTTTCTGCACATAAAATCATTTCCATGTCCACCTACATAAAACTTCAGAAGCAATCTTGAATTGTAAAATGTTTTGAGATGTTCATGGGACGATGACAGAAGATTCTATTAAATTCAGGGTAGTCTTTGGGTGGTGAGAGAATTTTGAGTTTAACAATGAGAGAAACAGTTTGAGACACAGAATGTGTGTTCATTCTTTTGATACCCTAGCCTACACCAAACCTATCAGGGAAAAGTTGATTCTTCTTGAGGCTACTCCAGCAATTTGTGTTTACCTTGACCTTTGAAGAGCCACAATATTGAGTCATTTTGTGCATGGAATATTTGGCGAGGTTTCTCATTTTCTACATTTTTTTTGTTGACAAGAATTTCAGATTTGAAATTCACAAATTTTCTTCTCCCTCTCCTATCCCATTAATTAGTTTCTAGGACAGAAGTTATGTGAAGGTACTGATATTTGGTTTCTCTGGATACTCCTAAGCGTTGTTCCATTTTTTTCTGTTTTGCATAGACTGTTCTTTTAAGTGCATGCTGCTTTTAAATATTTTTCCATGGCTGCACAAACACAGTCTCTTAAGGGGATGGCTATTGAGCGACCTGCACACTTTTCTGGGCTGCTGCTAGCCATGCAGCTGTGCAGCTTAGAGTGAACATTGCTCCAAAGCTTAGTATGCTGTATTGTTCTGATGGGAATGGATACCATTGGGATGAAAGCATGGTGAGTTTTATATTGACAGAGAGCTTAATCTTCAACTCATATAAGGATCTTTGCTTGCTATCTACTTCTACCTTAGTTATGTTTATTAAAATAATTGTTGAGCAATTTTTGACATTATTCAATTTTTATTTCTTTTAGTGATATTTTTGATGCTATGTTTCCAGTCACTTACATTGCCGGTGAAAGAGTCATTCAGCAAGGTAAAAAACCTATCTCTTTACAACTGGAAAGTAGATTATATCTAGATTTAAGATTGGTTGTTAACAGTAGAGTTCCTCTTTTATGTCTGTTCCTCTACTTCATGTAGTTCTAAATGTAAATATGGAGAGAGTCAAAATGAAGACAGTTATGACTTTTAGATTTCTGTCCAAGTCATCCATTGTGTTCAAGGGATTCTATTTATCGAGCTTTATCCCAAGCTTTTGTCTCTCCCAAGTTATATAGAATGATACAATAGCTCAGTTTTGCTCCCAGTTCTGTGTCTAACTGGGTTCCGTCATAATTATGTTTGCTCTGTTTATCTTGGAATGTTTGCTCAAAATAACATTCAGGTATAGCTAGGAAAGTAGGATGGAAATAGTATTAAATTGGGAAAGAGGAAAGATACAGGGATGCGTTTGAAGGAAAATTACATTGATACACTTGATAGTCATAAACAGGAAGGATGAACTAGATGTAAACATGGGAATTTACAGGATGTAAGTAGGGCATTTGGCCTTTTGTGTCCACGCTGGCTGACAAGTAGCCATCTAGCCTAATCCCACTTTCCAGCTCTTGGTCTACAGCCTTAAAGGTTATGGCACTTCAAGTGCATATCCAACCACTAAACTTTCATGAGAGCTTCTACCCTTTCAGGTAGAAAGTTCCAGATCCTCACCACTCTCTGGGTGAAAGAATTTTCCCCTCAAATCCCCCCAAACCTCCTTTCTGTTAACCAGGGGATATAGATTTAGGGTTTGGACCCCAAGGATTATAGGACTTTCCTGTCTACTCTTTTCTACACCCCTTTTAATTTTATGCACTTCAATTAGACCCCCCCTCCTCAGTCTTGTGCTCCAAAGATGATAACCCTAGCTTGTACAAGCTTTCCTCATAACTAACATTCACCAGTTCAGGCAGCATCCTTGTAAATCTCCTCTGTACGCTCTCTAATACAATCACATCTTTCCTGTTATGTGGTAACCAGAAGTGCACGCAATATTCTAGCTGTGGCCTAACTAGTGTTTTATACAGTTCCAGCATAATCTCCCAGCTCTTTTACATTCTGTGCCTCGGCTAATGAAGGCAAATATCCTGTATGTATTCTTGACCATCTTATCTACCTGTCCAGCCACCTTCAGAAATCTGCCCGTGCACTCCAAGGTCCCTCTGTTCCTCTACACTTCTCAGTATCCAGCAACTTATTGTATATTCCCTCGTCTTGAGTCTTCCCCAAAAGTGTCATCTCTCACTTCTCCAGATTGAACACCATTTGCCACTATTCCACCCATCAGACCAATCCATTGATATTTTCCTGCAATCCACAGCTTTCTTCTTCTTTATCAACCATATGGCCAGTTTTTGTATCATTGATAAACTTCATAATTAAGTCAAAATTATTGATAAATGCCACAAACAGAAAAGGGCCTAGTAATGGGCCATGTGGAATATCATTGGAAGCAGCCATCCAGCCACTAAACATCCATCGTCCATTACCCTTTACTCCCTCCTCTGAGCCAATTTTGGATCCAACTTGCCTTGGATCCCCTGGGAGTAGGGGGAATTGAGGTGTGCAGCAGCCAGCTATGGGGAGGAGAATTGAAATCACTTGGGGAGGAGATTGGTTACTGTAATGAGTTGAGGTAAGGTAGCTTGTGAGGGGCAACTATAGCCAGAAGTGATACAAAGGCTTAAAAAGGGTGTAGAAGATATTAGAATGGTACCGGGGTGAAAGACATCAGTTAAGTGTAGAGACTGGAGAAACTGGGGTTGTCGAGCAGGGAAGGTAAAAGGGAAGTTTGATAGAGGTGTTCAAAATCTTGAAGAGTCTTGGTAAAGTAAATAAGAAACTGTGTCTAGTGACAGGAGCATCAGTAATCAGTGGATGCAGATTTAAGGTAATTGCCAAAAAAAAAATAATTACACAATGAGGAGTTAAACTCTGGAATACACTGCCTGAAAGGGTGGAGGAAGCAGATGCAATGATAATTTTCGAAAGGAAATCAGGTAAGTACTTGCAGAGGGAAAATTTTCAAGCTGAGGTGGGGTGGAGCTCTACTAGATAATTTCTTTCAAAGAGCTGGCACGGGCATGATGGGCTGAATAGTCTCCTGTATTGTATCTCACTGATACTGTTGGAAGCCAGTGGGTGCCTTGAAAGGGAAAATGTATCCGTGGAGGAGAGAAAGAAGAGATCTAATTTCTTGTTCAGTGGATGAAGTGGATTGAGAGCCAGAAGTCTACTTTGAGCTGTTGGGGGAGCTCTGGAGTCTGCAACCCAAACTTTTGTTGCGTGAGGGGAATAGTTAGGGTACTTTAAACTTGATTAGTTGTTGGGGGGAGGGGGAGTGAGATGGGGGCATTGTTGAGGATAGATAACTTGCTTTGGGAGAGGAAAGGAAGTATTTTTTTAAAAATACTTGAATAGCTCTGAATTGCCACTTGGGATGTTATATTGTGCAGTGGTTTTGATGGTATATTTTTGTCCCTATAGGTGATGAAGGGGACAACTTCTATGTCATTGATCAAGGAGAAATGGATGTAAGTTTGCAGGCTACCCAGTGACTAGCATAATACAGTAGGGCTTTTTTAAAAATCTAGCATTGTACTGTTTCAAAATGGGCATACAGAGGTACATCAATTGCATTTCTTTATTGGGTCATTTTGCTTTCTGCTTATTTATGAAATTTGGTGCAAGGTGGATTTCTTCATTTTGGAGATGGACTTTATAGTGATATACAAGGAAAATGAATGTTCTTATAGCAGTAAATCTGGTGTCAAATTTCTCACCAGCTGTAAATCCATATCAGACTGGTGGTGTATAAGTGCAGAAATCTGTAGACTGTTTGCTTACATTGTGTCAAAATTCCACTGCATTTGTGAGCTGGTGCTCTCCATGTACAAATCCTGTACAATCCCAGCACCAATGCACTGCTGAAAAAGCATCAACTGTTATTCTGTCAGATAAACATGAAAGATTGAAAGCGCATTTTCCCTTCCTTAAAGACCGGTGCGTAAACTCCTGTTGGTAAATAGACATTGTGTTTCTGGCTGAGTGAAATGTGTGAGAAGAATGAAGCATGATATGTGCACAGTGACTCCCCCAAGTTACAGAAGAAGTGAGGACTCCATTCTCTGGGAAGTTGCCAGAAGTACTTAGTCAATCTTGTCAGTTGATTGCAAGTATGGTATAAGTGGTAAGGCTGTGTATGTTGCCATTATGGAATTTTTTTTAATTACACGTAGCATCTTCATTGCTTTGGTAACTGTTTTGCTTCTGAGATTACAGTATTAGTCATAGACTTGGTACTATGCTGATATCTAAGAGAGTCCAGTTCCAGCTTCTTTAAAAAAAAAAGCTATTTCCTCCCACTCCAGCTTTTAGAAATGCATGCTCAGTTTTTAGCAAGCTAGTTGTATGTTCAGATTTAAACAAAATGATAAATTCTGCCACTAGTGAGAGAAATTATGAAATGAACTGAATTATTAATAATGGTGGTATTGCCAGATAGTGCTTTGAAATGTTTCTGTATGCCCGATAGAATTTAACAGGCTAACTTTCATTTGTTTTTTGGTGTTTGCATCATACTTCATAACTTATGTGGATAGTGACATTTGAAGCTTGTTTTGATTCGGATTATTTTTTTGCTGAATCCTTTTGTTTTAGGTTTACGTTAACAATGAATGGGTGACCAGCATTGGGGAGGGTGGCAGCTTTGGAGAACTTGCACTGATTTATGGAACCCCAAGAGCAGCAACTGTCCGAGCGAAGACCAATGTGAAATTGTGGGGTATTGACCGAGACAGCTATAGGAGAATCTTAATGGTAAGACTGATTAGTACATAAAATTATACTACCTGGCTTACTGTAAATTAACATTTTTAAATTTAATTGCTTTTACCTTTTCATTGTCTTTTCTAGTCAACATATGCTTGGAGTTTGATTGCAACAAAACTGAAACAAATACTGCATTTGTAGATATTTCTGCAGTCTCTTTGCATGCATTCATCCCAAAAGAAAAATCATCGAAGTTTACAGCACAGAAAGAGACCATTTGATCCAGCATGGTATAAAAACAAAAAAACTGGGGATGCTGGAAATCCAAAACAAAAACAGAATTACCTGGAAAAACTCAGCAGGTCTGGCAGCATCGGCAGAGAAGAAAAGAGTTGACGTTTCGAGTCCTCATGACCCTTCGACAGAACTGTCGAAGGGTCATGAGGACTCGAAATGTCAACTCTTTTCTTCTCCGCCGATGCTGCCAGACCTGCTGAGTTTTTCCAGGTAATTGTTTTTGATCCAGCATGGTGTCTGTGTTAGCTCTTGGCTAGAGCAATCCAAAATTAATCATATGATTTGCTGTCTCTCCATAGTCCTGTATCTTCCTCTGCTTCAAATGCTAATCTACCTTCCCCTTTAAAGATGCAGTGGTTTTTGATTAACTTGTTCCCTGTGGCAGACAGTGTAAATATGTCTCCTAACCCTTCGCACTCTTTACTTTCTTGATACCTTATCTTATGACAGTCCAATTGGAGGAAATAGTAATTTCCTATTCACATTATCAAAAAGCTTCATTATTCTAAAATTCTGAACAATCATTATGAAATAGTTATAATTTTCAGGTTTCAAATGGTTGTTTCTGTCAAGCGGTAATGTCTGCCGTCTGTCTCTCGTGCTCTCTTGCATCTCTTGACCTCCTCCTCTTCACCCACCATCGCATTTCCTTGCAAGTATTTCTTGTATGTATCTTCCCTTTAAAAGATTTTAAGTTCACACCAATTTTCAGATGATTTATTTAACTGATATCAAATCACTATTGATTGTGCCCATTAGATCTCCCAGCAGGCCAGTTGCTCCTCAGATAGGTGTTGTTTGTTATCCTTTGGATTTCATGCAAGAGAAGGGAGAGAAATTCTTGTCTGCCACGAAATAGGGAAGGCAGAGCTGTATTAAGCTGGTTGGTCAATAAGAACATAAAGGCTTCCTTTGGCTGAGTTGGAGGGAAAATCAAACCACTGACATTCGGGATAACATTCACCTCAAGATTTAAAAAGTAACTTTTTACTGTGATAAATATTGAAGGAGAGGATTAACTATAATGGTTAAATTATTTTACAAACTAATCAGAGGATTGGGAGGGTTTGGAACTCTGCCTGAAAGATGGTGGAGGCAGAAACACTCATCGCATTTTAAAAAGTACCTGGATATGCACTTGAAACAATATAACCTACAAGGCTATGGACTAAGAGCTAGAAAATGGGACTAGGCTGGATATCTGTTTTTCAGCTTGCACAGACACAAGGGGACCGAATGGATTCCTGTACCATAAATTTCCATGATTATACAATTGTTAGTATTTACTAATTAATTTCTTTGAAGCTATTTCAGATCTAAAAGATTTTAAATAACTGTCCTAACAAACTGAAATTATTGCTTTTATTTCAAGGAAATTAAGGATTTATAAAGTGTAATACAAAATAATCAATCGAAATTGACTGACTAGATAATGCATTTTGGTAGCAAGAATATGACAGCCACATAGTTCTTGGTTATTTAATGGATGGAATAGATGAGCAAAAGAATCTAGGGATTCAGATGCACAAATCATTAAAAGTGACAATGAGGGTTAATATGGCCATTGAAAAAAGTTTTAAAAAAAAAACAAGCCTTGAGTTTTATTTTAAGGGGATAGATCGGAAAAGCAGAAAAGTTTGTTGAACTTGTGTTGAACCTTGGCTAAGCCACACTTGGAGCAGTGTGCGCAGTTCTAGTGTTCATATTATAAAAAGAAAAGAGGCATTGGTGCAAAAGTGATTCACAGTAGTAATACTAGAACTGAGAGGATATGCTTAACAGGAAAGACTAAATAAACTGGGGCTCTTTTCACTAGAAAAGTGAAAGCTGAGGAATGACCTTTTAAGGTAATGAAAGGTTTTAATGGGGTGGATGTAGAGAAAATATTTTTACTTGTGGGATAGCCCAAAACTAGAGGTCATAACTATAAGATAGTCACTAAAAAAAAATCCAATAGCGCGTACAGGAGAAGCTTCTTTACCCAGAAAGGTAAGATTATGGACTGTGCTGCCACATGAAGTAGTTGAGGAAAATAACAGGCATTTAAGGGGAAATTGGATGAATACATGAGGGGCAAAGGAATAAAAAGATATGTTGGTAGGCTTGGAGGAGGTTTGTGTAGAACGTAGATGCTAACATACACCATTTGGGCCAAATAGCCAGTTTCTATGCTGTACACTTGTAAATTATCTGTGTTCTCACTTGTAGTGGAGAGAATACTTGTTCATAACTGTAGTTTCCACTTGCACTCCCTGCAAAGCAGGATGTGACTCCTTTTATCTTTTTAATCTGTTTGCTACTTCTCTTTGTTCTCAATGCTGAAGACCGAATTGTATACTTGCACGTGTTTGCAATTACTGTCTAAAAACTTTGACATATTTCACACTTATGTCAACTTATATATTAAACTCTTGTGGCCACATTTATAATGAAACATGCCAATGTAAACTTGTTATAATAGGATTTTACCTTTCCACCATTGGTGGCATCTCACTGCCTCCATTTTGCATCTCTCAGCTGCTTAGCCTGGACTGCAGAGAAGATTGTTGTCCCAACTAACACACTTTCTCAGCTTTCTAAATTGCTGCAACTTATTATTTTGAATGAAATAGCATAAAAATGTGGTGAAATTATCACTCTTCCCTCTGCGCCACCCCCACCCTGGCCCCACCTCCCAACCTGCCATGTCAACTTGCTTCAGCTGAAAACTATCTTTGATCTTGGCTACATGTGTACACCACAACGGAAGATTGCCTAGTACATGTAAAACGCAAGTGTCTGCCTTTTAAACTGCAGATACTCTAAGTATCTTTCCCATATACCAGTTCTGTTAAAGAATTGCAATTTTAAATATTCTCACTGAAAAGTTTAGAGCCCTGTTAAAATGTTGGATTATTAAAATGTTTACTTTTATTAGGGGAGTACATTGAGAAAGAGGAAGATGTATGAAGAGTTCCTCAGTAAGGTCTCCATTTTAGGTAAGCAGAAAATGTATTCTTTGGTCATCTTTTCCTCTTATGTACAAAATCTTGACCATCACACAGAATTTTAAAGCAGATTGAAGAAAGATGGTGCATTTACACAGTGCCTTTGAAATAGTCAAGAAGTCCCAAAGTGCTTCACAGCTAATAAATTGCCTTTTAAAGTGTAGCCACTTTTGCATTCTGGCAAAATATGGCAACCAATTTGTACACAGCAGTGTCGTACAAACAGGACTGAGACGTATGATTAGTTAATTTGTTTCGATTGAATTCTTGGCTTGCATACCCTTAAGTACTCCTGTTTGAAAAAAGTGCCAAGATATTTTCCAACCACCTTAACAGACAACCAGGGACTCGGTTTAATATGTCATCTTGCTAGATTACTTGTCCTGCTACTTCTATCATGACACTCAACTGAATTTTATTTTATCCACACTGTAGACCATTCTGTCTCTAAATGGAGCATACTGCATTACTACATACAGCCCTGACAGAGAACTAGTAAACTATACCAGGGTGTATAGCCACATTCTAATAATCAGGCAGAGCAATAACTTGAGCAAGACTGGGATTTATGCTGTATTGTGGAGACTGTAATGTCAGCCCAATAGTTTTGTATGCAAATTTTATAAAAAGTTTATCTTTTTTATTCATTTACGGGATGTGGGCATTGCTGGCTAGGCCAGCATTTATAGCCCATCCCTAATTTCCCTTGAGAAGGTGGTGGTGAGCTGCCATCTTGAACCACTGCAGCCCCTGTGGTGTAAGTAGACCAACAGTGTTGTTAGGGAGGGAGTTTCAGGTTTTTGACCGAGTGACAGTGAGGAATTGGTGATACATTTCCAAGTCAGGGCGGTGAGTGCGTTGGAGGGGAACTCCCAGGTGGTGTTCCCATCTATCTGCTGTCCTTGTAGATGGTAGTGGTTGTGGGTTTGGAAGGTGCTGTCTAAGGAGCCTTGGTGAGTTTCTGCAGTGCATCTTGTAGATGGCCCACATTGCTGCCACTGTTTGTCAGTGGTGGAGGAGTGAATATTTGTGCAAGGCGTGTCAATTAAGTTGGCTGCTTTGTCCTGGATGATGTCAAGATTCTTGAGTGTTGTTGGAGCTGCACATATCCAGGCAAGCGGAGAGTATTCCATCACACTCTTGATGTGTGCCTTGTAGATGGTGGACAGGCTTTGGGGAGTCAGGACGTGAGTTATTTGCTGCAAGATTCCTAGTCCCTGACTTGCTCTTGTAGGCACGGTATTTATATAGCTAGTCCAGTTCAGTTTCTGTTAACCCCCAGGATGTTGTTAGTGCGGGATTCAGTGAAGATGATGCCATTGAATGTCAAGGGGAGATGGTTAGATTCTCCCTTGTTGGAGATAGTCATTGTCTGGCACTTGTGAGGCCCGAATGTTACTTGCCACTTGTCAGACCAAGCCTGGATATTGTCCAGGTCTTGCTGCATTTGGATATGGACTGTTTCAGCATCTGAGGAGTCGCAAATGGTGCTGAACATTGTGCAATGATCAGCGAACACCCCCACTTCTGACCTTATGACCTTCCCTCCATCATTAATGGAACAGCTGTAGATGATTGGGCCTAGGGCCCTTCCCTGAAGAGCTCCTGCAGTGATGCCCTGGGAACTGAGATGATTGACCTACATATTATATAAAATGTAAAATATGTGTGTTTATTATGAGGGAAAAGAGCTTTTGAATTCATGCTGTTCAAAATGTAAAGGAAAGTTCTTCCTTTTAGAATCTCTGGATAAATGGGAGCGTTTGACTGTGGCTGATGCATTGGAGCCAGTACAGTTTGAAGATGGACAGAAGATTGTGGTGCAAGAGGAACCAGGCGATGAATTTTTCATTATTTTAGAGGTAAGTATATTTACGATATAGAAAATAACCCATTTGAGGATGGAATATTGAATGAGCAAGCTATTTATTGTGCTAGATTATTTCTGTACATCATAAATGTCTACACAATTATAAGTTTTTATATTCATTAATGGAATGTGGGCATCAATGGCAGGGCCAGCAATGTGCATCCCTAATTACTCCTGAGAAGGGTGAGCTACCGCCTTGAATTACTGAAGTCTGTGTGGTGTAGGTATACTGCAGTGCCAATAGGTAAGAAGTTCCAGGATTTTGACCCGGTATAATGAAGGTACAGTGATGTATTTCCAAGTCAGGATGATGTGAGACTTGGAATGGTGTAGCTGCATAACAACCATGGGGTGTAGTTTCTTGTAGCTATTTGCATTTTTGACAAGGCAGGAAGTAATTCTTCAGTAAAATAATTGATTAAAAATCTAGAAGAGACCTGTCCCTTTAAGAATTCAGCAGACATATACAAGTTTTTCAGAGCTCTTTTTCTTTTGATCATCTATGACTGTTTAATTTTGATATTGAACATGTGAATTTTCAGCTTCAATATAGTAAGTTTTGCTCATCTCAATTTCTGCTTCCTTTTACAAAGACTGAGTTTTAAAAAAATTTTCCTCCCTGCGGCTGATTTTGTTTTTGGTGCAGATTGTCTAAATTCTGTCAGTAAACCTAGAGGAAGTTGAAATAATTAAAATTTCATGATTCAAAGAATTGGAGGAACATAGATACCTGACGGTTGCAATACTGGAGGAGGTTACAGAGACGAGGAAGGTTGTGGGCATGGATGGATTTGAAAACACTGATAATTTTATAATGGAACTACATGGTGATGGGCAAACAGGATTTAGTGCAAATTGGGACATGGGCAGTTTGGATGACCTCCAGTTTACATAGGATAGAACATGGGAGCAGGCCAGGAAGGCAGTGAAATAGTCAAGTCTAGAGGTAGTAAGTTGTGAATGAGGATTTCAGAAAGTGATGAGCCTACCTCAGGTAATGTTAGAGGTCGGCTTTAATGATTGCAGATATGTGTTCAGAACCTCATTTCAGGATCAGATATGCCACCAAGGTTGGTTCAGCTTCAGACAGCTGACAAGGAGAGGGATGGAGTCAATGGCTAGGAATGGAGTTTGTGGTGTGGACTGAAGACCCATGGGTTGCTTCTTCCTGATATTTAGAGGAAGTTTCTCTGGATGTCGGGACATGTCATCTGGCAATTTAAAGATGGGGTCAGATCGAGAGGGATGGTGGTGAGGTAGAGCTGGATGTAGTAAGCCCACGTAGGAAAATTGGCATTGTGTTTTGAGATGATGTCACTGAGGGGCAGTGTGTACATGAGAAAAAGGAGGGGGCAAAGGATGTATCTTTGGAGGATACCAAAGTTAACAGTGCAGGAGCATGAAGAGAAGCCATTGTAGGTGAATAATACTGGATAGATAAAAATGGAACCAGGTTAGTTGCAGGTTCACCCAGCTAGATGGTGGAGAGGCATTGGAGGTGAATAGTGCAGTCAACTGTGCCAACAACCACAGACAGGTCAAAAATGATGAATAGTTTACTTTTGTCACAGACAGATGGGATGTCATTTCTTATTTTGATGAGAGCCATTTCGACACTGGCAGGGCAGAAACCTGATTGGAGAGATTTAAACATGGAGCTCCAGAAAAAGAAATTGGCAGAGATTTGGGAGACAACAACATGCCCAAGGACTTCGCAGAGGAAAGGGAGGTTGGAGATGGGGTGGTAGTTCACAAGGATGGAGCTTTCAAGGGTTGTTTTTTTGAGTAGGGCACTGATGACTGCAGATTTGGTGGAGGGGAGCAGTACCCAAGACAAGATCGGAACTTCTAATTTAAAACACTCAAGTTTCCAATTTTAGATTCTGTAGTTGCCAAATTCCTTCTGCCAGTGTTTTTTTTTTGATAAAAAGATTACACTGCATAGAAATCTTTACTGCTCTTGGTATTATTAAGAACTAAATATATCCATGAATCTGATTATTTTCACTTGTCATAAGTAACTCCCATTACCAACAGTATATTGCTAGAGATATTTTGAACAATATTTCTAGTGGTTGTTGCCTTCCAGTTCACAAAATCAAAGCTGAGTATTTGGGAATATAGGAATATGCAGGACCATTAGTAACAGTGCTTCAAATGTACTTTATATTGAAATTTGTGTTATAGGGTACAGCAGCTGTGTTACAGCGCAGGTCAGAAAATGAAGAGTTTGTAGAAGTTGGAAGATTGGGGCCATCAGATTATTTTGGTGAGTTTGTCATACTTTAGAAATCTTTTGGTTTAATACTGTGATTGTTTAATGTATCAAGTTGTTAAAAACAAAGGTTCCTAGGAAGTAATTTGATGGATTGTTTTAACAAAAAAGCCCCTCAATTGCATTGACTTCAGAAGAGAGAATATTGGCTGCTAAATATGATTACTGTCATTAACAGTAGGGTGCAGAAGTGATGTAATTTCACTACAGTTTAAGATTGGCTGATGACTAACAATCTGAATCAAACTTGGTAATTTGTCTCTTAAGCTTACTGTCATATTAAAACATGGTAAATGCACCTACTAGGTCATTGAGCACAGGGACTTGATTTTGTATTTCATAGGTTTTAATTTTTCAGGACTGTAGATGGATTTGAAATATTAATTTTTTTCTTCTCTCAGGTGAAATTGCTCTTCTGATGAACCGTCCACGTGCTGCGACTGTGGTGGCACGTGGTCCGTTGAAGTGTGTGAAACTGGACAGACCTCGGTTTGAACGTGTCTTGGGTCCCTGTTCTGACATACTTAAACGAAATATCCAGCAGTACAACAGCTTTGTATCGCTGTCTGTCTGAAATCCTCTTCTCCGCTGCAGCATCTGCCAGAGCGAACTGCCTCATTTCTGTCTAAAATGCCGCTTCCTGTGGCAAGACCACCACCAGTCCCACAGCTTCCTATCCATCAGAGAAAGCATTCCCTTTGTAGCATTCAATGCCACATTTGCTTTGCGTCTTTCTCACACTGCACCAGCTTTCTACACAGTCAATGCAGCTTCAGTTAAGATTTTTTTCTTTTTGCTTTGATGCTTGTGTGTAGAACTTATCCCATTGGTTCTTGTTTATAAAGATTAAAACTTTGCTGTTTTAAATAAATAGTGTGATTAATACCCAGATAATTAAGCTTTAATTTGGTTATATGAGCAGAGGATTTTTGAACCCTTTAGCTTGCTCTGTTTCAAGCTATGTTGTAGTGCATTTGTGAGTCATGAATCCCATGGATGTGTACTAATGGAAAATCTTGGGTTTTAGTCTGGACAGCTTAAAAATTATTTTTGGGACTCCTCAAACCGACATGTGGATTACTACAGAATATGTTTATTTTAATGTGGCTAGGACAGAAAACGCTTAAATACGAACACGCTCTAAAAACATCATTTCTGTAGAGATTGAGGGGAAAGCATCCAAATTGAGATGTTGGACTTTTCATCACATACATTTTAGTTTTGAGATAAATGTTACATTTTAACTTTTTTTGGAAGCAATTTGAAAAGTATTTAAAGTTGAGTTTTCTTGTATGTAGTTTTAGGTATTGCTTAATGAGGACCCTATTGGCCTGTGTGGTTTTGCCAAATTTATTCATATCACTCCATTTGCACATGAAGTTAACATTCAGAAGTATTTTAAAAAAAATCCATAAAATAAAATCCCATTTTAATTTTTGTCAGCAATTTCTGACTTGTATTTAGTCTCCCAGTTATCAAAGCGTACCTGCTTATAATTGTAGTGCTTGTGGCAGCCAAATCTTTGCTTGAGAAAGGTTAGTGTACCCTTCGATTTATGTACAATACAAATTGGTTTGTTTGGATACAAATAACACAAAAAAATTACAGCATCATTATGACTCAGTCAGTGATGCTTTGGTTAATGGGGTTTAGCTTAAAGGTCAGCTTGATATTTTGGCAACCAGAAATGCTTTTGATGTTCAGACTTTATTTTGATGGGCACAGGCTTTGGTAATGGTAGAGATTTTGTACATTTGCCTGTTATTGTAAGATTTCTGCAATATCAGGTTCTAAGCCTGTATCAGAGCATACTTTTGTGAACTGCGAATTAATGAAGCCCTTTTTCATTAGCCTCTTTTCCTAATATAACAGAAGCTAAATGCCAAAAGCCTTGGGTGTATTTGACTTGTAGCCAGAAGGTCACCACTCTCAATCTCTGAGCTGTGTGTCGCTTGAGTTTGATTTTCTTGGGTGTGTTTTGTCAGTTGTGATGGAGCACTGCACGAAGGTGTAGTATGTCATTCCATCTGCAGCAACAGGGAAATTAAAATAATCTTGCTACACTTGAACTGTGCTTCCTGCTGGACAGTGGTGGAGTTATACTGGAATAAGCTGTAGAAACTTCTGCAACCTAAAATGAGTGGATATACAGTGTTGAATTCTGTAAGGGCAGATTAACAGAGCTAGATATATTGATCTGCTCTTTGCCAGGCAAGAAATATAACACATTAATTTGAAAGGCTTATTTTAACTTTGCTGAAATAAAGTATAGATTTTACAGATCAGACCTTTTTTGTGATATTATGAAAGTTTTTGTCCTTTCTTGAAGTAGGACAGCAAACACTGTTCATTTCAATTGTTCCTATTTGCTACGCAGATGTAATTTGAATTATTAACTTCAGTCAGTCGCAATCACATCATGAAAAAGTTAGAAATATGAACATTCTTTTCTAGATTTGGGTAATATATTGCCACCGCTACCTGATTTTAACAAATGACTTTTATACAGCTGTTGTGGCAAAGTAACCCTGCTAGTGACCATGAGAACTAGTTAGTACAGACTAGATAATCTGTCGATTTCCTCCCTAATTTATACCATTGACTTTCAATTTGTTGCTGAGACAGAGCCAGTGAAAGGGTTGCAAAATGAAACTTTATGTATTAACCAGATGTAATTTCATTCCAAGGGCAAAGAATGTAAACATTCCTTTTAGCAACAAACCAGTACCATCCTCACAGGTACTGGTACAGGTACTGTGTGCACTTGTACTTGACCAGCACTGGCAGCACAAGGTTGGGCGATGGCATCCCTAATTCCTCTCCAGTCCTGACCCAGTTTATAAACTATCCACTGCTTCCTGGTTCTTTATTAATAGCACTGGACATGTTTAGGTATTTCATAACTGTCCTGTGCTAGACTGGGGTGGTGCAATGTGGTATCTATTTAAATGAAGATTAATGGCTGACATTTAAGTTGGTGCAGTGCTTTAGTACCCATGTTATTTTGTGTTTAATCATAGTTGCATTTCCTTGCAGCTCACAGTAGCTGGCGCTGTTGTTCCATTATTGGCATACACCAGAGCTCAGCTGATATTGCACAAATGTACACCCAGACACACTAGTAAAAGGCAGAAACCAAAAACTGGATGTTTGGTCCCGAAGTAGCCGATGCATCGGCATTCTGAAATGTACCACAGCAGCTTTTTAGTAAGGCATGACATTCAATTTTATTTTGAGGCTTTCAAGAAAGCAACAAACTCATTGCTGAGTCTTAATGACATTTCAGTATTTCACAGCTTTGTATTACATGTGCACTCATTTCACACACATTTTACAAATTCCACACAGCTGTAATTAGATGAAATTATATCCATTATTCTATATAGAATGACTTAGACTAGAATAATTGCTTGGATTGTACAGCAAGCTAAAACTAAATTGCTTGAAGAGTTGGGTTGGCCATGGGCTAATTGTAGATTTTGTCCTGCCAGTATTGTATTTCCATAGAGAATTAAACCAGTTTTATTCTGCGCTAATATTGCTATAAGTGAGATACCTGATGGAAAGTTGCAAAATCACTTCAGCTATCTCTGTATGATGTGTACAGTGCGAATGATTAGATGTAACTTGCATGTTACTATCAGTTTTGCAGTGCACTTCCCTTAAGATGCTGTGTAGGGTGAAGAAAATGATTTCACAAAAATCTATGGAGAAAGACCAGTTGTGTGTTGAGGGCATGATGACTTTCACTTGAGTAGAAGTTGACATTGGCCAATATTCCATTTTATTGAGCAGCTGAGGCATTACTAAAAGTTTGATTTCTGTTTGAGACCTGAGTAATGCTTCGAGTAATCATGGTATGGCAATTTTAGAATGTCATGCCCAACTCTTCTGGTGTGGCAATGAATTGCATCTGTTGAGCTTTTTCTTAAATTAGACTTGAGTAGCTTTTAATGCCTGATGTTGAATTGGAATTTACTCCCTATGAGAGCTTATTCCTGTTTCATCAATTTAAACTCCCTTGGAAATTAAGAGTTGAGAGTGAGGTTGAGATGTATTGGCTTAATTTATTTGATATTCCTGGCATGGACACAATTAAGTCAGCAGCTGCTTATGGGAGGTGTCCTCTCTAGATATGCCAGTATTTTGCACAGGTGAAAGCTGGTTGTTTATATTTAATTTTTCTGTTATCTTGATAATCTGTCAAATTAGGTGAAGGTCATTCCAGAATAGAGTTTACCAATACCGTAGATTACCAGTAAGGGCGAAATTAACGCAGTATTCCAGTAATTTTGAAACCTTTCTCAAATTTAAAAAAAACCTCCCAACTGTGACAACCCTGGCACCTAGCAGATTGGTTTTTGGCTTGCTGCACATTCTTAAGGTTTTTATTTACCTAAATGATTTTATTATAAAGCAGCTGATAATAAGTTTATTGAATAATCTGATGCAGTTGAAGCTTTAACTATTGTGTGCAATCAGAACTGTACGTACAAACGACCACGGTTTGATGTAGTTTGCCTTAGCTATCTTATATGGGGATTAGACATCCTCAGCTAGCTTACCTACAAAAAAATTTGCAAAGTGAGAATACAGCGTGATAATATGTAGATTATCCAAGGACCATTTTTTGTATTGTTCCCAATGACTGTATAAGATCGGATTTACTGTATGTGCTAAAATAATCCTTTTGTTATAGAGTGTCCTAATGACAGGTCAAGCAATAAAAGTTAATTCTTAAAAAGAAAACTGTTTTCTTATTTATTCATTTTGAACTGATGAAGCAGGTGCATAACTAAATCACTAATCATGCTAGTTATAAAATTTTTACAGTAAGATCTCTGCATTTTACTTGGATAAGCTAATGCTTAAAAAGTCTTCATAAAACATGCCCTACCCAAGGTAAATGTTGAGTATTGTATGAACTTACTATAATAGAATAAGAAACCTATCTAGTTTTGCCAAATATAAAACTCCCCTCCTGGATGGCATTGTTGCTTTTTCCTGTTAGCTAACTTGACTTTGTGTTAACTTGTGGGTTTTTTTTTGTTTGTAACTATCCTGTGACCTGGTTTCAACCATTGTTTTAACTTGGCTCTTAATGTGCATTTCTTATGTATTTTGCCAAAACCTGATATGGAGCCATGCCCAATCTATTGTATTTTTTTCTTGAGTGCTGCAAACAGAGTTGATCCTACATGGTCACAATACTAGATGGTTTAACGTCAGAAAATCAGGAAGTTTGGAGTAACCCTTAGTCCTGTCTCACAAGGCTACAACAGGATTTCTTTGGATTTAATGTACTGTAAGTTGAAACTAATGGGAGGAGTTAATTTGTCTGCTGTTTGGTGAGCATTATCCTTGCACAGGGATAATCCATGTTTCAAAATTCTGGACAAAATTGGATAGTTGATATCTAATATTCCTTATCTGCACATTGCTGTCGACATTACACTTTAGGGATCGATTTATGCTACCCATTTTTGGCACAGCCCTATTTAGCTAGACGTTTTTTGTATTATTGCAGTGAGCTTCCTGGATAGCTATAAAACCTTGATAGTGACAGTGCTAAAGGGCATTCTGTGGTACTGAGAATAAAATCAGGTGGGATTTGTTCCCTTAAACAGTTTTGCTGCCTTTGACTTGCAGACTCATCACTCCATTCTTGGGTTTAATATCAAAGCTGGCAAATGACCAGCGATCATGCTCTTCAAGGAAGTCATGCCCGACATTTTCACAGCAATGGACATCCCAAGAAAAGAACGGTTTCTCAGCCAGTGCCCCAATACATTCACATAGTGTGCACACACCAAGATGACCCAGCCTGGATTTTTGCAAATTTCATTCTTTGGGCTAGCTATATTGTAGAAAATTGAGCAGAGTCAAAAACACCAATGTATTTGATCTGTGTACATTCAATAATATGTATTTTTGTTTTTATCCCACTTTTGTCTTTATTTCCATTATATTTTTCTTTAACTTAATAATGAAAACTTGTAAAACCTGTTGCGTTATAATTGTAATGGCTACCCTCCCACTAATGCTGGTGCTGTAAATCCCCTAATTAATTATGTACTGTGAAGCTCTTTTGCTCCAACCAACTCAATAATGTCATATTTTCTATTTAGCTACAATATAAATTCAAAGAAATATATAGAAATGCAGTGTGTTAAAATAGGTACTGAACTATTTCTTCAGAACCTGGTCCAAGTTATCTGCTGTCCTCTGACACCACTTCACCTGAAGATTATAAATGACTTTGACTTTTCGGAGTGTGACAGAGTGGAACATTGGTTATGTTTCATTATAGTGATAGTGTTTGTGACAGAGCAGCTAAGTTACTTTTTAAACTTCATACAGTATAGGTTGGCCATTTTACATTTATTTACTGCTTGGTGACACAAGTTGAGTTCCTAAGAGCATTTTGCTTGAAATCTGAAATAAAAGCATTAATAAAGGTTTACATAATGTTCTTGCTTTTGTATTATGCGCCTCTATTTGTTAAAGCCAAGAATCCTGAATCCTTTTGTTTAAAACAACCTTAAGATTGATCACCAGGTCACTATTTTTCTCCATCCCCACTAAATATATGTACCATAATCATAAGCTCTTTATTCTACAATAGGTAAAATATAAAGTAATGCAAGTTTTTAAAAGTATTTCATGGGATGCGAGTATTGCTGGCAAAGCCAGCGTTTGTTGCTGATCACTAATTGTCCTTGAGAAGATGGTGGTGAACTGCCACCTTTAACCACTGCAGCCCATCTGGTGTAGGTATGCTTACTGTGTTAAGAATGAGTTCCAGGATTTTGACACATGACAGTGAAGGAATGATGATATAGTTCCAAGTCAGGAATGTGTGTGGTTTGGGGAGCCTAGCAGTTGGCGGGTAGGCGAAAAGACCATGCTGCCTTTGTACTTTTTAGGAAACCTCATCCATGGGTGGGATGAGGTTTCCTAAAGCAAATAAAACTGAAGTAAAAATTTAAAAACTTAATTAATAACACGTCCCTGCTCACGTGATACCGTTCGTACTCACCCCCCCCCTCTCCACCCGCACATGTGGCGCCAAGCGCTGCTGCTCGCGTTTCATGCTGGACGGTCCTTAATTGGCCCGCCAGCGTGAAATCGTCTTCCGGCCCTGATCGCGGGCAGCAGTTGGCTTCCCGACTGCCCCTGCTGAGCCTGCCCGACATGGGGTGAAATTCTGCCCCATGTGTCTGCTGCCCTTCTCCTAGGTGGTAGATGTCACAGGTTTGGAAGGTGATATCAAAGGGTCTTGGCGTGTTGTTGCAGTGTAAATTGTATATGGTACACACTGCATCAATGGTGGAGGGAATGAACATTTAGCATGGTGGATGAGGTGCCAAACAAGTGCTTTGTCCTGGATGGTGTCGACCTTGTGTGTTGTTGCACTCGTACAGGCAGGTGGAGAGTATTCCATCACACTCCTGAATTGTGCCTTGTGGATGGTGGACAGGCTTTGGCAAATCAAGAGGGCAGTTACTTATTGCAGAATTCTCAGCCTCTGGCCTGCTATTGTAGCCACAGCATTTATATGGCTAGTCCGATTAAGTTTCTGGTCAATGGTAGCCTCCAGGATGTTGATGGTGGGAGAATTCTGTGATGGTAATGCCATAGAATGCCAAATGGAGATGGTTAGATCTTCTTGGAGATGGCACTTGTGTAGTACAAATGTTACTTGCTACTTATAAACTTAAGACTGAATGTTGTCCAGGTCTTGCTGCATGTGGGAATGGACTGCTTCAGTAACTGAGGAGTGCAAATGATGCTCAGCACTGAAATCATCAGTGAATATCCCCACTTCTGACCTTATGATGGAGGAAAAGTTGTTGATCAAGCAGCTAGAGATGGTTGGGCCTCGGCCACTACCCTGAGGAACTCCCAACCGGTGTCCTGAGGCTGAGATGATTGACGTCCAATAACCACAACCATCTTCCTTGTGCTAGTGTTCCCCCAAGTGGTGGATGAAATGGCTTCTGCTCTCAAGCCTTCATGCACCAAGGATTATGTCAGAGGTCGCATAACTTTGCCATTGCGACTAGAAGAATTTCCAATTTCTTTTCAAATCTGCCTTCATCTCCATAGGACAATGTACTGGAATATTCAAAGCCAGTGGCCAATGTCTGTACAAAGTTGCAGACTGAAGTTTTATTTATTTTCTGCTGTTTCTTATAGCTATCAAAATCCACTCAATTTCAGCTGCAGACTCCTGACACAATGTTCCAAGTGGTGGATGAAATGGCTTCTGCTCTCAAGCTTTTATACGCCAAGGATGACATCAGACATCACATAATTATGGCAAGCCTACGGCCACATTGCACAAAGGCACTTCTCCAAACAGCTTGGTATGGCTCCAACCAGTGGAGAGATTCACCCAATTTCCATTGATTACAATTTTGCCAGGGCTCCTTGTTGCCATATTTGGTGAAATGCTACCTTGATGTCAAGGGCAGTCACTTGCCTCATCTCTGAAATTCAGATCTTTTGTCCATGTTTGGACCAAGGCTGTTATGAGGTCAGGAACTGTGTCACTCTGGAGGTGCCCAAACTAACTGTCAGTGAGCAGGTTATTACTGTGTAAATGCCAGTTAATAGCACGGTTGATGACATCTCCCATCACTTTGCTGATGATCAAGAATAGATTGATGGGGTGGATTGATTGGCTGGATTGGATTTGTCCTGCTTTTTGTGGATGACATACTGGGACAATTTTCTACTTGTCAGTAGGTTCTCATGTTGTAGCTGTATTGGAACATTTTGGTTGGGGCATGGCTAGTTCTGTAGCATAAGTCATCAGTACTACCGGGGTGTTTTCAGGACCCATAATGTGTATAGCCTTTGCTGTATCCAGTTCCTTCAGCTATTTCTTGATGTCACAGGGGGTGCATCATGTCGGCTGAAGACTGAGGGGACCTCAGGAGGAGGCTGAGATGGATCATCTACTTGGCACTTCTTGATTGAAGATGGCTGTAAATGCTACAGCCTTGCATTTTGCACTGATGTACGACGCTCCTTCATCATTGAGGATGGAGATATTTGTTGAGCCTCCGCTGGTTAGCTGTTTAATTGTTCATCACCAGTTATGACTGGATGTGGCAGCACTGTAGAGCTTTGATCTGTTCGAATGGTTGTGGATTGCTTAGCTCTGTCTATTGCATGATGTTTATGCTGTTTGGCATGCATATAATCCTGTGTTGTAGCCTCACCAGATTGGCACCTCACCCTTAGGTATGTCTGTTGCTGTTTCTGGCATGCTTTCCTGAACTACTCATTGAACCATGGTTAATCCACCACCTTGAAGGTAATAGTAGAGTGGGGGATATACCAGGCCTTGAGGTTACAGATTGAGTACAATTCTGCTGTTGCTGATAGCCCTCAGCACCTCATGGATGCCCAATTTTGAGTTGCTCAATCTGTTCTCATCTATCCCATTTAGCACGGTGGTAATGCCACACAACATGATGGATGGTATGCTCAATGTGAAGATGGGACTTTGCCTCCACAAGGACTGTGTGTGGACACTCCTACTGATAATGCCATGGACAGATGCTTCTGCAACAGGTCAAGTACAAATAAGCCTTTCACTCTTGTTGGTTCCTCCACCACCTGCCACAGTCTGCCTTTCAGGACTTGGCCAGCTTGGTCATTAGCGGTGCTACCGAGTCACTCTTGTTGATGGGCATTTAAAACCTCACTCAAGCAAGAGTTGTTCCATAGAATTGGAACAGTTTTTATTTACATTTTTCTACAAAAATGGTGTGCTGTCTAAAGTCAATTTAAAAGCATAATCTCTCTGTCCTATTCCCTGTGACAGCAGTTTACTCCCTACACATCCCTTTGCCGCTCAACTAAGCCTTTGATTCGGACCCATGGAGATTTGAAAATACTCCTCCAACACCAAGTTGCAATGTATTTTTCTGAATAATCAGCCATGACAAACAAGTTGTCCATGAGGCCTCTGAATCAACTTCCATCTCACATTATAATTATCTTTTGTTTGCTTACAGATTTACAACTCGATGTAAGATGCTTTGGGCAAGCTGGGTCCTTTTGGACAAGTCTTGCTGAAAAAAACACCTACAACGTAACTCATTTCCAAGTTCTCTCTGTGAAAAAGTGTCCACAGAATCCTGAATTGTGATGGTGTGTAGTTGCTGTCTGGGTGGACTGTCTGAGTGTTAATTGCTAAGTCCATAAAGATAGCAGGAGTATATTAATTGTGATATAGCTGTGTGGAGACAGCTGATTATTTGGATCACCAGCCCATAAGGGTGGAAAAATTCAACCTCGCTCTCGACGGTAGATTGTTTTCATGGATTTAAACATTGTACCAGGAAACCTGGTGAGGCTGATTGTTGTCATCAAGCCTTTTGTTGATCAACAGCTTTGAAAGCATTTCTGATCACTGTTTCATAATTTGGCTTTCAAAGCCATCAAAGGGTCTAATTGGAAATCTTATATCAAGGCTCTTTCAGTGATTATCTGACTGTTTCAGTGGAGCTGATTGAAACACCTATCTGATTTCATGTACAATTTTATTCCTCATTTGTGTGTCCCAAATGAGAATTATGTGAGTTTGAAGATATTTTATTTTGAACTCGAATTTGTAAGGTAAGAAATAATTTGTTTTTGGGTGTTCGCAACACTTGCAAGGCCACATTTACTGCCCAACCTTCCCAGCACCAAGGAGGTGATATTTGAGCATTGATGTGAACCTTCACATTGCTTGTGATGATGTTGCTTCCACATTACTGTTAGGTAGGAAATTTCTGAACATTGTCCAGTGATGATGGAATGGCAAACCTTGTTGAAATCAGAATGGTGCCTAATTTGGAAGCAAAATTCCTCTTGCAATTCACCTTTGTTGTTTCACTTTTGCTTCAGCTAATTTTTTTTACTTTATAAATAATATATTTAGTGTGTCACTTATTAGTTCATACTTTAGAGTGTTCAGGACTATACGAAGCTCATTGCAATGTTTCCGGTTAGCTTATCAGCTGAATAAGGAGCTTATTGTTAACCACGGTTACACAATAACAAGTACATTACTATGCATAATGTCTTATGGGAGAAAACAATATATATATTAAACAATACATCAAACATATATACAACAGGTCCCGTTACAATTCAAGCTCTTTTTTTCCCCATAGGGCACATCTATATAATATAAATACACACATATATATGTATATATATTTTTTTTATATATATATATGTATAAATACACATATAAAATACACCTACATAATACATATATTTATAAAAACTAGAATTGTGTGTGGGCATATTTCAAATTGTGCCTCAGGCTTGACTTCCTTTTGGCCCTGTAGATGTTTATGCATTCCATATCTTCATTTCTCACCATCAAGGGAAAATAAATTTGGCTGCTAACAACTCTAACTGTGGGGCCATGATTTATCTTTCATTGAATCAGCAAACTCAAAGGGAGGCATTTCTACGACAACAAAAAAAAATCCCTTGCAAGCCAACTGTTCAAAAAATGTTTTTTTTCTCTAGCAAGGTGTTGTTCAAGAGTTCTGCCTCGCTGTGGAATAGTAAATCAAGTTGGCACCTATGATTAGCTTGAAGCTGTTGAGATGAATGTTCTCACCCATATTTTTCCTCGGTGTTTCCTGACACCATGAATGAACGATTGAGATAGACTCCATATGTCTGTTTTCAGGTCAGTTAACCTTTTGGTTAGAGCATTGCAGTTATATTTGACCCACTTTACTATTTGTGTTGGTGTTACCACCCTTCTAAATAGATTGCTTATTAGACGATGAGGATGGAGAGAAACAACAAATTGCAACAGCAGCTTGAAGACAAACATGTGGATTCTAGCTGCAGGATATCTACACAGGCCATTCAGGCATCCGTTTCAGTGGTGCAGAGTCACCTTCAGCTAGCCATAACCTTGTCTGCCTTTTCAGTGCAGGTTTTCTGCATCATTGATATCTTCCTCCTGTGATGGTTGGAAACACTGGTCCAGTTGTTGTTACTTATGACTTTTGCAATTTTTGCTTCAAAATACAGTTGTAAAATATATAGCACCTTGAATGTAGGAAAACATCCCAAGCTGTTTTGCAAGCGTTATTGATCAAGATTTGACACCAAAGCTATATTAGGATAAGTAACCAAAGGTTTTAAGGAGCGTCTTAAAGGAGTAGAGAAGTGTAGAAGCCTAGGGAGAGAATTCCAGAGCTCCGGGCCAAGACAACGGCCAGTGGTAAAAATCCAGGATGCTCAAAGAGGCCATAATTGTGTTGCACCAAGGCACGGAGTAAATGAATGACGCTGGTTTTACAGTCATGTAGACTTTCACATAGCAATGTATTTAGGACACTGAAAGATGTGTATGTTATTGAATTGGCACTGGAGATGTGGAAAAAGTCTGCCACAATTTGGCAGAGCTTTCATGTATATTTTTTTTTAAAAGCTGCATAACTGCTCAGACTTCCTTATGGGGGGCGGGAGGGGGGGAGAAAAAAACTGATGGATTATTTAAAGGCATATATGTTACGTAAGTATGGAACAGGGTGCATCACTATTTGAAAAATAAATTGTAAAGACACATAGCGTTCATAGATTTATAAAGTTTCCGGTACTTGATGGGCATTCAAGTGAGTTTTCTTAATGAATGCTCTTGCAGCCCTGCTTACATAACCACATTTAAAAGGCTGCAATGTCCCAACAGCTGGGAACTCTTACTCATAAACACATGAAAGATTTGTTGAATTATGCATCCTATCTTCCCAGTTTATTTTTGTACCGAACTTGAAGGTTGCAAAAGAAGTTCAATGTGGATAATTCGAGTTATGCCCATTGTAAAGGAAAAAATAGGCATAAGTAATCAATGTTGAGAGAGGGGTGGGTAGAACAAGCCATTGGGCAATGCTGAAAAAGATGATATTGTTTGACACAGCACTCGACTGTGGGAGGCCCAATAGACAAAACACATAGAATACTGGAGTTAATTGCCAAATCCGTTGTGTCAGAATCCTCCGAAGTTGTTCTTAAACTGCACAATGCTCTGATCAGGCCACATCTGGATATTGCGCACGGGTTTGGTTGTTGTGGCCTAAAAGTGTCTTAGGCCTTCGCGGCCGTTCAGAGTCCAAGGCAGGTTCCCAATGTTAATGGGGTTAGCCCTGATAAATTTTGGATGGGCTGGAGCTTTTAAAGCCTCAAAGAGCAATTTCGCAGAGGGAACTTGGGTAGATGCAAGAAAGGTATGTAATGGAAAATGGAAGGTAAACCCATAACGTACTTACAGACATGCAAAGCCAGTGAAGACTGAAGGTGAAAGTTTCAGATTCTGAAGGATAAATTTAGGACAAATTGGTCTACAGTCGATAAGGGCTGCCAGCAAGAGTGAGTAAAATCCAAACACTGGGCTTTTTAAATTAACAAACAGATGCTGTAATGGAGAAATGGTAAGGTTGGCATTCTTGGGTGGATGAGGTCTAATTGGTTCACAGGCCTTCTCGTGATTTATGTATTTAAACCATCCTGGATTTATCAAATGAATTGATTGCATCATGGACTGACATTGAATCCAGATGAGGATCTTGAAGATTTTTCTTAGAGGCATTTAGCAAGTCCTCTATTCATTGTCACATTTAGTGGAATCAAATAATGTAAATTAAACATAGGTCCCGCTACTTCAAACAGAAGTCAATCGTTGTCTTTGTCCCACTTTGCTAGAGTTTGGGTTTCAGGCAAAGAGCAATGTGCAAACACTGGACATAAACTTTAATGGCCAAAAACATAGGCCCTCATAACTTGTTCATATTCTTATCCAATTGATCACTTTTGTATAACTAAGAAAAGAGCGAATTGACAACAATGGTGACATAAATTATTACCCCGTATCTGCTATCTCTGAGCATTAAGAATATTTAAACTATCTTAAAGCCTACACTACCTCAGCTGCTGCAGTCAATCCATAAAAATGCTGATTCTATTCTTCGCCATTTGAGATGGTATTGCTAGTTACATTGAAGACCAACATCTTATGAAAGATCTCTAATATGTTTAATTTTGTCTTTCATATTTTCACCAAACTGTGTATGATTTCATTACTTTTATTCTTTTTGATTTAAGCAGGAATTAAGGAAGAGAAGAACATGAATCAGAAGGTATTTTGTACCAGTATATATTTTTTAACCTCTTCTGTGGGTAATCTTGCTTCCTTCTGAACCTGACCCTGGAATAAACTTGTCCCCAGGTTCAAATAACATTTACAAATTCTCAACTGTCTACCCACTGGCCTTCATTTGCTGCAATATGTATCTGCTGCAAGCTGCTCAACCATTCTTTCACCCACCTTTGATGCCCTTATCACTAGCAAAAACTCTTACTCTCTCCCTCCCTGGTTTACTCCCTCAAGTCGAAGGATGCAAACTTGACCATATTGGGCTCACAACTTGGCCGGGATTTCCTTGGCTGGGATTTTGGCTGGGATTTTCCGGCCCCGTTGTGGACAGGACCCGCCGCGGGCGAGGTGACACCCCTGCCAGAAGCCCATTAACCTGTGGTGGGTGGGTGCGGGAAATCCCGCCCCTGGTTGCACACCACCTAACGAGACCACATAGAATCCGAGAATGGTTACAGCACAGAAGGGAGTCATTCAGCCCATCATGCCAATGCTGGCCCTCTGCAGGAACAATTCATTGAGTTCCCCCCCATTGCTATGTACAATTTTCCTTTTCAGATAATGAACCAATTCCCTTTTGAATCTCTTGATGGAATCTGCTTCCGCCACACACTCAAGCAGTGCATTCCAGATCCTAGCCATTAGCTTTCTAACTTTTTTTCCTCATGTTGCCATTGATTCTTATGCCATTTACCTCAAATCTGTGATCTGTGGTTCTTGATCCTTCCACCAATAGGAACAGTTTCTTCCTATTTACTCTGTCCGGACTCCTCATGATTTTGAATTGCTGTATCAAATCTCCTCTCAACCTCCTCTTCTCTAAGGAGATCAGTCCCAGCTTCTCCAATCTAACCAACATAACTGAAGTTCTTCACCACTGGAACCATTCACCTGAATTTATTCCCCCTCTAATGCTTACTTCCTAAAGCGTGCTGCCCAGAACTGGATGCAATACTCCAGTTTGAGGCCAGACCAGTGTTTTATACAGGCTTAATGAGGCCACAGCTGGAGTACTGTGTGCAGTTCTGGTCGCCACATTATATGAAGGATGTGATTGCACTGGAGGGGGTGCAGAGGAGATTCACCAGGATGTTGCCTGGGATGAAACATTTAAGTTACGAAGAGAGGTTGGATAGACTTGGGTTGTTTCCGTTGGAGCAGAGAAGATTGAGGGGCGACATGATCGAGGTGTACAAGATTATGAGGGGCATGGACAGGGTGGATAAGGAGCAGCTGTTCCCCTTAGTTGAAGGGTCAGTCACAAGGGGACATAAGTTCAAGGTGAGGGGCAGGAGGTTTAGGGGGATGTGAGGAAAATCTTTTTTACCCAGAGGGTGGTGATGGTCTGGAATGCACTGCCTGGGAGGGTAGTGGAGGCGGGTTGCCTCACATCCTTTAAAAAGTACCTGGATGAGCACTTGGCACGTCATAACATTCAAGGCTATGGGCCAAGTGCTGATAAATGGGATTAGGTAGGTAGGTCAGGTGTTTCTCACGTGTCGTTGCAGACTCGATGGGCTGAAGGGCCTCTTCTGCACTGTGATTCTGTGATTAAAATAACTCCCTTGCTTTTATACTCTCTGCCCCTATTTATAAAGCTCAGGGTGCCATATGCTTTATTAATTGCTCTATCAACCTGTCCTACCACCGTCAACAATTTATGCACATGAAGCACTATAGGGATTTCCTCTCCATTCTCTCCTCCAGGAAGATTCTGGAGAATATCAATAATGCCAAGCCTCTTTTTTTTCCACTACCAAATATCTCTTTAATGCCCTTCTCCCCTGCCGGAACCCACAAGTGCAGAAATTTTATGTACTGTTTGGACACTAATATTGAGGCCATCTGTCCTGCTGTTTCTGTTACATTTTGTCTTCACCTGGTGCATCTAACAAACATTCCCCAATGTTTCCTCCTATCCTATCCCCAAACCTACATCTTTCTCAGCTTCTCATCTTCCCTCATGCCCCCTTTGAGCTCATCTTGTCTATAAAGCCCATCTCTTGTGCTATTAACCACATTCCCATCAAAGTGCCAACCGCTCAGCTTCCCTTTCTGGCATCCATGCTAGTTGACATTGTAAGTGGCTCCCTTTCTTCAGGTACGATTTCCTACCCTTTCAAAAGCACCATCTTCATCCCTTTCTCAAAGGAACCCACACTCGAAAACCCCATCTTAGCAAGCTACCAATCTTTCTCCAATTTCATTTTGCTCTTGAAGTCCTTGAATCTGTCATTGCCTCTCAAATCCATGCCCAACTATTCCCAAGTCCATATTTGAACCTCCCTAATCAAGTTTCCAATACACATCAGCAGTAAAATGGTCCTAATTAAAGTCACAAATGACATGGTGCACTATCCTTTCTCATCATGCTTAAACTCTTGCAGCCTTGGCATTCTCGACCACACCATCCTCACCCAACACCTCACTTCTATTGCTCAGCTCAGTGAGATTGGCCTTGTTTAGTTCAACCTTTGTATATGCAACTATAACCAGCACATCCACAGTAATCCTTTATCTTCCTATCTCTGCACCATTAACCTGGGATCCACCAAAGATTTGTGATCCCCTCCTGTTCCTTGTCTACATGCTGCGCCCTTGGCAAAATCATCAGAAGACCTTGGGTTAAGTTCCACATTTATGCTGATGACACCCATATTTGCCCCATCACACCTCTCTCAACTCCCCTTTACTGTCTGTGTTGTCAGACTCCAGTAGTGGATAAGCTGCAATTTCCTCCACTTAAAGATTAAGAACATACAAACATTAGACAGTTGCTATTAACTTTGGGCCCCACAGCAAACATGCTGTCCTTGTCACCAATTCTATGCCTCTCCCCCGACAAAGTCTCAAATTGACCAGATTATTTGTAACCTTAGCATCCTATTGGACCCTGAGCTGAACATCTGACTCCATATCCTCCACTCTACTTCCACTTTGCAATATCGCCCTTTTCCACCTTGCCTCGTCGCATCCACTCTTGAGATCCTCTTTCACGCTTTCTGGCACATCCAGACTCTATTATATCAATGCTCCTCTGGTTGACCTTTCATCCCCCCACCCTCTGTAAACTTCAGCTCATCCAAAACTCACTGCTGATATTTCATTCCGCACCAATCTTGCTCATCTGTCGTCCTTGTGCTTGCTGACTTGTATTGGCTCCCATTTAATCAGTAGCTCAAATTTAACATTCTTGTGTTCATATTCAAATCCTTTCAAGGCCTGTCCTCTTCCTATCTCTGTAATATCCTCCCACCCTACAACCCTCCAAGAATTCTGTCAATCCTCAAGTAGCTCCCACTCCTTTCACCCTTTGACTAATTTAATCTGGAGGTCATTCCAATTGAGCCTGATCGCTTCCTTGCCAGGTGTCTATTCAGTTCCATGTTTACCATGAAGGAGGGAGGAAATCTCTTATTACAAGTTGCCAAAAAATTTCAATATGTTCAGGAATGCTTTCACCAGTAAGTATGTTTAGCAGTCATGAGTATAATTAAGTAAATAACATCTTAAATTGCCAATAAATGCAACTGTTTAGCGAGGCAGGTTGTAATATTAGGTGTACTAGAATTGTGGCTTCATTATCTTTGCCACATACAAAAAGTTTGCAAATCTATGGTACTGGAAGTTTTACTTTATTCTTTTTTCAAGAAATGCAATAAGACTATAATTAAGCAAACCGAACAGTATCAATTGGAAGGGGAAGACTTTGGGCAGACTCATCCCAAATTTGTACTGAGTGTGGTAGCGGGCGGGAAAAAGGATGTTTTATCTGCTGGCTGCAATTGTGGCTTTTCACACCATATCGTCCCATTCCCGCCTCGTTAATCATGCATTCCCAGGAACCATGCCGCTTCGATGGTGGCAGGCTCTCATTCGCCCACCATGCCGTTACCTTGCTGCTTCCTCACGCTGCGCACACCTCTCAGTGCTTCCAGCCCAGGACTGCTGTATAGAAGACATGGCTCTGAAAGACAAGAAGGCTGCAGTCCCTCGGTTTAGTGGTGCATCCCTGGAACACCTTTTGGACACTGTGGAGGCCCACCATGGTGCCCTCTACCCTTGCTCCGGCCACAAGAGGGGCAGCAACATCACCACCCTGGCTTGGGAGGGGGTGGCAGAAGTGGTTAGTGCCAATGCTGCACAGAAGAAGTTGGCCACCTAGTACAGAAAGAGGGTGAATGATCTCACTTGTGCTGTGAGAGTAAGGCAACCATCTCATCACTCTAAACTCTCACACTCACAAGGCCATCACATATTCTTCTCACTCACTGCCAGCTCAAGGGACATCACCGCTCATTCTCTCACACACACCCTCACATCTCCATCTGGCCTCATCTCCTCTGGAGACTGCCTCCTCAGCCCTCACTCTCTCGAGGCCACTCGCACAGATCAACATGTGTCCCCACACGAACCCTGGGATACCCCCCTTTGCCAATACAGCCCTCACCCTGCAGCCTCTTCCCTTGAGTGAGGTCACTTCTTTCCCTTTCACAAGCAAGCTCTAGCCCTGCAGCCATTGAAAAGCCAGCCTCACCTTACAGCTGGTCTCGTAAGTAGAGACCTACCCATGAGCTTCCCCTAAAAGTGATGTGGTGCTGCCTGTGAAGCCTGGAGCTGATGACCACGAATGCTGCCCAAAGCAAGGTAAGCAAACGAGCCCCAAAGTCCCGAGCGAAGTGCAGCTCAACAAGTCCATGTCGCTTATGTACAGTTGTGAAACAAGTCGGTATGCAATTGCACCGACGTGCTCGGATGATCAGCGTGGGGGACATGATTCCAGCGAGCTGGGCTTATAATGATATGCAGATGTATTACAATGAAGTTCCTGACATCTGGCAGCGGGAAACAAGGCCCGTCATTGACATGCAGAACGGACAATCGCAAATTGGCTTCACGACATCGCGAAACCGATTTTTGGCCTTGCCGCCATATTGTCCGCTCATACCAGCCATGATACCCAATGCCAACAGGCACGGAAAACTCCACCCTTTGTTTCATTTTCTGTTCATGTGCTTCTGTATCACATGATTAATGTCTCTGGTTTGTTAATATGAATTTGTACATTACACTTTAGAATGCTCTTGTTTATTAGCACCATATTCTATTAATGATTGAAACTTTTGTGGCTGGAACAGTGGAACAATTTTGTATGCTACGTCCATGTTCCTTCTCTCTTTCTCATGTTCATTCTGCCCACTCCTCCCATCATTGCCCTAGGAAGGGAGATATTATTAGTAAAATGTTTCTAGGTGCAGCAGGCTCCAAGATTGAGGCCAATGATTTAGTGGAGGGTTACTTTGATCCCTTTCACAACTGGGGAGACCTTTTGTAGGAATGACCAGGTGGGTACAAAACTACTGCATTCAGCTTTTAATTGGGAATCTATTCACTTGTCCCACATACAATTGGATCTTTAAGAGAGTTTGATAATTGGACCTATTGAAGGAGTTATTTTGGTGAGCTTGCCCATTCTTGTTTTGTATTCGAGGTGAAGTATGCTGGGGAAAATAGTACCTTTGTCCTTATGGTAAATAAATCCAATCCATCTGAGTAGTGTTAATGTGCTGATTTAGCTGAATTGGTTTCAGATTTGCTCAAGGAAACGGCCAAGTGCATAATACGCTAAAATAATGAAGAATTTATCTTTATAGAAATTGCCTATTTCCAATTTATGTAGACTCAGGAATGACATCCACAGCAAGTTTGATCAAATATATTCTGTATATAATTCAACTAATCTGGTTGTGGTGAAACAGTAGATGATAATGTTGCTGCTAACAAACTTTTACAATTGTGGTTAAGGGAAGCTTCCAGGAAAGTACCTCAAAAAACTAAAAAACAAAAAACTGCGGATGCTGGAAATCCAAAACAAAAACAGAATTACCTGGAAAAACTCAGCAGGTCTGGCAGCATCGGCAGAGAAGAAAAGAGTTGACGTTTCGAGTCCTCATGACCCTTCGACAGAACTAGGCGAATCCCAGGAAGGGGTGAAATATAAGCTGATTTAAGGTGTTGGGGGTTGGGGTTGGGTGGGGGGAGAGAAATGGAGGGGGGTGGCGTGGTTGTAGGCAAAAGCAGTGATAGAAGCAGATCATCAAAAGATGTCACAGACAGCAAAACAAAAGAACCCATAGGTGTCGAAGTTGGTGATATTATCTAAATGAATGTGCTAATTAAGAATGGATGGTAGGGCACTCGAGGTATAGCTCTAGTGGGGGTGGGGGGAGCTTAAAAGATTTAAAAATATTTTAAAATAATGGAAATAGGTGGGAAAAAGAAAAATCTATATAATTTATTGGGAAAAAAAACAAAAGGAAGGGGGAAGAAACGAAAGGGGCTGGGGATGGAGGTGGGAGGTCAAGACCTAAAGTTGTTGAATTCAATATTCAGTCCAGAAGGCTGTAAAGTGCCTAGTCGGAAGATGAGGTGTTGTTCCTCCAGTTTGCGTTGGGCTTCACTGGAACAATGCAACAAGCCAAGGACACACGTGGGCAAGAGAGCAGGGTGGAGTGTTGAAATGGCATGTGACAGGGAGGTGTGGGTCATTCTTGCGGACAGACCACAGGTGTTCTGAAAGCGGTCGCCCAGTTTACGTTTGGTCTCTCCAATGTAGAGGAGACCGCATTGGGAGCAACAAATGCAGTAGACTAAGTTGGGAGAAATGCAAGTGAAATGTTGCTTCACTTGAAAGGAGTGTTTGGGCCCTTGGATGGTGAGGAGAGTGGAAGTGAAGGGGCAGGTGTTACATCTTTTGCGTGGGCATGGGGTGGTGCCATAAGTGGGGTTTGGGGAGTAGGGGGTGATGGAGGAGTGGACCAGGGTGTGCCGGAGGGAACGATCCCTACGGAATGCCGACAGTGGGGGTGAAGGGAAGATGTGTTTGGTAGTGGCATCATGCTGGAGTTGGCGGAAATGGCGGAGGATGATCCTTTGAATGCGGAGGCTGGTGGGGTGATAAGTGAGGACAAGGGGGACCCTATCATGTTTCTGGGAGGGAGGAGAAGGCGTGAGGGCGGATGCGTGGGAGATGGGCTGGACACGGTTGAGGGCCCTGTCAACGACCGTGGGTGGAAAACCTCGGTTAAGGAAGAAGGAGGAACTGTTTTTGAAGGTAGCATTATCGGCACAGATGCGACGGAGGCGAAGGAACTGAGAGAATGGGATGGAGTCCTTACAGGAAGCGTGGTGTGAGGAGCTGTAGTCAAGGTAGCTGTGGGAGTCGGTAGGCTTGTAATGGATATTGGTGGACAGTCTATCACCAGAGATTGAGACTGCGAGGTCAAGGAAGGGAAGGGAAGTGTCAGAGATGGACCACGTGAAAATGATGGAGGGGTGGAGATTGGAAGCAAAATTAATAAATTTTTCCAAGTCCTGACGAGAGCACGAAGCAGCACCAAAAAAATCATCGATGTACTGGAGAAAGAGTTGTGGAAGGGGGCCAGAGTAGGACTGGAACAAGGAATGTTCCACATACCCCATAAAGAGACAGGCATAGCTGGGGCCCATGCGGGTACCCATAGCCACACCTTTTATTTGGAGCAAGTGAGACGAGTTGAAGAAGAAATTGTTCAGTGTGAGAACAAGTTCAGCCAGACGGAGGAGAGTAGTGGTGGATGGGGATTGTTCAGGCCTCTGTTCGAGGAAGAAGCTAAGGGCCCTCAGACCATCCTGGTGGGGGATGGAGGTGTAGAGGGATTCGACGTCCATGGTGAAGAGTAAGCAGTTGGGGCCAGGGAACTGGAAATTGTTGATGTGACGTAAGGTATCAGAGGAATCACGGAACTATTTTACTGAAGTTTACTTTTAATCTTCTGCCATTTTTACAAAATAAAAGATCATTAATGCTTTGATTAATAAGCCAATCCATCCATCCATCCTTGGGAATTCATATAAGTGAAATGATCGTTTTATAAGTATTTAGTATTGTTACAGACAGAATGTATTTGCTCTCACTGCTCTTTATCAGTATGTTTTGTGTAAAGAGGTGTGTATTTTCTTACCCATGGAGCGTGTATTCCAATTTAAAAAATTCAGCAGCAAGCTTTTAAGTATAAAATAAAGGTTATTTATCCTCACATCTACCCCGGATTGATGCAATGTCACACACCCAGTTTCTCACACGTACACATGCATTGGATACAGATAAAGAAAGTGCACCTTTACAGAATTCAATTAATTCAGTCTCTGATTTATAATTTCTGGCTTCTTGAATGGATTTGATGATTTAACGTTGAAGTCAGGGTCTTGTGATGTGAAGGGTTCATTGCAGGGTACAAGATTTCTTATAGTCGAATATCTAGGAGGTTGGTTCTCAGGTAAACTTTGAAACTGGAACAGGTTAAGTACTTTGGCTGCTTGATAACTTGCAGCTAGTTTCAGAATCTGGTTCTCAGACTGGCTGGTGACTGATGGTTCTGATGGACCTGCTGGATCATGGGTAATAAAGATGTAGCCCCTGAAGCCAGCTTTGATCACATGACCACTGGGTTAAGATTTCTGAAGCCCACCTTGTGTAGTTTGGATAGGGGAAGCTGCTGTAGTAAAAGGGGAAGTTGATAGTGACCATTGAGTTTTGATCTTCCCTTTTGTCCAGTATGAAACATGGAGAGAGATACAGCCTGGAAACTTGACACATCTCATTGTTAAATGGTGGATCAACAGCTAAAGATTATAAATTCCACAAATGGCTTTGAGGTACCCTCACTTATGTCCATATTTAATTGGGTATTCGCTGGAAACTTGATACTGTTTGTAGTCCAAATGCCAAAAGTTACAATTTGCAGCAGCCATCTTAGTAGATTCCTTGTGCCCAAATTTAAAAAGTATTGACTGAAAGTTCATAATATGACATCCCTGTACTGGGCATGACAGTATACAGCATTGATAGTAATGCCATTGTTGGGATTGTGCTTTGACTATCAGGGTACAATCATGCTATTGGCTTCAAGGATGAAGTAACTCATTGTGTGATATTGTTTCCTGGTTGGATGCTCTGAAACATATCAAACATCATCCTATTAGTGTATGTGACCTTTCAGCTCTGGCTCTTGATCTATTGAGAAAATAATCCCATACGTTTGTTTTCAATTTTCTTAATGTGAGCATTGCCCACAAAATGGATGATGAGTTCCAGGAGGCAAAGGGAAATGACTAAGTAAAAATTTGAACATGTAAGTAGGAAGTTGTAGAAAATAGGGCACATTTGTTGTAAATAGAAAAATAAAATAATGTAAGTGTAAGATGATGAGCAAGATGTAAGGGCATGAGTGATGGGATGAACAAAATAAAAATGGCGGAATTATCCAAGATTTGAACTAAACGTAGTAGTGGGTGGGTAAAACAATGTTTTATGCAATGGCAGCTCCTGACACTGTATCGTTTCAAACCCGTCATTTTAATTATGCATTCCCGGGCACCACGCTGTTTTGATGGCTGGCGGGCTCTGATTGGTCCCCCATGCCATTACCTCGCCGCTTTGTCACGCTGGGCACTGCATTTAAAGTACAGCCGCACTCACACCTCTCAGTGCTTCCAGCCAGGACTGCTGCAAGTAAGACATGGCCCCGAAAAGCAAGAAGACTGCAGCCCGCAGGTTTAGTGACGTATCCCTTGAGCACCTTTTGGATTCTGTGGAGGCCTGTCATGATGTTCTCTACCCCCACCCTGGCCTCAGGAGGGGCAGCAACATTACCACTCCGGCTTGGTGGGCAATGGCAGTGGTGATCAGTGCCAATGTTGCACAGAAATTGTTGACCATCCAGTGCAGGTAGAGGATGAATGACCTCATCCATGCCAGGATAAGATAAGCATCTCATCACTCTAAACACACACTTTAGCCCATTGCGCATTCACTGGCATCTCACTCACTGCCAGCTCAAGGGACATCACCATTCACTCTTTCACACACACCCTCACATGTCCATCTGGCCTCATCTACTCTGGAGACTACATCCTCAGCCCTCACCATCTTGAGGCAACTTGCACAAATCAACTTGTGCCCCAACACAAACACTGGGCTACCCCCCCTTCCCCCTCACTCAGCAGCCTCTTCCCTTGTCTGAGGCCTCTTCTCCCCTTCCCCAAGCAAGCCCTTGCCTTGCAGCCATATAAAGCCACCCCTACCTTATGACTGGTCTGGTAGGTAGAGACCTGCCCATGAGCCCTCCCCTAAAAGTGATGCGGTGCTGTCTGTGAAGCCTGGCGCTGATGACTGCGAGTGATGCCCGAAGCAAGGTGGGCAAACAAACCTCGAAGTCCCGAATGAAGTGCAGCTCGCTGGGTGCACGTTGCTTATGTGCAATTGTTGAATACATCGGTGGATGATCCAGCTTGTGACGGATGAGTCCGGTGGGCTGGCCTTATAAAGAAATGCAGCTGCACTACAATGAGGTTCCCAACATCCGATGGCGGGAAATGTGGCCCACCATCGACAGGCAGAGTGGACGATTGCAAACTGGTTTCACGGTGTCATGAAACCGATTTTTGGCCGCCTCGCCATATTGTCCGCTTACACCACCAAACACGCCTGACACCAGTGGGCATGGAAATTTATGCCCATAGTCTAATGTTGTTTAAATTGTTGAGCTTTATGTTTGCACAGTGTTATTGTTACTTTAATGCAGCCTTCAAATGTGCTTTATTACTGTAATTTTACAGCTTGTCATAACGTGTGAGTTGAAGACTCAAGTTACTTAAAATGCAGCACAATTAGATAAAATGCGTCTTTAAAGAAGGTACAGCGGAGCTCTCTTTCTCTCTGAGAAAGTCAATTCTTTGAGACTTTTGCTGAATTTTGCTGCCCTTGCACACAATCCATTTAGTATTTCAGCTTGCTTTTATAAAAAAACTCTCAGAGCACGTTCTGTAGAGATTTCACTGAAAGTACTTTAAAAGGTTTTGAGGCAAGGCAGACACATGGAGATTAAAAAGCTTTTGCACTTTAATTAAAAAGTTTTGGCAAATCTGAAATCAATTTGTTTTTATACCATTATAATTATGTTTTAAATCCACAGCATATTTTTGTAAAAGTCACATGTAAGCTAGATCACATGTGCTGTTCAATAACATATATGATGAAATTCTTCGTGTTTTAATTCTGTACATAGACATTACCTTGATAGATTCCCGTATTAAATCTAAATTTAAAAAGCTTTCCATTTTGAAGCTGTGTGGATCAACAGCACTTTTGACAATTCTTCTAATTTTTTTTAGGAAGCTTTAGACAATGGAATCGATTTGAATGTTGTTGATTAAGTTATGAAGGTGGTTTTGCTTTTGCTAAAATCAAAGACACTAATTCATTGCAGTGAAGTTTCCAATACTCCCAGCTGTGATTAAAGCCTTACTAAAACTCTATGGAGCGATTAACGCATAACCAGCAGTGTAGCAAATGTGATGTTCTGGACTTTGTTAGGATGTTTTCTTTTAACTTCCAGATTATTAAATTGCCTACTTCACTTCCAAATTGGTGGTTAGAATATTTATTCTGCCGACTCATGTTGAACTGTTTATTGATGCTTGCTTCACTGAAGTAAGTAAGACAATGTAGTGTAGACGCCTTCCCCTCTGGGATCTTGGGGGAATGTCCCTGCATTGCATAGGATTACGTAAGATATGTGGCACAGAAACAGGCCAGCTGCCCCAACCAGTCCATTCCAGTGTTTATGCTGCACTCGAGACTCCTCCTATCTTTCCTCATCCAAATTTACAATTTCCGTTCTCCCTCATACGCTTGTGTAGCTTCCCTTAAAATGCATCTACACAATTTGCTTCAACCACCCTGTCTGGTAGTGAATTCCACATTTTCGCCACTCTTTGGTTTCTTCTGAATTTTTGATGATAACTTACATCGATAGCCCGGGCTCAATTTTGCATGAACCAATACCTTAAATATTAGCAAGCAGCTGAAGACAATTGCAGTACGTTTGACAAACTTAGGAGAAATTCACTAAGGGGTATTATAAGTTGACGGTTTGTGTTACAGGCGATGATTTATGGAATCGATGGACTTGAGTAATTTAAAAAAAAGGAACCCGCTTAGAGGAATTAACCAAAGTTACCAAATATTGTTTCTTTAATAAAATAATGGAACACACTCCAATGCTAAATAGATCATTTTGTGAATGGTTTCTGAAAGTTAAATAGAAAAAAGACAGGCAAATCAGAGAATTGAAAGGGGATGCTTCCAAATAAGCTCTACTCAGTGAAAGAAGGAAAAAGTGAACATTCAGAGATTTTTTGTCAGAAATGTAGCTGATGATGATGGTAAATGATATCACCAATGTTTAAAACATTTAAAGAGACCAAGACAAATCGAAGCAGAAACTCCTACTGTCCGTCAAGAATAATGAAATGAGATATTTAAATCAGTGCACCTAATACAGAGGGACTGCAGGTATCATTCATGTAGGAAATAAATAAGTTATAAAGAGTTGTTATACAGTGTGTCTTAATGAATTGGGGTACATAAAGTATTATTGAGTGCTGTGTCAATAGGAAGACAGAGATGGGGGAGAGACCACCAATTGATCTTGTACTGTTAGCAGATCACAGCGGTAGATTGTCTGCTTGTTGGGGGCATTAGGAGCCAACTTTATCCAAGATAATTGATTAATGTATAAGATTCCTTTGTGTAACATTTTAAGATTCTTTATCCTGTTTAAAATTAGTAGGTTACCAAATGTGTAAAAATAAGGCATATAGTCTCAAAAGAAAAAGAATTTGCATCCCACATAGTGAGGCCTATTGAAACAACTGGATAGACACTCCAGGACAGAATCATAACTTAAATTATGATAGAGAAGTAGCTTCACTAATTGTCTTTTGCTCCAAATTCTCTACACATATAGTAATTATTAAAAAAAAAATTGCATTTTTGTTGTGCCTCAGATGATCTCAGGATTTTGCATCCAAGGAACTACTTTTGACCCATCAATCCTATTGTCTGAAGGGAACTGCAGCAGCCAGCTTTCACACAGCAAAGTCCCACAAACAACTATAAAATTACCAATTATTTGGTTTTTTTGACATTGCTTGAGGGATATATGATGACCTAGACAGTAGAGGAATTGCCTTGCTCTTTTCAAATAGTTCTTTTCTATCAACCTGAGAGTAGGCATGCCTCAGTTTAATGTCTCATCTGGAAGACAGCACCTCTGACCACCTAGCATTCCCTCAGTACTGTCCTGAAGCAGCAACTGAGGTCATATGATCAAATGCTGGAGTGGGGCTAGAGCCCACAGCTTTCTGCATGCTACCATTAAACCAAAACTTGTAATAGTGAAGAAGCTAAATCCTCTGTTTCTTGTAACTTTTTCCAGTAACTAGGCTTCTCTTTATCACTCTAAGGAAATGTGTCACAGTGAGCCCGTCTGTCACTTAAAAAATATATACTCGAGAATGTGGGAGCAAGAATCAGCCCCACAGTGTGGGACCAGAGCACCAGATTTATTCACTTTCACTAGCTCTGAGTGAAACTGTGAATTCTTAACTTTCAGGATTACTAGTCTAGTATCATAATGACTAGGTTACTGTTCCCTTTTGACTTCTTTTATCCTCAGAGTTCGGTGTTTCTCCATTTATATCCTTTCATTTCTTTGTGAAAGGGGTGTGAATGAAGTCTTAGAATCTTACACCATAGAAGGAACTTATTTGGTCTATTGTGCCCATCTGAAAGAGATATCCAATTAGTTCCGTCCCTCCACGCTTTCCCCATACCCCTTAAAATGTTTCCTTTTAAGTAAGATCCCTTTTTGAAAGTTACTATAGAATTTGTTTACACAATCCTTTCAGGCAGAGCATTCCAGATCCCATTATTTAAGAAAAGAGGGAGAGAAAACATAGGGAACTACAGAACTGTTAGCCTGACATCAGTCATAGGGAAATGCTAGATGTTAAGCCATCATTTATTGCCCATCTCTAACTAGCCTTGAGAAGATGGTGGTGAGCTGGTGGTACACCCACAGTGCTGTTAGGAAGGGAGTTCCAGGATTTTGACCTAGCGACTGAAGGAACGGTGATATATTTCCAAGTCAGGATGGTGAGTGGCTTGGAGGGGAATTTCTAGGTGGTGGTGTTCCCATGTGTCTGTGCCTTTGTCCTTCTAGATGGTAGTGGTCATGGGTTTGGACGGTGCTGTCTAAGGAGCTCTGATGAGTTCCTGCAGTCCATCTTGTAGATGGTTCACACTGTTGCCACTGTGCCAATCTCTGTGCTTTGTCCTGGACGATGTAAAGCTTCTTGAGTGTTGTGAGAGCTGCATTCATCCATGGAAATGAAAAGTATTCCATCACACTTCTGGCTTGTGCCTTGTAGATGGTGGACAGGCTTTGAGGAATCAGGAGGTGAATTACTCACCCCAGGATTCCTAGCCATTGACCTGCTCTTGTAGTCACAGGTTTTATATGGCTAGTCCATTTCAGTTTCTGGTCAATGGTAACCCCCAGGATGTTGATAGTGGGGGATTCAGTGATTATAATGCCATTGAACATCAAGGGGCGATGATTAGATTCTCTCTTATTGGAGATGCTCATTGCCTGGCACTTGTGTGGCAATTATAAAGGATGTGATGACTGGACACTTAGAAAATAATGGTATGATTGGACAGATTTATAAAAGGGAAATCCTGTTTTATATACCTGTTAGAGTTTTTTGAGGATGCAACAAGCTGAATAGATAAGGGGAAATCAGTGGATATGGTCTATTTGGATTTTCAGATGGCTTTCAATAAGATCCCACACAAAAGGTTAGTAATTAAAATTACAGCTCATGGGATAGGGGGAAATATATCAGCATGGACTGAAGATTGGTTAACGGACAGAAAACAAAGAGTAGGAATAAACATCAGGTTGGCAGGCTGTGACTAATGGGGTAACACAAGGGTCAGTTTTTGGGCCCCAGCTATTCACCATCTATAGTATGGGAACAAATGTAATATTTTCAAGTTTGCTGAAGATAGAAAACTAGTGGGAATGTGAGTTGTGACGAGGATGCAAAGAGGATTCAAGGGGATTTAGGCAGCCTAAGTGGGCAAGAACATAGCAGATGGAATATAATGTGGAAATATGTGAAATTGTCCATTTTGGTAGGAAAAACAGAAATGCAGAGTATTTCTTAAAGGGTGAAAGATTGTGAAGCGTTGATGTCCAAAGGGACCTGGGTATTCTTGTTCAAAAGGCACTGAAATCTAACATGTAGGTGCAGCAAGCAAGTAGGAAGATGAATGGTATGTTGGCCTTTATTACAAGAGGATTTGAGTACATGAGTAAAGAAATGTTGCTGCAATTGTATAGAGCTTTGGTGTGATCGCACCTGGAGTATTGTGTACAGTTTTGGTCTCCTTACCTAAGGAAGGATATACTTACCATAGAGGGAGAGCAACTAAGGTTCACCAGACTAATTCCTGGGATGGTGGGATTGTCCTATGAGGAGAGATTGAGGAGACTGGGCCTGTATTCTCTAGAGTTTAGAAGAATGAGAAGTGATCTCATTGAAACATACAAAATTCTTACGGGGCTCAATCGGGTAGATGCAGGAAGGATGTTTCCCCTGGCTATGGGGGTCTAGAACCAGGGGACACAGTCTCAGAATAAGGGGTAGGCCATTTTGGACTGAGATGAGGAAAAATTTCTTCACTCAGAGGTTGGTGAATCTTTGGAATTCTCTACCCCAGAAGGATGTGTCATCGAATATATTGAAGACAGAGATCAATAGATTTCTAGTTATTGAAGATATCGAGGAATATGGGGATAGTGTGGGGGAAAACAGCATTGAGATAGAAGATCAGCCATGATCTAGTTGAATGGTGGAGCAGGCTCGAGGGGCCAAAAGGCCTACTCCTGCTCTGTTTCCTATGACCCTATGATCATAATAGTCCACTTGGTAAATTAAATTTCTCCTCATTTCTCCTCAGCATCTTTTGCCAATTATATTAAATTCATGTTCTTTGGTTACCAGCTCTCCTGCTAATGGAAACAGTTTTGTGTGCACTTCATCATGCCCCCTCATGCTAATTCTGCCTTCATGTATTTTGCACGTAATTGGTTCAACACGTACATTTACTGAATCGCTTTTGCTGTTGTGGCATAACTTAAGTACCTGTTGTTGACACAGATTATACATCACTACTGAACTGTGCTGAATGCTAAAAGTGGACAAGAGTGATTAAAAGTAAACAGCAGACTTTATCTTTGCTGCAGTAATGTTTGTAATTAAACTAATTCTTTTATTTACTCTGAATTTTATTAGAAAATACTGCATAGTCAGCACAGTATTAAGACCCGTTAGGCTTCACTAAAAGTAGTTTTGCTACCAAACCCTGCTTTTTGAGCACTTTTTGTCCTTTCAATGTTTTTTCCGAAGGTCTTGACTGGTACTGGGGTACAGTTACACAAATGTCACTGATGCTTTGCTGCTCATTTTCATATCTCAGTATAAATGCTGTGAAGCAAAATATCCCTGGTGGGGGGTGGTGAGGGGGAAGGAGTGTGTAGGTTCTGGCATAAGCGCCCAAATATGTTCACCCGTGACCTTCCCCACTGACTCTGCTTGAGTTAGGGTAAGGGGTGGTCCACTAATTATAATGAGATAGCAATTAGGAATGGTAACTCCTCCCTTTCTAGCCAAGAGATGCCAAGACCAATTTTGGCATCCTGGCTAGAGAGGCAGAAGTTACCATTCCCAATTGCAATACTGTGCTGTCTAATTTCCAATAAAATTCACAATAAATAAAAGAATTGGTTTAATTACAAACATTACTGCAGCAAAGATATAGTCTGCTGTTTACTTTTAATCACTCTTGTCCACTTTTAGCATTCAGCACAGTTCAATGGTGATGTATAGACCTGAATTTTCAGGCGGCGGGCAAGCTTGGCAGGAACAGGCAAGGGCAGGCCCGGAGCCGATTACTGCCCGCAATTGGCTCCTCACCACCATTTTACATGGGCAGGCCAATTAAGGCCTGCCCAGTGTAAGACGCGAGCAGTAGCACTCAGCACTACCTGTGCGGGCGGGGGGAGGAGAGAGAGTTGGGACCAGCGCTCTTTTACACATTCTTGCGAAAGAGCGCTTCAATCTCCCTGAGGCACAGAGCTGCCTCATATATTAAATACTTGGATTAAAAATTTATTTAAACGTGACCCCTCATGTGACTTTATAAATAGGAAAAATATTTTATTAAACTAATAAAATCTAGTGGTGAGTTTCCTAAAAAACGCGAAGGCCGCTTGGCCTTTTCGCCTGCCCGCCAACCTTAAGGTTGGCCGGGCAGCGTTAACAATTACCTTAATCGCTTTCTCAATGGCCTTAATAGACTGTTCAAATATCGGCGGACACGCAGCCAACTCCGGTGCGCTCCTGCCGAATAAAACATCATGAGACAGCGTGATGACATTGGGGTTCAAGCCCGACATCATCGCGTGTCATTTTATGCATTGGCATGTTGGGGCCTCCCCCGCACATCGACTGAAAAATCCTGCCCATAGTCTGTGTCAACAACAGGTACTTGCATCTCATTACTGTGCCCTCAAGCCAGAATCATGCCCCCACATCAAATTTACCACCCACGCTGGCTTGACTTCAGATTGGTGTGCTTTGCGACTGCATTTACTGGGCTATATCGCTCTGTGATACATTGGGTGGCGCCTTTAACCACTGGGCAATCAAGAGAGCCACAGAAATCCTTTTCTTAATAATTCCAAAAACGTAGCTTTCAAAAGATTTTTTTTTAAATTTGATCTTAGAATCAGGTTAGCCATATAGTTTTGATTAGAAAAATTCTGATTTTTCACTAGGTCATATACAAACTAGTAAAAATAAAATTGTTTTTAAAAAGGCTACCATATAATTACTGTGATATGTTGAGCAATGCAAATTGGCAGCCTAAGAGTTAAAAGGGGAAGTCTTCACTAATGAATTCCATTGGGTTTTTGTGGGCGTGGGTTTAGTGCGGGAGCAGTATGTAAGGATTTCATTTACAAACATTGCTGGGCTGCCCAGAAAAAAGGGACTAAATACCTGTAATTATCTAGACTATAATTCAGTTCTTCACCACATACTCGCAGTAAATGGATCTTTTGCAGAAAACAACTGAAAGCAACATGAAATCCCAGCTCCTTGTCTTCTTATCTCTCTTCTGTTTCTGGACTGTCATCTCTGAGGTAATGTCTTGGAATCTTTGCATGTCTCAACATCTGGACTTATTTGGTTTTATATCCTGTACTGTTAATTATTATACAATTCTTAAGTTTGGTTGGATCTGCAGTAGATTCAATTACGTTAGAAGCAAATAGCTTGTAATGTCTTGATCCATGCAAATGACAGTCAGTCCTGCTGTGTGCAAATGCAGTTATGTGCAAGTTTCCAGTCCATCTGCATGTATTGCACAAAACACTCTGTGTGCTTTGTTGTTTGTGATGCACACTGCTCAATATATGACTTGCTTTTATCGACTAATAGATGGTAGGTTTGAAGTACAGATGTGTACATGGTGCTGGGTTTGTTTAGGGTCAGCATGTGGACAAATCATGAAGCTGGGAGTATGTGTATGATCCCAGGATCAATGGGTGATGATGAGTATTTACTTACCTCTGTTTCCATTTGTAGAAGGGGATCTAGCATTGAGGCGTATTTCACAACATGAGCACGCATGCCCTTAGGAGAGAACTGCGAAAAGCGGTGGCATTGGTACAATGCAAAGTGAAAGAAAGAAAGACTTGCAGTTATATGTAGCATCTTTCACCACCTCAGGACTTCCCAACGCGCTTTGCAGCCAATGAAATATTTTTGAAGCACGGTCACTTTGGTAATGTAAGCGGATGAATGTGGAAGTTAGTGTTCATGTTCTAATAGAAGAAATTGAAATGTATGAGGACATACTTTTCAAAAAATATAAGAAGGTGAAGCATCTTGTGTTTTGAACATTTACCTTTCTTCTTTATGGTAAAGAAGTGGCAAATGTAACTTGTTGTTTGTATGCTGGCATAATGTTGTGTATAATAATCCATATGAAGAAAATATATCCAATGGCAACAGATGTTGATCACAGATGTACAGGAAAGTGGGATGAGTAGTGTTGTATAAGACCATAAGACATAGGAGCAGAAATTAGGCCATTCGGCCCATCGAGTCTGCTCCATCATTCAATCATGGCTGATAAGTTTCTCAACCCCATTCTCCCGCCGTCTCCCAGTAACCTTTGATCCCCTTACCAATCAAGAACCTATCTATCTCGCTTTTAAATACACTCAATGACCTGGCCTCCACAGCCTTCTGTGGCAATGAATTCCATAGATTCACCACTCTCTGGCTAAAGAAGTTTCTCCTCATCTCTGTTTTAAAAGGTCTTCCTTTTACCCTGAGGCTGTGCCCTTGGGTCCTAGTCTCTCCTACTAATGGAAACATCTTCCCCACGTCCACTCTATCCAGGCCTTTCAGTATTCTGTAAGTTTCAATCAGATCCCCCCTCATCCTTCTAAACTCCATCGAGTATAGGCCCAGAATCCTCAAAGTTCCTCATATGTTAAGCCTTTCATTCCTGGGATCATTCTCGTGAATCTCCTCTGGACCCTCTCCAAGGCCAGAACATCCTTCCTGAGATACGGGGCCCAAAATTGCTCACAATATTCTAAATGTGGTCTGACCAGAGCCTTATAAAGCCTCAGCAGCACATCCCTACTTTTATATTCTAGTCCTCGCGAAATAAATGCCAACACTGCATTTGCCTTCCTAACTACCACATTAGCCTGCAAGTTAACATTAAGAGAATCCTGGACTAGGACTCCCAAGTCCCTTTGCTCTTCAGATTTCTGAATTCTCTCCCCATTTAGAAAATAGTCTATGCCTCTATTCTTCCTACCAAAGTGCATGACCTCACACTTCCCCACGTTGTATTCCATCTGCCACTTCTTTGCCCATTCTCCTAACCTGTCCAAATCATTCTGCAGCCTCCCCGCCTCCTCAATACTACCTGTCCCTCCACCTATCTTTGTATCATCTGCAAACTTAGCCAGGATGCCCTCAGTTCCTTCATCTAGATCATTAATATATAAAGTGAAAAGTTGTGGTCCCAACACTGACCCCTGCGGAACTCCACTAGTAACCGGCCGCCATCCTGAGAAGGACCCCCTTATCCCCACTCTCTGCCTCCTGCCAGACAGCCAATCTTCTATCCATGCTAGTACCTTGCCTCTAACACCATGGGCTCTTATCTTACTGAGCAGCCTCCTGTGCGGCACCTTGTCAAAGGCCTTCTGGAAGTCCAAGTAGATAATATCCATTGGCTCTCCTTTGTCTAACCTACTCATTACCTCCTCAAAGAATTCTAACAGATTTGTCAGGTATGACCTGCCCTTGATGAAACCATGCTGACTTTGCCCGATTTTACCATGCACCTCCAAGTATTCTGAAATCTCATCCTTAATAATGGGCTCTAAAATCTTACCAACAACTGAGGTCAAGCTAACCGGCCTGTAATTTCCCGTCTTTTGCCTCACTCCCTTCTTAAAGAGGGGGGTTACATTAGCGATTTTCCAGTCCTCTGGGACCTTCCCTGACTCCAATGATTCCGGAAAGATCACCACTAACGCCTCCACTATCTCTTTAGCTATCTCCTTCAGAACTCTGGGGTATAATCCATCTGGTCCAGGTGATTTATCCACCTTCAGAACTTTCAGTTTTCCTAGCACCTTCTCCTTGGTAATGGCCACCATACTCACCTCTGCCCCCCCGACTCTCTTGAACTTTGGGGATGTCATTCATGTCTTCCACTGTGAAGACTGACGCAAAGTACCTATTCAGTTCCTCCGCCATTTCTTTGTTCCCCACTACTACTTCTCCAGCATAATTTTCCAGAGGCCCAATGTCCACTTTTGCCTCTCTCTTCCCCTTGTAAATCTAAAAAACTCCTGCAATCTTCTTTTATATTACTGGCTAATTTACCCTCATATTTAATCTTCTCCCTCCTTATTTCTTTTGTAGTTGTCCTCTGTTGGTCTTTGTAGGCTTCCCAATCCCCTGGTTTCCCACTGCTCTTCGCCACATTGTATGCTTTCTCTTTAGCTTTTATGCTGTCCCTGACTTCCCTTGTCAGCCATGGTTGCCTCGTCCTCCCTTTAGGATGCTTCTTCTTCCTAGGGATGAATTTTTGCTGTGTCTCCCAAATTACTCCCAGAAACTCCTGCCATTGCTGTTCCACTGTCTTTCCTGCTAGGCTCATCTCCCAGTCAATTCTGGCCAGCTCCTCCCTCATGCCTCTGTAGTTGCCTTTATTCAGCTGTAATACCGTTACATCTGATTCCAGTTTTTTCCTCTCAAATTGCAGGGTAAATTCTATCATATTATGGTCACTTCCTCCTAAGGGTTCCTTCACCTTAAGCTCCCTTATCAAATCTGCCTCATTACACATCACTAAATCTAGAATTGCCTGTTCCCTAGTGGGCTCCACCACAAGCTGCTCCAAAAAGCCATCTCGTAGACATTCCACAGATTCCTTTTCTTGGGATCCACTACCAACCTGATTTTCCCAGTCTACCTGCATATTGAAATCCCCCATGATCACTGTAACCTTGCCTTTCTTACACACCTTTTCTATCTCTTGGTGTATCTTGTGCCCCACATCCTGACTACTGTTCGGAGGCCTGTACATAACTCCCATTATGTTTTTTTTTACCTTTGCGGTTCCTCAACTCTACCCATACAGATTCTATATCAGCTGACCCGTCATCATTTCTTGCTAGCGATTTAATTTCATTTCTTACGAACAAAGCAACCCCACCCCCTCTGCCAACCTACCTATCTTTTTGATAGGATGTATATCGTTGGATATTTAGCTCCCAGTCCTGATCCCCTTGCAGCCATGTCTCCGTGATGCCCACCACATCATACCTGCCAATTTCAATCTGCACCACAAGCTCATTTACCTTATTTCGTATACAGCATGCATTCAGATACAACACCTTCAGTCCTGTATTTCCCTTACCCTTTCTCATTGTTGTCCCTTTATCTGATGTGCTTGAAGTTAGATTCCTAGCCCTTTCTGTCCTATTTTGTGTTCTGGAGACTTTAATAGCCTCTCCTGGGCTCTCCTTTCTTTTCAGTTTTTTCATAATTTTCCATGAAGTTGAATCCACAGCACTCCCCCACCCCCCCACCCCCACCCCCCACACGCTAACCTGCTGCTTTGTTTCCCATTAGTCATGCTTCTTGGAGTTTTACCCTTCCCTTTCCACCCTGCCCACCTTTCTAGTTTAAAGTCCTGTTGACCACCCTATTTACCCTATTCGCTAGAACATTGGTCCCAGATCAGTTCAGGTGGAGACCGTCCCATGTACAGATCGTTCCTGTTCCAATACTGATGCCAGTGCCCCACAAAATGGAACCTCTCTTTCCCTCACCACTCCTTTAATGTATGATGGAGTAACGCTACAGTGCTGTGATAAAGGAATGATTTTATAATGTAGATGAAAACAATGTTGGGAAGCTAGTGTGATTATTAGAATTGTGAGGCTCACTGGAGAAATAACATCATGTTACAGTGTGTGGGAGGATGCCATTCAAATCACAGTCTCAGTTAAAATTCATGTTTCAGTCAGATAGTGAATGACTAATATTGGCTGAGCCTTCTTCAGGTGCAACATGGAATGGAAATGAGAGGCCACACTGAAAATACTGAGGAGAAGTTGGAAGTAGATCTACTTCTGATCACATCGCTACATTTCTTGCCTATTGACTACGGATGCTAAGACACCAAAAATAATTTGCTGAGAGCCGCAAACCAATGATGACAACCGTTCAATGCACTCTGATATAGAATTTCTTTTTGTCAGGTTTTGTACAAGAACTTAACGTAAAATCTGGAGCTAAAAAGTGCTGTGCCTGCAAAAGAGGATTTTGGACCTATATGAACAGGGAAACCCAACTATATATTTCCTTAACCAATCAGATTGAAGAATTGTTAATGAGCAGAGCTGAATCTGAACCAAGACGTTTCAGTTCGAATAGTGTCAGCGGTAGCTCAGGGGGGTTGCACACTTGCCTTTGAGTCACAAGGTTCCAGATTCAAGTCCCACTGCAGGACTTAAGCACAAAATTCCAAGCTGACACTTAAGTGCAGTGCTGAGTGATTGCTGCACGGTCAGAGGTGCTGTCTTTTGGATGAGGCGTTAAATCAAGGTCACTTTGGTCCTTTCAAGTGTACATAAAATATCCTGTGGCACGATTTGAAGAAGAGTATCCTAGCTAATAATTATCTTTGAATCAACATAACAAGGAAAAAGGTTGCATTGCTATTTATGGGAGGTGGCTGTGTGCAAATTGGATGATGGATTTCCTACTTTACAGCAGTGCCAAATTTCAAAAAGTGCCTAATTGACTGTAAAACACATCTGGTGGTCATGAGAAGTGTTGTATAAACGTAAGTTTTTTTTATATACTAAATTCAATGTCAAATCAAGTATAGCAATCAAAATAGAGAAGGAAAGAAAGATTGGATTGAGAGAGCGAGAGAGAGACAAAAGAGGCAAAGAAAAACATTAAAAAAGGTTAACTTTTAAAATTTCCAATGATAATTAAAATCAAAAGGAATGAGACTCCATACTTGTAAAAGTTAATTTTAAGTGCCAGAGAGGTAGTTCGCCAAAACTTGCCATGCTATTAAAAGGGTACTTTGACTGAAATGGACAAGTCCCAACTTTTTATGACATGTTTAATGAGTACTAATCAGAGAAATGCAGCAACTTCATGCCATTCCAATATCAGAGACCAGGCGAGTCTCTGATCAAGCTGCTGTTATCACACAAAATTTGGAGAAGAAAGGCAACTTGGACTGTAACTTCCTAATTTATGCATTTACCTACCCTTTTTTGGTTACTGCAAGTTGCTGTCTGATTCTACATAAATAACACAGAGTGCTCTTAGCCTCATCATTCTTTCCAATGTAAAATTTGGCCCAATAATTTTAACTCACTTTTAAATCCCAAAAGAGCTTATCCAAAGCAAAAAATCATTCTAGTATTCTATGGGAAGCAAAAATACCTGTTAATATGACCTGGCACACTTCAAAGTTCATCTTGTACAGTCTATTTTTAATTTGCCACTTAATTCCAATGATCTGATAATTCAACTTTTTTAACACTAATTTCTCAATTTGCTGTTTATTTGTTTGATTCAATTAATTGAATAATTAATTTTTAGTGTTAAATTGAATTTTCAGTAGTAGACTTTATCCTTACAGGATAGTTTCACGAACCACAGATAATGTGGCCGTGGTTTTTAAAAACTTGACTTTAAAAAAAAATTGTTTTTTCTTCTTCAGCGTACAGTTTGGAGATTCTTCCCTCTGCACAAGATTTGGGAGAACTGTTTAATTGATCAAAAAGAGAGGAAAAGATCAATCTTAGTATAGTTTGCATAGTCCATTATCTGCGCACTTTGTTATTTCCCTCACATTAAACCATTCTAAACCATAAGTTTACAAAGCTTTAGAAAATCTGTCTGATGGAGTAGAAATGGTAAGAGGAAAATATGAATCTACTTCAGTTTTTTTCAATATAAGCACCCCAACAGCATGAAAACAACATTCTAGACAGAATCTCTAGTTAATGTATGTATTTAAACAAAAGAAGGGTTTGGAGTATCAAAGATGGTGGCAGTTATCCATTCCTGTTGCATGCTTTCATTAATATAATGATGTTTTGAGCATTTTTAAAGTATCGAAAAATATTTGTTGTAAAAATGTCAATGACTTTTAATTACCCCCCCGCAAAGTGGACCAATAAGCCTCTTTGGATGATGTTTTATATGAAGTTATTGCATAGGCTTAGTCTATTTTGTTATTCCTGCAGTCTGAGCAGACACCATTTCTCGATGGAAGATGGTTTTTAGGTGCACTAGACATGGTCTAGTAAAATGATACAGGGGAACATTGTTAAACAAATAGAATTGTTCCATATTGAATATCTAAATTTCCCACAGTTACAGTAATAACCATTTCAGAGCTTCTTCCTTAACCCATCAAGCAGATGTTGAAATTTTCTTTTTACCACAAACCCAAATAAATTTGGAAAATATTATTTCGGGACTTTGTCGCATCTGTTTCAGTGTCTGAGCTGCCAAATCACAGTTCAATTGTGAAATTGTAAAACTATATCCATATTCAATGTTACTGTGCAATGTGCACATGAGCTGCATTCATTTTCTAGTCCCCAGACCTATGATTTTTTGGGAACAAATAAATGTATTCTATTTTCTATTGAAATATTATGGCTAGCTACCATAATTTCAATCCCCAACTTTCCTTCCTTTTTAGTTCTCCAGGGCTTGTAACAAAAAATAAGTTTCTTCTTAATTTTCCATAGGAAAGATGAATCCATGAAGGAATTATTAACTTATTGCTGACTGATTTAATCAGTGTTAGCCTAGGTGTGATATTAATATAAATTTGAGGTAAAGATATTTTATGAATAGTTTATAATGTAATTCTGATGAACAATAGTGTCTTTGATTCCAGTGCAGCCCTTAATGAGACTAGGGGCAGGGTTTCTGGTATTTTGTTTCTGTATTTCAGAAACAAGTACATTCATTTCTGATAACTTGTAATGCTAATGCCTGCAGCTAATCTTCTTGTTGCTTAGGAGAATCACAACACATGCTGCATGCACCTAAACATACTCCCACACAGGTCACATGAATGTGTGCCAGCAAGTGACACAATTCACACAGGATCCCTCTGGCTGCTATGCAGGTAGCAAATTGTATATACCATAGAACACTGGATTCCATATGGATTACTTCTAAGTGGGTTACCTTTAAGCCTTCCTTAATTAATATGGTTACTGCAGTTAATATGTAGAAAAATGTTCTTGATTGCCAATGTTCATTGTATGTACATGTATCTCATGTACATGTATCTATTTTGTTCTCTTTTTCCCTCTATTAATTCAATCAGCATGTTTTTTTTCCATCTCATTCTTTTTTATAAAGACTTTACATATAATATTAGTCATTTTCCTGTTGCATTTCATGACAGAACCTCTACAATTTTTACCTTTGCTTCCTTCAACAACCTCAGATACACCCTATCCAGATCAGGTGACTTTTCTACTTTGAAGGCTGCCAACCTTTTAAGTACATCCTCGTTATCTATTTTAACATATCTAATAACAATGTCTCCTCAAGTACTGCTATCAAGTACTGCTACACTGGCAGGATCCTCAGGAGGAATTTTCCATCCCGTCAAAGTCAACAGACTTTTGAACGGTTTGCAGCATTTTACAGCCCCACCCCCACCGTGATGGGGCCAGAAAATCCCGCCCCTCTTCTCTTGTGAAGACAGATGCAAAGTAGTCGTTTAGTACCTCAACCATGCCCTCTGCCTCCAAAAGGATATCTCCTTTTCTCTTATTTCCTTCTATGGTTTCTAAATTGATTTTGATTCTCTACTGTATTATGAACCTTACGCTTGTCTTTTTAACTTCCATATCCTTCATCATCCAGGGAGCTCTAGATTTGGATGCTCTTCCTTTTCCTTCATGTGAATATGTATATTTTGTACCTGAACCATCTCCATTTTGAAGGCCCCTCATTGGTCATTTACTGCTTTGCCTACCAATTTTTATTTCAATTTACCTAGGCTGGATCCCTTTTCAACTGACTGAAGTTAGCCCTCCTCCAAGTAAATTCTTTTACACTTGATTGTTCCTCATCCTTTTCCATAACTGTTCCAAACCTGATATAATGATGACCAAGTACTTTCCCACTGAAACATACTCCATTTGCTCCTCTTCATTCCTCAGAGCTAGATCCAACAATGCTTCCTTCTCTATGGGGTGGAAACAGGCTAAATAAGAAAATTCTCTTTTACACACTTCAGGAATGCCCCCTCCCAACTCCCCCACTGCCCCGGCACCTTCCCTCACTTAGTCCTTTACTCTGTTACTATCCTAGTCTATGTTAAAGGAAGTCCCCTAATATCACTACTCTTTACTTCACTTTTCTGTCATTTGCATGCAAATTTGCATCTTTAGTCCCTTCCCTTTATTTGGTAGCCTATGGTTTACACCGAGTAGGGTATTGGCTTCTCCATTGTTTCTTAATGTCTAAATGTGAATTTATAATGAAAGTTTTTGCAATCGTAAGATTTTTTTTACTGCAAACCTGCAGAATCCAAGAGTCAGGAGAGTTCAGGCCACATTCTTGAATATTTATATGTCTTGTCCGATACCATAATGTGAATCCATTAGCTTATATTGGAAGTATGTTGGTGATAGCTCAACTGTCATCATGGTATAAGATGCATGATTTCATGAGAAATCAGTCCAACTTAGAAATATTTAATGTTTGTTGAATAATTTATCATTCTGATTTCATTGTAACCTCTACAGGAAAATCACATTTGCTGAAATATAGCCTTTAAAATTAGTTTTAGACCAAAGTTAATTTCAGTTCTGTGGGACAGTGGTTTGGCTCTGTTGTTTGGGCAGGGGAGGAAAGTGGTATAGAGTTACCGACTGTATCTTTCCATTTCTTTGCAACACTTTCAATTCTTGCAACTTCTTATGTTCTTGTGTCCTAATGTGTTGTTTCAAACTGTTCCGTTATGTGGAACTTTGCCTCTGTTTCTCCCTAACTCTTGTTGCTTCACCTCTCTTCCTTGCTATCTGTTTTTCTGGTATTTTATTACCTTGCCTTTTAATTTTGATCAGTTACCAAGATGCATGTTTTCTTTTTTTAAAAAAATAATGTGTTCCTGTACAACAGCCAATTGCTGGCATCACAGCTGTGCTTTGTGAGAATTACATAGAATTTAGAGTACAGATACAGGTCTTTCAGCCCAACTGGTCTACGCTGGTGCTTTGGCCCCACAGCAGCCTCCTCCCTTCCTACTTCATGTAACCCTTTAGCATATACCTTTCTTCCTCATATACATCTCTAGCCTTCACCTAAATGGATCCATGCCTGTTAGCTCAACTACTTAGTGTGGTGTAAGTTCCACATTCTAGTCACTCTCTGGGTAAAGATGTTTCTCCTGAACATGTTATTAGATTTATTAGTGACTGTCTTATTGGCTGTAAAGCATTTTGAAATGCCCGGCGGTCATGAAAAATGCTACATAAGTGCAAGTCTTTCTTTTTTTCCTCAGCTTTCTCTTTTGTAGAGCAAAGCGTCCCGGATAGTTATGCAAGTAAAAGAAAAACAGCGTGTTCAGTAATGTAATGTAGACAAGTTCTGCAGTATAGCAAAAATGCACCATTTCCTGATCTCCATTTCAGAACCCAGGACACACACGCACACACACACACACACACACGCACACACGCAGACACACACACACGCACATACACGGACATACACACATGCACACACACACGCACATGCGCGCACACACGCACACACACGCACACACACACACACGGACACACACACACACACACACGCACACACGGACACACACACACACACGCAGACACACATACGCACACACACACGCAGACACGCAGACACACACACACGGACACACGCGCACACACACACACACACACACACACACACACGCACACACACACAGACACACACACACACACACCTGTAACAATAGTTTCCAAACAGCAATGCACCATAGTAAGGAAATGGGGAAAATAAAGCAGTAAGATTTAAATGACTGATAGCTTTTAGGAATACTCAATATGAGCAACAATATAGCAAGCGATAATTGGAGGAGCACCATTTTTAAACACAATTTTACGTCTAAGCCTAGTTTTATATTTCAAGTGCACCTGTATATTTTACCTCCGTCTCTCTATAATTGTTTTTGGATCTGTTATGGGATTATATGTCATTTCATTTTATGTGCTCTGTAGCAACACTTTGGTGACTCAGGGAACTGCGGCAGAAGAGATTCCAGTAAAGCTGTTCACTTCTCTTTCACCTCTTCAGTGTGGCGAAGACAGGTTGCACCCTGCTGGATCTTTGCACTTTTGATGTCTAGTTTGGTTTTCTGCCCGAGGACTACAATTTCCCTTTAAAATCCCAAATGCAGTGAAAGCTTAAGCAATAACAAATGACTTGGTGCAAGAAATGACTCATCCTAAGCATGGGTGAACAGCATCATAGGAAAGTGTGCAAGCTACTTCTCATTTTAAGTAATGTACAAACCCGTCTTGCAGCCTTGTTTTCTCTTATTTTATCTGGGGTGGGATGGGGGGGTGTGGGTGTCGGGGTGGTAGTGTCAGCTTCACATCACCTGCAACCTAGAGATTGAATGGGGTGACTTTATTCTCAGGCTTCTATCAATCCCAGCCTGAGTTAGTAAGAGTGACCCAGGAATGACTCTCCTAATTACCTCTCCCCTTTTATGGCCTCCACTTGGCACCTTTCAACACAGTTGTGGCTGAGAGTTGGAACTCAGTTACATGGAGGTAAAACATTATTCCCACTACCTGATGGCATAGTGCATTGGTTCCCCTGTATTTTACTAATCCAACTTTTAAAGCTGATGTAATATTTTGTAGGACAATGTAATGAGAGTTAAGGTGAGTTATTTAGGGCCTATCAGAACAACTTAAACAACAAGAATATTTTCATTGTTCAGGTAACCAATAGGTCATGCAAATTAATGCTTAGTGCTTTAATATATTAATATGGTTATTACTTCATATCCTAACCTGCATCTTACATTCCAGAATTTTGTTGAGCCAAAGGAATCCATTCCACATAAGACGTTAAGTTGGGGGTGGGGGTGTGGGGGGGTGGGGGGTGGGGTGGTGTCTGGTAACAAGTCAATATGCTGTAGTCTGGCATGGTAAGCTGGAAGTTCATACACATGATAGTGCACTCTGAGTTCCTGATCTTGCCTGGGCTTCCAGGGATGTGAGTCCTCAGGCAGAACAACAAAGATCAGAGCCAATTCTTACACTTCTTAACAGATTGCCTCAAGGACAGATTTGGTAGAAACTTGGGAACAGCTGGTTCTGCTATCTGACTGCTATCTTTGTCAGACAGCGTGGAAGGGGAATTACAAAAAAGAGAGGAAAATTACTTTGGGGTTGACGATAAACATAATTTAAAGGTGAAACACACTATCTTCCACATACATGCCCCTAGGAAACTAGCAGTACCCAACTGTGTTGCGAATTACTTACCTTTGGAAGCCAGGCGTCCACATTTCCTGGCATAATCATTTTCAGGAAATGTTTATCTGCATTCTTGGATTAAAATCAATACTGCCACCTCTACTCAGGACATCTCTCATTATCTCCCTCCTTCTGCTATCCTTCAGATGACTGACTGTACAGTGAGTGAGAAATCTCTTCATGTTAGGAATTCCCATCCATGAGTGTGATGGTTCCCAATCCCTTGGAGCAACTAAAGGCAGGAGCCAAAAGTGGTACTGGAAGGAGAGATGGAGAGCTGGATGTTATGCCAAGAGGAAAGATGAAGAGAGTGCTACTATGACTATTGGACAGAGGCTGAGCGATAGCATATCTTTGTAATTAGGGCCAAGAAAGGAAAGTTGAAGTGGCGAATGGGTGCCTATTTAAACTCAGAAATGGCAGGGAGACTGTGTATTTGTGAATTGGGAAGAGAGAATTAGAGGGTGAGAAATTAATTTAAATGGGGGGAGGTTAGATGGGGAGGAGATTTCTACTGTATTCCAACCCCATCCCTCAGTATGGAGTACAATTGTGATCTTGGTGCAGGAATTTACGAGAAGAGAGTGCCTGTGACTATGAGACTTGGAAGAAAAGAGTAACGTTGCTAATGTTGTTTTGTCTAAGCTCTGATAATTTTTTTTATCTGATGGATGTTACTTCCTCTGGTCAAATTCCCAGCTTTGACACATATTGTCTAAATCTTATTTACATGTACACTTTAACAAGAAATATTATCATACAGTTGTCAAAAGTGGCAATGCAATCAGTTTTCCTGGCACAAAGTTGCAAAATGTTCCCTCGTATTAAAAGTTGGGCACAACATGTTAGGACATAGATTGCAAATGGCCTGTGGAAGGTGTGGGCATGATGGATGTTCTGTGAATTCTATTTCCCAAAATTACAGTCAGTGATATAAGATTTGTTGGAATGAATTATTTAATCTGTTCATAATTGCCAATGTTCCCTCATCTTTCTGGATTTGTAGTCTAATCAAGAACTAGAAGCATTCACATTCAACGATGGCAAGTGCTGTACTATCTGCACTATTGCTCTATCTGCCTTAATATCTTGCACCTGGACCCCATTCATCAGTCGTGCATGATGTTACACAAACGGCAATGAACACTGACTATTGCATCTGATTCCATGACTCCTTTTGACTATGATCATGTTGTGCTTGAACTTTAGCTTCAGTAATATTTCTTTCCTGCACCCATACCTCTACAGTGTGGCGTTACAATTTCCAGCGTTTATCATCGTTCACTCGGAGTTAAGATTTTTAACCAGTTATTCAAGTTGATACCAGAACATTGAGTGGTAATTTGGAGAAGTAAAATGTGCACAAAGCACACTTTATGAGTCTTTATCTGTGGTGCTTTCCCTGTTTTAGAGACTTGATTATGTCTTTCAGAGCAATGAAATACCACTGGTAATTTTCAATTAGTACACTCTGTACAACAAGTATTCAATTGCACAACCAGCTTAGCAGAAGTGCTGTGAGGTTCCTACTTTGTTGTCAGAGAGCCCTGCTTCGTACTGCTAGACGTGATTTAATAGCTTTCAGGGATAAGACCTCTACTTCCTTTGTCAGGATATTGCTGAGGAAAATAGTTCCAAATGCAAGCCAGAGTTGGGGCATCTCAACAAGGTCAACTTTTCTTTAAAATAATGTTTTCTTGTGCTGAAACTCTCATTATACAGCTCAGCTCTCACTTTGCAGACTCTAATAATTGTTTGGTAGTACAGAACTTGAGGATTATTGAAAAAAGAGACTTTTTTTGTTGTCAAGTCGACTCTGATTGGTGGAGGCATTGCCATGGGGAATGCACCAGTCGATACTGGCTGACAGTTAACTGCCAAGCCTTGTTTGAAATTTAAACCAGACAGCTTGACTCTGATTGGTCAAGACATTGCCTTGTGGAATGAACCTGCGAATGGCTGTCACTTATTTTGTGTAACTGAAACAAGCGGAATGTGTGTACATGTTCTTTTTGTCTGTAAAGAACAGAGCACTGTGTATGTGGCTTCCAGTACACACAAATACACCACGCTGCGAGCCTGACTGACAACCTTAAACTGTGGAAACACAACTAATGTTGGACACTGTTTGGAGTTTTGCAATCATGGGCTGGTTAGGTAGTATACATATCTTGCCTGTTATGCACAGCAGAAGGGACAGAGTCCACTTGCCAACCAATCAAGACTCTCTTCTCATGCAATATAAATATGTTATTTCCCCCTGACATTGGTATTATCTTGTGAATTGTCCTGATGAGTGTAAAACGAAAAGATTTGACAAAAAATGTCTCTTTTTTTTCACCAATTTGCAGATTCTGTTCATCAATGCAAAAGAAATGCTCTTTTGACAGTATAAATGTGAAAAGACAGCTGTCTAACCCAAATGGAGATTTAAAACATGCAATTGGCCCAAACCTAAGTATAGGGTTGTGCCAGTTAAAGGGGTAACCACAATCCTTTCAGCTTATTATTATTTTTACAGAGAAGCATTGTGACTGTGGACCTGATCAGGTTTATAGAAAGGGAAACTTTCTGTTGTAAACAAGTTTAAATGCAACCAGCTCATCATTAGTCATAGCCTCTACTTATTCATGGTGTGGTGGGTGGAGATTGGGTGGATGGGGAGATAGACGACCATCAGAGGGAACTGATGATTGAAGGTGAGAGATTCTCTGAACAGAAGCATTTATTTGAAAGGGAACCACTCCAGCTTGAAATTTTTCTAAACACCTCTACCTGTGTAAATTATTAAACAACGATTGCCATAAATGGGTTGAAGGCTGGGCCTTTATTCTCTGCAATATTTTGGGTTAGTGTTGTCCAAGTGTAACATTTAAATCTGATTACAGTAAATTGATTGGCAGAGAATATGTCAGGTGATCACAGGATCTCTCACTACCTTGGGTAGCAGAAAATACTACATTGTCAGGCCATCTTATAAAGGCCAAATGACTTTTCTGGATCTAATTACAAGTAAAATGATACCTTGAAGCCTTAGGCCGCTGAACAGCACAAGTTTTCATTAACTAATAGTAGGTGCATTTGTAGGATTGATTGATGCATGCAAACCGACTAGACTTGTTTAAAAATAGTCTGTGGTTCTTCCGCATGAACATTACAATTTTTCTGAAAGACATGTCAATGAAATTGAGGGCAAAATCCCAGCTGCTAAGCTAGCATGTCATCTGCTGCAGAAAGTTCACAGGGTCCGGGGGTAGGTAACACTAGAATTGGGCCTTCAGTGGTGTGGGAGTATGTGTGAAATGTCTCTCTGGATATGTTCGTGGAAACTGGCTGGACCCAGGATGGGGGCTGTGGGTGAGACAACGGGCGACTTCCCCTCTTCTTAAAAGCTGCAGACTATGGGGCGGAATTTTCCTGCCGTTCCAATCACAGAATCCTCACGGTGCAGAAGGAGGCCAATCAGCCCATCGAGTCTGCACTGGTTCTCTGAAAAGGTACCCCACCTAGTCCCACTCTGCCGCTTTATCCACAAAATCCACCTCATTCTCTCTTTCCAGGTAGCAATCCAATCCCCTTTCGAATATATCTCGATTGAACCTGCCTTCACCACCCTCTCAGGAAGTTTGTTCCAGACTCCGCCCAACCCCTGGCTGAAAAGAAAATTCCTCAGACACTTTTACTCCTTTGGCCAATTATTTTGAATTTGTGCCCTTGAGCTCTTGATGCTCTCTTAGGTGGAAACAGTTTCTCACTATTTAACCTGTCTGTACCCCTCAGGATTTTAATACCTCTGTCAAGTCTCCTCTCAGCCTTCCTTTCTCCAAGGAAAACAGTCCCAACCCCTCCAATCTATCCTCATAGCAACAATTCTTTACCTCTGGAATCATTCTTGTGAATCTCCTCTGTACCAATGCCTTCACATCCTTCCTCAAATATGGCACCCAGAACTGGACGCAGTACTCCAGATGAGGCCTAACTAGTATCTTATGCAATCGATTGCCCACAGATAAAATTGACAAACACTGGGGTCAGGCATCATGGCAGGCATGAGCAGACAATGTGGCAGGAAGGCCAAAACTTGGTTTCGCGTTGTCGTGAAACCAGTTTGCAATCGTCTGTTCCACCCATCAATGGCGGGCCTCGTTTCCTGCTACCACACATCGGGAACGTCATTTTAATACATATGCATTTCATTATAAACCCTGCTCGCCGGAATCATCACCCCCCTCGCCCCCCCCACCCCCCACGTCAAATTTACTGCCCATGTCGGCGGGAAAACACACCGGTGCAGAACGTGTCTTGACAAATGTGATGTGCTGACGTTGGGACTTACCGGACACCTGAGGAGCAGAAGATGCTGGAGCCTTACAGCACTGGGAGTCTGTGCATGCTTGATGGATTTATACGGACAGGGCTCCACCTCAAAGCAGCTCACGCAATGTGGAAGGTCACCATTGAGGGTCTGCTGCAGGACATCAGTGCCTTGGCCATGGTCTGCGATGGATAATCATCGAGGAGTGAAGAGAAAGGTGTAGGCTTGACTGGGAGAGGAAGGTGCAGGAGGGGGTGATGTTGTGAGGGGGGTTGGAAACAATAGTGTCGGGGGTGGGGTTGGAAGGGGAGGAAACGATGGTATCGAGGGGGGAGGGAATACGAGGGGAAGGAGGCTGTAATGGGGGAGAATATGGCAACTGGTGGGTGGGCAGAGATGCAGGTCAGCTTAGATGGACAACTGAAAGCGAACCCCAGCAGGCAGCATTGAAAATGCTCAGGACATTGAGATGAGTGTAATGGAGGAAGGATCCATGTGTGTGGGAGAGTGCTTGCACAAGGCTCCGAAAGATCCTGCCACACATACAATCCTCCCTCCAAATCTCTTGTGAGCTGGCTGATTGGCAGCTGAACTGCTATTGGATGGGGCGGGGCGAGGAGGTGGGGAGGGATTCAGGGGGAAGACTCGTGAAGCCTGTAAATGTAGCTGAAAGACAACATTACATATTATTCAGTGAAAGTGAATATATTTTAAAATTTTAAAATGACAAAATGTGTTCACCCATGCAACCACAATTCTTAACTTTTCTAGGCCTAACAGTTGTTCTAGGTGCTGCCCTGACATCCGCAGCAGGGATGGAGACAGCCTGTGCAATGGTTGGCCCTGTTGCCTCTGACAACTTTGGGTGCATCCTCTGGAGAGCCGAGGCTTCGAGGGCCCCAGCTTTCTTCGCCTGTCCTCCTGGGAGCCAGCTGCTGCCCTGTGGTGACAGAGGATGAGGTTGAGGAGTTCACAGGCAAAGGGGACTCAGCAGGAGTGGACAGCCTCTGAGGTTCCTGAGTGAATGACCCAGGGGTGTCCAGCTGCCGGTCTTCCTCCATTCAGGTGCTCAAGGGCCCTGGCCTGACCCTTTGAGGAATGTTATTGCTCATTATTTTGAAATTAAAAATATGTCCCATCTCATGACATAGTCACATGAGGGGACATTTCATTAAATTTTTATAGTCTTTATTAATTTTTTAAAAAAGTGCTTCAATCTCCCTGAAGAAGCTCTGTGCCTCAGGGAGATTGAAGCGCTCTTTCACGTACATGCGTAATCTGCATGCTAGGCCCGGCTCTCCCCTCCACCCCCCCCACACACACACACACACACACAAATGGGCTCAGCACTTCCACTCGTGATCCATGCAGGATGGGGCTTAATTGGCCCACCCACGTGAAATCACGGTGCGGAACCGATTGCAGGTGGCAGTCAACTTCCCAACTGCCCCCACCTGCTCCTGCCGAGCCCGCCTGATGAGGGCAAAATCCTAGCCATAGTGTTATGCCCACAGCTAAGCCTAAGCATGTCCTGAAGGATTTGAATTGATAGGTTTAGGAAAAAACAGGAAATGTACATAACTCACATAGCATAAAACTAGGTTAGATGTCAAGATGTTTCCTTTTTCATGAGAGTTGATAACCTTTGGAACAAATTGCTAGCTCATGTAGTGAATGCATATTCACTGGTCAAGTTCTGGTTGTGACTGATAGCACTGCATATAAAAAATATTTGGAAGACAGGGTGATGTACCTTAAAGTCATGGTGACCTCCTGGAACTTGTATTGATCAGCAGAAGGTTAGAGAGGAATTTCCCAAACTGTTTCCTCACCCACCCTTCTCCAAGTTCTTTTCTCTCCCAGATATTACTTGGTTGCTGGCAGATAGGGACCATTCAGGTTCATGATGTTTCATTATAACATGACTGTATGGCAGGCAAAATGGATCAGATGGTTCATACCTGTCCATCATTATCATATGCTCGTAGTGTAAATCTGTTTCACTGACATTCAATTGTGGGTAATCAAACTATCTGCTCATTACTTGATTTTCTTGTATATTATTTGTTTGAAAATGATACGGAAAACTCTCTTTCGCTCTCTCTTCTGATCTCTTAATATAAGATTGGGATATAATTGAAACCTAGAGAAAATCTTTATTGCTGGCTCCATATTTATTTATATCCCTTGGCATTCATAACTGTGTGGTGTCTCTCTAACAGCAAATGCCAAAAAGCATGAATCTGGAAGAAGGTCTCCCAGAGGACGTGTTGAGGATGATTGCTCAAGCAGACATCAGAAGTATTGATGACCTGGAAGACCTCCTGGGTGTTGAGGCCAAAGGTCAGTGGTCTACAAAAGTATTACTAAGAATTTGCAAGGATGATACCAGAACTGAGAGGGTACAACAATCAGGAGAATCTGGGGCTCTTTTCTATAGAAAGCAGAAGACTTAGAAGTGATCTGATGGGGGTTTTTTAAAATTATGAAAGAGTAGACTAACAGAAGATGTTTCCGCTTGTGAGTGAGTCCCAAGCTAAAGGTAATGTATCTAAAATAGTTACTAATAAATATAACAGGAAATTCAGGTGTAACTTCTTTACCTAGAGAGGAAGAAGAATGTGGAACTTGCTACCAAATTGAGGTGAATAGCATAGAAACATTGAAGGGAAAGCAAGAAAAGTACACGAAGAAGAAAGGAACAAAAGGAAATGTTAATAGAATGAGATTAAGGTGAGAAGAATTTTGTGTGAAGGCAAACACCAAATGTAATATTCTGTGTAACTCGTAACGTAATCCGTCTGAGAGCATACTTTTGACAGTAATTTTCCAAGAGAGGTGTTTCAGTGGTAGAATAGAAGAGAATGCTATCCTTTATTTGTGGAAGTGAACGTTCAAACTAGCCGGACAAACACAGACCATAGTGGATGCCAGAAATCTGAAAAAAAAACAGAAAATGCCGAAAATGCTCAGCAGGGCAGCAAGCATCTGCAGAAAAAGAAACAGAGTTAAAGGTTCACAATGACGAACTTTCATCAGCTGAGAACCTGTTGTCATATGAGATTCAACACACTCAATATTCTCAGTAAGCTTTGCAATGGGTGAGCCACTGAGAATTATGCACTGGTAAGTCACTGCCACTTTATGACATCTAGATTTTCATATTCGGATAACACTTGACCAGAGATTGGCCGTTGTGGAAAGGAGACTGCAGGACATTTAGCGCATTTAACCCACATGTATTTTGACAGTGAACCTAATTAACATAAAGTAGGTGAGCTCCTGGCTTTGAAATGACTGTGGTTGGGAGCTTGTCGGTGGTTGAGGAACCTGGTGCTCCTGCAGAATTTAACAGAGAAGAGGTAGACATTGTCATTTTCCTGTTTCAAATGCAGTAAGGTTCTTTGCTTTGCAATGTCTGTAAAGATTGTAGCCAACTTATAAAAGCCTGGGTTTCGGAGGCTGTTGAAACTCATCTGCAGAAAATCAGCCAGTGAGTTTGGCCGTCTTCAGAAGAGCATTCTTCTGTACCCCCAGGGAGTTGCTCATGGACAATGGTATTAGGTGACAACTGTCATGAATGCCATAAGCACCATAATGATGCATTTGGAAACAACACTGAAAAAAGTCTAATGGCTCAGATTTTGGGGTGGTGATGATGGTGGAGTGGTCTGCATCCACCATCAGCGCATCTCTGAAGCTAACAACAACTTCCAGAGTCTGCACATGTACTGTTAAGCTCGTAAATCCAGATGTTACTGTCATTGATTCTAATCTTCTCCAGAGAACGCACTGTTAAAGTTCGACCAGATTGTAACTAATTGGGAATCTATGAATTGATGGGAAATTCCACTCTTATGCTTTTAGTCTCAATGCAAAAACCCTCAAAAAAGTTACTCCTTGTTGAATGTGGTATATTTGGGTTTTTAATGGCATACTAAGATCATGATACTGCTAAACACCCTCACTGGCCCTGAAAGAATTTTATATTTGTTGAATGTCAAATTTCTCCATTATTAGAAATTCCACATTTTTCAAGTTAAATTTTTAATATTTGTTTCTGATATTTTATCTTCTATATTAATCACATGCACATGCCCCAATCATTTATTTTGCTATCTGTAAAAGCTTTAAAATTATAAGTGAAGGGATTCAGTGGTTCCTAACTTCCTGGCTTGATACCTGTGTGAATACTTCATTGTGACTGGCTGCTTAACTTGTTTGATGACATCACTGCTGCTGGATGCCTGGAGATCCCCACGTCTTGGCACGTGGAACAAACTGATGTTGGAAATGGGAAATCCACACCACAGAGATCGCTAGATTTTCGTGGCAGTTTTCTTCAACGTCAGTGGCAAGCATAGTTGCTTTGCCGCTGACCACAAAATCCAGCCAAATGATTTTACCAGGTCAACAAAGGGAAGAGAACTTTTTTAATACCATATAGTGTGCTTGAGTTGCATCCACATCACATTGCTTTCAAATCTTTGATATGCACACCATGAATGTTCATTTTGCCATAAAATATGAAGCATTAATGTCACACAAACAGAATTTCAGAATTTGTCAACAGGAGCAGGAAGTTTCAATGAAACACTGAAAATAAATTCTGTTTTGATTGGGTTTTTTTGCCATTTCCATATGACAGTTACTTTTAAGCTTTTGTTTAGTTGTCACGTGGTGTGGGTTATTACAGTGTATTCTGCCTATTGTAGTTGCACAGAAGATAAACTACAATTCCCTTGATGTATTTCTTTTATATACAGATGGAATTGCCAACATTAATTATTGCCAATTCTAATGCGTCCTGATGAAGGGCCATCAGTCTGAAATGTTAACTCTGTTACTCTCCACAGCTGCTGCCTGACCAGCTGAATGTTTCCAGCATTTTCTATTCCAGAAGCTAGTATCATTAATGGTGAGAATGAAGCTCCCTGATTGGCATAAAAATCTACCCAGTTCACTAATTTAGGGAAGGAGATCTACTATCCTCACCCTATACGTAATTCGGACCCACAACAGTGTTTCTCTGAAATGATCTAGCAAGCGACCCAGTTGTGTTCATGAAGGTGGCTCACCACCACCATCTCAAGGACAGTTAGGGATAGGCAACAATTGCTGGCCTTGCCAGTGGCGCCCACATTGTATGAATGAATAAAGAAAAATCATACACTAACTTTACAGAAGGCCACTCACAGGATTTGAGGAAAAAACTGTGAAACAAGTAAGGGCATCTGGTGTATAAAATCAACATTTTAGATGATAAACGTTGAGTGGTCAATTTTGTGGTTCATCACAACAGTGGCTGCACTTCGAAAGTGCATCACTTGTAAAACATTCTGGGACATCCAGAGATCATAAAAGTCATGAGATGAATACAAGAACCATTCATCCTTTCTTTAATTGCTGGTTTGTTAATTAAACCTTTAGGAAATAAATGAACAATGTAATTACTTAACAAAAACAGAATTACCTGGAAAAACTCAGCAGGTCTGGCAGCATCGGCGGAGAAGAAAAGAGTTGACGTTTCGAGTCCTCATGACCCTTCGACAGAATTACTTAGCTGGTTGAGGTTTTTAGCTACACCAACTATTCATGGATTAGAAGTGTTTTTTGATTGGTTTAAACTTGGACCACGGAATGTCGGGTCAATCAGCATGCAAGCTATTTGTAAAAAGAGGTGAATCGTTTATACTTAAATTCTGGCATTGGAATTGTTCAAAACAATATTGATTAGAAACATCTCAACAGGTTCAAGATCAGCCACATTTTAAACTTTGCTATTATTAATGCGCAAATGTACATGTTGAATTGCTACAAAGTCCTCAAAAGGTATGGCAAACACTAAGGATGATTGAACTGCAATAGGACGTAGATAGACATCAGAAAGCGTAGATGACTGGCAGATGGAATTTAATACAGAGAAGTACGAGGCAAAAGAGAGGAAATATAGACTTAATGGCACAATTCTAAAGCTTGTGCAGGGACAGAGGGACATTGGGGTTCATGTGCATAGATTTTTGATGGTGGTGGAGAGTAATTGGTATTCTGAGAGTAGTTGGTACTCTGAGAGAGTAGTTAGCAAAACAGGGGTTCTTAGGCTTCATAAATGGAGGTATTGAGTACAAAAGCATGGAAGTTATCATGAAATTTTATTAAGCTTTAGTATGGCCACAATTAAAGAATTGTATCCAGTTCTGGTCACAACACTTTAGGAAAGATGTGATGGTCCATGAGAGGGTGAAGAGGAGATTTACCAGAATGGTTCCAGGAATGGGGGATTTTAAGGTTAGATTGGAGAAGCTGGGATTATTCTCCATGAAACAAGGAAAATTTAGGGGAGATTGACATAGGTGTACCGGTACAAGATTATCACAGGCCTGGATATGGTAGAAAAGCTGTTCATACAAGGTCTAGCAAACATAAATTTAAGGTTTTGGGCAAGAGATGCAGGTGGCTGTGAGAACATTTTTATACAGCAAGTAGTTCTGACTTGGAACTCACTGCCTACGAGAGTGGTGGAAGCAGAGAAGATCAATGATTTCAAAATCTGCAAGGAAAGAATGGGGGAAGGGGACTAACTGGATTGCTGTACAGGGACTTGGTGGGTTGAATAGCTGCCTCCTGTGCTCTTATGACTGTATTGTACAAAGAAAGAAACATTGGCGTAATTTCAGCTAATGGTGGCTCTCGCTTGCCCCTCATTTGATTATTTAAAATTCATTGTTAAAGATTTCCTGGGAGCAGATGTTAAGCATAAATAGATGATTAACCTTTATCCCAGTGATAACATGTTGTCGTTGGAATGGAAATTCATAGTATCACTGAAGGAGGACTCTGTATTAATGGAATAGATTTTTATCTTTATTATTAATGCTAGCAAAACACTCCACAACACATCTGAGAAACTACTAATGTACTGCAAAAATATACAGTCATCTTTGATTTTGACATCATCACCTTGGAATGTCTACTCTTTGCACACACCTTAACTTCACAACTAAAAGTAGATATAGGATAAAAGTTTACTTCCTACTGGCAGGTGTACACCCAACCCGATCGGGTGTAAAATTGCGTGAGAAGACGTTGAGCAAGTGTCCCGACGTCATTGCGCACTTGCGATATTTAGCTCAGCGGGTGTGCGCAAAAATCAGAAGCGCACCCGCCGACAATTAGAGGGCAATTAAGCCCATTAACAGCGCAATTGTCTTCGATTTTCATGGCCCGAATACTTTATGGTGGGTGGACAAGTGAATCAGCCAGGCGGCTTTTGCATTTTTCATCAAACCTCATCCAAGGGCAGGATGAAATTTCCGTGATGAAGTAAAATGAAAATAGATATCTGTGGACAGCCGTTTTATCAGCAATGTTTTTAGGTGATTGATTATGATGCATGGACACCTTTTTCAGCTTTTGAAACCTTTAATTTAGCTGTTTCAGGTCTCCAGCTCCCTGAGGCAGCTCTCTGCCTTCAGGGGGCTTTCTCGCAGCGCTCACCCACGCCCGTGGAAAAATCATCGCCCCCCTTTTCCCGCCCCCCACCCCGGCAGCGCTGAGCTTTTCAGCGGGCGTTTCATGCTGGCTGTTAATTGACCAGCCAGCGTGAAATCACGGCCGGGGTGCCCATTTCCCAACTGCTCCTGGCCTGCCGATCAGGCGCGCCTGCCAAAGGTAAAATTCAGGCCATTGACCCTGAACCCCAGCTTTCTCTTCTAGACTATTGAGGCATTTAAACCAACATAATTTCTAAACCCCATGAGATAACTATTCTAAGCATCGTTGGCTGTGCTGTTGGAGTGGAATGGAAAATCTGGGATCATCAGGGTGATACTCTTGAAGTATCCCTGCCCATGTGCGAGACCTGAATATAGTCATTGTAAATTCTATTGAATGCATTGTATATAGGGTGCAGTGTGGTTTTGCATCATTTAGGATAGGGTACTCTATGTGCTCTGTTTCCCTCTGGAGAAGTCCTCAGAATTTCCAGAGGGAGTGAAGATTCTGCATTGTTTTTGAATGTTCATTTTGCTCATGCAGCTCTGGTGGATGTAGGGGTACCTACAATACCCAGATAGATTGGGACACCACCACCTGGAAGCTCCCCTCCCGGTCAGTCACCATCCTGACTTGGAAATATATCGCTGTTCTTTTACTGTCGCTGGGTCAAAATCCCGGAACTCCCTTCCTAACAACACTGTGGGTGTACCTACACCACATGGGCTGCAGCAGTTCAAGAAGGCAGTTCACCACCACCTTCTCAAGGGCAACTAGGGATGGGCAATAAATGCTGGCTCAGCCAGCGAAGCTCACATCCCGCGAATGAATTAAAAAAAAACGTAATATTAAATAAACTTGCTGCCATCAACCAGCAATAAGATTTAAATCATGAACGCTTACTGTAAGATCCAAACATGAAAACACTTTCACAATCTGCACTATGAAGGTTGTTGCAAATTTGATGGGCATAAAAATAGTTTTGGGCTTCTCTGGACAGCTACTTTGTAAATACTGTAATTTTTTTTCTTAGTCTTTAATTTGAGCAGGCTTTAGATCTGTTGTTCTTACAGCATTTTCATGATAGATAAAGTATGTTCTGACAGTTTTGGATGGAACCTGTATTGATTATACTTGTTTAATTTTTTTAGCTCACTGGTTTCATTCATTGTTAAATGATTGTTCTGCTGTATATCGTTGCCATTGCCATGAAGGTTGCCACAAACCTCTAACCCAATAGGCTGGTCACCCCTCCCCAACCTTCACAGCCCCTTTCTCATCCCACAATCCACATTCCTACCGAAGACCACAGATACCACAGTTAGCTGACAGTTATTCTACTACCCAGATGGACGGAGACGTGCACATAGAGGATTCTTCACACAGACATCACTTAGCATTTTCCCAGTTGCTATTGATCCTTTTGATTGCTTCAATTAATAGCACAAAAAAATCCAACATGCAATGCAAGAAATGCTTTCGGTTCACTCTAATTTCACCTCTGCATAATCCTTTCAAAAGCTTGCAGTATAATTAGAAGGCTCAATAATAAGCTGCTGAATCTGTAATTTTTGCTTATGCAGACCACTCATGCCTATGATATTATTCAGTTAGGCGCACATATGGGATAAATTTTATGATAGCATTTTCTATTTAGAACATTGAGGGTTAAATGACAAGTCAAATTTATATAACTGTCCTTTAATGCTGACTGCTCTGTATGCAGTAAAGCCCTCATGCACTCAATGTTTATCACCTGAAATTTATTGTTAGCAACAATAACCTGCTTAAGAAACTTTGAAGATTCAATAAAGCCTTTTAATGTGACTAAATATGTGCCTTTAAAAATTGTTAGTTTTATTGCAAATGTTGTTGATTGATTTTTATTTTCAAGATGTTGTCAGAGTTGCTTCATAATGCCCACTGCCGCTGTCAGAGTAAGGAAAAGCCTTCATCCTGCTGGTTTGGTTTTGAGTCGATGGCCTGAATTTTCAGGCAGATGGATAAGCTCTGCGTCTGTGTGAAAATGCTGGCAGAGGCACGAATCCAGAAGTCCCACCTCCGAACTGAGCCCCTGCCATTTTCTTGGAGTGGGTGTTGGGGAATGGAAGCGGGTTCTAAATTGCACATCTGTGGTTCCTGGAGGCAACAGCCCATATAAATAAGCAGCTGTCTCCACTCATGCGTGATTTTGGTGAGGTAGGTGTCTGAAATCTGAAATGTGCAGATTAGACCTTGTAGGAGCAGGTCTGAACTTGTGGATTTGTTTGGATAGTCAGGGTAACCTTTTGGAGAGGTAAGCTACCCCTTTGGATATGGTCCCAGGACACCCTTGGGGGACGTGAGGTGTCCTTTGGTGGAGGTAAGGTACTTTTTAGGAGAGGTAAGGGACCCTTTTGCAGATGCCAGGGATCCTCTGGGAATGTTAAAATTAAACATGAATGTGTGTGAAAAAAAGTGTCTAAACTTATTGAAACTATCAAAGCTGTCTAAGAACTATCAATTTGTCAAAGAACCATCAAAGTTGTCAAAGATGTCAAAAAACTGACGAGCTGTCAAAGAACTGTCAAAACCCACTGGAAATGTCAAAACACATTGGAACTGTCAAAGTTGAGTTACTGGTCTTTAAACTAAAAATAAGTGTGGAGTTTAAAAAAATCAGTGCTGGCTCTTTCACTCTGTCTGTTTTCATAAGCCTGGGGTCTATCATTATAGGATTTGCACTGTGGGACAGATTTTATAGCCTAACATTCTCACAGTGGGTTGCCTGTTTAGTGGGCAATTTGATTGATAGATCCAAGAGGTTATAGAATAGAGATATTTATTTTCATAAGAGATTAAGTACTTAATTGAAACGTTTGTTTTCATAAGAAGTTAGTTGAAGGAATTTCAATGTGCTGAATTTTTTTTTAGCAATGAGAGTGCTTTTTAAAAAATAGTGATGTCATCAATAGACACATTATTTTATGTCAGCATGACCTCTGAGCCCATGGTGGATATTAGGTGAGCTGGCATGAAGGGGGTAAGAGCAAAGGTTGGTAGATGGGGCCATGAGTTCACATGAGCTGGCACTAAATTGGCATGGGGGCTATAAAGGGCCATGGGGATGAAGGGGCATGGGTTGACATAGTGGGTATAGGGGTCCATGGGGTGGGTACAGACATACAGGTTGGCATGGAGGGTATGAGGGGCCATGGTAGGTGGGTGGGGGGCATGAGGTGTCATGAATAGGCCATGGGGAATGTGTGGGGGTGTGAGGGGTGGAGGGATTTTGTTTGCTTTTTTTCAATCTTTCACACAGTGCTGCTGCACAGAGGCAGGCCTTCTGTTCAGCCCGCCTCGGCCTCTGGCATCCTGCCCATCCCCCACTCCAGTATGACAATCCCAAATGCGGGGCCTCTTTTTCCCAGGTCGGGTTTGCAGAGCTGGGAAATGTCCTGACTATGCACACCCGAACCAGGAGCGAAAATCCGTGTCTAAGTCTTACGCATTTAATGAATCATGTGAAGCCACTATATTTTTCTGCTGCCTTTGAGTCGGCATACTCAGAGTTACACTCACTGATGATTTAACAGTATAACTGTGTTATAAAATTGGCGACACAGGCATTTATACAATTTTTACACAACTTTTAATTTATGTTCCCTCCTTGGGCATGAAAAAACCTCAAAAGCCGTGAGATTTTGGTAACTCTACTGATATTTCTATATTGGACTGCCAACCATGTTGTAACTTTAACATGTACCGATTTGTAATGACTTCTGGAGTCTATAGGAGCACTTCTTTAAGAGCTATGTTGGAGTGATACAGGATAGAACTTGGAAAGATCACCCTGAGGTATAGCTCTGCCTGGACAAGAAGCTGCCAGTCAACTCACTGCCTCAATAACTCTCAATGGGACTTCCTCTTGCTGGGAGTTCAGGTCTTTCAACCACTCTCAGGACAACGGGAATCAAAAATGGAGTTTCCTCAAATTAATGCTGCCGATCAATCTTGCTGGGGCTCAAAGGTTGATCTCTCGGCTATCTCCAGTCATGTAAAAGGTCTTGCAGAGTAAATGATAATCTGGTGAATTGAACTACTCTTCACAACTAAAATATCTTAAATGTAAGGGGCACCCAGACTCCTGATTCGATTTGACAATTCATAGAGCAAAGCATAAAACAAGGTTGATTAGCTAATATATGAAACACACTGGAGTAAATTAAATGAGGTCTTGCTGGTGGTTCAGGAATTGGGTATGTGGCCTTGCAAACTTGGTTTGTAACACACCTGATTTTTGTCCAGTGTTTTTAGGACTTGATAATGAGGTTGTGCTACAAGGAAGCATTCACAGGCTTCCTTACCATGTGGAAATGATGAAACATAGTTTGAATCAGCCCATTAGTGTCTCACCCATAGAAACTCGGTATATGACTACTGAGCAGATAATCAAGGCCTGCTTAGTGATGTCTCCTAAAAAGGGGTTATAGTTTTGTAGGCTAAATTGAGAGGTCCAACTGTTAAGCAGGGAACATTTCAGTGTCCCTGCACTAAACATCTTGCACACTTATTTCATTTTCTCATACTTCCCTTATGCTGGAGCTTTATTTTGCTATGCTATACTTGGAGTTTGTGTACCATGATCCTCCTGCAATGTAGGGTAGTAAATATGAAGACTGAGAAGATGAGATGCAGTCAGTTATCTTCCTTCCTCTGCCATAAGTTGCATGAGGTGGATCCAGCCATGATGGGAAATGATCCAGAGGGCCCTGACCTACTATACTTGCACCTGCCACTGCCCCAAACATGCCACTCCTACCTGGGCCATGTCAGAAGAGACCATGCTTAAGCTTCAGCGACAATGTAGTGGCTGAGCCCTAGAATTTGTACATCTTATCCTGTTGCCATTAATGTCACCACAACATTAAACTGTTCTGCGACAGAACATTTCCAGGTCACTACAGGAGACTTCTGCTAGATCAGCCAATCTACATCCCTTTGCCTACTTACCTCCCTTTGCCTATTTTCCCAATGTTATCACCCATTAGGCCTCCAGCTTCCTTTAGTTGGGAGGGCTGCAAGTTTCCATCACTGCCACCATGGCCACTCCATTGTCTCCCATGATGCCAACAGGACATGGAGATGTAGAAATGTCATTTTCCCTCCTGTGTTGAAACTTGCCTTTTCAATCAGACATCATTAGAAATAGTGGCAGAAAATGAACTGACAAAACTTACCTTGGAAGTGACAGGTGGATTTGGCTGGGGGATAGCCAGTGCGAATAGATTGGCTTCTCTTGCTCAGGTTTTAATATAAAAAAAACCCACAAGTCATATAGTCTCAATTTGTTTCATTAAAATGTTTCAGTTTTATGTAAAGGTTCTTAATGTTTACTTCAAAAAACAAGTGCCATATTGCTTTATGGGAATACAAACATAACTTGCGGCAGATTTCTTTCAGTGCTCCTGCTATTTTTATTATCAATTTATTTTATTACTGTAGCTGGGAATAATTAAAATAACATAACTTGAGGCTTACAGGGATGATTGTCTCTTTTTAAAAAAATACAGGCTTAGTTTTTTTTTAAGTCTTAGCCAGCGAAAGAGTTTTATAGTGGGTGTTATTTGGCTGTGACTTGAAACTGTAAAGAGCTGTTTCTTTGTAACAAAGCCTACAGAAACCACCGAGGGATCTTGTGTATTTAGGGCTGCAACGTTATTGATATGAAAATGAGTTTTGAATGTGTTCAATGAATGTAATCATTCTGCCCAAATCACTATAGCAATGGCTATCATTCCTTATCCTTGTATCTGAGACTGACTGTGGCTAACCTGACATGTGCTCAACTCGCACAAAACAGAAGCAGTGACTGGCAGAACTTCTTGGAATTCAATGCTCTTATACTCACAGTCCATTGTTGCTGTCTTAGGTCGACCACCGGACTAAATTAACGCAACAAACTGATATCAAAACCAGATTTTCAGCTCCAGGCAAGCAGAAGTTGCATTTTGTTTGATCCAATTAATTAGAAAAGGGTACCACATGTTTACCAGATCACAAGATACTTACAGATGAGGAAGGCCAATTCAGCGATCATGAACCCATTCCATTGCTGCATCTAATTGGGGTAGAATAGAACCTCCTAGTGTCCATTTTTGCAGCCTTAAAACAAACACATCAGGCCCAATTTTGGACACACAAAGATGCCTGAAAAACATCTGATCTGAAATTTAACCATTTTTCAGGCATCCTTGGTGCCCATTAGCCATTAGGTCCGTTAAATCTGTAAATGAGTGACCTGATGTTTACATTATGACCCTTCACTGTATTTGGACAGTGATAAACAGCCCAAGACATCACGCCTGTGCCAGTCAAAATTCTTTGGTGGCTGCTGCCACCTAAGCAAGCATGCTCCATAGTCATCATTGTCGCACCTCCCCATTTCCAGCTCCAATGCTCTTCCCTGGTCTAATGTTTGTGGAGAGCACACCAAGGGCCAGTAGCTCACACATAAAACTGCTAATAGAGAGGATCAAGGCAAACCTGAAATGGTGTCTCTGACTTCACAGTTTGAGTAACAGACCCAGAAAAAAGGTTAGTCTATTGTTTTTTAAATGATTCCCAGATTTTCACCATTCTACACAGGAGTCCATCCAAAGTGTTGATCACACCATATAAGAAGCTTAATATTCTGCGATGAGTCCCAAAATTACCTTCTTTTATTTTGAAACATTTACTAGCTTGAAAATGAAGAAAAGGCAGGTCAGCATGTCAATTAATCTTAACAGCCATTAAATCTGATGCACCTGTATTAGGTAAATATATCACACATATGTATGTATATAATATATATATATATATATATATCACTTCCCCATGCTTAAGGAATGTGAAGGCATGAAAAAAGATACTCCAAAAGTTATTGTAATGTGTCTTAACTGCTATAATTTGAATGTTCACTTTGGGTTACTGTAAAGATTTCATTCGATTTTAATGAGAAAAGACAAACCAGCTAATGAAGACAAGTGGTGAAGTAAAAATTCTCGTGGAGGAATCAGGAAATATTCATTTCAAACTCAGTCATAGGAACATAGGAAAAGGAGTAAGCCATTCAGCCCATTGCGTCTGCTCCTCCATTCAATATGACCATGACTGATAACCCACTTCAATTCCTTTTCCCACATTATTCCCATATCCCTTTACGTCATTGGTATTTAGATATCTATCTCTATTTTAAACATACTCAATGGCTGAGCTTCCACAGCTGTCCAGGGTAGAGAATTCCAAAGATTCACAACCCTCTGAGTAATAAAAAAAATTCCTCATCTCGGTCCTAAGTGATTTGCCCCTTATTTTGAAATGGTGCCCCCTGGTTCTAGACTCCCCAACCGGGGGAAACATCTTAACTGCATCTACCATGTATTTTGTGGATTCCAATGGGGTCACCTCTCATTCTTCGAAACGCTAGAGAATACAGGCCCAGTCTCCCCAGTCTCTCTTCGTAGGACAGTCCGAGTGAGATAAGATGCCATTGTTGAAAATGATACGCTGCAGCCTCTGAGCATGGCTGGGGAAAGAGATGCAGTCAGTAGCAAGGGAATGGATTTTATATTGTGGGAAGGAGGCAGGGAAGGAGAAAGACCATCGTTTTATTCTTCCTGCCAGTTAGCTGAAAGAAATTGTGACTCATTCAAGACTTTGATGTTGGACAAGCACAAAGAGAAGAGGTATAGCTGGTTATCTGTATAATGGATATGCACTTGAATTGGAAGGAAGTGACTAGAGATGTCCTACAAGGATCTGTACTGGGGCCTCAGCTATTCATTACATTTATTAATGACTTGGATATATGGTTCTCAGTCAGTTATCTCATTTTGCGGCAAAGATTAAGTGGTATAGTAAGCAGCATAGATGAAAGCATAAAATTACAGAGATTGTATGAGTGGGTGAAACTATGGCAAGTAAATTTCAACACCATTAAGTACAAGGCCATCCATTTTGGACCAAAAAAGAATAAAACTGAGTGTTATTTAAATGGTGAAAAGCTGGTAACAGCAAATGTCCAAAGAGATTTAGTGGTTAATGCACACGAATCACCAAAGAGATGTGGTAAGGTAAAAAAAAATAAGCAAAACAGGCCAATGAAATGTTAGCCTTTCTAACTGGAGGATTAGAATATATAGCTACAGCTATATAAGGCCCTGATAGGCCACAGCTGGGGTATTGTGTACAAGCCGGGACACCACACCTTAGAAATGATGTATTGACCTTGGAAAGAGTGCAGGACAGATTCACCAGAATGATACAAAAGTTCCAATGTTTAGATTATGAGGAAAAATTACATAAATTAGGCTTGTATTCCCTGGAATATAGAAGGAGTGATCTGATTGACCCTCTTAATATTTGAAAGGAATTGATAGGAGAGACTGGGGCACTTTTCCCACTGATGCTGGAGCTTAGAACAAGTGGACATAACCTTAAAATCGAAGCCAAGCCATTCGGGAGATACGATAAGAAACATTTCTTCATGCAAATGGTGGTAGAAGTGTGAAACTCTCTCCCACAGAAAGCAGTTGACGCTAATTTAATTTAATCATTTTAAAACTGAGACTTCTGCCAGGCAGGGTATAAAAGGATATGGAACCAAGCGGAAAGATGGGGCAGGATTTTTCACTGAGCAGGTGGGCGCGCACTCGACCCTCTCGAGCGTAAAATTATGCGCGATGTTTCAGTCAGCAGGAGCGCGTGGGAGTCGGCAGCGCGCCTGCTGAAAATTAAAAGGCCCATTAAGGCCATTAACAATGTCATTGAATTAAATTTCTCACTGCCCGTCCAATCTTATAGTTGGTGGACGTGCAAAAAGGCTGGACGGGCCTTTGCATTTTTTGCAAAACCTCATCTAGGGGCGGGATAAGGTTTCGATCCGTCATTAAAAAAAAAATCATCCTAATTTCTAAAGTTCCTGCTCCTGTGACAGAGTCACATGTTTTTTTAACATTTTAAAAATCTTTATTTTTAAGTTTTAAAACTCTTCATCTTCCAGCATGCACCCATGCGCATGCACAAACTTGCACTCTTGCCTTCCTCCCCCACCACACAGACAGCGCTGAAGCATGTGTTTCACGCTGGGGGTGGGGGGGGTAGTTGGTGTGGGGGTGGGGGTCTTGATGGGCCCTCCAGCGTGAAATCGCGGTTCAGCCCCAATCACTAGTGGTGGTCGGCTTCCTGAACATTCCTGCCTTTCCCCGCTGAGTCCGCCTGACAAGGGAAAAAACCTGGCCGTGGAGTTAAGATATATATCAGCCTGATCTCATTAAATGGTGGAACAGACTTAAGGGGCTGAATGGCCTATTCCGTTTCCTACGTTCCAATGTCTCATCAGGGTACATGTGAATGCAGGCCTCATGCATACCAAGAATGCCACCAAGCAGTAGGAAGAGGAGGAGCCTGAGCTAGATGTTTGGGTGGGATGATGTGGAGTGAGAAGGGAAGCCATTGCTGGAGCTGTCATTGCTGATCTTCAACCAGATAGTAATGGAACCATTCAAGAGCAGTCCCAGGTAGCTGGATGACAAAGGATGGACAGTGGAGGAGACATGTGACCAACCATATCTAACACAGGGGTAAACACAAGCAGATCAGCTATAATCTTATTGAATGGCAGAGCAGGCTCGAGGGGCCGAATGGTCTACTCTTGCTCCTATTCGTATGTACAGCAGATAGATTAAGGAGTACAATAAGCAATAATCCACCACAATCATCGTAACCTAGGATGTTCTTTATAACTTTGCCTAGGTCTGTATTATTGCCTAGAGGAGGGTGGAAGCTGGTTTGGAGGAGTTTAAACTGGGTTTTGGGTAAAATGAAAAGGAGCTGTGATGTGATGACATCTTCAAAGAACTTATGGAGGACCAGGAGGTCAGAGATATGGTGATTATTGGAAATGATGTGTACGTAAAGGCGGTCAGGAGATCTCAGACTTAGAGACTGCATGAGATGATGAGATCAAGCGGTAGTCAAGGTTGTGATTTGGGGTTCACAAGAAAGGTGAGTTGAGATAGTACAGGAATGTAGCCAAGTCAGTGGAGCGAGTATTAGAGGGTTTGAGGTGCAGGTTGAAATCATTGTCAATGAGGAGTTGCTTAATGTAGAAACTAAGGAATGACATCTCAGTAAGGAAGGTAGCATGTGGCTTGGTAAATGACAAGGAATTAAAATGAAATGATAGAGAATAAATAGCAGATCCGAATTTGGATCCAACTGGAATGGCAAATATATGTTTTTGTGCCAAGATGATGCCAAAAATAGGATGAATATACCTCAAAGTACATTTTGTTTGAAAAGACCTAATAATTTGTTTTATTTCTTAGAAACAAGAAAATAAAAGTGGTAAAAACAAATAATGGTGCATTTCATGATAAATAATTACTATCGATGGAAACATCCATGCTGTTAAATTAATAAATCCACATGGATTATCCCACAAGGTCCAGGGAAGCCTTAAGTGGAATGTTAACAAAAAGGGAATTTCAGTAGTTTGTGAACATTTAAAACCCTCTGTTGGAAGCTCTCAACCATTTCTGAGTGCATTGTGGAGAAATTAAACTTGCACCATTGAATTATTTCTTCACTAACATGACATTACTTACTCTTTCTGATAAGTATTCCAGGTAGGATTATGTTGCTGTAGTCTTTTTATTTAATTTTCCATAGAATTTTTACATAAAACTTTATTATTTTTCAGAAAGCTGGTAGTGGTTGAAAATAGAAGGTAAATATTTCATCAGAACTGGCTGTTTATAAATTATCATTAGCTTTGCCTACATGTTAGGAGACTTAGACATTGATTTAAGGGATGGATTGTACATCTCCAATATGTAGGTCACCTGTACAAAGAAAAGGACTTGTGCAATGATCTGAATTTAAGGATACCTTACACCCTCACATGAAGTAAGGACTAAGTTATATTTTCAAAGGCAACAAATTGCACCTGTCTGGGAAATTTTCTAAATTTAAGGAAGGGCAAACCATTATTTTTATTGGTGAGTATGTGTTCATTTCAGAGACTTTTAAGAAGTAGAATTGTTACCTGCTTTAGACATCCTGAGGGATGAAATTTCTTCTTTGACAGTTTTAGCAAAAAATATGTCAATGTTGGTACAAATTAAGAGCCCTGAGTAAGATTCAATCTAACATGAGCAATGTGATGAACCCATTTGAGCAATAGGGCTTTCAAAATATGCTGAATCCTGTTCAAGAGATAACATGAAAAGGCATCATGTACCTGTTTGTGTTCACCTAATAAAAATCCCATGCTTGGACAAATTCAGCAATAAGAGACTGTCTAAAATGTTATTATTTGTGTGATTGTTATGCAAGTTGTCCACTTGAAAGTGAACTGGGCTTGTGAAAGTTTTAAACATTCTGACCGATGACATTTCCATGTGGCACTATAAGCTTCTGGGAGAAAGAAGCAGACATTTTTGATGGAGGAAGTTCTGAAACATGAGAACAGCATGTTGGAGCAAAAAAACAAACTAGCCATAAAAGGGATGTTGTGCATAAAATACTGCAACGCGAGATATAAACAAGCAAGGCTCCAAGTGCAATGGAAAATGTTGGTCTGCTGATCTTTTAAAAGCCCCTGGGGCATAGAAAGTGACGACAATTGTTTGAATCCAAGTCACATGAAACAATTGGATGTTATTGTGGAACTAATCTTAATTTTACAGGTCAGTCATTTATTACTGACACAGCCACTTTCTCTAATGGGGCAAAAACTGTTTACAATTCTAATACCACTATTAACCCACTTATTTTTAAACTGGCTAATGTCTTTGTTGAAATAGATTACTCACCCATGTTTCAATATTACCCAGCATGACTTTAGTACATAAATCTGTGATTGGCCTAAAATTAATTCTGAACTGAATTAGGATGGCAAAAATTGACCCAAGAAAGAAGAGCAGGAAATTGTCAGTTTTGGATGATCCTACTAGTATTGAAAAGGAAGAGTGCCACAATTGCACGTAGAATGAGTTACCAAAGACTGCAAGCTGTGTCTCCCTAGTTCTGTTGAAAGTCAGTCTGCGGGCACTTTTCAGGTTAAATAGTATTTTTCCATTGGGGTAAGAGGACAACGCTTGCTGCCAAATCCAAACCACAAGATCTCTGTTGTCTCCTTCAGCTCAGCGAAAGGAACAACTAGGCTGAATTACAGCTCCCATTTGTAACTAAAAAATGAAATAATCACCCAGGCCTTGAACCATTAAACCTTAATTTTGGTTCAGTTCCATCAAATAGTTCATATTTGAGGAGACAGATCCTGGAGCTGGATTGCAGTCGTCCTTTTTTTTAACTTCATGTAGCTTTTACAAATTCAAGCAGTTCCTCTAGAAAGAGCTTGACGTGGGAGTGATGTGATTGATTTTGGATATTGCCTGAAATATCTTACCTGGTGGTTAAATATTGCAGACATTGGCATTAAAACTACATCAGCGATTATAATTAATGTCTACTGTGAAATCATCTGCCTTGGTGAGGGAATAACAGATTGGGCAATAAGTCTAAATGATACAAAGCCACCAAACTTGAAATTGCTGAGGGGTTAAACATGTAACTTATTCAACCATTAAAATTCTAGGCATTCCAATGAGATATTAAATCATACGAACATATGAAATAGGAGCAGAAGTGGGCCATTCAGCCCCTCGAGCCTGCTCTGCCAGTTGATAAGATCATGGCTGATCTGTTTGTCTTTTGAATTCCACGTTCCCATCTACTCCCAATAACCTTTGATTCCCTTGCCTAGCAAGAATCTATCTACCTCTGCCTTAAAAATATTCAGTGACCCCGCCTCCACCGCTTTCTAAGGCTGAGTTAAAAAAATTCTCCTCATCTCTGTCCTAAAAGGGCGACTCCTAATTTTAAAACAGTCCCCACTAGTTCTAGAAGAAACATCCTTTCCACGTCCACCTTGTCGAGACCATTCAGGATCTTATATACATCACCCCTCACTCTTCTAAACTCCAGGTGGAAACAAGTCCAGTCTGTTCAACCTTTCATGATAAGATAATCCACTCATTCCAGGTATCAATCTAGTAAACCTCCGCCGAACCACCTCCAAATCAATCCCTACTTTAGAAACCTCGATGCAATATGCTGCTTGAAAATGTCTTTGATATGTTTTATTTTCATTTTAATTTCCTTCTTGCTTTCTAACAAGCTCACTAATATTTTACCTGTCAAAGTGCGAGCTGAACTGCTTGTTAGGCTAAGCACATCATTCCTATTTGCCCAGATGATTAATAATATGTGTAGTTTTTAAGTGCAGACATTTGCTTTGTACTAATCTTGCATGTGCTTTGCCAAATGCGTTTGTGTACACTTTTATAAATGTGTCATACCTCTGCTTATGTTGGAGCAGCTGGCAAAAATCCTCTGCCAATGAATAATGGTCTTCATGGTGCACTGTAGCTACATTGCAACAAATTGACACTCGTTATTCAAATTTATATATAACTAGATTGCATTTATTTTAGTGATAGTGTCTCAAACATATGTCCCAGTTGTTTGCATCCTACTTTTAAAATTTTTTTTTCTTTCAACAGATCCTCCTGTCTTCAGATCAACGTACAAAATAGGTAGGCCTAATGCATATACACTCGGAATGTCTGTTTAAATATAGTGAGTGGAAGGTTGAAATTGTGTTATTCACATTCAAGCTCAGTGAAGACAAGCACATAGAGTAAACAACTTAGCACTGAAATTTAAAGGGGTGATTTGTTTTACTTTTTAAAAATTATATTATACTTTCTGTCTCCAAAGTTTGGTTTTAAGACAATATGAGCTGATTTACAATTTTATTGCACATCCAGCTAATTCCAAACTATACTTACATAATTGGCAAATTGATGGTAGAAGTCTCATATTAAACAGCCTGTTGCCAAGTGTCAATTAAAAATACCCAATCTTTAATGCATTGGGCATGGTGGCAAAGCACATTAATAATCACACCCGAGTTCTGAAAAAGAGAACAGAGTTAAATGGCAGAAGGAATTCATATTTATACAGAGACAAAAGCAAGAGAAAAAAATCTAAGGCCGTTAAATTCAATAGTGCCAAAAATGAGCGCTGGAATCATGACAGTGATTAACCTGCACCCGTTGATTGCAACACAGGCAACGCACCAACTTCATGCTGCCTTCTTATTACAGTGACTTCAACAACACTAACCACACTGTTAATTGGTTGGAACTGTCAGCAGGGGACAATATGGCTAGCACCATTTAAAGCTAGCCTGCACCTCTTGAAGGCGAGGTGCATTGTGATTGGAGCAGGTGCTGGCAGTCACGCAGGAAGTGAATCTCACCCGGAAAACATCGGAGAATGGCACAACACAATTGAAGCATGTGCTCCAAGCTTTTCAGACTGTGCAGTGGAGGCCTTGCTGAAGGAGGAGGAAAGGAGGAGAGATGCCCTGTAACCACAGGAGACCCTCCAGCCCAACATCAGAAAGCAGTAGAAGCAGATAGCTGTGGAGGCCAATGGTAGGGGCTTGGCCCCACGGACTCGATACTGTGCGCAAGAAATTAATAGACCTCACAAGGGTAGTCAACATCAGTGAATGCATCTTCAACTTATCATATCCTACCTGTTGAATCTCCAGCTTCAAACAATAGTACTGTTCAAATAACTACACCCCCACTACTTACCTGACAACAATCTCTACCAATGAGGACTCATACCTGACATTCATATGCTCCAGACACTACTGTAAGCCTCACAGTCACGTTTCACAACTTCCACACTGCCATGTCCTAGGACAGCCGTATCACGTAAACACATTGCACTACACTCACTGACACACTTCCTTTATCTCTTTCAGGACAAAATGGCGCACCAATTGAGGCAGCAGGAGCTAACTGAATGGGAGCAAGCATACCATGTCGTAAGCCCAGGGAGAGAACAGTGATAACCAATATTGAGAAGGCCATTGCTTACGCTGTAGCCAGTGATGGAGCTGAAACCATTGATGATGACGGTATCTTCCTTACCTAATCTTCCTATTCACATCTCACCCCCACTTCAACCCAAACGCTCTCTGATTTTCAACTGCAGATGGCATAAGCATGCACCTCTTACTTCTTCCACCATGCTACAACCTTATCCTCACACCTTTCTTCTTTCAAACAAAAAGTGCAATCTGGCCAGGCAGTGGACGAACAGGAAAAAGACAGTGGCTTTGAAGACAGACTGTAATTTGACTTTGTACCCACAGTCACCAGCTCAGATACTGGCACTATGTGTAATTTAGAGAAGACATTAAAAGCAAGGCCTGTATGTGGTAGGTCATAGGGTATGTGACCTGCAGCCAGAGCAAAGGGCAGGAAATTCACAGGCACCAGCTTGCTGGCGGATGAGATCGCCCACTAGCTCCACTGCAAAGGACACAGATGAGCACTTTGATAGGGCGCGGTGTACAGAAGGATGTTGATGGGTATGCACAGAGGTGCTTGGTGCATTGGGAAGTCTGCCAGAAAACATGTAGTCAGTATCAAGGGGCATGGAGGAGCCTAGCACCAACTTGGCACAGAGCTTTCCAGCATGAAAGTGATGGTTGTTCACACACTCGTAAATCCAACCATGATCCAATGTCCGGTGGCTGACGTGATGGCTTCTATTGCAGCACAAGCAGTGGTCACCTAACATCTATGAGCTGACGTGGAATCTTAGACTGTTCCATTCAAGATCACCTTTCTGCCTGCAAGCTACTGTTGTGGTTATGGATTATAGTGCGCAAAGAGGCTTGCAGTTAGAGCAGTCCAGCAAGTTGTTCTGAGCAGATCAGTAGGATTTCTGATTTACCACCCCGGGAGAGTGGCAGTGACCCCATGGAGCAAGAATCTCCTGTCCTTTCTCAGGAAGACAGCGTTCATCATCCTACCACTGCAGCCTCGCTTGTGGCCTTGTCAGCTAACGACTGCCCGTGCTGAGTTAGTGCAATCCACAGTTGGGCCTTCTAGGTCTGGAGCTGCTCGATGGTCCTCCAAGACCATTTTAAGTCTCCCTGCTGAATCTTCAACCTTCCACCAACCATGTTGCAGTCGCCGGGGTAGCAGGGTGTAGGCTCACTAGGCCAGGCACATGGAAGACAGGCAGTAAGGGAATGTACAAATTGATATTTGTATGTAATATGGCATCATTTCATTTATAAATTTTGTTTGGAATGTTTAGTTTGTGATGGCATTTATTTTTGCATTGTAGCCAAAGGGACACAGTGACAGTCAGTGACTGAGGGGAAGTAAAGCGTGGGACTGTTGATGATTTGGGGATCAGGGTTGTAGTTACTGTTATTGAACTCCAATGCGTTCTTCATGGACAACCGGGACAGAAAGGAGATGTCTAGGATTTCTCCTCCCTTCCACTTCCTCCTCCTCCTCATGCTCCTGCTACTCAGCTATTTTCCATTTGGCTGGTGGTGGCGAGGTGTGAAGTACATAGCAGATCACCACAAAATTCACATCTGCCTTGCCGACTACTGCAGGGCTCCTCCAGAGCTGGTCTGGGCAGCCACGGCACTGTTTCAGCACGCCAATAGTTTCCTCTATCACATATCCATTTGGCACATTGGCTTCCATTAAATGCATGCTGCTCATGTAGGCACAGGTTGCACACCAGAGTCCCCAGCTGTCATGCTGTTGGTGGAGAGCCCTTGTGGCCATGTTGCCACCCTCTGGTTTGCCATGGTGGCTCAAATGCTGCTGGCACAGCAGGCTGGTGCAGAAAGAAGGCATCATGATTGCTACCAGGATACTGGTCATTGAGCTGCAAAATTAGTTGCATATTGTCACACACCAGCTGGATGCTAAGGGAGTGGAATTGTTTTCAGTACTAGTATGGGACAGAGTTGATATGCCAAATCTGTTAAGTAGGCTTCCCTACTTGACCCCTGCACCATGGGGACGTCTGCAAGGTTAGAAAAGCCAATGTGTTTGCTCCCCCTACTCCTCTCTGGCCAGAGATAATGAAACTTAGTCAGTTCACATTGAAATGGAGAGCTTCAGTGATCTCCCATACATAATAATAGATGGCAAACTGCACAATGTTGCAAATATCTCCAGCCTGGAAGGAGGCAGATGCATAGATGTTCATTGCCTCAGTCACCTTCAGACAATGCAGTTCTTGCCTTGCTCTGCTGGTGCAGCTGTGGCTCCAGCATATAGCAAATTTCAGTGAGGATGTCTTAACTGAAGCATAGACATTTCACTTATTGTTTCAGGGGGGACAATTGCTCCCTGAGCACCCTGGCTGGATATGGCCTCCTGCTGAGAACCCCTCCTCTGCCTCTCCCTCCCTCTGCTAGCAACTTGTCCTGCTCTGTGTGATCTCTGTTCATTCTCCAAGTCATTTTATATTCCAAGGGCGTTGTCTGGAAGCAAGCAGTTTATGCAGAAGCGTTGATGTTACCAAAATTCCTTCAGTACTTGCTGCATCACTCCCTGTAGAGTTTTTGCAATTTTAAACAACTATGAAAAATACAAAACACTTGCAGAGTTGATGCAACTGCCAAAAGAAGTCATCCAGCAACTATCCTATAAATAGTTAGTGCTCACTTTAAATAGCACTGCTGGGCAGTCCATCCTGCTGCTGAATGCATGTTTAGCTGTGCGAGGTTAAAAGAAGGTGTTAGCTGAGTGTTGAACTCCAAAATGGCATCGCTGTTGTCAAATCGGCGTTACACGCTGATAGACATCACAATCTTCCTGTTCTCTTTGGTGGCCGTTCACTGCATTCTGTGAATGTCCTCACCAATATGGCTTTTGGTATGAATCGCCCCAAAAGTCTGTGCATGCTCCACGGACACCATTTTAGAGCTCTATGGGCACTCAGAGTATCCAAAAAACAGATGCAAACGATTCCAATTTCTCACCCTTAGACACCAGAGAAGACAGTGTTATGAAGTAGCCAAAGGAGGAACTGTCAAAATATTATTTTGGAGAATGACTGACCTGGCTTTGGGATATGCTGATATCTGGAGAGCCTAATCTCAAGGCAGAAGTTGTATAAACATGCTGAACAATCTGAAGAGGGAGACGCAAAACTCAGCCAAAAGGAATCAATGTCTCTCCTCTCCTCTATGCTTTTGTGATTTGAGCCAAGAGCGTGAGGGACTCATCTCAGCTGGAACCAAACTAGGCAAAAATCCATCCATCCAGCATCTAAACCTCTAACCCATGTCCAATGAGCTCCAGCTTAATAAAAGTCCTCAAGTGTTGCTTAGTAGTGCCAAAGAAAAGTGCAACATTTCTGAGCAACTTGTGATATTACACTTAGCTTCAAGAAAACTGACTTGGAATAGCTGCAAGTGTGCTTCAGGTCAACTTATTCCAGCTTATTTACTCAGAAATTACATGGTAAACAAGAATGAGGAGCATTCTCGTCCTCTTTCTGTTCACTGTTTAACAAGCCGATTGAGCACAACCAATGACTGGCCATGTCTACGTAAACAAAAGACTTTTTTCCCCCCCATTTTCCTTTGGGATGCTGATAACTCCAGTGGCAGGACTTATTACCCATCCTTCTTATCTCTCATTGTGCGACTCTGGAGCCACATGTAGACCAGGTCACTTAGTGCCAGCAGATTCCCTTCCCTGAAGGCCATTATTGAAGCAGTTGATGTGTTTTAGCTACAATCTGGCAGCAATTATTTAATCACTTCCTTTGGCTAACCTGAAGGTTCCCAGATTTATTGCAGCCAATTTTATGACTTGCCATGATGGGATCATGAACCGATGATCTCCTGAGTTGGCGATTCAGTACAATAACCATCAGGCCCATCATACCTTTGGCTGAAAAGCCTTTTAAAAGCACTTTTTCAGCTAAAAATCTCTGCAAGTAACCATGCGACTTATACCAAGTAGAGATAGTTGAGTTGATATTAGATTATGAGAAACCTAGTGAAAGACCAGCCATGTAAGCAATCCTGTAAGACAGGGGACCAGAGACAATCACAGCGACAGATCAACGTCTCCATTTTCAGACAGCCATGCTACAAGAATCACAAGTTGGCAGAGGTGATGGCCTAGTGGTAATGTTGCTGGAGTAATAATCCAGGAACCCAGGCTAATGATGTGGGTTCAAATCCTGCCTGACATCTGGTGGAATTTGAATTCAATTAATAAATTTGGAATATAAAGTTAATCTTAGTAATAGTGACCATAAGTATCATTGGTTGTTGCAAAAACCCATCTGGTTTGTGAATGTCATTCAGGGAAGGAAATCTGCCATCCTTACTCAGTCTGGCCTATATGTGACTCCTGATCCACAGCAATGTGATTCACTCTTAACTGCCTCATTAAATGGCATGGCAAGCAATGCAATTCAATGGCAATTAGGGATGGGTGACAAATGCTGGCCTTGCCAGTGATGCCTACAATTGAATAAATAGAAGAAAATTATATTACTGGCAATGTTACATTTTTAAGCAAGCATGAATGTATGTCACCTTCATATAGCCATTAATGTAATGTTTTGTTAAACCATGAATAAATCATGTTAATACAAATTGTATGGTTTCCCACTGTACTCCTGAATTGTGCACTGGTTTGGAAATGTGCCATTGAAAATAAACAATTACAAATTTTTTAAATAATACACTGCAGTAGAAAAATTATGGGGTCCACTCGGGAGTGAAATGAAAGGTGCCAGCTGATATAAGCAATAATGCAAATGGACTTATTAGGTGATCTTAACTGTTTGGTAAATATGTAAGTATGTTGCTGAGGAGGATTAACTCCAGTCTCTACAGTTTGAGTGCTGTCTTCAGGATGTTCAGCAGCAGCAGAATTATTCTGTGGATTGCCAAAATAAGTTATTTTTAAAGCCATCCTGGTTGTTGACAAATGTTGCAAGCTTTATCCTTGTGCTGAAATGCATCAACAGGCCTTCCATTTATTCCTCTTGTTGGCCCTGTGTTTATTCCTGTTTATTTGCTTGCTCCAAGAGATTACATGGCTGAGTGCAGGCAAGAATTGTCCAGTCATCATGAGAATGGAGCAGCTTGGCCTTTTCCTGCCTATGAGTTTCATACATTTATGTTGTTCCTTGTCAAAAGTGATGAAGACTTGCTCAATTGATTATCATTCGACTACCATGGACATAGCTGAGCAGGGGCAAGTTGACTTTCTGAATGTGAAGTACTTGTTCATTGGATGCAATGAAGAAATACAGTATTATGACTTTTGTCCAAAACTATTGGATGATACACAAGTGTGAGGACAGCTCAGTTACTTAACTTGTCATTTCAGTGAGTGCCATCCACAGTGCTTCTTAGAAATCCTATACAAAAGCAGGCCAGCTGTGTAAAAATCAAAAGTTTTCAAAACTGCTCGAGTTGCTATGATCTTTAGAACTCTATGCACCTTCTTGTGTGGACTATGTTGTTTCCAAATGTGCAAACTGCAGCTTCCTTATTATCCCTTCCACCTTATTACCACCCCTTCTTCCTCACCAGCTTCCTCATTGTATCCAGGACATCTTGAACAGTCTAGGAATTCTTAACAAAGTCATTAGTGAAAAATACAAAAACCATCAGGTCTAAGAGAATGGTCGTGCACCAAGTGTCCAGTTATGGTGCTAAAACGTACTTGTTTTTCTTGAAAACTACGTTGAAGTGCCTCATCAATTCTGTATAGCTTTAGGCAAAGCTATTTTCTCTGCATAAGTTTCAATGGATCATTATGCAGTTTGGTTCATTTGCTTGATAATGGCTAAATCGATCTTGAACGCTCATGTGGCAATTTAAGAATTTAACAAGTTGTTGTGCCTAGGAATCTAATTTAAAAAATGTACATTATTGACCGTCATAATCAGATACACTAACGCAAAGAAACAGTTTTGCAGCCTTCTAAAACTGCCCTTCCTTCAGTGATTCAACAGCTACAGTGCGCCAGTTTCTTATAATGTTTGTGTTCACGCCCCTCAGAATCAAAACATGCTGTGTAAAAAATCCCATGGGCAGAAATTTTTGCTTGGTGGGCAGGCACGCGCCCAACTCGCTCGAGCGTGAAATGACGCCTGTTGACATCAACGTGCAGCCGCATGTTAGTTTAGTTGGCGGGTGCGCACTGGAGCCAGCAGCGTACCCGCCAACAATCAAAAGGCCTGTCAAGGCCTAATTAACGTAAAGTTTTCGCTGCCCATCCAACTTAATGGTTGGCAGGCAGGCGCAAAGGTCAAGTGGCCTTTGCATTTTTTTTGGAAACCTCATCTATGGGCGGGGTCAGGTTTCCGAAAGCAAATAAAAATAAAATAAAAACTTTAATTTTTCATTAATAACATGCCCCGCTCATGTGACAGAGTCACATGAGCGGAGACGTGTTTTATTACATTTTTAACTTTAAAATTTTTTTTATATCTCCTCTTCTCCCTGAGGCGCTGAGCTGGGCGGGCCTTAATTGGCCCACCAGCGTGAAATCGCGGTGCGGTGCAGATCGCGGGCAGCGCTCGGCTTCCTGACCGCCGCCCCCCCTGCCCGGCCCCGCCAAACCTGCCCGCCAAGGGCAAAATTCTGCACTATGTCAAAGTAAGATTAGATTGAGCATTAGGTTTGCCATGATTCACATTCATCTTCACATTATTAAAATTCTTTAGGGTTTTTTAGCTAATTGTTTGTTGTGCTTATCCTTTTTCTGCCCAGTCTTGTTCAGTCCTTTCTTGAGGTAGGTCTATGGTTCCTGCTCAAACTTGCTTAGCCCTTTCCATGGAGACTGCTCTCCTTGCTTCACCTTGCTCAATGTTCCCACAAGTAGCACCACTGAAGAAACAGTGGAAAGCAAATCGAAAACTCACTAAAGAGGGAAAGTTACTGACAGGAAAGCTGGTGGCGGGAGGAATGGAACAGATGAGATTTGATAAAAGGGCAAAAGATTTCATGTGGCAAAGGAACAAAAAAAAAAATAACAAAAAAACCCGGAAAACTCCGAGTAATATTTTAAAAATTTGATTCAGAAAAGTGTAACTGGAACGAAAATATCATGATTTCGGACAATGGTAGACAGAAACAAACATCAAATGCACTTGGCTTTCTTTTTACTTTGTGGACTTCATTTATTTCTTTATTGGTTTCCAACTATTGATGCCAAGCAAACTAATTTATAAATTCCCTCTTGATCTTTCTATACTTTTGGAATTACATTAATTATTTGTCCAACAACGCCAGTTTTCCAGTGAAAAGCAAAGAAAGTTCTGGAACAGCATTCCATAATTCTAGCCTCACTTCTTTGAGCAGTGCTCAGTCAAGCCTTAGCTTGTCTTGATGTCTACTGAATAGTTCAGCACCGCTGATTTTTTTAATGGTCAGCTGAGAGCTTGAAACACACAGGCACGCATCACCATGCTTAAGATTCTCGAAAACTAACAAAGGAGTAATTCACAAAACCAAATTCCTGTTTGCTTAATACGGGAGGGGGGTGGGGAGCACAATCTATCTGTAGGAACACAGTCCAGTTGCCTACCCAGAGATTTTAGGTGCAAGATGCCGAGAACCAAGGTTTTGATAGCATCTCCTAAGCCAGTGACTTCTATCACGTAGAAGAGCAAGAGCAGCAGGCACATGTGAACACTATCACCTGCAAGTTCCTCTTGAGCTCATCGTTCCTTCATCATCACTGCAGCAAAATCCTGTAACTCCCTACCTAACAGCACATGGACTAAAGTCATGCAGGAGGGCAGTTCGTCACCACGATCTCATTGGCAGTTTGGGATGGACAATATATGAAGGCCTTGCCAGCGACACTCACATCCCATGATGAAAAATAAGATAAAAATCTTGATGTATGGGTGAAGCTCAGCTAAAGCCATGCAGTTTACTGGCACCATGAATTGGTAAATGTTTTAGTGCTTGATTAGCTGGGCCATCCGGCTGGCCAAGTGTGAAGAATCTCAGTCCCATTGGCAAACCTGCCTCTTAAGGTCCTACCAATGGGCAAGCACGGCAATATCTCCAGTGCACTGATGTACTCTGAATATTCTTGACTCCAGCATCAGATAATGAGACCTTCTAGGAAGAATGTCAAGTGTGCCATCTTGAAGCCAACTCAACACCAAAGAAATCCCATTTTAGTATTTTTCATTTTGTTTAATATGAACACACCATATAGCATTTTGACCAACCTTGATCATATTCTGAAAAATCTTTCCAATTTTGTTTGGTACCTTTACCCTTCTGATTTCTATACATGTTCAGGGCCAAAAACAACTGTTTTCCTTAATCACAACCTTGTCACGTGTTAAATCTAATTAACACATGGTAACACATTCTCTAAATTTTTCACCTCCTCATTTCACTGCTAAATATTAGATTAAGTATAGTCGCTTCCCATTTAACACGCTCCATCAAGAAGGGATTTGCATTAGCTGTATTCACATAATTCAGCCATTTGAAAGATCTCCTTAAGACTTGGGAACTAGTTTTAAAATAAGCTTTAATGACATACCCTGTTTCCATCATGATTTGTTAATGAAAGCTTTTCACTGATAGTTTATTCGGTGGACTTTGGCCCCCTGAAGTTATGCAATGTGAATATTAGTTGATAAGCATTTGATTGGCTCATACAAAATTCCTTTATTTTAACAGAAGCATTAATCTAATTAAAATAAGTGGTTTAATACCTCAGTCAAAGTAGCCAACAACATAATTCAGTAAGATGCACTATGGGTGGGATTTTCCAGCCTTGTCAAAGGTGGGCATTAGCACAGTGTGATGGAAAAATTTAGACAGCTGTTGAAAGTCAACATCTCTCCAAATTTTCCTGTCCCATCCATGACAGGGGTCAGAAAATCCTGGCCTATATACCCGTACAAGGGTCGGTTAGCTTAGATGGCTAGACAGTGACGCAGAATGATGCTGATGGTGCGGGTTCAATCCGCATACTGGCTGTGGTATTTCATGGAGGCCTTGGCACCTTGCCATGCCCCGAGCTTGCGGAGTGGCACCCCCCAAGCTGTGAGTTGCCAAAAATTGTGTCTCTCGAATGGAAAGAGATGCGTATGGTCCTTTGGGACTGTGATTAGCTGATGATGATACTGTTTCTGTACACTAATACTTGCACTGTTTAATTTCAAGGCCTAGTTTTATTCCACTAAATATTCCATAAGGTTGTTGTACTCCAATTAACAGTTCTGGTATCAGTGTGCATTACTAGTTCCCTTAGACTTTCATGCAGTGATGGAAATGGTTAGAAATGTTACCATTTTGATGCTATTGCCATCTTTTTGTTGTCCAAATGAATAGGGGTTAAAGTATATGTGGTGTAATGTGCATTAAGCTTCATGTGTTTCCCTTACTCCGTTAATCACTGTCATCCCTGCTATTAATTAACATGGATTGATTTATTCAGTCAAACAGTAACTGGCACCATCAGTTGTATGTGCACAGATAATTATAACCTAATTATAATTCAGTACCCTTTAATAATCACCAAAGCATCCAATGTGTGGAGGATGATCCAACATGCAATGGCTGAATTGCCTATTATATGAACTGAAACTGTGCCAACTGTCTTGCATACAAAATAGAGAACGCTTTCCTGTTGAAACCAGAACTACTTATTTTGATGCTTTTGTAGTTTTGTGGAATATTGCCTCATGAAAAGTGGTTCCTTGATGGTATTGCTTATTCAAGTTGCATCAAATTCAACAATCTCTGGAATCTCCTAACTTCATCACTGACTGTGGTGGCAGGCCCAGGCCTATCATGTCGCCAGCTGAGTAATTTTCACAGCCACATAACATCTTGTGGCAGATTTGGGCTTGGCATTGCGTGCTTGTTGAACTGAGCAGGGTTTTTGTGCTTTGTGTTTTTTAAGGTGTGCCACTTAGGCTGGGGAGACACAAAGGTGCTAATGAACACCCTGGACAAATGGCAAGCAATGAAGGACACTCGCCCTCTCTGCTAACAGTAATGGGAGAACCACCAGCACAGAGCCAACCACGATCATTTATAGCAGGTCTGCTAGTATTACTACCAGTTCATGCTCAGCTTCCATTTCCTGTTTGACAGCAAGATCCTACTCATCAGCTGGAGCACCTCTCTCCTCAAGTACTGTTGGGTGAGAGTAAGCTAGGTGTTACTTCAACTTGTTTGGGCCTCATTCTGTTTTGCTTTCAACCTTTTACATGTTGCAATTACAAATGCACTGGCTTAGAGCATTATCCTAAATGCTTCCACTTAATTAACCATTTTATTAACAAATTGGTGAAGATTCTTAGATATATGGTGGTTTGATTTCTGGAAGCACGTTGTAAGTTTCTGATTCTAGGAGTGGAGATTAATCTTATTCTCATCTGTTTGCCACAGACTTTCAGGAACTTATCACATTCCTGAATCCACTCAAAGTATATTTGAGGGCAAATCGAGAGAACATGGTTCTGGAGATGAATGAGGAGCAAGACTTTGAAGAGTGGAGATAAAAACACCTCCGCAAAGCAATGTGGGCAATAATCAGAGCTACTGACTTAGCAAAGCAAATTCCATCTTTAATACATATAATTTGGGGATTTTAGCAACTTCTGCAGCTCCATTCTGTCCATGTTTTTCTATGAAAATGGCAAATCAGTTGCCTTGGCTATCATCTAATAGTCAACTTACCTCTCATTACTGATAGGAGTGATGCTCGTGGTAGCGAATGTTTGCCTCAGAATTGCTACATTGCAAGGAAGAGCCTTTGTATTCTCATCAATGGACATTCTTTCAGATGTAATTTTTTTTTAAGTTACTCTGATCAGAGCACATACATGGGGTATTGGGCATAGCCATATGGATGCTATCGTAAACTCTGTCTTCAGGAGAATGGGATGGGATTAGAGAGCTCGACAAAGTTGCAAATCGTCGTTGCATCATTTGCAAAAGAACAATGTGTGACATGACTGTTACTTGTCTACATGGTATCAGCTTCATCACTGCTACTTCCCAGGTCTTTGACACTGTCTAAGTTATGCTGGAAGCATCATATTTTGTAATTGAAATAGAGAAGAATATATACCTTTTAAGAACTCTTGTCCACCACTAATATGATCAGGAGTTGACATACATTCAGCAACAAATCATGCAGTACGTGAATTGTGTAACTGACCCTGTGTGACTGCCCCAAACTAAATTTCCCCAGTAACGCGTATGAAACCCCAAATATTAAGCATAAACTCAACGTGAACAGAACTGCATAAAGAGCTTGTTCGATTTGAACAAGTGCCAATAATTGACTGAATTTGCATGGGATTCATTAGTTGGGACCATAAGATCCCGGAGTAGACACTGGATCTCATTTTTCTCATTTTGGGTCAGGTGTTCCTGGCCGCTGCCTAAAACGGGCAGTGGCCCCCTTACAGATGTAAATGAGGTGGATCAGGACCCTGACAGACGAGCAGTCCTGACATCAGACCTTCACCACTCAGGATTCTTCAGTGGATGCTATGGTCTTGGCATCTGCCAACTAATATGGGGTTTTATTTAGATTTGGAGGAGCTAATGTGCTTCCTTTCCTGCACAATATTTGTGAGCCGTCCAACTCCACCCCCCCCTCCCCACTCCCTCTGGTTGGGGCTATCCTGTCCCTGTTCAAGAACCTGCCCTTGGGAACTCTGTCATTCATGCAGGCAAAATGTGAAAGCTGTATGTGGAGGCATGACAGTACAAGCAAGCAGCCGGTTGGGACATGTCCATGCTGGCGTATAGTTATGTGTCCAAAAATGAGCCGTAGCAAATTTCCTATATATCTCTATTAAAGGTCTGGCTGTTTGCACAAACAAGATCAACGTTAGATTCATAAGACTCTGTCCTAGAAAAGAACTAGTCAAGCTATCAGCAAATGTTATCCCCGTTAACACGACTGAGGCTTCACTTGCGAAGATAAATAGTATAAAACAAATTCATGTCTGAAAATATGAAGCTACAGTATATCACTGGTTGAAAATGTTACCTCATTAAAATGACAAACTGAGTTAAAATGGTGTACTAATTATATATAGAATAATGAATAGGGCAGACGGATTTAAAGAGCTGTCATTCATTTGATTGCTAAGCACATGGATGCAGCGCAAACGATTAGAAATGTTAGCAAAATCAAGAGCCTTTTAACTCCCTCTGGAACATCTCCTATGCTCACTACATTTTTTAGAAGTTCAGCAATGTAATCAGTAGCGTTCAGTGATAGTGCCGCTGTGCAGATTGTTTTAGGAAGCATACTAATGATAGTTAAAAGTTGTAGCGTCATGATTTTCATTAAAGAGAGTGACAGTTGGAATGCGGAGCACTTCAAGTTAAAACCGGAAAAAGATCCAAATTTTGGCTGAATCAGGCGTGCTCCTGAAGATTTGGTTCAAATTTGGGCAATTTCAGGTTCCCAGAAAATGATCCAGTGAAAGTAAAGGCCATGTATATCATCACTAGAAACAGCTGAGTGCACTGTTCACAACCCAGAGGGGCAAGAGGGTAGGAGTAGGTGGATACGACAGAATTGATGATACAGTGTGCATCATACGGGATCTACAGTGTGAAGTCTCATAGATATCTGAGGAGCTGCTTTCTTTTAAATGTTAAAGTGCTGTTCATAATTAATGGAAACAGATTCTCAAAAACAATTTCCAACTGCAAGGCAAAGTTTATCTTTTGTAAGTAAATACATGTTGTAGTCACGAGTGAGCTGCATGGTCTTCTTGAAGGGTGTGTTTCATTATCAGAATGTCTTTCTCATTCCCCCCTTTTCTTATGTTCTCACATTCATGTGAATGGAAAATATTGTACTTAAGCTATATTTTCTGAACATCAATGGTCGGAAAATTGTGTTCAGAGCACTCACAAGTTTCTGATATGTTTCCGCTGGGGCTTTAGGTTTCCAGTTGGGAATTCAACGTTAGAAAATTACTCCCAAAAACAATGCATAAAATTCATCTTAATTTCAGGGGAAAAAATTCAGTGATTTTATTATTTTCAATACTTTTGTTTCATTTTATGACAGGGCCTGAGTTGTTTTATTGCAGACCACCTGTGGTTTAATTGAAGGACTTGTTGTTTTAAAAGATTAGGAATACCAATTGCCCCGTGATGATTGTTATAAGGAGCTGAGAGATGTTACAACACCATCTCTGGAGCAGGTAGAGAAAAGCAGGTAGCCTTGGAGATAGCCTTTGGAGGAAATAACAGCCACTGTTACCTTTACCAGTGCCACATTTGAACTCTATAGTCTGGTGCACTGGGGAGTGGGAATTAGGATTTTAACATAGAAGTACGTGAGATTGTAAGTGTGAACAGTAATTTTCCCATTTTCTTCTCTCATTAACCAAAGGGAATTCAAAAGCAGCTGGATGCAAAACAAGGATAGTTTCGGTAGAGGTTCCTCGCTACAAGGTGGACCCCACTTCAGTGGGCTTCTTTCTGTGGCCTTCATGTGTTGAAATAAAGCGCTGCTCTGGCTGTTGTAACACCAAAACCTATAAATGCATTCCTTCTGTTGCAAATTACAGGCCCTTTCAGGTACGTTGTAAAATGTTGTTTCACATATTCTGTAACTGGGATGTTTTAAATGTGTTTTTTGAAACTCTGCAGGCTGGTTAGTGCAGTGTATTTTAATTCTTAAGATAGCACCACGTCCACAGCTCTATGGAAAGTCAATGGCTGTCTGCTATTGTCCTTGCCCTATACACACTGCATAGTCATTCTGCTATCAGCACCACTTTGAATGAAGCTTTGGGCTGTTAAAATCTTGCTTTTCAATAGGGCATGATTTGATAAAATAAAAACTGCCTAACCTCTGCATAACTTAATATATCTTAATCATATATGAGCAAAGAAAATGTCCTGAAAAACTTAAAATCCCAAATTCAAGTGTTAAACATGCCAACCATTACTCCTGTAATATGTACTGAACTAATGATTTGGAGATGTGAGTTCAAATCCCATCACAGCACCTGGGGAATACAAATCAATTCATTAAGTAAAATCTAAAATTTAAAAAGAACTAGCCTCAGTAATGGTGACCATGAAATGATGGATAATCACAAAAATGCCCATCTGCTTCACTGATGTTCTTTAAAGAAGGAAATCAGGTGTGGCCTATATGTAATTCCAGACACATAGTAAAGTGGTTGACTCTTAACTGCCCTCTGAAATGGCCTAGCCAACCACTTAGCTATATTCAAGAAGGTGGCTTACCATCACCTTCTCAAGGGCGATTAGGATGGATACTAAATACTGACCTTATCAGCAACGTCCAGATCCTTTGAATGATCTTAAAAAACTTGTCTTGGTTGTATTATAAAATAAATGGGATTAGAGAGTGAGAACTTGCATTTGTATAGTACATTCCCTTATCCTTGTGGTGGTGCAAAGTGATTCACAACCAATTTTTTGATGTGGAGTTACTGTTATCCTGCAGACAAACTTGGCAGAAATTTTGTACATAGCAAAATGTCACAAACAGTGAATTAGGCCAATGACCAGTTAACTAATCTCTTTTGATGGTGTTCGTTGAGAGAATTCAATTCTCAGCTCTTCTTCAAATTGTGCCATGAGATAAGTTGCATCCACCAGAATATTTTACTTGAATGATGGTACCTGTGACAATGCGGCACTCCAGTGAAGTGTCAGTGCATTAAGGTTTGGAGCCATAGTCTTTTGATTCGAAGGTGAGAGTTGCACTGACTGATGGATGATAATTGATAATGTATTAAGTTACAGCATTGCAGTAAGTCCTATGGAGCCTAAAAGTGAATGTAACATCTCCAGGTCTGTTGAAAGTTGTTTTGATGGCTGTCCAAGTTCTGTGCAAAACAAGTTTGGACAGTCTCAATTTAGGATTTAATGCATCGAGGTAAAAAAAAAATGACAAAAACTAGCAGTTGCTCTCAAAGAAGCCACAAGGGTGAATAGTGTAGTAAATTGAAATCTCAGCATTGTGAATTGGGGGCTAGTTTACACATTGTGACCAACTGCCACAATACAGACTAACTCAACGTCTTAGTGGCTGGGACATCAAGGGTGGGGTACCTAAAAGAGAAGAGTGGGTCAAAAAATTTAAATCAGAACCTGAATTGTAGAATGTAAAGAAGTCAACAGAATAGCTGATCATACTTGTTTGTTCCAGAACATAAATGTGTATTTGGGTAGTTGAGTCAGTTAGTTGAGTCAGGATTTAGGGCAGGAAATGTGAAAGGAACTGTTCATAACCATACTTGTATGCAACACCTACTCAGTATTGACCAAGATGAAGCAACCTGGTGCTTAGTGACAACTCCCTTATATAATGAACGGGCTTATATCGGATGTGCATAAAGGGGGAATTCATTTCCAAAATTTAGTTGGTATTAACTGAGTAGCTTTGGGAAGAAAGGTTTTTATACATTTGCTGGAGTCACATTTCCTTTAGCACATAGAATTAGTAAATAAAAAAAAGCACTGTTATTTAAAGAGGTTACAGGCTGGGCTTTATGGAAACCTTTCTTCAGTAAGTTGCCCACAATAAAATCAATACAAGAAATTGGACAGTCTCAGTTAGCTTTTATTCAAAGTACAGTTTAAAAAAAAATTAAACAATAAGGATCTCTCCATTGTTCCTGCTATAGTGCTATTGCTGTTTCTTTCAATATTCTATTTTGTACCATGTATTTCAATTTCTTCTTCTGAAGAATGTGTACAGTATTTATCCCTCTAATGACACTTCAGCCTTTGTTTTAAATGACTTACATTCTCAATTAATTCCATTTGGTAGTTTTTTTTCCCTATTGCTCAAATCTCACTTGCTTTGACAACTTGGTAGCAAACACAACATCATTCTGAACCTCAGATTGTTACTGCAGTAAATCATAGAATCAGAGAATGATACAGCACAAAAGGAGGCCATTTGGCTTATCAAGCCTCTGCCAGTTTAATTGGAGCTATCCAATTAGTCCCACACCTCTGCTCCTTCTCATAGCCCAACAAGTTTAACCAGTTCAACTATTTATCCAATTACCTTTTGAAAGTTATTATTGAATCTGCTTCCAAACATGCCAGATCACAACAACTCTTCTGGTTATCAGTCCTCCTGCTAAGGGCAAAAGAAATAGGAGGTGGAGTAAACCATTCAGCCCCATGAGACTGCTCCACAATTCGATACGGTGCTGGGTGATCTTCTACTGCAACTCCACTTCCTTACCTGCTCCCCATATCCCTTGATTCTCTGAGAGGTGAAAAATCCATTGACCTCAGTCTTAAATATACTCAGCAGTGGAGCATCCACAACTCCCTGGGGGAGACAGACCCAAAGATTCACAACCTGGCTATGAAGAAATTTCACCTCATCTCATTCCTAAATGATCGACCTTATATCCTGAGGCTGTGCCCCCATGTTCTAGATTTCCTAACTCGGGGAAACAACCTCTTAGTGTCTAGCCTGTCAAGCCCCTTCAGAATCTTTTATGCTTCAATGAGATTAGCTCTCATTCTTCTAAACTCCAGAGAGTATAGGCCCAGGTTACGTAGACTCTCATCATAGTCCACTCATCCCAGGAAATAATCTAATGAACTTTTATTGCATTGTTTCCAAGGCAAGTATATCCTTCCTTAGATATGAGGTCCAAAACTGCACACAGTATTCCAGGTGTGGTTTCACCAAAGCCCTTTGTAGCAAGACTTCCTTATTCTTATACTTCAGTCTCCTTCTAATAAACGCCAACATGGCTTTTGCCTTCCTAATTGCTTGCTCTACCTGCACACTAAACTTTCTGTGTTCCATGTATGTGTGCACCCAAGTCTCTCTGAACATTAACATTTAAAAGCTTCACACCTTTTAAAAAATATTCTCTTTTTTTTTAACCAGCAAAATGAATAACCTCACGCCTCTTGACAATTATTCCATCTGCCATCTTGTTGCCCATTCACTTAACCTGTCTAAATCTCTTTGTAGCCTCTTTGTGTCCTCCTCACAGTTTACATTTCCACCTAATATTGTATGATCAGCGAACTTAGATATTTTCCTCTCAGTCTCTTCATCTAAGTCATTAGTGGAGTTGTAAATAATTGAGGTCCCAGCACTGACCCATGAGGCACTCCACTAGTGACAGCCTGCCAATTTGAAAATACCCCCTTTATCCATACTCTCTGTTTCCCCTCTGTTAACTAATCCTCCATTCATAGTAATAAATTACACCCAACCCCATGAGTCCTTATCTTGCGTATCAACACGTTATGTGAAATCTTATTAAATGCTTTTTGGAAATCCAAATATCCTACATCTACTGGTTACCCTTTATCTAATCTTCTACACTGGGAAGCACTATAATAAAGGCCCATATCGCGAGACCGCGTTATAAATTAGATTGCATTATTTCATAGCTGGTGCCTAGTACTTGGGCTTGATCCATTCAGTGCCAGGACCAATATTGCATGCATATCCTTACATTTCCACTCTCCTGCTCCAAAGTAAATGAATACAACATAGTGCTTCAAATCCAGCACTCTCGGGACTGAGGCCCGGTTTTGGATATTGCTGGTTTTTGGGTCGGGCGTTTCGGGCATGGGCAGTTTGGGTCAAGCCACATCAGATGGGATCAAGGGTCGCTTGGAGCGTGGGATAGAGCAGCAAGCAAAGTGGCGAAGCCGGTAACTAGTCTGGAGCCACACTGAGTCAATGCAGTGCTCAGCCAAATCATGCAGATAAGTTTTATTTATTTTAATCAGTTAAAATCGATGCAAGAAAAATTATAAAAATATCTAGTTTGTGGACACCACTCGTTTTCAGGTAACTGGATTTGAGATACTCTACCAGTATAATGTTTGCTTTCATTTTTCTTTCTTGATGTGGGTAGCTATGATTGGATTGGGAAGTGGCTTCTGGCTGCATTTGGAGCGATTACTACTTTTGAGGTCCTGCTTTTTAATGTCCTCCTGTTCCTGAAGCTCAGCCTATAGGATATCAACCCTTTTCTTAACTGATCCATTGGTTCCTACCCTGAGCACGACTGTTCCCCCTACCCCTGCAAAATTTTCAGCACCTGTTCAGTGATGTCCTTTATCCTGGCATCAAGGGGCAACAGACCAAGTGAAACTCATGTCAGTGATTGCAGAAATACCTGTTACCCTGACTATCAGATCCCCTACTGCAACTGCATTTGTACACTTTACTATGACTCCCTGTGTAGTTCTTTACCCAACAATGCCGTGAGAGTACTCTGGAGCGCACTGCCCTCAAGGAACTATCATCCTTGCTGGTATTAATATTGAAAATTCTTTTGTGGGTGCTACACATTTCAAGTTACTTAGCACCCCAATTCCCAACCTGCATCTAATTCCCACTCTGCACCCAATTCCCACTCTGCACCCAATTCCCACTCTGCACCCAATTCCCACTCTGCACCCAGTTCCCACTCTGCCCCCAATTCCCACTCTGCACCCAATTCCTATTCTGCACCCAATTCCTACTCTGTGTGAAATTACTATTCTGCAACCAATTCCCACTCTCACCAAATCACTGTCTTCATCCTGTTTTGCAATTCATCCAGCTCAGTGCTCTAGTTGAACAAAGGAGCCAAGACTTGTGTCTGTTCAAACCAGCCCACACATAATGCATGCTGTTCATCATATTATCTTCCTTGACCAATTCTAAGATAATTGGCAGATGAACAAGAGGAGACATGAAGACATTTTTTTAATGCAGTGATTTGCGATGATCCGGAATGCACTGCTTGAGTGGGTGGTCAGAGCAGATTCAATAATAACCTTTAGAAATTAATATATACATTTATTCAAAGATTTGTTTCAACATAATATTTATTTCACAGCATGCTGTGAAGTTATGTGTTTTTTAATACAAACTCTTCAATCTTGACAAAAGCCCTTGGACAGAATGATATTGTTACTTGTTTTTGATTTGCACAGATAGCGAAGCTAACTTATCGATATGGTAGGAAAGAGCTCACCATACACACTGTATCAATCAGAGAGCATCTAAGCTGTAACTGTACAGAGCTAGCAAGACACCACCCAAGGTAAGAGGTCACTTGAGAGTGTCTTCAGGAGGTAAGGCAATGTGCCCTATACTCCTATGTATTCATGGACATGTGTGTGTGTATTGCTTTGTAATATAGGACACACAATGATCAATCTGTGCACAAAAGCTCCCACAAACAGCAGTGAAAGAAATGACCAGAAGATTTAGTTTTAATGATTTTGGTTGAGGGATAAATATTGGCCAAGACACTGAGAAAACTCACCTACTCTTCTTCAAAGAGCATCGTGGACATTTGACACACCTGAGAGGGCAGATGGGGCCTTAGTTTAGAGCCTCATCTGAAAGACCGCACTTCTAACAATGCAGCACTCCCTCCCTAGTGCACTGATGTGCCAGCCTAGACCATGAGCTCAAGTCTCTGGAATCGGGCTTGAACCCACAATATTCTGACTTAGAGGTGAGAGTGCACTACTGAACCAAGCCTGACACCTAAAGCTATTTGCTTCTAATGAATTAAGTATATGGAGACATATAGATATTTTCACTGTTTACATAATTTATCTTTGAAAAGATGTTTATTTGGTTTTCCATGTATGTGAGTTCTGAAGAATGTTTTTTGCAGTATTTATGAAGTAGGTGTTGAAAAGAACTGAGATCAGATGGGATATATTCAATTAATATATTTTAATGAGCTCGGTCAAAGAGGTAGGTTTTAAGGAGCATCTTAAAGGAGGATAAAGAGGTAGCGATATTTAGAGAGGGGATTTCTGAGCCTTGAGCCTTGGCAGCTGAAGGCATGGCTGCCAATGGTGGAGTGATCAATCTCGGGGATGCTAAAGAGCCCGAATGGTGGAGTACAGTTACCTTGGAGGGTTGAAGGACCACAGGAGGGAGAGCAGGGAAATGAGGGGCGAAGCCATGGTGGGATTTGAAAACAAGGATGAGAATTTTAAAATCGAGCTGTTGCTTAACCAGGAGCCAATGTTGGCCAGGGAGTATAGGGGAGATGGGATTTGGCGCAAGTTAGGAGACAGGTAGTAGAGTTTTGCATGACCAGAAGTTTGCAGAGGACAGAACTAACGAGACCACTGGAGTCCATTGGTTTAGAGGTAACAAACTTATAGATGAGGGTGTCAGTTTCCACCATAAATCAGGAAGTTTCAATTCAAAGCTCTAAAGTAAAAGTGTACTTCACCCAAAATGGTGTGTGGAATCACATCTTAAAAAGCAATTATGGATATAACTAGATGTCCATGTCCTCTCAACTCACTAATTGTTTCTCCATTTATTTAGGCCCTAAAAATTCCCATTGACCTTCCCTTCTCTCTAACCCTAGGAAGTGTGTGAGTGTTTGATTGACTCACCATCTCATTTTCCCTCCCTATTTCTGTTAACAGGCTTTCTCTGATTTCAGCTTCTCCCTGCATTCGCCTGATGGAGTTATTGAGTTTAGGAACCCACAGTGCGCCCAATCAGGAACACAAAAATGTTGTTTTGTCCAGGATTCTTCTGCTGTTTTTCTGGCAGACATGGCTAGCTCTGCCTTGTTTACCAGTAGTGCGATTGTGTTATCTTTGGCTGCTTTCAGAGAAAGTTCCAGAGGCAGGGATCTAAAAAAAAGAAGCTGCAAAAAATATCTGTGATCGGAACCAACTGGTACACAAATCAAAGCATTAAAAGATGCAATTGGATCCCTTATGGTCACGTCTGGTTTACAACCCGCTTCTTTGAGTTTAGGGGCTGGATGTTCATCCCCCAGTGGAAGTGCAAATGGGGTCATGAAATGTTGAACTTAGCTTTTTTTTTGCTGGAAACTCTGTATTCCTCTGCCTGCCTGACCTCTCACCATTTTCATGCGTCCTTTGTGCGGGTTGGGAAGGCCCTGGGTGCAAGTGCACATGCCCCTCCCCTGAGATTGGTTGTGAGGGCCACAGGAAAATTGTATTCCCTCCCGCAAGCCATTTTTGTGTGCTGGTGCCGGGTTTGTAAGCGCTAAAAAAGATGCACCTGCTTGGATAGTTCATGAACACTGGGGGAAGCCTGCTGAGGAATCAGCAACAATCTGAAACGTAAGAATAAAATGTTTTTACACCTTCAAATGTCACTATGAGATGGTGTATGGAAATGTAGATGTGTTTTTAAAGCAATGATTTATCATAGAGCTATGTCCTGCAAAGGCGAGTTGACCATTACATTGACCATCATTGTATAAATGTTGACATGCAAGTGCCACGATGCATTCAAAAATTAAGAAAAATATGGTGGTAAGCCCTCCTTGTCATGTTTGGCACTAGAATTTAAATGTACAGATAACTCTGACTGTGGAAAAAAACATTCCCCTGCTTTAGGGTAAAAAAAAATCCAAGGACCTGCTCTCCTCCATTGATAGACAGGAAATCTGCTTTGTAATGGGCAAGACACCTTTTGTCCTTTCAATTTCAGGCTTTGGATTTAGAAGCAAATGGTTGATAGCTGTGGCCATTATGAATGCTTGGCTGATTTCTAAAAGCTCATGGTCTGTTGACACAGTTGCTCCGGGGAATGACTTGATAGTTTTATGAGGTTGTAATAACATACTCTGCCTTTGATGTGATTTCAGAGTACGTGACCATTTGATTACACAACTTAATGGTTGTTTAAAGGATTAACTTTTTTCAATGGGGGACAGTTATTTTGCAGCATCAATGGCTGTGTGTTTGAATGAAAATTTAATTAGATTGTCTCAGGGTTAATTTTTTTCAACTGCATTTAAAAGAATTCCCATTGCTTTGCTTGGCTCCTGAGGACTGAACATAGTAGATGCTGGGTGAGTGGCTATGGAGGATACATGGTGGGGGGTTGCGGGAGAGGGCATGGAGAAGGCATGGGGATCTGAGGGGGCATGAGGTATCTGAGGAGGCATGGTATGACATGGGGGTGTGGGTGGTGAGAGGTGAAATTTAGGGGGCCTTTAAATTAAATTGAGAGCTGGGCTGTTGTTGCCAAGAGCTGAAGCAGGCCTTCTAATCAACCCCCTCTGCACCCACACTCCTCCTGTACTCGATAGTGGCTTGCAAATGCACTGCTAACACGAACTGTGTATGATGAAAACAAAAATTCAGGGCAAAGTCACACATGGGGTCGGGTGTGCATTTTGGAAGATGCAGAAGCGCGCAAGTTGTGTTTTCCTGAACCCACACAAAAACCTGGGCCTAATTTTGTTCCATTTGGGTTGTTGCTACCTGCAGTGTGTACTGCTTGGACACTATTAAGCAGTCTTGTAGAAGTTATCAAGACTTTTTATTAACATTACAGGATGGCGTTCATATTTACAGTAGAGTGTACAACGGAGAGGACTCCATGGCATGTCCTTAAGTGTTGCTACCTAAGTCTATACTGCTGACCTAAGCTCTAGGTCAGGTGACTTCCTACATCGCCTGTGGGCGGTACTTCTACTACAGTCATCTGGATTACTACATTAATTATCCTATCCCTCCGCCTAAGATTCTGCAGGAATTTGTGACTGAATTCAGACCCCATTAGTGTATGGATATCCACAGTGTGGAGCCATTTATAAGACTTGAGGGGATTTTTATTGTTTGTTGGCTCCATGGTTTTCTAAACAAAAAACACTCCAATTTTCTCCTCTTCCAAACTGATGTGGAAGCACTGCTGGGGTAGTGAAAGCCATCATACACCTCACCTTAATGGCCGCTCATAATATATGAACCCAGGCAGTGTGTGTCAACATACTACTTAACTGTAGAAGGTATGCAGAAGCTGAGCTCCATCTTGCCCTCATAACGCACACTTCCCAGTAGAAATCATTGGATAGCAATCAGAAGTAGGAATCTTGAATGACATTTCCCTTCCTTAGCTTAGGAATATTGGGGTCATTTGTAGTGTCCCTCCATTGCCCTGAAAACAGCTTGCTCATCATAGAAAAGGGCAAACAAACCTGTGATCTTTGTGATGTGTGGGACTCAACACGTGTCACATAGTCAATTTACAGTCAGGCACAGAATTATAGCTCTCTCTGGCAGTTTGATATTTCTGTAGAGATTGGAATTTACTTGCTATTGCTCCTATAGAATGGAGAGTGATTGTTGCTATGGGTGTAGATTGAACATTGACAACAGTCAAAGCTATACCTGTATTAAATGTCTGTGAGCTATATTTCAACACCATTCATAGAGTATATGCATGTCACACATTTTAGTTTGTTCCTTAACATGATCTTATACTTATCTGTATGAAATTTCGGAACCATTGTGCCTGTTCGCATAATTTGTGTAACTTGTTTATATTTCCTGGGCTACCTTCTCAAAATCAACTCTCCCCTCCCTCCTAGTTTGGTATCAACTGTAAATTTGACCAATTGTCTTTGAACTTCACCTCCTCTCTGACCAAATTCTGACTGTTAAAGTAATGAAGCATTTTTACAGATATCTTTGTGGTAGCTGTTATACTTTAGCCCAAGTCTCTCTTTGCCCTTCTGACCACTTTTCTAGCATGGGTCTACAAGTTTCTGCATTCATCCCAGTTTCCTGCTTCACCTTTCTTCCTGAGTGATTCACTCAGGTTATTCTTTCTCCATTTTTTTTTCTGAATAATCTATTCATCAATTTAGGGCCACATTGTTTCATGTAAGATGGCTGTACCCAACTATGACTTTTATCCTGCGCACACCAAATTATGCCTGCACTTTCTTGTCACTGGAGTATTGTTGAACACTATCAAATTGCTTTATCTGTTCTCTCATTTTCCTGAAGCTTCCCTTGTCAATTAAATAGTTTCTGGTCCTCCAGTTTCTGAATCTGAGATCATGTTAAACTTGACAGTTCTGTGGTTGTAGATTCTGTTTCTTGCATTTTGTCTGTGCTCTTTACCATCACCAAGTCAAGACAGACACTTTCTCTTATCATTTCTCTTAGGTTACGAGGCAGTTCATGCATTACATTTATGAAGACCGACCCTTGACCAGTTGGCTATTTCCAATTTATACTTAGTTGAAGTCACTCACTAAAATAACTTTCCTTTTTGCACAGATACATCCTCCTCATTCTGATCAGAATTGTAGGATAGCGTTACCTTTGTCTATTTCACATTGAAGAATAGTTCAGTTGTAACTGTCCAACTTCTACAGACTCAGCATCAATACTCTCCCAGCTGACCTGACACATAAGGTTGCACCACTTTCTCTCCCACCTGCCCTAATTCTGCTGAGTGCTCTTGTATACTTTATTCATTTCATCTATTCTGGGGGCAGTCATGTTTCCATAATGACATGCCAGTCTCCAGTTCCAAAATCTTACTGTGTTTAGAGTCCATGCCTACAGATTTTTTTGTAGATTTGCCTCCTGTGTTTGCCTGATCCTGGTGTCTGGCTCCCACTTATTACCTCTATGATCATTTGTTTGTGGTATCCAATTTTCTATCCTTACCCCCTGCATTCCACCCCAACCCCCCACCTCCCCAACACCCACCCTGCCATCCTCCATGTCCATTTCCTCTATCATTATTTCCAGGTTTATTTATAATTTTGCACTTCATTTGACTGTCCTTTTAGTGTTTGCTGTGGCCCATGTGGTAGCATTCTCACCTCTGAATCAGCCGACTGTGGGTTCAAATCCCATTCCAGGAATTGAGGACAAAATTCAAAGTTGACATTCCCATTGCAGTAGAGGGAGTACTGCACTGTCAGAGGTGCTGTCTATAGGAAGAAACATTAAATCGAGACCCTGTCTACCCTTTCAGGCAAATGTAAAAGACCCCATGACACTATTTCGAAGAAGACTAAGGGAATTACCACAAAAACAGTTTACAACTGGTCATTATCACTTTGCTGTTTGTGAGAGTTCCACATTTCTTACATTGAAACAGTGAAGACACTTTCATTGACTGTGAAGTAATTTTGGGATGTCCTGTTGTCATCAAAGTCATGATATATGAATGAAAGTCTTTAAGTTTTAAAAAAAAAATCACTCACACTTAATAGCGAAATGAGTTAAGTTGTCTATGCAAGTGAGTTGAGAATTTGATGTGTTTTATAATCCCATGTTATTTGGAAGGGCCATGTTTAATGTGGTTAATGTAAAAAGAATGTATGGTATCTAAATAAATACCTATCTCGTCATATCCTGAAAGGTAGGAGCGCTCCACCTCCTGGCAACAGTGGAAACAACTACTGAAACTGTATCCCTTAATCAACATGCCTTTGCGTTTAGTAGATTCACTCATTAAATATTTAGTTGGAACTACTATTGCAAATCTAATTGAAAAAAATGAAAGAATACAAGACTTGTAGAAGATAAAGGGAGAATGACAGCCTGACTGAATGGGGATTGAGGGCGTTGGAAATGAATTCTCCAATCAGGATTCCGGAGGTCTATCCAAAATGGTTGTCCTTCCTTCTGATCAGCAATTTAGGGGAGGAAGCAGACAGCCAGAGATTATAGTGCAGACTGTGAGTAGTGAGGATCTGGACAGGAAATGATCACTGTTTCATTTCTGTTTTTTAAATATTATCAAGGATGTATATTTGATTATTTAAAGAGCAGAGATAGAGGATTCCACAAGAGGGTTATTTGCCCTCTACCAGTACATTGCAAGTATAGTTCCAGGTGAAATGTGAACACAGCCTTGTTGGAAAACCAGGCCTTTTATTCCAAGTTACATTGTTTGAACTTTTAGTTTAAATAAGAATTGCTGTGTAATTATTTTAAAATCCTGTAAGATAAAACATATCTATATTTGTTTTTTTTCCTCATTATTTCCTAATCAATCCCACATTTCCTGTCACCGGAAAATACCTAATAAAATGTTTCCATTTTATACTTTGTCTTCATCCGGCTGAGGGAACAGTTTTTCATTTTGGGCTCCTCTGTCAGCATCTATCACTCCCTGATTAAGAAAAGCACTGGTTTGTTGAAGAGGAAAGATTCCTGTGTCAGAACCCCAAGCCATGGAGGACACCAGCTACTGTGTCTTTGTGAGTTGTGTCATCTGTCACACCAACCAAGCCTATAGCCTTTTGAAATGAGAATGCAGCGAAATAAAGTTTTGTGCTTAAAACATGTGAGCACCAGGACTGGTTGGGACTGAATGACCACATTTCACTTTATGGTTGCCATGGTCAACAGAGAGAAAAGGCTTGGATATTATCAGCCTTAGCTGGAGTCGAAGCCATTTTCCAGGAGTGAAAGGCTATCATTCAAATCCATTTTACCTCTCAGTCCCCTGAGCGATTAGTAAAACTGAATCAAACAGTGAAACCATCAGTGGTTTGGACTCAGTGCCAGTTGTGTTATAAAGTATCTCACAATTTTGTTTCTTTTCTAGGTTCCCCCCAAAATATTATCGACAATCAACTGACAACTGAGGCGTAATCTTACAGCCAGCATACAACACCAAAAGGACAGAAATTAAAAACAACTAATATATTGCATGCATTAAGGAGGCAGTCTTCTCTCTCTCTCTCTCTCTCCCTCTGGACTGTGCAGACATCCTTTCCCTTAGGTGGTCTAAGGAAGATAACTAGGAGCTGAGGTTATATGGATCGTTTGGGCTATGGGCTCTCCATCACTGAGGACTCTGCCCGGTCCACTTGTGACGTGCAATAACTGAGAAGAGCTTCCTCAACTTTACTACACTTCTCCATGGTGTACAGCCAGCCACTTGCACCAGCTCCCAGTATTAAGAGGATCGATCCTCAACCTGGGGGCTCTGAAGCAAGGAGATATTTTGTTTAATTTCTAAACTTTCATTTTGCTGGTAAGGGGCTTATGATACAAACTGAAGATTTATAACAAAACTTTATAACAGTAAAATAATAAAACAAAAATAAAAAATACACTTTTAGTCTGGTCTTCATTTTGACAAACCAAGTGTTACTCCATTATTCTGAAATAAATACATCTTATCGTGTCCACGGACAGTCTATACATGGCCCAGCCAGAACTGGACACATTTTTGCGCCTTGTTGTTGAATTCGGCAAGATCTGCAGTAGTACAGGGTTCCTCTAGTTGATAGGCATTGCAGGAGATGTTGCATAGTCTGTGGCTCAGTTCCACATTCCCAAGTTGTCGGGTTGGTTGTATATCCCCATTTGCTTAGTGACAGCTTTGAACGACCTACACCAGTCCTAAGTCTGTTAAGGCACTTCCAGGTTGCCCAGTTGCAATTAGCTCCTGGGGGAATAGATACATGGAGGCAAGTAATGACAGGAATTTCATGATCTTCACTGACAAACTAATCTGGTAATTCCCAAAGATAGTTAATCTTACAATAGCTCTAAAGTCTGAATTATTTGGGTAGTTCAGGCACAACTTTTCAAATCGTGAAGAATGGGATCATTCGAGATGACTTGAAATTATTATTTCCCCCAGGAAATGTTTTGAAGATCAAAGGAAAATTGTTTCCACTCTTGGTAAAATCTATAATTTCTCACACGCATTAGCTCCTAAGGACAAACAGTGGTTGATGCGGGAGAAGTGGGTGCAGGGAAACAAAAGTTGCCACTGGGGAAGTGATTGTACTGATTTGTTTTGTGCATCATCTCATTTCTTATCACATCATTTCTCTTCTCTCAATGACTTTTTTCAGTTGACCCCATAGCCAACCTCCCTTTCCTCTCCAAAATCAAGAACTTGTACCCACCCTAGTCTTTCCTGGAACCGCATGTTTGAATCCCTCCAATCAGGTTTCCACCACAATATCGTAACGGCTCTTATGAAAGTCACAAAAGACATTTTATGTGACTAAGACAAAAGTAAACTCTCTGTGGACCGCAAGCACGACCCAGACTTTCTTGCCATTTGCCATTTCAATACACCATCCTGCTCTCATGCCCACATGTCCGTCCTTGGCCTGCTGCAATGTTCCAGTGAACCCAACACAAACTGGATGAACAGCACCTCATCTTCCAATTAGGCACTTTACAGCCTTCCGGACTTAACATTGAATTCAACAACTTCAGATCATGAACTCTCTCCTCCACCTTCAACCCCCGTTTTTTAAATCCCTTTATTTATTTATTTATTTTTAAATTTATTTTTATATTTTATTTTTTAATCTGCTTATTTTTATATGTTTTATCCCTTTTGCATATCCCTTTTTTAATCCTTTTTCTCCTTCCCCCCAACTCCAACTCCCCCCAAACAGGGCCATCTGTCACTTATTCAATCCATTCTTTCACAGAGTGCTGACCCTTGTTCTGCTATTAACACATTCTGCTTTCTCACCTCCTTGCTACTCTCAGCAATTTCTTTATTCTTCACCACTACCATTAACACTCCCTTTGTCTTGTGCCCATGACATCTTTGTCAATCTCTCCTTAGCCCCCAGCTAATGCTGACCTTCTATTCTGCTTTACCTGCTCCACCACCAACCTCCCACTTAAACAATATAAATTCCATCTCATTTCTACTTCCCTTTAGCACTGAAGAAGTCATACAGACTTAAAACGTTAATTCTATTTCTTTCTCCACAAATGCTGTCTGACCTACTAGGTTTTTCCAGCATTTTCTGTTTTTATGTCAGATTTCCAGCATCCGCAGTATTTAGCTTTCTCTATCTGTAAATGCGGTGTCAGTTTGCACATGCATGCTGGCAATGCCCAGCTCTACTTCACCATCACCCGTCTTAAAAATGTCTCTAAATTGTCAGGCTGCTTATCCAGCATTCAGGACTGGATGAGCAGAAATTTTCTCCAAGTAAAATTGGGAAGACCAAAACCATTGTCTTTGGTCCCCATTCCAAACTCTTTGCCTTAGCCCCTGATTCCATTCCATTCTGTGGGAACTGTCGGAGGTTGAAACAGACTGTTCAAAACCTTGATGTTATATTGACCCCCAGATGGGCTTCTGATCACATAGCCCCAGCACTGCTAAGACCATAAGACATAAGAGCAGAAATAGGCCACTTGGCTCATTGAGTCTGCTCTGTCGTTCAGTGAGATCATGGCTGATCTGATAATTCTGAACTCCATTTTCTTGCCTTTTCCCCATAACCCTTGATTCCCTTACTGATTAAAAATCTGTCTATCTCAGCCTTGAATATACTTAATGACCCAACCTCTACAGCCCTCTGTGGTAAAGAATTCCACAGATTCACTACCGTCTGAGAGAAGAAATTCCTCCTCATCTGTGTCTTAAATGGACGAAAAGATGGCCTATTTCCAGCTCTGAAACGTTGCCTGACTCCACCCTGCCTCAGCTCATCTGCTGCTTAAACTATTCCAGCCTGCTCCTGGCTGGCCTCTCACCTTCTAATGTCTGTAAATTTGAGGTCATCCAAAACCCTGCAGCTTGTGTTCTAACTCTCGCAAAGTCCTGTTCACCCATTATCTTCGTGCTTAAGCAATGTCTCAATTTCAAAATTCTCACCCTTGTTTTCAAATCCCTCCATTAACTGACTAAACCCGCTCCCTAATCTCCTCCAGCCCCACAACCCTCTGATATTTCTGCTCCTCCGAGTCTGTCTCAGTGAGCATCCCTGATTTTAATTGTGCCGTGATTGCATCCATGCCGTCAGCTGGCTAGGCCTTGAGCTCTGAATTCCTTCCCTAAACCTCTCAGTCTCTCCATCTCCCTTTCCACCTTTAAAGTGCTCCTAAAAACCCAACTCTTTCACCTATTCTAATATTTCTATATGTGTCCCCATATCAAATCGTATAACGCTTCGTTATACGAAGCGTTAACGTGGAGTCCTTTAGGATATTTTATTATGTTCAAAGTGCTTATATAAAGACAAAGTTGTTGCTGGGTCCTTAAAGACCATGAACAGCATCCTCTGGTTTGATTATGATTTTCCCTCCTGATCCCTGCATGGTGACGAGTTTAATTGCTTTCAAAAGAGAATTGGATAAACACACGAAGGAGAAAATAAAATTGCAGGGATCCAGGGAAAGGCCAGGAGCAGAACTTCCTGGGTTGTCCTTCGGAAGAGCCAGCACAGACCTGATGGATCAATGGCCCCCCTTCTGTGCTGTATATTGCAAATATTGCTTACTTGGTTAAAAATTTTAGATCTGAGATTGATAGGCTTTTTTTAAATTCAAAGGTATTAAGGAATAGGGTGCAAAGGCAGGCATCTAGAGTTAGGCTGCAGATCAGCCATGATCTCACTGAATGGCAGAACAGACTCGAATGGCTTCCTCCTGTCCCTGTTCTGTGATCCCATTCTATTGGGGACAGTGAGGGTTCCGGGAGTGAATGCTTCAGTAATTACAGGACTCATTCTTCTGCACCATTGAAAAGAGTCGGTCCCACTTAGTACAAATATGCCAAGCCAGAGTTTCAGGAATGACATCAATGAAAACAAAAGGCCAAGTCAGGGTGAACACTAACTATGATACACACACCTGCTTGTCGAAGATACCTCCACAGGTTCTCACAATTGTTGCTTAGCACCAGTAAGAAGTTTCACATTAAATAAGTAAAACAATAATAATAAATATATACGTTTAATTGTGTAGCTTCTTTTATACAGAAAAAAATGACTTGCATTGTGTTATTGGGGGGGGGGGGGGGCGCTGTGGAATTTTTGTAAAATGGGGAACATGTGCTTTAGAAGCAAAAAGTTTGAGAATCCCTGTTATACATGGAACACAGAAGGCTGTATGTTTCTGACCACAGGAGAGGTGGGGTCTCCATGTAGAAACTAACTTTTTATTGTGAATCGCAGTAAGAGAATGTTGGAGAAAGTGCTGTTCCAATTCAGGCTGTCAATTAACACTCAGTGCTGCAAAATAATACCATTGGTGTGGTACCCATCCAAGAATCCTAAATCTGGCAACTAGGTGTTTGCAACCTACTGTTTGCATTCTATAAATCAAATCCCAGAGCCTTCCAGTCATTAGAACAGTGTGGGACTATGATCTCATTGAATGGCAGAACAGACTCGAATGGCTTCCTCCTGCCCCTGTTCTGTGATCCCATTCTATTGGGGACAGTGAGGGTTCCGGGAGTTGATTAGTATTTCACCTCAGTAAATATTCTCCAGCTGCTTTGTAAATAACATGAATTTCCCCTTAGTGTGCATGCCATTGTCAGGATTTATACAGGACTGTATCAGGTGATTGTGATACTAAGGTCCACATTTGTTCCAAGCTCTGTTGTAAATATGTTAAGTGGGGTTGTGAGAGAGATTTTCATCAGATTTCTCTATGATGCCATCAGTTTGACCACATTCACCAACATGAAGCCTTCATAATATCATCTTCATCTGGTGCATGAATTACTGTAATTTAATTGAAAGCAGGTACAATTAAGATGATATCTCCATTCATTAGAGAGCTTTCAAATCTCTGATTCAACATTGAATGGAATCTGAATCTGTACAATAGTTTCCAGAGAATTTAAGGACCAAAAGTGTTGAATAAAAGATGTTTTAAATTCCTTCTCAAGAGATTGTTACCTTCATATAACAAAAATAACATTGACATCTTTCTAAAAGTAAACAGTAAAACTGGATACAGATAATGACAGATTATCACTATTACAAACTATGTACAAGTGCAGCTGCCTTGGTGAGTCAAAGGGATATGGGAATGCTTAGCTGCAAGGAGACCAAGAGAGAGTATTGATGGTGAAACAGAAACTTAGTGCTTTGCCCTCTGAGTGCCTACACCAGATCATTGAGTGTCCTGACAAGTGTGTGAGTTTGGTGCACAGAGTTTTGAGACATTAAACTTGAGCCAGAGTGAAATGGAGAAGGTGTGAAAATGATGTGCAGAGCAAAGCGTTATTGCATAACTCTTCCCCGACCCTGCTGACTTCATTGGGGTCTATCAATAGCAGTGATTCGTCTCCAGAGCTCACACTGTTGCAACTGGGTGGAAAAGTTTGTGGTAATGCCAATTTGCACCTGCACATTGTCATCGCAGCAAATCCACTGTTAGCCCGTACCCCACACCCCCTCCAAGCTCATCGCTGCCTTCTGCACTTTCAGATATCCATGCTGCGAGGCAGAGGCAATTGCAACAGGGACACTGTAGATCTGAGGAGCATGGACTGGGATTTGGTTCTCCCTACAGGTGCTTCAAGAAGCTCACCTTGGCATATGGCAGGGGTGGAGGGTCAGGGGCTGTTGGACAAAAGGACAGAGTTTGGGGAATAGGCTCATGGAGGAAGTTCGTGACTATGGGGTCAGGGAAAGGTGGACATTGGAATGGGGGAGCAGGGAAAACAGGGAGACAATGATGAGGCATTGGGATGAGAAAGGGACTGGGGGTGTCTGAGGCTTAAGCAGGTGGAGGAGGAGGTTGGGGACCAGCATTTCCTGAAGCGCTGGGAGCTGCAGGGACAACATGGTGGGAAGGTGGGGGGGGGGGGCACTGAGATAGGGGTGGCACTGAGACAGGGTTGGCAATAATACAGGAGCAAGACAGCGGTGGCACTGAGATAGGGATGGCACTGAGACAAGGGCAGCAATGAGATACTGGTGGCACTGAGATAGGCACGGCACTGAGACAGGAACAACATGGTGAGATTGGGGTGGCACTGAGATGGGGCAGTACTGAGACAAGGGCAGCACTGAGATACTGGTGGCACTGAGACCACAGGTGGCACTGTGATAGGGCGGCAGTGAGACATGGGAAAGGGAATTTACTGTAGGCAAATAGTGAAAGATTTGTTTCAATTCCACTGGTGGGTGAATAGGGAACAAAAGGACAGAAATGAGGATCCTCACTGAAGGGAAGGAAGAAAGAAGATTCTTGAAATGAGGCCTGATAGACTGTGGAGCCTTCATTATATGACTAGTGAGGTAGAGATGGAAACTTAAATTAAAACAGAATGAGAGAAATATTTGCATAGGAGGAATATTAAAGGATCTGGGGGATAGGATCAGACAGGAGCAGCCAGTACAGACACTGGGGCCGAAAGGCCTCCTCCTGTTCTCTTATTTCTGTCATTCTATGAAAAGTTTCCTATTATTGAGGTCATGCCAGGAAGAAGTTTAGAAATGTTGGTGCTGGGCTGAGTTCAGGATGATGTGCTCCCTGTGAAATGCCCCAAACACAGCCTGTTACTCGTGCAATCTATCAGTTTGGTTCGGGTTGGTCTGTATTGGTCAGTTTGGATGTGTGAACTCATGAGTTCACCGTGAACCGGAATCCAAAGAAATAGGGAGAAAGATGGGCTGAGCATATCAACTGACCCCGCCTTGGGGATTTCTGGCTGTAGTTACAGGAGAAACCTCAATGGGTTTAGGATTACTATTAGTTACAAGACAGTTAAACCTACTATTACCAGTTACGTGTGGAATCCGAATGTTACCTGTATTACTATTAGTTATTGCAATTTTAATGGATTACCCATAGTTATTGGTGGAATTAAAGATCTTTCCAGGACTATAGGGGATCCAAATGTTCTAGCTCCTTTATTGTTAACATTTGATGACAGGTTTCAACTCAAATATGTAAAAAGGTTATTAGTACCCCCTTCCTAACAAGGCATCGCAAATAAACTGGAACAATAAGAAACATTAACACTTTCACAAATCAAATTAAAATAACCTTCCCTGGGCAGGGAGGTGGGGGGTGATGCTTTCTGCCCACCAGTGGAAGGTCTCACAGTGTGCTCCCTCTCCAGGGATCCAATCTTTCGAAAGTAAATGCAACAACAGTGGTAGATGTCGTCTGTTCAGAACATCACGTCATCAGATGTCATCTGGTCATAACATCACATGACCAAATTTTCAGGAATGCCTCCTGCTGCAATCCTGTGCTCCCATGCAGCATGTGGGAAGCTGGGCAGAAGAGGGGTGTATGTGATATCTGACAAAACACCAGGACTGAAGGCCTTTGCAAAATTTTGAGAACAGAAGGCAAAACAATCCCAAGGCCACTGAGAGAGCGAAGGCTTGTGAACGTGAGTTAATTTATATTCCAGACATGCTGGATGGGTGATCCGGCTAAGTTTTGTGCTTTCTTTTGGGCAAAGTTGAACTTTCGAGATATTTGTGATTTGTATTCGAAGGGGTTAAGTAAGTGAAGCAAGTGTGAAAAAGCATCGTTGCTGGGTCGAAGACAAAATTTGAGGAAGATTTGCTGAGAGGTGGTGAAGAAAGTATTATTGCTTCTTTCCAATCTAATCAGAAAAGGATGACAGATTTTTAGAGTGCCACGGACAAATGGCTAGTACAAAGGCTTTTATTATATTACCGGTGGAACTTCCATTCTCATTCGTACCTTTAATGCTCTCTTCCTTGGCAAGTTTGGTGGTGGAGGTGGTTTTAATCAGGTGGGAGGATGAGGGGTGGGGACCCCATTGTCTTCCTGTGTCTGCCCCAATTAATCCCAGGGCTGGAATGGAGCTAAGACAGCGCTCCTTCTAAACATGGCCTGTCCATTTATAGTTGCTGCTCTGAAGTTCCTTATTAGATTAGATTAGACATATATTGAGGCTTATTACGTATTATTTGCAGAAGGACATTCCTGCGGTTTGGCACATATTTGTAAATTCAGGGCCCAGGAGAATAGGGCAAGTTACCAGGTTCACAAAAATCATAAAGGAATAGCTTCCCTTTCCCCCCTTTAATAAAATGTTAGCTAGGAATTTCCTTAGAACTGCTTCAACTCCACAACCTCACTTCTTAGCTAAGTCACACTGGTAGCTTTTGGGAAATTCCTCGCCATTATCTACTCTTTTACAATTCAAAATCATTGATGTGCTAAACAAAATTTGAATTGTTCGATAGTTTGAATGAAGCCTCAAGAAATGACACAGCACAGTGAGAATTTACAGACAGAAAATTTGAGTTGTGTATATTAATTAAGTGGGGACGACTACTTTTTGACATTTGTGCAGTGCCTAAGAAGTGGCAGCCTCAGACATGACACAAAACTTTCTACAGATAAATATAGATAAAAGTGAATAAAATTAGTGTTGGCAGCCGGCTGGCTGTGGACGGGACAGGGCATTGTTGTCCTGCGTGGGGCATTCAGAAGTTTCTAGAATGCAAACTGGACTTTGAAAGTCTGACTTATAAAGCAGCCATTCTGCTTTCCCACATGATCGGTGTGTTCTGATGTGGAGGCATTAGGGGCAAGTTTAACTCCATCTAATGGCGGAGGGATGGTTGCAGAGTTAAGATGGAAAAGGGTAAACTAACCACCCCTTCCAGGTCCACTGCCATTTTAACTTGGACCGCCCCAGGGTGGGAACCTCATTAATCAATGCAAATCAGGGTCCGATAATGTAGGTCAGGCCCCGGTATAATGTTGAGGTTTTACTGGGTGGAGTGTGCATCACGGGACACTTCATTCAGTAAACCTGGTGGTCAATAGCGCTCACTGCTGCGGTGATCTCTGGGACAGAGCATTGAACTCACTGGCAGCATGTTACTGAGGACCTGCCGTCAAAATGGACTGGGCCTCCTGCTGGAAGGATCTGGCACCTGGCGCTGCCTAATAGTTAAATTTGCCCCATTATGGTTTAAGGCGACCAACTTTCCAATAAATTTTCATCACCGCTAGGCAAGCAACAGAACTCGAGCCATGATCCCATTTCCCCCATTTATAGGTTTGCACTTAACAAAAAGTGTGACAGCACTATGTATAGTATTGCACCAGGCAGGACTGTCACCCAGGCGTGGACTTCCCTGTTGAAGTGCTAGTGCCCACCTTAAAACAGGAGAAGCTCTCAAAGCAGGATGAGATGGACAGTGTGATTTCTTCACCTTCCTCATGCAGTATTCAACCAATGAGCTGGTGCTCCATCTACTGGCTCCGGCAAGAAATGAACCCGTCAAATTTGAGCAGTAAAATCAAGTAGTTTCAAGAAAGCTCCTCATCTCAAGTTCTGAACCATCAGGTTAGGGAGCTAGGCTACTGAGCTGGGTAAAATTGTGCTGTTTTAAACATTACTATGAGTCAGTCAACAGTAGTGCACTTTCAGAAATAGCGGAGAGTGGCACAAGAAACGAAAACAGTAACTAACACATCAACAGAGAGTTTGCTTTTTAAATGCGGGAAGAATTCTGTTCTCATCGGAGTTTCCGTCCTTGCCTTTTTCTGGTTCTCTTTCCTTGTGATTATAACGTAAAGTGAGTGGCCAATTACCTGGCCAGCACACTGCTGTTAAAATCTATGAAGTCAAACTCATCTCCCACATCATCCTTAATTACATCAGCGCCTCCACGTTGTTGCAAACATTTTTGAACAGCTTTCAGGATTGCTTGCAGCCGCCTATCCAGTGCAAGCAAATGAGGCTCTGTCAAAACTGGACTGAGAGCATCGTGAAGCAAAGACTCCCGCATGATGTCACTCAATCGATAATCCGGCTGTGACAATAGCTCCAAACGCAAGAACGTTGACTTCTTTATCCTACAAAGTAGACAGTACAATTATTAGGCTCTTCAGCTGGAAACATATTGGCTGGATTTTGCATTAAGAAAAATGGTGAGGGTATCAACACTCACTGTTCAGGAGTGAATCAGATAGTAACTTCCGGTGACTGTGTATGCACATTAAATATGGAATTAATCACAATTTGGTTTAATGTTTGTAAGTTTCCTTTAAACTTTGTCTTTGTTTTTGCAGTTTCCCTTTAAGGGGCTTTTTTTTTTACTTTATCCCTAATTTTGATAATTTAGTTTACTTGGTTGATTCAAAAGAGTCAAATGTGGAAATCTGGAAGTTGCTGTTCGCGTTTTCCAGCTCTTCCACAGACTTTACAACTTGGATGCCTGACTGAGAGATGTGGCATTCAAACACAAAGAGACCCTGGAGTTGCTGTGCCTGCCCACTCACTAAGTGTCTCAGAAAAAGTTAGGGCTAGTCCCTTCAAGTGTAAGTGAATTTTTAACAGGGTAATAAGTCTTAATTACTGCCAATCAGTCTCTCTGGCACTGAAAATTTAAATTTTACAAGAGTGGAGTCTCATTCCTTCAGATTTTAATTATTGCTGGAGATTTGAAAAAAATTAAATTAGTCCTCGGACTTCATCAGCATACTCAGGGCAAAATATTAGCAGCAGGGCCAATGCTTGCACAGATTGAGCACAGATGGTCTCACTGCTAAATTGGTATGTTTCATACCTATTTTATGATTGAGACACAGGCTTAACAATTTGTCCTCATCTAGATGATGCCATGCTGACTGTGTGAGATTACCTGCAGCACTGAGTCAGAGGGGCAAGGATGGAGAGTTCATCATGTGAGTGTTTCCCAAACCTAAAAAAATTAGAAAGAAATAGGTTAAAAACCAGTTTGTTAAAGTTGGTAAGAGAGCATATGATATGTACATCTGAATGACAAACAGGAATCTAAATAAGGTTGGATTCCCATACAAGCCTGCAATGCATCCTTCAACTATTTGTTATTTTGCATAATAATCACACATTAATTTTTCTGTTCATGAAAAGTGCGCAATATGGTTAATTAATGAAATGACTGTGCCCTGACTGGGATTTTCCAATCCCGCCCCTGGCAGGAGCCATCCTGGGTGGGCCTGAAAATTTGGAGAAGCAGCTAAATTTCCATTGACTTTGCATGGGTGACGGGACCGGCAAATCTTGGCCCCTGTCTCAGCTCATCTGCTGCTGCAGCCATCATTCACGCCTTTGTTAGCTCTAGACCTGACTGGTTGGCCTCCCACCTTCTGCCCTAGGTGAACTTGGGAGCTCATCCCCAAACTCTGGTGCCCATGTCCTAACTCACACCAAGTCCCATTCATTCATCACCATTTGTAATTGCTCAGCCATGTCCTGGTCCAGCAATGCCTCTATTTTAAAATTGCCATCACTATTTCAAATCCGTCTGTGGCCCCGCCCTTTCTATCTCTATAACTTCCTCGAGGCACCCCCCCCCCCCCCCCCACCACCACCCCCCCCCCACCCCCCCCCCCCCCCCCCCCCCCCCCCCCCCCAGCCCCTCCACACAACCTGATGAGATTGCTGCACTTCTCCAATTCTGGCCTCTTGTACATCCCAATTTTAATCGCTCCATCATTGGCGGCTGTGCCTTCAGTTGCTTTGGCCTCAACCTCTATAATCCTCTTCCTAAACCTCTCTGTATCTCAACCTCTCTCCTCCTTTAAGATTCTCCATGAAAGAGTTTTGACCAAGCCTTTGGCCATCTCAATATCTTCCGAAGTGGCTCGGTGCCAAACTTTGTTTGATAATGGTTCCGTGAAGCAGCATGGAGTGTTTCACTGTGCTAAAATGTTATATCAACGTCAAGATGTCATTGTAGAAATAATGAAAAATAGGCTAGTGACAGCAAAGGAGCAACAACAGTAACAGCTGTTTGCACCAGGGCACAATTTGCCAAAAAAAATCTATAAATTTCACTATAAATGACTGACGTGATTTGTTTTGGGTTTAATGTGACTTAACAAATTATCTGTTAATGAACAAAACCAAGAAATCACAAGGATGATAAAACCAATGACTGAAAACCCAATTCTGGGATAGTGCCACGTTTCAACTGCAGATTTGACTGGTGTCTAGAACAATGATCAGCAAACCTTGTGCTTTGGATAAGGTCAGAAAAATTGAGTGTGACGTATTTTTCCAGTCAGAAATAACTTTGGCCATTTTCTGAACTTTTACTAAAATGCTTGTTGCTCCTGCTAAATTGGCCGTTCTGAGATCATAACATAAGAGCCAGGTCACTCAAGGTGACAGAAATCTGCCAGGATCAGCCAGCTTTGCTTCTCCAAATAGCAGGTTTTCTCACAGGAGTCTGAAATACTTTTTGTCTCTTCTGCTCATTAAAGAAATACTTAAGCTGGATTCTCACCACAGGAATCACTTCTAGGTAAATTACAGAGCTAGCCTAGACTAGTTATAATAAATTCAGACTGGTTGCCTTCTCATTTCATACACACCTTTTGGTAGTGGTGACAATGGACTGCTGATTTTTATATCACCCTATTATTATGTAGACCGACTTTAAACCACTAAAATTGCAGGGGTGTTTTCAGATCAGGCTGCAGTTACCTGGACTGAGGATCCTCTACGTTCATTGTCTGACTGATGTTTGCAATCCCGGTCGTCAATAGTCTTTAAATTCTGACAACTTTCCTTTAATATTTTTGAGAAAATTATTTCTAAAGTGCAGCATCAAAACAACTGTGGTTACATGCTCCTTGTCAAGTCTGCCAAGTTCTAATCCTCCCCTACACCTGAGGCAAGCTGTCAGAAATCAGCAGCGAAAACCTATTTTCCATGTGAGGAAAAGATCTAGTGCCACAATAAGGGTCAAAGCAAGGAAGCCGCCTTTAGCACATTTTTAAAATGCTTCCTTCAGCATAGCTGGAGTTGTGTTCTCAATGGACAGGGCTCCCGCTTTGTGCTCACTCAGTGCTTGGATGGTCTTTAATATTTTCTTAAATTCCCATTGCTAATCTGCAGCTCACAGCTGGACCAGATGTTCCTACCCTCCCGCACTTTGCTGCACACGGTAAGAAATCAAATGAATGAAATCATTCCCTTTAGAATCTGACTCCAAAAATAAGAGGGCAGAAAGAATGGCCCTTCTATACCGTGGTTAGTTGTCATACACACTAATCAGAACATTTCTCCTCTTGGTCTGAATGTGCCATTATTAAGATGGAGTTCCCACAGAATTTAAAATGTGTAACTAATAATTATAAAATAACAGTTCATATTTCAGTTGAATGGGGATATATAGGAAATAGTGACTGCAAATGTAAAACAGAATGGGGGAGAATTTCCAAAGAATCACCCAATCTTCTGCTGTAACTCTGGCAGAAACAGTAGACCTGTCTTTTATTTCTTTACTTGTTCCGTTACCATCATCCTTTTTGTCGTTTAATCTCTGCTGCCTTCCACCTTGTCACAGACCTCCCCTTTTGTTCTCCCATCCCCCAACCTCCTTTGCAGCCTCTTCACTTGCGTAAAACATGTAACGTTTCAAATTTTCCCTGTTTTGATGATAGGTCTTTGGCCTGAAATGTTAACTCTTTTTCTCCCTCCTAGATGCTGCCTGATCTTTTGTTTTTCTTTCTGATTTCCAGCAGGCACACGATTTTGCTCTTGGCTTCTTGAACACACACTTGTAGGTTTTGATTCTGGATTTGGATTGTCAGGGTTTGACATATGATCACGAGTTACAGGAAGCTTACTGAGCTCAGCGAGTACAAATGCAGATAATTTCATGGATTAAGAATTCTCTTACATGCAACAGTTGTGTGAGCGGTTGGTAAACGGGAACATCTATTCAACTGAAAGGAATGAATCGCAATGAATGTTGAAGAGGTGACACACTACGCCTTGTTATAGTCTCGCACTCTTATCCAGCTGTTCTGTGTAGGGTTATACTATGTAAGAAGTCAAATTCTTAAAATATACTTTTTTAAAGTTGTAATACTTGTTCCTTTAGGTCTTGCATTCATAATGTTAATAGCACTGTACACATAAACTGTACAAAGCTGTTACCCTCTGGCATTGTCGAAGTGGATGATATAACCGTCCTTTCTGAACTTAGTGAAAACCTCAAAGTGATGGCGATCCATATTTCCTGTAAATTTGGAAACACTGGAGTTAGCAGCAGAAAATTTCACCAGGGCCAGAATCACTGGGTCGGTGTGCGGGGTTGGGGGGAGGGATGGGCCCCGCTCACCGACATGTAAAATGACGCGCGGTGATGTCAGGCGTGTGTCCAGACATCACCACACGTCATTCAGATCTTCAGTTCGGCGGGCGTGCACCGGAGTTGGCTGCGCCCCCGCCGAACTGTCAAAGGCCTATTAAAACCATTTAAGTATCAATTAAAATAATTAATAGAGCTGCCCGTGCAACCTTAAGGTTGGCGAGCAGGCAAAGAGCCCAGGTGGCCTTCACATTTTTCATGAAACCTCATCCACAGGCGGGATGAGGTTTCCTGAAGGCTTTTAAACTTTAATAAAAATGTTTAATAAAATTCATAAACATGTCCCAGTTCATGTGACACAGTCACAAGAGGGGAAATGTCTTAAAAAAAAAAATTCTCTTTATTTAACCTTTTAAAAATCAAACTAATCTTCCTGAGGCAGCACTGAGCCTCAGGAAGGTTCCTGCGCTCTTCCGTGCGCATGGGTGAAAGAGCGCTGGACCCGACTCAGCCTCCTCTTCTCCGCCCACACAGGGAGCGCGTAAAATGGCAGCGATCAGCTGCGTGCCCACCCACTCCCACTGACGGGGAGAAAATTCTCCCCCAGGACTGGCTTCACATTGAAAGAGTCTCTTTTTTGAACTTCTCTTTTAGTCGAGTCCAGCTGGCTGCAATAGTCCTTAATAATCTTGACAATTCATGATCCAAGTAAAATGTAATTAATTATAACTATTAATCATTGAAACTTTGCTGGATCCACCGAGTTTCCTTGTGATGTCTGTCTAGTGATATCATAAAATGCTGTTAAATCCTTCAGTAGCTTGCTTCACTTTCAGTCACTGAAAAGAAACTGGCTTACATTTTCACTCCTGGGTCCAGGAGCACAGGGTCAGTACAAATTCCTGGCTCTGCAAACCCAACCTGGGAAAAGGGTGCCCTGGAACTTGCGATTTTCATTCCAGGGGGTGTTGGGGAGTGGAGGGTGGGGTGGGGGGGTGGGGATGCAGGTTGATATGGGAATCGTGGCGTATGACCCCCGATACAGTGCAGAGGCAGCAGCAGGGCTGCCGGGTGCAGAGGTTGGAAGGGCAGAAAGGCCCACCTTGGTGCTGTGGGGCTTTGTCGCGGGTGGGAAAAAAAGAATGAAACAAAAAAGAGCCCTCCAGCACTCCCCCCTCACACTGCCTCATCCTCCAAACACTCCCCTTGCCTACATCTCATGGCCCCTCATACCCTTCATGCCAACCTATGCCCCTCCACCCACCCCCTTGGGCCTTCATAACCCCTGTGCTAACTTAGACCCAACTCATGCTCTTCTTCTACCACTTTTTGCCCTTACAGCCTCCATGCCATCTCATCCAGTATCCATCACGGGCACACCTCAGGACCCATGCTGAAATTAAATCAAGTTCTTAAGTGCTATTGATGAATTCACTATTTTAAAAAAAACTCTAATTGATAAAAATCCATTCACTACATTTAACTTTCTTCAAATACTTAATCCCTAATAACATTCTTTGGAACTCCTTTCCTAACAATACCACCACCTTCTCAAGGGCAATTAGGGATGGGCAATAAATGATAGCCTAGCCAGTGAGGCCCAAATCTGTAAAAGAACTAAAAAAAAAAATTGTATTCCTAGTCTCACTTCATAGATTTTATAAGCTCTTGGAGCTGTCAATCAAACTGTGAACTGACAGACACCCCACTGTGATAATGATAGGTTGTGAAATCAGTCATGCAGCACTAATCTTATAATGCTAACCCTCAGGCTTATGTCAACAGACAGAATGAAAATAGGCTGCAGTTTTTTTTTCAAATATTTTAAGGGAAGGAGATTTAAATCCCTTGACAGTTTCTTTTGAGGGTTCCATTTCCAGGACCATTTCCAAAACGATACCCTATCTCTCCTAATAACTTCACTCGCTTTAGACCTTCTCCAATCAGTTCTAAAGTGCATGTTGCATTTTGGACATCCCACTAGCCAAAATCAGATCAGCCTGAAGGCAGCTGCACTGAAAATGTGCAGCTGCCTTCTGTGAACCACAGCTATGTAAAGTGGAACCCACCCCCTCCCACACGGAAAATGGTGGGGGCAGGGCTTCTGGATCCGGGCCTCCACAGCCATTTTTGTTAAGATGGAGGGCCTCTCCATCCGTGTGAAAATTCAGGCCAGTGTCTCAAAACGCTTTACACTAGAAAAGCAGATGTCAAACCATGATCTAGAGAGGGGAGTTCAAAAGGTTAAGGCTAAGAATGGGGCAGTGGGGGAGGAGTGACGAAGGCAGGTTTGAATGGGATGGTGGGGGTGCATATAGTGGCAGCAAACATTTCTTTTTCTGACACATTTTGAATACAGAAAGGTAAAACAGCTAGTACTTCTGCAACAGTGTAAAAACAAATTTATGCTTTTCTATTGTAATGTAATTACAAATTAAAATAACATTTCTTGATTCTGTACATTTTTCTATTTATATTCATTCCTTCAATTGTTTTTGTTGCTTCCAATTAGAAAATCTATCAAGGTGTTACTGTTGCTGTGCATAGTTTATTCAGGCTAGGACTGAAAGGAGTAACCTCAAGGTACAGAATTCATTTTGGTTCCAGGTGAAATTTATCTTGGCTTTATTGAAGCTGCTGAATTGGCTGCATCAGTAAAATATAATCTCTGGTTGCTGGAGCTACTCAGCAGGCCTACTCTGGTCTCTCTCAAATAATTTTCTCTTCCCGACAAAAACTAAACCAGGGGTTGGGGACTTGGTGTGGGGAATCGATGTGTGCAGCACCAAGACATCATTCAATTTACTTCCAATCGCTTCAACGAAAACGGAGATAACAAGAAAGACCGTTCCATTTCAGAGCTGTCATGGCAAGACCTGCCGTGGAAGCCCATTGACTTTCGGCAGGACCGGACCATCCCAGTGGTGGGCAGGGCCAGAAAATCCCCTCCCCCACCCACCGAGCGCCTGCCTTCCTGCTGATGTCTGTAACTGATTAGAGTACCGCAGACATAGAATTTAATCAAATAAAGGATCAGCCTGACAGACTTCCCTGCACCGTGCTCACTCCCCTGGAGTCTGCTATTCTTTGTGGTTGGTTTTGGAAATCTTCTTGTGTTCATGCAATCATTATTCGCTGCATTAAAATATGATGACTGCCTGTTGTGTTGCATATGATTTTTTTTTTGCTCATTTTTGTTTGTATTGAAATGTAGTTTCCGTTTGTTATATGGAGACAGAGCTTTGTTTTGCCTTTACCTTTCTCTTATCCTGCCCCGAATTGTGCTGGGAGACATTATCCTACAAATGCCAGGTGCCCTCTGGCCGAACTTGGCCAACCTAAAATGTTAAGAGTATTGTCAGGCTAATCGACTGTAACAGCATCACAGCTGAGCTGATCCTGCCTTTACCCAATACCCTCACAATGTGTAAACCAACGAAGGTGACTGAATACTAACAAAAATTGGACTTCAAGCCAACTTTCACCTTCTTAATCCAAGTGTGCTGTGGTCAATTGTAGCAATTGCTGAGCTAAGTCACTAAAGATTGGATAACACACAAAGGGCCTTCGTGGTTCTGTTTCTAGCTGTGATTTCTGAGGCATGAAGGAGTGACATTTTTTTGTGGGGGGGTGGGGGGGTGGTGTGGTGATGTTTAATCCTACACATCTATATACAGACAGTTCTCAACATTGTCTTTGTCGAGTTGAGGCACCAAGGATCGCTTAGCCAATCCTCCACAGGGAATTAAACTCAAACAGTGTTGTATTAGTGGAAACCTTTCTGCCTCTCTTCCCTCTCTTTCCTCCTTTAAGACTTGACTGAAAATCTAAGTTTTTGGCCATCTGCCCTCTTACCTCCTCATGTGGCCTGGTGACAAATTTTGTTTGATGATGGTCCTGTGAAACACCTAAGGACATTACACTATGTTTAAGGGTGCTATTGCTATTGAAGAAATTGGAAGTCAATGAGAAAATTATTTTCCTTTAAAGTTTTACCTGTTAAAAAGTCAAATATGGCCATATCGATAATGTTCAGTAATCTGCTACCTGTATTATAAGGAGGGGTACGTTTGATCTTTTCACAATAGTTTGGGTTGGTTTCCCACCTACAGGAAGACAAAACATAAGAGGTTAGAAATGTGGTGAATCCCCCAACCATGATAACATTAAGAGCATGTCATAATGTCAACATATCTGTGGTGCAATAAGCATTGTTCACCCGACTAAATGTTGCTTCAAGGCAGTTCAGCTTTATCTAATATTTACCATTTTGACTATGTGGGATCTGATGGGCAGATAAATTGGTCCTGAATTTTCTAATTTCTAATATAATTTCCTTCCTTCCTCAACAAGACCAATTACATTATTTATATGGACTGACCAAGACTGTTGCTTCATTACACTTCTCTATAATGTGCAGGGTCACGGGGAAAAGGCAGGAGAATGGCACTAAGTCATAATGCTCGTTCATGAGCCGGTGCAAACACGATGGGCCAAATGGTCTCCTGTACCGTAATTGTTCTGTGATTCTGCCATTAGTTGGTTTTGCTTCCTTTAGGGCTTCTCCCTGGTAGGTGCCTTTCCAAAACTGAGACCACAACCAAGAATCTCCTGCCAAGGTGCTTCCAGATGTTAGGTTGTGTGTGAACATTCTGGATTTATCTGCTCCGTGACTGCCCTCTCATCCTTGTGAGCAAGTGTCAGCTACCTTCACCATAAACTCCTTTCAGCTGCCAGTTGAAATCAGGAGATCTTACGTGAAAATCATGCCTGTGTCCCATCAGTGCCAGGCAAACCAACCTACTTCCTTCAGAACTCAGATGCTGTGGCCCCGCTATTGATTGGGAGGGTACCAGGGGAGCACAGTAGCGCAGGGAAAACCAGGATGTGTGGAGATCTCGCTGAACTTGATGTCAGGAGTTCAGTAATTTTTTTTCTTCTATTTTCTGCCTGGCAGCGTGTCCGAATCAACCATGTGGTTTTTTAAAATTATTCGTTCTTGGGATGTGAGCATCACAGGCAAGGCCAGCATTTACTGTCCATCCCTAATTGTTCTTCAGTGGTCCAGGTAACTTGACTTTGCTGTAACAGTTTGATACAACTGAATGACTCATTATCCAGTGTGGAGCCACAGGTAGGCCAGATTGGGTAAGGACAGCAGATTTCCTCTCCTGAAGGATATTATTGAATCAAATGGAATTTTTTAGACAATCTGGTAGCTTCATGATTGTTATTAATGAGAGTAACATTTTATTCCAGAATTATTATTGAATTTAAATTGCCCCAACTGTCATGGTGGGATTTGAACTCATGCCTCTGGTACATCAGTCAAGGCCTCTCACATTATAGCCCAGCAAGATTCCAACTGTGTTATCCTCTGTCCCCAACCTGCTTTTGAATGGGAAAGCCAACAGCAGTACAGGAATAGTCCCTACCAAACGGGAGGAAAGAGCAAGAGATTAGGGGAAATAGAGAAAAAGAGGGGCCTTCTTGGGAGAAAATGAAAGATCTCATTGGGGGAGAGAGAGGAACGAACTGGGGCTTTAGGGGAGGGGGGGAAACAGATAGAGAGATCGATCAGGGCTTGGTGGGGGGAAGTGAGGAAACAAAGTCCATCACAGGAGGGTGAGAACCAAAGATTGAGGCTGAATGAATGAGTGGGTGTTTGGGGTGGGGGTGCAGGGTGGATGCCTGCGGTCATAGGAGGGGAAAGACAGAGCAATCAGCAGAGAGGGAGGGGCGCTGAAAAAGTTTCCTTAAGGGGCAAGTGAAAGCATTCCTGTTCCTTCCGTTGCACAAGGAGTTCTGTAAAAAGGTACTTACATTGGGGTGCTGGCAGTCCTATCTCCTTTTGACTGTGTTTCCCGAGTCCTGGGCACCTGTTCAATTTAAATTGGACTCCCAATGCAGTTTGGGAGCCCGATTTGATTTGAAGGGTTCCATATTCACACACCCCAAGACTCAGTGCCGTAAAACTGGCACCAGTCATGTGCAGTGAGTTGGGCACACATTCCCCATTTACAATCTTTAAACCACCCAAAGATAAACCCCAACACTTACTCTTCTTTACCAGTAAATGTGTAGGACCTGCTCCAGGGGTTCTTGATGAGTTCTCGCTGTGCAATGTAAAGGTCAGGCAGAAAGGCAGATACTGATCCTTCCAGCAGGTGAGGTCTCCCACAGACTGCGTACTCTGTCTTACATGAGTATGTGCATTTTGAAAAGAAACATACATTGTTCTCTGAAAAAAATAGAGACATAACTAAATCTTCATAATGTCATGACCATGCACAGACCTTAGGTTTAATAGGGCAAATAATTAGGGTTACCAACTCTGATCAGACATTCTGGAGGCTTCCCCCGATCGCGTCACGGACTCAGTGCAAATCTGGGATGATTCCGCCCAGTAAGTGCGGTAGTGGGATGGCGCTTTACCGGCCAGCCACAATGGCGGCTTTTCACGCAGTATTGTGCCAAACCCGTCGTATTAATTGTGCATTCCCAAGAAACACGCCATTTCCATGGCGAGTGGGCTGTCATTCACCCGCCACGCTATCACCTCACCGCTTCAGCACACCGGGCGCCATAATTAAACTGCAGCCGCACGCACACCCATGACTGTCACAAAGAGGACATGGCCCTGAAAGGCAAAAAAAGACTGCAGCCCCCAGGTTCAATGGCGCGTCCCTCGAACGCCTTTTGGACGCAGTGGAGGCTCGCCATGATGTCCTCTACCCCCGCTCTGGCTGCAGGATGGGCAGCTACCTCACTAATCTGGCTTGGGACGCGGTGGCAGCGATGGTCAGCGCCAATGCCCTGCAAAAGAGGACAGCCACCCAGTGCCACAACAGGATGAATGATCTCCATTCCATCAGGGTAGGTCACTCTTCTCATCCCCCTCAACTCACACACGCACAAACCCAGCACACGTCCACAGGGGTCTCACTCACTGCCAGTTTAAGGGACATCACCATTCACTCTCTCACACACCCCTTCATTGTCCTCATCCTGTCCATGTGACCACTCAACACCCACACATGCTAGGCATACTTATCCTCTGGCCTGGCAGGCATCCTGTTTACACTCTTTCTATCTCTATTCATTAGGGACAAGCTGGCACACAAGAGGGAGGGGTCGCAGACCGGTGGAGAAATGTCTGAAATCAAGGTCCTCACGGACTTTGAAGACAGAGCCATCCAGCTAGCTGGTGAGAATCTGGACTATTCCTGTGCTGAAGGGGAGGTCAGCAGTGCTCAACCAAGTGAGGATCCAGCGGTGCAACCTCCATCAGACAACCATGCCATGACTGATGTGTCCTGCTTCGTGCTCTACCATGCACTAACTATCTCTCCTTGCTTTCACAGGCAGATCTGCCAAACAGCCAACTGAGTTCACGACCCAGGGTCTCCAATCAGAGGAGCTCAGAAGAGGAATCCACTGCAATTTTTACTGAAGACCCCTCACAGCGCTCACCCACACCCTCCACCAGCGCAGAGACACACACCTCGGTGGGGCCTCGCTTTAGAGTAGCCTCAGGATCACAATCTGGTGAGCGCATCACACTGTCTGATCCACAGCGGGCGGTAGCAGGACCTTCCCAGGTGTCTGGCATTCGGAGGACTGCTGGAGGCCAGTAACTTGTTAAGTCCGAGTCAGATGACGAGCCTCTGGACTCGGTCACGTCACAGTTGCTGGAGCTGCAAAGGCAAGCTCGGGAACATCAGTAAGGGATGTCCACTGCACTCCTCAGATTGCAAGGCGCGATGGAGGAATCCATCCAGCTTCAGGCTGAGGTGATAGCACTGGCATACCAACCCACTGAGGTCAACACTGGTAGGATGGCAGCCGCCATGGAGACCTCGGTCGAGGATGTTGCTCCTGCATTGCTGTGTGGGCTCAACTCCATCACTGATGCCATTCTTGGCCTCCAACAGTGTATATGCAAGAGGGGCCCTTGGGCACCCATAGGGAGGAGGATCATCAGGTGCACCTCCCTGGGGCCTGTCATAAGCTCTCCACAATGTCTCCCTGCCTGTGGCTCCTTGTGCTGATGAGCCCAGTGTTGGTGTCACTCAGATGTGAAACCTTTCTGCATAAGACAAACGCAGGTGTCTCAGTCCAGGGCCTTTTCACTGTGCTTTGTGCAGCCTTCAGACCAAAGTGATGGTCCGGCCTGACACTCCCTGGACACATTACTGATACCTGCACCTCGATGGTGCTTGTCATTGCTGCCAGAATGTGGCAGACAGGCATCCCAGAGTTTCGTCATTCTCTCTGTGCGCTCTCTGCACCTTTAAGGTGGGGCTGGCCCCCATCTCTTCAGCATCTGTGACCAGTGACACTCTGCTCCTGAAGGGGGTAAGGTGCTGAAGGCTGGTAAAGGTCCGATGCATTTAAGGTTTCATGGCTGCATCATTATGATATGACCCTGATCGTAGAGCCAGACCACAGATCTTCAGGCAGACAGGAGTCAGACATTCTCAGAGGCTACGTGAAGATCTATGGAGTGTTCTAACTGCATGTCATCATCATCCTCCTCCACTCGAGTGACTATTAGGGCCTCCAATGTGTCTCCATGACAGGAACATTCTCACAAAGGGTATGTGAGCTGCCATAAGCCACACTGGAGTCAAACGTTTATAGATGCAATGTGAGGATCTTATGATTTCTCCTCACTGCGTGTTGTCATCCTTCACAAATCTAGCGGCTATGAGGGCTTCCCAAACGTGCCTGCCTTGCCTGACCAGTGCAACGTCCTCATTGCTGCCTTCGAGGCCCTTCTCACCCTCATCAATGTTGACATCCTCCTCATTGGAGGAGACCTCCAGCATCTGCTCCTCAGCCAATTCCTCTTCCTGTTGCAGCACCAGGTTGTAAAGAGTGCAGCAGGCAGCGATGAGTCATGACACCCTCTGTGGACTGTATTGCAGGGCTCCACTGGACCGGTCTAAGCACCGGAACCTCATTTTCAGCATCCCAGTGGTTTGCTCCACCAAGTTGCAAAGTTGCTGCATGAACCTCACTATACCATTACTCTGCTGCAGTCTGAGGCCACCGCACGGGAGTCATCAGCCACGGCTTGTGCAGGTAGCCCTTGGCCCCAAGGAGCCATCCCTGCAACCTCTGTGGACCCTGGAAGATGTCAGGGATCTATGATCTACTGAGAATGTGGGAGTCGTGCACATTCCCTGGAAACCGTGTGCAGACCTGCAAGGATGCGTTTGTGGTGGTTGCACACCAGCTGCACGTTCGGCAAATGGAAACTCATGTGGTTGACATAGTTGACCTTGTGTTGCAGTGGAAATCTGAGTGCCATGTGGATGCAGTTGATGGCACCCTGCACCATCCTGGTGGGAAACCCGAGATCAGGGCAAATCCAATCGCTCTTGCATCTTGGCTCTCTTGGTCACGGACAAAATGCACTGTGTTGTGTGCCCTCGCGAAGATGGCATCCATGACCTCATTGATGCATTTGTGGATGGAGGCTTGTGATATCCCACAGAGGTCACCTGTGGAGCCCTAAAAGGAGCCACAGCTGTAGAAATTGAATGCCACTGTCACTTTTGTGGCCACTGGCAGTGGATGTCTTCCATATCCACATGGCGCCAAATCCTGCAGTAGCTGGTAGATGTGACCAGGCAGTTCCCCAGACATGCGCAGTCTTCGCTGACGCTTGTTGTCGGTCATCTGCAGAAATGAAAGGTGCCGTCCATAGTCTCTGGGTCTAGCTAAGCGCTGACCAGCAATGGCTCACTGTGGCTCTTCGGCAGTGTGTGCAGGAGCCCCAGCCACCCCTTCTTCCAGAGGGTGCTGCTCCTCCCTCTGCTCAGCCAGACACCTCAGTCACTCTCTTCTCCGTTGTCTTCGCTCTCTGCACGCCACGAGGCTTACAGCTAGGTCACCAGGCTCCATGGTCTTGATGTACTCCTCCTGCAGGATGAGAGAGAGAGACACATGGGTTAGCTTGGGTGTACTACGGCCCTCTCTTGGATAAATCTGAAGGTCCCTTAATGCATCCCAGAGAGTGTTGGCCACCATTTGACTGGCTAGAGAAAAGTACGCTGCATGGCTGCCCGAAACCTCACCTTCCTCTGCTCCACTCCACCTGACCAATTGGTGGCAGCTTTGCCCACTGGACTGCATGTTGTGCTCTCAGCTCAGGTGCAGGCATTCTCCTAACCCACACTGCAAGGCTGCACTGTTAGCTTGAAACATGGGGAAGACTGGTCCAAACCGGGATGATGACATTGCAAGGGGCTGTGAGCACCTCCAGCAGTGACTGTTCCATGGCCAGCTTTAGCAAGGAGATTGTACAACATGCCCAGCCGTCCAACTGTTCTGCAGTCCACTAAAATGTTCATTAGTTTGCAGTCTGTGCCCAAGGAGTGAAAAGCTCTGGAGCACTTGGTGGCACTTTCAGTCCTCTGTGTTGCTTGAGTGTCAGATAAGCTGGAGACCTGACTCCAATCGTGTCAATGTGGCTGCATCTGAACCGTCTCAGCTGCAGAAGAATAGTCAATTTATACAAGGCGAACCTAATGCATGGCCACATCCCTCGCTCACCTCCCCCCACCCCACACCGCACCCTGCACGTGCAGCCTTTGCCCACCCCCAATATGCCTCGGCCTTGAAGTCCAACAGGTGCTCTCCTGAGCGCTCCACAATGTTACTGTGCACTCACCTCTGAGTTCTCCTAAAAGTGCAGCCCGCCAACTGCAAACTTCTTAATGCTGCTGTGAAACACGTTGGCGTGCAATCATACCGACGTGGGCGAACAATCCAACGGGCTACCCTTATAATGATATGCTGCCATATAACAATGAAGTTCCTGAAGTCCGATGGTGGGAAACGTGGCCCGCTATCGATGGGCTGAGTGGACTATCGCAAACTGATTTCACAACTTCATGAAATAATTTTTGGCCCTCTCGCCATACTGTCCACTCACGCCGCCAAACACACCCGACGCCAATGGGCACGGGAAATTCTGCCCAGCACTTTTTTTTGCCCATCTCTAATATCTTTACAATGAATGAACAAAAGTGTTCAAACAAAATGAGAGTATATAATCTTTTTTTAAATGCTCCTGTGAGATTTGTGCCTCGCTGACAAATGTATCCAAAAGATTAATTTCTAATTTCTGGTGGTTTCAGCACAATCCTGGTGGGTTGGCAGACCTGCAAAGCATGGACAAGGGAGATGGACACTTTGGCCCGAATTTTCCAGCCCCTCCCGACGGAGAGATCTTCTGGTCTCGCCGAAGTCAATTCATGTTTGAATGGCTCAAGCATCTGCCGCAGGCCCCGCCACCGCGAGAGAGCCCACCATGGCAGAGCCGGAAAGTTCCAGTCTTTGTTACTTCACCAACTTCCGTGGGATTTTCCGGTCCTGCCCCTGGTGAGAATGCATGGCAGGTGGGACGGAAAGTTTGATGGACCAGCCAAAAGTCCATTGGCTTCAGGCGGCAATTTCCAGTCCTGCCTGAACATCCTGGGTTCAGCTTTTGGCACTAGGAGAGAAAAGAACTTCCTTCTGGATAGGTTCTCAATCTTCCTTCACTTCCATGGACACGCATATGGCATATCCCAGGAAAGTTCATCTGGCGCACTTTCACAAGATCTCTTGTTTTGATCTGAATAAAACACTTGCAAAGTAATCTGACACTGGATGAACAATGACGGATTCTTTCCATTATCATTGGCCAGCTGTGAATAGCATAGAATAGGCAGCTTAGAGTTTTGTTTGGTTACCCAGAAGGAAAAAACAGTTCAGACCAGTACTCTTATTTCCCGGTTTTCACTGGCGTTCCATTTTAAGGTATACAAGACCAGGTTAGGACCAGTATTCTTATTTCCCAGTTTTTACCTTCTGGGTGTCTTTGGGGATCAGAAAGTATTTACGTTGAAGTTCCCCTCAGGAGGTTAAGTAATAGGAAAGACTGTACCAGGCATGTGAAAGAAGCAGCTTTTAATGGGTCAATTTAAATTCTTGTTCTGTGATTCTGTATGTTTTTATAATCTTCAGTAGAACCAGGGATCAAAAATTACACTAGCTTAGATTACCTAAATAGTTGAACAGCCAAATTTAAAATGGTAGATGGCTGCCTGGTTATCCACTTTAACTAAGTGTAAATCCTCTCAGCATAATAGAAAGATGATGGAATGTGAACGGCAAATTAAACAATAATAAAGCACAAACATTTTTCACAGTAAATCAGGCTTCTGTTTTTACATAGCAAGAATTGTTACTGAATTTGGACAATGTCAGAACAGAGGGCTCAATATCTTGCTTTACATTAAGTACAGGACGGTGCAAAGCTATTTCTATGCCTACTGTTCTGAACATCTCAGACCGAGCCTTCCTATTCATTTTCCAAGGGAGTTATTCATTGAGTTTGCAGTGCTGAATAATGATTGTACTCAAACCCAGGCTTCCAGTTATTCTAAAGATCTGCCCTCAAAATGGAATCCTATAATCAAAGGTAAGATGGCTAAAATGTTTCCAACTTCTATTGATATAAAAGTAAGCTGCTTCTGAGCTGCCTTGTAGTTCATAAATATTCTGCTCTGAGCTATGCAGGCTTCTCCAGAGTTCAGCCCCTTTCTTTATTACCTGGTGAGATGAAAAAAGTGCCTTTCAAATCTTCATTTCTAGTCAGGTCTCGGATTTCTTTACTTAGGTTAAACTTTCGTCCGGCCACTGGTGGAACACGCCGGAAATCAAGAATTCTTGAATAAAAAGTATAAATTAATCAGTTTATACAATGAATAATATATTTGATGAAAATATTTTTAGATACAAGTGTGTGTGCGTGTGTCTGGGGACGGGTTTAAACTCTTGACCAACTGCTATTTTTGTACTTAATCTGTTGTTTAAAAAAAAACACAAGTTCCTAGCAGCCTCAGTGTTATTTTCACAAAGAACTGAAAGGAACTATTGACTTTGTGTCTTTACTGAATTTCTTTATATATAAGTGTTGTATCGTGGGTTCCTAAGGTGTCTCAAAGATGAGATCTTGAGTGTTGTACATATAAACATGAACGCTTTAATATTAACCTTTAACTATTTACAGATCCCAGGCTACTGTCATGAATGGTGTTGTTACCTCCATGCAGGCTGATTCCAGAGTGTTCTTTCTAGACTGTTCTCTCTATTACCATATGACTCTATACATCATTCCATGGACAATATGATTCTCCAGTCCCACATTAACCCTTGCTCTGCCAAGCACCTTTACATTATAATGGCATGCAGGCACACATATCACACAACAATAGGAACACGAGGAGGCCATTTAGCCCCTTAAGCCAGTTCCATCATTCAATGAGGTCATGGCTGATCTGTAACTTAACTCCATTTACCTTTTTCCCCTTAATACCTTAGGTTAACAAAAATCAATCCACCTCAGAGAGTTCCAAACTTCTACCACCCTTTGCATGGCTCCTGACTTCACTCCTCAAAAACCTATTAACCCAAACGTTAATACTGCTTGCTTTGTTTAATTCTTATACACAATGAAATTTGTTTTTGTTTAAAAAGTAAAATCTTGTGGCGTGATTCTATCAGTTAATTACAGGGTGTTCGGATTTCTCTTTAAACTTTACCGAATCATAACTCCTAAGGTGTGGTGCCCCAAATTGCTCTCAGTATCCTAGGTCTAGTCTAACCAGGGCTTTGTATAGCTGAAGCATGACTTCTATTCCCTTGTATTCTACTCTTCTAGAAATAATGGCCTGTATTCCATTTGTATTTTTTGATTATTTTCTGTACCTGATAATGACCTTATAATAAACTGTGTACGTGGACTCCCAAGACTCTTTGGACCTCCACTATTTCTAGCTTTTCAACAGTTAGAAAGAACTCTGTTCTATCTTTTTAAGTCCAAAGTGGACGATCTCACAGTTGCCTATGTTAAAACTAATTTGCCAGAGTCTTGCACATTTTGTTTAATCTATAAGTATCCCTTTGCAAGTTTATTCTTCCATCTACAATGCCACCTATCTTTGTGTCATTGGAAAACTTGGATATGTGGCTTTCTATCCCATAACCTAAGTCATTAATAAATATGGTGGATGGTTGTGGTCCCAACACAAATCCTTGTGGGGAAACCACTAGTTACATCCAGACAATTAGCCCGCTATCCCTACTGTCTGTCTGCCCTGTCATTTTCAACAACATCACTGAAGCATTTAGATCAGTTAATGGCAGTGATTGGCTGTAGAAATCCCCTCTCTCTCCCTCTCCCCATTATTATCCAGATTATTGTCTTAAACTTCAAAAAAATGCCTCAGTCCCTGTCCCTTCACTGCACCATTTCTCAGAGTCTATGCTTGTGGATAACCTAAGGGTGAATGTTAAATCAATGACCACTTGCATCATATTTGAAGGCATTTTGATGCCTTGGAATGAATAAAATGTAACTTCAGCATGGACACATAGCAGGCAGTAGCAAATCAGCCACTTGTTTTACACACAGCATGACTTTTCTTTCCATCACAGTTGTGTTTTACCTCATATGTCCCTGGGATAAATACAATTCCAGGTCCTGGGATCGATGGGCTTTGTTGGATCAGCTCTCAGTGAGGCTGCTAGATGGAGCAGCTCCTCCGATTAATTTCCCACCTTGAGGGAAGACTGGCTTTCCTCCTCCAAACCTTCCATCAGAGGAGAACTCAGCCTGAATTACCAACATCTTTCCAACTTAGTGGGGGCTAGGGGGGAATGTAAACTGGACGGCGATGAGCTGCCCCTGTGAAGGGATAGCTTGGAAGGAGGAACAGAGTTTTAGTGAGCTCATTCATTTGAAACATTTCCCTTTCCACAGTTAAGCTTCAGGAATGAAAAGCGAATTATAAATAAAATCGCTTCTCCACCCAATTGTTTTCATAGATAGATGTATCACTCTACCGAGAGGTATATGATTATATCAGCTCTCAGTGGTTTGTGGTTGACATAACTATAGCATTTTGGCTTAAACTTTAGGTGGAATGTGAATCATCTATTATCTTTACAATAACAATATTTATAAAGAATTTCATGGAGTACAGCCTTCACAAAGAAACTTTCACATAAAGCTTGCACTAGGTGCTCAGAATCAGCACAGACTTATCGCAGTACCCCTTGTCAGAGTTGGAAAGTTTATTTATATTTTAGAATCTAGAAATTCCCTTTTGTTCTACTGAGAGATGGACTCTGATCTCCTGTCTGTAAAATGAATAATATCGTTAACATGAACAGATGGTGTTGGGGGGCTGTGGGTGATGGTGGGGTCGGGGGGTGGGGGGGGGGGGGGGGGGGGGTGGGGCACAGTCATTCTATCCTCCCAGATGTGCATTTACAGCTAATAAAACAGTCTGAGAGAATATGAATTACAAAGTGTAATCAAATCATGTGATGGCTCAAGCATAAAGTGTTAACAAATCAATTTGTGTTCAGATAGTTCCCTCGCACTAACCCTCAGCTGATGCAGAAGTGATGCCTGGGTATCTCTTCTTATCCACAATAATCAAGAAGCTGTGAATTTTTTTAAGGGATAATACTCACAATAGGTAAAATTTCAGGAGCTGGATTTAACGTTGCCGTGGTCCCTGTCCCCAGGCTAAAAAAAAATTGGGTGGGGGTGGGGCTGGGGTGTGGAACAGCTGTAGACAGCTGCTCTGCAAACATTTAATGAGGCAGGACTTCTGCCCCTCAAACAGGAAGTCCTTCCTCTGCTGCTGGCCAATCAGAGGCTGGCAGCTCTTCAGTTCGGCAGCGCCACTGGGAGCGATGGCCACTGCTGGTAGTGCAGCGAGGTCAAGAGGGTGAACTGCACTGCAGCCTGACTGGATGTAAGTCTCGGGGTCTCACTGGAGCCAGGTTGGCAGGCTCTGGTGAGGGGAATTAGGAGGTTGTGGTGGATAGGCTGGGGGAGGGAACCTGGGGTTTGGACTTTGGTTGGGGAGAGGCCGGCCCTCTGATGGGCCCAGGGGACCAGTTAAAGAGGGCTCACCCCCTCACTGCCACCAGTCGGTGCAAGGAAAGCTGCTGGGTTGGGTGCTTGGAGAGAAGTGGGACTATGCCACCACTGATTAAGTCCCAGCAGCGGGATGAGGCACTTAAGTGGGCGTTAACTGGGTACTTAGGGTCCTCAGTTGGCTCACAAGTGAACCACCTCATTCCCCCACCCCACCTATTGCTAGTAAAATGAGGGCGAGCTGGGCAACAGGATTTTATGTGCCACCCCCCACCCCCACCACCCCAAATCTTCAACACTGCCAGCTAGGGAGTGTTAAATCCAGCCCAAAGTTTCTGTGGAAAGCAGAAAATCTGGTTTTGTATACACACTGGCTTTTTCCACAAAAATTAGGAATGGCAGAAATGTTACTCCCCAAGGTGATACAGCTCGAAAACCTCATAGCTTTTGATCCTTCTATAAATCTGGTCATTTGTAAACCATCAGAAGGAAAAAGGACCAAGAATGCAACTGGCTTGTAAAAACCCAGTGGTTCACTAAAGTCCTGACATGCCTCCCTGGTCTGCCCTACACAGGGGCCCCTGTACGATATTATGAGGCCGACTCTCACTGCTCTCTGAAGTGGCTCAATTGTAAAATCAGAGCAACTATGGATAGACAATAAACGTGGCCTTGCCGGCATCAACCACATTGTTTGAACGTACATTTTTTGAGCAATCTTCCATCAAAAAGTCATACGCTTTAGAGCATTGTGAAGGCTAACAAGTATAAAAAATGAATACATGAATACACAAATAAGTGTATCATACAACCTCATTAAGCTAGGTAGCCAGTCTCAGGGAGCTGTTACTAGTGACCTTTGTAGGGTCATAGAAATTCAGCACATAATTCGTCCCGTGGCCGGAATTTTCCCACCTCTCCCGCCAGCGGGATCTTCCGATCCTGCCAAAGTCGCGGATGTTTGAATGGCTCGCTGCATCCGCCACGCGGGGGAACCTGCCGAAGTGGGGCCGTAAAACTCTGGCCACTGTTATTAAAAATTCTTTATATATTCATCCAATGACATAGGATTCCTAATGCCAGATGAAATCAGGGCCATACCTGTCTAGGTGAAAAGCAGCTATTTCAGCATTATGCCTTTGAAAGTCAACAAAGTAAAAAATGTCTGCTGAAGTCTCCTCCTCTCGTTTTTGCCTGAAAAAGTGAATGGACATTTTATTTTGCAGTGCGGGACATTCATTGCACAACAAATTAAAGGGGGAAATCTACAATCAGTTGCATACATACATACATACACACACAGTGCCCCCTTGAAATCTTTCTTCAGTTCTCCTCTTGAGGGCTCTTTCTACTCAGTTACCCCCTTACTTCCTGCAGGCTGCTGTGTAGCCAGCTGCCAGAAGATATCTAACTCTGTGTGTTAAGAATACTTTCTCTTAACTGCCCAGTTAATTCAGTAACAGCTCTGAAGCTAATGTACATTGAATATAGAGAAATGTATATCCATAACCACCTCTCCCCCACCAAGAAGTGATATTAGATAGTCATAGTTCCCATCTGGAAGAATGCATGTGTTCTTTGTCTTTCTAGCTGGGTGACCTCAACATACCGCATTGATATTGTAGAACAGAAGAAAATGCTACTGATATTAAATCTCCTTACAATGTTGCTTGGTATAGAGTGAGAGTATGATTGCAAGAGAAAAAGAGGGATGCACCCAGAATTAAAGGAGGTTGTCAAAATCACCCCTAAGTTTTAAGGGCTCACACATTACTATGCCCTTTTGCCTTGCACCACCATCACTTCTGTAATTTAATCTCTCCTGCCTTCTGCCCTGTTATAATATGTCTTTAAGGGCTAGCTGCATGACATCACTAGAAGGGAAGCGTGTCATGCGATCCAGTTTTAGTTTCACTTTTGCTTTTTAGCAGAACATAGCACAGCTCTGATGTCTGCAAGCTTTCTACTTATGTATAAATGTTCCCATGTGCCTAGTCTTAATAAATGAACCCACATGTTTACTCAATCCCTGATGAATGATTGGTGCTTTTTCATCATTATAACATGATAAGGTGTTCAGTAATGGTAAAACAATGTGGCAGCAAGATTAAGTAAAGGTACAACATGGTGAACTGCCCTGGATTGTGCTATATGGCATAAAATGACTCTCGATGTTTTGGTTAGACGACACTGAAGTCAAAGCATGGAGAGCTTTGAGATTGTAGCGTGCAGAATGCACAGAAAAGCTTTGAAGACACAGTGCTTAAATAAAGAGCTGGTAAGCAGAGGGACCCTCATGGTGAGACTATAGCGCATCGCCTGTCAGTTCAGAGAGTGGGACAGCGCATCAACAGGACCAGCATGGGGTTAGCTCAGTCAGGAAACGCAAGCAACCAGAGTGTGGGCCAGATCAATAGCAAGCAAGGAAGAGTCAAACAAAAAAAAAAAAATTTAAACCTCAAAAATCAAGGCATAAAAATTGTGATTCTAGTGTGCAGAGCTTTGGAAAAGCACGCAAAAGTAGCTACAACAACACTCATCCCAGGTACTATAGGAGAAGGATGGTCAAAGAGATATTGCCAAAACATCCACAAAATTCCCCAGTTTGTATTGGGATGCAGTTGACCTACTATCCAAAATTCAAAATGTTCAAGCAGTGTACAGAGCTATGGTTTCTTGGTTCAGGCATGTCTGAACCAGGCAAGCAAGCCATAAAAGTTCATCGAGCAATTGAGAATGAAGGTCTGCCACAGGCTGAACACATAAGGATAACAGCAGAAGAGCTAAAGGATCCCTAAAAGATATGGACTACATCGGAAGACCAGTTCAGAATCAGGTTAAACTTCCATATTCATTGACTAGAGTTCATGTCATTTTGACAACAGCCTACAGAATCCATAGACCACTTCATCAGCAGATGCAGAGCAAAGGGTACATACTGTGATTTTTCAAATCCAGAGCTAGCAGACAGAACGGTTGAGTTGGTGGGTGCATCTGCTCCTGTGGAAGAATTCCAGAAAGATCTGCTAGACAAGCCCAAAACATATAGCATTGAAGAGCTATTCAAGAATGGATGCAAGTATGAAGTGATCTTCACAGGTCAATGAAGCTTACAGATCCTAAGCACAACCCCAATTGTTGGTGCACTTACTAAAACACCTAAACCAACAAGATGTGTGGAAGGTGTGGTCTTCTGCATGCACCAAAGAAATTCCCAGCTTTCTATCAATTCTGTAAGGCATATGCCAGAAAGGACCATTGGCAGTGGCAGTGCACTAGAGCAAAGGCTGGCGCAGCTACAAAGAGCCGTGCACTGATCCAAGTAGATTGCACACAGCAGGTACCTTCAAGCAATAAGAATGACCATCCACCCCATTAGAAACATTTACATGATGTGACTGACAAACCAGAAAATGACGATGATGTGCACAACAAGACAATGAGTGGCGAACACACATTTCACATCAGCAATTTAATGGAAAACATAGATACCATCTCACTGTCCAAAGTGTTTGCCAAGATTAGAATTATCTGTCCTAAGAGAGCTGGTAACTACTCATTATTGGCCAAGATTGACACAAGGGTAAGTGCTAACATACTACCTCTGCAAATTCTAAACAACACGGATCCACAGACATGGAAGGCCATGGCAAAGCCCCGATGCTGTGAAACTTTCACCATACAACGGTACATCAATTCCATGTGCAGGATCCATAGTCCTGGAGTTCAAGTACAATCAGTCCTCCTGGGTGCCACATTGTGGAGACTAAAGGCCCAGTGATTGCAGGTCTACCAACATGCAGTGATATCACACTAATCAGTCAGACATCACAAGGCAGATCAACCTCAGAAACTATTCCTATCACCTCAGTTCACAACCTAGCATCAAAATATGTGGAATGTTTTGACAAAATTGGCAGTTAAGGTAGCAGCAACATTACACTTGCAGGAGAATGCAAGTCCATCAATTGATCCACTAAGCAAGTGCAGCTTCCACTTACAAAGCTGAAGGTCAAACTAGACAAAATTGAGAAAGATGGAATCATTAGAAGAATACATGAACACACATATTGGTGCAGCTCAACTATGTGTGTCATTGAGGGTATGCCTCGGCCCATGACATTTAAATGCAGCATTAAAGCATTGTCATTACAAAATACCCACATTAGTAGGGTTAAATCTGAGATTTGCTGGTGCAAAATTCTTCTCAAAGCTTGCTGCCAAGCATGGCTACTGATTAGTACATCTCACAGAGAAGCCCCAAGCATTTATCGTATTTTGTACCCCATTCAGAGAATATTGTTTTCAGTGACTTCCTTTTGGGCTGTTAGCCAGGATCTTTTTCAAGCTCACATGGACCACATTATATGCATTGTGCCAGGATGCATCTGTATCACCAATGACATTGCCGTTGTGGGAAGAACAAAGCAAGAACATGACCATAATCTGCACTTATTGATGCAAGTGGCACATAATGAAGGATTGGTGTTCAACAATCCGAAATGTGCCATCAATATGCAGCAGATCAATTTCTTCAGTTATATTTATTTTGCTGCTGGCATACGTCTCAACCCAAGTAAAATAGAGGATATTAAAGCCATGCCAACTCCAAGATAAGAACAATCTTTAAATATATCTAGATCTTTTTAATTTCTTGTCTCCATACATTCCCAATTTTTCTCTAAAATCTTCATCACTAAGGGAATTGTTGAGAAAAGATGTGCCTTTCCTGTGGTACGAAGATCACCAATGCCTCTTCGAAGTACTGAAACAGCCATTATCAGAAGCATCGACACTGCAATTTTACAATCCCATGGAGGCAACTACTCTGGGCATAGATGCCTTCCAGAGAGGTCCGGGAGCATGCATATTACAAAAAGGCAAACCAATTGCATTTGTTTCAAAATCTCTTTCTGTAAAGCAATCCAATTACTCCAACATAAGAATGGGAACCAATAGCTTTAGTGTTTGGAATCACACATTTTTGTATCTATTTATTTGGCAAAAGATTTGTGATAGAGACTGACCACAAATGACTGGAGATGATTTGGTGAAAACCATTGACCAGTGCACTGCGCAGATTGGAGTGTCCCTTGATAAAGATTCAAAGATACGACTGCAAAGAACTTGAAGATATTTTCAAAATTGATCTGGTACGTTTTGTGCAATGCAAATGCCAGCAGCTACAAGAAGAAACAGCGAACAGTTCCACACTATAAAAATTGTGGAAAACCATCATTCAAAGATGGCTTGATTTGATTCGGCATGTCCACTAACACGAGACATCATTTTGGCCTTACTGGTATCAGCTAGGCAGCTCATGAGGATTCATTTTTGAAGGCAGACTGGTCATCATATCAGAACCTTTGCGACCTAATATTCAACAACTTCATCACTCACGTGGACATAGATCGGACAAGAAGATTCACAAGAGATACAGTCCAGTCACCAGGTATGAACGATGACAATGAAGTCATCATCAAGTAGGATGTGTCATGTCAAGAGCATATGCCAAGTCAGCACAAAGAACCATTGATTCCACATGAGGTTCCTACCTATCCTTAGCCCAAAATTGCATGCGACATCTTTCATGTCCATGGCACTGACTTCATCGTCATCATTGACTACTTTACCAAGTACTTCATTATTTGATAATTGCACAACTGCTGTGCACACTATAAGTGCTGTTTTCAGTTTATTTGGTGTGCCTAGAGAGATCATTACAAATAACGGTCCACAATTTATTGGTAAGCCAGTTCAGGATATGTGTGAGAAGTGGAGTATCGACCATACTACTTCTTCTCCTCATTAACCCAGATCTAATGGCTTAGCTGAATGAGTGATTTGCACAATGAAACCCTTAATTCTCAAATGTGGACAGACCAAGTAAGACTTACATATTACAATGTTCCATCTGAGAGCGACAGCTTTAAGTGCAACTATTCCATCAATGGTAAAGCTCATGTGTGGGAGGCTGGTGCGTACCAATTTACCTACTCCTACCAATTATACTCCCTCAGAAACAAGAGAGCAACTTTTAAAACTACAAGAAAAGATGACCAACATGCATTATAAAAATGCAGGTACAGAATTGCCAGGCTTACATTTGGGGCAATAAATTCAAATCCAGGATCCCACAGAGGATACGAGGCAACCAGCCGAGGTAAAAGGATTTGATCTGATCTAAGGTCCTATGAAGTCATTGCACACAAAGGCACAATGGTGATGTGTAACCGAGGAGAAATCAGATCCATTCCAGCTCCTCACCATCTAGGACAAGATCCTGAATGAAACCAGGAACAACATCCAAGAATGACAATCCCACAGATCACTGTGAGCAATTAATGAAACTTCCAGAAATGTTTTTTTTTAACTAGTTCATGTGGGTATCACTGGCTAGACCAGCATTTATTACCCAACCACATTGCTGTGGGTCTGGAATCACATGTAGGCCATAAGGACAGCTGATTTCCTTCCCTAAAGGATGTTAGTGAACCAAATTGGTCTTTTATGACAATTGGTATGGTAATGGTTTCATGATTATCATGACTTTCAATTCCAGATTTTTATTGAATTCAAATTTCACCACTTGCCATGGTGAGATTCAAACCCAGGTCTCCAGAGCATTACCCTGGGTCTCTGGAATAACAGTCCAGTCAAAATACCACTATGCCACAGCCTCCCCTGTAGCCATCACAAGATCTGGGTGTACTAGCAGGTTAACTTTACACTTTAGAGACTAATAGATTCATCAGTTCTACGCACTTGTATCATGGTAACTAAATATGAATGTGTAGTGTAAATAGTTATACTTCTTTGGAAGGGGGAGAAAATATATTTAAAAAGGAAGGGGGCTGTTGTAACATGCCTTTAAGGAATAGCTGCATGACATCACTAGAGGGAAATGTGACTGTGTCTTAGATTCGCTTTTAGTCTGTGAGCAGAACACAGCACAGCTCTGATGTCTTCAAGCTTTCTACCTTTATATAAATGTTCCCATGTGCCTAGTCTTAATAAATGAACCCACAATGTGTTTGCACAATCCCTTATGAGTGATTGGTGCCTTTATATCATATAAAAACATAACACACTATTGACTCACCTTCCCTTTTGTTCTTTCCTCCTCCCCTCTTTCCCTGCCTTTGGGCTTGCTTAAACCTGTAAGACCTTGAACCTTTTTCCTGTTCTGATGTGAAATTGTAGAGCTGAAAGGTTAACTCTGTTTCTCTCCACAGATACTGCCTGAACTGCTGAGCATTTTCAGCATTTTATGCTTTTATTTTGGGTTTCCAGAATCCATATCATTTTGCTTTTATTTTTCATTTTAAGAAGCAATTGTGCCAATATTTCATATTTATGGAGAATTAAACCCATAGGAAAGAGACAAAGTAGAAGAGGGGTACTGGATTATAATTATATCGTATTCCCTGAAGACCTGAACTTGTACCCACTTAAAAATTGGACTTTTCAAATTGGAAATAAAATGCTTATTTGGCTCTCTTAATATCAAATCTATTCAAAGCAAGCAGGCCCCAGGGTCTCGCTTACAATATGGCCAATTTATATATCGACATGGTGTGAGCTGAGCGTTTCTGTGCAATATTTAGCTCAAGCAGGCATTTAATTCTTAAAAATGAAATATCTTTTACAATGTTTCCCTAGTCTGAGCTCCACAGCCTTTGCAACGCTTGAACTGGATCAGCCTGAATTTTGAATTTTGCCTGTGGCTGGTTCATGAAAGTGATCTCGCTGCTTCACCCGGTCAGACAGGAAGCTGCTGCTAAGTTGGATTGCCCAGCTATGAAATCCCAAACTGAACTGGGACTGAGATTTCAAAAAGGATTGTGATCAGCAGTCAAGTAAAATGGAATTCAGCCAATTTATCCATTGAGTCAGTTTCTGGTATCACATAACAATCTATTTCTATAGCGCCTTTCATGACCTCAAGACGTCTTCAACATGGTTCACAGTCAATGGAGTATTTTTTGAAATGCAATCACTGTTGTAAAGTAGGAAATGTGGCAGCCAATTTGCAGACACTAAGGTCCTGCAAACAGCAACGTGATAGTGACCAGATAAACTGATTTTGTGATGTTTGAGCGATAAATAAAGTAGCGGGGATAACTCCCCTGTCCTTTTTCAGAATGTCTTCATATGAACTTTTACATCTATCAGGGAGGGCGAATGGGGGACCTCGGTTTAATATCTCATCCAAAAGATGGCACTTCCAACAGTGCAGCACTCCTTCAGTATTGAACCAGAGTGGCAGCCTAGAATTGTGTGCTCAAGTCTTTGTTGTGGGACTTGAATCCACAACCTTGTGCCTCAGAGGCAAGTATTCTACAAATTGAGCCACAGCTGACCCATTAATTTTTAATGCTCAGAGTTTTGAAGTATAATAACTGAGAACCTTATTAGGAGTAGCAATTGGACTCGAGTGCGTTGTATACTCAAGATGTTCAATTGATATGAATTACCTTGTGGTTTGTGAACATCTTCTGAACCCTGAGCCAGTGTTGCAGTGCATGGAACTCACTCCAACACAATTGCTAACTGCTGCATTTTGTAGGGGTTACGGGCTCCTTTTTTTTAAAAAATAAACTTGACAGTGGTTGTAGTATTGCAAAATCTGCATCAGCTATGGAGTCAGGCTGAAAGCGTATCTCAGTTCTGATGCAAGATTGAAAGTTTATTGCATCAAGTGACACTGAAATCAAGAGACACCTGAACATTACTGGCTGTGTGAATGGAGGGGGCAGTGGGCAGGGGGCAGGGAGCCTAAGTGTAGAATTTCCACAGGGCATTCTGATGATCTCTGCTTTAATTTCAGTAGGAATTCCAGAGAAATAGCGTTAACAATTATTTATGCTATTTCTTAGGGGTATCTGTCAATGCTGCACCAGGATCTGAGGCTTGGAAATTTGACCATTTATTGTAGAATAAGTGACAGTTTTCTATTAAAAGGGAGGTAGGGCATGAATCTTACCACTGATTACTTCAGCTAGATTTGTGGGTGAAGCCACCTGCTCTCAACACATGGCATGAAGTGGAATCGTGGATTTCTTCCTTTGAGAACTGAAGATTGACAGGTCAAGCTGCAGCACAAGGCTGTAAGTCACATACTTTCAGATTCCCGGTTCCCTCTAATCTCTGCTACAGAGAGACAAAGTTCATTGCTACCAGTGAACCACATTTCCTTTTGTTGTTTGACTTTGAAACTTTTTTTCTGGCTCTTTGTAGGTTTTTAAAACTGTTTAGTTCAGACAGTAATGAAGAAATCTATATCACCATGAAAGGGTTGACTGCTTAGTGAGTGTATTTTCAACGGAATCAAACTTTGAAGTAATGAGTAAAGGTTTCTCCCCATTCGCTATTTGTAGCAAAATTATAATCATTTTCTTTATATTCACAGTTATGGTTTTGCAACAAACAGCAAAATGAGTGAAATCCTCCCAGTGTATTTAACTCATTTTTTTATTGACTTATGGGATGTGGGTGTTGCTGGAAGGCCAACATTTATTGCACATCCCTATTTACTCTTGAAAGTGGTGGTGAACCTCCTTCTTGAAAACAACCGAGAGGCTTGCGAGGCCATTAAGTGTCAACCACATTGCTATGGGTCTGGCATTACGTTATAGGCCAGGCTGATTGAACGGCAGGTCTCCTTCTGTAAAGAACATTAGATATTGATAGTGTATCCTGATGACACGGTGGGTTCATTCAATGAAAAGCTGAGCTATGCCAGCTAGGATAGTCCCACGTTCAGTATCCAACTGGTGCCACATTGTATGGCCACCTCAGTTGAGGTCAGCTAGAGGGTTCAATCGGCCTCAGCGAAGCTGAATTAGGGAGGGGATATGAGCCAGACTTCCAATTCCTGATAGATATCCAGTGGCAGTGGCTGGAGTGTGTGTGGGCCTGTAGCTGTTGGGTGAGGCCAAACCCAAGGTCAGTTGTGATGACCCCAGCGATCAAATAGTGTGACAAGACTCAATGTGAAGACTTACACATGGAATGATATCCAAATGAGTGATGTGCCAGGGAAGCCCAGCACTTCATTCACAGTAGAAAACTGTAGGACAGTGGCAAGGAGACAAAATTGGTGAGTTAAAAAAAAATGATTGTTTTATTGAAAATATCTATATAACAATCAGAGCACAAAATCCCAAGAAATAAAAGTAGGATGATTCATCCCAAGGTATGAATTTAACACTTTGTCTCTCAGCAGCATCTCTGGAATTTGATTTAAGCATGTTGACATTACAGGAAAGGCTCCATACCTCTCTTGTCCCTTCTCATTTGAATGTTTGCAACTGTAATGAACAACTACAGAATCTGATTATTCACTCCAATGTGAGAAAAATTTAATTTGCAATGAGGTTAAAAGTGGGTGCTGGTGAATTAACTTACCTCATAGGCTTGAAAACAGCCTTTCCAAAGTTCTGAAATTTTAGTAGCAGTTTCAGATGGACTCCACTTGGCTTCACAACTTGCAGAGGGAGAGAGGGAAAAAAACAAGAAAATTGAAGGTTACAACAGATAAAATAGTGTTCTATATAATATATATTTCCTTCATTGGAACACTGCCCTCAGATACTACTCACTATCCAAGACAAACACAGTATGAAAAACTTCAGAGCCAAGGTGCAGTGGCTTCAGAACAGAGAAACCACTTTGGGTTTTATAATGAGGGCAGACTGAACACAAACTCGTAGCTTTAAGTGGGGAATCTACATCTTCTGCCCACATCTCTCATCATTTAGTTATAAACTGTAATTCTTGTGGTTTAGGGAAAAGTGCTGCCTTCCGCAGAATGATGCGCAAAGTACCAAACAATTAAACTAAGTGCAGCTTTGCTTGTGCATTTCGGGATGAACAAATACTGCCATTGGCGCCATGCAAACCAGTTTACAGATAGATGTAACAACTTGCGTCATGACCTTTTATTTCAGGGTACGACATCAATGCTGGCTAAGCTCATAAGTCTTATTCACCAAATATAGAACCTTATAGACATGCCACTGACTGCCCTAAAACTACCTTGCCCTATCTGCACACCAGTACCAGATTGAGGTAGCAAGAATGCTAATGTGGGAAGTTCAGTTCAAAAGTTAACTTCCCACCATTATTGTACACAATGGTGTCAATCACATAATAGTGAATACATCATATTATCAACTGCAGAAGTCTAAGGCCTTCATTGCACCTGAGATGCCAGTAGCATCCTGGGAAACAAATATAAATATTATAATGAGCCAATCTTGCTTAATGGGGTAAGAATGCTCACTTTGGTACAGATGTGTGATGCCCCTTGGAGCTGCGATTCTGGTGCGCATATCCTGGATTGCATTATCAGTTCTTTACAACACCGAATTATTAAACACACTGCCCTGATTTTACTTTGCACTGGCACAAGTGCAATCTTGAAAGAAAAAGTAACCCTACTAAATTGGCAGCTGAGCTGCTTTCTGATTTACAAATTAGCATATGGCACAGCAACTCTGCTACTTTGACCTTTGCCATTCTGCCCTTTAAGTCCAGGAGGACAGGCGGCAGAGTGTTTCAGATATCTCAAGGGGGCTAGCACTAGGTGAATTGCTCTTGCGAAGAGCTAGCACAAACACGATGGGCTACATGGCCTCCCTCTGCTCTGTAACCATTCTAAGATCCTATGAAATGGAGACATCTTCTAAACAGCACTTTAACAAATTGCTTCAACAATATTCCTAAACTTCATGTCTCAGTGGGATTAACATTTAGTTTGACTTTAAACTATTTCCCATGTGGGAAGCAAACTTTGGGCAGTTTGAGGCAAGAGGAAAATAACATACTAGGACTTATTAGAACAGTAACCTGCAATATTGTAAGCTAGGTTGCTCTATAAGATAGAGACGTGATGCTAACTTCCTACTGATTAGATATCAGGTAGTAGGAAAGACAACAGCCTATTTAGTATATTTAACTCCCCCAATTCTTGGTAATACACAGAATCCACACAGGCAGTTTTGGCTCCAGCTTTTATCCTTCTGCCTAATGTTGAACCAAATATCTGATATGCACACATTTGGGTACAAGGTCCACTTCTCTACTTACCTTAGAAACAAACACCACTTTATCAGCTTCAAACAGTGTTTGTGTCTTGCTGCCAAGAGAAGAAATCATGCTCTTGTACATGTAGGAGGTAGTACATATTTATACTTATCATTTGTACGATCGTCTAAAGTTCAACCGATTTTAATGCAATCAGTGAACAAGGGTGGTGGGGTTAAATGTTTAAAACAAATATCCCTTCAAAACAAGGAGCTCGTTGAACAGACTGTCAACAGATTCCCTTGTTTCTAACCACAACTGAGTGTGAAAAAAGTTGCTGAGAGAAAAAAAACAAGTTGCTTTTTTTTCCCATTTCTGTTGACTCATACATCCCCTTCCTGCAGCAAGAGCAGATACTAAGTTTACTTTAAACCAGCTCAAATAGTGCAGGCACTGCACAAATAGAAGTGACTTAAAATGGCCAATATTATCCAAACTCTAAAAAGCATTTGTTAACGTCGCCCGGTTTTAAGGTTTGAAACCATTTGCTTCATTTTGTTCATCAATGTGTGGAATTCATTTTAATCAAGATTAAAATTTGCTGCTTCTGGGTCTTGATCACAAGCAAGAATGCAAGGCTGCACCGAGAATCCTTGACTGGGAATCAAGAAAAACTGTTCAGGATAGAGAAGGTTAAATGTCTCTCATACCTTCTTTACAATTGCATCTTCCATTCAAAGCTTTTTCATCATCCGTGTAATCTATAAAATATGTAAAAAAACCACTTTATTTATAAAATAATTACGGAGAGTAAAGATTAATAATCTAAGAAGCCGTTGGAGTGCCATTTTGGGTCTCTATGAAGTAGTTTACACTTTGGAGTGATCACAAAAATGACAGTGCAACTTCAGAGTACAACTCAAACCTGTTTCCATAGCACAACAATGTCAAAATCCTTGGGGAGGCCACCTTGGATCAATCTCAGCGTGTGGCTCCTGTGCTGTGCAAAAAACCAAGTTTCAAAAGTGTCCAGTGAGTCAGCTTGACCTCCTGGGCACTTCCTAAACTTAAGCATTATTTATTTAAATGTTTGAAGTTAAGGAGGCACACTCATCTGCAATCCACTTGAGCAGAACTCTCTCCTGGCCACACAGGTTAGATTCACCAACAAGCAATATGATTAGGGCGCTGCCAGGTGGGAGTGCAATTGCAGCCTTTGGTCTTTGTTTCAAATGGACAACCTAAGAATGTATAAAAGCACTCTCAATAGTTAAAAAAAAGTTTTATTTTTCAGATACAATAAGACTTTTGAATAAAACAAATCTAATCTGCGGTAGAATGTTCAGTGAAAGCGGCTTCTGTTCCCAGTAAATAAATAGCTCGAAAAAGAAAAAAAAATCTGGGTTTGTACAGCTGCCACTACCAGCCTTCACATCTGACTGTTGGCCTCTGTGTTACTGGCAATAACCTTTAATAACCTAGTATAATTCATTAACCCTTCAATTCTTCCATATGTCATGTAGAACCCTTACAGATGAAAGATTCAATTCACCAGTCTTCTAATGTTCAATCCCAGAACTTACAGGACACAGTTCAAACCTTTGTGCAACCCAGCTCTTCTGTTCAACATAAAATGTCTTTTTCATTCACCCTCTGTAGATCTGTTGTTTTTATAGGTAGTGGAATAATCAGTTAAAAATGTGAATGAACAGTACTTAAAATAATTAATGCACTGATCAATTATTAAACAAGGTACTGTGCAAATGCAAGAACATTGACACACTTTGAAAGCTATTCAGAACTTTCCTATATCAAACCACATACATTAGAGACACTGGGCTTGATGTGGTCTTTAGTTCTTCCTCCTCCATGTACTATATTCTAAGAGGGCTTTGGTGATCATGGGCTTCCACTGGACTGGTCTGTGATTATGCTTGGCAAAGTACTGCAGTGGCTTGCTGTTAACTTCTGCAGTATAGCTGACCAGGAAACTCTCTCCCACACTTGCTGCCTGCATCAGGAATATTGAAAGGATTTACAGGCTGGTAATCAACCTGCTTGGCCATGTTATGAATGCACTTTACATGGCCATCAAGTGCTGAAGTGGGTCTTGAACCCAGAGGTAGGGATGTTACCCACTGCGCCACAAGACCTCCTAGTCTATTAGCAGTTTATTTCTTTGTTGTGGCTGAACTCAGCTCAAACCTTTCTTTTAGGTCCGCATGCATCAAACAATTGATCATTTTATGTACTCCAACAACAGTAATTATTTTTGACCTGTGACATAAGCATTCCAAACATCCTATCTGTTACTAATATAATCATGGAGTCACTATTCATTTCCACTGACTCTCTGAGACTACCATCACACAACTTTAGATTAGCACCGAGTGCTGCTGGTGTCTGAATGAGCTGGGATTAATTCACAAAAAGGCCATGCCTTTGATGTTTTCAGCACTTCTATTGCTATTGATAACATGATTTAATATCCCCATGGTTGGCGATTTGCTTTAACTGTAGAAGTAAGGCCTATTAAATGTTATAGATGAGGAAATTGTTCAAAGAAAACCTTGTTATTACTAATCTTCACTGCTCCCAGCTAAAAGTTAGGGCGCACACACCTTACATATTATAAAATTCCCATCAACTTCACAAAAGTCCCTTGTGGTAAGCTAGTCTCACAATATTCCTGATAACACACCTTCCTTCAGTCCAATTTGCCTCAAAACAGGCACTGAAACAGTGACTCACAAACACCTGGTGAAATTGGAATTTTCCACTTGCAGTTTAAGCACACACCCAGTGAATGAATAATATTATGAAGCGATGTTCAGGATAGAAGGTGGTTTAGAGCTTGCCTAGCATGGAGATCCAGACTGTTAATATCATGGGAGGAGGTGGTGATTGAGCAGACCTGGGTTTTCACATTCTTGTGGGATTTTTTCCGCACTGATCCGTGCTGCAGAAGAGCTGCCCACGCTGAGTGCCAGATGGAATGTCGGAGCAGCCACTCCAATGGGGATGGCTTGGGGGGTACACCAAGTGGGACACCAAAACCTCTCATGGGCTGAAATCAAAACTGTTTTTCGCAAAGCTGACGTTTACAGTGCCACTTTCATACTGGCAATATAACTCAGGAACCAAGTGTGGAGTGGAGGAGGCTGATGTGGAACATGGATGGTTTAGACCAGCCTGAGAAAGGTCTGAGGATGTACTGTGCACCCAATGCCCTGGGTGCAAGTCCCAGGAGGCTATCACGTGAGACAGTACCAATGCAATGCAATTGCAGCCAGTTTGTCTATTTGTTAGAGAACTGTGATTCCTTACCAGCTTCACTGATGCCAAGAACAGCTAAGTCTTCAAGCAGGCGATCAAGAAAGGGATCCGATCGAGGGTACAGTGCGTAGCGATCAATTGCTAAGTGAAACTTCAGCCAGTTAGAAGCCAGGTAAACCCGGGAGCTGTAATGTGTACCTGTTAAGTCCCCTGTCCGTGCTCTTCTCCTTGTAGAAAACAATAAAGAAAATGTTAAACTTAGTGAACCGCTCGGTGACACACCTCTTAGGACAAAGGTTTAATAAATGTAGTAAAACTAAAAGCAAGGACTTGTCCAACTTTTTTTTACTTGTTTTCTTTATTTTAAGCACTGGTTTCCCTGTGCCATGTAAACAAAATCGCATCAAAGATCAGAAATTATGAGTTGGAGAACAAGGGGATCAAAACGTGATTGAGGACCCAAAAACCCCAAAGTGTTGACAGATTTCTAGCTGAAAAATATTAATATCAGTAGAAAGGCATTTTCTTTAATCTGAAGTTCTGACTAAAAAGCAGCAGGGAAAATAAAATAAAATGAAATGAAAGAGGAGTAAATAAAAGAATTAAATTTCACTCAAATTCTTTTGGCCTAGGTTTCCCACAAGTGCAGGGGCAACAACATAAACAGCCTTTGCTCCTGAGGTTTGTACAATCTTGCACTGTTCACTTCTGTCAGTGCTATTGTCATAATAATGAAGGTAGAAACACTGAATTGCATCCGGAAATATTAGACTTTAAAAATAAGATTTGAGGTTTTTGTTAAAAATGCACACAAGTCACTGGCTGGAATGCTGCAGGGTAACTCCCTACAAGGTAATGGAACCTCACCCTGCTGCCAGACAAGGTACTTCTAAAAACATCCAGAAACTAATTGCTCCCTCTGGTCGAGACATTGGGACACAATGGGAGTTAACTGTTATTTCATCAAGAGATCCTGTGATGCCCAGACAGATTTGTGAATTTGCTTCCAGCTTAGAATATGCAAAGAGGAGGTTAAAAGTGAGCTGAAAAGCTGTCCCGGTGTCTGTCTATTCGGTGGGTGTTCTGAGAGAGACCAAGCGCAGCAAGTTTGACTCAGAGGTAACAGCCACACACAGTATACCTGCAAATCGTCATTTTATAGATTTCCCTATCTCTCTCCCTCTCAACCAAATTCAACACTACTGGAACCTCGAAACTGACTATTCATCTACTGAAGTCAGCTCTACTGGAACCTTGAAACCGACTATTCGTCTACCGGAGTCAATTCTACCGGAATCTCGAATCGTAATGGCCGCAACACTCAATCACCTACTCCTCACTAGTCAAGGACTGTTCCGTATACCCTTTTTTAAATATACATATTCACTTACTTCAAGCTAAATTCTCACTTTTAACCTGTATGACTGTATATGCTTGTGTTTTATCCCTTCTTGCCTTTAATAGTTAATAAACTTAATCTTACCTTTAACTCAAGAAAGTCTGATCAAAATTGGGTCTGGGAAAAAGGTATCCGCGAGAGGGGTCCTTTTTGGTTTAAATCTTGTTGTGACCAACAGATGTGGTGGGTGGGGGGGGGGACAGGAAGTCAGTTCATCCCTCTTCACTCAGGGCATAACAATTTGGGGGTGTCCCAGCCAGATGGTGACAAATTGAGGGATCTCACCTGGATCAACAACTTTGGGGAAACTCACCTAGGGGTGGGTCGTAACACTACAATGACACTTTCAAACCTTCTCACTCTTTAAACTCACTAATGCAGGTCTTACATGGAGTGAAATAGCCATTTTGCACCTGTGGAATACTGAAAAAGTTGTTAAGTAATTACCTTGAGCAAGAACTTAACAGAAATTTATGCGAACATTCAGTCATCCGTTTTCCAAGGAATACAAATCCTTAAGCTATTGCTAAAACAAGAGGAATAATCGCTTTGTGCTTACTATAGACTTTGAAGCAACATTTACATAGCTCTCTTGCTTGCTAGGATCATCAAATAGCGGAAAATATGAGGTTTAATTTTTTTTCAGTTTTTGGTAGTGAAATGGTTGCTCTGGAATGTACAAAGGTTGGACCATGCAGCCATTCCACTAGGATCAGTCAATGTTGGCCTTGCTGCATTTGTATAAGGTGCTTCTGAATTGGGCTTTTCGGCAGGAGTCCATTGTCTGTGTGGAGAAGAGAATAATGTACAGCTGCAGCTCTTAAAGGCTTTTTTCAGCTGCAGAGTACAGGAAGTTTCAACCTCAGCAGCCTTCAATTTTTAAGAAGGTCTGCTTTCTGGGCACCGTGTTTTGTTGTCAGTAGTGGACTGGCCAAGCAGCCCGTAGGATGTGAGTGTAAGTGTGAGAAGTCCCCTACAGGCACCTGTGCAATTGCACATGAATGCTTAACAGAACTGCAGTCCATGAGTTAGACTGTAAGACCATAAGACGTAAGAGCAGAAGTAGGTCATTTGGCCCATCAAGTTTGCTCTGTCATTCAATGAGATCATGGCTGATCTGATAATCCTCAACTCCACCTTCCTGCCTTTTCCCTATAACCCTTGATTCCTTCACTGATTAAAAACGTCTCTCAGCCTTGAATTTACTTAATGACCCAGCCTCTACAGCCCTCTGAAAGGCGCCGCTGCTCCTCTTGCACTCTCTCTCCTAGTGTGTGCCATCTCCACTACAGAGCTGCCACTGACAGAGAACCAAAGACCTTCCATTGATGCTTGGCCTACTGTTATAAGGGCTTGGACCCGATGAAACCAGGCAAAGAGATTGTTTCCAATGTGTTGGTGAAGCAGAACATCAGTGCCCATGTAACAGCTCAGAGGTCTGGTCCCAGATCAATGGACATGCTGAGAGAATGCCAAGCAGCAGAAGCATAGTTGCACTGGACACCGATAAGTTTGCTGCATCTGGGGGTTGGCACGTTAAGTGTATCCAGCCCCCTTGAGCCCGCAAATGACAAAAGATATGCCAGAAAATGGCACGGATCATTTAGTTGCCTCAACTGCTGTATCAGCCTTACAGCTGTCTCATGATTCAGCTAAGAGGATACATGGCACTTCATTCCAACAGCCTATCACTGACACTCAGAAAACAGCCATGTTATTGTCAATAGGAACAAGGAGTGCAAGATTACTAACTACGCACCAAAGACAAACTGATGCCAGGGACATGCATAGGGCTGCAGATTGTGATGAAGCTCCAGAAAGTGGTCATTGCTGTACGCTTTCTCCTCCAGGTGATTGCAGGAAGGTGGCATGACCACCTGTACATTAATTGGATGGAAAGGTCGGCATAGACTTAAATGGCCTGACTTTAGAAGCCCCAGATGTGAAAGAATTGCTGGGTACCATAGAAGCAAGTACAGATAGTATAAACTTTGGGCCACTCTACGTCCCTGGCAGCCCTGCTCTCGCTCATGTTCTCAGGCAGGTTGACTACCAGGTGAGTGCTAAATGGTCCCTATTGTGCTGTGTACTCAGAATGACATGATTGGGAAAATGAGCTGTTTCATGGTGAAGCTCTGCTGCAAGAGATACTGCCTCAGGCTTTACAGTCAAATTAGATGAATGCAAAGGTCAAATGACAGGTTTGATGCGGAAGTCAAAGATATGGTTTGCTCTCAATGTTCATTAGCAATTGTGCTGATTTTAACAGTCCTCACTGGTGCTTGTGCATTTAAGTGTACAGAGCTTGCATTGTATGGCCATGAGTGGAAGTGTAGCGCAATTGCAAAATCTGCATTTTTGATTTTACTGCTGCTTTGTTTAGCAAAATTGGCTTGACGCAAACTGTAATTTCGAAGCAAAGGTCCCAATTACTAATAAATGCACATGCGAGCATTACTGTCAAGCTATGACAAGCTCAATTACCTTACTGCCAAGTAAGAACTGTACTTAAATGCATGTGAGAACAAGTTATTGCACACCCATAAATGAACACCATCATTTATGGAAAGCTTTAATATGTTTCATTATAAACACCTTAACATATAATATTGCAGTACATTGGAACAATATTTCTATATCATAAAATAAGCATGATGATTGGACAGCCAAAAATGTTCTGCAACAACAGATTTCTCATGACATATAAAAGGAAAAGTTTTCACTGTACTCACCATTCTTGGACCTAATAGTGAACAGCACATGGTTCGTATTGATTTGTAAGGAAGGTGCCATTAACAATCTCACATGGTACTTTATCATCAGTGATAAGTTAGCTTGCTAGTTGCCAGCAATTTCTGGTAAATCCTGGCTGTCTATATGTTTTAAGTTTTCAGCTAATGCATCATAATCCTGAAGACACAACTATTATAACAAAAGCTTGCATTTACATGGCACCTTTTAACGACCTCAAGATATTCTGAAACATTTCACAGTCAATGAAATATCTTTGAAGTGTAAGTCACTATCGAGATTTAGGGAAAACAGCAGCCATTTTGCACATGTAAAGATCCCACAAACAGTGATGCGATAAAGGCCTGGCCATCTGTTTTCTCTAGGTGTCAGTTGAGGCATAGTATCGGGTCAGGACACTGGGAAGAAGTATTCTGTTCTCCTTTGAAATAATGCACTGGGATCTTTTATATCCCCCACGTGGGCAAGCATGGCATTGGTTTAACTTCTGACGCAAAAGACAGCACCACTGATGGCACAGTGCTCCCTCGGTGCTGTATTGGTGTATCAACCTAGATTTTTTGCTCAAGTCCCTGGAGTGAGACTGTGAACCTCTCCCCCACCACCCCACCAGCTGATTCAGGCAGAGTGCTACCAACTGAGCTTCAGCTGAACTACAGCAATTTCCAGCAACAAGCTCACTCGACCAACTGGAGCCTGTGCGACAGTAATATAAATACCAGGCAGGGCTTTTAAGGTTGGTGCATGGGAGCAATCAGCTGCCTTGGGAGCGGCGGGGAACAGACCGCTAACCGCAATCGGCCCCTGACTGCGATTTCACACTGAAGCGTGCACTGAAAGGCTCAGCGCTGCCAGGGTGGGGCGGGGGGGGTGGTGGGGGGGGGAGCAGGAGGACTGATGTAAGTGCGGGCGGGGGCGAGCGCAGAATGAAAGCTCCCTGAAAGCAGAGAGCTGCCTCAGGGAGCTGCAGACTTCAAAACAATTAAATAAAGGTTTTAAAATCCGGAAAAAAACGTCCGCACATCAGAATCAGTCACCCGAACATATACATGATGAAAATTCTGCCATACATTTTTAAAAATTTAATAACAGAAACCTCATCCCGCCCTTGGAAGAGGTTTCATCAAAAATGGAGAGTCCGCCTGGCAGATTCACCCGTCTGCCAACCGTAAGGTTGGGCGGACACAAAAAAACCCCCCAAAAAATCAGGGACAATTGGAACATTAACAACTTTAACTGTCAGCAGGCACGTTTCCGACGCTTGCTTGAGCTTGCCGACCGAAATATCGCGCGATGTGCAGGATGACGTTGAGACACTTACCCGACATCATCACGCACAATTTCACATCTGATCAGGCCGGGTGCACACCGACCTAAAATTCTGCCCCATACAATAGAAAATGTAAATATTTTGCACAAAGGTAAAAGCTTTCAAGCACACTTGTTCATTACTGTCTTTTTCTCAATTTTTGCTCTTATTTTTGTTAAATTTAATAGTTTTGTTAGGTAGTACAGAACTTGAGCATTGCTGAAGAGACATGCTGTCGAAGCTCTTCATCTTGCACTTCTGTGACTGATGCAGATGTGCCAGAAGCTACGTAAATCCATACACTGGGACCCTATCCTTTGCAGTCAAAAGGAACATGTATACACGTTACAGCCTTTTCAACTAAACAAAAGCTTAGGGGACAGCCATTCACTGGTCCATTCCCCAAGGCAAGGCCTGGACCAATCAGAGTCGACCTGGTTGGTTCGACTTTAAACAAAGCTTGACAGTTAACTGTCAGTTGTCAGTTACTGGTGCATTCTCCACAATGCAATGCACAGAAATAGTGTCCTTCCAAAATTTCATAATCTATTTGGTTGGTGGTCCAAAATTTGTTCCCAATCAGCCTGTAACTATTTGAGAACAGGCTCCAAAATGTTTCGTGTGACATAATCAAACATTGTCACGGATGTAACCAGGTTAATCCTTGTGTTTTCAAACATCTAAACAAAAACCTGGTCTTTCCTGTAGGATGGATTATCATGCCTGCAGTGCCAATAGGTGCTACTGCTCCAGATTAGGCAAATGAATTTGATACACAGAATGAGTTAACCCAAATAGTAGAAAATAAGGAAATAAGTAAGTAGAATTGTACCAAATGTAAATAACCTAGTGGTGTTTGGTCATGAATCTGGCTTTTTTTAGTACTGTTAATAAAAATCCACTAAATTAAGAATAAAACTAAGAAAACTTTTCACCAGAAAGACATGCTTCAAGAACACAAAATTAGAAGGTTTGGTAAGTGGTCAAAAGATAGGACAAGATAATATCTCCAACAAAGCTGCCCATATTATCAGACTATCAACATACTTGAGTCAAGACCATGTAAATTGTGCCATAACACAGGGCGGCTAAACTAAATGACAATGGGTGAAATTCTGCCTCTTTCCCAAAAAAAAAGCCAAATGTCACCAAATTTTTGGGTAGCCATTAATATCCCAGTTCTGAGGCATGGGGTGACAAAATCCACAGATACCTGCGTTAGTCATTTCAATGAAACAATGTGCATAGTGTCACTTAACTCAATATATAAACATACAACATGAGTTATTGTGGAATTAATAGCAATGTCAAATTATATAGCATATGGCAGAAAAAAAACTTGCATTTATATAGCACCTTTCATAGTCATGGAGAGTCACAGTCACAAAGAGCTTGGAAGTATTTCAGTTAGCCAATGAAGTACTTTTGAAGCATAGTTACTGCTGTAATGTAGAAAACGTGGCAGGCAGTTTACATGCAGTAAACCACAAAGAGCAACGTGACAATGATCAAATGAGACCCTGTGTAATTTCTACTATTGTATTGATGATCATGTGCATTCCAAGCAGAAGATAACTATGTGGTGAAAAATGTATTGCTTTTTTTTAGAAAGATGGGCTAGAATGATGAAAGGGTAGGTGGGAGCAGATCCTGAGGTGAGCCAAGATATTGTCAGTGTTTTCAGATCACAGTTGAGCCCAAAGGATCACACTGTGGTTTCCTCCAAGTCAAGGTATCTACACAAGACAAAGAGGAGGATATTTGAAAATTGAGCTGCTGGAAAGGAATTCAAAATCAACCTGTTCACCAGAAGATTGAACTTAGTCTAATTCGCCCTCTCATATCAGAGATAGCGTGTCCAAATATCTCATGACGCTTAAGCAGGTGTTTTTGTGCTCTGCAACAGCCACAGAATTACATTGTTATTTTGCATTGCTGCATAAGTTTGGAGACAGTTAGTGAAGCAAGTTCATTCAATAGCCAACCTGTTGACTACAATGGCCTGCAAACAGTTGCTCTGTTGCCTGCATCTCAGGGATGGATCAAATCAAAGTTCCTCTTGCCCAGTCCGGTGTCACTGGAGGAACAGCCTTGAGAGCCATTTTCTGAAAGACCACCTAACTCTAAAACTGACTTCATTTCCTTCCAATGTTTCTCGATTCCCATTAATTACATTCTGTTCATCCTTTAATTTTGTGGTGATGAATCTGCTCCTGTTTTTCTCTTCTACGTACAAAAATGATTTATTTACATTTGTTTCACTGAAGGCTTACCAGATATAATGTCCTCAATGTTTGTGTTGCAACACTAAACCATTCACCAGCAGAGGGAGTTGAATTTAAATTTCCTGGCATGTTAATTAGCATATGAAGTGATGCAAGTCCTGGCATACCTGTAATTGGGCAAGAAAAGCACAAAGAACTTCAAGACCGTGGTTGTCATTAGAGTAGGTGGGGACAGCAAGGTGAGGTTACAGGAATTCTTCCTCAAACCTTTTTGCACTGGATCCACTTGGTCCATCTCTTATCCTCATACAGAATGCCTTTTGCTGGCAGAATCATGATCACTCACAAGCCAGCTTGTCGTGACAGCAGATCACAGTCCCGAATTACTTGTGGGCATATTGAACTTTAAGGAAGACCTGTTTTTTTTTAAAAAAGAAAAGTAAGCAAAAACTGGCTGAGAATGTAAAGTAACCACTTGCTGGAAAATTCCTATGTGTATTACACTTGACCGACTAGTGCAACAAGAACTGAATGTTACACATAAAAAGATGTCAAGGCCTACTTCAGACAGAGACACTTCAAAGGGAGAGATGCGATGCAAAAGGCTGAACTCTAAGCTCCTGTGGCTGCAGAGATAATGGAGACTGATTACTATCTCAGCAGAAACCATCTCCGGTTGAGTTATATCTCAGAATGTAAGCATAATCTGAGTTGAAAGAAAGAAGATTCTAGGTGAAAGACATTTTTGTTTTTCCCTTCCATGAATACACAAGAAAAGGGGTTACAAAGCCAGCTGCAAACCTGACCTGTGTGTGCTAGTTCTGGTGTGCTAAAGAACATCAACCAAGCATCCCTGAAGCTTGCAGGTAAAAAAAAGTCTCCCTCTGTTGCTGGTGGAAAATCACAAGTCAGCAAAGCCGTAGTCAAAAAGGAAACAGGACAACTTCTTCAGCTAACTTGTAGAACCAAGTGTTTCAAAACCAACTGCTCAACTGCCAAAGTCAGCTCTACCAGAATCACCCAACTTAACAGCTGCAATGTTTCGCCATCTACTCCTCACGGACAAGCCAAAGACTGATTCGTATATCTTTTTAAACTTTTATTTTTGGACTCAATTTCTAATTTCTAATCTATGTATATGTGTATTGCATTTTAAAATGTTTTTTCTCAGGTTTTTAGTAACTGATAAATTTACTTTTTCTTTGACTCAAGAAAGCCTTGTTAAATTGGCTCCTTCTAAAACATACATTTAGACAGCGAAAAGGTACCCACAAGGGATGGGATCCCTTTTAAATTAACCCTGTTGTGACCAACTGAGCAGGTTGAATAAAGGGGCAGCTCATTCCTCCTCGCCAGGAACATAGTAAAATTGGGGGTCCAGTTCGAAATGTTAACAATTTGGGGTATATCATCTGAAATCATAACAAATTGGGGGACCTCACCCGCAGATCAGTCGTAACAAGCTATGTCTTCAAGGCACCAATGACAGGGCAACATTTCACCAAAGGGCTGTGGAGTTTTCACTTGAAAACCTATGAATCCTCCTGGAGGTGATGGAAGACTCCTGGATGTGTCAGACAGCAACTCATGCAGGAGTGTCAACCTGCAGCCTGGATTGAGGCAGCTTTGGCATTCATTACCAATATCTTCTGCCATACTGCTTTACTTGCCTCAACTCCATATGCTTCTATTCCTCCTGCTCCTCCATAAGGCTGGCATAGCGAGGTGTCTCCATGGCGAATGCCATACTTTCCCCAGATTTGTTCTGAGTATGTGGGCTGGCAAAAAATGTTTGAGATGGAAAGGAATTGTAGCACTTTTGATAGAAAACCCTTCGTATCACTAACAATTCCTCAAACACTAAATCTCTTGATTTTCTCTCCCTCCCCTGCTCTCTCCTTCTCCCCTTCTCTCCCTCTGCCCTCCCTCCTCCCTCCAACTCCCCTTCACTCCATTCTCCCCCTTTCCCCTTCTCTACCTCCTCCTTCTGTCCCTCCCCTCCTCTCCCTTGCCCCCTCCCTTTCTTCTCCCCTCATCCTCTCTCCTTCTCTTTCCCTCCCCTTTTCTGCCCCCTCTTGGCCCCTCAACTTGTCTTCTTCCTCTCTCCCACTCCAGCTACCCCTCCCCTCTTCTCTCCCCCTCTCCTCCTCCCCTACTCCCCCTTTCCCTTTCCCCCTTCCTGTCCCTCTCCCCCTCTCCACTCCACCCTCCCCCACTCTCCCTCCCCTCTACCATCTCCCTTCCCTTCTCTCTCCCTCTCTCCCTCTCCCCTTCTCTCTCTCCCTCTCCCACACTTTCCATTCTTTCTCCCCCTCCCTTTCCCTCTCCCTCCCCTTCTCCCTCTCTCCTCCTTCTTCCCCCTTCTCTCTCTCTCTCGCTGCTCCCTCCCCCCTTCTCTCTCATGCTCCCTCTCCTTTCATACATTTCTTCATGTTTGGCACTTTCAATGTCTGAAATGTTCTGGAACATATTGTGCTATCACATCCTATTATATCCTTTGGATCCTGATTTCCATAACTGATATTTGTAGAAGCTGACTTGATTCTTAAAAAGCACTGGATTGCATGGGAAGTGAAATTGTGAATAATTCTTGTGTGCTTTTAAATTAAATATTAGGACACGCTGTAAGACTAACCTGTTGATTAAAGCACTTAAAATTCAACAAGTGTCGCTTCACAGTAAGAACCAATGAAGCCCAATAGTTTCATGATTCATAGCAGATTTATGTATATGCAAAATGCACAGCTTTTCTATGAGCATGAGGGTAAGACTATTATAACTAGTGACCTTGCTTCTGATTTGTTTTAATGCCAAATGATGGGTGCTGGAAAAGTGCGAAGATTTAAATCTGTTTCATTCAAATCATTGCAACCAAGCCTTACTCATGATTTAAATTGATGTTTTAATCAATGCATGTTCTCTGCTGGACCAGACTGAACGTTACTTGGAAAATTAGGAGCAGCCATCTTATTGTGGAGGGTTTGCATTCTTGCCAATGATAATCAACAGTAACTATGAAATAACACTGTCGCACACAGGATGAGCCAAATACCAATGTTTTGGTATAAGCATGCATGCACTTCATGAACTTCACTTCCCACGCAGACCCAGAAACTAAAAATTGGGGCAAGGTTAACAGTAATGACACAGCAAGACAGTCTTCATCTACAATGTTATTACTCAAGCAACAGTTTGTTTCGGAATTCCACATTCCCTTTCTTTGTTAAAAAGGATAAGTGAAAGAAAGAAATTGGACCTTGACACTCTAAGCCCACTAGTGACAAATATATTGAAGGCTCACCTTCCCTACAAGTCAGATTTTCCTTTTAATCAACATAAAGTAACCAGTTAGTCTCTATTAACTGCTGCTGCTTGTAGTTACTCATAACAGGAGATCTGTTGTAGTGGTCTGTCATGCTTGTTTACCTTGAGCCATCTTCACTTGTCCACTATAGCTTGTCTGCCCTGCTGACCCTTTATCGTTGTAATTAATTTTATTCCATTTCCAGTTCCCCACATAACTATGGCTAAAAGCTTTGAGTGACAAACAGCTGTGGAATTTGTGCATGTGAATAATTAGTCATCAAATCGATCTCTAATGACACCAGTTGGGAAAGTTTTGATTTTTAAATACGGAAAAGGATTCACGTGAATTTTATGGATTTTTGCAGGTTCCCCAGCAGAGAGATGAACCCAACAGATGATACCAGCACAAATATCTTGGCTTTGGTTTCCTGAGGTAAAGGGTAAAACAAGTTATTAAGCTCCCTTTATTCATTTTAAAGAAAGAGGAAGACTTGAGGAAACAATTTGCATTTAAATAGCACCTGTTAATCACCTCTGGGCACTTTGCAGCCAATGAAGTACATTTTTTTGAAGTGTAATCATTGTTTGAAGGCATGAAATGCTGTGCACAAATTCCCACAAACATCAATCAGATAATGATCAGATTATCTATTTGGGTGGTGTTGGCTGAGGGATAAATATTGGCCTGGACACAGGGTAGAACTCCTCTATTCTTTGAATAGTTCCATGCGGGATATTTTATGCCTACCTGAGTGGGCAGACATTGCACGAACATCTCATTCAAAAGAAACACCTCCAACAGTGCTGCATTCCCTCAGCACTGCACTGAAGTGTTAGCTAGCAGAGAACAAGCAATGTTTATATTACTAATAAAATTGGTACTATGAAAGGGGTTTTATTGTTAGAAGACGTAGCCCAGAATTTTCCCGTCGCTGATTTGGGGGCGGGGCCCGCTCGCTGACGGGAAAATGACGTGGAATGATGTCGGAAGGAACCCCTGATGTCATCCAGGTCCCTTTAAATCTTTAGGAAGGTGGGCGGACAGCAAAATCAGCTGTCCGCCCGCCGACCTGTCATTGGCCAATTGAGGTCATTGACAGGGTCATTAAGATAATTAAATACCCTGCCCGTCCAACCTGAGGGCTGGCGGGCAGGCCAGGAGCCCCGGTGGGCTTCTGAAAAAACATGAAACCTCATCCACCGGCAGGATGAGGTTTCATGTTCATTTTTAAAAACTTTAAAAAGTTTATGTGAGATTTATTAACATGTCCCATCTCGTGTGACATTGCCGCATGAGGGGGACATGTTAATAATTTTTTTATTTTTCTATTTTTCATGATTTTTAAGTTGTCACTAATCTCCCTGAGACAGCACTTAGTCTCAGGGAGCAGCGCGCTCTTGTGCGCGCACGTGCGAAAGAGCGCACTTTGACAGATGGGGAATCCCTCCCCCCCCTGCATAGCGCTTCCTCTTGGGCAGGCCGCTGGGCGGGCCTTAATTGGCCCGCCCACTCAAAATGGCGGTGGGCCCCATTTCAGCGGCGGAGTTCGGCTGCCTACCCGCCATTGAGCCGATGGGGCCCCCCCATTAACCGAGGGCAAAATTCTGCCCGTGGAGTTCAAAGGGGCTGGTGATCCAATGAGAATTTACATTCAAATAGATATGCTGGGTATAAGAGACAGCAGTTTTGTGTGTGCAGAGCAGAGGCATGTAACGTTAAAGCAGCTGTAAGCCTACAACTGTCTGCAAAGGAACCAAAGTGAAAGGAACCTCATTTTGAATTTGTAAGGTGAAAATGCTTTGCTTGGTGTCTGCTTAAAGTCTATAGGTTGTTGTTGCCTTAGTGGAGATTAATTTGGGAATTTGTTAACAGTTATGATAGTAGTAATTTGTAGCCAAACGTATATGTTTAACTTGTATAAATTAATAAATGTCTCATGTAATTTGATATAAAAACCTCTTGAGAACTGGTGGTGTTATGCCTGAATTCAGAGTTGCATCTCAAACATACCAAGTGAGAATATAGGTTATGACAGTTGTTTAAAGTTTCCCTCTGGGATTTTTAAATAACTCAGCTTTACCAACTGCCGTGACATAACAATTGGATTATGTGCTCAAGTCTTTGCAGCGCGATTTGATCCAGAGCTTGAACTCATAACCGTATGATTCAGGTGAGAGCACTGCCACTGCGTAACTTGTTGAGATCTCAACTTCATATTATGCTGATGCAATGCACCAGTTTTTTTGGGTAAGAGTATCAAGTGATACACAGGTAAACTGGAGTTGAGGTACAGTCCAGCCATAATCCAACTGAATGACAGGGTAGCCTCGGGACTGCTGATTGCCCCATCTCTGTTTCACTGCTCCACCTTCCATCATTGTGGCCTCTCTGCTTGAACTGGCCAATTTTTTGAACTGAGTGGTTTCGTACTGCATCCCGTGGAATTGGGGTGAGTTTACATGAATCTATTTCATTAGGACCCTTATAGACATCAAGAAGGAAATTGATTTTCACTCTTCACCTGGAATACGTTCAGCCCAGGTTCCACATCAACCTGTCCTCGAAAGTGATAGTCCTATCAACCAATGCATTTGAAAACAATTTACCTCAATGGCCAATCCATGGATACACATCAACAATAAACACAAGTGTAAAGTGATCTAAATTAACCTGCAGCATTGGCCAGCAAGACAGACGCATTTCAAACAAGTACATTTGCCTTTTTGTACCATGAATAAAATGTACAGCCTATTCAAAGAGCAAACAAATCATGGCCAGAATCTTACGTTGATCGGGCGGACGCACCTGACCCAAACGCACATGAAGTTGCACAGAATGACGATGGGCACGTGTTCCAATGTCGTTGCGCATGCGAGCAATATTGAAGTCGAGGGGCTTGTGCAGGAGTCGGAGCCATGCTCACTGGCAATTAAAGGGCCGGTTATTAAGGCCATTAAAAACCCTATTGTCCAGATTTTACATTACCCGTGCAATTCCACGCTTGCCGCACGGGCAAAACAGGCAGGCAGGCAGCCTGTTTTTAACGAAACCTCATCCAAGGGCGGGGTGAAATGTCTGGGGTGAAATATAGTAAAAAAAATGATATCTGGGGACAGGTGTTTTTTTTTGAGTTCTGCTGTCAGGTGCTTGAATGTGCTGCCAATAGGCACAGTTTGTTCTTGCCATTTAATCTGTCCAGGCCTGCAGCTCCCTGTGGCAGCTCCGCAGCAGCTGTCTGCCTTCAGGGAGCTCGCTAGAAGCGCCCACCTGCACCCTCACGTTTGCCAGAGCCTGCTCTCTTCCTGCCCCACCTCGGCGGCGCCGAGGTTTTGTCAGCGCAGTTTCATGCTGGCCGGCCGTTATATGGTCAGTCAGCATGAAATTGGGTTCAGGGGCAGATTACGGGCGGAAGCACATCATGCGTCCACTTCTGGGTCCGCTGACTTGGTGTGCACGCCAAGCATGAAATTCAGGCCCATATGTATAGAACCTATCAAAGTTATTCTAAAATAACTCGAACCTGCATGAACTTAGCCCTTCCTATCCCTGTAATCTCCTCCAGCCTAATAACCCTCCAAGGTCTCTGCTTCCATTTCTGCCCTCTTTGCATTTCCAATTTTAATCACTCCACCATTGGTGGTGATGTTTTCAGTTGCTTCAGCCCTAAGCTCTGGAATTCCCTCCCTAAACCTCTCTGGCTCTCAACCTTGTATTTCAGTTCTAAAATGATCCTTAAAACTTACCTTAAGCTTTTGGTCACCTATCCTAACACCTCTTATACGGCTCAGTGTCAAATTTTGTTTCATAACTCTCTTGTGAAGTGCCTCAGGATGTATTATTATGCTGAAAATGCTATATTCATGCAAGTTGCTTTAAAAGGGGGATCTGTGGAAAAGTAAGATGGAGAAAACGAGATATCGATGGGTTACTGCGTTTTTGGTATTTTTTGCTTCCAATCTTTTGCTGCTTTCTCTTAATTTCCTTCACTTTGTCACAATTTTCTCTCCTGAATTTTGTCCCTCCTTCAATCTGTGGCAGATGAAGTCTAATTACATGTCCAAACTTAACAGGTTTGATGTCTTCCCACCTGATAGGTTATGTATAATAAAACATGTGATTCCCGCACAGAAGGCTGTGGAGGCCAGGTCATTGAGTGTATTTAAGACCGAGATAGATAGGTTCTTGACTGGTAAGGGGATCAAAGGTTATGGGGAGAAGGGGGGAGAATGGGGTTGAGAAACTTATCAGGCATGATTGAATGGCGGAGCAGACTCGATGGGCCGAATAGCCTAATTTCTGCTCCTATGTCTTATAGTCTTAAAGTCCACTCTTTTGCCATAGCTGTAGATTGCTGACCACACAATTTTATCCCCAGATTTTTGCCAACTCAGGCCAATTCTAGGATTCCCACCCTATTCCCTTTGCCGGCTATTTTCGCTGGTGTGGGATAAGGATATGGGAGTCCATCCACACACAGCACTCTTACCCTTGTTGACGCTATTGCTGGGATGGACAGTCCAAACCTGCACTACCCGCCATACCCCGCCCTCCACTCAACCGCAATTTTTGTGGAGCCTGGCCCCCTCGGTGAGTATACATGGGCCTGAATTTTACCATTGGCGGGCGGGTGCGATCGGCAGGCCTGCGACCAGTCGGGAAATGGGCCATCACCTGCAATTTCACGCTGACTGGCTAATTAAGGCCCGCCCAGTGTGAAGCGCACCCTCCCAATGGTTGGGAAGGGCTGGGCAGAGGCGGCGCCCTGTCAGCCGCTGGGTCCAATGGTAACCCGGCAGTCAGTTTAAAAATGGCACAGGCAGCTCCTTGAAGGCTGCCAGGGAAGAACGTTCCAAGCGCTGAAGTTATGGCATCAAGCGAGGCTGGAGGTGCCAGGCTGGAGGGCAGGTCAGGTGGGCAGTCGGCTCCCCCCACCCTGGTTTTCGGATAAGTACCTTGCGGTCCTCCTGGGGGAGATGGCTGCCAGAAGGGACACCTTTGTCCCCAGAGACGGAAGGAGGTGGCAGCACAGGTCAGCACCCACGACATGTGCAGCACACATGGGTGCAGTGCCGCAAAAGGTTTAATGGCGTGCTGCACTCAGGGAGGGTGAGTACTGTGTTGGCGTGGATTGGTGCGCCAAAATGTTAAGGTCTGTCTGTTCCCCCATGGAGCTCAGGGGTGTTAGTTTGAGTATCAATTGTCAATGACACTGGAGCTGGCCAAGGGGGTGAGCCCTGGCTGCTTGGAATGACTGTCTTGCAGCTTGAGGGCCACGACTCGGACCTGCCCTGCCAGCTGTTCCTCAGGTGGGGTTGGCCAGGCTGCAATGGTGCTGCAGGTAGAGAGTGGACTGATCAATGCTCCTCTGTCCTTTCAGGAGAAGACGGCCCATAACAACATAGAGAGGTTGCAGACAGGGGGAGGCCCCCCAAAATGTCCTAAACCTAACCAGATACGAACAGGGTGGCTTGCAGCTGGAGAGGAGCCACGCATCTCGGTCAACCGGCCGCGGAGAGGCTGGGCTGTCAGATGAACGTAAGAGTCCAGTGCACAGAGGTGAGAGTTTCGGATGGTGTGAACATTCCTGTGTGGTCACATCATTAATGGGAGTCTCAAAACTGGATGCCCTATCGATCATTGAAGGACGATGGCACCAAGATGTGGATCTCCATTGTCTCACCAGAGTGCCTGGCATGCACAGTGACAGTGTGATAACTTTAAGTAATGACATGTCCTTGTTCTCCCTTAGATTTGCCACCACACACCCAATCACAGGATCCTGAAGACCCACCCCTGACACCACAGGAACGCTAGGCTCCACATGCGCCTGCATCACACCCGCTCTCTGGACCAGGCACCAGTGCAGATACCAGCACCTCCGTGGGCACTAGATCCTCGGCTAGAATGTTGGAGCATAGCAGTGAGGGCACTTCACTCGCTTAAGGAGCAGGTGGAGGCAAAGAGTGCTCAGGGCATCAGCAGTTGGGGGACAGCCGGAGACCAGGACGATGCTGAGTCAAAGGCAGATGATGAGCCTCTGGAGCCAACAATTAGGCGGCAGATGCTGGGTGTCCAGCGGGATGTGCAGAAGGAACTGGCAGAGATCCATGAGGGTCTGTGTGCCATGGTCTCCGTTACGGAGGAGTCCATGTGGAGCATCAGCACTGCGTTGACCCTCATGGCTGAGTGCACTGCCTCCTCCATTGAGAGAGTGGTGACTCTCATAGAGAGGCAGCTTCAGGGACAGAATCAGGGGTTCCTGGGGTTGTGCACAGACCGGCAAGCCCTCACACAAGCAATGACCTCAGGTGTCTGTGTGGGAGATGGATGAGGCACCCGTATCCCAGCTGGGTGCCCATCTGTCAATGGCAAGCAGAGAGGTCCAGAGCGACCTCACATTGGCGCACGAGCTGCTCGTCATATTTGCAGGCTCCTCTCAGGGCGCTCTGGATGAGGGCAGCAGCTACTCTGCCCCTCTGCCAATAACTGTGGCTTCTGATGAGGCTGCGGTGACTGGGGAGATGCCAACATGGCACTGGCCACTCCCTCCCAGGCGAGGCCAGCACAGCCTCCACTGGCCAAGGACAACCGCCAAGATCATCATCAAGATCAACAAGACAGCAGAGGCAGAAAGCTGCCTCCAAAGCTGCTGCCAGTGAGGGGGCGGGACACCAAGACGTAGCACTCACAAATGTAAGTTTAAGGCACCAAGAGCACAAGAGGGACAGATCACGGGTGATCTTCTGTTGTATAATGTTTTGTTTATTTTATCTGGCCTTGAAGGCCAGAGAAGATGATGTTAATTATTTTAGATTATCAAAATGAGATAAATTTTGGTTTTGTCCTAATGGCCTGAGTAGGCTTCACCTTTTTATTTTTGGTGCAGGGTACGCCAATACGTAATGCTGGACATGAGTGGCTCTAAATTTTATTGCACAGGCAGCTCCTTGAAGGCTTCTGGACCACTGAGTGGAAAGGGTCATTTCAGACATCCAGGATGGAGGCAGCAGCTCTGGCATGAGCTGGTAGCAGATCTTTGGCAGCCTAGCTGAAGAAGCATTGGATCAAGGCATCACTGGTGTCCCTGCCTCCCTAGAGGTTACAGATGTCTGCCTCCACACCCTCAGCATTCTGCTCACCATGCTCCTCTTCTGACTCACTACTGGATTCATCCTCTGTAGTCTGTGGAGCTGTGCCAAGATCCTTTTCCTCCACTGCCCCCCTGCCCCCACCCCCTTGCCAGTGCCAGATTGTGCAGAGCATAGCATGCAACCACTATGAGTGACACCCATTCTGACGGGTATTGTATTGCACCCCCTGAACAGTCCAGGCATCGGAAGCGCATCTTCAGAAGACCTATGGTCCTCTCTATCGCCACGCTCATGGAGGCATGACTCCTGTTATACCGCTGCTCTGCATCTTGAATGGCGGAGAGGCGTCATAATCCACCTTTTCAATGGATAGCCCTTGTCACCCAGCAGCCATCCATCCAGTCGGGCTGGAACACTGAATAGCCTCGGGACCTGGGAGTATCTGAGGACATAAGCGTTATGGGAGCTGCCTGGGTACCTTGCACAGACTTGCAGAATCTGCATCCTGTGGTCACACACTATCTGGACGTTTATCGAGTGGAATCCCATCCTGTTGACAAAGGAACCCGGTTCACCCGCTGGTGACTTGATGGCCCCATGTGTGCAGTCGATGGCACCCTGGACGCGGGGAAACCCAGCAATCACTGCAAACCCTCTGACTCGCTCAGCCTGGCTGGCCTTGTCCATACAGAAATGAATAAATGTCATTATCCACCTGAACAGAGCTTCTGTCACCAACTTGATGCAACTGTGGACACCTGATTGGGACACTCCACAAAGACCCCCACTGACCCCTGGAAAGAGCCAGAGGCATAGATATTGAAGACCGCTGTGACCTTCAGAGCCACTGGCATGGGGTTTCCACCCACACAGTTGGATGTGATCTCAGGCCCAATCATATCACAAACGGAGGTCATAGTATCCCTGGAGAGGCGGAGCCTCCTTTGGCACTGTACCTCAGACATATTTAGGTAGCTGCATCGCCGCCTTTAAACCCTGGCAGAATGAACGTCTATGAAGGATACTTGGGAGGCATGGAGTGAGAATGGGGGGTTATTAGGAGGCAGCATGTAAGGTTTGAGGGGATTGAAGGGGGCATGGGGAACATGAGGAGGTATGAGGGTGTATGGGGTGGGGGGGGGGGGTGCGGTGGTGAGGGTTTTGGGACCTGACATTCAACATTACAACTGGGCCGATGTCGTTGTGAATGGGGGCAGGCATTCCAGCCTTCCGGCTTCACCACCTGCCCCCCTCCATTGCCACTTCATGCCTATTTCTGGAGGCAGTGGTCTCGACTACGTTCTGCCCCTACCTCCCAAGGATGAAAATATGGTGAGCAGGGGCTGTTTTAAATGAGGTGGGACTACCAAGTCAAGAGGTTGCCCGACTCAATCTTACCGCCTCCTCTGCAAAATTCTGTCCCTTGAGACAAAATCACAAGAACACAAGACATAGGAGCAGCAGTAGACCATATGCTGTTGAGCCTGCTCAGCCATTCAATACAATCATGGCTGATCTTGGGCTTCAACTCCATTCTCCTGCCCCCTCCCCACATCCCTTAATTCCCTGGGAGTCCAAAGATCTATCTATCACAGCCTTAAATTTATTCAACGATGGAGCATCCACAAATCTCTCGGGTAGAGAATTCCAAAGATTCGCAACCCTTTGAGTGAAGTAATTTCTCCTCATCTCAATCCTAAGTGATCGGCCCCTTATCCTGAGACTGTGCCCCCATGTTTTAGATTCCCCGACCAATGGAAACAATCTTTCAGCATCTACCCTATCAAGCCCCTTCAGGATTTTGTGACTTTCAATGAAATCACTTCTCATTGTTTTAAACTCCAGAGAATTTAGGCCTAATTTATTCAGCCTCGCATCATAGGACAACTCCATCATCCCAGGTATCAATCTAGTGAACCTTCACTGTACCACCTCCAGTACAAGTACATCTTTTCTGAAATGTGGAGACTAAAACTGCACATAGTATTCCAGATATGGTCTCACCAAATTCCTGTACAACTGCAGCAAGATATTTTATTATTACTGCAAAATAAATAAGACAAGATGACCACAATAATCCCTTGCATAGATTCAATTCTATTCTGAATGTAATCCATAAAACTATATTGCTTCTCTCCCATGCCATTAAAAATGTAATGAAAATCTATACTTTCGGGCAATTTTTCCCTTACTTTGAGGTTCCCTTTACCTCTCTTTATATTTTTATGTTGCTGTTTTTTCCTGCAACCAGTTAACGTAGAAAAACACAAGCCTGTCACCGATTACTCAATAAAAGCAAAATGAAGAGCTCATCCATCTGCCTGTCTTAAAACAAAATTCTTGGTAAGTCAATCTGTTAAAAACAAGTAGTAAAACCCTTGGCAGCCAGTTTATAATTAGTTGCATAAATTGTCAATCCATCTGACATTTATTTAGCATTGAAAGCAAACTTCTCGCTCTGTCTGACTCCCCATTTGCACATCATAAAGTGACAGCTTAGAGACTCCAGACTTTACATAACGGCTTGAATTTTTCATATGGTGAATCTCTGGAAACATATAAGCACACTGCCTCAAACTGAAAAATGAGATACTAAACATCAAATCAGGTCTTAACAATAGACCATCCCTACCCTGGCAAGCACTATTTCATTCTTCTGATTGCTGTTTTTATGGCATTGTGTTATTAACAGCAAGCCTATGCAGAGAACAATAGCAACTGGTATTTCTATAGCGCTTTTAGGTAATAAAACAACCCAAGGTGCTTCATAGGAGCATTATAAAACATAATATGACACCAAGCCCATGGGAAGATATTAGGTCAGGTGTCTAAAAGCTTGGCCAAAGGGTGGAGTTTTATGGAGTAGCTTAAAGGAAGAATATGAGGAACAGAGGTGTAGGGAAGGAACTCCAGAGCTTGGTACCCAGGCAACTGAAAGCACAACCACCAATGGTTGAGTAATTATAATTATGAATGCGCACAAGAAGCCAAGATTAGAGGATTGTGGATATCTCGGAGGGTTGCGGGGCTGGAGGAGATTATGGAGGTAGGGCGGAGCGAGGCCATGGAGGGATTTGAAAACAAGGACAAGAATTTTAAAATCAAGACTTTGCTTGATGGGAGCCAATGTAGGCCAGTGAACATAGGGGTAGTAGGTAAACACGACGGTGAGAGTAAGGACAACGGCAGCAGAGTTTTGGATGGGCTTACGTTTACTGAGGGTAGAATGTGGGAGACCAGGCAGGGGTGCTTTGGAGTAGTGAATCTGGAGGTAAGGTAGGCCTGAAAGATGGTTTCAGCTGCCACGGCAAGGACAAAGTCGGGCAAATAAAGGCAGTCTTAGTGACGGTGCAGATATGTGGTCAGAAGCTCATCTCAGAGTCAAATATGACATCAGGGTTGCAAGGCCCAGACTGTTGCTAGGGAGAGGGATGGAGTCGGTAGCTAGGGAATGGAGTTTGGAGTGGGGATCAAAGACGTTGGCTTCAGTCTTCCCAACATTTAAATGCAGAGAAATTTCTGCCCATCTAACTTAGGATGTGAGATAATTCAGCAACAGTAGAGGAGTCAACAGAGGTGGTGGTGGAGCAGAGCATAGCCCTGAAAACTAACACTATGCTTTAGCATGATGTTGCTGAGGGGCAGCATGTATATGAGAAATAGGAGGAGGTCAGCAATAAATCCTAAGAGGACACCAGAGGTAATGGTAACATTCAGAGTAACATTTATAGTGACCAATTCTCTTTCACAGATGCACTTAAGAAACAAAACAAAATTGATTTTGAAGGTTTAGGAAGGTATTTCAGGGTTCAGATCACTGACACTATTCAAAGAAGCACAGAGGAGTCCTCTCAGCCAGTACTTATCTTTCAACCAACCAACCAACACCTAAAACACATTATTTGGTTATTCATCTTCCCAAGCTTCTTCAGGGTTGAAATTGCACTGACTCACAAGAAGTCACAAACACAAAAAGTCCCTGAAGCTCATGGGCATCCCTAAATCCCAGCCATACAAACCATGGCAGGTACGGATACCTGATGCACAAAAGGAAAGTTCAAAACTCTCCTGTGTGTGACTGCGGTTGCCCAGAACAGACCATGAAACACATGACAACTCATTGCCCAAATCATAAATATGAAGGCGGTATTACAGCGATACACACCGCCACTCCTGACGTAATATCCTGGCTTGACCACCTTGATGTAAAATCATAGTTGCTGCTCTATACTCAGCCCTATGAAAGAAGAAAATTTGATTATTTATCTCATTGATGTTCGCAGAAACTTGTTGACCTCAAATTGCTGCTATCTTTCCTACATTACAACAGTGACCATGGTCAAAAGTACTTCATTGATTGTAAAACACTTTGGGACATCCTGAGTTTGTGAAAGGAGCTAAACAAGTGCAAGTCTTAAAATATAAACAAACTAAGCTGCAATTTGAATTTATGATATCACTTCTTGGCTGCACTGTTAACTTTTAATTCCTTCTGACAATTACTTTGCCACTTATAACATTGGTCTGAAGGGCTAAAATATAGTTGGTTGAAGAACCACCGCATGTGAAAAAAGAGCTGCAGCAAGTCAGTTGTTAGACATTAGTGGCCAACAGCTTCCTGTGAATGAACTCAGATGCTAGAACAGAGACTATGGTTGCATGAGACAAAGTACAGGCTTGTGCACAAAAGGTAAAAATGTTTCCTGTTTTAAAATAAACTAACTCAAGGGTATAATAATACAACTTTTGGCTGCAGTTTGTTTCCAACTATAATTGGTTACAAAATATATATGCAATAATACCCTCAGCTTTAAAACATAGTGTTGGTGGCCTCAGTAAACCTCAGGTCAATATTACTGCTGTCAGCCAAATTTGCAGTCATAAACATTGGCTTTTAATTGGAGAATTTGAACAGAAGATAACAGTGTATTGAGTTGAAAAGGGTAAGCAAGACCAAATTGGCTTTCATTTCATGTTAAGAATTTAGAAAGAGAAATTAGATATGAATTGTTACACCGGTTCGCGATTTTTATGGAGAACAAATTGACTTTTCTTAATGATGGAGGAGGATTATAGCTCAGTTATTTTTCCTGAGTAAGTGTTAACTATTACACACAAGAACTTGGATTGGGGAAGACATCAGATTTCTCTTGATCCAATGCTGCTCGTGCCAAAGTCAATACATAAATAAGACTCCTGTTTAAAAGTATCCCCTCTCTCTCAATTTATTTATTTATACTGGTGGATAATTGTCACATTCAATGAACTGAAGGATGCAAGAGCTTCTCCTGCAGAACTTTATAGGAAAAATGCTAAAGATGTTGCTATTTTCCATCCTATTGCCAGGGTATAAAAATTGCAATTATTTTGCATCCTCAAAACAACTTGCAACACCATCTTCTTTAATATCACACACATTATTTATGTCTCTCTCACCAAAGATGCTGTCAAATTGCCACTTTAATATTGCTCTAAAGTGACAGTCTCTGCTCCCAGTCTGACCCCTCATGTCTATCAATGCACAATCCTCCCACCATTTTGATTTGACACTGCATGGAGTAAGATGTCCACTTGACTCTTGGAATTCTGAGCATTTTACATATTAAAGCCGAGCATTTTTGTTAAATGCGTAAAGATAACATTCCTCCGCAGGTTCTCAAACCTTTGGAAATCTTCAGGTTTGGATGCCGTGTTCTGTGCATGTGTATGAGCAAGCATCCACAAAACTTTCTCCCAGTGTATGATTAGAAGCCTACAAAATAATTTGGATGTTACCTGCTGAAATTTTATACATAGGAACAAGAACAAGAGTAGGCCATTCAGCTCCTTGACCCTGTTCCGCCATTCAATTAGACCATGTGTGCTCTGTACCTTAACTGTGTTTAATCCATGTGCTCCTGGAAGGAAAACAAAAACAGGGAAAACTTGGAAAAGACTGGTACTGGTCCAAACTGGAGTTCTATTTTAAGGTATACAAGACCAGTTCATACCAGCGCCAGTCATTTTTGAGCTTTACTGGTAACAAAAATCTTATTGATCTTGCTATAGAAAATTATAGTTACCAATCTCATGCTGCAGTTTCTATATTCAATATATTAAAAATCATGCACACTTCCTGTATCACATTTACTTCCTGTAACACTCCGGTCCACTTTGTTGCTAATAACCATATTGGTAAAAAAAACAGTAAAAGCAAAATACTGCAGCTGCTGGAAATCTGAAATAAAAACAAAAAAATGCTGGAAAAACTCAGCAGGTCTGACAGCATCTGTGGAGAGAGAAACAGAGTTAACGTTTCTGAAGAAGAGTCATATAGACTCAAAACATTAACTCTATTTCTCTCTCCACAAACGCTGTCAGACCTGCTGAGTTTTTCCAGCATTTTTTGTTTTTATGATTGGTAGAAACCAGCTCATTTTTTGAGTCACTATGAGCAATAGCATGGGAGATCTGCCAATAAAACTGAAGCAATGATTCACACTCTTCCCAAATGCAATAAATATGGCTTGTTTCTTGGGAAAAGGAAATTATTTGCAGAATTTCAAATAAAAAATTGTGGGTTGTTCTATTGCGGCTGAGAGTTAATCATTCCAGTCAAAATGAAGTTCAGCCTTTAGCACGCTCCTGAGAAAAATGCTGAGATACCGGCCTTCAGGTGGGTTGTTAAGATGAAGCCCATCTGTTTGTTCCGTTGCTTCAAGTGAACAGAAAAGATCTTATGGGTTTATTCAGTGTAAAGAACTCTTCCGGTGTCTTGACTAACATTTCAGACTCAACCAAAAATCATTCCATTTGCTGTTTGCGATGTAAGTTGATTGTCACATTCACCCATTTACCAACAGTAACTAAATCCATTGCTTTTTGAGATGGTGTAAAATGTTGTTGGGGCGGAGCTGTTTTAAGATGCTGTCTAAACACAAGTCATCTCTCATCTGATAAAAAATCTGCAGAATTGGGGCTGACCAGAGTGCCATAGTTACGAGTGAGTCATGGACAACTTCATGAGTGTTGAATATGGAGGATACAGAATGGAGGTGAATGAAGAAAAGTATTTGAGTTTGTCTTTGGATCATGCGGGAACCAGGCACATGCTGAAACCCACCGCGTGCTTAAGAGTCTCATTGGACGTATACACCGGTAAAACCTCTGTGGAGTAAATGTGGAGTACGCACCATTTTCCGCGGTGTCCACTTGACTAAATCCAGGCTAGATAAATCGCAGAATGCTGAAGCCATTTGGGCAATTCTGGATGTAACGATCTGAATTCAAACATTTTTTTTAAAAAAAAGTACCTGCTGAAAAGGGAGATGATGGTTCGTCTCTAAGAACAGGTCACACACACTATGCAAATGAAGCATGAGCACCATGAAATTCCACGTGACCCCATGTATCTGAAACTGCACTTATAAATTAAACCGCTCCCACAATGTTAAAGTCTCGTAGGAAATGATACCACTTGCAAGTGGCTGTGTGGGGCCGTTGAAATTAGTTCCAACATAATTCTCCGGCACAATTGTGCTAAAACCTGTAGCAGACACGTTGCTGACGGATGGAAGATGTACTCCCTTCAATCCTGCTGAAGGTGGAGTTGAATGTCACACCACTGGCTGCTCAGAACTCTTGAAATCACTGCACACAGAATCTGGCAGGTGGTCCCCATACAAATTCAAGAAACGGTCTTAAACTGTGTTTCTCAGTGAACTGTGAAGAGAAGCGGGAGTGGAATACACTCGTGCAGCGCTTCCAACTGTGTTGTATAATTACTTTGTGCTTCAAACTGGTTTGGCGAGTGCTTAGACTAGATTGTTCAGAAAGGATTTGAATCTACTACATGGAGAACTGGATTTAATGTACCCATCCAATCAGTGATATTTGGGAGGTTACCAGATGGAATTGATCATTTCCACCTCCAGAAACTTAAGGGTTATGTATGGAATTTATAGATTTTTTTAGTTAAGCCAAATGTGGGGGGAAATTGATGAGTCAAATAGGTTTTTTTTGTTAAAACGGCGTATACTCAGGTGTTTGCCAAATAACACTGACTGCATTGACTTAGGGCCTGATTTTAACCCATTCCAAATCCATTCCCTCAGGGTTAAAATTGGGTCCAAAGAAGAGGGTTGCTCATTGCCTTCCGGTAAGACCTCAGGCTTCCTCTGGCCCATTGGTTGGTAACATTAGTTACCCAGCTCAGAGCAGTTTTAAAAGTATCTCCCACCTGATTCAAGGAATTTTGCTTTTACTCAATGTCCCACCCTGGACAATTTCAAGTTGCGAAAATCGCTGGCGGGACGCTCTGTTAACACCAGTAATGAGCTCAGTAGATGGGCGATGCAGCACTCTGCTGGGATGCTTTTGGAGGGATGAACGACAGTTGCGGATCAACATCCTGAAGTCAAAAAAAGGAACCCCAATGACTCAGCCTAATTGCTGCAAATCCAGGGCAGCCATCCAGCGACACAACTGAACATTACCTGTACGATGGCCGGTGAACCAAACTGGGAGCAATGCAACAAAGGCCTATTGCTTTCAGCCCAAATCTATGGCCGTGGGCGCACTACAAGATGTGGGGAGCGGGTGAGCGTCAGCAAACACCAGCCTCAATCTTCACTGATAGGATTGCATCAATGGACCTATTTTTGTGCAGTGCACAATTATTTCCATGGTTTGGACTACATCAGATTACAGGGACACTAGGTACTAGTACACTTCCTTACAGGGCCACTATTAAAACAGAGAACATTTGTATGGTGAGTGTTTACATGTAGGATGTAAGCACACGCAAGCCCAGTTACAGCTGACAGTGTAGTGGAATCCCTGAACTTCATTTCCTCCCACCGACAGTTTCTTAGGATCGTCAGACCAAACAAGTAATCATAACAATAATCCCCGTAGAAGTTTTTTTTTGGCAACTTACCTATTCGCCCGTTTAGCTTTGTAATTGCAATATTTCACAGCATCTTCCTTTTCTAAGAGCTGGTCCCCTGGTCGCCGGGGTAGGGGCTGCTCTTGGTATAAAGGGTGCGAGAAGAGTTTGCGGAGTTTGGAGACAGTTGGGTCGAGGGACCAGCGCAGAGCCTCCAGCGGAGCTCCGCTGCCGTTTCCAGGGAAGATCCGCAGAACGGCGCTTCTGTTGGGGGACTCCTCACACGGGCAGTGGTTTCGGTTGGACCGCTGTTGTAACTTTGGTAGGATGTTGAAGAGCAGGTCGACTGTGAAAGCAGTCGAGAGAAGCAGGACTATTAGAAATCTGCTTCTGGCACTCCACATGGCTTGGCTCAGTCAGTCAGCTAGGCGCTCAGAGCTTCGCCTACCAGAGAGAGAGAGAGCGAGAGTCTGTCACAACACGACCCACGCTTATCAGCTCAGCCGCAGAGCCTCCTTAAAGTGACACTGCTCCCAGACATGTCATTACTGAGCTTGGAAGAATGATTGTGCACACAGAAAGGAAAAAGGAGATGCGTTTTACCCTGAAGGCTTCCCTACTGTGCATCTTCTCCAAAAACACCTTTTCATTTTTGTATGGTCTATTTTATAGTCTGCTCAGGGAATATTGATTGCTTCAAGACGAAATGGATTCAGTGGCCCATTTAACAGGAGCAAATACAAATGAATTTGACAGTTGGTGGCTAATTGCACGCTGCTCAATTTGATACGTCCACCTCCTGGTGGATTAAGCGGAAATTAATTTCTTCATTCCAAGCATAAATTACTGAGGGAAGCCAATTGCAGCGTCCGCCAGTCTTTCCAGCCAGCCTATTTTTGAAAGAGTTCTACTACTTGTTAATATTCCATATGAAGGTTGGTTGTGAAAGTTAGTGCTGGGTATAATTGAGGTAATGCCGTTACCATAACCCTTCACCTCCTCCTAGAATGTCGGCGAGGCCTCACATCTGTGGATATATTCCACAGCACTGAACTGGACTAGCCATATAAATACTGTGACTGCAAGAGCAGGTCAGAGGCTAGGAATCCTGCGACCAGTGACTCACCTCCTGATTCCACAAAGCCTGCCCACCATCTACAAGGCACAAGTCAGGAGTGTGATGGAATTCTTCTCACTTGCCTGGATGAGTGCAGCTCCTACACTCAAGAAGCTCGACACCATCCAGGACAAAGCAGCCCACTTTGATTGGCACCACATCCACAAAAAAAATCCACTCCTTCTACCATAGACGCACAGTAGCAGCAGTGTGTACCATCTACAAGAGGCAATGCAGGAATTCACCAAGGCTCCTTAGACAGCACCTCCCAAACCCATGACCACTACCATCTAGAAGGACAAGGGCAGCAGATAGATGGGAACACCACCAGCTGGAAGTTCCCCTTCAAGTCACTCGCCATCCTGACTTGGAAATATATCACCATTTTTTCACTATCACTGGGTCAAAATCCTGAAACTCCCTCCCTAACAGCACTGTGGGTGTACCTACACCACATGGGCTGCAGCGATTCAAGAAGGCAGCTCACCACCACCTCCTCAAGGGCAACTCAGGATGGGCAATAAATGCTTGCCCAGCCAGTGAAGCCCACATCCCATGAATGAATAAAAAATATAGAGTTCACTGAAGTGAACACAGTGGATAACCTGTTGTCAAACAAATTCATTTGAAAGTAATATGTTACTTACTATTCACCACCACCACCCCCCCCCCCAACCACCCCCCCCCCACACACACACACACACACACTCCCAGCTTAATTTTCTCCTTTTAAGTAATTCAGCTAGCTCAGAAATCGATGAAATATTTGCAAAGAACATAAAATTATTTTGCTGTGAAAGCTTTAGAGTATTTCCCTATCCCACCCAGGGCATTTTACAAAGATTTGAACACTTTCTGCCACATGCATATCGTAAACAAAGTGACAACTTCTTGACGGTCGCTTTTCACTTAGACGAGGCTGACGTTCAGAACACAACAAAACAGTTCAATTCTGTGAATTCTAATCCACGCACACAAAAATGCTTCTCTGATGCATTATATCACTAGTATATGCCTCATATCTATTCATACCAGTCACAGATGTTCATCTACAAACACAAGAACCCCATCATTACTAGTTTCCAGGCATGTATAAGTTGACAGTTCTGAATAGATGAAAGACGGGCTGGAACTAAAGCACAAATGAAATACTCTGTTTATTTATTGGGCACCTGGTAGAATCTAAATTAATTCGTGAACATCATTTTTTGTTCTGAAATTAAGTCATTCCTAGCACAAAGAAAGATGGTTGTGGTTGCTAGAGGTCAATCGCTTCAGTTCCAGGACATCACTGTAGGAGTTCCTCAAGATAATATCCTAGGCCCAACAATCTTCAGCTACTTCATCAATGACCTTCTTTCCATCATAAGGTCAGAAGTAGAGATGTTCGCTGATGATTGCACAATGTTCAGCACCATTCGTGACTCCTCAGATACTGAAGCAGTCCATGTCCAAATGCAGCAAGACTTGGACAATATCCAGGCTTGGGATGACAAGTGGCAAGTAACATTTGTGCCACACAAGTGCCAGGCAATGACCATCCCTAATAAGAGAGAGTCTAATCATTGCCCCTTGACATTCAATGGCATTGCCATCGCTGAATTCCACACTGTCAACATCCTGGGGGTTACCATTGACCAGAAACTGAACTGGACTAGCCATATAAATACTGTGGCTACAAGAGCTGGTTAGAGGCAGGTTAGGAATCCTGCGGCAAGTAACTCACCTCCTGACTCCCCAAAGCCAGGACAATGCAGCCCACTTGATTGACACCCCTTACAGAAACATTCAGTCCCTCCACTATTGACAGACAATGGCAGCAGTGTGTATCATCTACAAGATGCAATGCAGGAACTCACCAAGGTTCCTTAGACAGCACCTTCCAGACCCACAATCACTACCATCTAGAAGAACGAGGGCAGCAGACACATGGTAACACCACCACCTGGAAGTTCCCCTTCAAGCCACTCAGCATCCTGATTTGGAAATATATCACCGTTCCTTCACTGTTGCTGGGTGAAAATCCTGGAGCTCCCTCCCTAACAGCGCTGTGTGTGTACCTACACTACATGGACTGCAGCGGTTCAAGAGGCATCTCACCACCATCTTCTCAAGGGCAATGCGGAATCGGCAATAAATGCTGGCCTAGCCAGCGATGCCCACATCCCATAAACGAATATTTTTAAAAAGTTAACCTGTGGACGATAAGATGAATAATTGCCACCAGGTTAAATAAAGAGCATTGCTTCTGGGTAACTCACCCATATCCTCCAGGAGGTTTGTCATGGAGATGTACACTTTGTGAACTGGGTCAAAGATCCAGCCCAATGTTGCTGGAATATGGTATGGAATACAGTGTCCTCTGTGGCATCTGTCCATCTGCCCACACTGGAAGTTAGCGGAAGAACTTTGGAGGCCAGTGCACAAGAGAACTATGTTTTAAAACACTGGATGGGCAATGGGAGGCCTGTATGACCAGTATACACAGCAGTGGCAACACATAACCACATGTAGCTTCTGAGAGGAGGTAAGAAAAATGAAGCACATAACCCCTGAATATATATAGGACAGCCTTAGTTTCTGTAATGATAAAGTTAGAAAATTGTGGGGACCATGTCGATTACTCTGAATAACTCAATATGAACCAGATTTCCATGCTGGCCACGCTCGGTGGTGTATTTACCATTGGGTACAAGCTATGTAATGGCTGATCTGCCAAGTGTCACATGTTCAAGAGTGACCTTTGATGGAAAAAGGTGAAATAACATAACTGGTACACCTTTCCAATTTATATCCAATGCTCCAAGAGGTACACCCACTGCCGACAAGCACAGGCTCGGGACCTCCCCTTTTGGTTTTAATGTCATGGTCTCAAAGCCGATGAGAACATCCAACCCAACCTTACCTGAAGACAGTTGTATGTTCTATTACATTATGGCAAAAGGCGAATGATGGTTGTCTACAGCTCCCTGATAACCTACAAAAAATTCCACAGATAATCTACTTGTGGAACAAGTATTCTGTCATTTTGTGCTTTGCCAAAAGTACTAGAGTGAACTTTTTTATTATTTGCACAGGGTACAATGTTATCAATGTTGAACTAGCCCATGCTTTCTTTCAATTTAATAATCAACTACCTTTCTTTGAAAATAATCAGCAAATTTTTCTTTTTTCATTGCCAAAGTGGTCAAAATAACATAGCGGAAATGAAGTAGCCAGAGATATTGCAATCAGTGTTATAGTGGCACAGGCAGTAACATGTATACTTGGATGCCATTGCCATATTGCAAATTACATATTAACTAGGCAATCGAATGTCATCCAGCAAGGTCATGTGATGCAGCTGTGCAAGACCCTAATCTGCAGTAGTTCATTACTCAGAAATGTTTAACAGAGGTACCTGCCAACCCAGCATAGAAAAGAAATCATCAAACAATCACAGGGAAGTAACACTTCTCAATCAACCTTCAGTAACAATGACACCACACTCAGTTCATAGTAACCTCCACAGCCTACTCCAGAATGCTGTAATCATTATTGCACATACTTATTGACACCTTCAGTGGAGGAACAGGCAATCAATTGTTGACCATAACACAAGCGTAACCTTAGCTTTTGATGAAGCACCAAATACAGACTAAGACGATTTTTCTTATAACTTATGACACCTGGAAGGGAGAAGTTAAAGTAGAGATTGTGTGTGCTGAACCCCATCCATGTTTGCTAGGACAACGTGTGGTCAAGCAGAAATTAAGAGTTCTTTTTAAGTATTGCATTTAAATGAACATACATTATAATGAGGCATATAAAATTTTCCATATTTGAATATAGCTGGAAAAAGACATGTTGCCAAATCTTTTTGTCTTGCACTCATCAGGACAAACACAAGAATGCCAAATTTCAAACAATCGTAACAATTTACACTACAGGAGGAAAGGGTGCTGTCTGGTTGGCAAGTTGACTCTGATTGGTTGAGGTGTTGCCATGGAGAAAGCCCCCACGCCCCCCCACCCCCCCACAAGCTCCCAGTTAATTCAAAAAAGGTGCAAGATTTGAATATATTATTTTTGTTTGCAGAGAACCAGTCCCTGCATATCAATTTATGTCACTTCTAGCAGCGTAACTGAGCTATATTGTGAACTTGGCGGATTATCTTAAATAGGTTGTTAGTGTAGCTATTAGCGGAGTCCCCAGACTTCGAAGTTGAGCCCCCACTTCTCCTAAGGAAAAGAACTGTGCCTCTTCTCACAGGGCATACCTGACAGAAATACCCTATCGTGGTAGGCTGTGGAGGTTACTATGAACTGAGTGTGGTGTCATTGTTACTGAAGGTTGATTGAGAAGTGTTACTTCCCTGTGACTGTTTGATGATTTCTTTTCTATGCTGAGTTGGCAGGTACCTCTGTTAAACATTTCTGAGTAATGAACTACTACAGATTAGGGTCTTGCACAGCTGCGTCACATGACCTTGCTGGATGACATTCGATTGCCTAGTTAATATGTAATTTGCAATATGGCAATGGCATCCGAGTATACATGTTACTGCCTGTGCCACTATAAGGTGGAAGCTGAGAAAAATTCTTGCCTGGGAACTCAACTCACCCTGGCTCTTGCAGGTCCCTCTATTGGGCACAGGATGCCCAAGAAGGAGCAACCCCCTCCTCGCCCAACACAACACCGGGCCCCTGTTATGTGAGAAACCATTTTTGTGGTTGAAGGGCCCATGCAGGGTCACCTGAAAGTGAACAATGTATACCAGGCACAACAAACTTTTGAGTCTAATCTTACGACATGGGTGAAAACAATATACATCACTTGTCTGTCAGGTCTTTGCAAATTTATAACAATGCAGTATTACATTTAGTGAGACATTGTTCTTGAAAAAAACTATTAAAATTTAGGAGTCAGTAATTATAGGATACTGAACCTGTGAAATAGCTGAGGATCCTATCAGTTTGCAGAGTGAGAAAATTTGGGCTATACCAGAATGTAAACTGAACATCCAGTGCCACCTCATGCAATGAATATAAATTGGCAGGGCCTCACATGGAAAAAGGACTTACAGTAGTTGAATGAATCACTGAGACTAGCACTACTAGTATGTTGTGCTAAAGAAGCTTGAAACAATTCAGGCACACTAAGTGTTATTAGCCCACCTGCCACAATGAATATTTTACTGAGATACAAGCACTCTACTAAGTGGAAAGAAAAATGAGAGCAGAGTAAACGATGGACCAATTATGTGGCTGAGGATATATAAATTGACCTGTCTGTAAGTAAATCGTTAGCCTGCAGATATCAGCCAGCATCTCAGATTGCTTCAGTCCAACATACCTTTTTATTAAACAGCCTGTGTATTCAGAATTGTCTGTAAAAGTCCAATCATTACATTTAGTTGTGAAAATAGAGAAAATTGAGCAATCTATTAATTAGCTGTGGCAAGGAATTCTCTAAACCAGCATTGTATATTGTTGATTGCTCAGATAATATTTTGAGCAGGGTTATTATTTGGTGGTGTGAAAGTAAAGGTCTATTTTAAAACCACAGTTACTCATTAAGAACCAAACATAATTATTTAACAATTGCACAATTGCTTTGATTTACCCAAAATGAATGCAAATGTATTTAATACTTAATCTGGCAGGTTGTAGTTTAATTTTGTTAATGGTGACCTTAGTTTAATATCATTACTTCTATCTGACAATGACATGCCACAGGTTAATCCTTGATCAGCATAATAAATAAGTGTGCAAACAAGCTATAGATTGTTCTGTTTGATTAGCTTGTGTCTTCTTGACAGTGAAAATGTCATTGTGTCCTGGTGATGCAATTGTAATTTTTGGAACCTTCATCAAGGAGCACAGCATGGAAAGGTCACAACCTCAACATGGTTTAGTCTGCTAAACTCAAGTAAATGGGCATATTTTTTAAAAAAGCTAATTTTGAATGTCTTTATTCTTACTACTTGCTTGTCAGGATATAAAGTATAATTAGATCATTTCATTTCAATATAACAGAAAAAAAATCTAGATGGTTAAATAATGCAGGCAGAAAGATACAACGTGAAGCAAATTGGGCTATGGTACCTGGTTCACAGGTATGACTGAAGGTCTGCCAATTCATTTGGCATTGTTTTACGTAAAGACAAATGTAAAGTATTCATTTAATACCTCATCTATGCCCCCTGCCTCCATGTATAAATCACTTTTTGTTTCTTATTTGCCCTACTCCTCCTTTTACCATCATTTACTATTTATGTGCCGATGGAAGACTCTGGGATTCCCTTGTATTTTAGCTGCCAGTTTCTTTTCATACTCTCTCTTTGCTTCTCTTATTTGCTTTTGCACTTTCCCTCTGAACCCTCTTTATCCCGCCTGACTGTCCAATGTATTATCCACCTGCTATCTGTCATAAGTGCGCTTTTCCTTCTTCATCTTAACCTCTATCTATTTTGTCATCCAGGGAACTCTGGATTTATTTTTCCTACCATTCCCCTTTGTGGGAATATACCTTGATTTTGCCTGAACTATCTCTTCTTTGAAGTTATCCCATTGTTCAAATACCATTTTTCCTGCCAACATTTGATTTCAATTTATTCAACCCACCCAGATCCATTCTTATGCCATTGAACTTGGCTTTCCCCCAGTCAATTATTCTTATTCTGGATTGCTACTTGTCATTTTCTATAGCCGGCCTAAACCTTATGATACAACGGTCACTGTCCTCTAAAAGCTCTCCTACAGTCACTTGATCCACTTGGCCCACCTCATTCCCAAGACCCAGGTCTAGTAGCACCTCCTTTCTAGTTGGACTGGAAACATAATGCTGTAGAAATTTTTCCTGAACGCACTCTAGGAACTACTACTATCCCAATCTATATTTAGATAATTAAAGTCCCCCATTATAATTGCTCTATAATACTTCCACCTTTTGTTTTCAAATTTGTTTCTCAACATCCTTTTCATGAGTTGGTGGCCTGTAGACAACACTGAGTAATGTAATTGCTCCATTTTTATTCCTTAGCTCTAGCCCAATATATTCTGTCCTTGGCCCCTCTGGGACATCCTCACTCTCCAGCAGTCTAAAGCTCTCCTTAATCAACACTGCCACCCCTCCCACTTTTCTTCCTTTCCTATATTTATTGAACACCTTTAACCTGGAATATTTAACACCAGTCCTGCTCTTCTTTGAGCCAGGTCTCTGATATCATTACATCATGTTTCCACATGTCAACCTGCACCTGTAGCTCATGAATCTTATTAACCACACTCTGTACATTCACATACATGCACAGTTAAGCCTGATCTAGACTTGATTACTTTCTCCCTTACTCTGGCCACATCTATTAACTTACAATTTCCTATTCTAGTGTTATCGCCTAGCACTCTGTGCATCTTGGTACTGCTCACTGATATTATCTCCTTGTTCCCACACCCTTGCTGAATTAGTTTAAACCCTCTCCAACAGCACTAGCAAAATGCCCCATAAGAAACTCAGTTCTGGCTCTGTCTAGGTGCAACCCATCAGGCCTCTACATATCCCATTTCTCCCAGAGCCAGTCCCAATGTCACAAGAACCTAAAGCCCACCCTTCTGCGCCATCTTTCCAGCCACACATTCATCTGCTTTATTCTCCTATTTCTTTACTCACTTTGCACATGGTACTGAGAGTAATTCGGAGATTACTACTTTGGAGGTCCTAATTTCCCACCTAGCTTCCTAAATTCTGACTGCAGGATCACATCCCTCTTTCCGCCTATGTTGTTCATACCAATGAGGACCACAACTACTGGCTGTGCACCCTCCCCCCTCACAGTGCTCTGCAGCCATTCAGTGACATTCTTGACCCTGGCACCAGGAAGGCAACACACTATTCTGGATTCACATCTGTGGCGGCAGAAACACCTTCCTATTTCCCTAAATATTGAACTACCTATCACTATTGCTTTTCCAATCTTCCTTGTACCCCTCTGTACAGCTGACCCACCCATGGTACCAAAGACTTGGCTCTGACCGCACTCCCCAGATGAACCATCACTCTCAACAGTAATCAGAACTGAATACTGGTTGGAGAAAAGAATGCACTCAGGGAACTCCTGCATTACCTGCTTGTTTCTTTTTGACTCTCTGGTGGTCACCCATTCCCTCTCTCCCTGCGTATTCTTAAGCTGTGAGGTGACCACATCTCTAAACGTGCCATCCACAAAGCTTCCAACATCACAGATCCATCGCATTGATGCCAGCTGCTGCTCAAGTTCTGTAACCCAGAGCTCAAGCTACTGCAACTGATGATACTTCCTGCACAAATGGTTATCCAGGAAACGGCAAGCATCCTGTAGTTCCCACATTGCGCAGGATGTGCAGTCTAGAGATTGGAGCTGCCCTGCCATTCTTCAATTTATTAATTAATGATCTTGTTACTGCTACTAATCTTTACCAATATTAATAAAGCTTTACCAAGACTAATAAACCTGGCTACTATTCATAAATCTCACTAATGCTGATAACCCTACTGATACTTAATACATCTTATGAGTGGTCATAAACCTTATGTAAAAACCCAAGTTAAGACTCATCAGCTACTTACTTGTTACTTGTTATTAATAGTTAATATTTTTAAAGTCTTCTAAGCTCCCAGTTTTTTAGATTCAGTCCCTAAGCAGCAATTCTGTGATGTCACGGTATGATTTTTTTTTTCAAAGCCAGCATTCACATGACAGCTGCAGCTGTAGCCCCAACTCTGGCTCCATTCCTGACTCTTTTGTCAAGGTAAATGAAGGCCTCCTGAGCCTGGGTCCCAATTTATTCCCTCTCCTGGTTCTAGCGATATCCTTCCAGGCACTGGCTCCATTCCCAACTCTGTCTTCCAAGGTAAGTCATGCTTTAACCAACTTTAACCAAGAAAGAATACAATAAAATTACACCATAAATCCATGTCTTTGTTTCATATTTCATTTGTTTTTTTGTTCATTTTGTTTGGTTCACCTGGTTATGTTCAGAGGCACTAAGCGGTATTACTTGGTAAGGAAAAGCAACAGGTGGCATGCAAAGCCAGGGAAAATGAAGAGACTAGAGAAAAAAGGCAAGAAGTTGGCAGAGAGTGACAGAATGCAAAAGAGACCAATGCTGTCAGTAAGAGACCAAGGCTGGAATTTTCCGCTCCCCCGGTGACAGGCGCCTTGGCGGGTGTGGGGGGAAGAATTCGGTGAGAGGAGCAGAAATTGGTTTCATACAGGCGTGAGATCACAGCGGGATCATCCGATGGTGTCTGCCATGACGGATCGCGAATCCCACTGGAGGCTGGCATGAACCTCATTTGCATCCCGCTAATGGAATGCAAAGTAAGGCCCGATCAGAATTGTCCCCTAATGTCCAATTTACCGTATGCCAGCGGGAAAACACATCAGCCCAGAATACATCTGGACAGGTGTGATGTGCATAAGTCAGGACTTACATTTAGGGCCTTGCTCAGATCACGGACACCTCAAGAGAAGAAGATGCTGGAGCTCTACAGCTACTGGTCCCTGGAGGAACACATGCATCGCATGCTGGGTGGATCCTCATGGACATGGCTCTGCCACAAAGCAGCTCTTGGAAGATGGGAGGTCTCCACACAGCAGCTTCAACTTCGCTGAGGCTTCAGAACTTCATGAATTTCGCCATGGGCTGATACAGATGATCGATGGTGGGTGGGGCGGGGGAGAGGAAGGTCTAGGTGTTGGTGGGAGAGGAATATGTACCGAAGGGGTGGGGGGTGAGGTTGGGAGGGATGGGGGGATTACAAAGGTGTCGAAAATGAAGGCGTCTGTAGAGGGGGAGGTTGGGGGGCTTAAGAAGGTGTCGGGGAGGTCAAGTTGGGAGGGGAAAGGAGGGTGTCCATGGGGAGGAGGGGGTATGAGGGGAGGAAGGTGTGTGGGAGAGACTTTGGAGGGGGGACGGTGTCTGGGGGGATGAGGGAGTTCAGAGGGTGGAAGAAGAAGTAAGGGTGAAGGAAGGAGTAAGAGTGGAGGAAGGAGAAAAGGGGGGTTGTAATGTCAAGGTGAACATGCAAGGGAGGGATCTGTGGAGTCAATGTGAGTCTCCTGGGGAGCAAACTCAGGGTTGGCATAGTAGGATAGACTGGTGAGTGTGAGAGGGGCAGAGGGAGCTGGTAGGGTGGGAGCGGTTGGTTGTGTTGGCACCGGTAGAAGGGGCAGCGAGGGTGGTTGGTAGGGACACGGAGGCAAACACGGACCCTGGGAGTGGGAAGGAGGTCAGGGATGTCAGTATGGATGGAGGTGGGATTTTCATGAAGATAGGGAACGTGCATGTTCACCTGGACATTCGTGAAGGAGAAGGTTCGGGTTGTAAGGTAATGATGGGGAGGTGGAGGGTGATGCCAGGGGGCTTGACTGTGATGGGGGAAAGGATATGTGTGACTCAGGAAGGGGAAGGGATGGGGAGCTTATGGGAAACTTGACCATGACCATGTTTCTCAAATCAAAAGTGAGAGGAGCCTTGTGTTGGACGGGCACAGGTGGCTGCAAGGGAGTGTGATCAGTGGGTGGGCGGGGATGCAGGTCAGCTCAGATGGACAACTGAAAGAGAACCCCAGCAGGCAGCATTGAAAATGCCTGACTCCTTGAGAGTAAGGGGCACCTGGAGGAACATTGACGTGCCCCGTTTCCCCTTTTCATTGCCACTGCAGGAACTCGCCCATGTGGCTACTGTGATGGGATGCAGTCTGTGTGCATCTCCGCGTTCTGCTGGACCAAGGTCTCCATTGCATCCGCCATCCTTCCCATGGAAACCTCCACGCGCACATATACGGGCACCGCTTCATCAGGGAGCAGGTGGATGCACTTCTCCGACTCGTGTGCCACTCTGTCGAGGGCTTCCAACAGCTTTGCATGATGTTCCTCCGCCTTCTGCTGACTCTCCACAATGAGTTGGAAGACTGAATCCAGAGGCTTGTCATCTGATACAAACCTCACAGATGCCTCCACCCCAGCAGTCCTCCGTGCCAGGGACCTCAGCTGATCCTGCCTCCTCCTGCACAGGTCCATGCTGTGACCACCAGATTGTGAACCCCGAGCCTGCTTTAGATCTAGGTCCCACCAAGGTGTGTGTCTCTGTGCTGGTGGAGGGTGTGGGTAAGCACTGTGATGGGTCTTCCAGGCTGCTTATTTCAAGCTCTTCAATGGAGGAGGTGTCCTCTTGGCTGGAGGTGAGGACCTGGATGGAGCTGAGGGACTGGCTGGCTGAGAGTGTCGGTCACTTGGCAGAGCTCCCTATGAACCAAAGTAAAGATAATTAGTGCATGGCAGCAGAGTCAAAAGCAGGAGAGGGAGCACTCACATTGCATTGAGAGAGGGATGATATGGTGCAGGATCCTCACTTGGGTGTTCGCCGCCAACCACACCATCACCACAGGCACTGTCCACATCCTCACCAGTCAGCGCGATTGTACGCTCCTCAAAGTGAGTGAGGGGCCTAATGTGGGCCACTCCACCCCTGGTCTGGGACCTCTCCCTGCTGTTGTGAGTCAGCTTCACCTGCATGAAAGCAGATGGAGAGAGTGTGAGCAGGACACACGGCCCTGTGTGGAATGTCTGTGTGGTGAGCGGAGCCATGGACGGGATGAGGACGTGAGCTCTGGACGATATGAGCCTCATAGGGATGTGAGGGTGTGTGTGAGAGTTAGTGATGTTGAGGTGTGAGATCCCTGCAGATGTGTGATGGGTTTGGGAGTGTGTGTTCAGGGAGTTGAGGTGGTTGACTTACCCTGGTGGAACAGGTGAGAGCATTCATCCTCTTCCTGCACAGGATGGCTGACCACCTCTGTGCCCTGTTGGCACTGTCTGCCGCTGCCACTGCCTTCTGGATTGGTGACTCTGGTGGACTTCCTGCAGCCAGGGGCACCCCACCCCCCCCCTCCACACCCACCGTGCCCAGCGGGTGCTCCAGAGAGAAGGAAGCTGTCACCTTTGCTTTCGGGACCATCTGTGGCCTGGAGTATTCCTGATCTGTAGACATGATGTAGGCTGCAGTCTGGTGCACTTTAAATATGGCACCCAGAGTGAGGAAGCGCCGAGGTCATGGTGTGGCGGGCAAATCCTTGCCCACCCGCCAGAGTTCTGGCGTGTTTCCCGTGAATGTATTATTAATGAGGCGGAACGGTTTGGAAAGAGAGCGATATGGTGTGAAAATCCGTCATTGTGGCCGGTGGTTAAAACATTGTTTTCACACCTGCAAATCTGAGGACAGTTCCTCCCCTTGACTCATTAAGGAGGCCTTCATCTATGATCCTAATTATGGGTCAGACACAGAATATGATAATGGCAGTAGATCAGCCAGGTATGTGATAATCATGATACAATAAACTGGGGAAAAGAGGCACCTTCAATGTGTTGCACAAATTGAATATTCTTCTTCTGGAAACAACAAAATCAAAACCTCAAAAAATGTCAGAAAAAAGAACAGCTAAGTAGGATCACCTAGATATCCCTTTATTTTGCCTTGAAGGGGAAGAATTTTTAATGTAGTCTAAGGTGAAATATTTAATGTATCAACAAACACTAAAAATATAGAAAGTGATACTACTGATGTTACATTTGACACTGATGACAAAATAATCAGATTATTAACAAACATTGAGGAAATAGGTGTAGATGTGATTTTCATCCTAAGGATTTTGAAAGTGACAATGAAGATTAATAGAAATCATGTAGTAAACATTTTAACTAATTAAACTGAAGTCAAGTCAAGTAAAGCAAAGCAAATGAAAGTAAATTCATAGTGTAAAGAAACTTTTTGTTCAAATATGTTTTTGAGTATAATAATTGTGTGAACTTAGGTATTTCTGTTTATATTTGTGGGATTAAAATTGTTAATTAAAATAATTGTGTGAAAGATGGTAATTAAGTGAATTGTTGAATGAAATCTGTTGGATATAAGAAATGTTTCAAATAATTTACTTATAGAAACATTTTTGTGGTCTGAGTTTCATCTCTAATCCCTATCTCATTCAGTCCATATGCACATAGGGTGAATATCTTATTACTTCCTAAAAATATTTTCTTTATCTTATTTTTTTAAAACTTATTTTTAACTTTCATCTCTTTATTTTCCAGATGTAGGGTGGGTAGCCCAGCTTGTGTTCAAATATGACTAAATGAACAACACAAAATGTTATTACTCAAAACCATCTGCATGTCTTTCATGGCAATTTTCAACCTGAGTTTGAAGCTGCAGAAGGTTTTTACGCCCATTCAGATTAACATCTGTTATACCCAAAATATTGTTGAACATGCTACAGGAAACAAATAAATGCAGGTCCATGTGGGAAAGAGCAGGGCAATGGGATAGTTCTACCAAAGAGTTGGCAGGGGCATGTTGGCCTCCTTCTGCTGTATCATTCTACAATTCTATGATTTCAAATGTTAAAAGCCAGACGGCAACTGGATATTTAGGGAGCCACGAAATCGAACAAATCACATGAAATCTGTGTGTGTAAAATATTTTTTGTGGGCTAACAGAATTTGCCAATTATATCGTCATAGGCTCCTGCAGCAATCAAAGCAATACATACTTCTTTCTTGGTGATCTCCACTGAGTATAATCAAAATGTGATAAGCAGACTGCACACAGAGAGAGGATCGATAGGCAAGCACTTGTCTATGGTAGTACCTGCAACCTTTTATTTTCAAATTCGCAAGTCTTCTTACATTAGGTCACAGTTTTAACCTGAAATCATCTTGACAGTAGGAGTGCTAAATATATTTCACAATGGTAACTGGCAACTGTGTACTTGCATTCACTGGGAACAGTATTAAAACTTCAATCTTTAGTGAAGAAATAAACCTTTCAACCTATTTATTTGTAATAGATTAAAACACAAGTGGTGCAGATGAGAAAATAATAATTCAAACCACCTGAGGATAGCTGCTGTGAGATGTTTATATGAAAGTGGTTCCAGCTAATTTTCTTATAAAATAGCATCATAGAATTGTTACAGCACAGAAGGAGGCCATTCAGCCTGATGTGCCTATGCCAGCTTTGTGTAAGAGCTACTTAGCTAGTTCCATTCCCCTGCCCTTTTTTCTTTATGTGAGGATATTTTCTTCTGTTTCCTATAGTTAACAGGCAAGAAGTCTATTCACTAATTTGTATTCATGTCTATTTTTGCATTAAAATTTGTGAGCAGAAGCAGTTATATCTTTCAGTGTTTTGCCTGCAGGATGGATAAAAATAATTCCCGGCTTTTGGGTTATGTCACAAAATAGTGTTGGTTAAAGCTGTGGTAATTCCTTTATATCACACTCCGATATTGAAAAGTAAGTTACACAGTTGTCTTTGAACTGGAATGAATACTAAACAGTATTCATAGTCAAAGGTGATTGAAATTTGAACCCATTTTGGCCTTTCTTTGGCAAGAAAAGTAGTCAGTACACTTGCAAAGATAGATTTATTGTCCTTTTTCTACATACAGAATCCTATTTTCTGGGACATTACTTCCCAGCCATTAAGGTGCCTAGCTGGTAAAGGCTGTCTTCTATGGCTGAATCACTGTAATCAAGGGACGTAAAACACATAGTGTAATGTTGGCCACTAGGTAACAAACAACTGTGATTGAATCATTTTATTTTTACCCCTTAGTCATATTGTAGAGGAAAATATCTCCTATGCACAGAATGGAATAAATAAGCTAGAGGCTAGAAACAATTGTGATTAAAGTTGAACACGTAACACATTTATATGACATTCCTTTGTGCACTAATTTATCAGAAGCATTAACCCATTTAAAATTAATGTGTTAATTCCTGCATTAAAATGGAGCATTTCCAGTATTCATTATTATTGTGGGCAATAATGATGCCCAAGTTCAGATGCTGGCTAAAGTGGTATAATCTCATGAAAAAGGGTTGACAAATCTGTTTTTTTTTGTATCAGGAGAGCGCAGAGGCGCCCTGTGCCAAGATTATCTTGATGTAAACACAAGCATGCACTTGGATGCAAATTTTGTCATCCTGTCACCCATTTCAAATGAATGCTTACCAAGCACTTTCAGAATGCTTGATTAATGAGGATAGTGGTGCATTCCTTCGTAAGAGAATAACATTTCTCAAGCACCAAGTGTTGGCTTGGTAAAAAGGATACTTACTTACCTACTGGTGTATCCCAAAACATCGGGCATTAACTGAACATCTATGGCAAGGTGTTTACTCTGAAAAAGAAATACAGAACACGCCTTTCCAAAGTTAACACTTATTGGAGTTGCTGAAAAGTAAAGGACAAGATCTTCAAGTCATTGCGTCATCCTGGCGTTAATATCTGAGAATGTGCCCCACTTTCACTATCATTTTTCTCATTAGATTCTGTTCCGACTGTTAATCCAACATTGCCCATATTGGAGAAAGTAATCTTGACTGTATTTACATTGCACATTTTACCCTGGGTGTGAATGATGATATAATTCTACTCAGTATTTCTTACTTACTCTACATAGTAAGGAATAGAGGCTAGATTTTCCACTTGTTGACCATGAATGGCAACAGTGTGTAAGTCAGCAATGGAAACTAATCTAGGCTTAGTGAACTGTTTATTTTTTTAAACGAAGTGGACAGCTGGAAGTGAGTCAAGCTTTCACTTAGCTGTTAAGACATAGGAGAGAACAGTTCAGATTTGGCTCCATTTCAATAAGAGACTACTCACTTTCCTCTAATTTAAACACATCAGGAGTAGAAATTCACTGAGCCAAGAAGAGTTACTTTCCAGCCTGAAGCAAGTGTAAAAATAGACATGGCGATCCCAGTATCTGTGCCTCAGTTGCCATTTCTTGTGGATATAATGGACATCCTTTCTTTTTTTCCATATTTAAAGCAAAAAAGCCTTGGTGTTGTTCAATGGTTTATTGCAACAGCAGAGCAAGTCTGTATAAAGCCTTTTCTGCTTGAATACAATGTTTGCAGTTGTGTAGACTGCTTTGCCATTGGGAATAGTTGAGTCTGGGACCATTGCATCTTTTAAGGCAAGAGTAGATAGATTTTGAAGAAGTTGATAGAGGATTCTGGGGGGAAGGGTGTGGAGTTGTTGCCATGGTAATGGTGGTGGGAGAAGAGGGCAGCAGGATTAGTTAGTATTGCTCTTGCAAAGAATTGTCACGGACACAATGGGGCAATTTTTACCTACCTAACCCGCAGGGACCTGGTCATCAGAAAGTTGTGGGGAACCAGCAAATCCATGATCCCCCCCTACATTTCACTCCACAGTGTGTCAGGGACATCACTGATCAGGTCCTGCTTTTATGCCAGCCTGATTATCAATTATCAAATTTCATGAGGTTTGGAAGCCTGGGGTGGGGGATCAGAGGACTCAGGAGGTAAGATTGTGGAGAGTGTGTTCAATCACAGAGACTCCTCAAGCAGGCACCTGGATCCAGAGCCCTGGTTTGTTGGGGTTAAAGGATCCAGGTTGCAGGCTTGTTTCGGGTTGACTGAGTTGGTACCAAGACAGAGAAGATCAGTAGACCATTCTTAGAAGAAACACATGCTGTTTATTTATAAAAGGAACTCAGCAGCTACACTTGTGTGCTTACAACTCAAAAATCTGTCTTTACTCTTCAGACTCTAACTTGAGAGTACTGACTACAGAGGTATCCCGCGCTGCTCTGCTATTGGGTATCAAGATCATGTGATCTTACATTACAACATTTGTCTCAAAGGTATACTACACATCAGATTTACTACAACCTTCCTCCTGGATCCACCAAGACCTTGTCTCAGTGAAGCTGTTGGCTTTGCCAAAGCTCTAGGAACATGGCCAACACCAGGTAAGCATCAAAAAACTGAATGGCAATAAGGTTCGCATCCTCATTATCATATTTAAAGTACCAAACTGCTTCCTTGGATTGGGTTGGCTGCTCATCCAATTTATCATTTGCTCAGTAAGAGTCAGAAAGATTGGAAGTGGGTTTGGGGTAGGAAACAGATTGCTGAGATTTGCCAGACCCAAACCCACCAGTTTTTCTTTTAGATTAAAGCCACCCTCCACCTCAGTGGCCATATAGACTCCTGTGCTGCAAAGGTCTATGGTTCAGGAATCTAGGATGCTGGTCAAATGACCAGTTTAACTTTTATTGTATGACCTAAAAACTACCTATCATTCAATATTGTACTGAGTTAGTATAACCTGGAGTTAGTAATTATTCTACACAATAGTAATACCAGACACTGGAAATTGGACTCATAACATTTCAGAAGGGAAAAATCAAACTCTAGACCTATTTTATATAGGCTAAGACCTCTTCATAACTTATTTCAAGCTATCTGACTAAAGGAGTCAGTGCCCTTTTCGAGGTAGTCCCGATATCCTAGCATACCCTAATTCAGGCATGTTAGCTATCTTCACATTTCCATCAGTTAATAGTTAACCTTTACCTCATAGCTTCACTCAATAAGAGCCTCTATCAATCAGTATCATGTTTAGTCCATATTCATAGATGATGATCTGTTCTATCATCCTCAACTTACCTTACTGTTGTTACTACAATTCACCGCCCTTCCCTGTGTGGTACATGAGAATTCCCTTGCGTTTCAAATCAAGTCGAAAATAACCTCCACTCACAATCAAAATGATTCCACACAGGAAATATTTGTCTTGGTAACCAATGCTATCAATTGTCAAGACAGAGTTTTTGATGCTCTTGATGTGCATCATGTAAACAGAACGATACAATTCAGTGAACTCTCTTTAAGAGTGGTCTTCAGAGCTAAATGCAATCTGTGGGCTTGTGAATGCTGGGTAGGGACCAATTTTAGGTTAGCTAATGGTAGTTCATACTTTTAAAAGTGTGAATCCTAGATTATCAGGAAAATGCAATATGGTATTTTAATTCCAAAAGGATAATATTTGTGGCTGTATTAGTGATAAATAGAAAAATAGATGGGGGGAACCACATATAGTGGTGGGGGGAGGGATGGGGAGGACTATCAGAGGCCATTATCCCTTTACTTATGAAGGTACTAAGGCAGTTAAAATTCCGTTCACTTCTTCAAAGGAATCCTACTCACTTCAAGGCAATTAAGTTAATAAAGCAAGGAACATTTTGTAGTTAACAGTTCTGTTGCAATGTTAATAGATGATTGGATGCAAAGGACTTTGCAAGTGGGTGGTTTAAGTATTTAGAAGAGACTTATTTCAGAAGTTAGCCTGAGAGAGTTTGGGAGAATAACGGTTCATCTGGGCTGTGTGTGAATTTTTGTAACATAAGTATCTGACTATATCTTCAATTCTGGAAATCATTTTATTGTGAAAGTTAGCTCCAGGCTATGCTAATTCAGTACATTAGTGAATAATAAATAGTTTTCAGATCATAGGGCTTGCAGCTCACTTTCAGAGCGAGAAAGGAGAATGTTAGAAACATCATGAACTTTAACAATTATATCCCCAGAGTGCACAAATGTATGATTTGTCTCATCTTTTGTATCATCTACTGCAGATCTTTCCAAATCAGAGCTCAAAAGGAAGGCAGAACAAACTGTACATGTTTGTTGAGTTTGCAATGGTGGTTTTTGAGAAAATTGCAGTATGAGGTTGCTGGTGCTATTTCTTCGATAACCTTAGCATGCAAGATCCACACCAGTGCTAACTGATTGTATACCCAGAATACAAAGGTCTAACACAGTGTGCTAACTCAAAGCCACATGGACATACTGTGTGGGAGTTTGACTGCAAGTGGAGGCATACAATTATAATTAGTCATGGTCACATTATGTGTGACTCAAATTTTAATTGGGTAACCTCATTTTAGACAAATTGGGTAACTTGTGCACCCATACTTAGCTTTATCATCACTTTATGTAATGTATTCATCCATTTTCTCAAATGCATAGACACTTCTAGCTGACCAAGCTGGTGGTACCAATTCTCATGTCCTTGTTTTATTAAGCCTTAAGGCAGACATACCACTATTGCATTAAAAAATCATTTTTGGGATGTGGGTGGGCACTGAAGAGGCCATATGATTGTTTGTCTCTGACTGCGATGAAAAAGTGGTGATAGGTCTTCTGCTTGAACTTCCATAGTCCTTGTGGTATTGGAACTCCCACAAAAGGAAATTCTTGCTGCTAATCCTATGGTAACAAAAGAATGGCCACACCCATCTGTGTTAGGATGGTATGTGACACAGAGAGGACATTGGAGGTGATAGTAGACAACATACAGGACATAGTTTATTTTCAACCAGGACATGCAATTCCAGCAAGTTGTTATTGTTACCAAGCTTCCACTGGAGACCCTGATGCACAACTTCACATCCATGCCTACTCAACCTGGCCAAATTAAATGCTGCCACATAGCCAGTGATATTAAAAGTCCACAAGTTAATGGCAGCATTATACTTGGACTGCAGAAGTTTCAGGATCATTGAGATCAGTAAACATACTTTGAACAAAGCATAAGGAAAATAACCCAAATTAACATTTCATGTAATACTTGTGTTCTGGCATTCTGTGGAGATTGTAACATTTAAAGTATGGGACATTCCAATGCTTATTACAGTGGTTCCTCCCTAGTAACAAGGGTGGAACTGCCTGAGAGCGTTTTGATAGGTCACCAGATCAGTTCAAGGGTCAGTGAACAGCTCTTCTTGAGGCATTCAGTTTCAGGGAGTCTGCCAGTCAACAAGTGCCACAGAGACAGGGAGAAAAGAGGTTCCAGTTAAGCAGAGTTAAAAAGTTAGAGAAAGGCCTGCAGGGAGCAGACTTTAAGTAAAGAGGGCCATTGGGGCAAAGCTGCCCCTTTGGAGTAGTGATGTTCTGTGTGACATTGCCATAGATCTGAAAGTGTTCTTGTGAACTGGTGTTTGAGTCTACTCGGGAATCCAGGGAGAAGGAATTGCAGGAAGTGGGGTTGAAGCCCTGTGAGGTGGGCTATTGTTAAAGCCATCCGAATGGGAGCAACGTTTAGAGAGAATTCCAAAAAGAAATCTTCAAAGGTGTAGATTGAAACCTTCTGAAAAAGACAAAGTTTCAGTGAGATTGACTGACTTACAATGAGACCAACGTCTGGAGGATTTGTTGAGAAATCCAAGGAATCAGTTTTGTGGGTGCATCGGTCATTTAGTTTATATTGTGGTGTGCCCAACCACTTTTTGTCTGTTAATTCACATGTACTTCGTACTTACCCTGAATGTTAGAGTATAAGACAAGTTTGTGAAGTGTTTTACCTTCCTGACCTTGTATAGTAAATTTTGTTTTTGTTAGTTCAAAACCCAAGGAACCTTGTAGCTTTATTCCAAAAGCAGGTGTCTTGAATCTCAATCTTTATGTATTTTAAACAAAATGTTACTGGTCCCCAACCAGATCTCCCCTGACGTCTCAGGGTCTGGCCAAGGATCATAACATGAACTGAGGACTCTTGCAGGGTCTTGGATCCACATCCTCGGATATGCATGCTGATACTTACTGACATTAATATTTGTAAGATTTCCACTGTAACTTTTGCTATACTGAGCAAAAAGCAGAATGACTTTGTCAATTGCTAAGGCTTTCCTGGAGAGGGAAAGATTTATCCCTGAGTGATTTGCAACAATTGACCAAAGCTCAGTTAATTGCATGTGCAGAAAAGTTAGTTAGAATTAAAGACAAGGGCTAAGAAAGCAGAAATAATTGAAGTCATAGCACAGCATCTGGGATTGGAAGAAATAAAAATGAATCCAGAGAGCAATTCAATTGAATTAGATCTGAGCATTCCACAGTCCCTGTATTCCATTAATGCTTGAAGCTCTTCAGTACTTTGGCTGAATAGCCATTTGATTATGGCAACCAGAACAGCCAAATCAGATTACTACCGCACAGTACTGGCACACACATACCTTGAACAGAGGTATTGTGCCCAGCAGTTGGTTTGTCCTTTCCTATCTCAGGGTTGAGACCACCTATGATGGGTCCTCTTCTGCACTGGCCAAGATGACAAACCATGGATCAATCTTGGAACCACCCTGATGGTATGGCTCAGTATGACACCACGTGGCATTTTTTCAAGCAGCAGCTTGGCATTGACTTAATGAATATCCACATTTCCCTACTGTTGAAGACAGTTGGAAAAACCCATTCACCAAAAAGGCTAAACAGAATGTAAATTCAGATATGAGCTTCACTGTGGGGTTAAAAATGACAATTCTAGGCATAAAGCAAGGTGAATAATGTTCATAACGTTCAAATTCCCAACTGGCAACCCCTTCCTGCCCCAACCCTTATCCCTCCTATCAAAGTATATCTTTCTGTTTTTGAATGAATTCACTTCGAAACTTAATAAAAACACAAAAAATCAATACAATAGAACTACTGGCCTCACAAAAATTCCAGAAAACCATCAGTTTTCCTTTGAGGTTTATTTTAATCCCAGTTGCTTTTTAATACCAAATTTGTAACAATATTCCTTTCCCTCTTAAAGGAGTTCTGCCACCATGATGTCTCCTACAGGGGGCAGAGGTAATCAAATGTAATTTTTCTTTTATTTGTTCATGTGATGTGGGCATCACTGGCCAAGCCTGCATTTCTTCCCCATCCCTAGTTTCCATGGTTCAGAGGGCATTTAAGAGTCAACCACAATGCTGTGGGTTTGGAGTCACATGTAGGCCAGACCAGGTAAGGATGGCAACTTCCTTCCCTAAAGGGCATTAGTGAACCAGTTGAGTTTTTACAACAATTGACAATGGTTTCATGGTCATCATTAGAGTTTTAATTCCAGATTTTTATTGAATTCAAATTCCATCTGCTTTGGCGGGATTCAAACCCAGGTCCCCAGAGCATTATCCTGGGTCTCTGGATTACTAGTTTAGCATCAGCACCATTAAGCCATCACCTCCCCGCATTGGATGGGGACTGGCTCTACACTTATGAAAGTGTTGGGGCTATGACTGTAAAATAATATTGAAAAGTTTCAATCCAATAGAACTTTTAAATATTTCAATTGTTGAGTATGAAGATTTTGGCAGTTCTCATCAATGTCATTCCACATCAGTGGATGCACTTGAGCATGCAGAATAGTTCCCTAGGCTTATCCTGAACATGGTGTTCCATCTGGCTGTCAGCATTACTGAGACTAACCACTGGAGAGATTTGAATTTCACATTCAGAAAAGGCTTTGGGATCCAAGCTGAGCTGCACAACATTCAACTGACCAATGCTTCCTCGCATCTGTTAGAACTGAGCAAGCACTGAAATAAAGCATAGAATATGAAGAAAGCTTTTCTGATAAACCCAAGCTGATCTTCTATCACTCTACCCTTGTTCTGTTGCTAGCTGGCTGATGTAATTTGAAGTGTTTCAGGCAGTCCTGGTGTTGTCATTTCTGAGGTATTTGGCTGGTACATGGTGGTTCCAGGAAGGCTGCAAGCTGCAGCTCAATTGTGCTGCAAGTATATTGCTGACTTTCTTGCAAAAAAGAAAATGGTTGCTGTAGACAGAGAAAATATATTAACTATTGTGTTGCCATGCATTAAGTATGCTAATATTGCAGTAAGCCGTGTTAACAGTTCTAATACCCTTCCCATCATTTCCATTAGTGAGAATGTCACTTTTAGTTTAAATATCATGACTTTCTCCATCTCACAGTGTTTCAATCTGAGCTGTGCACCCCATCCATAAACATTCACTCCCTCCACCACCAACGCACAGTAGCAACAGTGTGAACCATCTATAAGGTGCACTGCAGGAAATCACCAAACTTCCTTTGACAGCGCCTTCCAAGCCCACAACCATTACCATCTTGAAGGACAAAGGTAGTAGACATTTGGGAATACCACCACCTGGAAGTTCTCCTCCAAGCCACTTGCCATCCTGACTTGGAAATATATCGCCGCTCCTTCACTGGCGCTGGGTCAAAATCCTGGAACTCTCTCCCTAACAGCACTGTGGGTGTACCTACACCACATGGACTGTAGTAGTTCAAGAAGGCAGCTCACCACCACCTTCTCAAGAGCAATTAGGGATGGGCAATAAATGCTGGCCCAGCCAGCGAAGTCCACATCCCTTGAATGAATAAAAAGAAAAATTCCTGGACCATGGCTTATAAATTACTAACATCTTATTGACCAGTCCCTCAGTTTCCAGTATTCAGCCTTTTACTCCTCCCTTCTACAAACTCAAGTTTCAAAACTGCACATTATAGTTTTACAGGTTATGATGAGTGAGGTTTTGCTACAAGCCTTGTAGCACCCTCTGTAACTTCACAACAATCTTTTGAGCTTTTGGAACTGGATGTTCAACACTAACTCACATGGTAGAAGCACCAGTCAACAGCATCTCAAAATAGTGGAAACTTAGCACTGATTCCTGACAAAAGAGTGATGGATTAGAAAGGGCTGAGGACTGCCCAAGAACATTAAATTATAATGCAAAGGGATTAATGTGCATCTAAACATAGGAAACATCTAGAGCCCTAATGCTCTGTGACCGAAGAATTATTAAGAGAACCATGGACTATTTTGTCAAATGTGGGATAGAGTGTAGAGTGAGAAATTCCAATTTTAGGTTTACAGCTGAAAAGTAAGATGGTTTACAACTTATTTTGTAAGCAGCTATATTGATGAAGAAAAGTTGTTTTGTTCTTGCAGGAAACCCACAGCACTTCCTGTGTTCTGCCTTGTCCACTGTAGATTAAATATTGTTGTTTCCTAATGCTTGGCTGCAGCTTTGGATCTGTCAGGCCATTGCTTATGTATGTGCTGTTTTGGCTAAATTGCTGTTTTTATTACTCTTATCTGGCACATAAATTCCTAAAATAACATTCAAACTGGTGTATTTAGAAGTAATTCATAAACTCTTTCAACAGAGCTGTAAGCATAAATGAATACACGTTCATGAATATTGCATGAAAGGAAATGTAAAATGAAGAAACTTGTGCCTTTGATTATCATGGCCACAAAACGTCGTTTGATGGGAATAAAAGATGTGCATGAAGCTGAGATGAGTCAAGGATTCACTCAACCATACAACGCATCAGTGCCTACATCAGCAACTTCTTAATATGCTTTTCTCCTGCATTAAAGCTTTCTTTGTATTGTCTACACGCTTAATTATTTAGCCATTACACAGAATCTCACTCGAAGTCCAGAGTAGTAAAAGTATGTCATCTGGGCAGAATTTGTACCTGAAGGGGTCAGGAATAGTTTGCTTGAGAAATACCATTCATGATTTTTTTTTCCTCAAAAATGAGCTTTCAAACACAACAAAAAAAACAGTCCAGAAAGCTCAAGGCTGAAATAGTCAAGGTCACCACAGTAAATTGCCACTTAATATTTGTTAAATTCAAAGGAAGCACAATCTATATTAGTGTGGATGTAGCAATCTATATAGTTATGTGGTATTTAATAGTTTGTTGAAAGCAGGAATATGGCATAGAGCATTTATTCTTATTCAAAGTTCTTCCACTCATAGCCAAGTGTTCAAATGCTACAGGGACCAGCTGTATTGAAAATAAAAGAAGGAATAGTGATGGTCAGTGAAGGTGCTGCCAACCTGTGCTAGAGAAGAACAATGATAAGTCAAGGACAGAAGGGGACTAGTTCATTCAGAACATTACCTTATATTTACGTTTCTTATATTGTTCAAGCTTGGACCATAAAGCCTGAAATCTTCAAAAATATCCCATCGGTCTCCAGGAGTTTGGAGTGTATAAAACATGTAATGTGTGACAGCTCCCATAAATGTGAGATCCTGCTGGGAATGTTGAGCTCTGCACTTGCAAAATACAATTGACAACTGCAGTGAGATGCTCTACATATTCTTTTCGAACCTTGTTGCATGCACATGAACATTATAGTATCAGTGAAAAGCTCCACTTCACAATGATACCAAAGATAGAATGTTACGGGGTTGATGACAAATTGAAATGATAGCCAGCCTGACTGTCTAAACCCAGCACTTGCTGATGTCACAGTTGTGCTGCAGCTCACAGTCTAAACAAAGCCATCTGAACTTCAGATCTTAGCGGGGGAGGTTTAGCAAAAATAAAATAAAATATTTTTTAAAAAATCACTCCCCAGCTGATTTTAACTTCATAACCAAGAAGGACAATTATCACCCCATCATTGATGGTCATCTAGAATTCTTTTTCTGAAACCCTCTGCCTCCCTCTTTCCCTTTAAAACCCTCCTTCAAACCCACCAATTTTTTGCACACCCCTCTTAATATCCCCTGTGTTGGTTCAGCATCTAATTTTGGATTACATCTCTGTGAGGCATTTTGAGGTATTTTTTTCAACATTAAAGGAGTTGTATAAATCCAATTAAATATAATTTTAAAGGAGAACTGTCTTGAGGAACATTGTCAGCAAACCTTTTCTTCCTTATTTTTGTAAACAATTGAAGAAAGGTTTATATAAAGAAAAACGGAAAGCTTCGCATTTATCATGATTACTGCCCCGCTTCAAATAGTCTCATGGGATCTTTTATGTTGACTTGAAAGAGCAGGCAGGACCTCAGTTTAACATGCACCTCATCTGGAAGGCAGCATCTTCAATAGCGCAGCACTCCCTCAGTACTGCCCTGGAGTGTCAGAAAACATTAGGCGCTCAAGTCTTTGGAATAGGGCTTGAACCCATAACCTTCTGACTCAGAGACAAGAGTGCTGAGGCAAGGCACTTCATCAGTCACTTAAATGTGCTCAATTACTTCATTGAGTTTACAAAGCATGAAAAATATTCAGGTTCCCCTGCTGTACCATTTTTCCTCGAGGATCTTTAAGTGCCACCAAATGTTTTACAAACATGGCGAATTTAAATGAACTTTAAAGAAATTCTTTAGAGCATAAGATGATCATATCTTATACTGCAGGCATCAGAGGTCTTCAGTGCAGTGAAAAACTCTGCTTCTAAACACGACATCAAATATATTGAAGATGAAATAAATGTGGCAATGGTTTAGTCTGTAATTATATCCCAAAATATACGTCTGGTATTTCACTGTATGTGCTCACTGGCACCAGATTAAATTAGGGATTTAATTAAAATGTAACATCAGTTATCTTTGTTGGCTGCACCCACTACCTAACTCCTCCAGATCAAAGACATTCCTCACCCTAGACAAGAGGATCAGAGTACACAAGCTAAAAAGGATGAAACACTATGGAAATCCCCATAACAAATTTCAACAGCAATGCTATTTCAGATTTAGGACAGACTATTTTATTAAGCTTTTCAGGCTGCAGGCCACAGTTTTAAACAACCAAACTTTCTATATTCTTCCACAGCCTTTTACAGCGGACAGTCCAGCACAACTCTTTGAGTTGCTGGGATGTCTTATCCTTGATTGGACAGTGTCCTTTCTCAGTTCTTTCTTGTGCAAAAAAGCTTCATATCGAGCCTAAAAGAAATCTTTACAAATCAGTTAAAAGCCAGTGAGGAAGTTAGAGTGCAGTAGAGCCTCATGCCATCAGCTTATTTTCCCTTAAGGAAAACTTAATTTTGAAAGATACATTATCTTAATGTATGCTTTTTCCCTTTAAAATAAATTGAGTGTGGATGCTATGTGAACTTATTAAGATATCATCTGTAAGGTTCTTGCTATCACCAAACTTTAGATAGTGGCATATAAATTTAGATTAATTTTCCCCCATGCACTGGGAATTATTTAGCCCTCACAAAAGTAAGTTTTAAATGATTTAACCACTTCAGCTCTCCCTTGGATGTAGGGCTTCCATCATTACTGGCCTGGTTGAGACTTAGTAGAACTCACACAACTAAAAGGAGTTTAAAATGTGGATTGTGTGACCATGTTTGAATGGCGGCCCCTGCTGCTTGATTTTGGAACTCCATTACCAGCAGTCCCGCTGGAACCAGCTCAGGTCCAGGAGAACGTCTGGAATTGGACACTCTCTAAATGAATACACTGCAATGGGGCTGGGGAGGGCAGTTTCAGCTTGTTTTTCCTTGATATGTGCCCAGATTCCAGTACAATGTGGGCAGAATTAACCAAGCCAGCACAAAAGAGCAGGAAGTTTACAATATGGCTGAAATACACCCAACACCACTTGCGCTTGTATTTTTCATGATCATTTATGTTGCTTCATGAGCAGAATTTTTGGCTTGTCGGGCAGGCGCCTGCCCGATTTAAATGAGCATAAAATGTTGCGCGATGATGTTGGGCGAGCATCCTGACCTCATCGCGCACTTGCGCCACATTTCAGTCGGTGAGTGTGCGTGGGAGTCGGCAGTGCGCCCGCCCAACAATTAAGTGGCCTATTAAGGCCCTTGATGATCTAATCGATTGAAATTTTTCACTGTCCGTCCAACCGTTCGGTTGGCGGGCAGGCGAAAAGGCCAAGCGCCCTTTGCATTTTTGGCGAAACCTCGTTGACGGGCGGGATGAGGTTTCGACCAGTGTTTAAAAAACAATGAAAAACTTTTCAAATTCATCTCTGACACGTCCCTGCTCATCTGACAGAGTCACATGTATGCATGTGTGAACTTCCACGCTCGCCGCCCCTCCAGCCCTGACCCCGGCAGCGCTGTGCGCTGCAGCGCGTGTTTCATGCTGGTTGGCTGTTAATTGGCCAGCCAGCGTAAAACCACATTTGGGGCCCGATCACGGGCAGCGGTCCATTTTGCGGCCACTCCTGCTCACCCCCACCAAGCCTGCCCAATGACCGGAAAATCCTGGCCCATGATTCAATTAGCTTAAATCAGGCCCCACCCATTAGGTTCTACTGATTATGCTGGTTAGGGAAAGTTCTTCAAGTTGTGCTTATTTTCTTCAGCACAAAGATGGTGGAGTGTTACAAGTTCACAACAAGCAACTTTTTAATGCATGTTTGTAACCTGTTGCTATGGATAATGATGGTAGAGAATCCAGTGTTTCTTCCATCACATGGCTGACCAGGAATCTCTCCCGCTCTTACTGCCTGCCATTGGCGTGTGTTGGAAGAATTTACAAGTTGATACTCAACTGTTTGGCCACGTTATGAATGCACCTTCTTTGGTCGTTAAGTCCTGGGGTGGGACCCGAATCCAGATCTTCGGCTCAGAGGCAGGGATGCTACCATCTGCGCCACAAGGCCTCCAGGCATTAGGTGTCATGTTTTAAAAGATTTTATCATGAGTTATTTCATTTACCAGGAAACTGACTCGTGGACCAATGAACCTATTAAATGGCACAATATAGTTTTTTTTTAAAGTCATTTTCGGTGATTTCGAACCAGGTTTCTCACAGGTGGTATTCCAGGGACATTTATTAAAAATGCTTACTTTTGGTGATTAGCCTATTGTTGCCTATATTAAAGAAACTACATTAGTTTATCACTCTTAAATACATCACGGAATATTTTTCAATGCAAAGACAAAAAAAGCACAATTACATTATATTACGATTGGGCAGGTTTATGGAAGATTTTATGTTAGTAATTATGCAAATTTATTAAAGCAGAGGCTGACTGTGCACAAAACAGAAACTCTATATTCCTATACCATCAGCTCCAACATGGTAGCATTTTTTTTTAAGAAGTGCTTTTTTTCTTAAAACAATGACTGACAATGACTTTTAAGTTAAGAAATAATTTGTCTCCAGGTGCTTTGCAGGATAGTAGCAGTCACAAATTAGTGCCCACATAGATATTTTCTGGGACAATTCTCCTGGCTTCTCACAGTTAAAAGCAAATTCAATTTTCTCTAGAGGCAGGAATCTTTTATGCTTTTTCACTTTTCTGTTATAAGCTGTCGGCGATGTCATCAGGAGAGAGAGAAAAAAATGTAGTCTTTATAAAATCAGCCTAAAATCAAGCCTAGCCTCAAGAATAAATTGTGGAGATTTGTGATTTAAAACTGAGTTGTACGTCTGCATAGTTTGAAATACTGGCAAAGTGTGATGTGTGCTGTTGGCTACTGAGTGGTATCTCTTAAAGTAGTCTTCGTAGTCTTCAGTTGGTTAACAGTATAAAGGGACTATGACTGCACAATGTATATTTTTATAAAATATATTCTGCAACCTTCCTTTCCATTCTTAATGGTTGACACATTCCACAATCTCAGGGACCCAGATGAGGGATACACATCCCTTGTCAAAGCCAGAGTGGAGAGGTAGGAGTCATGTGACATGGACCTCTAGCTTGAGTAACCAGTAATATTGGCTTTCTGTACTCCAAAATCTCAGTCTGCTTTTTTACATCTAACTAATAGCATCACCATTAAGGAGCTCTGGCCCAGAATGGACACTTGGCCCCATCTACAGTATGCTGCTTCTACTGGAAAGCCTGTACCACTGCCTACAAGACTGATTCATCTCTGTGTGCTTATCTCATCGTGTGTGAAATCAACGCCACCAGAAAGGTGAATTAACCAACATTGGTTTTCAGCTCACCGACCTCCGAGAAGGAGTATCTCATTGGACTTTGATTCTGGACCCACATGAAACAATATTTCTTTTCTCTGTGGTCTCTGCACTGCAAATCTTTCTTTTCTCTATCCCTCTTTTACTGTATGAAAGCAAAGGAGGCAACATTACACCCCTCCTCTTTCTTATATTTGAGTGTGTGCAAATAAACTAAGCCTTTGGGCAGAATTTAATGGCTCCGTTCCAGTCTGTAAAATGCAGCAAGCCATTAGAAACCCCATTGACTTCAGCAGGAATGTAAAATCCCATTGTCGTAAAATTCTGCCGTTTGTGTTCATCCTATCTCAAGTTTGCTATGGGGTTATTAATAGAAAATTAGATCACACCAAAACCGAGGTGTTGGGAAATATGCCACTGCTCGTAAAGCAAATCAAAACACCTTTCTGTTTATGGAAGGGTGGAGAGAGGAGGAATTTGTGCTGTTTAAATTAACCCCTTCCTGTCTATAACAACTGCAAGTCTTTATTAACAAGTAGAACTATTTACACATGTTTGAATTTAAAGTTATGGCTCGCTGTTTTCCAAGCTGGACAGTTATGACGTTCCTGAGAGATTTAAACAATTAATTATTTTTTCTTATCTTATGGAGTTGGAGGCTATGTATTTGGGCTCTGACTGGGGAATTAGGTTTTGGCAATGGGCTTTCCTTCAACAGCATCTCTGACACTGAAGTAGGGAAAGGGTTCTTGGGACTAGCTGCAGCCTGGAACTTTAAAAGATTTAGCTCACCCTTGAAGGCTTTGTGGACTTTGTGTTCGGAAGCTGGACTTCCAAGCAAGATTCAGTGCAGTCATCTGCTGCAGTAAAAATCTCTGCCATCAGCTTCCAGGCCTTTTCTCTGGAGCATTTGCTGATGAATTTTCCCTGCATCGTCATCTTCTGTTGGGAGCTTCTCTCAGGTCAGAATTTCGATTGAGGATTTTTCTTAGCTTTCCAGCATCCCATCTTGTTCCAGCATTTTAGTGAGGTTGAAAACCAATGCTGATCCCCAGCTACTACCATGTTGGGTGGGTGTTGGTTACAGAATGGTGTCTCTTAAAGAAGTCTTCATAGTCTTCAGTAGGTTAACCGTATGTCTTTATTAACAAGTAGAACTATTTACACATTTCCAGTAAAGGGAACAGGCTAAGAGCTATCTCCATACTTAGGTCTTTACATGTCTCTGCTTAATATCACACTGAGCCCTGGGTCTGACTCATGTGCCTTCTTACATTACTGTGTGGGGGATACAGTATGCAGAATCACATTAACCCTGTATGTGCCAGATCCTTATACTACACAGTGTGTGCAGCATTTACATTATAGTGAAGCCTGTACACTCCCATCCATTGGAGAATGTTCTAATGTGAGGACCTTCAGTGGTAAGCTCTTGCCTTTTCGATTTTCAGATTAAAATGTGGTGAATGTTTCAGAAAAAGTGTATCCATCTCAATCAGAACCAGAAATATGTCACCAAATACACCATATCTTCAACTTGTTTTAGCTGTATCGTCTCTTCAAACTGATCTGAATTTTTAAAAATTCTTTCCCGAGTGTCACTGACAAAGCCAACATTTGTTGCCCATTCCTAATTGCCCTTGCGAAGGTGGTGGTGAACCCTCTTTTTCAACCACTGCATTCCATGTGGTTTAGGTACACCCACAGCGCTGTTGTGGAGGGAGTTCCAGGATTGATGTTTTTTTGGGGGGGGGGGGAGGGGCCGGATTCACAGCTGGAACAAAGCAGTCTGATGAAGTACATTTAGATCTGCTTGAGGTAGCAGAAAACCACATCAGCAACAGATGTTAAACTGAAATTGAATAAAATATGCAAATCAGGAAGTAGGATTCTTTACAAAGTAAAATGTGAAGTGACTGTGTGGCAACATTATTTACTCATGGCATTGATACAAGTTATATTGGCAATTTTATAGGTTAACCTCCATAATTCACAGTAATCTGATATTACTACATGTTTGGTTGAAGTTGTCTGTAATAATTAAGGGCACAGCTTTGTTGCATCTTCTTCAGTGAATAATAATCTATGAAAGGCAAGTTCCTGATACAAGTGCAGATAAGAGTCCATGTACCTGTGCTCCTAGATTTGAGAGTAATGGCGATTGAAGACTGCCATTGTAACTTCACCTGCCTGACATCCTTTCTATTTCCTCGAAATAACAAATATGAAGGGAGTCCCTTAGAGAAAGCTACATCGCTGACGTAAATACACCAACTGAAAATGGCAGCAGCATTGGTGTAAAATAACCCTAAATAGGTGACCTTAAGTTAATAAGTTAGTGCAAAAAACGAACACTGCAAAAGCACTGTTTTTGTGAAGACTCAACAAAAGCTGCCCTTTAAAATCTGACTTCTTATCAGCAGCCAGCAATGTTACATGGGCAGGCTGATTACCCATCGGATTTCTGGCATTAATACCAGGAATCTGTGGATGTGCTCATTTACATATATATAATTAATTATTCTGTCACAGACATAGGGCAGCTCATGTCCAAAACCGTCACACAAAAAGGTGAGCAGTTATCAACTGATCACAGACTTTTAGGGTCTGAGTTTCATGTCTGCTCATTACTCACCGGGCGTCAGTCAGAGTCATATGGGTTCATCAATTCTTGATCGGACGGTCAAGAAAATTGATTGGTGAGGGTATTAAACCGTATCTTGTCTAACAGTTTGCACCAGAGTGGAGTGACTCATCATTTTTACCATCCTGAGCGTGTACACACTGACTTATTCACAGATTGTTTGAACAATAAATTCTTTGCCAAATGTAACAACTGTTCACATTGTACTCCACTCGGTTGAACAATGCTTGAGTACAGTAGCCTTTCAGTATTGGGTCAAATCAAGTGTTTTGTTAAATTCCTCCTCCCCTCCTCACTATGTGGGATCAGATCCACCTGCCCCATTAGTTCCGGTACCTTACTAAAGCAATTGAATATTCATATATGATCACTGGATGGAAGTGACGGCTGGTTATTCAAGAAACCCGAAAAGATACGTACGAACATACAAATTAGGAGCAGGAGTAGGCCATTCGGCCCCTCAAGCCTGCTGCGCCATTCAATAAGATCATGGCCGATCTAAATGGAACCTCAACCCCACCTTCCTGCCTGACACCAATAACTTGCACCCTCTTGTTAATCAAGAAACTATCTAGCTCTGCCTTAAAAATATTCAAAGACTGCCTCTCTTTTGAGGAAGAGAGTTCCAAAGACTCTTAACCCCCCGAAAGAAATAAATTCTCCTCATCTCTGTCTTAAATGGGCAACCCTTTATTTTTAAACAGTGATCACTAGTTCTAGATTCTCCCCAAAGAAGAAACATCCTCTCCACATCCACTCTGTCAACACCCCTCAGGATCTTAAAGGTTTCAATTAAATTGCCTCTTACTCTTCTAACTTCCAGTGGATACAAGCCTAACCTGTCTGACCTTTCTTCATAAGACAACCTGCTCATTCCTGATATTAGTCTAGTAAACCTTCTCTGAACTGCTTCCAACACATTTACATCTTTCTTTAAGAAAGGAGACTTAGTACTGTACGCAGTACCCCAGGTGTGGTCCCACCAACCCCCTGTACAACTGAAGCATAACCTCACTAACTTTTGTAATCAATTCCCCTCACAATAAATGATAACACAATAAATGATAAAAGATGAAGCCACAAAAGATGTGCCACAAGCCATCATTCAAGGGCATTAATCAGCATTAATTGAATCCATTCTTCTGACCCAGAAGCAGTGTGAATCCTTAAGTTACATCTCAGTCACTGACTGGTCTGAAAACATTAGCATCTCTGGGATCACAACCATTCAGCACCAGAAATCACTCCAAGTGCCACCAACAATTTTAAAATATCATTAAGTTGCACCCTCTAGTAATCATAAAAGGCTGTTACAACAACTCTGGGGAGATACTAAACTTCTTTGTGGTTTTTTGACTTTGAATCTCAAAGTAGTTTTTCTTTGCATTTCAAATTGTCAAAGGCTGTGATGAAAATTTTAAGCAATGATATTAAGTATCAGTGTTTTATAAAGATTTCAGTGATCTTCATGCTGATTTCCTTCCTTGCTTGAAAATGATTGCAAGAGCTTGATGAGTAGCAAAGCAACATTATCAAATTTGCCCTGTTTAATTAATTTTTTTTTTGCATTAAAGCCTTTCAAAGAAGGGAAAGCTTCCTATAGATCTGCACTTGGTCTGTGAATTGGAAAGATTCACTTACTGTACAGCTAGACTTCCACATCACCTATAATGATGGATTGACAATGCCACTTGCACAAAGCATATCTATTCAGTGTTACTTAGAGTTATCCAACCAAGGCACTCAGTATTTCTTTGTATCACCTATAAAAGATACGTCAAAGTTACTGGTCTGAATGACATCTACCCACACACTATCACTATGATGACAGTATCATTTTGTTTGGTAAATGCAAACACTCTGTCACTTAGCAACACAATGTTTGGCATGCAGCGAGTTGTTTTATACGATTGCTATTAGGCCAGTACAAAACTAGCCTATGGACTGATTCCAGTCCAGCATCGCTACAAGTTGTGAAATAATCTTTCACGCATTCATCTGTGTGTTATCAGTAGAATGGTTATTCTTTCATAAAGCTTACAAAATTAAGAGTTACTGCTTGATCTCCAGTGACATTTGTATATCTTACTCTCGCCATGTGACTTTCCATTTATCTCAATCTCTATCTCACACCTTTCTATCTCTGTCTTGCTCCTGAGGACACTTTGTTTTGCTGTCATTTGTATCTCAATCAGTGTCATAATCTTTACGCACATCTATACTTCATTCAGTCTCTTCACTTTTCTGCACATCATCCATTTGCATGTCAAAAGCAAAATACTGTGAATGCTGGAAATCTGAAATAAAAACAGAAAATGCTGGAAATAGTCAGCTGGTCTGGCTGGTTTGTGGAGAAAGGAACAGAGTTAACCTTTTGGGTCTCTGACCTGTCATCAGATCAGAACTGAATTCAATTGATTGAAATGGAACAGAGTATCAGACAGAATATATAACAATGGATGATTCAATACTACCACTTGAGATAAAATTATGGCTATTTATCTCTGTATCTTTTCCTTTATGTAAATCACATAGTCTGTAAGGCCATTATATACTTTCTTTAACCTTCACTTGTTTTCTGTTTTTATTTTTTACCTTTTGAATTTTGCATTTCTTTTTTTAGTTTGTTTCTGAACTTTCTTTGACTTCCACTGTTTTCCCATAACTCCACCTCTGGTTTGCTTTCTGACTTCAATTTTTGTCCAGATTTCCTAAACCCAGCTCAGTGACCCATGTTTGAAGGGAGGAGAGGTGTGTGTCACATTACAGAAGGCAGAGAATAAGTAGGATAGGCAACTTGGCATGCAGTGGTATGCAAAGGTTGCATGAACCAGTTGGGATTTAATTGTGAGGCTGGTTCGGAAGGGAGGAGACTTCGATCAGTGAAAACAGAGATGCTGAATGGCTACCACCAGGCTGAGAATAGGGAAGCCAATTAGATCAGTCAGAGCAGAGAGGCTGAACAAGAGAGAGAAAAAAATTAGGAAGCTACAAACATTGAGAAAATCAAAAATTAAACTAGGAGCGAAACAATGAATTCAGAAATAGGTCAAAAATATTGAGAAACGAAGAATTTTTAAAACAACTGCCTTTCTGTTGTATCAAATTGTATGAGATCGGGCAATGAAGGCAACATGATCACAGAGACCCGCCAGAAACTTCACAGTACCATATTCCTACGGACCAAAAACTCTGAATATTAATGGACCTGTATGGGGAGGTGGTGGCGTGGTGGTATTCTCACTTGTAATCCAGAGGCCCAGGGTAATACTCTGGGGACCTGGGTTTGAATCCCACCACGGCAGAATCCAATAAAATCCTGGAAGTAAAAGCCGAGGCATAAAATCCCATCTGGTTCACTAATGCCCCTTTAGGAATGGAAATCTGCTGTCCTCACCTGGTCTGGCCCACGTGATTCCAGATCCACAGTACTGTGATTGAAATGGCTAAGCAAGACACTCGATTGCATCAAACCACGGCAAAGTCAGTAAAAAGGAATGAAACTGGATGGATCACCTGGCATCGACCTAAGCACCAGAATGACAATGGCAAACTAGCCCTGTTCACCCTGCAAAGTCCTCCTTACTAACATCTGGGGGAAAACATCTAGGCCAAAATTGGAGAGCTGTCTCACAGCATGGTCAAGCAACAGCCTGACATAGCCATACTCACATCATGTCCCAAACACCATCACCATCCCTGGGTATTCCTGTCCCACCGGCAGGGCAGAAGTGCCAGCACAGTGGTATACAGTTGGTAGGCAGTTGACCTGGGAGTCCTCAGAATTGACTCTGGTCCTCACGGCATCAGGCCAAACATGAGCAAGGAAACTTCCTGTTGATTACCACGTACTCCACCCTTACCCTCACCTCAGCTGAAGAATCAATATTTCTCCATGTTGAACATCACTTGGAGGAAGCACTGAAGGTGGAAAGGGCACAAAATGTACTCTGGGTGGGGGACTTCAATGTCCATCACCAAGAGTAGCTCGGTAGCACCATTACTGACCAAGCTGACTGAGTCCTAAAGGACATAGCTGCTAGACTGGGTTTGCAGCAGGTGGTGAGGGAACCAACAAGGGAGAAAATCATACTTGACCTCATCCTCACCAACCTGCCTGCTGCAGATGCATCTGTCCATGACAGCATCAGCAGGAATGATCTCCGCACAGTCCTTGTGGAGACGAAGTCCTGCCTTCACGTTAAGGATACCCTCCATCCTATTGTATGGCACTAACACCGTGCTTAATGGGACAGATTTAGCAACTCAAGACTGGGCAACCATGACACACTGTGGGCCATCAGCAGCAGCAGAATCGTACTTAACTACAATATGTAACCTCATGGCCTGTCATATCCCTCACTCTACCATTACCACCAAGCCAGGGGATCAACCCTGGATCAATGAAGAATGCAGGAGGGCATGCCATGAGCAGCACCACACATACCTAAAAATGAGGTGTCATCCTGGTGAAGCTATAACACAGGACTACTTGCGTGACAAACAGCATAAACAGCAAGTGATAGACAGAGCTAACCGATCTCACAACCAACCGATCAGATCTAAGCTCTGCAGTCCTGTCACATCCAGTCTTGAATGGTGGTGGATGATTAAGCAACTCACTGGAGGAGGAGGCTTCACAAATGTCCCCATCCTCAATGATAGAGGAGCCCAGCACATCAGTGCAAAAGATAAGGCCGAAGCATTTGCAACAATCCTCAGCCAGAAGTGCCAAGTGGATGACCCATCTCGGCCTCCTCCAGAGGTCCCCAGAATCATAGATGCCAGTTTTCAGCCAATTCCATACACTCCACGTGATATCAAGAAATGGTTGAAGGCACTTGATACTGAAAAGACTCTGGGCCCTGACAATATTCCAGCAATTGTACTGAAGACTTGTGCTTCAGATCTTGCTGTGCCCCTAGCCAAGCTGTTCCAGTGCAACTACAACACAGGCATATACCTGACAATGTGGACAATTGCCCAGGTATGTGCTGTAGACAAAAAGCAGGACAGATCCAACCTGGCTAATTACCGCCCCATTAGTCTACTCTCCATCATCAGTAAAGTGAACAAAGGGGTCATCGACAGTGCTATCAGGCGGCACTTGCTTAGCAATAACCAGTTCACTGACGCTCAGTTTGGGTTCCACCAGGGTCACTCAGTTTCTGACTTCATTATAGCATTGGCTCAAACATGGACAAAAGAGCTGAACTCCATTGGTGAGGTGAGAGTGACTGTCCTTGACATCAAGGTAACATTTGACCAAGTGTAGCATAAAGGAGCCCTAGCAAAACTGGAGTCATTGGGAATCACAGGGAAAACTCTGCTGATTGGAGTCATACCTAGCACAAAGGAAGATGGTTGTGGTTGTTGGAGGTCAATCATCTCAGTTCCAGGACATCACTGCAGGAGTTCCTCAGGGTAGTGTCCTCGGCCCAACCATCTTCAGCTGCTTCATCATGACTTTCCTTCCATCATAAGGTCAGAAGTGGGGATGTTCGCTGGTGTTTGCACAATGTTCAGAACCATTTGCAACTCCTCAAATATTGAAGTAGTCCATGTCCAAACGCAGCAAGACTTGGACAATATCCAGGCTTGGGATGACAAGTGGCAAGTAACATTTACACCACACAAGTGTCAGGCAATGACCATCTCCAACAACAAAGAATTTAACCATTGCCCCTTGACATTTAATGGCATAATCATCGCTGAATTCCCCACTATCAACACCTTGGGTGTTACCATTGACCAGAAATTTAATTGGGCAAGCCATTTAAATACTGTGGCTACAAGAGCAGGTCAGAGGTGAGGAATCCTGTGGCAAATAACTCACCTTCTGATTCACCAAAGCCTGTCCACCATCTACAAGGCAAAAGTCAGGAGTGTGATGGAATGCTCACCACTTGCCTGGATGAGTGCAGCTCAAACAACACTCAAGAAACTTGACACCATCCAAGAAAAAGCAGCCCGTTTGATCGGCACCCCTTCCACAAACATTCACTCCCTCCATCAACAACAAACAGTAGCAGCATTGTGTACCATCTACAAGGTGCAGTGCAGAATCTCACCAAAGGTCCATAGACAGCACCTTCCAAACTCACGACCACTACTATCTAGAAGGACAAAGGCAGCAGATAGATGGGAACACCATCACCTGCAAGTTCCCCTCTAAGCCACTCACCATCCTGACTTGGAAATATATCGCCATTCCTTCACTGTTGCTGAGTCAAAATCCTGGAACTGCCTCCCTAACAGCACTGTGGATGTACCTACACCACATGGACTGTAGCAGTTGAAGAATGCAGCCCACTACCGCCTTCTCAAGGGCAATTAGGGATGGGCAATAAATGCTGGCCTAGCCAGCGGCACCCACATCCTGTAAATGAAAAAGAAAAAATCTATATTAAGTTAATGGCTTTGACAATTTGGTGAGTGAAGCAGAAGTGAAGTTGACCTCGTAACAAAAATACATTTCCTTTGAATTAAATTAGATTTTGACGGTGAATATATTAAAGGAATGCAGCAGACATAACCAATTATAAAATACAATCTTTTCTAAAATACATGATTAGAATGTTGAGCATTGGGTCTTTGGTATTCTTCAATCTCTGAAGGAAAGTAGAAGATTAAAAGTTCATAATTTTCAGAATATTTATCATGCAGCAGCATACGACAGCACTTGCTCACTGGTCATATGTACTCCCCGTTTTTTTAATTTAAAGTCCATTTGTAAATTTATTTTATTTCCCCTTAGGTCCATCCTTGCCCCGACAAAACTGTACTCCCCCCAGAATAAGTAGGTGACCTTCTGCCCAGTCCCTCAAGGCATGTTATTAACAGGCTGTTCAGATTTGTGCAAGATCATCTTGTTGCCTTATTTGCAATTTTCCCCGTGCTGCAAAGTATTTCCTACCTCTGCCTGACACCTTCTCTAATGATTTCATTAAGATTGGGGTAATGTAATTCCTTGCAATCTTACTCCTTGCCGCAATGTATTGGTACCGGAATATTTGTGTGGCTGTGTCTTTTGGAAATTTTCAATAGTTATTCATTCTCAGGTTGTGGGCATTGCTGGCAAAGGCAGGACTGATTGTCCACCCCTAGCTGCCCTGAGACAACTCCTTGATACAACTGAATGTCTCTTCAGAGAACAGTTAAAGGTTAACCACATTGGCATGGGCTGTTAAGGGAAGATGGTGGCGTTAAGGTAATGTCACTTGACTAATAACTCAAAGGCCCAGGCTAATGTTCTGAGGACATGGGTTCAAATCCCATCATAGTAACTGGTGGAATTTAAATTCAATTAATAAATCTGGAATATAAAGCTCTTCTTAGTAATATTGGCTATGACAACTATCATTAATAGGTGTTTAAAAAAAATCTGGCTCACTAATTCCTTTAGAGAAGGAAATCCACCACCCTTACCTGGTCTGGCCTACATGTAATTCTACCCACAGCCCATGTGGTTGACTCTTCATTGCCCTCTGCAATGGCTGAGCATTCAACTCAGGATGGGCAACAAACCATGGCCTTGCCAGACATGTCCACATCCCATGAAAGAATCAAGAAACTCAAGCCATGTTTTGGCCAAACTGGGTAAGCATGGCAAATTTTCTGCCCTTTAGGACATTAATGAACCAGTTTCATGACTCAGTGATATCTCTAGATGTTTTTTTTGAAGATGAATTCAAGTTTTCAAACAGGGGAGGTGGGATTTGAACTCACTTTCTCTGGAGTCTAGGCCTTTGAATTACAAATTAAGCCCATTCTGAAATTTATTTTCAAATTTGCCATGAAGGCTTTAAACTGCATATGTGGAAAATATTGTTATCCATATTCCGTGATCAAGTTCTTACACAGAAGTAGAATTATACAGACAAACCTCTACATTTAAAGGTATAAAGAGCGCAACAAAACAGCAGATTAAAATTAATAACTACTTACAACGCATTAATTAGAAATTTGTTAGATGTGAAAGGCATTCCAAAATAAATCCTGAAAATCTCCCATTCAGCTTTAATGCGCCAGCTTCTGCAAGAAATTTTCTCTAAGCAAATGTGTGAAAGGTCCTAAATCTAACACATCAGAATGCTATTCGATTAGAATCTACCCCAAAGGCATGCAGCCCAGATTGCTGAGGCCCACAAGTCTATGAAAAGTCACAGGTCCTTAGTTAATGTTAAATTTGGAATAACAAGAACTGTTTCTTCTCAATTGTTCACTCATGTGCTGCTGGGGTCCATTATTCTAAAGTTGGACTTATGTTAGATTATGTTAGGTGGCTCTTCCTGTCCCAGAGTGTAGTGAGCCTCTGGAATGTGTTTTTGGTTTGTGCAACATGTGTAAATCCTCTGCATGCCTTCATGGTTCTTGGTTGAGGCAGAGATTGCATCAGATGGAAGGTGAGTGGATTAATAGTTAACATGCACATGATCAGTGTGATTGCCTGGGCTGGTTTTGATTGCTTGAGGGGGATGGAGAGGAAATTTCCCATACTTCCTTAGGAAAACATGAGCAGGAATAGGCCATTTGGCCCATCAAGTGTGCTCCACCATTTAACTAGATCATGGCTGATTTTTTACCTTAATGTCATCTCCCTGCACTATCCCCGTAACCCTTAATGTCATTGGTATCTAGAAATCTGTCAACCTCTGCTTTGAACATACTCAATGACTGAGCCTCCACAGCCCTCTGAGGTAGAGAATTCCAAAGATTCGCCACCCTCTGACTGAAGAAATTTCTCCTCCTCTCAGTCCAAAATGGCCTACCTCTTATTCTGAGACTGTGTCCCCTGGTTCTAGACAGTTCCCCACCTCCCTCAACCAGTAGGAACATCCTTCCTGCATCTACTCTGTCGAGTCCTGTAAGAATGTTGTACACTTCAATGAGGTCACCCCTCATTCTCCTAAATCTCCTCAATCTTTCCTCATTAGACAGTCCTGCCATCCCTGGGATTAGTCTGGTGAACTTTGGTTGCACTCCCTCTAAGACCAGTGTATCCTTCCTTCATGGACCATGTTTTTTTTTCTATTTTTTTTTTCTTGCCTCTCCTGGGGAATTATTTGGTGGTGGGTGGAGGAAATGTTGAGTCATGATGCTCCACCATCATGAGTCTGAGTCTGCCTTGATGAACCAGTTAAACTCTTGCTGTCTGTCATTTTTACATGTTTGCAAGTTTAAGCCCTGGCACCAGTTGAACTTTATGCCCTTGCATCTTGTTGGAATGGTAGCCTTCCATTTTTGATTGACTTGCTAACAATCTGAAAGGTATCATAGCATAAAAAGTGAATCATGCATTACTCATGGATGTTGCAAGCACTGTATGGGCCTGATAATTCAAATATTCCAAATAATAATAAATCCAGAAAAGGAAAACAGCATGACTTGGACCAGGCATAATATTGTTGGGCTGTCAAAATCCTGAGAGATTGATCGCATATAGTCTGAGAGTGCTCTTTTCTTCAGTTACATTTCCAAAAGGCAATATTTATACTCTACAGTATTCCTTACTTTACAAAACATATTTAAGCAATAACACAGAAATTATACAACTTAGAAATCAACTGTTATAAATGAAGTAGTGTTAGGTGGCCAAATGCATTGTTGCATCAGCACAAAATTCACAAAAAAATGCTACTGTACAATAAATTGTCACATTTACAATGTGCAATAAATTCAAAATCAAGTTCCATCAAGTAACACTGAGACAAAAAACAAAAAACTGCGGATGCTGGAAATCCAAAACAAAAACAGAATTACCTGGAAAAACTCAGCAGGTCATGATGACTCGAAACGTCAACTCTTTTCTTCTCCGCCGATGCTGCCAGACCGGCTGAGTTTTTCCAGGTAATTCTGTTTTTGTTTTTAACACTGAGACTAACCAATTTAACCAGACAACGCCTATATTCAGAGGCCAAATGACCTTCTAATCCTCCAGTACGTTGGCAGGAGACATACACTCATTACTATCCAGAAGTGCACTGCCTGCCATATTGCTGTAGGCCAACATTTAGACATTTGGGCCCTGTATGAGGGTCCAGAAGGTGCTGGAATGCTCCGCCTAACTCTATATTCAAAACAATACTGCCCACTTCTGACCTCCTCTTCTCAATTGCCATATTCATCACCCTCATTGATTGCAACTTTCACCCTGATCTCTGCCACTAACACCCCTACCTCCTGATTGTCTCCTGCTCCAAGTCACTCCCTCCTGAACTGAATATTTGCCCACAGTTTTGCTCACCTGTGGTCCTTGGTTAAGTGTAAATTTGGCCAAAGAGGTATGGTAAGGCAATCGTGATAACACTGGACTAGTGCCATAGAGGTTGGGAGTTCACAGTCCCACCCCTAGTAAGCTGGGGACTTGTTTATTTATCTATTCCTTCATTCATGAGAGTGGATGTTGTTGGCAAGGCCAACATTCATTGCCCATTCATTATTGCCCATGATGGATAATCTGTTAAGTGTTGCAGATATATTAAAAGGTGTTTCACCAAAGTCACCTAAAAACAATGTATTTGAATGTGGGTGTGTACATCTTACATCTGGAGTGTAGAATTGAATTTATAATAACAGCAGCTTAAAAAGTAAAAGGTTAATTCATTTCACTCTATTTCTCTGCAAGTTACTTAAGAAAAGATAAAATTACGAACACTACACCCACAATGACTGGTTACAGAGTAAGGTCAAAACAATATTCACAAAACTGAATCAACTCAGTCTGTATTCGGTGCAGGCCTCATATTTTTGAAGTCAAGGTGTTGCGTTGTCTAAGGCGAAGGTTTGGATGTGGCAGAAGTGTCTCCGTAGCTGCAAAGGCTTCCACAGTCAAATTTCTGGAGGCTGCTTAAACAGGTGAGCTTAGTAGGTGGAATTGGGTTTTCAGGGAGGTGAGAAGGTTTCCTACTTCTGTTCTGCAGGTGTGGCACTTTTGGCTTCCGTACGGTAGTGGGTGAGAAAGTTGGAGTGATTCCCGCTGGAAGGTGGGATGGCTGAACACGTTCAATATTCCGCTTTTCAGCTCATTAGTTATGCAGTCCCGAGGAGCACGGTGAATCTCATGGCAGGGCAGGCAGGAAGTCACCCACCCGGCTGTTACCTCATGAGTTTGAATTTCCTGACACCATATTTAAATGTTAGCCAGGCAGGCATTCACTCACGACAGGCCAGGAGCTCCGCATTACTCCTCCAGAGACCTTGCAGCTGCAGCTTGTACTGGAGAAGCTGGCAGATATGAGCACATCTCAGGATGCCTCCGGCATTGCCTTTTGCTCATTTTTACATGGCTACACACCCATGGTGAGATTAATCCTTGGTGTTGCAGTTATCTTATTTGCCAGCATCTTGACTTTCTAGAGGCCCCACTGCCTCTTGCTGCTCAGGCCCTTGCTCCTCCTGGCCCTGTGCCAACCAGCGAAGGGCCGTCCTTCTCCTCATCTGGATGAGAGCCATTAACATGGCTGGGTTGGCTGGAGCCTGCATCATCGACGCCTCAATGGATATGTGAAAGAATTGAAGTGATAAATTTGGTGAGCATGTTCTTTATAGGTTTGCCTCCATCTCAAAGCCATCTGGACAGTGCTAAACCCTTTGCCTGGTCTCCATCTAGACCTGGATCCCCACTCCATCTCTTCCACATGAAGGACTCCCTGGAAGACCAGAGATGGGTGTTCCCCCCATCCATACGTGACTGTGCGTGAAGACGTTGCTCTGTGACCAGGATGATGAGAGTCACGTGCAAGAAGTCTCCGTCTGACACTATTCTGCTTGCCTCTACTACTCTCGAGACTCTATAGAAAGGCCATTGCCATGGCAGTACAGAAAGTCAAACTACATGAGTCCTTGTCAGCCATGACCATTCACCCGGGAGGATGGAGGTTTGGTGTTGTGAATTGGCTGCCCTCCACCAGCCATGCTCCTTGGAGGCATTCACCTCCCTCCCTCCCTGCATCCCTGCCTCTGACAGCAGCTGATGACAATTGGCACAGAATGAACAGCAGCTCCACATTTTGCTGGGATCTTGATGTTATGAGACCCATGAGTCAGGAACAAACCTGATGCCATATGGGCTTCACCAGGGAGAGAACACAACTGAGAACAGTCGACATCAGTTGCTTCATAATTATTAGGATCTCCCTTTAGTCGGCCACTTGTGTTGACCTTGAACTCCACCCACCCGGGGCGACTTTCCTTCCATTTCGAGGGATCTCACTAACTGATTAATCGCTTGGTCAAGGTCAGATTTGAAAAATCATGTGCATCACCTTCCGATCTCGCTCCACCACCTTCTAACCACCCCCTGTCACCCACCAACTTCTCCTCATCACCCTAGACCCACCCAATATCATGGTTCCTCCCCACTCTGTCACTCCCATTACCCTGGACGTTATCACGATCTATCTCCACATGCCCTCCCCCGTTTCAGAACCAACCCCCATGTCCAGCCTGATCCGAGTCCCTCTTGTTATCCAAGCCACCTATCTAGTCCGCCTCTGTGATTGGCCCCCCATGAGCCCCTCACCTACCAAACTCTCACCTTGGACCTTCCTCCCTACAACATCCCTCTCCCCCTCTGGCTGTGACTATTTCCTCCTATTACCAGTACTCTGAGTTCACCTCCTAGGGTCCCACCATCAACACCACCAACCCCACCCTTTAAGGCTTTAAGGCACTCCCCCACTCTTCCACGGACACTCTTCCCACCTTCTGCAGACACTCAACCCTCCCCTTCCCCAGACAATTTTACGATCGCACCACCCATCCCCCCACCCCACCACTTATCCTGCCTTCTATCCACCCTACCCCCCACTCCACCTTCCAGTATTTGTCTACCTACCATGTCCAGCCTTGGAGCAATTTTTGCTACCAGCACTCAATATGCATGAACTTACGCAAGGTCACCAGGAAGGTGAAAGCAACATTTACTGATCTCAAAGTCAGGGAAAAAGTAAAACTTGCCAGGCAGATGCTACTTATATAAAGGTGTAAAGCAGAATGTTCTCAATTCTCACTCAGTCCAGTGTTTAAAACTGTGTCCTTTACATCAGTTTTCCAAATGTTTGAAATATCATAACTGCACGTTGTAACATAAGTGATTTTGGTTGAGGGATAATGATTGGCAATAAACTGGAAGGAAGTCCTCTTCCCCTCTTTGAAACTGTACCGTGGGATCTTTAACACCCCCTGCAGATTTCTACTTATCTCTCATCATTTACTCACAATTCTTTGTCAAACATTTCAATTCACTATTCATGATTCTTCAGATGCCCTATGTCATTTCAACATTTTCCAGTTTCCTGGCCCTAACAGCCTCCTCTTCACTATGGATGTCCAATTCCTCCACCTTCCATCCCCAACAGGACAGTCTGAGGGCTCTCTGCTTCTTCCTTGAACAGAGGCCCAAATAGTCCCCATCCACCACCACCCTCCCATGCCTGGCTGAACCTGTTCTCTCATTGAACAACTTCTCCTCTAACTTGTCTCACTTCCTCCAAATAAAAGATGTGGCAATGGGGACCCACATAGGTCTTAGTTATACCTGTCTTTTTGTGGGGTATGTGGAACATTCTATGTTCCAGTCCTACTCAGACCCCCTCCCACAAACTTTTCTTTCCGGTACAACAATGACTGTATCAGTGCCGCTTCCTGCTCTCAACCGGAACTGGAAAAATTTGTCAATTTTGTTTCCAATTTCCACCCCTCTCTCAACTTCACATGGTCCGTCTCTGAAACTTCCCTTCCCTTCCTTGACTTCACTGTCTCCATTTCTGGGGTTAGCCTGTGTACTAATATTCATTACAAGCTCACCAACTCCCCCAGCTACCTTGACTACACCTCCTCACATCCTGCATCCTGCAGGGACTCCATTCTCCCAGTTTCTCTGTCTCTCGGTCGCATCTGTTCCACAATGGTGCTTCCAGCGTCCTCCTTTTGCCTCAACCGAGGATTCCCCCCACTGTGGTTGACAGGGCCCTCAACCGTGTCTGACCCATTTCCTGCACGTCTGCCCTCACCCCTTTCCCTCCTGCTCAAAACCACGATAGGGTTCTCACTTTCAACTCCACCAGTCTCCACATTCAAAGGATCATTGCCTGTCATTTCCGTCACCTCTGGCATGATGCCACCAACAAACACATCTTCCCCTCCCATGTCAGCAGACTATTGTCATCACTTTGTTAAGTGCCTCTTTACTACAAGACTTTCCATTCAATATATTACATAAACAATCTTTTATTTATGAGGCAGAATTTTCTGCATAGTTTTATATTTGCCATGTTTTCATTGCTGGCAGAATGCATTGCTTAATGTTGCTGAGTCAATGCAATGCTATTAATCACCAGATCCTGAAGGTTCTGTAAGGTTGTGTTGTAACTCCAGCAGAAGTCTGATAAAAGTTATCAGAAAAAGACAGAGCATATTAGGCTCGATCTTTGTTGACTCCTGAAGTTCCAGGTGTCGCTATCTTCACTAAGGCAAGACTGGAGGAAAAGGGGAGTGCTTCCAATGTCCTGACCAATTTTTATCCCTCATTTATCTGGTCATTTATTGTACTGCTGTTATTATGCAAATTGGCTGACAATCCTTGGCTGCTAATGTTTCCTGCACTGCACCAATAATTTCATTTCAGGAATGCTTCATTTGCTGTGAAGCAGTTTGGGACATCCTGTAGCTGTGAAAGGTGCTATATAAATGTAACTTCTTTCTTGTCTTCTTTACAATGTGAATGAGAACATGTGAGGTTGGGCACATCCTACACCAGGACTTTCCATTTCCTCAGTTTAGAGGGAACCTGTTTCGATACTATTGACCAGAATGCTGAGAAAGATGAGTGGCAGGGGGTGTGTGGGGTATTTCCAAAGAACAGGTTGGTCTTTATTCAAAAGCTCTTCCTGTCTTACGTTCAGTGTTGAAAGGGCAGCAGCTGGGATCTCTTGGGGGGAGAAACTGGGCAGCTCCTCCTGATTGTGGGGATGTATCCAGATTTTCAAAACGCAGAGAACAGCCAGAGGCAAAACAGCTGGAGATGGGCACATGACTGGCGTGGATGTTTGTCAGACCTGTTCCCAATGACCCTGTAACCTCCAGGGTTCAGCACTGCAGGACAAAATCTGGGAATAATCAGATTTACATGGGCCACTATTACCACAAGGCAGGGTTCATTGCTCTTGGCATATGACTGGCATTGCGAGTAAACCATTCAAAGTTAAAACCAATTAAAAATGGTCAGATTCGCTTTATAAAATGCAAGCTGCAAATCCTTGGACTAAGACATCCAGGAGCAAAGATGATGAAAACTGTGAAAGTAGTTTATTTTTCTGAAGTGGAGCTGCCCATGGCTGACATTTCACAAGGTAATTATGGATAAAGTAGGGGGTATGGCTCATCTAAATTCATAATGCAGAAAGGCAACGTCGAATTATTGGGCCTGATTTTGAGTCTGTGCAAGTAGGTTTTGATTAAGTTAAAATCAGGCCCAATATTGTTTTACAACTTTCACCATATCCATATTATATTGTATATCTGCTCCACTGTGTTTTCTTCTCAAGATATTTTGTGCAAAAACCGATGTACCATTTTAAATTTTATGTAAACTTGTTTTTCAAATCTTCCACTCGCCAGTTCTCTCCATGCCTCCCTGTCAGGCTGACTCCTGCGTTGGAGGTCGGTAGTTTCCTGTGCCTCAGGCAAATGGTCATTAATTATTTGTGAGTCTTGACCGTCAGCGTTATTCTACAGGGAACATCATGCCTGAGCCCAGTCCCCTCCTCGCCCACTGTCCATACACTACTTCTAGTTATTACTGCTGAATAATAGGAGCAGAAATCCAGGTCAATTTTTCTCCTCCTCCCTAACACAGGGACAATCTTATGGTAAAATTTTTACTGCCCCAATTCTCACTCACGAATAAATTCACTGATATATGAGGGTAGTGGTATGTAAAATTTTGACAAGCTCTTGGAAAATCTTAAATAAGAAATTATCTCAATAGCTGTTCAGAATAGATTCCAGTTTCCCTTCACCTGTGATAATCAGGACGTTTTCCACTGCTTTGTATCTTTTCAGTTCTGCTTTCTCTTCCCTTCTTTCTTTCTCTTTCTCTCTCTCTCTCTCATTTTCTCTTTTTCACTTTTTCTACTTTTCTCCCCTTTTCTCTCTCTTTCATTCTTGCTTTCTTATCCTTCCTCTTTCTTCCCTCTTAGCTTCCTTCTCCTTTCTTTTTCCCTCTCTCCCTCCTAATTTTAAATTCATTACTTCATACAGATGCGCAGACAAATGTGATAAACAAAAAATAAATTGATATAATTTTAACCCAGACTTTGATTATGATTATAATCAATGGTTGCTTTAGAAAATATCAACCACTCATTTTTGCTAATGTACTCCCCACCCCAAAGGATATGGTAGCTACTGTTTTGTGTATTCCTGCTGTTAGCATAATTCTGTTGAAATCATCCTAGCACAATAAATTGTACGCATTTTGACATGGGTTGTCAAACCCATGCAAGACAACTTGATAAATGTCATCAGATAGTCTTGATTTTTAATCTGATTAGTGGAGTTTCAGCAGATATGTACAGTCAAATGACATATACTTAGGTTATTAGAACACACTGTTCAGTCGCAGAAGCAAGCTCTATGCATGTTGGAAATCTGAAATGAACACAGAAAGTGTTGGAAACACTGAACAGATCTCTGTTTCCCTCTGCACAGATACTGCTTGACTTGCTGAGCCTTTCCAGGAGTTTCTGTTTTTACATTTAATTTACACTGTCTTCATCTCACCCACACAAGCAGCTGTTAAAACATTATGCTAACGCAACAGCCTTCATAAACAAGTTAGTCTTCTAAATATTACCTATGTGTTGAGTTGTGGTGGTAGGTAGAATCTTTATTAATAGATAATATTCCCTCTGGACATAGGCAGCACAATATTATAATAAATCTGTAATTTTGGATCTCAGATCCTCTGCCTGTCTGTGTAGTCTAAGTGTTGTGATACAGTTTGCATCTGTTGAGAAAAAAGATGAAGCTAAAACTATGCTGTATATGCAAGATACAAAATGGTTGGGAGACATGTAATGCATGCAATCACTCTTGGTTTGTACATACCTAAATCATCTGAGTACATGTAACCTCCGCATTCCATTCATAACAATCCTTAATTGCATAAATAATGAAGTCACAGAAAAGCTGAGGATAGGTTTCAGAGTCAAATTCAGTCAAGGGCACCAAAGTGAGCCTGAATTTATTTAAAACTCCATTTCCTGTGTGGGTTATGTCAGAATTGGATGCCAACAAAAATATGGAACTGTTCCACACCACACCACATGGACTGCAGCAGTTCAAGAAGGCAGCTCACCGCCACCTTCTCAAGGGCAACTAGGTATGAATAATAAATGCTGGCCCAGCCAGCAAAGCCCACATTCCATGAATGAATTTTTTAAAAAGTCATTCACTCAACAGGTACCTCCCATCCATTGTTGGAAGCTTAAAGTATTGCAAGAACGCCTTGTTTTTCACTCTACTACCAATGGGCCTTGATCAGTTCAATGTCACTCAGTATCTTTGTTGCAAAAATGAGCCCAAGTACTTGAATAACCATGAGAATGACACCAAATGTACTAATTGAACCTACGTTACTAGTAAGCCAGCTAATGAGGCGTGAGATACACCCGCGGAGGTAAATATAATTCTGGGCTGTCACTTCTTCCATATGTAAAGTACCAAATCCACACTGAGAGTTCATAACCATGCCATTTTCTTGAGGATTGATGCAACATGAAGCTGGGGCTCCACAAGCATGGACACCCGGGGAGCTGCAGTTAAAATACCTGCAAAAGAAAATGTAAATCAAGCAGCTTAGAAACACATTTTAACTGAGAAAAACATACACCATTTGCATTCTTTTCCAATTTCTATGCAAGACTATTTGCCTCCACGATTCCTCTCCTCTCTCAATGAAGAAGTACATGAGGATTCATGAGTCAAGGTATTCCATAACCACTGTCAAAGCTCTATGCTATACACTAATTGGAAGAAAACTTGCTATGATGGGAGACATGCAGTGTCGATGAAACTGTCTACTCTTCTGAAATATTCCATTGACTATTGGTTAGGAAAAATGACAAGCTATCATGACTAAAGCTATAGATATGAGCGGTAGTTACCAAAGTGAATCCTGCATACAGCCATCAGATAGAAGTGAGAACCTCTCCCGGTGTGACATTAAGTTATAACTTGTAGGAAATATGTTTTGGAGCTTTTTGACATGGTGTGACACTATCAGTTTCAAATCAACTTGTACATTTTAAATAGTAAGCTATATGAATGTATGTACTATATAGTTAGCACAAATGTCTAATCCTGTTCATGGAATTTGGATACGCCAACAGAAAAAAACTGGCAAGCCAATATTTTAAATATACATAAGTAATTATGAATTTTATTTCATGTGGAATTAAGCCTGCAGCATGTATCAAGCACAAACTCAAAGACAAAAATAAAGAATGGCACCAACAGTTTCGTTATAGAATCATGTAAACAGAAAGTTGTCCTGCAAGATCTTATTAATCTTATTAAAATGTAAAAGATCCTGAGGGGACTTGATAGGGTGGAAACCTGGGGTGGAATTTTACGACCCCTCCTGCCAGCGGGATTTTCTGGTCCCAGTCCGTGGACTTTTGAACAGCTCGCTGCATTTTACGGCCCTGCCCTTGCCGTGATGGGACCATAAAATTGCACCCCTGGTTCCCTCTAGTGGGGAATCTAGAACTAGGGGACACAGTTTAAAGGGAAGAGGTCTCCCTTTTAAGACAGAGATAAGGAGAATTTCTTTCTTTCAGAGGGTGGTTAGTCTGTGGAATGCTCTTTCTCAGATAGCATTGGAGGCTGTCTCATTGAGCTTCTTCAAGGCTGTGTTAGATGTTGGATAAATCTTTGGTACACAAGAGAGTCAAGGATAATTGGGTTGTGAGGAGGAGGGGTGAGGTGGCTGGGGGAGTCGGCAGGGGGTGCAGACAGGAAAGTGGAGTTGAGACCACAATCTTATTGAAAGATGGAGCAGGTTTGAAGGGCCGAGTGGCCTACTGATCCACCTAAGTCCAATGTTTCTATGTTCCTTTAAGAGTTTTAGGTAAGTGGTCACATGTTTACTCAAAAAGGTAACTTTAGTTTTGGACTTCACAAACCATTTCAAGCAGCCTTCCTCCCACATGATTATACAAATAGTAAAACTAGGGCAAAATAAGAAAAAATGATTTTATAAATACTACACTTTATTCAGTCTGATGGAATTTTATTTTGCTATTCCTTAGACTTTTTTTCTTGCTGACACCAAATCAGAAACTTAGGACATTCACTTTACCATTATGGGACAGCTGACAAGTATGTTGTGTGTATCACATAGTGAATTACAAAAGACTGATTTAACAATGGTCTGAATGTGCCCTACAGATAAATATGCAGAACATTTATCAACCTCTCCCTACTGACTTTATTCTAACTTCTCTCACTCGCTTTAGCTCTGTACAACACAGTTACCACTCTCCTGCCAAATCTCTGTCAGTACCAATACCAGTCCCTCCTTTTGTTTATTCTAGCCAAAAGGTCAGTGTGAGTACTATCAGGATTTCTGCTTTGTATCTATGCTGATCTGATGTCTATAGTTATGAATAGATGTTTCACACAAGTTTCTGTAATGAATGAGAATTACAATTTGGGATAATTTCTCCATCAATTTCTCATTCCTCACTAGGAGGAAGCAGCTGCTGTCTACTTCACATCCTGTATGATGGGAATGGCCAAATACAGAACTTGAGGATGATGATGACAAAATAATACAAAGGGAGGGCACAGAGCTCAAATGTGCTGATGGACTAAAGCTCAGTTTTGAGGCATAGTGGGATAAAGAGTAGGAAAAATGGACAAGTACTCAAATTGAAGGATGTGGTTAGTGGTGTCCTGCAATTATCTGTGTTAGACCTCAACTATTCCCCATGTTTATTAACAACTTAGATGATGAGATAGAAAGCCAGATATCTAAGTTTTCTGATGACACAAAGATAAGTGGAATTGTAAGAAATGTAGATGGAAGCATCAAATTATAAAGAGATATTAATCAATTAAATGAATGGACAAAATTGTGGCAAATGTATTTCAACTTAGGCAGTTGTGATGTCGTCTACTTTGGACCTGAAAATGATAGGACAGAATACTTTCTAAATAGTGAACAGCTTGAAACAGTGGAGGCCCAATGAGAGTTAGGGGTCCATATACATAGATAGAAGTATAGAACCATAGAACACTACAGCACAGAAAACAGGCCATTCAGCCCTTCTAGTCTGTGCCAAAATATTATTCCGCTAATCCCATTGACCTGCACCCAGTCCTTAACCCTCCAGACCTCTCCCATCCATGTATCTTTCCAATTTATTCTTAAAACTTAAGAGTAAGCCCGCATTTACCATGTCAGATCGCAGCTCGTTCCACAATCTCACCACTCTCTGAATGAAGAAGTTCCCCCTAAACCTTTCCTCTTTCACCCTAAAGCCATGTCCTCTCGTGTTTATCTCTCATAATCTCAGTGGAAAGAGCCTACTCACATTTACTCTGTCTATACCTCTCATAATTTTGTAAACTTCTATCAAATCTCCCCTCATCCTTTTACGCTCCAAGGAATAAAGTCCTAACCTGTTTAATCTTTCCCTGTAACTCAACTCCTTAAGACCTGGCAACATCCTAGTAAATCTTCTCTGCGCTCTTTCAATCTTACTGATATCCTTCCTGTAGTTAGGTGACCAGAACTGCACACAATACTCCAAAGTTGGCCTCACCAATATCTTATACAACCTTACCATAACATCCCAATACTTTGATTTATGAAGGCCAGTATGCCAAAAGTTTTCTTTACAACCCTGTCTACTTGTGTTGCCACTTTCAGATCATTGAAATGTCATGATAAGGTAGGGAAATTAATCAAAAGGGTTAATGAAATGTTGACCTCTATATCTCAAGGACTAGAATACAAAAAAGTAGAAGTTATGCTACAGCTATACAAAGCCTTGCTCAGACCTTAAGAAAGACCTTGGAGGAAGTGCAGTGTAATTTTACCAGAATGATATTTGGACCTCAATGTTAAATTACAAGAACAAATTACACACACTAGAATTGTAATCTTTGGAATTTAGAAGGTTAAGGGTGCTTTGATTGAAGTTTTCAAGATGTTAAGGGGAACTGATAAGGTAGATAGAGAGGAATGATTTCTGCTGATTGGGGAGTCTAGGACTGGAGGGTATAGGCCAAAAATTAGAGCCAGAGCTTTCAGGAGTGCAATCTGGAAACACTTTTGCAAGCAAAAGGTGATAGATAGCAGTTTGGCAGTCTTTTCCATAAATGCTAATTTTAAATCAGAGATAGATTTTTTTTTTGTTAACTAAAGGCATTAAAGATAGAGGGAAAAGGTAGGTATATGGGGTTCAGTCACAGATCAGCCACGATCTTATTGAATGATGGAACAGGTTCGAGAGGATATAAGTTCCCATGATACAAAGTACTAAATAATTCTATGTGTCAGTACTGAGAACTGAATAAACATATTGTAACAGCTTGCCTTAAACAACTGTCATTGTTCAAAATTCCCACTGTGTTTTGGAATAGATGACTAATATCAAGATTTGACTTTCAAAAAAAAGGTATCCTTTATGACGGTGATTTTCAGTTAACTAAACCATGGGTAAGAACACCTGAGGGCGGGGGGGCGATGAAGCATAACAAAATTAACAATTGATGGTGAACCTTGACATTCCTGTCGAAGCACTGTGCATAACTAAACTCCAGGGAACTCCCTCCTCAGTCAGAAAACAAATGAACTTTCTAAGATTCCATACGGACAAACACAGTCATGGACTCTCCCGCCAGGACATGTATCCTCTTCCAAGGAAGTCGTCCGTCTATTTTTTATTCATTCGCGGGATGTGGGCTTCGCTGGCTGGGCCAGCGTTTATTACCCATCCCTGGTTGCCCTTGAGAAGGCGCATCTAGGGATGGGTAATAAATGCTGGCCCAGCCATCGAAGCCAACATCCCGTGAATGAATTTTAAAAATGTGAAAATGCTTGGCTGGTGTTTAGATGTGAAAGGTAACAGCAAAATGGACTTTAAAAGCTAGAAAGTCAAATTGGTAGTTTCAGGTAAAAGACCGTTGAAATAAATGTGTTAAAATAAATGTGTGTGTGTCTTATAGCCAAGCACAGAGGGTCTTTTAAATAGCGATGGGAGTCGTTTGATTCAACTTGTTGGAATCCGCAGGACCTCCTCACCAGTCATCCTCACTTTTAGTGAGATTCAGACAAGCGAGACTTCGAGTGGACCAGAAGCCAATTGGTGTGGTAGAAAGGTTGCTTGAATTAATAGCTTCCCCTAATAAAAAGTGACCAAAAAGACAACTTTCATCGGACATGCAACTTTGCATCAAACGGTTTTGAAGAATGGAGACCCGGTTATTTTGAAGTCCTGGCTAAACCCAGTTTCTAAAACGGGACAGAAGGTGTTGTAAATAAATACTGCTCTTATCTACTCACAGGTTTAGCTGCCAGTCCTGGTAGGACTCGACTCCACAGCACTTAAATCCTTGTTGGATCTCGTTCATGATGAACCGGAGGTCCGGATCGTCCTGATACCTCTTGACACCCAGGATCATCCCATTCTGCAGGTACTGTTCTATTCTGTCCCTCAGGACATAGACCATGATCCCACTCATTATCTCGGCCGACACCAATATCAGGATACCGGCGGTGAAGAATTTCAGCAAGCATTGGTTCTCCCTCAGGGCCCCCAGACATCCAGAGAAAGACAAGGTGCCAACAACCAGTCCCACAACCACAAACACCAGCATGGGGTCTGTACTCAGATTGTTAATCCTGTCCAAGTCCAGAGATTCCTTGTCTAAGAGTCCCCAAACCCCGATCCCAAGCATCAAATAGCCGAGGATTGTAAACATGAAATTGAAGAGGAACATTATGTACTTGATGCAACCGTTGACTTTGTTGACTTCACGGTGCTGATGGTGTTGCTCACAAATCACTTGTTGGCCGTTAGGCTCCGACCGCAAATCGCTCTCCGTTTCAGCACCGCCCGACTGGGGACAGCGACTGCACGTCGCCTGCACCATGTCACCATTGCTCAGCACATCTTCCTGTTGGGGTGGAGACGGGGTGGAGGGGGAAAGGAACAAGAGTGGATCATTGAGAGACTAGAATCACTAGAGGTCAGATACTTAGATGTGTTTCTGTCACTGGAGAACGTCGGAGAGCAGTGGAGCTGTGACCACTCGGCGCCACAAGGAGCGCAGTCCATTCAGTACCTGGGATTAACCAGGAGCTCCTGCCCAAAAGCTGATCATTTCAGTACTAAATAACGAGCTCAACAGAAATAGGCGTTATATAACATGTCATCTTATTTCTAAGTGTACCTTTAGAAACGCGCACTAACTTGCAAGGCACACCCCACTTTGTTCTGCTCACTGAGTCTAGGAAATTGAATTTCTCCTCTCACGCACCAAACCTTCCACCTGATTCTCACATCTTCACGAACTGCCACTCATGCATGCATTCAGAGTCGTGTCTCCACACATACACTCTGCCAAACATATTCTCATGGATCAAACACTGCGGCACGCAATACACCCCTGCCGGGCACTTGTCCAATTGTTCATCCAGGCACTCTAGTTACTCGGTCACGGAAACATACTGTCTCTCGCCTGGACACAATAGTGCCGTCTACATCTGCTAATCGTAAACTTGCTGTCATTCTGAAACTTATTTTCACTCATACTATTTCAATTCAACACTCTCACATATACATTGCCTCACTTCATTTCATTCCGTTCACAGCCCATCATAGTGGCAGGTCAGGGCCGCTGGGTGGCACTTTAAAGAATTGGATAGATTGAATTTAGGAATAACAAAAGGGATTCGTGGTATTATTATTATGTAAAAAAGAATGCATGCGTATTTTGTTTTTGCTTTTTTTGCCAGCAACCTTTTTTCTCTAATGGCCCCGTATTTATCAAGATGTAGGGCGAGAGCAAAATGCAATCTCAATTGTCTGTCATAAAAAGTGAAAAGTTCTGATTAAGGACATGGTTGAATATCGCGTTAAGATTATATTGAACGGTGCTCATATTGATTTTACTGTGAATCCCTGTCAACAGCGGCAATAAATTAAGAAGTTATATATAGCGATGTGCATAGACCACACGTGTAGGACATCATATTCAAGTGAATGCAAGACAAAAATATTTTTTCTTTAAAGCTAACATTGACTCAAACATTCGGCTGATCAAATGGAAATGATCTAAAATAGGAATAGCCATGAGTCGAAAATGAGAAACCATCACAAAATCACTTTATCAAATTGTTCCTTCCTTTTCAAATCAAACAAACTGAAATTATCAGATACTTCAAGAAAATTGCCTAAAACAAATGCAAGCTTCTTTCAGTGCCATTTTGCATTTTTTTATTCATTGACTAGATGTGGGCATCGCTGGCTAGACCAGCATTTATTGCCCATCCCTAATTGCCCTTGAGAAGGTGGTGGTGAGCTGCCTTCTTGAACTGCTGCAGCCCATGTGGTGTAGGTACACCCACAGTGCTGATAGGAAGGGAGTTCCAGGATTTTGACCCAGTGACAGTGAAGGAACGGCGATATATTTCCAAGTCAGGATGGTGAGTCGCTTGGAGGGGAACTTGCAGGTGGTGGTTTTCCCATCTATCTGTTGGGCTTGTCCTTCTAGATGATAGTGGTCGTGGATTTGGAAGGTGCTGTTGAAGAAACCTTGGTGAATTCCTGCAGTGTATCTTGTAGATGGTGCACACACTGATGCTACTGTACGTAGGTGTTGGAGGGAGTGAATGTTTATGGGTGGGGTGCCAATCAAGCGGGCTGCTTTGTCCTGGATGGTGTCCTGGAGTGTTGTGGGACTTGTGTTGTTACTTTCTCATTAAAGTCAATATATACAAGTAAAAAAGGACACAGAAAATCCAGAGCTGATCTAGTGGACACACTCCTAGTCCAGAGGTTTGATGGAGTCTGCCAGAGCAGCCACAAACTTTCCAGCATTTGGGTATACTCAGGTATATCAGATTGTGTGGACTTAAGGTAGTTTCCCTAATGGCTTTGTGGGGGTTAGACCAAAGTTACTAACATTGGTTTCTTCTCCAACAAGCCAGGATCCAATTATTTTTTTGGGGGGGGATACCTGAAGAGCAAAACCTCGCTGCCCCGTCTGCCTCTGACAACAGCTACACTCACCAAAAAGACTCATTAAACATCTCACCTGCATGCAGCAGCCCACACACTTCCATGCAGGGGAATGTGGATAGTATAGATAAGGAATTGACATACAGTGAGAAATAGCAAAAAGAAGAAAGAAAAAAAATAAATACTGCATCCTTCATAATCTCAGAGCACCCCAAGGAAAGCAAAGGATATAAATTTGGAAGTAGAGTCTAGTCTAGTTGAGCACAGACATTTCAGCTCCTAGCTGCAGAACAACTGGATGATGATCTCAGGGATCTTACCATTGAAAAAAAGAATATTGCCATATCAGGAGACACATAATGTGGTCCAGCATGGCTGCTTCTAAGATGTGTGCCTAACAGCTGGGATGTTGGTGGAGTCCGTTACCCTGTCATGTGCCAATGTCTGGAAGGAGTTAATCTCATTTCAGGACAGTGTAGAAGAAAGAGGCATATGGGGGAGTTGATGGAATTATGGTACTGTCGCTGGGATAGTAATGCAGAGGGCCAGGGTAATGCACTGGGTTCCTGGGTTTCAATCCCACCATGGCAGGTGGTGGAATTTGAATTCAATAAAAATCTGGAATTAAAAGTCTAATGATGACCATGAAACCATTGTCAATTGTTGCAAAAACACACCTGGTTCACTAATATCGTTTAGGGAAGGGAATCTGTCAGCCTTACCTGGTGTGGCCTACATGTGATTCCAGATCCACAGCAATGTGGTTGACTCTTAAATGCCCCCTGAACAAGAGCAATTAGGGATGGGCAATAAATGCTGGCCTAGCCAGTGGTGCCCACACCCCATGAATGAATAAAAATAAACATATTATTTAGGAGCAGGAGTAGGCCACTGGGCCTCTTGAGCCTACTTCAACAAAATCGTGGCTCAACTGATTGTAACCTTAACCCCACATTCCTGCCTACCCCCAATAACCTTTCACCTTTCACCCCCTTGCTTATCAAGAATCCAATCTAGCTTTGCCTTAAAAATATTCAAAGACTCTGCTTACACCGCCTTTTAAGGAAGAAAGCTCCAAAGACTTATGACCTTTTAAGAAAAATAAATTCTCCTCATCTCTGTCTTCAATGAGTGACCCCTTATTTTTAAACAGTGACCCCTAGTTCTAGATTCTCCCACAAGAGGGAACATCCCCTCCACATCCATCATGTCAAGACCCCTCAGGATCTTAAAGGTTTCAATCAAGTTGCCTCTTACTCTTCTAAACTCCAGCGGATACAAGCTTAGCCTGTTCAACCTTTCCTCATAAGAAAACCCACCCATTCCTGGTAATGGTCTAGTAAACCTTCTCTGAGCTACTTCTTATGCATTTACATCCTTTGTAAATAAGGAGATCAATACTATATACAGTGCTTCAGATGTGGCCTCACTAATGCTCAGTATAACTGAAACATAACCTCCCTATTTTTATATTCAACTCCCCTTGCAATAAATGATAACATTCTATCAGCTTTCCTAATTACTTGCTGTACCTGCATACTAGCCTTTTATGATTCATGCTCTAGCACACCCAGATCCAGAGCGCTCTGCAATCTCTTGCCATTTAAATAATTTGCTTCTTTTTATTCTCCCTGCCAAAATGGACAATTTTACATTTGCCCACATTATACTCTATTTGACAGATATTTGCCCCCTCACTTAACCTATCTATGTCCCTTTGTAGCCTCCTTATGCCCTCTTCACAATTTACTTTCCTAACTATCTTTGTGTCATCAGCAAATTTGGCAACCATCCCTTCGGTCCCTTCGTCCAAGTCATTTATATAAATAGTAAAAAGTTGAGGGGCCAGCACTGATCCCTGTGGCACACCACTTGATACATCCTGCCAACCAGTAAAAGACCCATTCATGCCTACTCTGTCTCCTGTTAGCTAGCCAATCTTGTATCTAGACCAATACGTAGGTGCTGCAGACGCAGCCCAAAAAGCTTGGTCAAAGCGAGAGGTTTTAAGGAACTTCTTAAAGAAAGAGAGAGGTGGAGAGGTTTAGGGAGGAAATTCTAGATCTTGGTCCTAGATGGCTGAAAGCATGGCAAGACTAGATTATCGAAAATCTAAGACACGTAACAGGCTAAAATTGTAGGAGATCTTGGATGGTTGTAGGGCTGGCGGAGGTTACAGAGATAAGGAGGGGTTACAATTTCTCAGGCAAAACTTGTCCTTTCATAATTTACCAAAGTTATCATTCTTCACCTGTCATTCCTAGGCAGTGAGTTTTGGTTGGCTGATAGATTGTCTGGGCATTACAGCTGGGCCCAATCTCATCTGTTAGATAAATGATCACTCACTGTCAGACTATGAAATACCTTTGGCTCATCATTAAATCAAACATGGCCTTCCCCCTTGTTGGTCCTAGGACACATTGTTGCAGAAAGGTATCCAGAACATGCATAAGAAATTTGTTACTTTCCTGCCATGAGCTTGTTTGCTTATATCCATCTAATTCGAAGTTAAAATCCCACATTAAAACCACTCTGCCTTTGCTACATGCTTGTCTAATCTCCGCATTTGTACATTCTTCCACATCACAGTTGCTAGTACGGAGCCTCCACATAACTCACATTAACATCTGAAATATGTTTCTATTTCTTAATGTTACCCATAAAGTCTCCACTGCCTGATTACCTTTCTTATCATTGACATAAATTCATCCATAATCACTGAGGCAACATGTTCCCTTCTATCAGTTTCTGTTTTTTTTGTAGAGCTTATATAACTTGATATATTCTGTTACCATTGCTATTATGACACCTTTACATCAAGACATTTAAAAGTGGTGCAGTTTAATCTGAGCCCCAGTTTGTAGCCTGTCACTTTGGAGAATCAGCCACCATATTCAGAAATACTTAGTGACATGTTTATTATCACATCAACCATATACCACTAGGCCAATTGTCCTTTTTTTCTAAAATAATTTAAAAAGAATTGTTTTAGGATCCCTTCCATAATATCAATAAAATAAAAGGGACTCCAAGACCAGAACGTCAGGTTCAATGTGAAATGAAGCTGTCAGTTATCCTGTTCAGCACTGAGCCACTGATAAAAGTTGTGTGAACATAATGTTGATTCATGCCAAAGCAAAATGTCACATCATGGATTTGGTGAAATCCTGCAGATGTATTGGTGAGAGATAGTTCTCTCCATTTTTGGTCATTTTTCTTTAAAAACATTTTTGGTACATTGAAACTAAAGGGTGTTCAGGGATATAATAATGTTTCATTATCATTTTATACAATTGCCTGAGCTGTTCATGACATACAGTCAACAAAGCATTCACTGTATTAGTCACTAGCTCGTTTCTACATGATGCCTTGTGGGAAGATCATAGGATCATGTTCCATGGGCTCTCTTAATAAGATTAAAGGTCATTTGCAATTTGCATAACTCTAAACTGAAAAATTAATGTAGTAAGACACATCTAGACAGTACTATTTTACTTCAAAAGGCACATTGCCACAAAAAAGTGTTTTCCTATTTTATGCATCTGAGCAGCACTGAACTCGCATCTCTCTCTAGTTTTTCTCCATCTCGCCCAAATTCTCACTCAGCATTTCTCGTCAATAAGGTCTACCTCCTGATGTTTGACCCCATTTCAACTAATCTCTTGATCATCAAACAGCCCTTCCCAGTTGTCATGTTTGGTTAGATGGTAAATGGTCTCTTTCCTCAGATACATTTTCCCTTCCTTTCCATAACACCACCATTACAGAGACTACGCAAATATTCGAGGCTGGATTTTTGATTCTTGCTAACTATAGCTCCATTTCAAATGCCCCTTTCCACTCCACGGTCCTTCTGTTGTGGTATTATAATGGTATAATACCTTGGGCTTATTTACTGTACCAGACATAAGGCTCATAAAGGATTGGGTAAATGCTTCATTGGTTCATTTATTAAGACTAGGCACATTAGAACATTTATACATAGGTTTAAAGCTTGAAGACATCAGAGCTGTTTGTGTGTTCTGCTCAAAGCAAAAGTGAAACTAAGACTGGATCACATGACACAGTTCCCTTCTAGTGATGTCATGTTAGAACCCTTAAAAGGCAGATATCAACATTCCCCTTTCTTTTTTAAAGATACTTTCCCCACTTCCAAAGCAGTATAACTATTTATAATACATGTTCATGTTTAGTTACCATGACACAAGTGCATAGAACTGATGAACCTATTAGTCTCTAAAATGTAAAAGTAATCAGCTAGTACATCCAAATCTTGTGATGGTAACCTTGTCTGGAAGTTTCTTTCATTGTTCATTGTGATCTGTGGGATTGTCATTCTTGGATATTGTTCCTGGTTTCATTTGGGATCTTGTCTTAGATGCAATAGGACTGTATGGTGGTTGCGGAGCTGGAATGGATCTGATTTGTCGCTGTTGCACCTTTGTTCTTTGGTTCTGAACAAATACTTGTCAAATCGGTTGGTTGCCATGTACCTTCTGTGGGATCCTGGATGTGAACTTGTTGCCCCAAGTGTAAACTTGGCAATTCTGTACCCTGAGGAATTCCTGAAGTGATGTCCTGGGAGGGAGATTATTGACAACCAACAACCACAACCATCTTGCTTTGTGCTAGGTATGACTCCAACCAGTGAAAAGTTTTCCCTGATCTCCATTGATTCCAATTTTGCTAGGGCTCCTTGATGCTACCTTGATGTGAGGAGCAGTTACTCTCACTTCATCTTTTGATTTTATCTCTTTTGTCCAGGTTTGGACTAAGGTTATAATGAGGTCATGAGCTGAGAGGTCCTGGAGGAACCCTAACTGAGTGTCAGGGATCAGGTTATTGCTGAGTAAGTGCTGCTTGATAGTATTTTCAACAACACCTTCCATCACTTTACTGATGATCAAGAGTAGACTGATGGGACGGTAATTGGCCAGGTTGGATTTGTCCTCCTTTTTGTGGACAGGACGTACCTGGACAATTTTCCACATTACCTGGTAGATGTCAGTGTTGTAGCTGCACAATGTCACTGGTGATACAGATGCATCCTGGCACAGTGCATGTAATGCAGTCCATGTGAGTTTGAAAGAGATCCTGGCTAGAATATAGCCTGAAAGGAAGTCATTGAAAATGGTATTGGCTGAGCAGGCTTTGAAATGTAGCAAACTCTTGGGACTTCTCTGCAAGATGTATGGACCAATAGCTGTGCTTGGCATCAAGCTTTGAGAAGAATTTTGCGCCTGCAAATCTTGGATTTAACTCTTCCAATGTAGTAATTTGAAAGGACATTTCAAAACTACATGGATCAAGGCATACACTCAATAATCTGTCCTTCTTTATGACACATGTGATGGAGCTGCAGCAATCTGTGTGCCCTTGTACCCTTCTAATAATTTTGTCTTTCTCCAGTTTGTCTAATTCTATTCAACCTTCAATTTGACTTATATGTGGATGCTTCCCGTATATAGTAGATCAAGTGGCAGACTTGCATTCTCCTGCAAGTGTAATGTTGCAGCTTCTTTGAAACTGCCAATTTTGTCAAAGCATTCTTGATATTTCGATGTTAGTTCAAGAACTGACGTAATAGGAGTAGTTTCTAAGGTTGATTGGCCTTGTGATGTCTTACTGATTCCATGGATTGTTACTAGTATGAGGTCACTACATGCTGGTGGACCTGCAATTACTGGTCCTTTACTTTCTGCAATGTAGAACATCTGTGATATCCAGGAGGATTGATTGTACTTGCACTCCAGGACTATGGATCCTGCATATGGAATTAGTGAACCACGGTATGCTGAAAGTTTCACAGTAGTGGGTTTCACCATGGCCTTCCATGCCTGTGGGTACATGTCTTTTAGAATCCGCAGAGGTAGTATGTAGGCACTTTCCCCTGTGTCAATCTTGGCCAATAATGTATAGTTACCATCTTTCTTATCTGATATTGCCGATATTTGAATTATAGATACTATAGATAATTCAGATATTGGCAAACACTTTGGATTGTGTGACAGCATCTATGTTTTCCACGAGATTCTCAGTATGAAACGTGTGTCCACTGCTCCTTGTCCGGTCATGCAAATCATCGTCATTTTCTGGTTTGTCAGTCACATCATGTATATATTTCTGACAGGGCACCCAATGGTCTTTCTTGTTGAACATACCCATTATGTATCGTCTGTTTGGATCAGTGTATGGTTGTTGGTAGCTGCCTCAGCCTTTGCTCTCAGTCACCTCCAGTGCACTGCTGCTGCCAATGGCCCTTTCTGTCAGATGCCTTTCAGAATTGATGGAAAGCTGGGCATTTCTTTGGTTCATGCAGAAGACCACGCCTTCCAGGTCTTTCTAGGTTTGGCTGTTCTAGTGAGTGTGTCAACAATTAGGGTTGTGCTTAGCACCTGTAGGCTTTGTTGACCTGCAAGGATAACTTCATACTTATGTCCATCCTTGACTGGTTCTTCAATGCTATATGTTCTGGGCTTGTCTATCTTTCTGGAATGCTTCCACGGGAGTGGATGCGAACACCATCTCAACAATTCTGTCTGCTAGCTCTGTATTTGAAAAAAATCACAGTATGTACCTTTTACTCTGCATTGCTGACGATGTGGTCCATGGATTCTGTAAGCTGTTGTCGAAATTACATGAACTCTAGTCAATGAACATGGAAGTTTAACCTGATTCTGAACGGGCCTTCCAATGTAGTCCATATCTTTTGGGGATCATTTAGCTCTTCTGCTATTATCCTGATGTGTTTCAGACTGTGGTAGACCTTCATTCCCAATTGCTCGGTGAACTTTTATGGCTTGCTTGTCTGGTTCAGACACACCTGAACCAAAAAATCTGTACGCTGTTTAAACAGTTTGAATTTGAATAGTAGGTCAACTGCATCCCGATACAAACTGGGGAATTTTGTGGATGTTTTGATAATATCCCTTTGACATTCTTTCTCCTATAGTACCTGGGCTGATTGTCACTGTAGCCACATTCGTGTACTTTTCTGCAGCTCCACCCATGAAGATGTGTCGTGGCCAGAACACACCACAGAATGGCATCTTTCCTTTTTATTCTGTTTATTGTTCAGCAACTCCCAAAGCCACCCATTATAATTGCAACCTTCTCTCATTTTTATGACTTTTTGTTTGTTTGACTTTCCCTTGCTTGCTATCGATCCAGCCTACACTCTGGTTACACGTCTTTCCCGATTGAGCTAACCCAGTGTTGATCCTTTCGATGCTCTTTCCCACTCACAGGACTGACAGGCTATGCACTGCAATTTCCCCACAAGGAATGAGTCTTCTTCCCAGCTCTTTTTTTGAGCTCCAGTTGCACATTGTGTCTTCAAAGCTTTTCTTCACAGTCAAGGCAATGCGTTTTCAACACTGTCCGATGCTGTGACTTTGTCAAGGGTCATTTCAGGCCACGTAGCATGATCTAAGGCTGTTCTCCATTTCATACCTGTACTTAATTTTGCTGCCACCTATCTTCCCACCGCTGATCACCATGTTGTGTTATTATAATGATATAATACCATATTTACTGCACAAGACACCAGGCACCAATCACTCATAAGGGATTGGGTAAATATGCTGTGTGTTCATTTAGTAAGACTAGGCACATGAGAACAGTTATACACAGGTATAAAGCTTGAAGACATCAAAGTTGTGTGTGTGCTCTGCTCAAAGAAAAAGCGAAACTAAGACTGGACCACATGACACATTTCCCTTCTAGTGATGAACTGCTGATATCTCTTAAAGGCATATTGCAACACCTTAAACATATTTTCACTCTCTCAGATATATGCCCATCTCCCCTGCAACTCCCTTCAATTTCTCCAATCTGGTTTCTGTCCATCCTTCAGCACCCAATCACTAGCTCACTTTTCCAGAACTGCTTCATCCAATTCAGAGTCATAGGAGGTCTGAGCCTTTCCATATAGGCAATGGGCACTAGGCATGGCACACCCAGGACAGACACCAGTCCATCACAGGGCACACACACTGGGGGACAATTTACCATAGCCAACCTACCTTACCAGCACACCTTTCGACAGTGGAAGGGAACCAGAGCACCTGGTGGAAGCCCATACAGACACAGGGATAATGTGCAAACTCCACACAGACTGGCACCCAAGGCCAGGGTTGAACCCAGGTCTCTGGAGCTGTGAGGCAGCAGTGCCAAACACTGTGCCACCATGCCGCCTAGCACCAGATCAATCCTAACCAAAGTCACAAATGATGATCTCTAGTGATAAACCATGCAATCGTGAAGGAAGAGAAAACAGTTTATTGCAAATCTCAGAAACATCTCAAATTTCTTCATATACAGTAAATTACTTTGAAAGATAATAACTGCTGGTAGGTGGCGAATTTTGCAATTAATTGCCACTATATTTGAAATATAGCATCTCCAACACAGCACCCCCTTACTCATGTTCTGACTGTTACACTGGCTAAAGTCTTCAAGTCCTTGAATGGAGCTTGAACTCATAACCTTCTGATTCATTCTGATAAACGACAGATGAAATAAGGATCAATTAAGATGTTTTCAGTTCATTGGAGTGTGCTCATTGGCAGATCTTCATTTCAGGACTGACTGTATAGTTAATGTACCGACCTAGGCGTTACCCATTTTTCAGAACATTACAATAAGAGAAAACACTTTTGACACTCTCTCACAGCTAATCTTCAAATGTGTGGGTTTCAGCCGTGAATTGAGATTCGCTCCAACATTTGTACCTGGCTTAAGATTGATATTGTGGGTAGCGATAGACATAATACTACTTATTGAATCCCAGCTATTTGGATGAACTGACAATGTTATCATACAATGCAGTTGTCCATCCAAAGATAGTCAAATGTGACCATTAAAAAAACTAATGAATATATTAAACTAAGGAGACTGTACTTTTACCTCTGACCCTCTGTTGTAAATGTCTTTTATTCAGATGTTTATTAGATGGCAAGCTTTTTTCAAACTTTGTGAACAGTGCACTTCCTTTTATTTGTACTTTATTTTAATGACATTTATTGAAAGACCCAGAAGGGAGTTCCGATGAAAGGTTATTGACCTGAAAAGTTAGCTATGTTTCCCTCTCGTCAGATGCTGCCTGACCTACTCATTTTTTCCAGCAGTTTTTCTTTTTACTCCAGAAGGGATATTGTAACTGCATGATAATTAAAATGCTTGCTTAGAAATGATAATCTGGATTCACACAGCAAAAGGGCACATCATTATCAAGAAATTACTTATTAAAGCTATGATTATGATATCTTGAATAGATCATTATGACCTTTACCTTGAATATCAAAGGACTGAGTTCACCCACATCTCTCTTCGTGTTAAAAAGTAAACGCAGGAACATTTTCATCGTTTGCTCGACCATGGTTCAATTCAAGTGGTGGTCAATGTTAATGGAAAGTACTCACAAAAAGTCAATGCTGTCGCTTCACCAGCAAGCAAGTGAGAGGGAAAGCATAAAAACCTCAACCTTTACCCATGAGTTTCCGAATCATGTGAGAGTCAGTGTCAAGCGATTAGAGGGGAAGATCAGAATCTCTTTCACTGAAAGCCAATCTTGCTTTTCCACAGCTCTCATTGTTCTTATATACTATGCAGATCATTGATGATTTGTCTGCCATTCACTGACATATGATTCCACACGTGAAACTGTTCTCAAAAGAGCTGCTTGATTTACAGAAGTTTCAATTCAAATGTGCTGGAGTGTGGGCAGGAGGAGGCTGGGAAAATTGCACAGGCTCTTTCGTGCTTGCATTGAAATGCAATTATAGCAACCAAAGATGTCCAAATATTTGTCTGGAGAATATGATCTATGACAATGAGCAATGAATGACTTGAAGAAAGATTAGCAGAAACAAGAGTGTCTGCTCTCTGGAAGAAGGCAGTGATGGAAGCCAGGAATTATCTTTGGCTTGAATTGTTGTTAAAAAAAAACACTGTACAGGAGAAAAAAATTAAGCTTAGGAAAGAAACATTGTCAACTGGGAGAGCAAGTGGGAGACTGCAGCCAAGTGCTTTACTGTGTACAATATTCTAACTGAGACATGATGCTGAAGGATGGTTGGTGGAATTAGTTCAGTTACACTGAACATTTAAATCAGAACAGATGTTAGACTACACCAACCCAAAATTTGTTACCAATAATCTGAGCGAAACACTTTAGATCACACTGTGGAGTTTCAGGGATGAGTGAAATTCCTGCTTAGGGTCTAAGTTGGCGCTGATATAATTCCCTAACATAAGGCCAATATCAGAAGTTATCTCAACCAAATTCTGAAGCATGAGAATGTAGGTTCTGTGGGAACTAGTCCAGGGCAAGGAAATACTTTTATATATATACTGTATATTTTATATACACGGTGAACAGTATTTAAACTAATGTAGTTTTTAAAAATAGGTATTTACCTTTGTTAGGCCTCTGAATCTTCCATAAAATGCTCAATTGTTTACAATAACTGATCAATTTAACACCTACAGGGGGATTTTGTCAATGCCACGCCATTCCCAACTGTGGAACTGGAACTGTACACCACTTACCATTTCTTGCTTTTTCCCATTTCCCAAATGATTACAGTTAAAATTTAAAGTGCTGGTGGTCTGCAGAGGAAACACGTGAGATTCAGCGGCAGGGGATTCTTTTCATTGGTGAATCCTGCTGTCAGCTCACAATGCAGCTGGCCCGGGCCGACTCTGAAAGAGCCTCCTGGACAAACAAGGGCCAAAACTTTCCTGCCCAATTCCATTGCTATTAACATAAGACTTGAGAGCACAAAGGTGGCAGGGGTGTTTTTTAAAATTAAATTTCACTTATAAAAATTTCACATTATATTGGTTTCACTTCATTCATGTGCATCATCGTTATTTGTTGAGGCTAGCTTAGTCAGAGAGCTAAATGTACTGGAACGCCTCATGGTTGGCACACATTGATGGTTACAGAGGGGTTAGGGACATTTCCTTGATTGTGGAAGAAGCAATGGGCCGTAACTTTCTCAGAGTGGCGATCAACGTGGATTGTCACTCCATGCCCACTTACCTATGCTAAATTTCTTTGTGCCTGTCTTGCCCGACCTTTTGACTCAGGCTGGGTGAGATCCAGGCAGCGCAGCTGTCTTCGAAGTCCAGTGTCGCTGTCCAGCAGAGTCAAACTGAAGGAGGACATGCCCCCTTTTTTACGGCTTTAGCTGATTTAAACCGGGTAAGTTTAAAGGTCGGATTGAAATTGACAGGCCAGGGAGAAGGTAAGTCTCTAAAGTAAGTGGATAAGTTTGGGGGGTGAGGAAGATAGGAGGTCAGGTGGGGGTGGGGGCAGGGGTTCGGATATCGGAGTGTGCTTTGGGGGGGTGCGTTGGACATCAGGGGAGGGATAAGGGGGGAGTTTGATATTGGGGCTGGGGTAGGGTGAAGTCGATTAGACATTTGGGGGGGGTTTCGGACATCAGGAGGGGGTGGACCATGCTGGACGTTTTGTGGGGGTGGGGTAATGAGGGAGGGTCAGATATCAGGAGGTTTGGGGGGAGTCGGACATCGGGACTGTGTGGGGAGGTTGGACATTGGTGGGGTGAGGGTGGGACAGACATTTTGGTGGGTTCGGACATTAGGAGGGGGTGAAGCTGGCTGGACATTCAGTGGAGTAATGGGTTGGGGAGTGTTGTATATCAGGAGTGGGTGGGGGGGTCCGACATCATTAGTGATTGGGGGGTTCGAACATTCAGGCGTGTGGGGTCTGGGGAGGAGGGTTGGACATTGGTAAGGTTGGAGGGTGGTCAGACATTTGGGATGATGGAGGGTTGGGGTTGTCGGGCATTTGGAGGAGTGGGGGTGCTCGGAGGGGGTCCAACACCGGGATGAGGTGGGGGTGTAGACATTCGGGGGGTGGGGGGGTCGGACATTCTGGGGAGGTGGGGGAGTTAGACATTTGGGGGGTGGGGTTGGAATTTCTGGGGGCATGGGGGTGTCAGACATTGGGGAGGGGCAGGGGTCTGGTTGAGCCTCAGGGGTGGGGATGTCAAGTTGGGCCTGCGGGGTGGGGGCTTGGGTCAAGTCACAGGTGAGCATTGGGCCCGGGGGGGGTGGAGAAGGGGGGGTTGGGGAGAGGGGGATGCCACGGTCGGGTCAGGGGATAAGTGTCAGGCCCACGGTGGGGGTGGGGGGTGGGGGGTGAGGAGTCCCTTGCAGGTGGGGGATGTCCCCTGGGGGTCAGGTGTATTGGGGGAGACCTGTGAGGGTATCAGTCTGGTTCTTTACAATAGTTACCCAGAAGTTAGAATAGGTTTTAATTCTTCTAACATTTTCTGTGTAACAATTGGTGTAACCCTGTCGGAACCATCCGAAGTTTGTGTTTTAAATTGCTTTCTCGGATAGTTCACAGTGCAGGGCAATTGCCCGGGGGAGGTTTGCATGCTGGGCAAATGCCGTGCAAGTGCTTTCCTGTGAAGTTCCGAGAGGGTTTTCCCAGCACACCTCTGGGGTACCTCAATCTGACACTGCGGGAGCTTGGAAGTTATGGCCTGATTATGTGTTTTTGCCTTGTTCACATTAGTGTCCAGTGTTGTACTCAACACTCTGTGGGACACAGCTGAACTTGCAGGCTCAACTGGCTCTCCCCTCTATGCATTGCGAAGGACTTCGTCCAAAATTACCCTCACCGGTGTTATGACATGGCAGTTGGTAAAGCTGAATTATTCAAAAACCCAGAGGGAAACTTTAAACAACTGTCATAACCTATATTTTCAATTGGTATGTTTGAGATGCAACTCTGAATTCAGGAATAAAACCACAAGGCCTTGAGAGGTTTTTTATATAAATTAATTAAACATTTATTAATTTAACAACAAATTTAAACACATACACATGTCTACAAATTACTACCAAAGTAACTTTTAAACAAATCCCCAAATTAATCACTCCTAAAACGTTCACCAAGGCAACAACAAACCATAGACTTAAACAGACACCAGGCAAAGCACATTTTATCTTAAGAATTCAAAATGTGGTCTGTTACAGTTTGTTTCCTTTGCAGACAGTTGTAGGTTTACAGGTGGCTTAGATCTCACGTGCATCTAACTGACACACAAACTCTTTTTTGTATATACCTAGCCTTCCCTTTGAATGTAAATTCTCATTGTATCACCAGGCCCTTTGAACTCCACCTCTTCAAACAATAAAACCCTTTCATAGTACCAATTTTATTAGTAATATTGCTTGGTGTCTCCTGTCTAGGTGCAAGACTTCACCCCCAGTCTTTGAATGGTTTATTCAGCAAAATGCAAATGTATTCGTTACCTTACTGGGTAGATAGGAAGAAACTTTTCTCTTTAGTGGAAGTGTCAATAACCAGAGGTATAGATTTAAGGTAAGAGGCAGGAGGTTTAGAGGGGATTTGAGGAAATGTGTTTTTCACCCAGAGGGTGGTTGAATCGGACACACTGCCTGAGGAGGTGGTAGAGGCAGGAACCCTCACAACATAGCATACAGGGCTACGGGCCAAGTGCCGGAAAATGGGATTAGAATAGATAGGTGCTTGATGGTCGGCATGGACATGATGGGCTGAAGGGCCTGTTTCTGTGCTGTAAGACTCTATGACTCTATGACTTACTGGTTAACATCTCAAAACTACTATATGTCAAAGAACCCAGACTAGCTGGCTTTAATCTAATTAAGAAACACACTCACACCCACAGACAGACCCTACTACAAGTCCAGTTTTTAAAAATTTCCAATAACGTTATATACATTATATTAATACCAGGGACAGTTAAGTTGTGGTGGGTGAACCCTAAGCCCTCCAAGGGCGCTGCCAGTTAGCACCCTGAGATGGACACACATTTGGACAGTGCTGACACTGCCACTCATTTTCTTAACTTAACCGACTGTTCCCACCACGCCCAGGACACCAGGCCCTTCTCTCTTCAACCCCTCCATACCCTCAACCCTACCCTCTGTTCTCCTTTGGATTCCTTTTCCACTTATCCATGACCCTGGCCCCAACACCTCTGAGCTGCCGTGAACTACAAGTCCTTTAAAAGCTGACCCGACTCCATGAAAATTGCAGAGGATTAGGACATGCCTCCCCACAATGGAGCTGGCTTGGCTGGGAGTGGAGGGCATAGGCTCGCAACCCAGACTAGCTTGCACCCTTAACCCACACAAGTAAAAATAGGGGGCACCAGAAATGGGGTCGGGAATCCCAAAATCTGGTCCCAGCTGCCATTTTTACACCTCCATGGAGTCTCCCCAACTCCATGAAAGTCCTATCCTATCTCTCCGCAAATGCTGCCTGACTTGCTGAGCATTTCCTGTTTGCATTACTTGCCGTTGTTGAATGCAGGGATCTTATGGTCCCAGCGAAGTCAAGGATTTTTGATTGGCTCACTGCATTTTCCATCCCTGCCCCTGCCACAATGGGGCCATAAAATTCGGCCAGTGTTTATCTTCCTATTCCTCTGAGTGAAATTTTAATCTTAAAAGAGGCAAGGTAACTCCACAAGCATGTTCTGCTGATTGCTGAATGATTACTAATCTCTCCGGGCTTAACATCATAGCTCAGGCTCAGTGAAATCCGCAAACACAGTCCAAGAGTTGTCATAAAAGCTAAACATCTCACATCAGTAATGTTAGTTCCTTTGGAAGGATTACAAGCTCATAGATGGTTTTTTTTTTACAGAATCACAGTGCAGAAGAGGCCCTTCGGCCCATCAAGTCTGCACCGACACTTGAGAAACACCTGGCCTACCTACCTAATCCCATTTACCAGCAATTGGCCCATAGCCTTGAATGTTATGACGTACTAAGTGCTCATTCAGGTACTTTTTAAAGGATGTGAGGCAACCCACCTCCACCACCCTCCCAGGCAGCGCATTCCAGACCGTCACTACCCTCTGGATAAAAAAGTTTTCCCTCACATCCTTCCTAAACCTCCTGCCCCTCCCCTTGAACTTATGGCCCCTTGTGACTGACCCTTCAACTAAGGGGAACAGCTGCTCCCTATCCACCCTGCCCATGGCCCTCATAATCTTGATCAGGTCGCCCCTCTTCTCTGCTCCAATGAAAACAACCCAAGTCTATCCAACCTCTCTTCATAAATTAAATGTTTCATCCCAGGCAACATCCTGGTGAATCTCCTCTGCACCCCCTTCAGTGCAATCACATCCTTCCTATAATGTGGCAACCAGAACTGCACACACTACTCCAGCTGTGGCCTCACTAAAGTTCTATACAACTCCAACATGACCTCCCTACTTTTGTAATTTATGCCTCAATTGATAAAGGCAAGTGTTCCATATGCCTTTTTCACCACCCCACTAACATGCCCCTCCACCTTCAGAGATCTATGGACAAACACGCGAAGGTCCGTTTGTTCCTCAGAACTTCCTAGTGTCATGCCGTTCATTAAATACTTCCTTGTCAAATTACTCCTTCCAAAGTGTATCACCTCGCACTTTTCATGCTTAAACTCCATCTGCCACTTATCTGCCCATTTGACCATCCCATCTATATCTTCCTGTAGCCCAAGACACTCAACCTCACTGTTAACCACCCAGCCAATGTTTGTGTCATCCGCAAACTTACTAATCCTACCCCCTACATAGTCATCTATGTCGTTTATATAAATGACAAATAATAGGAGACCCAGCACTGATCCCTGTGGTACGCCATTGGACATTGGCTTCCAGTCACTAAAGCATCCTTCTGTCATCACCCTCTGCCTCCTACAACTAAGCCAATTTTGTAGTTTTGTTGTGTTTTCTCTTGCATGTTTATGTGACCATACACACATATGTACCTGGCTGTTTGTGAGGCCAACTCCACTTCTGATGGAGATGTTGATGGTTGGAGAGAGGGGCAGGGACTTGAAGCAAACCAGTTAACCCCAGCTTCCACCTGTCAGGTATCTGTGTCCAATAGCAGAGAGGAAATTTGGGACCACTTTTTAAAATGGTGAACACAGCCTCAGCATAAAGTTTGCCAATTTAAATTACAACAATGTGTTTTTTTTGTCCCTGTGAATTGACCACACTAGCTGGTCACTGCATCCAACAACAAATGATAACAACCAGGGAATGCTGGAAATAATCAGTAAGTCAGGCATCATCTGTGGAGAGATAATGTCAATGACTTGAAACATTAATCCCGTTTCTCTCTTCACATGTGTTCCTGGACTTGCTGAGTATTTCCAGCATTTTCTGTTCTTGTTTCCAGTGTTCAGCATCTGCATTATTTTGCTTTAGCGACAAGTGTTGAATTCACTGCACTTTAAACGGTCTAGGTGATGTAATGTTAAGATGATAACGCAGCCTGTCCAGTACTTTTAATTCATAGGCTCTGGACACCGTGGCCTGAGGTTTTCAGAGATGACAGATGTCCTCCTGCCGGGGCAGCAAGTAGGAGGTGGGTGGAGAAATCCATGGCCTCATTTTGCTGTTGGCAGCAAATTAAGCAGTTTCTGTCAGGGCAGCTGGCCTGTTAAGGGTGGCCGCCTGCCCCAAGAGCTGCCACAGCTGCCATGCCTTAGCAGCGCCATTGCTACCAGTGGTAATTTCCCGGCTGGCACTTGGAGGGTGAGGGTTCATTGATGGCTGGCACCCCTTAAGACAGGTAAGTGGAGTCTGGGGATGTCGAGCCAGTCAGGCAGGCCTTGGCGATTGGGTGGGAGTGGGGTGGCATGCGGGGACGGGTGGTGGGTGGTGGGGGTGGCCGAGATTACTGCTTACATAGTTTTCACATGAATCTTCAGGCATTTTGTTGTAGCCATGGTTGGCCCTGATACTATTATCTTTTGTTTAATAAAACAATCTTAGAGTTAAAACAAACCACTTATGAAGAATTTCCCTCTTCTACTAATGGAACTAACCAATATACTTGTCTTCTTGCAACAACAGATAGACTTACAACATCTTACTGTCTGCAGATGTTCCGGGGAACTCTTTCCATGCAAACTACAGTAGACTAGAAATTCCACTTCTGACCTCCTCAAGAAGAGGAATCTTTGTCATGGCAGACTTTCTTTCAGCTCATTGGATGCACCCCTGACTCCATCCCAAATCCTGAGGTCAAGGACATTTGCATTGTGTGGGTGCCATACTTGGGGCTTGGTAGGGGTAGGAGCGTTTTTACTGTTCCATTTTGTCTCAACTGACTACACCGGCTGAAGATCTTCTTTAAAAAGTAATTGTAAAGGCAGCATTTCCTATTTTCTACTTTTACAATGCCAATTGGTCATTCTGTAGTCAAATATTGTAGGAAAAGCTACCTTTTAAATAATGCTGGGCCTCCCTTGCACCCGAATCCAGACCTGGCATGCTTGAATACCTGCCTTATGCAGGGATACTTTGGACAGGAGCAATAGAAGTGGAACTGATGAGGATCTAGGTTGTTGGTGTCTTCACAGCAACCCTACCTCTTCCAGCGATGTTCTCATGGAGCTGGTGGGGGAGGGGAAGGGTTGTATATTGGAACTGCTTGTCCCTGACCCCTGGAAAAATTTTAAGATACTGAAAGAAAGAAAGGTAGAGAGGCCACTTAACAAGGCGCTGTTTTCTGCCCACTCAGATAATGTTGAATATAATGACGGGATTTGACATTGCATGGAGCACGAGTCTAGTAAGGTCAGGCATGGGTTTTAAAAGTGCCCGGGGTACTTCTTGGATGTCCTGCACACAGCTGTACTTGACCTTTCCATTCAGACAGAACAGACACTGTCTGAGAGGCACTGTCAGGCACTCAGACAGAGCACATTCACTAGACATTTACATTTCAACAGCTGCAAGATCTCTATGTATACGTGTAATTCTCCAAGTCCTGTAGAGAGCTCTGTTTTTTCACAAGTATCAGAAACCCAACTGAGCAAAGTGCAAGGTGCTACCTGGCTAGAGCCAACCATTAAGTTGAGACCAGAAACTGAACTTCAAATGCAGTATAACGATCTTCAAACCACAAAAGAAATCTACATCAGAAATTTCTGTTCAACTGCAGCCTAGTATGGAATTTTTTTTAAAAACTACTTCATTTCAAACACTGGTGGTGAAAAGGGCATTGAATCTCTAATTCACCTCTTCCCTTCCATAGCAACTGCAGCAAACTGTGCTGAACAAATAGGATTAACCTTATTGTCTCCATCAATTTTTCACCAAGCTAATTACTAACTTGCTTTCAGTACAGTAGATTATTAAATGCAATTTTGTCTTGTTAGCTTATTGTCTGCACCTGACTAACTAAAATGAAACATATTCAAAGTAAAAAGAAATCCATAATATTCACACAAATACCATGGAGATGATTTTACAGAGGTATGTGATGATTAACAGTATGTGACAGGTAGATCAAAGTATACTGTGAAAATGGGAAAAGGCAGTGTACAAATGATTCCAGGATATTCTGCTTTACATAAAGATCGATCAATGCATGAAGTCGGCTACCAGTAACATTATTTAATGCAAAAGTTCTGGAACATTTAAAAATAAATAGCTGGTTGCCCTGATGGGAGAAGTGTAGAGTGTTTCTGGATGAATGGATGGATGGGTGAATATAGGCTAAATATAGTCCAAATTTAGTTTGTGAGTTTGAAAGCTACGAGGATTTTACAAGTAACAATTAACTTCTAATTGACCTCAGGATTACAGGAATGGTGGTTTGCGACCTTAAAAGGACAGGCCATTTTAACTATAGCCGCACATTAGCAGCAGGTTAATACATTGTGCATTACATGGTATAATATTCCTCTCCTTGTTTGAACAATGGAGCCCCAAAACATCTGCATTCTTCCCAATGCATTCGGGGTAACTGAGGACCTTCGTGATAGAAATTAAAATGGGACCTCATGATGCTGGGTCTCCACCCTGTTTAAGTTCAAACTGGGTTTTTTCCTGTAGTGTGGAGTTGTTGCAACTGCCTCCTTCCAGCTTCAAGTAATAGATGAAGGTGGGACGGGCATTCCAATGTTACTTTCTGGAATTCTCACCAATTCCACTTCTGGTCCTAATAACATACTGTATTCCTGCAGCTGGCAGGAATAGTATGCTCTTCTGTGAAATTGGGGCTAGTTTCTGGCAGGTCCTGTGGTCTGTAACACCAAAGAGAAACAAATGCTGCCATTGGGAATTTGGCCTTCCTAGAAAGAGGGTCTCTAGCTTTTGCCACGGTCTTCAGCTGGACGAGGCTAGCTCTGCCCATGATCCCACCCCATCCTATGCTCCTGTCTCCTGCAGCATTTCCCTGACCCTCCCCGTCCCAATCTACCGTCACCCCTGCTGTGCTGTTAATGGAGCTGGGGCCCAACAAAAACCTTCAAATTGCCTGTCCCTGAGATATCAGACAGGGTCAGGCAACTCTTTCCTTTGTAGATTAGAGATTCGCTTTCTCCATAGTTATGGGGACAGGGCAAGCTTATCCAACTCGCTATGAACAATGCCCTGGGAGATTGATTAGTTAAGTAAGAAGGCTTCGAGTGTGATACACTTCATACTTCAGATCGGAGATGGTACACACGTCAAATTGTCAAAAACATACAGGCTGCCATTTGAAGCAGGATATTTCTGAGCTGGACTTGGGAATTTACAAACAAATGCTAATCTGCAGACTTCTTACATTCTCTCAAAAAGCAACTAATCTTCACATGTACACCTTCTGCTATTGCTCTTTGTGACTTCAAAGGGAAAATTCAAGCTAAGTGCAGCTCTGCCTTCCAATACATTGTGGATTACATGGTATAAAACCAGTGTTATTAAAAAGCAGCAAATCTTCTGACTTCTGACATGAGTAATGTGTGGGAGATCTAATAGTTTATCTATTTATTAATTTATACTATATGGATGGTAGCATTTCAGGGAAATTTACTACATACTCGGTTAAGTGAACATTTTCCATTATACAGCTTGGTCAAACAGGAACATGCTATTATAATACATACACTATTAAAATATATACACACCAGTGAATGCACAAAACAGAACTTGCATTTATATAGCACTTTCACGACCACCAGAGCTCTGGCAACCAAAGTTGCCAATTAAGTACTGTTTTGATATGTAGTCACTGTTGTAATGTAGGAAACACAGCAGCTAATTTGCACACAGTAAACTGCCACAAAAACAATGTATAAATAACCAAATAATCTGTTTTGTGGGATTTTGATTTGAGGTATAACTATTGGCCAGGACACTGGGGTTAACTCCCCTGCTTTTCTTCGAAATTGTGCCAGGGGGATCATTTAGGTCTACGGGACAAGGCAGGCTAGACCTTGGTATAACTGTCCCATCTGTAGGATGGCATCTCTGACAGTGCAGAACTCCCAGAGTACTGCACTGGAGTGTCAGCCTTGACTTGCGTGATCAAGTCCTGAAGTGGGACTTGAATCTTGTGACTCAGAAGCGAGGGTGTTATTAACGAGTCATAGCTGACACAATACATCATTGCAGTACATAATAGGGAGTGTATATAAACTTGTATCCATACTGTACACTGACAGCTAAAACATCAAAATGTTCCTAAAATTTGACCTGGAACAATTATCCTGGAGTGCCTCAGAATTTATAAAGCTGACTGCACTGACACTGAGTGGCAATACAAGGGAACTGCATGCATTTTTCAGTAAATTGAGATCTGAATGCCGAACATTAAACTCTCCATTTTCCCATCCTATGCAGAACGGCAGAGCAGTTTAGAAAGTAATTTTCTCTGGCTTTAAAAATGCAAGAAAAGGTACCATTTCTTCATGTGCAAGAAGTGAATATTTGCAAAGTGGATCAAGATACTAAGTATATTACAATAAATTAGTGACAAGAAAATTGAAAGGAAAACGCAGTATAGTACACATTGCTGTGTATACATTCGGGCAAAAGAGGGAAAGTAGTGATCAAAGATCAAAAAGAGTGGCAGGTGTTGCGGGGGTGGGGGGTGGATGTGTAATTTTAACCTTCATGGATTTAGCAGTAAATCAGCAAAGCCTGACGCATATACAATCCACCCAGTTCTCAAATGCATTGACAATACTGGAAATAAGAATCAGGCAGGTTCTCCATCCAAAGGTCGTCAGCTCTGCTTGGTTTACTGCTCCAGCTGTGAAGATGAAAATTATCCCCAAGGTTTATTCTAGGGCTTCAGAATCTGGATGTATTCAGTGATTAATTAAATGGAGACAGATGAGTGTCTTGGACCACTTACAGATAATAATCTCGTTGAAAGATTTGGGGAACATCGTCAACTTGAAAGCTGCACACCTTATAAACTCTTAGGTAAATTCAGAAGGTTGAGGATTCCACTACATGCTCGTCAAATCATTTGTATTATTAAAAATGAGTGTAACGGCAGACACCAATAGCCTCGGCGTTATTATGTTTCCTCTAGTTAACATCTATGTAGGGTTGTCTTGTGGTGCAGTGGGTAGCATCCCTCCCGATCCTTGAGCCAGAAACTGCAGGTTTGAGTCCCACTCTGGGGCCAGAATTTTTCCCTCGTCGGGTGGGCTCGTTGGGAATGGGCAAGGGTGGTCGGGAAGCCGACAGCCTTTCACAATCGACTCCACTCCGCGATTTCATGCGGGCGGGACAATTAGGGCCCGCCCTGCATGGGTCGTGAGCAACAGCGCTCAGCGCTACCTGTGCGGGCGGGCAGGGGGAGAAGGGAGAGTGGGCCTGGTGTGCAGTTCACGCCTTGCGCGTGAAAGACTTCTTCAATCTCCCTGAGGCACGGAGCTGCCTCAGGGAGATGGAAGCGCTTTTTAAAAAAATTAATAAAGACAGTAAAAATTTTGTAAAAACATGTCCCCTCATGTGACTCTGTCACATGAGCTGGGACATGTCTTTAATTCAAAAAGAAATTTTTAGTTAATGTTTATTTGCTCGAGGAAACCTCATCCCACCCATGAATGAAGTTTCCTAAAAAATGTAAAGGCTGCCTGGCCTTTTCACCTGCCCGCCAACAGCAAGGCTGGACGGGCAGCATAAATTTGATTTTAATTAGCTTGTTGATGGCCTTAATAGGCCTTTCAATTATCAGCGGGCACGCGCCAGAGTCGGCTGCATGCCCGCTGAGTGAAATATTGCGCGAGTGCGCAATGATGTTGGGACAGAGGCTGCATCATGGTGAAGCCTGTTATCCTGGGGACTATCTTGCCCAGAAGTAAATGGTGAAGACAGAATGCCCATTCTTTGAACATTTAAATTGGGATAAGGTTGATTTAAAATGTGCCCAGGATGTCTAACAGGCAGCCTGATCATTTTCTGAACCAGGTGTGACACCTCACTGGGTATACACTTGGTGCAGTGTCAGACCAAGGCAGTCTTGCTTTATTTCACTCGAGTTAGATCAGACTTGACTTTGAAAATTTGCTATGTAAATGCATCTTTCAGTTCGTTGCGATTGATATATCGCAAGTAACAGCGATGCAACACATAGAGACAGCGTGATAACTTTTCAAATCATGTAATTGGACCTGCTAAATGGGAATGGAGAAACTGTTGTCATTCCTTCCTTGGTGGCAGCGCAGTTGTCAGAGTACTTTTAGCACTCAGTTTTCTGAAACATAGATGATAATGGTTAATCAGTGGTTGAAACTTAAATGTTCAGCACATCCTGCTATATTCCTAAAAGGGAGAAATATACAGACATAAAATAAGATCCCTTTGGTGTTATTTAGTAGACGATGTATGAAACCACGTATGCTGTCATCAACCATAACATATGATGAATATTACCGCTTATGAGTAGCTGCTGCGTTATTCCATTGTATTCACTTGTGAAAATCTGTAACATATGTAATGGCCAGGCAAGATATCTCCTTTATATTTTAACACATAATTAAAATTCATTCATTTTTGTAGTACATGTGCTCCTTTTCTCTGGCATGCTTTTTTAAAATTTTCTAAGTGCTTACTTCAAACCTACAATCTAAATTCAAGCTCCTGTGTTAAATCCTTGATGGATTTTTTCAGCATTTTCCTTTTTTTTTTAATGTTAGCACAATAATCTCCTTGGAAATAAATGCCGAAAATTTTAGAAAGGAGCAGCAGTTCAGTCAGCTTTTATTTTCTTTTGACATAATCTTCAGAGATTTGTTTCTGCCTTCATTTTACTGCCTGAATGCTGTTTGCTGCCTTAAAAGGTGGTTTCTTCATTTCTGGAAAGTTGCAATGGTTATTTCCCTTTATTCTAAGGGCAAAGTTTTTAGTTCAGTGGGTGGGCACGCACCCAACCTGCTCGAGCGTAAAATGATGCGCGTTGACATCGGGCGAGTGTCCCGACGCCAACACAGTTACACGATATTTCGTTCGACGGGCGCGCTACCAATTCCGGCACGCCCGCCAACAATTAAAAGGCTTGTTAAGGCCATTAAAGGATCAATTAAATGGAATTTTTTGCTGCTGGTCCAACCTTACGGTTGGTGAGCAGGCGAAAAGGCCAAGCGACCTTTGCAATTTTTAGGAAATCTCACCCACGGGCGGTTTGAGGTTGCCTAAAGCAAATAAAAATAAAATTAAAAATTTAATCAATAACATGTCCCTGCTCATGTGACAGACTCACACGCATGTGTGAAATTCGCACTCACCTCGTACTCCATCCCCTTCCCCCTCCCCCCCAACCACACAGGCAGCGCTGCCACTCGCATTTCATGCTGGACAGGCCTTAATTGACATGAAATCGCCTTCCCCTCGATCGTGGGCGGTGGGCAACTTCCGGACCTCCCCCCCCGAGCCCAACAAGTGCGAAACCCTGCCTTTAGAGTTAAAGTCATCCTTTCAAATTAATTGCATTCTGATTGACAGCAGTTGTTACAACTATGTGAGGAGGGGTGAAATGGCTCCCCTATTGTCCCACTCCAGTTTGATCATAACAAAATTTTTTGTGAATTTGGAGATGATGTGCTTTGCCAATTGTGCAAGAGTCCCACTGTTTACACTGTTAGGTTATAAAGAATTAGTCAGACAGGTTTCCTTAGGCTAAACAAAGAACAAGATAAAACAAAAACAGAATTCTGTTTTTGTTTTGGATTTCCAGCATCTGCAGTTTTTTTGTTTTTATAAAGAACAAGATAAGTTTATTGAAACTATTTCCGGAAATTAAAAAAAAACTAGGTTGCAACCAGCATTCATATGTCACACACATTCATTTGGACACACAAGTATAGATGGCAGAGTAACAGGATGGGCTTAAAGGATTTTTACAGTTCACAAAAAAAGGGGAGTATATGGTTAGCTGTTTCTTGGCTGGTCTCAATGCAGTGATTCCGCGTTGTGGCGATTTTGTTCAGTTGTTTTCCTGGGTGTCGTTGTATGGAGCAGATTTCCATGTCGCTCTTCCCCAAATGGTCTCGGTTGACAGTAGATTTTTCCGGAAGGTTACTTTGCAAAACCGGACACAACGCTTCAAAGAAAGAGAGAGGTAGATAGATCACACGGCTTCAACAGCCTGCGTTCAGTACAGCATTGTCTTTTGTTCTCTCTCTTCTGCTTGGTAAGGAGTCCTTCAATTACCTTGCTCGCTGTATATACCACAGAAGTTCTACTAGTTCATGTCTGCTGCAGTTATTGTTTCAGAACAGGCAATTGCATTTTGATGTCTCATCTTGGAAAAATTTGAAAGTCTCAGGATGGTGTGAAGCCAGCAGCGGATGGGTTCCTTCATGCTCCCCACAGGGCTCAGTGTCTGTTTTTCACTTGGTGGAATGCAAAATTGTGTGTATTGTAGCAGCCTGGGCAGTTGTCTCTTAGAGGGTTCCAGTTTTTTTTTCCAATCCAGCCGGAAGAAGAAAAATTAATAATTGTATCTTTAAAAAGCATATCCTTGAAATACAGTCCACTACAGGCCCAGGCCCATACTTTCAAATTCAGCATTTTCTGGGACATCCTGTTTTATTTCATTTACACGTTATTTATTTGCAGAATTCTTTAGTACAACTTGCATTTTTAAACAAAAATAACATTTCTAGGTTTTTTTTACAGCTTATCCTCTAAGGCTCTTGAGTGATGTATTCAATCAACATCCATTTATCTAACATGCTAAATTCAGCCCTTTTAAAAATGTTTAATTTTATCATGTTTAAAGTTAAACACATGACCTAAACAAGATACCTCCACATTTATACAATCTTACTCTAATCAATGAATATGACAAAGTAATGATAGGTATGTTGCACCTTTTGTGAATTATGACTAAATTCTGTGCCATGCTATTTTCTATTTATAACCTGCAAATGCTGCTTTATCAGTGATCTCTACCCTCGTCAGAGGCTGGGTATTCTGTGGGTGTGGGCCACCCCCTGACTCACCAAAGTTTCTCCACATCCTATACAGTAAAGGTCAGGATTGTCATGAAAGGCTCTCTCCATGCCTGAATGTCTGGACTGGGAGAGTGGAGTGCAGACGATGCCAAACAGCGGGGGCAGGATTTTTACCTCGTCGGGTGGGCACAACAGACTGTGAAACTGCCCACAATCGGGCCCCGACCACGATTTCACATTGGCTGGCCAATTATCAGCCAGCCAGGGTGAAAGACGTGCTAACAGCCTCAGTGCTGCCGGGATTGGCGGGGGGAGGAGGTTGAGCACCCAAGTCCGTGCATGCACATGGGTGCGCTCACTGAAAGCTCCCTGAAGGCACAGAGCTGCCTCAGGGAGCTGAAGATTTTTAACTTAACAAATAAAGGTGGTAAAATTAAGGAAAACATGTCCCCTCTTGTGACTCACATGAGCAGGGACATGTTAAAAATGAGTTTTAAAAGTTCTTATTTTTTCTAAATCAATGGTTGAAACCCCATCCCGCCCATGGATGAGGATTTGCAAAACATGCAAAGGCCACTTGGCCTATTTGTCCTCCCGCCAACCGTAAGGTTGGACGGGCAGCGAAAAATTTAATTCAGTTGAATGATTAAGGGCCTTAATAGGCCTCTTAATTGTCACTGGGTGCACTGCCGTCTCTTGCATGCGCCCACCGACCAAAATATCACGCAAGTGCGCGATGACATTGGGACACTCACCCGACGGCATTGCGCACTATTTTTCTCCTGTTTGGGTTGGGCCCAACAAGGGAAAAGTTCTGCCCCAGGGCCTGGGGGCCAGGGGTGGCCTCAAGTTCAGTGTCGTAAACAGCGTTCTCGTCTTCCTTCAAACGAGCTTCAGACCTGAAAGACCAGCTTTAAAAAAAATCGGAACTATCAAACTGACACGTCCATTTTTTTTTAAGTCAATCTTTCAAGTCCGTTTCACTGAGTTGCTGCACTGCTACTTCTGACTTTTGGGCAGCTTCGCGATTCTGATTTGTTTTTTAAAGACCGCCAGAAAACAACAAAGCTGCCTGTAGATCACCAGCAGCAGCACAGCAGCTGAGAGCGTTCATGGTTGGGGGGATGTGTGAGCAGAGGTTCGGGGAGGGTGGGGGTAGGGTGGGGTGATTGAAAGGAGGTTGTGGCGGTGCCGTGGGGGAAGGTTTGGGGGTGGGGGGAGGTGGGGGGGGGGGGGTGGGGCAGAGTTGGGGGGCGCGGGGGTGGGGGGGTTGTGGTGGAGGAAGGCTGGAGGAGTCCCTTTTAAGGTTTGGTATTACAAAACAGCTATCTTAGTTGATATCAGCTCACACAGTCAAGAAACAGTTGAAACGCTGTCAGAAGGCATAATAAACTTCACTGGTAAATGCGCAGCCTCCGAAATTAATACATAACATTGGCAAAAGGATAATAAAACAAGTGACCTGTCACAAACAAGTATGATTTGTTTTCTCCACACTCGCTTTCTCCACAGTCCTCCTCTAACATGAATTTACTCAACACAATTATAAAACCAAATTTTTATTCGCATTTGCACAAAATACAACGTACAAAACATTCCTTTGAGGCTTCATGCAATTCTGTATAGCCACCATAAGAATAAGGACTATTTCTAACCTCCAAATTTTAAACAGTTCAGGACAAAGAGCAGAGGATCAGCACGCCATGAGCTGGAGATGATGGACAGCGATGCTTGGCGAGGATTGTAGTTTCCAGGGCGGAACCTGGTTTTTGGCTCCTTCCGTATTTTGGGACTCCAGATAAAGGGGTCCGTTACCTGTAGATATTGAAAATATATTGTAGTGAGATGCAGCAATCAAAAAAGTCTTCAGACTTTACAGATACAATTGTGAACCATTCAGTCTTTGTCCTCTAGCCCCTTAAAAGTGGCATCACACAGAGACACTCAAGGTTCCAATACTTCTCACTGACAGTGAAGACCTCTGTTGTTCAATCATTTCACTTTGTTGCTCAGGAGCCATTTGATCATTCTACCCTGCTGCATGCAGCAGGCACATAGGAACACAACCCCCTCCAAGTTACATACCAACACCTTTTCCTGTTGCTAGGTCAAAATCCTGGAACCCTACCTAACAGCATTTTAGAGGCACAGTAACCTCTTGAGCTGCTGTGGTTCAAGAACAACCGCTGCCTTTTCAAAAGCAACTATTGATTGAAAATAAATGCTGACTTTGCAAGTGATGTGCCTATCCTGAAAATGAATAATAAAAACACATTTGTTACACCTACTTACCTATACCAAAGGTAAACAGACCACCTCTCCTGCTCTTAAATGGAACTGTTCAAAACTTAGTGTGACTTAATGTATCCTTTTAATATTATTTAAAATTTTAATTTTATTTTTGTTCAAATGTTACTTAATGTCCATCTGTAAATTTGGGCTTTGTGCTGAGCTAGATTGCATGAATGGCCACATCATTATTCAGTGGTATTACTTTGATCATAAATGGATTTTTCTGATATTTAATTTATACAGCTCATAACACATAGTGACTTAAGACCTATAGAATATGATTCTAGTGATTGAGGAGGATTTGATAAGAATGAATTGTGGAAAGAATACATAAAATTACATTAATCGTGATTTTTTTGCAAGTCTGTGGTGGAAACTGAAAATGTATTGTTGAACATTGGGTCACAACCAAATACCCAACCTGCAGAATAAAATTCATAATGCCATTTACTTATGAGGTAATGTGCTATGGAAAGAACAACGGCCAGGATTCTGTGTCAGTGGCAAAGCGATAGTTCTCATCACTGAATTCGAAGAAAGTTGCCTATGAAGATCTGGCAATCTCTGTGGCGCAGATTTCACCTTTCGCAATGTTAATTTCATTCCAGTGCCAGCTTTGGAGATCTCTGCAATCCAGCAACAGTGATGTCATCAAACAGCCTAAGCAGCCAATCACATTGAATAATTCACACAGACAGCAAACCAGGATGGAACAAGTAGGTTTTATCAATTGATTTTTATAATTTTACAGAAATTAAAATAAAGCTTGGGGCATGCACATGTGATTAAGGCAGAAACTGAAATTGAATGAACAAACTTTAGATTTTTTTTAGATTTTACGAATCCATTTTGGCATGGAATGGATAAATTTGACATTCTAGAAATATAAAACTAGCTTTTCAGGATAAGAGAACTTGTTCAGAGGTAATTACCACGTAGATTCTGGAAAAGTCCCAGGAGATTGGAAAATTGCCAATGTAACACCCTTATCCAAAAAGGGAAGGAGAAAAAAAACAGATAACAATAGGCCAGTTAGCTTAACATTTGTCATTGGGAAAATGTTAGAGTCTATTATAAAGGACGTAATAGCAGAGCATTTAGAAATACATAATATAATCAAACAGAGTCAGCATGGCTTCATGAAGGAGAAGTCATGCCTGACAAATTTTTAGAATTCTTTGAGGAGGTAACAAGCAGGATAGATAAAGGGGAACCAATAGATGTAATACATCTGGATTTCCAAAAGGCATTTGATAAGGTACTGCACATAAGGCTAATTAATAAGATAAGAGCCCATGGTGTTCGGAGTAGTATAATTAGCATGGATAGAGGATTGGCTAACTAATAGAAGACAGAGAGTTGGGATAAGGGGTCATTTTCAGGATGGTAACCTGTAACTAGTGCAGTGCCACAGGGATCAGTGCTGGGGCCACAATTATTTACAATATATACTAATGAGTTGGATGAGGGAAGTGAATGCAAGTTTACCGGTGATACAATAATAGGTGGGAAGGCAAGCGGTGATGGTGACACAAAGAGTCTACAGAGGTACATAAACAGGTTAAGTGAATGGGCAAAAAATTGTCAGATGGAATATAATGTGGGAAAATGTGAGGTTATACACTTTGGCAGGAAGAATAGAGAAGCTGAATATTATTTAAATAGAGAAAGACTGCAGAAAGCTGCAGCACAAAGGGATTTGGGGGTCCTCGTGCAAGAATCACAAAAAGCTAGCATACAAGTTTGACAGGTAATAGGGAAGGTAAATGGAATGTCAGCCTTTATTTCAAAGCGAATAGAGTATAAAAATAGGGAAATCTTGCTAAAACTATACAAGGCACTAGTTAGACCACACCTGGAATACTGTGAACAGTTTTGGTCCCCTTATCTATGGAAAGATATGCTGTCATTGGAGGCAGTCCAGAGAAGGTTCACTAGGTTGATCCTGGGTATGGAGGGATTTTCTTATGAGGTGAGGTTGAGTAGGTTGGGCCTGTACTCATTGGAGTTTAGAAGAATGAGAGGTGACCTTATTGAAACAAAAGATACTAAGGGGGCTTGAGAGGGTAGATGCTGAGAGGTTGTTCCCCCTTGTGGGAGAGTCCAGGACCAAAGGGCATAATCTCAGAGTAAGGAGGTGCCCATTTAAGACAGAGATGAGGAGGAATTTCTTCTTTCGGAGGGTAGTGAATCTGTGGAATTCTTTACCGCAGGGGACTGTGGAGACTGGGTTGTTAAGTATATTCAAGGCTGAGATAAACAGACTTTTAATCAGAGAGGGAATCAAGGGTTTGGGGAAAAAGGCAAAAAAGTGGAATTGAGGATATTCAGATCAGCCATGACCTCACTGAATGGCAGAGCAAACTCAATGGGCCGAATGGCTTACCTGTGCTCTTACGCCTTATGGTCTTAAATACACTGTTCAATACCTAGTTACACTTCAGTCAACAATGCATAACTTTTTCAAGAGGTTTTACATTGGGACCAATAGAGTAAAATGTGGACATTCAGATCAAATCATTGATTTTCATTTGTGGGCACTTCAGCAGCATTCTCTTTGGAGTCACTGACAGAAAGCTCTGGATTTCCATGTTTAACAGTGCATGTGCAGGCTCCAGAAACTGCTATCAGTCTCACAGAGTAATGACAATGAACATTGTCAATGTTGCTGTGATTACAACCACAAAATCTGGCTCGGCATTTTAATCACTTCGTGAAACAATAAAAATAGAAGGAAACATCTGAATCATGACAGACACATGAATAACTGTTAGCAACCATGTATCGTGATGTAAAATTAATTAAAGTGCCACTTGAGAGATTGTTTACTCCATCATGTAAATAAAATATCTTATTTGTAATGGCAAAGCTAAAGATGAAAGACTATAAATTCTCACTCGTTGTGATTAGTGCCTGACACTGTGGCCTTGATATTTATCCCCACTATAAATGGGAGAGGCTCAAGGATGGCTTGGGGTTGCAGGAGTGGAGCTGGTGGGGGGCAGGGGGCAGGGGGCAGGGAGGTGGTAAAACTTAGTTACAGGGAATGAATTCCCAACACATCAAGTACATGATACATTACACAGTGGAAAGCAGGACAACTGACTGTTCTACCTCGGAGAAGGAGGGCACCTAATTAACATATTTAAATTGGGCTCCTACGGCTCAATTAGGAATCGAATTTATAACAGCAGCCTTTCTTAGCGGGCCTTAACACCAAGAGGAGCAGGAGTGACCCCCACCCCAGGTCTCACAAGGAAGCCTTTGGCCTCCCTCCACCAGATGGCAACCTCCCTTCCTCCTCCTCAATGCCGCCCTTCCTCTCTCTGGTTATTGGGGGCCCAGGGTGACTAACCATCCCGGATCTTCTAGGACTGTCCCATAATTCAGCTTTTCGTCCCGCATCCTGGGAGTTTTGTCCTGGGTTTTGCTCTCTCTCTCTCTCTCTACAGACTTTGTTTCTGTGCAGGCAGAATTAGTCGTGGCAGTTTGGTGGTTTTAGCTCGAGGCTGTTCAGCGCCCCCCACCACCACCCGCCCAGCCATCCCCCCTCTCCCACCGTCTCGGGTCTCGCCAACACGCCCCCTCCCCCTGTTCCCACCGATCTCATCAGCGCCCTGCTCCCCACTCCCACAGCCTCGCCAGCAAATCCCCTCCTTCTCTCACGGTTTCACTGAAAACCTCATCACCACCCCCCACTACCCCATGGTGAAGTGTCCCTTGTTATTTTTTGCCCAAAGTTGATTAGCTCTGCAGGGGCCATCCACAAGGGTCCCCAGCTGCAGCCTCCTGCTACTGGCTTCATGGCTGCCCACCAACCAAGCTGTCAGTTTGACAAGCTGCCGGATGACAAATGGATCAAAAAGAATGACAATGCCGTCCGGCTGTTAAGTACAGCAGGACCACCCCACCCACTGCCTTGCTTGGTTCTTTGGCCATTTTCGGCCTCCCCACTCCCTACCCCATAAATACCAAAGCCTATAATTCATTGTTGACAATAAGATATGGACCTAAATCTTCCTGGAAAAATAACAGCGAATTCACACGCACACTTCTGTTACTTCACACATCGGCCAGGATGCTTAGAGAAAGAAGAGAATGGCGTGAGTTACAAATCTGCAAAAATTGCTTGTCGATTTACAAAGAAAGCTCATCCATTTATCTCCCACAAATAGCAGCTTGCCCTTAATTTTCTCAATTTTTTAAAGAACTTTCCGTGTGTCTACATTAATTTACCATTAAGTTTGCTGCAGAAATCTATGGCTCCTAAATAAAACCATAAGCACTCTTTCAACGTTGGGACAACTGTTCCTGTAGTGCCAATTGACCTCTTTGGCTCAGAAAAGGAAACAATTTAAGCTGGCCAGTTTCATTCCTGCAGGTAGCAAATTGCTGTTAGAGATTTTGAAAAATGTCATATCCAGAGGTTTATGTTTTTTTCTTAATTTTCCTTCCTTTTTTTTTTCTCTCTTAATCCAATCTTTGTTTCCCTGCCTATATTTCTCTTCTTGTACCTGCTTTGACTCTGACATTCCTTTTCCATCATTCCTTTGTTTATTTCTCAATCCTTAAATCTCATTAGTTAAGGAGATGAGATTGTTAGCTCCTTCAATCACTAAGGCTCCAAATGCTCCATTACTGTCACTGTGCCATTATCAGATCTCAATTCCAGTAATTAACTCCGCAAATTATATTTGCGCTGAAGGTTGTAGGAAATGTGCCATGAGATCTACCCAACGATGTGGAAAATTGCCCAGGTATGACTTGCCCACAGAAAACAGGACAAATCCAATCTGGCCAGTTACCGCCCCCATCAACGCCCTCTCCATCATCAGAAAAGTGATGGAAAGTGTCACCGTCAGTGCTATCAATCAACACTTACTCAGCAATAACCTGCTTAGTGACCTCAGTTTGGATTCTGCCAAGGCTTCTTGGCTCCTAACCTCATTGCAGCCTTGGTCCAAACATGGACAAAAGGGCTGAATTATTGAGGTGAATTGAGAGAAACTGCCCTTGACTTCAAGTCAGCATTTGATCAAATGTGGCATCAAGGAGCCCTAGCAAAATTGAAGCCAATGGGAATTGGTAAAAACTCTCTACTGGTATGAATCATACTTAAGAAAAAGGAAGATAGTTGTGGTTGTTGGAGGCCAACTATCTCAGTCCCAGGTCATCCCTGCAAGAATTCCTCAGGGTAGTGTCCTAGGCCCCACCATCTGCAGCTGCTTCATCAATGACCTTCACTTCACCATAAGGTCAGAAGAGGGGCTATTCGCTGATGATTACACAATGTTCAGTACCATTCACAACTTCTCAGATACTGAAGAAGCCCATGTCCATATGCATCAAGACCTGAACAATATTCAGGCTTGGGCTGATAATTGGCAACTAACTTTCATACCACACAAGTGGCAGGCAATAACTGTCTCCAACAAGAGAGAATCTAACCATCTCCCCTTGACATTCAATAACCAGAAACTGAATTGGACCAGCTATATAAATTCTGTGGCTATAAGAGCAGGTGAGAGGCTGGAGGTTTTGTGGTGAGTAACTCATCTTTTGTCTCCCCAAGCATGTCCAGCATCTACAAGGCACTAATCAGGAGTGTGATGGAATACTCTTTACTTGCTTGGATGAGTGTGGCTCTCCAACAACACTCTAAAAGTTCAATACCATCCAGGACAAAGCAGCCTGTTTGACTGGCACCCCATCCACCACCTTAAACATTCAATCCCTCCATCACTGACACACAGCGGCAGCAGTGTGTACCATATACAAAATGCACTGCAACAACAAACTAAGCCTCCTTCAACAGTGCCTTCCAAACCTGCGACCTCTACCGCATAGATGGACAAGGGCAGCAGATGCGTGGGAACATGCCTGCAAGTTCCCTTCCAAGTTACACACTATCCTGACTTGGAACTATATCGCTGTTCTGTCACTGTCACTGGATCAAAATCTTGGAACTCTCTTCCTAAAGCACTGTCGGTGTTACCTGCACCAGATGAACTGCAGTGGTTCAAGAAGGCAGCTCACCACCACCTTCTCAAGAGCAATTAGGAATGGGCATCAAATGCTGGCCTTGCGAGTGACACACACATCCCATGAAATAATTTTAAAAAATGCTCCACTCCATCTACATTTGGCTTATGATTTATTTATCTTTTCTTCCCTTTCCAATTTTGTAAACTTTCTCATTGCTCAAGTTGTTATTTTTTGCTTCCCTTTTCCTGTTGTCTTTATATTTCTTTCCTAATGGATCGGGTTTCATTTTTCCAGGAGGCAGCTTTGTCCTGCCATTTTCCTCATATCCTCCAATAATTCTAGGAATATATCCAGCTGCCTTAATGTTCTTTGTCAGGAGAAATTTTACAAAAGTACAAACATAGGAAAGAGATGGACAAAAAAGACCAGATGGCCCATTGAGTCTGGGTTCACATTTATTCACATTATGACTGAGTGTCATGGCCCTCAATGTTGCAAATGCTGGAAATCTGAAATGAAAATGAAAAATGCTGGAAATTCTCAGCGGGTCAGGCATGATCTGTGGAGAGAGGAACATATAAAATGATGAGGGGCCTTGACAGGGTGGATTTGGAGAACATGTTTCCTTTTGTGGGAGAATCTAGAACTGTTTAAAAATAAGGCACAGCCCCTTTAAAACAGAGATGAGGCAAATAATTTTCACTCAGAGGGTCACAAGTCTTTGGAACTCTCTTCCTGTAAAGGTGGTGGAATCAGAGCCTTTGAATACTTTTAAGGCGGAGGTAGATAGGTTTTTGGTAAACAAGGGGGTGATAGGTTATTGGGGGTAGGCGGGATGCAGATTTCAGGTTATCATCAGATCAGCCATGATCTTATTAAATGGTGGAGCAGGCTCGAGGGGCTGAATGGCCTACTCCTTGTTTGTATGTTCATATGAACAGAGTTAACGTTTCAGGTTGATGACCTTTCATCTGATGACTTTTCGTCAAAATTATTCCAATGAAAGTTAATTGACCTGAAATGTTAACTCTGTTCTGAAATGTTAACTCTGTTCCTCTCTTCGTGAAGGCTGCCTGACTTGCTGAGCATTTCCAGCATTTTCTGTTATTAGGAGCCTCAGTGTGCCTGACCTGCCAGCAAACATGTAATCTCCAGGGACAGGCAAAAAGAGAATTGGATTTTAAAAATCATGGGGCAATTCAGGCAACAACAAAAAATGTTCTGGGGAATCTTTCCCCAACTTCTGAAGATGAAAAGACAGTGACCAGCAAATATGTCCCCCAACTTCGTACTGTACACAGCAATTTCACCCTCCTTCAGGAACTTCTGCTCCCTACTGTATGTTTGCAGTGAACTTACACAAGTTATTCACATGTCCCCTCATTCTCCATAGCCTAATTAATGTGAACACTGCAATCAAATCACAGAGAGGTCTATGCTTTTCTGGAGCCTATTATGATAACTAAGGATTTTTAAACTCAATATTTATCCAGTTGACCTCCTCTGAACCATTTTCAGAGCCTTTATATCTCCCACAGTGTAGTTGGGCTATAATGAAGGTCTAACCATTTTGTACAAGGACACTATGATGCTTTTAGATTTATATCGTATCACTATGCTATACATTACAATAATTTATTTGCTTTTGTAGTAGTTTCAACACTTTGGAACTTTTAGACAATCATGTCCTAAAACACCTTTTCCTCTCAACAGACTTTAGTTTGGAATTATATATCTTATACTTACCATTAGTTCTACTCATTTGCCTGACACGACAGCTATCAACATTAAACTTTTTCTGCCAGACGCAGGCCTATTTTCTCATCACATTGAGATCCAACTGTAATTCTTTTCTTCTCATTTAGGGTTCTGACAATGGCACAATCTGTTTGACATCAGTGCACCTGCGGATGATTCCCCCAACACCTTCAATGTAGACAATTAATGCAGATTGTGAAGAGCAAGTCACAACATCGACTACTGCAGGATTAGTCATGTTCTTCACTACCATTAATAACAAATCTTTGCCTGTAACCAATACCCTTTCCAACCCAGTCACAAGTTCTGCATGATTCTGTTTTCCATTGTAATCTATTGCGTGCCACTTTGTCAAAAACCTTTTTGAAAAATCCACACGTGCAATTTTTATTGGACTACCTTCACCCTAGCAATCTGATTGAAAAATTAAATCAGGTTGTTGAGATGTAAGCTTCTTTTCCAGACTCCATATTTAATAACGCATTCCATCAAGGTGGTCTTACAGAGTATCTCTAATGATCTCTTTGAATAACTTTCCTATAACTGATATCAAGCTAATGATCCTGTTTCTGACATATTTATCTTTCTCAATATTAGTACAGCATTAACCTCCATCCAGTCCATAGAAACAATCCCAAACTTTGAAGAGTTATTAAATTGATAAGCAAGGAGTCACATAGCACAGTTCCTTTGAGCATCCTCAGAATAATGATAAAAGCAAAATATTCAGAATAATGCTGTTGGACAAGCAATTTTATTTGATTTAGGACAAACTATTACTTGCCAATCCTACATATGGTACATTGATGGAAACTGTCCCATGTCCATAGCTGTAAAATAGATCAAAAAGCATTTGTCGCCATTCTAAACTTAGGCTGTAGTTATATTACTTTTTCAGTCTGAGACTGAGACTTACAGGGCTTGGTTCATTGCTGGCAACACCAGAGTTATGCTACAGGCTACATCTTACTCTACATCCCAGAAGAGTGCTTCTACACAGTGAATTTTAAACGTATGGACAGTAATTGTTGGAGATTTCTCAAAACGTATATAAAAATCACCGTTTAAGGTTATAAAGAGCCCAGGACGTCCCTGAGCATTTTTTATATCAGGCTTGGCTGTACAAGGATATAACAAATAGTGTCAAGCTCAGCTGGTAAATAGCTTTTGAGAGGTTGAACAGATTACTGCATTCCAGACTCAGAACAGGACCTTACTCTAACCTTGTGCTATCATTTTTTACACTGCAGCAAATCACAAAGGATTTTGACTCTATAGAATGGTATTAAAAAATGGGTTAATTTTCAGGTCCGAGAACTTGGGCCTTTTGCATCTTACTTTGGATTTTAAGTCAGAAGATATTTAATAAAAATGTGATTAGTACAATAAATATTACTCTGTTTACTCAGATTGGCAACAGGTGGGAAGAGATGTTCCACAGGAATGGGTGCTGTGACCACTATTGTGCACCAATTATGTAATTGATTTGGACTCAGAAATGATTAGTGTCAAATTGCTGGGTGTAACTAATACTGCGGAAGACTGCAGCAATATACAAGAAGATATTAACAAACTTGCAGTATGGCAGGTAAATGACAAGTAAATTTTAAATACAAAATAGTTTGAGGCGGTAAATTTTACTCGGATGAATTTGGAGGCAATCTGCTCCTTGGAAAATAATAGTCAATGGGGTAGAGGCACTGAGATCAAGGTGTACAGATTCACAAAGCACTAAAGCAGCAACGCATTATTAAAGGTTAAAAATACAAACAAAGCTCTTTAGTTACTTTCAAGAGGAACAGAATTCAAAAGCAGATGTCTTTAAAATTATGAAGGTGTTCAATTCGGTAGTCGTGAGGAGTCTAAAACAAACTGTCCAGACTATAAAATAGCCAATAACAAATCCAATGAGGAATTCAGGAGAAATTTCTTTACTCAAAGAGTGGTGAGAATGTGAAACTCACTGGCACGTGGAGTGGTTGAGAGTGGATAGCACATGCTTGAGGTAAAGATAGATGAATGCATAAGGGAGAAGGGAATAGATATGCTGATAGAGTGAGATGAGGTAAGGTGAGAAGAAAGCCTGTGTGGAGCATAAATACCAGAATAGGCCTAAATATATAAATATATATATTTCACCCCTCTCCTATTTATACTTAGTTCTGTTGAAAGGTCATGAGGACTCAAAACGTCAACTTTGTTCTTCTCCGCCGATGCTGCCAGACCTGCTGAGTTTTTCCAGGTATTTCTGTTTTTGTTTTTGTCCAGAATAGGCCTGTTGGGCTGAATGACCTGCTTCTGTGCTGTAAATTCTATAATTCAATTAATGGAAATACATAATCCCTATTAAAAATGTTGCAGTAATGTTGAGTATTTGTAACTTGGTTTTCAGCTTCAGTCCCATTTTGTCTTTGAATTGTCTATCCCTGATAAGAACAACTTATTAACCATACCACACTTTCAATCTACCATGGGTACAGGGAGTTTATCCCATTGGTGGAATATCCCCACGTCCCATCATTTTAACTTTACTGTGCATACTCAACAGGAGAGAAAAATAATGTTAGCATATGCCCATTTCATTAGTGTATTGTGGGCATCAAAGATTTGTGGATAAAAAGTTATAAATTGTAGGAAAAAGTAAATAGAAATGAGTCACTGGAATATTTATGGGTAGATTGCACAAATATAATTGATTAGTGTGCATATGAAATGTGTACCTAAAAGGCAAAAGACTGCTTTTTGCGATGTTAGGTGTTGCACTGTGCAGTGAGTGCTGAGTTGGGGGGGAGGGGGCGGGGACTGTTTGTGCGGCGGAACTGTTTACTCCGCTCCGGTGCGCAGCATCGGACAGTTTTACGGGTGACACGCGGAGGAATTGGAAGGGAATTTTCGGTAAAAAGGCGGAGGAGCCGCTCAGGGGGCGTCATGGCGGAGAACATCGTGAGTAACCGCTTCAGCTCAGCTACCCCTCCTCCCCTTCACCCCCCACCCCGCGGGGGATCCACCTCCAGCCGGGCCTGGGGCCTGAACACTTCCCCACCACAACACCCCCCCCCCTCCCTGCCCCGCTGTCGGGCCGAGCGGGGTCACTCAGGCCCCTGCTCAGTCCCCCTGGCCTGGCCGCAATCCGGGGTGAGAGCCGGGGACAGGCCCGGCAGCGGCCCCCGAGTGGGATGGGATGGAGCAGCTCCACCCGCATCCCCCGACTGCTCAGAGCAATGAGGCAGCAAATTAGGCAAAGAACCTCCCCCCCCACCTCCCGCTTTCCTCAGCCAGAGAAATGCAGCTACAGGGGCCAGGGAAAGGTGTGGGGCTCCTTCCTTTAAAAAATATACACGACATAACCTTCAGCATGACTTGCAGCAACGCTGGAATATTTTCTGAATATGTGAACTGTACATTTGCCTTGTCCAGCTTGAAGCGATCACTTGGTTAAAGTCACTCTCTTCATGATACAACCCATCGAATGGTGATTGCTGCTGGCCCATTATGTTGACCACCACTGAACTTTCTGCCCTGTAGATTACTGGAGAATGCAGCCCCAACAATTGTACTGCTATCGCCTAATTTTTTTTTTGTATACAGTCAGCATTGTTTCCATGAATGGAACACTAGGTTCTACGTGGACAAACTTGTATTTTCGGCCTCTGCTGAAAACTGGGAAAATACAAGTAGGTACTGCTGTAAAGTCAAACTTTGAGCAACAGAAGGAATGGTCAGATTCAACTGTTTTTGAGATTTTTAATGCCAGTTTTCAGAATTGTTCTTCTAGCTCATTTTTTTTTTAAAAAAGGTTTAATTTATTTTTCTGTAGGATTGAAATTAGAAGCTTCATCTAATTGCTCAGTGGCTGCTTGAACTGAGTCATGTCAGCCAGGATCCCTGGTCTGTGCTAAGTTAGCTGATCTCAACCAGCTTGGATATGAACATGAAGATTGATTTGAGCTGGGCTTCCTGGAGTTTTGCTGCCCTCTGTGGATTCATAGCCCTGCATGAGTTAGCAATTTTGGGTGGGGAGGGAGTTTAATATGTCTTCTTGGTTTGAGGAAGTAAGCCAGATGGTGAAGAATGCATTGATTATATTATAACAACCTGATTTGTTTAAAGACAATCTTGTAGCAGCCTGTGCATTTGGAAGAAGGCTGCAGATTGAAGAAAAGGGTGTGGAGAAATTACTTTGTCTAAAATGCTTTGTGTTTATATACTTCAGGCAGTAACAGTTTAGTAAGCCCATTTATTGTATCTAGCATGAGTATAACAATAACTATCTAGAGTTTATATAATGAATTATCTGCTCAGCTCTTCTGGCCTCTTGAGCACTGCTGTACCTTCAAGGCCCTAAGCTTCAGACCTCCTTTAAACCTCTCTACCTCTTTTTCCTCCATTAGTCCTTAAAACCTACCTCTTTGACCAAGTGTTTTGTTATCTACTCATATATCTCTTCATGTCACTCAGTGTACAATTTTGCTTTATAATGCCTTGGAGCATTTAATTTAAGGGTGCTAGATTAATATACGTAATTTTTGAATTTAATTGCCAGTCCATTTGCAGTTTTAGGAGTGGGAGTGGTAAATATTAAATATGAGTTAATTAGGAGATTGGGAACAAGGCACTTTATTTCTTTTTGAGTTTTTGTTAGAAGAGTTGCAAAGTAAGAATGACCCAGTGCAACCTGTTTCTACAGCTAGTAGACTGGTGTGTGTTTGTCATTGTGGCTTAGAAGGCTGGGGACAAACTAATTTTAAAATGTTTCAGTAAAAGGAAATTAAAAACATAATATAACAGTCAGAATGTTGCAGGTTTGCATACATGACGTCAAGAGCAAGAGTAGTTGTCAGTGGAAGTTGGGGTAATTGGACCAAGGCACACAAATAGAATCTAGCAGGTCAGCAGGCCATACAGCATCCATGGAGAGAAGAGACGAGTTAAAGTTTTAGCTGGGGAGTCTTCAACAGAATGCAGTCCAGGCGGTGTTTAGGAAGTCATGCTTTCTGTGCTTTTGCATAATACCTTGATTTTATATTTATGGTTAAAAAAAATCAAAACACTGAAACTTGGGAAACAGAAAATAGAGCTTTGGAATATAGGAGTGTCTCTGCAATAAAGATTGAGAAGCTGGAAAGTGTGGCGTGCAAACACTCCAGCACTACCACTGATAGTGTAATTATGTAGGCAATTTCTGTTATAAAGGAGGGCATAAAATTTTATAATAGAAAACATGACAAAAACATGATATGGAAATAAGATTTTTGTAGCCAAGAATTACATGCAGGCATTAGATTTTTGAAATCCAGCTGTGGCTTAGTTGGGAGCACACTCACCTCTGATTCACAAGTTTCTGGGTTCAAATCCCACTACAGGGTTTGAACACAAAAACCTACATGACACCCCATTGTAGTCTTGAGAGAGTGCTGCAGATGAGATATTAAACTGAGGCCCCATCTGCCCACTTGAGTGGATGTAAAAGATCCCACAGCACTATTACTAAGAAGAGCAGTCAAATCATCTCCAGTGTCCTGGCCAATATTTATCCCTCAAATCAACATCACACAAAACAGATTAACTGGTTGTTATCACATTTGTGGGGAATTTGCTGTGTGCAAATTGGCTGTTGCACACCCTGCATTACAATAATGACTACAGTACAAAAAGTATTTTATTCACTCTAAAACACTTTGAGATGTCTTGTGCTTGTAAAAATCGCTGTCTAAATGCACATCTTTTTAAGTTGTATGGTCAGGTGCATGTTGTGAATAGTCCTTGTATACAGGCGATCAGGCAACCTTTGTTGCTTTAAAAAAAAGTCAAATATACTAACATGAATAAGAATTAGGAGTAGGGCATACAATCCTTCAAGCTCACTTCAGTCTTCAATAAGATCATGGCTGATCTTCTACATCAACTCCAATTTCCTACCCTATGCCCATATCCCTTGATTCTCTTAGTGCCCAAAAATCTATCCATCTCAGTGTTGAACATACTCAATGCCTTGACTATCCCCTGCCCTCTAAGGTATAAAATCCCAAAGGTTCGCAACCTTCGCGTGAAGAAATTCCTCCTTATCTCAGTCTTAAGTGGCTGGCGCCTTATTCTGAGACTATGAAATCTAGTTCTAGACTCTCCAGCCAGGGGAAACAATCTCCCAGCATTTGCCCTAACAAGCCCTCTAACAATGTTCTACCCTTTCAGTGAGATCACCCCTCAATCTGCAGAATTCCTGAGAGTATAGACCCATTATATTCCATTGATCCTCATAGGATAACCCTCTAATCCCAAGATTAGGTCGAGTGAACCCGCTCTTAAGGCAAGTATGTCCTTCCTTAGGCAAGGAGAACGTTTTCTGAATATTTAAACAGTGTTGACATTATTGGGGAACTGACTGTGAAGATTATTGAGCAAAGCTGATAATGGAGATGAATTGGCACCAATAACAATATGTTTACAGTGGTGTTTTTGTCATTGCAGTGCGGTCATGTTCAGTCTTAAACTCCTCACCTAAGATATTGTTCCGTTCAGTGTTTCCCAAAAGGTCATATCAAGGAAATCAATAATAAAGATCAAATGATTAGTGCATAATTAAATTAATAAAGGAACCACTGGTTAGGTGAATCATCCTGTTCATTGTGAAATCCAGTCCATTCTACTACACTATTTTGTTTTAGGGAATAGGTCAAATTAAAATAGAAGCTAACACAAACTCCTTGTTTCTAAGTTGGTAAGACATAATACACAGTATTGTAGCTTAGAACAAGGTTTTGCATGGAACAGATTTTAAAGCTAATGTACCTTTACAAAATGGGCATATTTATAACAGTTAAGTAAATATTCCTTGCAACAAAAATCCAGAAAAGATATGGCACTAAACTTTTCATGATAAATGTGTAGAATAATTAGCTGACATAAAACTAAGTGGTTTTGTGTAAATATGCTTGATTGCTAAGCTATTATTTACAATATAATATTTAATTCATTTAATGTTTCATCTACTTGGATCTCTCATTTCACATGCTGACACACATTTTTACCTAATAAATACCATGTTTGTATATTGTAATATCAATCAGGAGATTATACTCCTTAATGGAACCATCTACACCAACCAAAGCACTTAGAACAAAAGTTCATTTAACTGATGGCACCATAACAGTTGCAATAATGATTTGAAGTTTTAAAATTTGTGCCAATAAGGAGATTGCCTCTTTAAAGACACTGGTGGTAGAGAAGATTTTTCATTTATAATGTAGTATAATGGCATCTCATTTCCAATTAGGCACTTCACAGCCTTCTGAACTCAACATTAAGTACAACAACTTTAGACCATTAATTGTGTCCTCCATTTAGAATTTCCTTCCACCTCCAAGTGGCAGTTTGTATCTTGTTCTCATGAGTTTGCTTTCAAACAACTCTGATTCTTTTTCTGCCATAAACACAGTGCTATTTTGCTTTCAAACAGTGCTGACCTTTATTCTGCTATTAACACCTACTCTGGGCCAATGTTTTTGCCTTTAGTACCATTATTACCACCCCCTATGTTTTGTGTTCCATGGCGTCTTTGCCATTTAACCTCCCCTGCCCTCCAACCTACCTGACATTCTATTATGCTGCACCTGCCCCTCCCCCTTTTTAAGTGCAAAAGCCATCATTTTTCTACCCCTCTCCAGTTCTGAGGATGTCATATTGGACTTGAAAGGTTAATTTTGTTTCTTTCTCCACAGATGCTGCCAGACCTGAATTTTTCCAGCATTTTTTGTCTTTATTTTAGATTTCCAGCATCTGCAGTTTTTTGCTTTTAGTTTAGTATCTTTCAGTTGTCTTAGTTCAGATACTTTTTTGGGTTCAGTAACTCACACCACTCTTGTAGGTGAACATTTGTTCTCTATGTTTTCAGTACCTCTATTTGCCCAGATAGTAAAATACTAAATTAGAAGCATTCCAGAAATTGAATAGGATATTCTCCATTTAATTTGATTTATTGATTTTACCATCTGCCATTGTGTTCTTCCACAAGTGTGGAAGCCAGTAGAATAACACTACACCAGACCATGACTCAAACAAATTTGTTAAGCAGTGAAGGGAAAAGGAAACAGTTGAAATGTGGTATAAAATCCAGTTATTCAGCTTAACTATCTCTTCAATTAAGTAGAAAATTACAAACAGTTGTGATTGCCATGCTAAACTGTAATCTGTTCTTTTGTGTGGTGGATTTTTATTTCTCACCATCTATGGAGCAATCTGACTTGGCCATCTCTCTCCAAAGAATTTAGAGGAACTGCCCAATGTGAATAACTGGAAGGTAACTGGGATCAAAGAAATTTAAATAACTATTTGTTGAATTCAAAGAAAAGCTGCCAATGAAACATTGAACAAATCCCAAAGGATTTTATATTTGAATCGAATGGCTTGGCTCACTCCTTTGGATACCAACCTGAAAAAAAACTCAACTAAAATCTGTAAAGTCTATGACATTTTTATCAACTTAAATTTGGGATGCTGTTTTGAGAGGTAAACTGTTTTTACGTGATTCCGGTATAGAAGCCAGGACCATGTTAACTTTTGGGCCACTGCTTCTTTCCTGTTGTAATTACTTATAAGCTGTTGAATTACAAGATTTGACAGATTGAATTACAGGGAAAGAATTCTTCTCCTGAGTGCAAGCTTTGTTTTTAAAAAAGCTAACATTCAAACCTAAGTTGCAAAAGAAACAGAGCATTCTACTAATGCATTTTATACTCATTACATGGAAACCATTTTAGAGCAGTTCAAACAGAGAGAGCAACCTAACTTGCTGCTCTTTCTCTACTTTTTATTCAGGCAATGCAGAATTCAATGCATTATTAAACACTTCCACAGAATTTGTTCACCAGAATTTGTTCTGTGATCTTTCAGCTGTTGGTTATTGGTTAACTAATGGCATTTTGACTGTTCTAATGTTCATCTTCAACACTGCAATCCAAAGTCTACACTGCACAGTGTTATGTACTTTTTAAATGTTTCTGCAAAATTTTATATTTTTTATTTCATAATATTTAGCTGCTGTTTGCCACACAATCTCAAAATCAGACACATTTGTCCAGCCGATACAGTTATGTAACATTTTGCAGTCAATGGATGAAATAACTGTGATTGCCTTTCTTCGTGTTTAAGCTGCCCAAAGCCTTTATGTAAGCTTTTGAGTGGAAACTTACTGTTACTTGCATTTCTTATCAGCACAATGCCTCTGCAGGAGATCTGGGCCATATGCGAGAGGGGCAGGCAACAGCATGTCTTCTCAACCAATCCAATAGAAGAATCCATATTGAGCCATACAAGGTTTAAATCAGGAAGTGGAAATTATAATATTTAATTCAATGTCAAATCATGTTCAGAAAGTAAAATAAGAAGGGTACTGAGAGAGAGGAATAAAAGAGAGCAAGTAAAACAAAAGGTTTGATTTTAATGCCCAGCAATAAGTAAAATCTGGAGGAATAAGACTCCACACTTGAAAATTAACATTTCAGTGCCAGAGAGCTTCTTAGGTAATAATTAAGACTTACCATGCCATTAAAAAATCACTTATGCCTGAATGCACCAGCCTAGCCTTTTCTGGCCTTTTTAGTGGATAACTAGTTTGTAAGTACAGCAATTTCATGCCCTTCCAAGTCCATGCTCTAGGTGAGGTTAACATTGGAGTGCAGCCCCTGAAGGGCAAATCAAATAGCAGTTTCCAGATTTCGATGTTTAACATTGCAAGTGCAGAGGCTGGACAATGCTGTCCAGTTTGTTCCATAATAGCTGTGGGTGCTGTTAGTCTCACCCTTACCCTTAATTCAAAATTCAGATTGATTTATTTTATTTCTTCTTGGTTATGGGGAGCCATTTGGCATTTCCGGACTCTTCTCAGTGATAACCCATTCTTGATGATTTTGCAACACTGATTGTTGTTGTATTATCACTGCTATAAATTATGCCATTTATTTCAAATCTAATTCTGCAGCCTTCCCCTTTGAAGCCAGATCCATGTTTTCCCCACCTGTTATAGATTATGATGACTTAGTAGCAAGATTTGTAAAAATGTTCATTGACTATCTGCTTGATCTTCTGAGTATTGTACAGAATGGCTTAAGAAGGGATCCCTCCTTTATGATCCAATGTGTAGGGAAAGGCTTGGAGTTTGAGCTGTTTGCCAGTTGTCAGGAGCCCATTGGTCAAGCATTGTTGCTGCAGCAGTGCCATGCACTTTTATTTGTTCTTAAACCTTACACTGCAGATAACAGTTGATTATTAAAAATGAACCGAGTGAGATTGCATTGTCACAGAATTATGGTGGCTTATATCAGGCTGTGGCTAAACATTTCATATGTCAGGATTCAGTAGTGGGACCATAGTACAGTTCATTCAGATTTTTTAAAAGGCGCTTATTTATAATATAGGGATTTGATAATTATAGGAAGGAATCAAATTCACTTATGTCTCTCTATTTTGAGAATGGTTTTTAATATGGTGGTGTGCCACGTACCCTTTATTTTACACTTGTGCAATGTTAGAATATGTGTTTGCAGCTGCAAGCATGGCTGAAATGGATATGGAAACCTAAAATGATAACTGGCCAATGGGAAAATTATAACTTAATACCTGATACCAGTTGTATTAAAACAGAATGAAACCGTTGAGATACCACAAACATACAGAATTTAGCAGCTAAGTATTTTAGTCAACTCTTTGTTTTAGCCTGCTTAAGTCCCATTGAAAATGTTTCTAATTCTCCAGTCTCTAACTCTATTTTGAAGGAATTTACTTGCAGTTTAATCTAGAACATCATGTAAGATCACATGCAGCTGTTGCCGATGCTTTAATATATATTGTCATGATTGTGCTTAAATATTTATTTAACCTTTCCTTAGATTGTCCGTATCCAGTCACCGCATGGTATGAAACGGATTAATGTGGGGAAACGAGAAACAGGAGCCCAATTTTTGAAAAAGGTAATGAGCTATTTTCTTCAAGGGAAGTTTGTTTCTGAAGGCTTCACTTAAAATTAAAGGAAAAATACGATAAATTTATCAGTTTGACTTGAGTACTTTTGGTTAAGTGTTATGTTTACAGAATTAGGTCACTTTTTCACCAGCCACTTTACTGATGTTAACTGAATCTTTCTTTGTAAATTCTTGTTCCTTTATAACATTTACATGGTTTTAGGACCCCAATTCCACACAATTTTGTATTACTTGTTGCACCGGAGCCTGCTAATTATTATATATGTAGTATCGTGTATCTCGCATGTTTGTCTTTTTTGAAGCATCACATCACGAAGTATCAACAGTACAGAAACGAGCCATTCAGCCCAACATACCTGACTATTTATGTTTTACACAAGCCTCCTCCTGCCTTTCTTCAGCTAACACCATCAACATATCCTTCTATTCTTTTCTCCTTTTCTGTAACTTCACTTAAATGCATCTATGGTGTTGCTTTGGTTACTCACTCTCTGGCTAAAAAAAGCTTATTTACGACCACCTTATATTTATGGCCCCTTGTTCTAGTCTCACCAGCAAGTCATGAATCCTTTGTATGCTTAACCTATCAAACCCCTTCATACTCTTACAGAGCACTATAAAGTCACCCTCAGTTTTCTCTCCGAGAGTCTGTTGATAGGAAATATATTTGATTGAAACATATAAGCTCCTGAGCAGTCATGAAAGTGTGGATGTGGAAAGGATGTTTCCTCATGTGGGAGAATCTAGAACTAGGGATCACTGTTTAAAAATAAGGGATTGCTCGTTTAAGACAGAGATGAGGAGAAAATTTTTTGATTGTCATGTGCCTTTAGAACTCTCTTCCTGAAAATATGGTGGGAGCAGAGTCTTTGAATATTTTTAAGGCAATGGTAGCTAGATTCATAATAAGCGAGGGGGTGAAAGTTTATCAGGGTTAGATGGGAATATGAAGTTGAGGTTACAGTCAGAACAGCCATGATTGTATTGAATGGCAGAGCAGGCTCGAGGGGCTCAGCGGCCTACTCCTCCTAATTTGTATGTTTGCTCTTTTCAGCCTTTCCTGTTGGTATAACCACTCTGTCCTGGTATCATTCGTGTAAAATCTTTTTTGCACTTTTTCCAGTGCCTCTGTCTTTTTTTTATAATATGGAGACCAGAACGTTGCATAGTACTTGTCTGTACAGGTTTAACATAATTTCTCTGCTTTTGAATTCTATCCCTCTGGAAATGAACCCCAAGCATTGTTCACTTTTTTAAACACAACTTCAATTTGCATTGCTTCTTGTCGTGATTTATGTATCTGCACCCCCAGATCACAGGGGTAGATGGTGATGTAGTGGTAATGTCACTGGATTAGCAATCCAGAGGCCCAGGCTATTACTGTGGGGACACAGGTTCAAATCCTGCCATGGCAGCTGGTGAAATTTAAATTCAATTAACAAATCTGGAATATAAAGCTCGTCTCAGTCATAGTGACTATGACAACTATTATCTGGTTCACTAATGTCCTTTTGGGAAGGAAATCTGCCAGCCTTACCTGGTCTGGCCTACATGATCTTATTGGATGGCAGAGCAGGATCAAGGGGCCGAATGGTCTACTCCTGTTCCTATTTCTTATGAGTCCAGACCCACAGCAATATGGTTGACTCTTAACTGCCCTCTGAAATGGCCTAGCAGGCCATTCAGTTCAAAGGCAGTTAGGGATGGGCAACAAATGCTGGTTTTGCCAACGATGCCCACATCCCATAAAAGACTAAAGGAAAAAAAATCCCTTGGTACCACTACTCCATTTAAGCATTTAGAAAAATGTATTACCTCACACTTAATGCTTTTTGAAGTTTGTTTTCCAGTTGCATGTTCATTCTGCAGGCTTATATAAGTCTTCCTATATTTTATCACAGTCCTTTTCTGTATTAACTATGGAGCCATTTTGGACACATCCGTACATTTGAAATTATGTTTCCAACATTCAAGTCTGTGGCTGAAATCGCTTCAATAAAACAGCAACAAATCACAACTGAGCAGACAGAAAACCAAATGAAAAACAGCTAGCCTATCTAAGGGAAGGAATAGGATCTTTGCAAGCAGCTGCCAATCTACAAAAATTCTGTCAACAACAGCAATCCTTTAATTGATCTTGGGATCAATTTACAGCACTTAGCATTTGTGGCATTAAAGGGTCAGTCACGCAAAACACAGACTCACCTTTCCTTAAGACTATTTCATTACACCTGTTCGGAAAGGCTGAGGACCTAAACTCTCCTCCTGTTGTACAATACATTGTGCATTACATCCTATCCCATCAATATAAAGCTGTAAAACAAATAGGAAAAACTGCAAATGCTAGCTATCGGAAATAAAAACAGAAGTTGCTGGAAATGTATAGCAAGTCAGCATCTAAAAATGAAAAGACAGTTAAGGTGTTGGCAATTTTGAAGAAAATATTGCCTTTATAACCTTAAGCCATACCAAATTCTGTCAGTTTTTACAATTAGAGTAGCATCAGAACATGAGTTACATATGGTAATAAATCAGTACTGATCTTTAAGATTGGGAAAATGCAACAAAACAGTAAACTTTTTGAAGTGACTGGGAAGTACTTTGGAAAATATTCCCAAGCTTTGATTGTCTTGATTCTTACAGATTACAATTAGCTGTAGCTGCATTGCAAGGAATTTTGGGGAGGCGGTAGCATAGTGGTATTGTCACTGGGTTAGTACTCCAGATACCCTGGGTATTGCTCTGGGGACCCAGGTTCAAATCCCACCATGGCAGATGGTGAAATTTGAATTTAATTTTTAAAAATGTGGAATTAAAAGTCTAATGATGACTATGAAACCATTGTCAATTGTTGTAAAAACCCATCTGGTTCACTGATGTCCTTCGGGGATGGAAATCTGCCATCCTTATCTGGTCATACCTACATGTGACCCACACCTTGCCTCACAAGCCACTTGGTTCTCAAGGGCAATTAGGGATGGATAATAAATGCTGGTCCAGCCAACGAGGCCCATGTACATTGACTGAATTAAAAAAAAACACTGAATAGCTCATTGAATAGTACAAAAATGAATTCTAGATGTATGTAAAAGTTGGGCTGAATATTCTATTCACCAATGGAAAAATAATAACCTAGTGACTAACTGCATATGCAGGAATGTTACTAATGGCAAGGCTCAGAATAGTGCTCAAGCCTTTAGATTCTTGAAGAAAGATTTCTTCTGTTTGTAACTAAATGATAAATGCAATCCTGTGTTAATTTGACTGCAAATGGCAAACAGAGAAAACATTCCCACCTTGTGGCTTTGACTTTGATTTTCTCAGCACACCAAAGATATCACTTAGAAAGACAAAGATATCACTCCTAGTAGGAGTGCTGGTGAGAAATAACTTATTTTTGCGAAAATCTACCTTGCTTTACAGACTGCTTAATCCTGCTAACAGTTAGTACTGTTAGTGAAGAGGAAGAGAGACTAAAATATTATGCCATTCTTTTTAAAGAAATGTAAAATATGATTACAAGATGCTTCTAGAATCGTGTTACCTGTTGAGTATCAGGGTGTTTGCCATTCTAAGAAGCATTACGTCACTCTTTGAAACAAAAATAGAAATCAGAAAAATATTGAATTCAGTTATTTAGTTTCTGCAAACTTGCAAAGCAGCCAAGAGGCAGATTAGCAAGAGAACTGACTTCACAAAATAAGATGTATTTTGGATTCTCTCACCTCCCTCCCCATATCCTCCATCTCACAGCCCATTCTGTGGAACTCCCAAGTTTATCATCTCAAATTTAGATTTTATGGAAAACCAATTATTTTGCGTTATAATTTTTATTTTTCTGCTTTGGGAGAGTGGGGCTGAAAAAGTAGAAAAGCAATACAAAATAAGGCCACGTCTAATGTGCTTTGAAATTAAGCTACTTGCCCTGTTTGAATCCTAAAGTGTAGACCTTGGGTTCTGCCAAGAAAATTTTTCAGCAGAGTTGTGATCAGTTTTGGCCAAGATTTGCATTTATTGAGTATGATGGTCCAGTAGTAGACTTCAGGGAGTTGGGGATGTAAGGAAGGATGTTTTTTATTCATTCATGAGATATGGCCAACACTGGCAAGGCCAGCATTTATTGCCCATCCCTAGTTGCCCTTGGGGAAAGGTGGTGAGCTGCTGCCTTGAACGACTGCAGTTTGTGTGATGAAGGTGTTCCCACAGACCTGTTAGAAAGGGAGTTCCAGAATTTTGTTCCAGCCACAGTGAAGGAATGGTGATATATTTTTAAATCATGAGCTGTGTGACTTGGAGGGGAACTTGCAGGTGGTGGTGTTCTCCTGAGCCTGTTACCCTTGTTCTTCTAAGTGGTAGAGGTCATGGGTTAGGAATATGTTGTCAAAGGAGCCTTGGCAAACTGCTGCAGTGCATTTTGTAAACTACACACACTGCAGCCACGTTTGCCAATGGTGGAGGTGGTGAATGTTTAAGGTGGAAAGTGGAGTGTCAGTCAAGTGGGCTGCTTTGCCCTGGATGGGGTCAAATTTCTTGATTGTTGTTAGAGCTGCACTCGTCTAGTCAAGTGGAATGTATTCCATCATATTCCTTACTTGTGTCTTCTAGTTGGTGAAAAGGTTTTAGGATGTCAAGGTGTGAATCATTTGTCGTATAATTCCCTGCCTCTGACTTGAAGCCAAGGCATTTATGTAGCTGGTCCAGTTAAGTTTCTGGTCACTGATGACTTTCCTGCTGCCCAGGATATAGGGAATTCAGTGATGGTAATGACATTGCATGTTGAGGCGAGGTGGTTAGACTTTGTCTTTTTGAAGGTAGTCATTGCAAATTGCACTTATGTGGCACAAATGTTCCTTAACCACTTACCAGCCTAAGTTTGAATATTGTCCAGGTCTTGCTGCATGCAGGCATATAGTCTGCTTCGTTATCTGAGGAGTTGAGAATGGAACTTTGCAATCATCAGCAAACATGCCATTTAGAGTCATAGAATGGTTACAGCACAGAAGGAGGCCATTTGACTCATCAAGTCTGTGCCAGATCTCTGCAAGAGTAATTTGGCTGCTCCCACCCACTCCCCATCGCCCTTTATTTTTTTTCCATTCAGGTGCTTACCCAATTCCCTTATAAGAGCCACAATTTAATCTGTTTCAGACATCTGTTTCAGATTGTAACCACTGACTGCACAAATAATTTTTTCCTCATGTCACCTTTAGCTATTTTGCCAATCACTTTAACTTCTCTGGTTCTTGACCCTTCTGCCAGTGGAAATAGTTTCTCTCTCTTCACTCTGGCCAAACCCCGTATGATTTTGAACACCTCTATCAAATCTCCTTTCAGCCCCCTCTAAGGAGAACAGCCCCAGCTTCTCCAGTCTGTCCACATAACTGCAATCCCTCATCTCCAGAAGCATTCTTGTAAATCTTTTCTGCATCCTCACTAAACCCTTCACATCCTTCTGAAAGTGCAGTACCCAGAATTGGACGCACTGTTCCAGTTGAGGCTGAACCATTTCTGACCTTATGATGGAGGGGAGTTCCCTGATGAAACAGCTGATGATGTTTGAGTCTAGGACACTGCCTTGATGAGCTCCTGCAATGATGTCCTGGGCTGAGATGATTGGCCTTCAACGACCACAGCCATCTTGCTTTGTACTAGGTATGATTCCAACCCCTGATACCCTTTGGCTTCAATATTGCTAGGGCTTCTCAATGCCACATCCAGTCAAATATTGCCTTTTTACCAAGGCCAGTCACTCATTTCACCTCAGAAATTTTGCTGTCTTGTCCAATTTTGGAGGAAGGTTGTGATAAAGTCTGAGTGGTCCTATTGAACCCAAACTGAGAATCGATTAACAGGTTGTTGGTGAGTACTTGATAACACCGTCAATGGCATCTTCCATCATTTTGATGGTTGATTGAGAGTGGACTGATGGGGCCATAATGGATTTATTGGATTTTGTCCAGTTTTTTTGGTAACCAGGACATACCCAGGCAATTTACCACTTGTTGTGAAGGTGCCAGTGTTGTAGCTTCCCTGGAACAGCTTGGCAAGCAGTGTAGCTAGTTCTGGAGAACAAGTCTTCAGCACTATAGCCAGCATGTTGTTAGGGCCCACAGCCTTTGCTGTAACTGGTGCACTCAGCTATTTCTTGATATCACGTGGAATGAATCAGACTGGCTGAGGACTGGCATCTGTGAAGGCTGGGCTTTTTATCCCCTCGGCACTTCTCGTTGAAGGTGGTTGTGAACGCTTTAGTCTTTTTGTCTTTTGCTGGGCCGGGTGTGCTAGGCTCTACTATCATTGGAAATGTTCATGAAGTGTTCACTTCCCATTAGTTGTTAAGTTGTCTGGTACCATTTACAACTGGATGTGGTAGCGTTGCAGAGTTTTGATTAGATTTGTTGGTTGTGGGATTGTTTAGCTCTGTTTCTATCGCTGGCTGCTTCCACTGTTTAGCATGCATGTAGTCCTGTTGCAGCTTCACCATGTTGGCACCTCCATGTTTTGGTACCCCATGCCCTGCTCCTGGCATGCTCTTCTACACTCCTCTGAACCTGACTTGATGGTAGCAGCAATGTTTGGGTCATGCAAGCATTTACAAATTGTGGTGGAATACAATTCTGCTGTTGCTGATGGCCGCAGCACCTCTTGAATGCCATGATTTGAGCTGCTGGATCTGGTGTGAATCTATCTCATTTAGCACAGTGGTAGTGTCTCACAACATATTAAATAATGTCCTCATTGTGAAGACAGAACTTTGTCTCCACATGGACTGTATGATGGTCACTCCTACCAATACTGACAAGGTCAAGTAGGTTTTTCATCATGCCCGTTCTCTCACTAACAGCTGCAGGCCCAGGCTTGGCAACTATGTCCTTTAGGACTCGTCAGCTTTGTGGTGGTGCAACCAAGCCACTCTTGGTGAAGACTATTGAAGTCCTGCACCCAGAGTGCATTCTGTGCCCTTGTTATCCTCTGTTTCTTCAAAATGCTATTCAACATGGAGGAGCACTGATTCATCACTTGAGAGAGACTGATCTGCAGGACATTTCCTTGCCTATGTTTAATCGGATGCATGAAACTTCTTGGGATCCAGTGTTGTTATTGACTTCCACGGCCACCCCCTCCCATGATGTGTACCACTGTGACTCCATCTCTGGTGGGTCCGTCCTGCCATTGGACAGAACCTACCCAAGGATGATGACAGAGGACTTTGGGACATTGGCTGTTTAGTATGATTCTGAATTTGACTGAGTTAGGTTGATGATTTGTGTTCAATCTGCAGAAGAAGCTTGTTTCTTGTTTTATTGTTACAATTCAGGAATGGTAGAGCAGTCCACGTATAGGTCAGTAGCTGCACATTTAAATCAAACGTGCATGAAGTCCTGATTTTTTTTTTACTTCTCGCATTCTAATTGTAATTTAATTTGTTTTTCTTTTTAGGTTGCAAAGGAATTTGGCTGTTCTAACAATGGCTTTTCTGTATACCTTAACAGAAATAAAACTGGAGAGATCTCCCCAACAACGAATAAATCACTCTCTTTTCTTAAAATTAAGTACGTACTGGTATTTAACCATATTTATTAGTAGTGAACGCATTTCAACATCTAGACATTTTGAAAAGAAATGAATGGGAAAGAGAGCTTTGAGATACAAAAAAAATGGTTTCAGGAACTGAACACACAAACAATGTTAAATTGGACATATAGCTCCTCCCTGATTATTTTAGTCATTTAAGGCTTTGGATTTATTGAAACATGGTAAGTATTGTTGAGAAAGCATAAGTAAAAAATACTATGTTAGAAGACTTTTTATTAACTCAATTACCATAAACCAGTGACTACTTAAATTATTTTCTATCAAGTTATTGTGTAGTTGGGGAAAAGGCAAAAAGGTACACATAGTTTGCCTAACTGAAGTTGCCATCAAGAAGAAGGAAGTATGTGAGGTGTCTGATTTTTTTCTTTTTTTAGTTTTCTGCTCTCTTTCCATTGTCATAGGGAAACACTTGACCTTTATTGAGTGTCAAGAAATAGGTGCCTGTAGGCTGCTTTATTTATAGGTGGAATAGCTGAAGAATGAATAAGCAGCTGAAGGGGATTTTTTTATTTGCTGATGTTGAGCTATAAGCTTTTATTGTGTTCTGTAAGTAGAAAGCAATTTAAAAAGTAAGTAGCTGGCTCAAAAAGAAAAACAGTTCTTCCTCAGTAGTTACAAGTATTCAGAATTTCTGGAAATGATTATGGTTATTGTGTTTGTGACAACCGTTTTCAGTTTTTTGAACACTATATAAACTGATCTCTTGCATTAGATTGGGCCATGAGTACCTGCAGCAACACATTTATATAGCATCTTTAACATAATGAAATGTCCCAAGGTGCTTCACAGAGGCATTATAAAACAAAATGTGACACTGAGCTCAGGAAATATTAAGGAAGATGACTAAAAGCTTTTAAGGAGCATCTTAAAGGAGTAAAGTGAGGCTGCGGTGTGGGAAGGGAATTTCAGAGCTTGAAGCCAAGGCAGCTGAAGACACAGATGTCAATGGTGGAACGATTGAAACTGGAGGCACTGGAGGCCATAATTGGAGAAAAGGAGATACCTCAGAGGGATTTGGGGTGGGATGGGCCATCATGACAGGATTTGAAGAAATGGTGGAGTGTTTTAAAATCAAGGTGTTGCATAGCTCTGAGCCAGTGTAGACCAGCAAGCACAGGAGTGATGGGTGAATGGGAGTTGGTGCGATTTAGGTCACCAGCCTCAAGTTTACAGAGGGTAGAATGTGGGACGCCAGCCAGGAGAGCATAGAATAAGTTAAGTCTGGAAGTAACAAAGGCATGAATGAGGATTCCGGCAACAGATGGGCTGAGGCAGGAGTGGAGTTGGGCAGTGTTACAGAAGGGGAAATAGGCACCTTAGTGATGTATGTATATGTGTTGAAAGTTCACCAAGGGGTTAAATATGAGCTTGAGAAAAACTGATTTAGCCTCAGTCAGTTGCCAGGGAAAGAGATGGAGTCAGTGATGAGCGAGCAGTGTTCGTGGAGGGGACCAAAGACAATGATTTCAGTTTTCCCAAAGTTTAATTGGAGGAAATCTCTACTTATCCAGTACTGGAACAAATCTGACAATTCAGACAGTGAAAAGGTCAAGTGGCAAGTAAAGCTGGGTATCACCTGTTTAAGTATGGAATTGTCATGTTTTTGGATGATGTCGCCAAGGGGCAGTATGTAGATTAGAAATAGGAGGGGGGCACACATTCTTTGGGGGTACTAGAGGTGAACTGTGCGGGCCTCTGGCTAGGATTAAATAGGTAAGAGTGGAACCAAGGCAGTCCCTTCTACTTGATGACGATGGAGAGGCATTAGAGAAGGATGGTGCAGTCTACCAGTTCAAAAAAGGTTGTAAAGATCTGCTCTGCAATTACAAACCAGTCAGTTTAACTGTGGCAGTGGAGAAACTTCTAGAAAGAATTATTCAGGATAGAATTAATGGTCAACGTGGAAAAATGTGGATTGATTTGGAAAAGTCAGCATGAATTTGTTAAAGGAAAATCGCATCTAACTAACTTGCTTTGAAGATGTAACAGAGATGGTTGATGAAGGCAAGGCTGTTGATGTGGTGTGTATGGACTTTCAAAAGGCATCCGATACAGTACCACATAACAGACTTGTGAGAAAAATTATAGGTCATGGAATAAAAGGGACAGTAGCAATGTGGATACAAAATCGGCTAAGGGATAGGAAACAGAGTAATTGTTAATGAGTATTTTTCAGGCTGGAAGGAGGTTTGTAGTGGAGTCCCCCAGGGGTCGTTATTGGCACCCTTGCTTTTCCTGTTATATATAAATGATCTAGATCTTGGTGTGCAGGGGACAATTTCAAAGTTTGCAGATGACACAAAACTTAGGAGAATTGTAAACTGTGAGGAGGGCAGTGTAAAATTCAGAAGGACATTAATACATTAGTGTAGTGGGCAGATAGGTGGCAGATAAAGTTCAATGCAGAGAAGTGTGAGATGATACACTTTGGTACAAAGAACGTAGAAAGACAGTACAAAATAAAGGATACTATCCTAAGGGGTGTGCAGGAGCAGAGAGACCTGGATGTATATTTACATAAGTAATTAAATGTGGCCAGACAGGTAGGGAGCGCTGTTTCTAAAGCATACAGTATTCTAGGCTTCATTAATATGGGCATAGAGTACAAGAGCAGGGAGGTTATGATGATATATAAGACACTGGTTAGACCTCAGCTGGAGTATTGTGTATAGTTCTGATCACCACACTATAGGAAGGATGTGAACACATTGGAGAGAGTGCAGAAGAGGTTTACGAGAATGGATCCAGAGATGAGACAATTCGGTTATAAGGAAAGATTGGGGAAATTGGGACTGTTTTCTTTGGAGAGGAGAAGGCTGAGAGGAGATTTAATAGAAGTTTTCAAAATCATGAGGGGTCTGGACAGATTAGATTGGGAGAAACTGTTCCTGCTTGTAAGTGGATTGAGAACCAGAGAGCACAGTTCTAAAGAGTTTTGCAATAGAAGCAAATGCAAGGTGAGAAAAAGCTTTTTCACACCGCGAGTAGTTAGGGTTTGGAATGCACTGCCTGGAAGTGTGGTGGAGGTAGGTTCAATTGAGGCATTCAAGGGGGCATTTGATGATTGTTTCTATTTAAATAATGTTATGGGGAAAAGGCAGGAGATTGGCATTAAGTTAAAATACTCAGAGAGCCACTGCAGACACGATGGGCTGAATGGCTACCTTCTACACAGTAACAATTCTGAGTCAAAGGCTGCAGTCAGGTTGAGAAAGACAAGAAGGGATAGCTAGGCTTTACCACAGCCATGTAGGATGTCATGTGTGACTTTGAGAGCTGTTTCAGTACTGCGTAGGGGTAGAATCCTAATTGAAGTGATTCAAACATGGAGTTCCAAGGAAGATGGGCATGAACTTACGAGGCAACAACATGTTCAAGGACTTTGGAGAAGAAAAGGATGTTGGAAATTGGATCCTAATTTTCAAGGACGGGGGTAAAGGGTTGGGCTTTGAACGAGAGGGGTGGCGACAGTATATTTGAGCAGAGAAGAACCAAGCCTGAGGAGAGAGAACTGTTAAAAATGTCAACTAACTCCTGGGAGCAGGAAAGGAAGTTGGGCAGTCAGTAGTTTAGTGGGAATAGGATTTAGAGAGCAGGCTGTGGGTCTTGAGAGAATGGTCACACAAAGAGGATATGAGTTGAAATAGGGGAGGTGGAGAAAAATGCATGTTTGAGGTAGGGCAGGAGGAAGCCTTAGTGAAAGTTCAGCCTGGCAGATTCAGGGAGGAGTGGTAAAGGCAGCTGATTGGGTGGTCTCAGTCTTGGTGACAAATCTATGAGCTGCTCACACTTGTTGGAGGTGAAGATGGAGGGAACAGGGAAGACGGGTTTAAGATGACAGGAGAAAAGGAATCAGGATTACCTTGCGTTCCCAGGTGATCCTGAAATATCGAGCAATTTAGCAGACGCGAGTAGAATCTGATAGTGCTTTATGTGGCCTGACCAGATCTAGCGGTGATTGTCTGAACCAATTGGGCAATTTCTTTTCAAGCCTGCATCCCTTGGAGTTAAGGGAGTGGAGATGAGGACCCTATGGAGGAGTGGCCGGGGTGAGAGAGAGAGTAGTTGTTTTAATGGGATGAGGGCATTGAAGGTGGAGGTGAGGGTGCAGTGGAGTATAATGATAGCTGCCAACATGTTGTGAATGGAGGGCCAAAAGCTAGATAGTTGGCATTTTGACAAAGCAGTTGTATATGAATTGGGAAAGTTTTTTTCTGCAGATGGTTGCAGAAGGACCAATGGTTTTGAAGGGGGAAACTGGATGTAGGTGGAGAATGATACAAAGTAGTAATCTGTAACCGTTGTCACAGGCCATATGAGATGGTGAGGTCAGTGAGTGACCATAAATGTGGGTTGGGGAACTTATATGGAGGATGAGATTAAGGGAAGCTAGGAGGATAGTAAATGCGGAAAGAGAACATGATGATTACTGGCTGTTTGTCAATTGGGAAGCCATCATGATCTGCCCTGACACTCGTCACATGCAAATAATTCTAGGAAGGGATCGCTGGATAGTGATAAAGTCTAAGAATCCTGATCAGCAGTATTCTTCTCCCTGCCCACCTGGGGTAAGGATGCTTTTGATAATGTGGGGAAGTTAATAGATAATTAAATGCTCAGAAATATTGGGAGTATCTTCATTTCTCCATTTCCCCTTAAACTGTGACCCCTGGATTTTGTGATGTTTGAAAACATGAGATTTAGATATTAAGCTAGCCAGAGAAAAACTCTCCAGGATAACTGAATATTAGTGGAAATAAGCCAAAAGCTTTTTATCTACTATGAAGTTTACTGCTAGATGTTAGTAAGTTGGATTTATAAAAAAAATTCTACATACTGTACATGTGATTATTTGCTGGAATACTCAGGTTCCCAAAAAATATCAACGGTTGCTTTGTCAGCAGGAATGCTTTAATTTGGACCGATGCAATGTGACTTTGATGTGTCCTTGGTTTCAGTATTTAACTTCAGTGCTCAATATTTTGACAGGTGTAAGCCCAGTAATTTGTCCTTAATATCTTCTGCCTTAGACATGGAGACGTACTGTTCCTCTTTCCATCAAGTGACGCTGGGACTTCCACTCAAGTTATGGAGACTTCAGCCCAAGCTCCTGGAGGGTCACGAGTTTCAACCACGTCTACAGTGCCTGTGGTGGAGGATGAAATTGACCAGTATCTAATGAAACAGGATGGAAAGATATACAGAAACAGGGACCAGCAACAGTAAGACTTTCTGCTCAAAAACCTACAGAATAGCATTAATTATGTATGTTTTATAAATTATAGAATGATACATTGGGTTCGAATTGCTGTAAATTAAGATTAGAGGTGACCTCTTAAAGCGCAAGCCATTTGTGAACAACTTCTGTATCCAAAGTTATTAACTTTTTGAGTGGTAATGTTCCCTCTTATAAGTTAGTCTCCCCCCCCACCTTTCCTCTTTCGTTATCCATATTCAAGAGGTTAGGTGACCAGCCCCTTGGCCCATGGTTCTTAAACTGATTCTTGGGAGATCCTCAGTGAGTGGTCTAGGCTTGCACAAGTCTCTCTGCTCCAGTCACTCCTTTGGTTTGTGCCTCTGTCTGATTTGCCCTCGGTGTTTCTGCACAGATATCATAACCTTAGTTATGTTAAGTGTTACTGGCATAATGGTTGATGGTCCTGTGGCAGCATCATGTTGCACCCATGAACCTTAGTATGATAACAATGAGAGCTTGATTAAATTACACTGCTGAAGCAAGATGAATATGTGATGCAGTGTACAATCTAAACCAGGTTTGATATTCCATTTGAAAGGAAGGAGATTGAAATAAAACAGTTTAAAGTTGAGATGGTTATTTGTTCCATAATAGTGATGGCGCTGGGGAATAAGGTGGGCCAAGTGGACTAAGTGCCTATGGGTGAACATCTGGGTAAGAGCGATCATTGGATCGCAAGGTCTAGATTGGTATCTGAGAACTAAATTGGAGGAGGACGGATTTCCATGGGATGTAAAGATGTTTAGTCAGGGTAAAATAAAAGCAAAACTGTAACTGAACAATGGGTGATCTTTAGGGAGGAGCTCTTTTGGTTACAGTCTAGGTACATTCCAAAAAGGATGAAATGTAAGGAAACCAAAGTCAAGACTCCTTGGATGACAAGGCAGATTAGAGAATAAGACGAAACACAAAAAAGGAGGGTGTACAAATTCTTCAATTGAGAACCAGGCCAAATACAATAAGAGGGGAAGTAAAGAGGAAAATAAGCCTGGCAAAGAGAAAAAATTAGAATAGAATGGCAATAAACATAAATGTGAACCCAAAAATCTTCTATCCGCATGTAAATAATAAGTGCATAGTAAGAGGTGGGGTGGATCATATTAGGGTAATATGTGAGCTAGAAAACTCATGAGTACATTGTACTATTGTTTACCAAGGTAGAGTATGCTGACAAAATATCAGTAGAAGCAGAGATGACAGGTAATGGATTAGGTAAAAATGGGTGGGCATCATGTGTTGGAAAGCTGGCAGATGATACAAAGATAGATGGAGGGACAGGTAGTATTGAGGAGGCGGGGAGGCTGCAGAAGGATTTGGACAGGTTAGGAGAATGGGCAAAGAAGTGGCAGATGGAATACAACGTGGGGAAGTGTGAGGTCATGCACCTTGGTAGGAAGAATAGAGGCATAGACTATTTTCTAAATGGGGAGAGAATTCAGAAATCTGGAGAGCAAAGGGACTTGGGAGTCCTAGTCCAGGATTCTCTTAAGGTTAACTTGTAGGTTGAGTCGGTAGTTAAGAAGGCAAATGTAATGTTGGCATTTATTTCGAGAGGACAAGAATATAAAAGCAGGGATGTGCTGCTGAGGCTTTATAAGGCTCTGGTCAGACCACATTTAGAATATTGTGAGCAATTTTGGGCCCCGTATCTCAGGAAGGATGTGCTGTCCCTGGAGAGAGTCCAGAGGAGGTTCACGAGAACGATCCCAGGAATGTTTGAGGACTCTGGGTCTATACTTGATGGAGTTTAGAAGGATGAGGTGGGGGGATCTGATTGAAACTTACAGAATACTGAAAGGCCTGGGTAGAGTGGACATGGGGAAGATGTTTCCATTAGTAGGAGAGACTAAGACCCGAGGGCACAGCCTCAGAGTAAAGGGAAAACCTTTTAGAACAGAGATGAGGAGAAACTTCTTTATCCAGAGAGTGGTGAATCTATGGAATTCATCGCCACAGAATGCTGTGGAGGCCAGGTCATTGAGTGTATTTAAGACCGAGATGGATAGGTTCTTGATTGGTATGGGGATCAAAGGTTATAGGGAGAAGGTGGGAGAATGGGGTTGAGAAACTTATCAGCCATGATTGAATGGCGGGACAGACTCGATGGGCTGAATGGCCTAATTTCTGCTCCTATGTCTTATGGTTTATGCTTAGATTGGATAAGTCGCTTATCCAGATAGCTTGCATTCCAGGTTACCTGAGGGAAGTAGGGTTGGAGATAGCAGAAGGGCTTGCCATAATCTTCCAGTTTTCCCTAGATACAGAAGAAATGTCAAAGTTTGGAAAGTGGCAAATGTGACACCCTTGTTGAGGAAAGGGTGTAGGACATTCCTAGTAACTACTAGGCCAGTCCATTTAACACCAGTGGTGGGTATGGTTTAAGAAATAATAATCGAGGGGAAAAAATTAACTGGCACTTGGGAGAGGTTTGAGGAGAGCCAGCACAGATGTGTAAATGGCAGATCATGTTTGACTAATCTAATTGAATTTTTCGTGAAATAACCGGGAATATTAATAAGGGGAATGCGGTGTTTATTATCTATATGGATTTTTGAAGAACGCATTTATGAAGTTAGTTTTAAGTGTGATCTGAAGAATTCTCTAAATCGATGGGTAGCTCTGAAAAGTTAGCTACCTTGCTTGATCTGTCATCATGTGGTATTGATAACTTGGCTGATTATTAGGTTATCGCATTTAAAATAAGTGAGACTTGTATTTACATTCCATAATAAAATGATAAACAGAGTCGCAGTAATAAATATTTGTAGTCCGGTTGTGAAAAACTTTTAAGACATAAGGGGTAGACTATGACTTTGTGTGGTAGTGTATGATGAGTGATAGTGAAATGGCAGCCTGAGTTGCACATCCCCTGACCTCAGTGTAAGTAATGGAGGCAGATGCAAAATAGCCTGCCAGTTTGCAGTTGTCCTTTTGTACATTTCTGCGGTTGTCTTTTTGCATATTTCCACAGTCAAAATCTAGACCAAAAACTCAGTTTCATTTTCAGAATTATGTTCTTTGTTAAACTTCTTTTGGTTTTGTGTTTTTGTTAGGTGCCGGCATGGTGCTTTGGGCAAATGTGTTCATTGCGTACCACTGGAGGTAAGGAAGTCATAGCAGTCTCATTATTCTGTTTGGAAATCATTGCACTTTTTCAGAATTTACATTATCGTCCAAGAATATTGATCAAGTTGGTTTGTGCTGCTTTTGATATTACCATAGTGGACAGATTAAAGGACATTTCTGACTGTATGGTACTCTTAACTCTGAGGAAGTGTGAGCAAGTCTGTGCTTTAGACCAATGAGGCAGAGTGAAAATATCCACTCTCCTTTCTTTAAAGGACCCCATATACCTTGAGCGGATCTAAATCCAGGTGTGCAGTAAAATGATGGCTTGTGATTGGCCTGCAATAGTGAGCATGAAATCAAATTTCTGTCCAAAGCACTCTAGCTAAGAGACACGCATGACAATAACTGAGCCAGCTATGGCATTTGTTTTCATACTGGGGGAATCTTCTGTAGAACAAGTATGTTGAAAATCATTATTTTGAAATGATGGAAAATGTTAGATTTTGGATATATAAGCAAATACTGCATCACAGGGTAGCCATTATTAAAATCAATCAGTGACACAGATTTTTATGTTTTGATAATTTTATTATGGCCAAGAATGCCTAAAAAATGTTGTTTCTTGCTGACTGATCCTTATGCAGTTGTGTGTTAATTTACATTATTAATGTGGATTTGAGAAGCCAATGTGAACGCTTATGTGGAATCTTAAAGAACTTTCAGCTTTATTAATATAGCAAATTTTTGCTTTAGTACCTACATCTAGTAATTTAAAAAGTCCAATTGGTGTAGTACAGTCATAGGCCATCATTTTACTGTACACCTGGATTTAGATCTGCTCAAGGTACGCAGGGTCCCAGAAGAAGAGGCTGGATATTTTCATGTTCTCATTAGTCTATAGCACCAACTTGCCCACACTTCTTCACTACTTAACTTTTAACTACAGGTATCTTGTGATGTGCTGGCAAAATAATTGTAAAACCCCTTCTGAATGCTGTGCATTTGCCACTTTTATTTGTTATTCAGTTAACATGCACTTAAACATATCTCCCCCTTTACAAATCGATTCTTTGCATTTTGTTCCTCAGTGCGCAATGTGCAGGCACATGCTATTAGTTTAAAATGAAAATCAATCCCATCTCAGGGATTTTGATGCCATCATATTAGTCTTTTTTGGAGTAATGTAATTTAGTGAACAATTGATTTTAATACTTAATTCAGTAAACCCTTAATGCAGTCTTGGCTACCATGTCTGTTAAGTGGCCTGTGATCTGATAAGGCTTGTTCTTCAAGCTTTTCAAGTACTTTTAACAAAATTCCTTATTGATATGCATGGATATTTATCAACCTGAAGTATAATGTTTCAATGTTGCATTTGTTTTCAATTCACCTAAAAGCAAACTATAGTGAACATTTACATCATTCTTTGTCATTCACCTGCACAATAGAATATTCATCATTGTCTGGTTTAAAAAATGTTTGTCTTTATTTCTAAACCCCTTTGCTATGCAAGGTGCCAACCTCTTTGAAGGTACAGAAAACAGATTGGTATTGAGAACAAAATGGGGATTGAGGGAGGGAATTAGCCCTCAAAAGGGGATAATATCTTAAGGGGAATAAAAAGCAGAATTTGGGTGAGTATTAATAGTTTAAGTGTGAGAAGTAAAAATTCAAGGATAATTGAGCAGTTTTGTTGGGTGGAAGAGAAGGAAAAAAATAAGGAGAAGACGACAATAGATACTCTTTTTAAAAGAGCAAAAATAATGGCCACATAGCTTAACAGCTAATAGAAAAATGAGTGTGTTGGTATGAAAAATCATAAACAATGAAGACATCAGAATAACAGCCAAATATATAATAGCTCAGTGAAAAACATGGGAGAAGCTCATAAGAAGAGGTGGTGATGATTTGGGTGGGGTTGATAGAGAGATTAGATGTTAAGCATCTGAAATTATAACAGAAAATGCTGATAACGCACGCAGTAGGTCCAGAAAAGAGAATAGAAACAGGCTGACATTGCTGGCAAACACCATCACCCCGCCCACCTGTGTGTTAAGAGAAAGGATCGACACTGTGTTAATCTGTCTTTGTTGCCCTTGAATTACCACAGACCCACACTCCCTACTTTACAGCTCTGTGGTATCTTAGAATTTTAAGTGCTGAGGAGGAGGGTGAGATGCTGTTCCTGAGCTTGGTTGGAGTAGTATTGGTGTCCAAAGACCAAGAGGCCAGTGTCATGTTTGACAAATTTTGAGTTGTGTGTGTTTTATCTTTAAAAAATGACAGATTAGGTAGATTAAGGCAATGTGTAAGTGGTTTTCAGAAAACATTTGAAGAGGTGTCTCGCAGGCTTGTTGCAAAATCCAGATGTGTGGCATAAAAGGAAATAAAGCAACAGGATAGAAAGTTGGTTGACAGGGCTAGTGGGTATTGCTTGGATTGAGGAAGGGCTGTAAGGATATGGGCAGGGATCAGTTGCAGACAGCCTTAAGCTGTTGTTAAATGTAATTTAATGCAAAGAAAGGCATGGAAACGCACTTTGGGAGAAACACCAAGAAATGGAAAGACAAGAAAGGCCTAGATGTTCAAACACATATTCCTTGAAAAAGCAGTCAGATAATAAAGTCTCAAATGTGGCCAATAGTATCTTGGGGTTGGATGAATACTTGAATAATTGATAAGAAAAAATAAATTTGTGCAAGCAATGGTTAGGCATTGATAAGACTACTGAATGCAGTTTTACTGCCCGATTATAGAAAGGACATGAAAGCTAAAGTGGGTGTGCAATGAAGATTCACTTGGATGATTCCAGGGATAGAAAACCATAATTGAGAGGCTTGGGTACTGGAACTGTTTTCATTCTTCTCTTATGATCTTAGTGGAGAAGAAAAGGCTAAGAGAAAATTTAATAGAGGTTTTTAAATTTATGAAGGATTTTGATATGTTAACTAGGCTAGGAAAAGACTATTTGTTAAGGAGTTAGTGATGAGAGGTCACAATTTAAAGTTGTTGCTGAGAAGAAAGACATTTTGTGATGCAGAAGGAGATTGGAGCATGCAATGTTCTGCCTCAAGCATTTGAGAGAGAGAGAGACCACTGCATCTTTTAAGGAAAATTAGTGAATATTTGAAGCAGAGGAAGAGTTACAGCTCCTATCTCTAATTTTCCCATTAAAATTTTGTGTAAATATGAATGATATACTTCATTCATTATCATAATTTGTTTTGGGAAGTGAGTCTATATATAAGAATTTTAAGTGTTAGTGATCAAGCAACCTTTAAAAGACTGAAAATCCCAGTACTGTTTAGACAGATTCAGTCACAGATTACATTTCACATTATTCTGTTTTCTACTAGTTCTGAATTATTCAAATAAGGAGCATAAAATAGGAAACATTGGTTGATTTGGCAAACTATCAAAAGTAATATCAGCCTATTGAACCAAAGGGATGTGTTGCATTTGTGCAATGAGTAGTAAATGGATACAATCATTTTTGCCTTCACTCTGTGATATATGATTAAAACACCTGTGCATCTGACATATTTTCACATTTATAGCAAAACTGGTATTTAAAATATTCTATGTTTAATTCAAAATATTCCTATTTGCATTAAGCACATTTCAGTAGATATCTAATGGTGATTGTGAAAAATGTATTGTCTTATTCTGTTTTACACACAAATAATCCATATCCTTTTGGCATAAATTGTAGTTTACATTCATCTATGTTTCTGGACTATGCTTTTTATTCTTTAGCCTTTTGATGAGGATTATCTCAATCACTTGGACCCCCCTGTTAAACATATGTCATTCCATGCATATATCCGAAAACTGACTGGTGGTGCTGACAAGTAAGTATTCTTTAGAAGAAGCGTTTCTCAGATTCTCCACAATAATTATTTTCTAAAAGTAGACCTGCTCGAGTCTATGATTCATACCTTATTTCCAGGTGTGTTGGTTTAAAACTGCCACAGTATCATGACATAGGATTGGGCAAACTAGATGAGGTACCTAAGCATTGTGGATGCTTTTTTGAAAAAAAATTCTTTCCAGAATATCCTGATATAGAGTGTATTCATTCAAAGCAACTTGATCCTGATTGTTAGGTCAGTTTTGAATTTTCTTGTTGTCCTGATCATTTCTGCTGGTTAGATGCTATGATTGACCTATGTAAACTGATGTTAGAGATTTAGATCCAAATCTCAAAAAAGTAGGTTCAGGTCTTTTTAATCCATCTTGCAGTGTTTGACTTCTCTCTCCATTATACCCGAAGACAGCCTTGCACAGTATTTGTGTGAGAGAGAGATATTGCTGAAATTCAGCTTCAAATATATTCCTTTTGGGAATGCCCTGTAGTTTTCATGTAATCTGAGAGCCAAGACTATGACGTGCGCAATTTCTTAGTCACAGTCTTTATATAGCAGCACACTGATGGCTTGTTCTGTGCCTCCTACATTACTGTTTCACTTTAACTTGAAGCCTTTTTTCCAGTTCATATATTTTAAAATTAAGAGGTGCTGCAAAATAAACACCAGACTCCTACATTGGGCTTTCAGGCCACCAATTTATTTAGCAGCATTGCAGCCTATGAATCAATGGCAGCAAAAAACCAATAGTACTTTTAGACCACACTGAAATAGTGCAAATTTAAATCTCATTCAAAGGTGTAAGTTGCTTCCTATGTATACAGTTAATTTTCTAAGATGTGGATAATTCAGAAGAATTTAAACCTGTCTCTGTTGTAACGTATGGGCAACATTTTCCCCCTGTTTGGGGGGGGGGAGGGGGGGTGACCAGGCGCGGGCTGGCGGGTTCCCGATCGGTGCCCCCGCCTGGGGGCGTGCCGCCATTTTACGTAGGCGGGCCAATTAAGGCCCATCCAGCGTGGCATCCACTCAGAAATGCTGTGCGCTCCACGTATGGGCGGGTTCGAGCGGATTCCCTGAGCCGGGAGTGCACCCTTTCGTGCATGTGTGAGAAAGAGCACACAATCTCCCTGAGGCAAAATGCCGCCTCACGGAGACCACTGGAAGTTTTGTAAATTTGTGGAAGTGTGGAAAAAAAATTCCTGACATGCCCCCTCGTGACACTGTCAGGTGAGCTGGGACATGTCAGTTTCTTTTATTTCAACATTTCATAAACATTTTAAAGCCCTCATGAAACCTCACCCGCCCGTGGATGAGGTTTTGTGTTTTTTCTAAAGGCCGCCTGGCCTCCTTGCCTGCCTGCCAACCTTAAGTTAGACGGGCAGGTCCTTTAATTAGCTTAATTACTTTTTTAAAGGCCTTAAGTTGGCCGTTGACAGTTTGGCGGGCACGCAGCCAACTCGACTGCACGCTCGCCAAACTGAGAATCTAAATGACATGGGGTGACGTCGGGACGCACACCCAATGTCACCCCGCGTCATTTTATGCATCGGCAAGCAGGCCCCGCCCCATGCTCGGCAACCAGAAGATGCAGCCCATAATGGTGCATTCATCTACAAAGTTGGGGTTTTTGACTCAGTCATTGCATTAAAAACGATTACCAAACTATCAAAAACTTTGTTCAGATGTGAGTGTTTAAGCAACCAACACTGTACAAAAGCTTCTCTGATTTTAATTATTTTAAAAATGCTAGAGTTCCATTCACATTGAGAATAGAATTTTAAAGTAATTGTAATTTTTAACTTTAAATTTTGAAGCTACAGTCATGCTAATCTCCTGGTCTGAAATTAACCACTGGCCATTTTTTCTCTCCCCTTCCTCACTTCCCGAAACCTGGGATCAGTGAGGCAAATTAGGGATGGGCAATAAATGTTGGCCTGGTCAGCGGCGCCCACATCCCATGAATGAATTAAAAAAAAATTCCATCTTTAGCAGCCCAACAAGCTAGAGATTGCTTGTGAGTCAGATGCTCATTGGCTAAATCCGCTGCTTATTATTGATATTTATTTAATTTGTATTTCTTACTTTTCTTGTATGTTTAAATACCAACTGTGGCCTTTGTCTAGTGCCTCCACAGAACTGACGTAATGCCTGATGTAGAAGTCATGCACAAACCTGCCCAAAGGCATCTCTTTTTTTTTATTAATCAGTTGGCCAAATCCTCAAAGACTAATTTTTTTGCATTGTTGAAGCAACCGGGTTAAGCTTTCTTTCGTTGAAACAGCATTGGGTCTTCTGGTAGCTTGACATTTTGACTCCCTACTGAAACAGATGATCTCATCAGCAGCACCCTAGGGTTAATATCTTGATTGAGGTTGCTAATTATTCTGCTTCAATTAGTATTATGTCAGTGGTGTGCAAGGTTCATGTTTCTGGATTTGCTCAACCTTGTTGGAGAGTTGAAAGGTTTAATTATGATTGTCATTCTGCTCACAGAGGCAAATTTGTTGCCTTGGAGAACATTAGCTGCAAAATCAAATCTGGGTGTGAAGGGCATCCCCCATGGCCTGATGGAATTTGTACAAAGTGCCAGCCGAGCGCCATAACACTTAATAGACAGGCAAGTATGAATCCATTGTTCATGGATTTGCAAACCTCATTATATAGAGTATTGGATAGTTTGGAGAGGGATGGAAAGCACATTTAGAAGCAATTTTTATCTAGCGTGTTAAATAATTCAAGCATAGAATCGATTGTTTGTTACAAATTAGTATAAAACAACACCAAACCATTGGCAGCCCTTTGGAGCAATTCAGTCCGATTTTAAAACTGAGACACCAATCATTTATTATGTTGTTTAATACTTGTGGGGGTTGCTATAGGGAATTTTTTTTTTTTTTTAAATGTATTTATCTAGTAGCCTATTTTTAATTCAAGTTGATGTTATGCATAAAATTGTCTCTTGTACTTTTTTGTTAAAATTTCTTAATTTGATCCCTTGGCTGATACACTTTTTTCAAGCAACTCGAGTAACATTGAATTAAGCACTATTACCTGTATGCTAATTCGCACCAAGTAATAGTCACCCATTTCCTCCCTGTGCTTGCTTCTTGGCCCCTTGTGTGGCAGCACCTCAAATTTAAAATTATGACCCTTGATTTCAAATCCCTCCGTGGCCTCGACCTGTTCCGCTTCTGTAACCTCCTCCCACCCTACAACCTTCTGAGATCCCCGTGCTTCTCCAACACTGGCCTCTTATCCTTTGATGGATGTGGCTTCCATTGTCTAGACCCCAAGTTATGGAATTCCACATCTTTCTACCTCTCTACCTTTCTTTCCCTCTTTAAGATGCTGAGTAAAACCTACCTCTGACCAAACTTTTGATCATTTCATGTAATCTCTCTCAGTGTCCAGTTTTGTGTGATGACACTTGTGAAGGGCCTTGGACTTTTTACAATAACAGCCACTTGTATTTGTACAGTGCCTTTAATGTCTAAAACATCTCAGAATGCTTCACAGGAGGGTTATCGAATAAAATTTAAAACTGAGCTGCAAAAGGAGATATTAGGACAATTGTCCAAAAGATTGGTCAGAGATAGATTTTACAGTGCGACTTAAAGGAGGAGAGAGTGCCAGAATGGGTAAGGGAAGGAATCCCAGGAATTACCGTCTAGGTATTCAAAGCACCGTAACTAGTGATGGAACAATTAAAACTGAGGTACATAAAAGGCCAGAATTAGAGAAGTGCAAGGCCAGAACGTTGGAGATGGGAGGGATAAGGCCATGGATGGGTTTAAAAACAAGGTGAGAATTTTAAAATTGTGGCATTGCCAGACCAGGAGCCAGGATTATTGGTGAACGGGGCTGGATGCGAGTTAGGATATGAGCAACAGAGGTTTGGATAAGCTCAAGTTTACGGAGGGTGGGAGATGGGAAGTGTGCCGGGAAACCATCGGAATAGTCGAGTGTTGAGGTAACTAGGGCTTGGATGAGGGTTTCAACAGCACGTAAGCTGAGCTGGGGCAGTCAGGTAATGTGACTACATTGGCGTCTGGTTGCTTTCAAGTAATCACATAACCAATAAAATTGCTAGACCATAACAAAATAGTTGTTCTTCACATATGATCCTTAGCAGTGAATGTTGTCAGGCTGTTTATCGGGGGAGGGGGACGCAGATGCATCACACCAGAGCCCAATTCTGTCTTCGCCTCCATCCAATTGCACTCGGTTTCTCTCCAACCCCTTTCTAGCCCAGAGGTGCTTTGCTGTTACCCTAGTGAAGATAAGCTGGATAAATCTGTCACGATAGGGTGAACATAAGAACAGCAGCGGGCCATTCAGCCCCTCAAGTCTGTTCCATCGTCCAGTTAGATCACAGCTGACCTGTATATCAACTCTTAACGAACAGAAAGCTATTGATCTAGGTCTCAAAAATTTCAATTGACCCAGCATCCCACAATTTTTTTGTGTGGGAGTGAGTGCTAAATTTTTGCTATGCTTTGTGAAAAAAGCTCCCCTTCAAGCCACGCACTGTCCTGACTTGGAAGTGTATCACCGTTCCTTCACTGTCACTGAATCAGAATCATGGACCTCCCTCCCTAGCAGCACTATGGACATACCTACGTAGATGGACTGCAGCAGTTCTGGAAGATGGCTCACCACCACCTTCTCAAAGGCAATTAGGGAAGGGCAACAAGTGCTGGCCTTGCTGGTGACACTAACATCCCTTGAAAGAATTTTTAAAAATTCTTAAATGACCTGGTGCTAATTTTAAACTTGTACCTTCTTGATCTAGATTCTCTAACCAGAGGGAATTGTTTCTAACCACCCTGCTGAATCCTTTAATCGTTTTAAATACCTCACTTAGATCACTTCTCATTCGCCTATGCTTGGAAATACAAGCTAAGTTTATGCTTTTTAAATGCATTGATAATTCAAAATTCTAAACATTATTAATGAAACAATCATTTGGAATTATCGGGAGGAGGCTGTATACCTTTTTCCCTTTGGAGTATTGTAATTAAAATGATTTGAAGATTGTATTTAGCACATGGCTGTCTTCTGTCGAGTTCTGAATGTTAAAATTCTCAATAATTGTATTTTTTTAAAATATTTCCAAGATCTCTTATGTAGTAATTATCTTTTGAACAGAAATACAGGCATGTGGATAACATAATGTTTGAGAACCACACAATAGCAGATCGTTTCCTCAACTTTTGGCGTCAAACGGGAAACCAGCGGCTTGGATTCCTTTATGGTCGCTACACCGAACACACAGACATTCCTCTAGGTATTCGAGCAGAGGTTGCTGCCATCTATGAACCTCCACAAGTAAGAGATCTGCTTTTGCAGTTTATTAGTAGACATGACACATTTAAAATGCAAAGAGCTCTGCATTCTTTGTTAATTTGTGCATTCAACAAAAATTCACATCTGGACGCTTTGTAGAGTGAGTTCAATTATAAGTACAGGTAAGGAGAATGGAGAAATAAACACTGTTTCCTATGAACAGAAGGGTTTGAGAATGCAGAAAAAATATCTAGCTCAGATTATTGGCAAAATTTAACAGCTGTTATGCCAAGAAGGCATGAAGAAAAAAAATCTTAAAAATTTTCTTCCTTTCCATCTTCTCTTGTTTAAATTCTGTTCTTAAAAATGGACAAAGGCTAACTCATCAACCTCCTGGAGTGTGACACCCTTTGCATTGTATGAACATTCCAACCAAACCAACACAAAGGACTAGTAGACAAGATGTCTGCACCAGCCAGCTCTGGACAAAGGCAGAGCTATTGTGACCCCTCATCTCCAATGTTGTGCTAATGGTTCCACAGTTATCTGCTCAAAATACAATGGGTTTTAACAAGGGCCCTTAAAGTAAATCATTAGCTGAATGGCTCGAACCAAAACCACCCTGTTGCAAGACTGAGATTTGAGCTGTTTGAATTGCTTTAATTGTACAGCTTTTGAACTGTGTCTTTGTTTGTGGTTTAATCTCAAGAGAAAATTGGTCTTCAGGCTAGCAGCCTGCCTTTGACTTCATCTCTCTCAAAGTTGGCTCTCCAAAAAGAATCCTGTATTTCGCCTTCAGACTGAACTAATTTCCAGAATACAAGAAAACTTTAATTTCCAGAATACATATAATTTACAGAATACAAGTAATTTCCAGAATACAAGAATACTTGGCTGCATCTTCAACCTGCAGCCAAGTTCCTAGGACCAAGAATTCTCCAGACAAAACCACCTGAAAGAACATTGACTTACTGGACTCTACTTACGTAAATTAATGGCAACGCTTTTTGACTTTTTTTAAGTAACTTGCAATTTGTAACTTCCTTCCCTTTCTTTCTCTGCCTTTCTACCTTGTATGCTCGTGAGTGTGAATGTGTGTCGCAACCCATCCCTCAGGTCTGAATGTGTTAATAAATCCTAGTTTTGTATCACCTTAAAGAATTTGCTGTGGGTTTATTTTTATTGTTGGACCTCATAACCCGGGGTTTGGGAAACACACCGTGGCCCATTTTGGCAAGGGAAAGGATATTAAGGGAAACAAATTAAATTAGAAGTTAAGATATCGCTATCATGGGCAGCAGAGGGGAACAGTAACAATAATTGAATTCACCTCACTCTTGTCTCTGTAATTCAGCAATGAGAATGAATCCACTTTGGCAAGGCTGTGTTTGACACACATTATAACATACTTTTTAATTGAGTATAGTTCATGGTACCTGCTTTCTATTTAATTTGTTTTTGGTACTCGTGCTTCTAACATAGGGGCCTAGAACCTTTACAGGAGGAGAGCTGAACAAATGTAAACAAAGAAATGCTATCTAATCTAAATATCATTAAGTGCAGATATATAGTAATGTAAGTTGTGAAGCCTTACATACTCAAAACTATTACTTCATGTGAAGGAGTCATATAACCTGGACTTCTATGTAATGTAGTTAAAATCAAATTACATTTTATCCTCTGTGTGTACATTCAGCAAAAGAGTTACCCAAGAAGAGAACTTGTGTGGTGTTGAATACACTTCATCCCAGTGGCTCAACGAGAGCAGTTTGGATCCACCAGATGGCCCCATATTGTCTGTTCTCTAAACAGAAGAATGCTGTTTTGCATGATTTGAATTAGTTACTCTCAAGCAGCAAATATATTCTATAGCAAATGAATGGTGTAATAAATATTAGCTACATTATCACGCCAGTTTGAAGCATGTAGAATTCAATTCTGGTTCAGAATATACATCTTTTCAAAAAAAAATATTTGCATACTGTTAGTTTCATTTTATTTGGAGATCTCGTTCATTTTACATATATTTTATTAATGCGTCAATACATATATTTCATGCTATTTTTAAGCAGATATTTGTGGGAGGGAGGTGTTCTTTTATAATTTATTCATGATTCATGTGGGCCACTGCTGGCTGGCCAACATTTATCGTCCTTGAAACAGCTGAGTGACTTGCAAGGCCAGTTCAGAGGGTGGTTAAGAGTCAACCACAGTGTGGTGGGTTTGGAGGTGGACATTGGCCAGACTGGGTCTGGCAGCAGATTTTCAATCTAAAAGGACACTGGTGAACCAGATGGGTTTTAATGACAATCTGGTAGTTTCATGGTCACCATTACTGAAACCAGCTTTCTATTCCAGATTTATTTAATTAACTGAATTAAAATTTGCTTGCTGCTGTGCTGGGAATTGAACTTGGGTCTCTGGATCATTACTCCAGGCTTCTGGATTACTAGTCCAGTAATGTAACCACAATGTTCCCATAGCATTATTGTTATTGAGCCACCCTGACTTAGGCAATGCATCATAAGTGAACAGTTTTCTGTCTGTTGACCAAAGATTCTGTGTATAAAGTTTGAGCAAGAACACAGATTTCTTCTTAGCTATGCGTTCAGCAGGTGCTTACTAGTCTAAGGATTGTGACGGCAACATTGACACCACGGTTGGGAAGCTAACTGGAACTCAAAATTGCACTTGGCAAACATTTGTCTGTGAAGGCCAATTCAATCAGCAGTATCTACAGTTAAATCCACCTGCTTGAGTGAGTGATCCATTTCAAGCTGGTCTTGGATATCTTAATGCTCTGCAGTTACATAGAAATGGAATTATTTGTGTCAACAGACAATTTACCCTCTCCTCCCAAATCAGAGTCTGGTCAGCTTGGAGACTATCTTCCATGTAAAAGTAGATTTCCCAACTTGTTTCCTCTGATCCCCAGGATTCTTCAAATGATCTGGACAGAAGGGATGAAATTGATTCTGGTACCCAGTTTTTGGTCTTGGAATCCATGATTCTCCTTGACCTGCTTCCCCAGAGGAGAAATTCATTCCCAATTAACTCTTGGGTCACATGCACCTCTTAGACCTAGCTGCTTTCTGGTTGGAGGTCATGATTTCTAGAATATGACCATCATTCTTTGGATGATATCCAGCTTCTCAAAAGCCTTTAGCATGGAGAGCATGCAATATTAACTAGATTAAGCTCCTCCAGAGGTATTTATCAAGAAATTTAGAACATCCCTCCTGCAGGGTGACTTCAACTTCACTTCTCTTGGACCATTAAGTAATCGTCAGCTGAAATCCAGTTTGATAAAGTTTTATGTGATAACAGCATCAGTATTCTGTGACTCTTCTGGTTCAGATTAGTTTGGGGGCACCTATATCTGAGAGCTATAAGATAGTTACATTTAAATTGAGCTCACAGTTGTCTATTTAAACTAAATTAAAGAAAAGGAATTAAATTCTCCCCTCCAATAAAATAATTGAGGTGTTGCACCAAATACAATGGAGAAACGTTCAATTACTCTTTCACAACTTCAGAAACATAAGAACAAGTGATTAAATTTCTTAAAAGTCACTAAATAAGAACAAATAGTTAGCTTATCTTTGAATATTGTTTGCTTTTTGACTGATTTTCTTTTTATAGATTGGTACAGCAAACAGCCTAGAATTTTTGGAAGACCCAAAAGCTGAAGTTGTAGATGAAATTGCTGCTAAACTTGGATTGAGAAAGGTGAGTCAATGACCCAGATTTTGCTGCAGGAATAATGGAAAGGCTGTCAACAGTCACTGTTATTAAGTACAATCTGGCAGCAATTTCCGGTGTCGCAAATGCGCAGTTGAATGTGAGAATTGGGATGTTGCTGTCCAAATTGCCCTTCTCCAAAAGCTTTGCTTTTTCAACACTTCCTGAAGAGATTTGCCATTCAAACACTTGAAGGGTATGGAGCTGTGGCACTGACCAACTAGATACCTACTGAATTTGCCGAGAAAGCTTAGGTTTATTCATTCAAGCATAAGTGCAATTTGAATGGCACGCCAAGTCTTAATTATTAGCAAACAACCTCCCTGGAGCTCTTTGACTTGCTGTCAGCTGGCTTTGTTTTTTTTTTTTTAAATTAAAAATAGTACTAATTTATTTTTAAATAATCTTTTAATTTAAAGAAACAGTTTAGTATATTTTATGCCCTGTGCTAAAATGGCCGTTCTTCCAACTTTTGGAGCTTGCGTTGTTTTTCTGTTTCATTAACAATAAGCAGATGTGAAACACTACTTTACAGTAAACGGAGTAATGTTTTCCAGCTGCCGTGGGCAGGACAACATAAGATCTGCATGCATGCAAAATAAAGTTTATTTAACTTTCAGACCTATGTGAATAGAAAAAGGAAGATCTTAAATTCTGGGGTGTTGAAAATAGAAAAATCTGTTGACCTTTTATTTAGCTGTTTTTGCCAATAAGGCAGAAAAAAAAAAACTTGTGAAAGCAAATCATCAAAAATAAGTACTCAGCCCAAAGAGAATGACAAATGCATTCTTGACCAGCAGTTTTTCCTTTGCCGTTGTATCCTCCCAAGTTGCCTTCACCCCAGGACACACACAGTATTAGCTGGGTAGTGGAATGGGAAGGGATGTACATTTCTCCAAAACTATTCCATGATGTTTCAGCAGAAGATGCAGTTGTGACTCTAATATTTCATCATTGAAGTCTATCTTGTTTATTAGTGTATATAGTGTGACCACACTGTCAAATTCACCAATAGATATTGAAAGTCTTCAAATGTCAGCTCTTCAATAAAAGAGCCATTCCTGTCAGTTCAGTAGTTACAAACAAAATATCGTTTGTAGAATAATACCGAATGTGCCAACTTCAATTACTGTTTTTGTGGCTGGGTTGCTTGATGGGGCTCCTAATTTTGCACTTGGGATGAGTGCAGATGAGTAAGGAAAATCTGGAACGATTAGTTTTGCAATGTTTATAACTACATACGTTAGCTGAGCACAAAATAAGACTGGGAAAGGGGTTAGCAAGTCAGCTCATAGTTTGTCCTAGCTTTCTAACTGAATGCTAAATGGACGTCCACAGCCGTATGGTGGAAACATCAAAACACTCAACTCTTAATAGTTTAGACTTGTTTTCAACTTGCTGCGTTGTTTGTTTCAGGTTGGCTGGATATTCACAGATCTTCTATCGGAGGACACGAGGAAAGGCACTGTCAAATTTATCAGGAATAAGGTAAGGAGTTTGATGCTCATTGAAAATAATTTTTAGGATTGCTGTAGCACTCCCATTTAAAGCTTCCTCTTGCTGTGTTTTTAACTTTTTTTAAATTAATATTTCCAGCGTGTTTGTTGTCCTGAAAGAATATTGGACTGTTGACTTATTTCATTTTCATACATTTCTATTTTAAGTTTTTTGCTTCAGGAATTTTGCTTTTCTCCATTACTTAGGGGCATCTGGCATACAGTTGACATAACATACATTTAATTTCAAACTATTTAGCAACATTCTTGATTCTTCTTCCTACAGGTTTTACTGTTCCCACTAATTTTTAAAAATTCTGGCACTCCAGTAAATTAAAAGAAGCACTTGAATTGAAATTGCACCACTTTTCTGTTGAATGAATCATTGAGCTTTTTAAAATACATCCCACTCTATTGCTATATGTACTTATTGTTTTTTATCCTCTTCCATTCCTCTCCTTCCACCATCTCCACTGGATTATGGAGCATTCACAAGCCAGTTTAATGTATGAAGCCAAAAGAGCTTCACGCTGGCTTTAAATTTGGAAGGTAAAGCAGCTGGGAAGACTCATGTTGACTCTGAAATGAAGTGAAGTGAAGCTCCTTGCTCAGAGAATCTTGTTCTGCTTCCTCCCAGTATAAGGTCAAGCCTGAATTTGTACCCAGGTACCACTTATACTATGATTGCAGCTCTGGCGTAAAGTGAAAAAATTTCACACTGATGCCACAACATTAGGATAAATGCAAGTTTAGAGCAGAAGAATCTGTTTTGACTTCTCTGATCCATTCAGGATCTGTCCCCTATCCAGCTTGATGCCATAAATCCATGTAAAGTAATTTTTGCTTTAATTTTCAGAAGTATTATTTGGTACGGCAGCTTCATTGGCTGATTGATAAGAGAGCAGCATTAGGAATAGGTGCTGGATTACAGATTTGCTAATTTATTAATACTCAATTAACCTGTCCAAATTTTGAAAGTTTTTGCACGGGATCATTCCCAATAAACTCTTAGATGATGAAGTTGTCTGTGTACCATGCTGAGCTAGAGAACAGAACAAGAAATGTTTTTTTTTAATGTACATTTGATATTTAAAATCTAAAATGTTTTCAGTGTAAAATAAAGCAAGTGAGCATGGGTGCAGAAAATGTTTGCAGCTGTGTTTCATAAGACATTTGCTGCATTCCAGAAATCTCTCCCAGACAGAAGTGACTACCGGTGCAGACAGGCACGGATGTGCCCGTCTCCAAAATGTGTATTTAGGATTATATTGTATAAATAAATTCAAGTTGGAAAGAGGTACTCTACTTAAACCAACCAAGAACTTCAAATAAGTGTATTATTGGATGCTTTTAACCAGTAAATATATACCACAAAGTAAAAGTAAATACATTCTTTAAAAACCCCTTTAATACACTCTAATTCTGAAAATTGGAAGAAAAGTTAAGTTTCAAGCCAAGCTGATGACTTAACTGAATTAAGTTCACAATCTTACATTCACTATCTACCACACTGACATTAGGAAGGGTAGAGTGGAGATCATGTGCCCTTTTGTGGCGAGGTGGCAAAAGTAGAGGCATAAATTGCAAGAGAAAACAAGTCTCTGATAAACTTGTCACGGCGGTATTTAGACCACAGGTAAAGATTACTGTGTTCTGTAGAACACTCCATTATGGAAAAGGCGTTAATTAATAGACTGTAAAGGGTATATTTACTCGGATGTTACCAGGAATGAGCAGCTTTAGCTATGAGGAAAGACTTAAGATTTTGGAGCTGTTTCCTTGGGACAGGAAAGGCTAGGAGATTAATTAGAGGTTTCTTTCAAAGTTTGTGGCAGATTTTGATAGTATGAATTCAGAAAGACTTTTGTTTGGAATCTGTGATGGGAGGTTATTGATTTTAACATTTGGTACTGAGAGAAAGGAAAGAGGTCAGGAAGACCACCTTTCCTCAGCGAGCGACTGAGCCTGTAGCTTTTCCAGGAGAGATAGTTGAGGCAGGGACCATTGCATTTTCAAGAGAAAAGTAGATAAACATTTGAAGTAGAGGAAAATAGAAGACAAAGGAGAGCAGTGAAATTAGTTTAAAATTTCTTTACCGAGCAGCTGGCACAGACACACAAGGTTGAATGGTCTTATAGATCCTTTGGAGATATGGCTGAGTCACGAGCGTACTTTAGTAGCTGCACAAAATCATAGCTTTGGGAGGTGTGGAGAGGAGCAATCTCTCCTGTCTACAAGCAGCTGCTGAACTAAATGAGTTGAAGTGGTAATAATTCTACTGGTTTGAGCTTACAGCATGATGCTATTTTGACATTGGCATTCAAAAAAATTTTCAAAACAGCTGTGCTTATACTAACTTGAAATGCTAATGGTTTTATTTTTCTTTATCAGGATGCACATTTCCTAAGTGCAGAGGAGTGCATCACAGCAGGAGATTTCCAGAACAAGCACCCCAATGCTTGCCGCCTATCTCCTGATAATCACTTTGGATCCAAGTTTGTTACTGTCTTGGCAACAGGTATGGGCTGATAGTGATTGTGATCAAATCTCAGCATTTCCCTCTCTCTCTCTCATTACAACAAGCCACCCACAGTTCCCTGATTTCTGGCTGCTTCACTGGGAGTGGATCATGTGTTGGTGAAAATCTTGTGTGTCTGTGACGGTGACTAGATATGTCCAGGTTTGGAAAAAGTGAAAATGTCAACTTTGCATGAAGAACAGACGTGTGTTTTTGCAAAGTTAATTACACATTTTTTATGTGACACAGAATAAGCAAGTGCATTGATTTAAGGAAGTGAGTAGGTTGGAAAATCTTGAAACAATATTGTCTTCCATCTCACCTGAGCATCATGCAATTTTCTTATGGAAATTTGTTTGTTTTCCCTTTCCGCAGGTGGCCCAGATAATCAGGTTCATTTTGAAGGTTACCAGGTTTCCAATCAATGTATGGCCCTTGTAGGCGATGACTGTTTTCTGCCATGCAGAGATGCACCAGAGCTCGGATATGTAAAGGAGTCTTCTAGTGAACAATATGTTCCTGATGTTTTCTATAAGGTAACTACATAACTGACTGTGCTGTGGCGTATTACATACTACAGGCAACATACGTCCAAGCAAATAGTTTAAATCAATTTCGCCCACTCATTATTTCTTTTTGTTTGCTATCATAGTCAGCCTTATAAATCATGGAAAGAAGGGAGAAAAGACAGTGGGATGTTTTAGGCTGGAAGCAAAGGAAATAAATCTCCAAAAAAGATAAACTCAATGACTGTCTGAAACAATGTTTGGTATTTGTGTTCATGTTTGAGGAAAATTGTTGCTCAGCCAAGTAGAGGGACTTTTCCACTCAAAATATCCTAGATACTCATTCCAGTTTGAGGCTGAACCAGACTGTTTGCAACCTTGAAGTCCCATTCGACCCTGAACCGAACTACCAACCCCATAACCTGTTCATCACCAAGATCACTTACTTCAATCACCATAACATTATGCATCTCCACCCCTGACTTTTCATCTGCTGCAGGACCCCCTCAATCATGCTTTTGTTACTTCTAGATGCAACAATTTCAATGCTTTTCTGGCTGGTGCCTCACCTTTCACCGTCCATAAACATAATATTATCTAAAACTCTGCTGGCTGTACCCCAACTTGCACCAAGCTCTGTTCACCCATCTCCTCTGTTCTTGTTCACTTCGATTGGCTTCTACTTAGACAACACCTCTATATTTTTAAAATTCTTGTTCTTGTTTTCAAATCTCTCAATGGCCTTGCTCCTCCCTATCTCTGTAACCTCCTCCAGCTCTCCGAGATTTCTACACTCTTCTAACTCTGGCTTCTTGCATGCCACCATTAGTGGCCATGCTTTCAGCTACCTATGCCTTAAGCTCTGGAATTTTCTCCTTAAACCTCTCCACATTTTTACCCCTCCTTTAAGACATTCCTAAAACACCTACCCGTTTGATCAATATTTAGTTACCTGTCCCTAATATCTCCTTTTGTGGCTCACTGTCAATTTGGTGGTTGATCACTTCTGTGAAGTGCCTTGCAGCACTTTTCTATCTTAACAGCACTGTATAAATTGTTCTATAGAATCTTATAGCACAGAATAGAGTCATTCTCTATCATGGCATTATGTCCAAATGCATACCCAATTCCCTTTTGAAAATTACTATTGAATCTGCTTCCACCTCTCCTTCAAACATTGCAATCCAGATCATAACTTGCGGTGTTTTTTTTTAAGATCTCATCTCATCTTTCTTTTTTACAGTCATCTTAAGTCTGTGTCCTATAGTTACTAATCCTCCTGTCAGTGGAAACTGTTTTTCCTTTTTTATTGTTTCAAAATCCACCACACCTTTGAACACCTCAGTCAAATTTCCCTGAACATTCTCTACTCTCAGGAGAACAATCCCATATTCTCTAGTCTGCCCACATGACTTAAGTTCCTCATCCCTGGTATAATTCTGGTAAATCTCCTCCTGAGGGCAATTTAAAGAAATCTTGTTTGAAAACAGTGCCCGTGCGCTCAAAATAAATAAATAATTGAAGGAATGTTGTTTTTGAGGCTGTCATTGGCCCCCTCCTATTTCTCATTGCATTCTGCCCCTCAGCAACATCATCCAAAAACACCATGTCAGTTTCCATGTGTAAGCTGAAACCATGCAGTTCTACTTCACCAGCACCATCTCTCTTGACACGTCCACTGCCTCCAATTTGTCAGTCTGCTTATCAGACATCCAGAGCAGCAATTCCTTTCAACTAAATATCCCGAAGACCGAAGCCATTGTCTTCAGTCCCCACCACAAACTCAGTTTCCTAGTCACAGACTCCATCGCTGTCCCTGGCAAATGTCTGAGGATGAAATATATTATTTGCAACATTGGTGTCATATTTGACTTTGAGCTGAACTTTTGTGCACATATCCACACCATCACTAAGACTGGCTACTTCCATCTCTGTACCATTGCCTGACCCCACCATTTCCTCTGCTCATCTGCTGCTGAAATCCTCATCCGTGCCTTGGTTGCCTCTCAACCTGACTATTCCAACACACACTGTCTAGCCCCTCAATTTCTACACTTCATACACTTCTGATCATCCAAAAGTCTGCTTACTATGTCCTAACTTAAATGAAGACCTGTTCACATATCGCCTCTATTCACTGACTTACATTGTCTCCCAGTTAAGCAATGCCTGGATTTTACGTTTCTTATCATTGTTTTCAAATCCCTCCTTAGCCTTGATACCCCCATTCTCTGTAATTTCTTCCAGCCCTCAGATCCCAGCACTGCTCCAATTCTGGCCTCTTGCGTATCCCTGATTTTAATCACTCCACCATTGGTGAGGGTGCCTTCAACTGCCAAGACCATATGTTCTGAAATTCGCTCCCTAAACCTTTCCTCCACTCTTTCATCCTTTAAGATGTTTTTTAAAATGCACCTCTTTGACCTGCTCTATATCTCCTTTTGTGTCTGGGTGTCAAATTTTGTTTGATAATACTCCTGTGAAGCACCTAGTGTTGTTTTACTGTGTTAAAAATGCCGTATAAATGCAAGTTGTTGTTGTACCCAGAATTGGATACAGTGCTTCAGCTGAGGCCTAATCAGTGACTTACCAATGTTTAGCATAACCTCCTTGCTTTGTACTCCACTCATCTATTGATAACAAGGATTAGGGATGGGCAATAAATGTTGGCCTAACTGGCAACATGCACACCCCATGAAAGAATTTTTAAAAAGTTAGCGTTAACAGCTTTTACCAACTTGTCCTACCATTTTCAAAGATTTGTGTAAGTGAACCCCCACTTCTTTCTGTTCTTGCACACCCTTTAAAATTATTACCTTTCCCCAGCCTTCCATCCAAAATACAGCACTCTGTAGTTCTCTGCATTAAGTTTCATCTGCTGTCTGTCTGCCCATTTTACCAGTCTATCAAAGTCCTCCTGAAGTCTACTACTATTCATCTTATTTGAATAGTTGATTACCATTGCTGGCAGCAGCTTTATTTTGACTAGAAATGTTTGCAAAACCTTATTCATATGAATACATTCCTAAAAATAATAGTTGTTATCACATTCTAGTTAATTATGTCCATATGGTGAAGTGAATATGTGCATGTAAATTGTTCTTGTGGTTTCCCTCATAGGACATAGACAAGTTTGGTAATGAAATCACACAGTTAGCAAGGCCATTGCCAGTTGAGTACCTGATCATAGATGTAAGTACAAGCTAAAGTACATTTCTGATCCTGAATTTCATTTTTCCTGAGATACAGCAAGGGAACGTTGATGCATGGCACATGATGACATAAGTCTATTAATGCTTGTTTTGCCTCTGCTAATACTGCAATATTAAAATAATTAAGTTGCATAAAGTGGTTAAAAACTAGTTTGCCTAAACACATGTATTGTGTTCTGAAATTGATTTAATTCTATTAATGGCATTTATGTTTAAATTTGAGGCCAGAGATATGTAGGTGTTGGGCATCACTCCACTCCCTCTACTATGCTAAGTTATTTCAGTTGCTAAAGCACAAATTAGATGCAGGCAGCATATATAGAAGTACCTAAATTGCTTGTCTCTTGAGAAATCAGTTTCCTTAATATGTGGTACATTCCAAACGTAAAGTAAATTATTTTACTCTTAAACCAGTATTACTTTTTTTAATAGAGCACTTTTACCAAACTTTTGTGTGTATGGTTTTAAAAAGGGGGAAAAATCAGGTTAGTTTCTGGCTGAACATGAATTCTGGCTATCCCAATGGCAAGACTAGTTAAGGTAGTGAATAGCTGAGCCACACAGACTTGGAAAGTACCCCTCTCAGTTGCAAACTGTGCTGAATGAGTTGATGCCAGCCAAGTGGCAGCTGGAGTACTACACTTAGGGCTGAATTTTTCTGTCGGCGAACAGGAGTGGGGGTCCGCTCACCGACGCGTAAAATAACTCGCGGTGACGTCGGGTGTGCGTCCCGACGTCACCGTGCGTCATTTAGATTGCCAGTTCGGCGAGCGCACAGCCGCATTGGCTGCGCGCCCACTGAATTGTTCAAGGCCTATTAAGGCCATTATTAAACTAATTATAGTTAAGAATGCTGCCCGTCCAACCTTAAGGTTGGCGGGGGGCAGGCAAAGAGCCCAGGCGGCCTTCGCATTTTTCATGAAACCTCATCCATGGGCGGGATGAGTGTTCATGAAGGGCTTGTTAATTTAATTAAAAATTTTGAAAAAACTAATGGACATGTCCCAGCTCATGTGACAGTTTCACATGAGGGGACATGTCCTTAAAAATTTTTCCACCTTTATTAACCTTTCCACAAATTAAACTAATCTCCCTGAGGCCCCTGACAACCCCCTCCCAAAAGGGGGACAATTCTTCCCTTAGTTTTGGTGTTCCAGAGTTTCATCATGCCAGGGTTAGAGGAGGAGAAATTTGATTGGATTGCCTACTCCTAGGACATGATTAGGCTTGGTAATGATGCACCCTGTGTTTGAACATCCTGACTATACTCACTGCTGGGGATCACAGGTGAAAAATGGCTGTTGGGGAACCTGGCAGTTATGCATTTTTGCCCAGACAATGAGCCACTGTTCTTGGGAGAGAACAAAAGGGAGAAAATTAGCTGGCCCAGTTGAGTTTCTAGGCAACGGTGAAGCTCCGCTGGATGTTGATAGCAGGGGTGGGGGGGCTTGAGTAGTGCAAATGCCATTGTACGTCATGGAGAGGTGATTAAGTGGCCTCTTGTTGGAAATGGTTGGTTGTAGCACTGTTCTATTCTGCTGCCTGAGTATCAATTATAAAGAATATACAGATGTTAAATTATCAAGTTTGTCTATTTTTAAGCCTAAAATTATATTCCACTATTCATAAAAGTTATGTTCTTGGTGACCAATCCAACAAATCAAAATGGCTGACAAGCAGAGTTGATACCAAAGCGGACAAAGCCAAAACAGTTTACCATTGGTTGGGTAATTGCTGTACCATCTGTTAAGAGCTATTAGTTTCTAATTCGACGCACTGAATTAATTATTTTAACTTGCTGAATTAGTTACTGAATTACAAAGCAGTACAATTTTTATCCTCCCTGGTTAGCTCATTATTAAAACAGAGATCTATTTGTCATGTAGTGCTAATTCTTTTCAGTAGATGATTATTCTCTTGAGATATGACAGATGTAAAGGATTACAGTGTGTCAGCACTGTTCTTAATTCAGTAGCCAAAGCAAGGAACTGCAGAGAAACCTAAATGAAACAGGATGGACAGACAGCCCAGCATCTGCCACTTCTTGGAAATATTTAGAATCTGAAGCTATGTCCTCTGCAGGTGTTGAAAGTGCTGGTTTGTATTAGCATTAGTGTGCCCCAATAGATGCCTCTCACTGTTCCGAAAACCTTTTATCTGCACAAATAATGGTTTAAAATGATTACGGTCCCTGACCCTTCTAATTTTTTTTGTCGTTTTGCATGCCCTGTTATTTTCAATGCACGGTACCTTAAATGTTTTTTGTGTGGCTGCGTAGGAACGGTACCTTAAAGAGTACAACTTGAGTGTTTTATGCAGCACCTTCGAGGTTCCTGCATGGCTGCACACATGCAGATTAGAGGGAATGTTGACTGCCATTGCACCCTTTATGTTTATTCAGCTAGAAAAATGGTCCTTAATAGTGTTATCCATGGATGATTAGTTTTATTTTTCTTCTATATTAGTGTTCTGTATAAAACCAGGCAGACAACTTTTTTTAAATCATTTACTACATCTGGGCTTTGCTGGCTGGGCCAACATTTATTGCCCATCCTTAATTGCCCTTGAGAAATTGGTGGTTCCTTCCTTCTTGAACCACTGCAGTCCATGTAGTGTAGGTCCACCTACAGTGCTGTTAGAAAGGGAATTCCAGGATTTTGACCCAGCGATAGTGCAGTAAGGGCAAGAAATTATCCTGGCATGGATTTGCAGCAGGCCTATTTGATGTAATAATTCACGGCAAGTCGAAACTTCCAATTGAATGTTTTATTTGGAACATGCAATGTTCTTCAAACTGCCTAAATAAAGAAAAACATTCCTTATGGAGAAGTCATGAACGACCTTTTTCACCTGCTCAGTACTGTCTGTGTCTTGTGGAGCTCCACTTTGTGGAATGAAAGGCATGGCAGTTTACGAAGTCACAGTTTTTTTCAGCTTTAAACTGTATTCAGTAAACCATTAAGCTTTTTTCAATTTAAGATTTTGTCATTTTTAGAACTGATCATGCGCAAAATCCAGCTGTTAGTATAAACTCCAGATTGCAGAGTTTTATGACTCGGAGTAGTTCAGAGTTTGTGCAGCATAATCAATTAATGAGAGAGTTTATGATTCCATTAGCAGTATTGTACTTTACAAGCTAAACCTCTCAATTTGTACTTACTGCTTAATAATGCCTGCGCTATTCCTGTTACCTTGGCCTTGAGGCAGTAACATTGCACTTATTGGCATTTGCAACATTTGGTATAAATTATGCAATTGCTTATGAACCTTCAGTGATTTGTGTACGTGGGACACATAAATTTCTTTGCTCCTCCACAGTGCTTAGTTTTTCACCATTGAGAAAACATTCAGATTTTTTTTTTAATCATTCATGGGATGCGGGCGTCGCTGGCTAGGCCAGCATTTGTTGCCAATCTTAGTTGCCCTTGAGAAGGTGCTGGTGAGCTGCTGCCTTGAACCGCTGCAATCCATGTGGTATAGGTACACCCACAGTGCTGTTAGGGAGGGTGTTCCAGGATGTTATGAGGGGCATGAACAGGGTGGTTAGGGAGCAGCTGTTCCCCTTAGTTGAAGGGTCAGTCACAAGGGGGCATAAGATCAAGGTGAGGGGCAGGAGGTTTAGGGGGAATGTGAGGAAAAACCTTTTTACCCAGAGGGTGGTGATGGTCTGGAATGCACTGACTGGGAGGGTGGTGGAGGCAGGTTGACTCACATCCTTTAAGAAGTACCTGGATGAGCAATTGGCACGTCAAAACATTCAAGGCTATGGGCCAAGTGCTGGTAAATGGGATTAGGTAGGTAGGTCAGGTGTTTCTCACATGTCGGTGCAGACTCGATGGGCCAAAGGGCCTCTTCTGCACTGTGATTCTGTGATATTGACCCAGCAACAGTGAAGGAACAGCAATATATTTCCAAGTCAGAATGGTGAGTGGCTTCAGGAACAACTTCCAAGTGGTGTTGTTCCCATGTGTCCGCTGCTCTTGACCTTCTGGATGGTAGCGGTTGTGGGTTTGGAAAGTGCTGTTTAAAGATCCTTGATGAGTTTCTGCAGTGCATCTTGTTGATGGTACACAATGCTGCCACTGTGCATTGGTGGTGGAGGGAGTGAATGTTTGTGGATGGGCTGCCAATCTAGCTGGCTGCTTTGTCCTGGATGGTGTCAAGCTTCTTGAGCGTTGTTGGAGCTGCACTCATCCAGGCAAGTGAAGAGTATTCCATCACACTCCTGACTTGTACCTTTGTAGATGGTTGACAGGCTTTGGGGAGTCAGGAGGTGAGTTATTCGCTGCAGGATTCCTAGCCTCGGACCTGCTCTTGTAGCCACAGTATTTATATGGCTAGTCCAGTTCTCTTTCTGGTCAATGGTAACCCCCCAGGATGTTGATAGTGGGGGATTCAGCAATGGTAATGCCATTGAATGTCATGGGGCGATGGTTAGATTCTCTGTTGTAGGAGATGGTCCTTGCCAGGCACTTGTGTTGATGCGAATGCTACTTGCCACTTGTCAGCCCAAGCCTGGATATTGTCCAAGTCTTGCTGCATTTGGACATGGACTGCTTCAGTATCTGAGGAGTCAGGAATGGTGCTGAACATTGTGCGATCATCAGTGAACATCCCCACTTCTGACCTTATAATGGAAGGAAGGTCATTGATGAAGCAGCTGAAGATGTTTGGGCCAAGGACACTACCTGCAGTGATATCCTAGTACTGAGATGATTGACCTCCAACAACCACGACTGCCTTCCTTTGTGCTAGATATGACTCCAACCAGCAGAGAGTTTTCCCTGTGATTCCCGATGACTCTAGTTTTGCTAGGGCTCTTTTATGCTACACTAGATCAAATGTTTCCTTGATGTCAAGGGCAGTTACTCTCACCTCACTACTGGAGTTCAGCTCTTTTGCCCATGTTTGAACCAAGGCTGTAATGAGGTCAGGAGCTGAGTGGCCCTGGCTGAACCCAAACTGAGCATCAGTGAGCAGGTTATTGCTCAGCAGTGCCACTTGATAACTCTGTTGATGACCCCTTCCATCACTTTACTGATGATTGAAAGTAGACTGACGGGGTGGTAATTGGCTGGGTTGGACTTGTCCTCCTTTTTGTGTACAGGACATACCCGGGGAGTTATCCGTAATATCAGATAGATTTCAGTTTTATAGCTGTACTGGAACAGCTTGGCTGGGGGCCTGGCAAGTTCTGGAACACAAATCTTCAGTACTATTACTGGAATATTGTCAGGGTCCATAGCTTTTGTAGTATCCAGTGCCTTCAGCCATTTCTTGATGTCACATGGAATGAATCAAGTTGGCTGAAGACTAACATCTGTGATGCTGGGGACCTCTGGAGGAGGTCAGGATGGATCATTGACTTGGCACTACTGGCTGAAGATTGTTGCAAATGGTTCAACCTTATATTTTGCACTAATGTTCTGGGCTCCCCCATCATTGAGGATGGGGATATTTGTGGAGCTGCCTCCTCCAGTGAATTGTTTAATTGTCCACCACCATTATATTTCTTCAACCCAAAATGGATGACCTGACACTTTTCCATATTGAACTCCATTTGCTACATTTTGTCCACTCATAATCAGTCTATGCCCTTTTGTAACTTCCTACTACCACTTTCACAATCTACTGTGCCCCCCACACTGCAAACTTGGATATACAGTACAGTTCTCTCTTCTCCATCCACGTCATTGATAAATATCGTACTTGTATTGATATAGCGCATTTCATACAAGCATGATCAAACAAATGTTTGTCATTGAGTTACATCAGGAGAGGTGATCAAAAACTTAGACAGGTAGGTTTCAAGAGCATCTTAAAGGAGCGAGAGGCAGCGAGGTTTAAGGAGAGAATTCCAGGGCTTGGGGCCTAGGCAGCTGAAGGCACAGCAGCAAATGGTGGCGCAATTAAAATCGAGTGATTAAGTATAATGAAAAGCTGAGGCTCATGTGAAGCACCTTTTTTTGTGTTGAAGATGCTACATATGTGCAAGTTGTTACAGCCTTATAGAAAATATGGTTTATCTCATTCCTAAAAGTCATTTTCCACAAGATTGTTTGAAATATGGAAGCAAATTATCTGTAAAAAAAAAGTGCCAATATTGCATTTTGAAACAAAAATAGACAATAAGGAGAATCCATAGCAAACCTACAGCTGCTGTAAAAAGACAGTGGAAGTGGAGACAATGCATGATTTCTAAAGGAAATTCAATGGACACTTGAGGGAAATAAACTTGCAGGGCTATGGTGTTAGAGCAAGGCAATGGGACTGACTGGATTGCTCTACAGGGAGCTGGCGAGGACTTGATGGGCCAAATGGTTTCCTTCTGTGCCGTAATGACTGCACAAGATGGTGTGATGTTTTGTGTCTAGTCAGAAGTGTTCTGACAAATGGTCTACATCTGAAATACTAGCCTGCCTTTTCTCTCTCTAGATGCTATTAGGTATGCTGCCTGTTTCTGCAATTTTCTGTTTTTATATGCATAAACTTGATTTTTAACTCTGACGGTACAGCCATTCTTTTCTTTCAAATATAGATTCCCACGACTTTTCCAAAGGACCCTGTTTACACTTTTGCTTCACCTCCGCACCCTTTTTCTGTTGTGAACAGGGATGTCGTCGGAGAGACACAGGTAAATGTCTCACTGCTGTAATGAACAATTTACTATTGTATTAAAATTTGAAATGCGTGAGATTGAGAGGAATGAAGCACAAAGTACAATGCCAACACAGGGGTTGAAGTTTTACTGATGAGTAAATTCTTTTAATTTCTATTTGCTGTGCAGTTGACCTTTTATTACAGGATTGTTGTACTGCTGGAGAGAAACTGGCTGAGGTACTTCCAAGAACAATTAGTAGCACTTGTAAAACAAATATCTATGTAACACAGTATCCTACCTCATAGTCACTCTAAATGATTTGATTCTTGCATTTCACCAATTCGTTTGCTTTTGATGTTGATGTGACTTTTTAGCAGACGAGTTTGTGCTCTAATAAGTGGTCTCATATAAGTAAGTGAATAATTGAAGTATAACAAAAGCTAATACAAAGCCCCAGTAAAAAAAAATAGCACTATTGATGATTCAAATTCTGGCTACCAATAATATTTTAATTCTATCATCGAGCACTGCTGTGCATGAGTTTTAGTGTGTAAAGCTCTGCCTTTTCCAGCTTCATAACAATGTGAGCATCTCGCCTTCTCATTTTCTCATTATATTCATTCCTCTTCTTTCCCCCCCCCCCCCAAACACACACACACACACACACACAAAACACCCATCCTTTCAACTGAATGATTTATAGGATTTTTAGCTTCTGCTTTGTGATCTTTTAAACTCCCTCAAGCTACTTCAGCTTGGCTCAGTGGGACTTAACCCCCGTACCAGGAATTTATACAGTGCTTATTTTCCTAAAATAGACCTATGGTATTTGATGATATAGTTCATCCGAATAAATCTTACTAGAAAATACTCTGTTTCTTTAAGCTATATGGCATCCTGCATGGCAATGAATTCTCCTTAAGGCTGCTAATTGGGATCAAATTTAAATATTTGGAATTTCTTTTCATTTTTAAATGAGATATTAAAGCAATCATTTGTGCTGCCAGTTTAAATTGACTTTGGATAAGCAATTTGTAAAAACTTGATCTGAATTTATACTGAAATGACATATTGCATAGATTTCTAGCAGAAAATGTCAGTTTTATATATTGATTCTTCAGGGTGAGCTATGATGTCAGCATCTTGCACAATCTGCATTGGCATTTATGATATTTAACTGGGCTCTTGAGGGAAGTTGGATTACCCCAGTAGAACCTTCCAATTCAATCATGAAAATTTGAATTTCTGTCAATACAATTTTCTTGACTGAAAAGTGGAACCTTCAATCTTTTGTCCCCTTCCTGAAGATGTTGACTCTTAACTGAGGAATGTTTTCAGGCATGTTGGGTGCCTCACCCTTTATTATTTAGCCATGAAATGCATCACAACAGAGCCTTTTCTGCCCTCACCTGCTGTCTAAGTACATGCACTTTCCAGGACAGGCCATTCAAAAATGATAGGGAATAGAAATTCTTGCTGGGTGTTTCTTTTCTCCTCTGCTTCCCAGACCATGGCAGTGATTCTTATTATAGCATTCTTATTGTTCTCTGGCTCAGAACAGCTAACTCATTCAGACAAGAGTCTGAACCTTCAACCTCACTGGTCTGTATAACAGCAGTTACCCACTGCAACCTCTGATTTTTTTTATTTTAAAAAATAAATGAAGTTCAATACAAGTTTTATTCTCGTGATCCTTTTGTACTGTTGTACAGTAACTTATTTTGTTTCCTATAGGATTTTCATACCCTGGCCTCCTACTTATCACAGAATCAATCTTCTGTTTTTCTTGATGTCATCTCAGATTTCCACCTCCTTCTGTTCCTGGTAACCAATGATGTTATGCCGCTCAGGGTGAGTATCATTTAACAGCCCCTGAACATATTGTAATAGTTTAGAAGCTCCACTTAACTCCTCTGTTTAAAGTCTCTTTGTTGTGTGACATTGTGACCACACCTAAAAGGAGTTTTATTAATTCCTTTACCGAGATATTGGGCTGTAACGAGGAAGTAAGTGAAAACAAATGAAAGCCAGAATGTAGTAATGTCTGGCATTGGAAATGGACGGGGCAAATTTCTGAGTGGCTGTTCTGACAATTTCACTATGATAGAAAAAACACCTGCATAATTTGTTTTGCGACACCCATGGAAACAGATTTATTATATTAAAGTATTTTATATAAATAAAGAGTAAAAGGGAATAAATTAAATGCACGTAATATTATTAGCAATATGTAGAAAGCTATCCTGTTCTCTGATCTTGCTGTCCACTGTTGCATTCATCTTCCTTTAGAAAGATCTACACTGTTAATGTTAATGTTTTATTCCAGAAATCTTATTGTAGTTTTTGGATTACTTGACCACAAATAATAATTTGTATTTGCATTTACTGACAGTCTGTTTTGGGGAGCTTAATGTTCATTGGACACTTAAAATATTTACTGTAATGAATTGCTTTTAAACCCAGATATGACACAACATTCATACAATATTGTTTGCGTGCATATTTTTGGCAGGACACCAGACCCAGATTTGATTCTGAGTCAGAAGCAGCTTGCTATCTTGGCATATTACCAATGAATGTCTGCTCAGATCATTACCAGACTTTACCTTTTAGGTCAGCAGCAAGCACAATGTGTGCATGTGTGTAGAGCAGTTTGGTTGACAGTGATCAACTGGAGATCAGGATCAATCAAAATATTGACCTGCTTGGAACTTTGAGCATTGCCTGTCATGCATTTGATTAGGGCTTGATGAAAGTCTTCATTTCAAATAATTAGTCATCTTTGTGTTCTATTTAATGATGAATATTACAATTAATGTTAATTTTCACCTTTAGCAATAAAAGTATAAATCATAATTTTGTTGGGCACAGAGGGGTGCAGTTGTATATCAATAAATGCCACAATACAAGATATTTTAAGTTGTGTCATATCCCATTTGAAAGTATTTGGAATTGAATTTAATCTTTTCAATATAGATTGTAAATTTTGCCTTATCAGGTTTCTATCAGACTTAAATTAGCATTGTTTTTGGAAAGATACCAAAAGTTAAGAATATTGCTTACAGATTTATTTTGTCATGCAGAACATTTTTGAAATCTTGTAAAATGATGCAAGTAATATTCTGAATTGCCAAAATAAGGAAAAGCTATACTGAATAATTATTTTAAGATCGAGAATATATCTTGTACAGCAGTATAATCAGCTTTCCTACTTGTAACTGGCACCCAAATTGTTAAACTGTAGAATATCCCCCTTTACAAAGACCTTAAGATGAACTCAAAGTCTGGGTTTGCACACAGATTTAGTTATTGCATTGCTGAAGATAAAAATTATTTTCATTTATTGATGCACTACAATGAATAAGGGAATACAGTTTGGTTAAGTTCATTTTGTATTTGTGTTAAACACTCAAAATGTATTACTTCCAGATACTTTATAACTGAAGGCAGATGTGTTTTTAAAGCAAAAAAGAAAACTGTTTCTCATTGCGGAAAGACTTCAGTTGTATACAGATATAATCAAGGGTTTCAGTCAAATTGTACTATGACCTGATACTCACATCTGCCAGCCACAAGTGAGTTTCCTAAGGAAGTAGGATACTGTGAAGATGCATATCATCAGACACAATAAATCATGCTTAAGGCAAGGATTTCCCTTAACTGGCACCTGGTGCAGTGCTAGATACGGCTGTTTTAGGACCAATGGGACATTCCCTAATATGGGAGTAGGGGTGACATACCTTTTTTAACCACTGATACCTCATTTCACAGCACACTAGTTTTGGCAAAGCCTTGGGTCAAAGTGCCCTTTTGGATTTAGTTACACATTATGAAATCCTCATAGCAAACCTTATATGGCCAGGTACTCTAGGCAAAAAAAAAATCCACAGAAAGTCAGATGCTAGGAGATGCAAATTTTACCTATTAAAAGACTAGCAGAGCCATGAATTTGCAGCAACCAAATTTACTGAGAAAACTTGGGTGTGATGAGTAGATAATCAGAAGTACCATATCATGGTATAGTATTTTCTGAGTGTGGATATTTGTTTCTGCAGATCTGTCGTCATTTTGAAAAACCATTATGCCTTTTCACCTAACTGTTCATTCCTAAGAATAAAAGAACTAATCGTATGACTTTTTTCTTACATTTGGATTAATACTTTATTTTGGTGGTCTTGACAAATTTCCAGTTATTGCTATCTGTTTTCCATAATCCTGCACTGTATTGTCTATTTGGTAGAATATCCTAATTTTGATACTTTGGCCCATCTAAATCTACCTGGAGATCGAGGTACCGAAAGGCATTGCAAAATATACTATTATATTGGAAAAACCTCAATGTTCAAATGAAATATTTATACTCTTTATTTAATGCAAGCTACATATGTAACTAACTTTACAGAAATTTCAGCCATTATGTCAATGTGTCAGGTTATAGTATTTTCTTCAAAATCTACACTTTATACAGATATGGGTAAAGCACTCTTTTTCAAAATATTGATCATTGTGACTGGGACATATCAGTTCTGTACAGTTATTTATATATTCAAAATCTCTTTAAATCACGAATATCCCTTTGTTTTTTTTTCAAAAAAGAATATATTCTTGATGGATATGAATTGATTCCATTGCTAGAGATCTGAGGTACGGTTATGTAAGAGTCTGAGCAGAGATGATATTTGAAAATTGATGAGTACTTGTGTAAAATAGAGTTTTTAGCGTGCAGGTGACAAAACGGTGGCTCAGTGCTGTTATTCTATGTGCTTTATCGTAATCTTGCATCTGTAAGGGTGATAATTTTTATCTATTACCTCACTAACATAGCAGCTGTAATTTGAATTTATCCTAATTCTCAAGATTTCCGTTCAAAGATAGCAAACCCAAATGACTCTTATTTTGGAATGGAAAGCTAGCTTCCACTGGTTATTTAAAGTTAGATTCAGTTGAAGCTGTTATGAACAGGCTAATTAAAGACCTCATTCATCTCTCATGCAAAGGCATTCATTCTTATGCATCAAGTAGCATCAGGCCTGCAAAATGGCCATTTTGCATATTTTTGCACATGTAACCTTCACTGTTTTATATCTTTAACAGGATAGTATCAACTTGTTGTTGGAAGCAGTGAAAACACGGAATGAGGAACTCGCCCAGACCTGGAAGAGATCAGAGCAGTGGGCTACCATTGAACAGCTTTGCAGTAAGGAGGAAAGGGGGGATGGGCAGTGGCAGCTAGTCTAAACAATAATTGTAAAATGTATGAATTGCCTGCCTATTGCATATTGGTTTCACAAGCTAATCAATGGTATACCTGAAGCTAACGCTCAGATTGAAGCTAAATGTCTACTGCTATAGCTGGAGCTGCCTAGAATACCAATTTCTTGAATACTTTCTCGGTTACACAGTAGCCTCTACTGGTATTGTTGTCCAATCTTCACAATACATTTAAAAAAAGGGGCTTTCAACAAGTAGTTTGTGAATATAATTTATGTTGCAACAGCTAGATGTCTTAGCAACTGAATCCTCATTTTAAGAAGCACTGTTTTTTAAAAAAGACATGTTGCTAGTGAGTTGAGCATTGAGTAAATGCAGCAAGCATTTACAGGCTTGATCCTTGGTATCCGCTTAATAGCCTGATCTCAGTTGACACGCTTGGGTTAGGAAGGGAAAATCATTTCAGTCACCACTTCTTAATGTATATGTGTGAAGATCTGTTTGAAAACCAGACCTAACTTAATTAGAACTTCTCTGTTTTCTCCTGACCCATCCAATTGAGCTACAGAGATGAGACGCAAACTTAAATAATAGCTGCTGGGGCAAGGATGTCAGAGAGTTTCTGACATGTATGGAACTGTGTCCCACAAAAGAATGAATGCCTTCAGGACAAGGGAAGGTGTGAAAAAGGAGGGTACGGTAGTATGGTGGTTATGGTACCCAACTAGCAGTCCAAAATTTAGATGTTCAAATCCCACAATCGCAACTTGTGAAATTGAGTTCACCAATTCTGTTTAATTTGTGGCCTGCCAGTGAAGAATTATTGGAAAAGCTGGCTCACTAATGTTGGTTGGGAAAATGAACCTGCTGCTGCTACCCAACCTGTCATACACCTGACTCGTGGCCCACATTATGTAGTTGATGCTGAATGCCCACTCAGTTTAAAAATAATTGCTACTAATTATCAGGGCAACTAGGGATGGGCAATAAATGGAAAAAGGGAAAGAATTTGCATTGATGTAACGCCTTTCACAACATCAGCATCCCCCAAAACCGATATACAACCAGTGAAATATTTTTCAAAGCCACATGCCATCCTGTCGTGGAACTATATTGCCTCCTCTTCACTGTCGTGGGGTCAAAATCCTGGAACTCCCTTTCTCAACAGCACTGTGGATGTCTATACACTACGTGGATGGCAGTGGCTCAAGAAGGCAGTTGGGGATGGGCCACAAATATTGGCCTTGCCAGCGGTGCTCATATCCTGGGAACACTGTTGTAACATTGGAACCTTGCCATTGTCACCCACATTCAAAAAAGAAACTTCCCCGTCTCATTGTTATGGCAGGGTTTTGATAACTGGGGAAATTTGCTGATTAGAGAGAATGACCAGAGGTCAGTAACATTTGTAATTAACTTTTATTTTCCAAAATTATCTCTCCTTGCAGGCCTCAAATATTTTCTGTAACTGAGATGGCATATTAGCAACTTAATATATCTGTAAACTAGTTTGTAGGTGTTATGTGAGAAGAATATGTTCTTCCAATGCATAATTACTCCATCCCCATTTGGATGCACAAGAGTGCACCTTGTGAAGTGCAAATCTGTTTGTAATTCTGATATTGATGGAAGTCTTACAAATCTGATCATGTAGGAGTTTTCTGTATAAACTTTACCCCACTTTTTCTGGGTGCTGATGTATTCTATATCTCATAAAAGTAGGTAGTAGATATGTTAGAACTTGATGAATATACTCAGTCTAAATATTGGTTTACCTAACCAAACTTTAAACACACCGTTTCTCTTAATATAAGATTTGTACTGCATTCGGTTTAAACAGGGTGTTTAAAAAGGGTGCCATTTGATTTGAACAGTACAGATGTCCACTCATGTTCCTTTTACTGAATATGGAACGATAAGTCTCCTGGTAGATTCTGTGCTACTGCTTGGCTACCAAAAACGAAACAGGAGATCAGAATCTCAATTGCTTCCATGATAATGTGGGCTGGCTGGGTCTTTTTCTCCTGTCCTGATGGTGACCAACTCTGAAATTTGGTGTGTTTGTGTCTCTCTCACTTTCTCATCATGATCATAATCATGCTTAACTTCACCTAAATGAATTTGTATGCACAATTGGTTTTTATTCTTTGAGGCCTAGATACTAATCAGTTGCTGTCTGCTTACAGGTACAGTGGGTGTTCAGCCACACAGTGCTTCAGAATACGGTGCATTGGGAGGATCTCAGCAGTCTGCTCCCACTGCTATGTGGTCCTGTAGACACTGCACCTTTATGAACCACCCAGGCACTGACCAATGTGAGATGTGCAATCTTCCTAGAACCTAGCCAGCAGCAAATGAAAGCCGGATTTGGCCATACCATTTGACCCTTTGTCCATTTGGGAAGACAAGGTGGCTGCCAGAGCGCTCTGGATCCAGCAAGAAAATTCTACAAGTGAACTTGTACTCTTGAGATCTGCCTGGACTTTAATTGAGATTAAAATGAAACAATTACTAAATACAACTTTTACTTTCAAGGACTTTTGCTTTCTTCCACATTTCAGTTGAATGGTTTTTGAGAAAATGTCACTATTTGTGCAAAACAAATTCTGTGGGGGTTATAATGACACACTTGTCTTGTCATTAGTTATCAAATCTGGAGAGCAAAATCTGGCATCCAGCTCGTGAACAGCTGGTGAAGATTAACTGTCACCAAATGCAATGGAAGGGTTTCAAATGAGGTGAATTTAGTAAGTCACCTAGGCTGCTCAAATATGTGGTGCAAAACTATAACCAACCCCAAAAACAGTACCAAACAAAACCTGTTGCTGAGTTTGGCAGGTTTTGCTTTGTGCTATGTCGGATGTTATCTATGAGGATAAGGCATAGCAGACTGAAGATCAGTGCTGTGTACATGTTGCTGCAGTCCTTTTTGGCAGGGGCAAGATAGGTTAAACACGTGCAGAAATTTACTTCCTACGTGTTACTTTGCTAATCTGTGACATTTTCCCCAGCCTTGACATTAACACCTCTCGTTGACAGTCTTAAAACTGTCTTGCAATTGAATGTTAACCTTTATGACATTGAGGTAACCACAGTGCTTGGAGCATACAGTGAAATTTAGAGCAGCTTGAAATCCAATAATATCTAGAATTGTGATAATGCCTTTCTCCTTCCTTTCCCATCAAAAATATCAGAGAACCAGTGTTTTAAGAAATGAACCATTGTCTGAAAGTATGTGCTGTTAAATGTATTTCAGTGGAGTAGAACATGCAAGGGTGAGTCATTTAAATATGACCAATATTTAACTAGTACTATGCCCTTCAAAACTAGTTGCATTGCTTTAAAGTAATATGTCCGGCTGCCTTCTGATGCACATCTATTTTTATAATGTGCTGGTGACCTGGACTGAGTATGTTGGGATACAACGTTAAATTCAAGGAAAACTTAAATATTGTTTGTTATGATTAGATTGCACATCAGCAAATAATGGTACAAATGTATCGTTGCAGACTTCAGTTAAGCCAAATGACTTGTATTTCACACACTTTCACTTGTCAAGGCATGCTTGATAAATTAGCTTCAGTGCTGGCTTCTTTTAAGGGGTTTGTAACAAATCAGTTATGATATGGAGACTACAGCTTTTTTAAGCTGTGATTTGAACCTGTACTTCACTTAATTTATTTTTTTCAATTCTGTATTCTTAGCATGATGTCAAAAAAGTGTGATGCTGCTTTAATAACCTCCCAGCAAGATGAAACTTCTTTTTAATAAACTGGCCCAAAAATGTGGCAGTTAAGGTTCTCCCTACACAGCACCTAACGTCATAGACTCCTGGCCATGCCTACCACTTCAATCCATTAGCCACATGATCAGTGAATTGAGAGAGCTTTCAGACAACCTTTTGGCAGATAACTCATGTATAACAAATATCTCCAGAGGAGTAAAATTTGCTGCCCTGTGGTGTGTATTTCCCACTGACAAGAGTATAGAATGGGATGATGTTCCACATCAGAGTTAGGGCCACCTTGTATAAGGTAAGATTCCATCCTTGTGTTAAGTTGTTTTGTATTTCAGGTTACAAAATATTTTGCCTAGAACGATCGCTTGCCACTTTTTGACCAGGGTGCCTATCAGTTGAGCATATTGTGGCATTAGCATTGAAATCTTTCTCACCTGCACTCCCGGCTGAAAAGAGGCTAACCAGAAGCCAAATGTGTGAATAGCCTTTCAAAGGCAGAATGACATGGATAGAAGTGAGTGTAAAATCAATATCCAAACTTTGCTGTATTTAGTGACCTGACAGTTTCAGTGCTCGGGCAGTAGATGCTTGCCCAGAAGATTATTGTTTGATTTCCAAAATCAGTATCGATCCAAATTAGTTAAGATCCCTTGGGGTGGGAGGGGAACTGAAAGTTTTTGAAAAAAAAAATCAGTTTTTCCAGCATTGCTAGGTCAAATGCAGAGGTGAAATAATGACAGTTTATTTTAGAGTTCACTTACAAATTGATATGGCCGCTAGCAGACTAAATAAGTACAAGTGCATTAAAATTATATTTTAAATACATTGGCTATCTCCAGACTCTGCTCTGGTGCTGACTGAAATTTCCTTCTACCACTGCCCTATTTTCAAAACCATTTGAGACCAGTAAGAAGAGGTGGTGCAGTATTCAGTGTTTACTTCAAAATGACTTGATGCTGCAATAGGGGTATGGAAAATTAGTATGTGGAAATCATGATTATGGTTACCCATGTTTAATGAGTTCCTTGTTTGTGAACAAAACTGGAACAATAGATGGAATCTGACTACTAGTTTGCATATCTTGATATCAGTAACATCCTCAAAATAGGTAATTTGACTTGCAAGTATAAAACATTGAATAGAACAACATTTGGAAACTTTAAAATAAGCAGTTTAAATACTATAAAGTTGACAGCAGGTGTTTTTGTTTCATGCCCGTTTTTGTAAGTTTGCCATTGTACATAGGCTTTTAAGGTAGGTTCAGTATTTGAGTTTCTGGCTAGTGAGAAGGTAATGTCAATTGTTTACAAGAGTAATAAATCAGCCCTCATTCCATTATCAGTGTGTGGAGCTGAAACATTTTTAACTTATTTTCATCGGACTTTAAGAGTTAAAAGAGGTTAGCACTATTTTATAATGTTAATGCACTATGTTATTGTTTTATTTGGAGACTCTAATCTTAGTACCTAGCTCCTGGAGGTAGAAGTTTCATTCAGTTAGTTAAAGCTCATCTTTGTAACCACACCCTCCCTCTATAGCAACCGTTTGACTTTAGTTTCATGTATGTCATTCTCCTGACTAATTGCAGCACAATTTTAAGGGATCTCAATATGTATAATTAGAAAATTAAATATAAATTGCACATCTATCTCTATAATTAAAAGCTTCGCATTACACTTAAAGTATGTCTGTTACCCAAAAATATGATGCGCTTTCCTGTAGTTCAGATAACTGATTTGCTTGAACATGTAGGAAAAGTTACCAGTGGCCATGTTGCTCGTGCCCCTATTGTACAGTCTATTCCTATTCAAAGCTATCTTTTTTGAAAATTAAACATTAACTAGTTGTCCAATTTAAGTACCTATAATTAAACAATACAGTGGACATCTTTGTACAATTTCAATCTGAATTAACCTAATTTGAGTTTAGTAATTTTGTCTGAAAAGGAATAGACAATATCCCTACCAGTAATATTCATGTAACATGATAAATGCATATAACATTTTAACAACTCTGCAAAACTTACCAATACAGTTTTCCATTATATCCTACCTCACTAATTCATTTCCACCCCCTTTCTCAGACGTTCTACCCTTGGATTTTCTCCATTCATGGAGCTCCTGTTTATCTATCCTCACATGAGGGATCTTCAGCCTCTCATGCCTGCTTTGTGGGTTTCCCTGCTCATGACCTTTAACCCCTCCCCCCCCTCCCCTTGCAGATATGGGCCCTTGCTGCCAGAGATAAGTACCATCATGTTGGCATCCCACTATCTCCAGTCCTTGTGAGTAACATTGGAGATCAACTAGCTTTCTAAGATCAACTTGACTTGATTGTTCAAGTGCTTGCACAAATCCCAGTGCTGCTGAGAACGCACATTTTCTAGTCATGTATAAGATATATTTGACCCAATTTTGCCCTGCAAAATCTCTTATCTGGGATATGGACTACGAAAGTATACTTGTGAATGGATAGTTTTGATTTGAATGTCCAGTTAAATATTTTCTGATTTGCCCTCATCTCCTGAGCATTGAATGATATTACTTTGTCCCATCCTCACAAACAAATGGTGTCAAGAACCTTCAGCGGGAGAGTCCATATAGGAGATTGTCAAGGACCCAAAATGGATTTCTGCTATTAATCCTCTGAGCATGTTTAGGAATACAACAAGTTGTGACTGCTTCAGAGTAACAACTGTAGGGTTGGAGCGAAGCGTGTTATATTATGCAGTTAAAATATTGGAAATGCACAATAAAAATTAAAGAGATCTCTCTTAACTAGCAACAGTGTCAAATAACTTGATCTGAAACATAAAATCCTGTAAAGTTGGACACTACTATTCTTTAATCAAATGTTGGGACATTCTCACTTTGCACCCAGGTGTATTTAACACTGCCACCTGAAGTTGTGCTTCTGCAGTGGATGAGTGTAAAATAAAGGAATTTAAAAAATCAGTATGAAGTTGCCCTTTGATGGTTTCTGTGTTCATTACACCATAGACAGCCAATTGGTTGAAGAAAGAAAAAAAAAACTTGCATTTCTATAACATCGTTCACCTCAGAACATCCCAAGTGGTTTACAACCAGTGAAGTACATTTGCAGAATAGTCGCTTATTACAGGAAAAGCAGAATCCAATTTCTGCACAGCCAGATCCCACAAACAGCAATGGGATGATGATCAAGTAATCTGTGATGTTAATTGAGATGAATATTGGTCAGCCAATGACGGAGAGATGCTTTGCTTTGAAACAATGCCATGAGATCTATTACATCCACTTGAATGGGCAGAAAGTTCTAGTCAGGACTAAACATTTTTTTCCAGTGATGATAAAATTGATGTAAATAGTACCATAAAATGGCTGTTCCGATAGCTGTATTTTAGTCTTAATGCACAAGTAATATTTAATGCTATGATAAAAGCTCCCTGGTCCACTCCCCCAACATCTCATCCCCTTCCCACATCACCGTCCCGTGCAATTGTAGAAGGTGCAACACCTGAACCTTTACCTCCTCACCATCTAAGGCCTCAAACACTCCTTTCAGTTGAAGCAGTGCTTCACTTGCACCTCCTTCAATTTAGTCTACTGCATTCGCTGCTCCCAATGCAGTCTCTTCTACGTTGGGGAGACCAAACGCAGGCTGGGTGACCGCTTTACGGAACACCTTTTCTCAGGCATGGGCCAGACCTTTCTGCTGCTTCCCATTTCAATACACTATCCTGCTCTAATGCCCACGTGTCTATCCTTGGCCTGCTGCAATGTTCCAGTGAAATCCAATGCTAACTGGAGGAACAGCACCTCATCTTCCGATTAGGCAATTTACAGCCTTCTGGGCTTAACGTTCAGTTCAACAACTTCAGACTATGAACTGTCCTCCATCTTTATCCCTTTTAAAATCCTTTTTACAATTTTATTTTTATTCACGTTAATTTTTTAAAATCCTTTCTCCCCAACCACCTCCATCCAACCTTCCCCACAGGGCCTTGTCATTTGTTTCTATGTTCTTTCACAGAGTGCCAACCCTCCTCCTGCCATTAATGCATTCTGCTTCCTTACCTTTATGCCACTATCAGCGCCTTCTTTAGTCTTCCCCACTACCATTAACACTCCCTTTGTCTTGTGCCTATGACATTTTTGTCAATCTCTCCTTAGACCCCACCTATCGCTGACCTATCTTGCTTCACCTGCCCCACCCCCATTAAACAGTATAAATTCCATCACACTTAAACTCTTTAGCTCTGAAGAGTCATTGTATGGACTCAATGTTAACTGTTTCTCTCTCCACAGATGCTGCCAGACCTGAGTTTTTCCAGCATTTTCTGTTCTTGTTTAATATTTAATGCTTCCTACTTTCTTCACTATCCATGTGTTCCCTGTACTCTTTCCCAGTTTCTGTCTCCTAATTTCTAATAAATATATATAACAATTACAAAATGTATAGTTAAATTATAAATGTTTCACATAGAAACAAAATTTGTAGAACAAAAGGATGCCATTCAGCCCATCATGTCTGTGCTAGCTGAGAAAGACCTTCCAGCTTAACCCCATTTTCCAACTGTTGGTCCGTAGCCTTATATGTTACTGCATGCTTTTCCTTGCTTGTTTCCCCAACTCCTTCCTTGATAGTGCTACTCTGTTTAGAGATGGGAGCCCACATTGGAAACATTGGCCTGCAACTGGTTGTAAAATAGCCCCAAATGCCAGGTTTTTGTTCAGTAAGATCTGCAGGATGTAAAGATTAATGATTTTGCCATTAATTTGGCCAGGCCTGCTGTTGTTATCTTGTCCTTGGCAGCAGTTGTCAAACTGCACTGGGATAATTTATTAATTATAATTTATTGATTTATCTGTGCCACAGTGAAGGTTAAAGATATGCAATAATGGGTGTGGGGTGAACTCAACATTTTTAAAGTTTAACTTTTGAATGCCATACTGATTCTACATCCAACAAACACATGGATAAATTTGGGCAGTTTTGGTTATTCTTGGACAGAGTGATCTTTCTATGGAGAGGGTTAAGGAGCTACTTGAAGTTCAACATCTCTTATTTTTGTGATGATCTTGTATTGGGTTGGACTTCATACTCATCAATTCTCAAGCTTGGAGGTGACAAAAATGTGGCTGAGAGACTGTGATGGCTGGCATGAGGTAGAGACAGACGAGGCAATTTAATGAAGTGGCAAATGGGCAGTTTGGTGACAGGATATTGAGTTTGCAGTTCAAGTTAGAGCACCAAGAATATGCAGAATCAGATTTAGTCCAAGTGGGAAACTGGGAAGGGGGTTGAAACTCAGCACTCCTGTACAATGGTTATAATGTGAGGTGAACAACATAGCTTTAGTTTTGTCACTGTTAAGCAGAAGGTTCTAGTTCATTCACAATTTAAGGCAACAAAGCAACAATCAGAATTGAGTGGTGCAGAGGTAAAATCGAATGCTAGCAGCACAGCTATGAATAACAGCCACATCATGTTTACTGACAATATTGCCAAGAAGCACTCTATAGATGGATAATAAGGGGCCAAGAATGGAACTTAGGAGCATAGCAGAAGTAAGGAGAAACTTGAGATGTGCCTTTTATTGAAAATTTTTTTGATATGCCTCCACGGCATGCACAGTTTAACTGGAAGTATAACTAACCTGACGGTAATTGAACTACTAATGGATATATAGATGCCATTTGGTGTCATTTTCTTGTGAAAAAATGAGCATGAACATTTATCTATATATCTCACAAAGGTGTGTAAGGTGGCTGCTGGGTTATGTCCTGCTCATCTTGGTTTTTGGTCTTGATGATTTATTTCTTGGTTAATTTATTAACAGTCTGCATTTAAACCTGACTTCAGGATTTGAGCACGTAACCTCTGCTGCATACTGAGGGAGTGCAGCATTGTTAGAGGTCTTGTCCATCAGCGTACTCCAGATGAATAGACACTATTTGAAGGGGAGGAGGGAGTTCACCTGTCTCGTAACCAAAATTCTTTGTGAAATGCTACTATACAAAATGGCTGCTCCATTTATCTAATAGATGTACAGCTATTTCAGAAAATAATTTATTCAGCTGACGTGAAGTGCTTCACAATATCCTGAGTATACAGATTTTTAGCCTTTGAAAAATTACCATCAATTTTAACCAAGCAACTTTCTAATAGCTGCTCAGTTCTTTTAGATACCGGCCCAAAAAAATGTTTTTACGCTAATTCAGACAATGCAGTAAAATAATGATGCCCTGTGCAACTGTACATTGCTCTAACCCCACTTTAGGATCTTCCATTATAAGATCACGAGAAATAGGAGCAGTATTAGGCCAGGCAGGCCATCAAACCTGCTACTGCATGCAAAAAGATCATGGCTCATATAATTGTGGCCTTAACTCCACTTTCCTGCCTACCCCGCATACCCCTTAACTCCCTCTTTAATCAAAAATCTGTCAACTCATCCTTGAATATATTCAATTTAATATTTGGCTGAAATATATTCAAAATTAGAAACTATTTTTTTGAAAGTTGAAAGAAAACGTAGAGAATCTGGATGTTGTGCGGTTCATTTAGTGCTGCTCGTTGATGAGCAACATTTTCCATCCATTACAGTCCTTAGTTATAACGTCATGGTATTGGCTGCATTTTCCAAACCAACTTGATTAAAATAGTTATTTAAGAGATTCTGGTTGTTATCTATGAGTGACTCAACTATTATTTTTCAAAAAGGGAAAGGTTTGACTCATATATATCGTTTCAAAAGGTCTTTTTTCACCTCACCCAGGAGATGGAGGCCAAGTTGGTGCATGGGCATGTGATCCAGCAAGAATTGGAATGAGTACAAAACAAAAACAGAATTACCTGGAAAAACACAGCAGATTGGCAGCATCGGCGGAGAAGAAAAGAGTTGATGTTTCGAGTCCTCATGACCCTTCAACAGGACTGAGCGAACATAGGAAAGGGGTGAAATATAAGCTGGTTTAAGGTGGGGGGGTGGGGGGGGAGGTGGTAGTGTGGTTGTAGGGACGAGCAAGCAGTGATAGCAAATAATCAAAAGATGTCACAGACAAAAGAACAAAGAGGTGTTGAATGTGGTGATATCTAAACAAATGTGCTAATTAAGAATGGATGGCAGGGCACTCAAGGTACAGCTCTAGTGGGGGTAGGATGGAAAGACTAACAGGGCATAAAAGGTATAGATTTAAAAATAATGGAAAGAGGTGGGAAAAGAGTGTTAAAATGGCAAGCAACAGGGAAGTTTGGGTCATTCTTGCAGACAGACCGCAGGTGTTCTGCAAAGCGGTCGCCCAGTCTGCGTTTGGTCTCTCCAATGTAGAGGAGACCGCATTGACAGCAACTAATGCAATAGACTAAGTTGGGAGAAATGCAAGTGAAATGCTGCTTCACTTGAAAGGAGTGTTTGGGCCCTTGGACGGTGAGGAGAGAGGAAGTGAAGGGGCAGGTGTTGCATCTTTTGCGTGGGCATGGGGAGGTGCCATAGGTGGGGGTTGAGGAGTAGGGGGTGATGGAGGAGTGGACCAGGGTGTCCCAGAGGGAATGATCCCTATAAAATGCCGCCGGGGGGGGTGAAGGGAAGATGTGTTTGGTGGTCGCATCATGCTGGAGTTGGTGGAAATGGCGGAGGATGATCCTTTGAATGTGGAGGCTGGTGGAGTGATAAGTGAGGACAAGGGGGATCCTATCATGTTTCTGGGAGGGAGGAGAAGGCGTGAGGGCAGATGCGCAGGAGATGGGCCAGACACGGTTGAGGGCCCTGTCAAAGACCGTGGGTGGAAAACCTCAGTTAAGGAAGAAGGAGGACATGTCAGAGGAACTGTTTTTGAATGTAGCATCATCGGAACAGATGCAACGGAGGTGAAGGAACTGAGAGAATGGGATGGAGTCCTTACAGGAAGCGGGGTGTGAGGAGCTGTAGTCGAGGTAGCTGTGGGAGTCAGTAGGCTTGTAATGGATCTAGGTGGACAGTCTATCACCAGAGATTGAGACAGGTCAAGGAAGGGAAGGGAAGTGTCAGAGATGGACCATGTGAAAATGATGGAGGGGTGGAGATTGGAAGCCAAATTAATAAATTTTTCCAATTCCCAATGAGAGCATAAAGCAGCACCGAAGTAGTCATCGATGTACTGGAGAAAGAGTTGTGGGAGGGGGCCGGAGTAGGACTCGAACAAGGAATGTTCCACATACCCCATAAAGAGACAGGCATAGCTGGGGCCCATGCGGGTACCCATAGCCACACCTTTTATTTGGAGGAAGTGAGAGGAGTTGAAGGAGAAATTGTTCAGTGTGAGAACAAGTTCAGCCAGACGCAGGAGAGTAGTTGTGGATGGGGATTGTTCGGGCCTCTGTTCGAGGAAGAAGCTAAGGGCCCTCAGACCATCCTGGTGGGGGATGTAGGTGTAGAGGGATTGGACGTCCATGGTGAAGAGGAAGCGGTTGGGGCCAGGGAACTGGAAATTGTTGATGTGACGTAAGGTGTCAGAGGAATCACGGATGTAGGTGGGAAGGGTCTGGACAAGGGGAGAGAGAAGGGAGTTAAGATAACGAGAAATGAGTTCTGTGGGGCAGGAGCAGGCTGACATGATCGGTCTACCAGGGCAGTTCTGTTTGTGGATTTTGGGTAGGAGGTAGAAGCGGGCCGTCCGAGGTTGGGTGACTATCAGGTTGGAAGCTGTGGGAGGAAGATCTCCAGAGGAGATGAGGTCAGTGACAGTCCTGGAAACAATGGCTTGATGTTCAGTGGTGGGGTCATGGTCCAGAGAGAGGTAGGAGGAAGTGTCTGCGAGTTGACGGTCAGCCTCAGTGAGGTAGAGGTCAGTGCGCCAGACAGCAACAGCACCACCCTTGTCAGCGGGTTTGATGATAATGTTGGGGTTGGACCTGAGAGAACGGAGTGCAGTAAGTTCAGAGAGAGAGAGATTAGAATGGGTGAGAGGAGCAGAGAAATTGAGACGACTAATGTCACGCCGACAATTCTCAATGAAAAGATCAAGAGAAGGTAAGAATCCAGAGGGAGGGGTCCAGGTGGAGGGAGAATATTGGAGGTGGGTAACTTTGGAGGGATCCAGGTGGATGGAGAGTATGGTGGGTAAAAGTTCCGGCCTGTGTCCAGCCCATCCCCGTGCATCCGCCCTCACACCTTCTCCTCCCTCCCAGAATCATGATAGGGTCCCCCTTGTCCTCACTTATCACCCCACCAGCCTCTGCATTCAAAGGATCATCCTCCGCCATTTCCGCAAACCACAGCATGATGCCACCACCAAACACATCTTCCCTTCACCTCCCCCTCCCGGCAGCACTCCGTAGGGATCGTTCCCTCCGGGACACCTTGGTCCACTCCTCCATCACCCCCTACTCCTCAACCCCCACCTATGGCACCTCCCCATGCCCACGCAAAAGATGCAACACCTGCCCCTTCACTTCCTCTCTCCTCACCGTCCAAGGGCCCAAATACTCCTTTCAAGTGAAGCAGCATTTCACTTGCATTTCCCCCAACTTAGTCTATTGCATTTGTTGCTCCCAATGCTGTCTCCTCTACATTGGAGAGACCAAACGTAAACTGGGCGACCGCTTTGCAGAACACCTGCAGTCTGTCCGCAAGAATGACCCAAACCTCCTTGTTGCTTGCCATTTTAACACTCCGCCCTGCTCTCTTGCCCACATGTCTGTCCTTGGCTTGCTGCATTGTTCCAGTGAAGCCCAACGCAAACTGGAGGAACAGCAACTCATCTTCCGACTAGACACTTTACAGCCTTCCGGACTGAATATTGAATTCAACAACTTTAGATCTTGAACTCCCTCCTCCATCCCCACCCCCTTTCTGTTTCTTCCCCCTTCCTTTTGTTTTTTCCAATAATTTATATACATTTTTCTTTTCCCACCTATTTCCATTATTTTAACTCTTTTATGCCCCGCTAGTCTTTCCACCCCACCCCCACTAGAGCTGTACCTTGAGTGCCCTACCATCCATTCTTAATTAGCACATTCGTTTAGATAATATCACTACCTTCAACACCTCTGTATTCTTTTGCTCTTTTGTCTGTGGCATCTTTTGATTATATGCTCCTATCACTACTTGCTTGTCCCTACAACCACACCCCCCCCAACTTCTCTCTCTCCCCCCCCCCCCCCACCCCACCTTAAATCAGCTTATATTTCACCCCTTTCCTTATATTCACTCAGTTCTGTTGAAGGGTCATGAGGACTCGAAACGTCAACTCTTTTCTTCTCCGCCGATGCTGCCAGACCTGCTGAGTTTTTCCAGGAAACTCTGTTTTTGTTTTAGATTTCCAGCATCCTCAGTTTTTTGTTTTTATCTTTGGAATGAGTACATATGGGCCAAACCTTTTCTCAGCTGAGGTGATTACATAATATAAATGTTTTTGAAGCACCTCATACATCCTGATTAATACATAGAAATTATCTGTAAAGATTCAACAAATGGCAGTGAGATGAATGACCCAACAAATTGATTTTGGAAGATTGTTAGAAGATAAGAACCCTACGCTTGTCTCAGTGTTAAAGATCCTATAAAGTCCAGCTGAATTGGTGTTTGTTTGAGGTCTCCGAAACTACAGCATCCATAGCAATTTAGCCCATTGCTCAGTATTGCACTGGAGTGTCAGTGTCAGATTATATGCTCAGATCCTGGTAAATGCAAAATCTCTGATTCAGGAAATGAATGTTATCAACTGAGCCAAGTGGAGTATATAACAGTATAAAGTCCAGGAGTATGGAGATCATGCAACAACCAGATGGACAGAAGTTTGTGACAGTTGAGTTTAAGAATGTTTTTTTTTAACCACATGAAACAGTGCATTAAATTACAATAACGTGTACAACTATTATTTATTTATTTTTAAACATGTGTTTTGTGAAGCTTTTCTCAATGATCAACATCTTGATTTAATTTTGGGAGTTACTTTAGCAGTCCAGCTTTATTAACCGTTCCAACCAAGGGTCAAAGACAATGTGTAATTCAGGTCATAGCCTGAATTAGCAAATCAGCTAAACAATTGTGAAGTTTTGCTTCACGTTTTTTCATAGTGTGTGTATATATAGTACAGCAGCTGCACTTGTGCGTACTGCATGGCTGGTCATGAAATTTGGAATATTTGAATTTTATAAATAAAATATTTTTTAAGAATTGTAATCGATGCCGTTCGAGAACATGGAGGTCGAGCGGCTTGTTACTGCCAGCTGCAATCTGGCCACATTTCCAAGTTAAACACAGCAACAGAATAGGTTTGCTATTATGTCTCTCTGGTTAATCTGTACATTAGATGTAATTGGGGAAGGTGGGCTGAACAAGAGAGTTTATTCATTATCTATAAAGAATTGTAAAGCTTAAAGAACAGAGATACTACTTTAAATCACTTTTACCTCTTCAACTTTAAAAAAAAATTAAACGTCCTCTGTGCCTAGAGGCATTCATTGTCCATTGCAGCACCAAAGCTACAGAATGTCCCAGGTTCATGTGTGCAACTGAGCTGATAGAATGTTATGACTGACATTAGCACCTCCTGACTAGGGTAGGATGAAAATTAACTTGAATTGTTGCTCCTATTTGCAATTCAGTGGCATCATGCTGAAAAATGCTTTGTGTGGGTGTTTTGTTGAGAACAGGATTGTGTTGATCTATGTTGCCTGCGTGGTGAAACCGCTGACTGAAACTCCATCTAGGCTTGCATATTGCAAAGAGGCCGCTTGGCAAAGGCACTCAAAGGCAAATGGTGCCTGTGGAATCATAACAGCAAGAGTCTGCAGATTCAGGAGAGGAATGGAAAAAATTGTGATCTTTCTGCTCAGGTCAGGATGTCAAAATCTTTCAGGTTTTATTACCTTATACTGACATCAAGTGGAGGTCCTGTGGCACTGTGGTAATCTCCCTGTCTCTAAGCCAGAAAGCCTGGGTTCAAATCCCACTCCAGGACCTGATGAACAGGGAAGTTGTGTCATGATGCTGTAAATCCCTCCAACGTATGTCAATGACATTGGAGCCTCTACCATGGCTATCTAGCTTTAGGCTACAACATGCATGTAAAAGTGCATGGTGCCACAGAAACTTGGAATTGTTGGGAGGAGGTGGTGATGGCGGGCAATTGTGGCTCAGTTGGCTGTATGGCTGATGTGGATCAGATTGGTGCTAACAACATGGGGTTTGATTCCTGTTCTGGCTGGGATGGATTCCGGGCCTAAAAACAAAAAACTGCGGATGCTGGAAATCCAAAACAAAAACAGAATTACCTGGAAAAACTCAGCAGGTCTGGCAGCATCGGCTGGGAAGAAAAGAATTGACGTTTCGAGTCCTCAAGACCCTTCGACAGAACTGAGTAAAATTAGGAGGGGGTGAAATATAAGCTGCTTTGAGGGGAGGGGGGTGGTGGTGGGGGGTTGTGGTTGTAGGGACAAGAAAGCAGTGATAGGAGCAGATAATCAAAAGATGTCACAGGCAAAAGAACGAAGAGAACAGACACCTCTTTGTTCTTTTGTCTGTGACATCTTTTGATTATTTGCTCCTGTCACTGCTTGCTTGTCCCTACAACCACGACTGCCCACCACGCACCCTCCACCCCCCCCCCCCCCCCCCCCCCCCCCCCCCCCCTTCCTCTCCACCCCCCCCCCCCCCCCCCCCCCCCCCCCCCGCCACCTTAAACCAGCTTATATTTCAACCCTCTCCTAATTTTACTCAGTTCTGTTGAAGGGTCATGAGGACTCGAAACGTCAACTTTTTTCTTCTCCGCCAATGCTGCCAGACCTGCTGAGTTTTTCCAGGTAATTCTGTTTTTGTTTTGGATTCAGGGCTTGCCTGATGGTTGCGGTTGTGATGCTGTGGGTCAGACCTGCCTTTGGGCAGAGAACTGAAGGAAAAACCAACTTCAAACTCACTGTGATTCTATACGTGTAAACTACCCTAACCCCAACTTCTGAAGAACAATGTGCCACAGAATGGTGTTTTTTTTTCACACCAAACCAGTCTTGTGTTTTCTCTGAATCAGACTGTGAATTTGCAAACTGCATTATAACTATTTCCTAAACACATATTCTTATAGTCAACAGTGAGAAGAGGCGTTCATTCCAATCTGGCCTGGCTCCCAGTGGTCTGCTGCTCTTTGTTTCTAAGCAGTGAATTGACATCATCCTTTTTCCCTAACCCCCCAGCTCAGCTCCTGCCAAGTAATTTGAAATTTGGAATTGTTTCCCATGTGTCACATGAGATCTTGAGAGTCAATCTCTTTCCTAGTACCCCTTTTAGGAGAGTATCTTTTAAATGTATTTCCATAAAGTGGCATATAACCCGTCATTGGTCCCAGCTTGGACACAATACTGACATTTTACCAGGTCTAGAAAAACCTTTTCATCCATTCTGTGGGCTACAACTGTAAGTGCAAACTGAATGCACAATAATAAAACAGTTTAAAAAGTTACAGCATGCCATCTCAGTCATCTAACGCATAAAGGCAGGGTAGATGCTATCAGTCATTTAGATCAAAATGCCCCAGATTCAATTCCTGGTATGTTCTAATTCAGTTAATCCCAGCTGAAGCAGTAGTTGGGAGCTGCAATTAGACTCCAAACACCTCAGCTAGGTTTATTATTTTTTCATCAATGGGGTGTGGGTGTTGCTGGCAAGGCTAGTATTTATTGCCCATCCCTAATTGCCCTTGAAAAAATGGTGGTGAACTGTCTTCTTGACAGGCTTCGGAGTCATATATCGGCCAGACCATATAAGGGCATCAGATATCTATCCCTACCAGGATGGTTTTTTAAACAATAATCTGGTAGCTACATGGTCCCAATTTATTTAATTAACTGAATTTAAATTTGCATTAACACATAGGGCTTTTCTGATAGTCGTTCAAGTGATGCTGTGGTGGGATTTGAACTGCTGTCTCTAGGTTATTAGTCTATAACCATTCCCACTGAGATCACAATCCAATGAGCCGGCTGATAAGCACATATGCAAGGACAAAATTAGGTTTGGCTTTGGGGCCTTCATTGTTACAATAATCTACCTACACTCAGAACCTAAGCCTACACATGAAGAATGACCATTTAGGTGATCTGCCAAAGAGTTGGCAGTGTCTTTAGAAGTGTACCAGAGTACAAGGGGAAGAGATAGTTACAAAAAAGTTTAATGGCAGTATATAGATGCCTAATGAATGGACTTTGCTCAGATAGAATTATCAAGCCTATACTTTAACTTCTTTCAGAAAAGATCTATATTTTAATGCAAATTTAATTTTAAAATCTCACTGATCACTAAGGTTCATAAAATCTTTGTTTTTTTCCACTCTGTTACTTGATAATCAGCCCTTGCTTTCTAGATTTGCCATTTCCTGTAATAATATACATTGTGGGGGGAGGAGAGGAGTTCCTGATGAATTTAATACTCCAAATCAACATCAGATTGAAATGCCAATATATAAATATCCAAACCAGGTCTGTGAGCTGGCAGAGATTCACCTCAAGTTGTTGGACTGACTTCTGAAGCAACTCAGAATTTGGGGCCTTACTGGCCTGAAAATTTAAATCCTGCATGCCTAAAATCATACCAGCTGCCCACTCAGCCTCCTGTGGTCACCTTGTGTCCATATTGTTTTTACTTTACTGGTACATGTAGACTGACTAAAGGAAATAAAGATGTTTTTAAAAAAACCTTATGTAGAAATAGGTATTGAAGCATCATGTTCAACAATGTTTTCTTCAGCTGTTTCCTGTGCAATGGCCAATGTAGACTGGAAAAAAACTGCTGCATGGGAAGAGATGCATGCCAAGAGATAGGGTACCATGATTTTCAGATACCCTAAAAATGAGAACACTGAGGGGGTGACCTAATGTCTTTAAGATTATTTAAGGGTTTGATTGGATTGACATTTTAGAAGTTGTTTCCACTTGTGGGGAAATCAGAGCTGGAGGCCATAAACATAAGATAATCATTAATAAATTTCAAAGGGAATTCAAGAGAAACTACATTACACAGAGCTTGGTTAGAATGTGGAACTTGTTACCATAAGGGGTAGTTGAAGTGAATGTTAGATGCATTTAAGGCAGATCCAGATAAGTACAAGAAGGGGAATGGAACAGAAGGATAAAGTGATGGGGTTAGAGGAAGGATGATGGGGGGAGGTTCAACTGGGGCATAAAATCAGCAAATTGGGTTCAATGGTCTGTTTCCGAACTGTAAATACGATGCCATACTATGTCACGAAGGTACTTAGTGATTAAATAAGGTTTACTCTGTACTGCCCATGATTTGTGAATGGTTTGAGGAAGAAGAGCTGATTGACACAAAAACAGCATTTGGGTCTTCACAATGTCATAGGACCTCATTTGAACACATTTATTGGGTAATCTGCTAGGCTTTGAGTGGAAGCAGTCTTAAGGCCCGCTGGACATTCACAATGGGCAGACATCCTGTTGAATGTCAACACGTTTTTGGGAGATCTGTGTCTCACTAATATCCTGTTCGTGCTAAACAAGATGGTAAGGGGATAGAAACTGGTTCTGGAAAGTTAAGACTAAGTGTTGTCTTCAGGCGAAGTAGGGTTAAAAGAGAGGGATAATTGGACCAGAGCACACAGAAATAATTCAGCGATATAATAAAAGCAAAATACTGTGGATGTGGGGAAATCTGAAATAAAAGCAGAAAATGCTGGAAAAACTCTGCAGGTCTGGTGACATCTGTGGAGAGAGAAACAGAGTTAACATTTCGAGTCCGTATGACCCTTCTTCAGAGCTGATTAATTCAATGCCCATTTTAAAGTCACATTCTGTCCTTATTTGTATATATCTTTTCATTATAAATTACTGTATGCACATTTTATTTCTGAATACCTGTACAAGGATGTTATTGTCATTACGCCCTTCCATTGGTGATGTCATTGCTGTCAAAATTGACAGGAAATGCTGCAGACATAAGATTTTTAATATACTATATGGATTATTTCATTTTATTCTAGTTGCTATTGTTTCTCTTTGAATTAAAGAACTATAGAAGTATCCTTAGGGCAGAGTTTATATTGTTTGTGGTAAGGAGTTAATTTAAATACCTTGATATAATATCAATAACAAAAGCAGGTAAATCTGTCCACTATATTGCCTTCAAATAATATGGAGCAGTATCTAGGCTGCTGTGTCAGTGTAGTAATGATGCAGCACGTTACTGTCAGTGTATCTTCTTTCAGTTGGGATCATAAATGGAAGCATCGTCTGCTTTTTCAGGTAGATATAAAAGATCCCATGACACTACAAAGAAAATCCGGGGAGTTCTCCTGGTCGGTATTTATCCCTGAACCAATATCACAAAAACAGATTACCTGGTTGTTAACTCATTGTGGTTGGTGGTACTTCACTGTATGCAAATTGTGACAGTGCTTCCAATATATTTCATTGACTGTAAAGTGCTCTGGGATGGTCTGAGGCTGTGAAAGATGCGGTTCTTTCTTTCATATGAAATTTTAAATATGCCAATATAACGAGTTTAAAATTGACTTCTATTAGCTGTATTTTATCAGCTACTTTGTGTGAGGAATGTAAATCATCAGACAAATCTGTCTACAGATGGCTACCTGTTTTAAAGGAAGTGATTAGCCAGCTTCGTGGAGGGAAGTCATTACACATACTAACATGTTAATTGCTTCAGAAATATGCTCATATCTTTGAAATATTAAGGCATGAGAAACTTCCAGATGTCTGTCAGACACTCCAAGGTCTTGTTAGACCCAAACTATTTGGAATCCAAATCACATGTCAAATGCAATCAGCCTTCTGAGATGACCAGAAGCCTATTGAATAGATTAATAGTTGAACTGATAAATAATCATAAAATCCATTAAGAACATTCCCCGCTTTGTGAACAAACTGCTTTGGATCTGACGTGTTCCAACTTTCTTGGATTAGTGCAAGTGGTGATAATTATCTTTGTTCTTCAGTTCCCTGTCTCTCTGCCCATACATGTGTTGTGGCAGTGGGAGATTTTTAATTTACCCCTTAATTTACCCACAATATGTTCATCAAAAGACTGTTAAAGGAATCTGAAAAGGACACTAAGGGTTTGCACTTTTCTTATTTTGAGGGCACTTGCATGTATTGTGTAAGTCAAGTAGTTGACAATGGATTATATACTTGTGTTCTTTGTTTCTCTATGATTCTTATGTAAATCTGATTGGCTGCTAGTTTTAGCCTCCAGAGTATGGTCTGATAGTGTGATGTTTTCCACCCTTCAGAAGAGTCAGGAGCACACGGTGGGAAACTCAGGTGGATTTACACTGCTCAAAGCTAAATAAGAAGTTAAAGAGCAGTAGCTTGTTCCACGTGCCGGACTCATAAGGATATAAGTTTCCGAGCACAGGAGATGCAGATGTGTTTCTCATTGTGAATTGAAGGAAAGGGCATCGGCAGAAAATGGAAACTGTAACAATAATACCTTTAAGTGCATTTTTTCTTTGGCTGAAGGTTTCTGCAGTGTGTGAGGATTCTTCTCAATCTTCCCCAGAAACATGGGAGCTATGGAACTAAATCGAGCAAAAACAAATTAAATTCTCATCAAAAAAAAATTCCCCAACTCCACCAGGATCATCAACAACAACAGCTTGTATTTATATAGAACATATAACGTAGATACTTTACAGGAGCACTACAAAATTTTTAACACCAAAATTTTGCCACATAAAGAGATATTAGAGCAGATGATTAACAGCTGGGACAAAAGAGGAACGATGTTAGGAGTGCCTTAAGGGAGGAAAGAGAGGTAGAGAGTCAGAGGGGGGGGGGGGGGGGGGGGGGTGAATTCCAGTGCTTAGGACATTGGCAGCTGAAGGCACGGCAACCAATGGTAGAATCGGGGGTTAAGGTCAGAATTAGAGGACTGCCGATACCTTGGAGGGTTGTGCGGTTGGAGGAGTTTGCAGAGATAGGGGGAGGTGTGGGGCCATTGAAGAATTGGAAGGTGAGGGTGATCATTTTAAAATCGAGTTGTTGCTTAACCAGGGGCCAATGTAGGTGAGTGAGCACAGGTAGTGATGGGTGAGACTTGGTGTAAGGACAGGGACAGCAAAGTGTTGGATGACCTCAATTTTCGAGAGGGTGAAACGTGGGAGGTCAGCCAGGAGTTTGTTGACATGGCCAAGTCTAGAGGTAACAAAGGCAACGAACATAGATTTATTTTATCCCCATTATATTGAGTATTCCGAGTCACGCGGGTTTTATTAATAATAATACTCCCATCATGGTTGAACAAGCCCAGGTCATCCTGGTTTATTAACGCTGGAATTAATTTCCAAAGAGCTGCAAGAAAAATTGCCTTGGTATTTGGCCCTTTGGAGACACGTGTTTCATCTTAAGCGCGAAACACATTTTCCATGGGTATATTTGCATTGGCGACCCTCCATCCAAATAAATGAAGCCAAACGGGGAAGTGTCTGACTCGGGCTGAGAGGAGCCGGGATTTGTGCAGCTCACAAGCCCCAGGGAAGGAGGTCTGCAATTAACTCCTTGACATCTTATCTGTGGAAATCGGGGTTTGTTTGTGATTTACTTCAAAGGGGGTTGTCATTATTTACCAGCTTTTTTTTTAATTAAAAAAGGCTTGATAGCAGTGAAGCAACAATTACAGAGCAGCGACGTGTTATACAAAGAACCTTCTTTTAAAGCCAAAGCTAGAATAGAGGGCAGACTTTTTTGGGGGGGAAGCGCTGTAACGTGAACGGAAAGGTGAAGGTGCTTTACTTTAGCTCACACTGTGCGGAGTCGCTCGGTCTCAGTAGCCAATGTTAACTTGCTGGCGATTCCGTCGTGTGTGGCGAAGCGTTTAAGAGGGAGAGAGATCAGGTACAGTGTAAAACCCGTTTGAGCCAAGCTGTTTCTCTCACAGAGACAGATGGAGAAGTTGGTGTTCCTGCTCCTGCTGGCTGTCGCCGACTCCGCGCGAAAGAGCCCGGAATGGGACTACAGATCAGAAGGTAAATGGCACCCAAAGATCAGTATCAGCTTTTACAGAGCGGTAGCTATTAAGGTTCAAGATTCTCTTTTGACTGTGTGCAGTGGAAATGTCATTCCCAGAACAAAAGAAATGACCCGTTGAATAACTTCACCATCACACCTCCGCAAATGGGCCAGTGCACTGCAAGGGAACTTTAAGCTGAAAATGGGTATCACCAATTCTTAATGTAAAGGATTCCTTCTGTAAGTGTATTCGAGAACAGGGTTAAAGAAATAGTGAAGGAGCTCATAGGAATTGTATTTGCCAGGTCTCTTTTAGACCACCAAGATAATAAATTAAATTAAAATGTAATTTCCTTATTGTTATGCTATTGTACACACACAGTTTAATAATGAACAACAGGAGGATGGGAACGTTGAATTTATTGGATTATTGGCATGAGTATTGATCAGCAGAGGAAACACCAGTGTGTCTTAGCAGACTATTGTTCTCCACTTTGTATACTATGTATATGGATTGGGCAGTTATATTATACATAATAGGGATTAAAATAAATTAGATAGGTTTAAAATCTCAATATCCAGATCCATGTAATTTTCATAGGTTTCCATGGATCCCTTTTAAAATGAAAGTGAATTCACATACTGAAAAAAATATGCTATGTGCCTGCTCATTTATTCCTTGAGGAGTGAATGCTAATCCTATTGCCAACTGTGATGCTAATTAAAAGCGAAAAATCATTTACAGTTCCAATTTGCTATATATTTAGGACTTAATAGGATAAACCCCATAGTATGCAGTACATAGACTATTGCAACATCAGGTCAATATGGTTAAGGAGAGTGTCAGCCTGGCAGGATTTGGATTCTCCCCTATGATTGCCCACAGACTGAATTTGTTACTTGTGGATGTAAGAGATATCAAATGAAGGTGAGGAGCCTCTTTAGCTGAACGAGGAGAGTAAATTTGTTTGATAGGCCTTCCAGTTAGTTATGTTTAGCAGAGAATTCGCTTCAAAATAAATCATTACAATTGGCCTTTATTTTAAATCATGTTATTTGAGCTATTGTCCACTCAAGTTGGCAGATTCAACTGTATTATTATAATTTTCAAGGTATTTTAATATTGAACAAAACCTTACAATTAAAAGTCCAGGTGGCTTTGTTAGCATTTATTCCTGTTAAAATTACCTTTTTCTGAGCTGATCTTAATAAACTCCACACCACTGCCTGAAACAGTTGCTGTATTCATTATCAACCTTGCAATCACCATGATCTCCCTTCAGTCACCAGCTAATTAGTGACATTTGCTTCAGATTTACTTGTTACAGTTGTATAATTTGTTTTTCTTAAGTACGTGTTTAAATGTTTAGTCTGAAGAGAATTGAGACCCAGTAACTGGTTAGAAAGTTATCTAACATGTACAAAATTTTCATTTAAAACATCAAGTTTTTTTATTGTTAATTAGTTTTGGTTTGAACTTTCAGAGCTTTAGAAGCTAAGAGTTGAAATGTAAATCCTGGGTATGAGAAATATTATTACATTAATTTCTAATCTCCTATTCCATTTGTCTGGCAGCAGACTGTTGCCATGCTAATTTTGCACCTGTCTAGATCTTTGACTCAGGGAAGTTTTTCAATAATAAATACATTTCACATACAGTTTGCGCCACCCCTGAAGTTCACTATTAATAAAATGAAATTGAAAATCGCTGATAGAAGCGATATGCTGTTGAAGCTTTTCATCTTGCACGCATCAGGACAGATTCACAAGAATACCAAATCTCAAAGGGGACAACAATTTATAGTGCATTGGAAGAGGGTGCTGATTGGCTGGCAAGTGGACTCTGATTGGTAATGCCTCTGCTAATCAATCAGAGTCCACTTACCAACCAATCAGCACCCTCTTCTCATGCAGTATAAATTGTTGTTCCCTTTGAGATTTAGTATTCATGCATCTGTCCTGATGTGCGCAACAGCATGTCTCTTTTTTCAGCAAAACTCAAGTTCTATACCACCAAACAACTATTTGAAATTGAAAATACAAAGTTGTCTTTGTCAATATTAGCTCCTGTTCAGTGGATGCATTTTTGTCCAACTTATCCATTTACCTAAGTGTTCACTCAAGTTATTGCATGACTGTTATCAGTTCAGCAATCTACCAGACTGGAGGAAGGTACCAGAGATAATCTGTTGACATTATTTATAGGACAGCACAAAATACATATATTATGAGTTCCTGATAAATGAGTAGCCTGGCTTAATGAATTAAGAACAACAGTCTTCTTGCAGTATATTGGAACATATCCAGAACTCTTCCATTTACAAAGTGTGCCATCTGGATTGTGAGCCAGCAACAGGGGGATTCCTAACAAACCACAAGTACTACAAATTCAGGAGAGTTGCAAAAGTGCTCGGCTTTATTGAGGGTTCATTTTACTACTCAGCAAGCAGGAATGACCAACATGTTTAATGAGAATAAGGACCATGTGATTGATTATATTGTTACACGTGTCTGAGTACCAAGATCAGCTGAACATTTCCAATTTAAAATGTGCTAGTATTTTCAGTTTTAAGTGCTTTTATGCACTAAGAGTGCAGCTAATGGCTGACATTGGTTCTCGCCCTAATGAAACAATCCAACGGACAATGGTAGGTCCACAAATGTGTAAATTTCTGAACGCACAGATCATGCTCCATATGTTTCCTCTCTGGCCCTGCATATTTATAAGGAATAAAAACAGCAAGTGTTGGAAACACTCAGCAGATCAGGCAGTATCCATTGAGAAAACATGACAGCGTTAATGTTTCAGGTATAAAGCCTTTCCTCTGAACTGCTATATGTTACATAATTGCTCTTTGGAAGCTGAACCATGAAACCTTGTATTTGAGTGGCACAATAAAAATGTCCCTTAAAAACATCTTGGGCTGATGTAGTGCTCCCACGTTTTTTTCACATCCATGTATTTTATGGGATGCTGGGGGCAAATAAAAATATGGGGAAGGAGCTGTTCTGAGTTGGTCCTTCTAACTGTGGACTCTATGGCTGGAATTTTCTGGCCCCTCCCGCTGGCGGGGTCTTCTGGTCCCGCCAAAGTCAATGAACATTTGAATGGCTCACCGCATCTGCCATGGGGGAACCCACCAGAAAATCCCACCCCGGGTATGCTACTTGGTTAGTAGACAGACTGTAGTCATACTCTAGTATCTGTTTAACAATTGTTTATTAGTACTACTTCTAAAAGGTTAGCTGTCACCTATCCCTGACCTTCTATCTCAGTTCCACCTACTCCACCCCCTCTTAAACAGTATATAATCCATCATATTTCTACATCTCTTTAGCTCTGAAGAAGTCATGCAGACTCGAAACATTAACTCTGCTTCTCTCTCCATAGATGCTGCCAGAACTGATGAGTGTTTCCAGCATTTTCTGCTTTTATTTCAGATTTCCAGCGTCCGCAGTATTTTGCTTTAATACAGAGTAGGCACATTGCTCCTGAGCATGGTATTCCAACCTTTCTCTCTCAAGAGTTTAACACATGATTGACGGATGTCAGTGGTACATCACCTTCAACATCGTACATCAGCATATCCCATCTGTTAACCTTTTATCCTACAGGATCCATTGTTTGTAACTGTCTATAGAAATTACTTCCGTTTAAGATTATAGTCACCATCAGTACTGTAAATTATTATTGGCTGCAAAACAACATGTTTTTAATTAACTTAGCAGGTCAGATTTTACTTAGTAGATAAGTCAGGCATCTACCCTGGAGCAATGCATGGCACATTGCTGGCTGCACGAGCAGAGCAAGGGAAATGGGGCATTTCATCAGATTCGGGGATTGGGAACTAAAGAGCACAAGTTTTGAGAATCAGATACAGAAAAAGAGAAAAATAAAGATTGAAATAGGAGAGAGAGAGAAAAAAAAGTGACAGAAAGGAAATGCATTTCTTTTAGGAAGCAGGGAGAAAATGAAGTAGTGATCGGAGAGAAATGGAGCAAATTTAAAAACAAACAAACAATTAGGAACGATTACAGACAAGCTTAGGTACTGAGAAAAAGAGCTGAGCTGAAACCAAGAACAGCAAGAAGAGATGCTGAGAGAAATAAAGAATATTAATTTTACCTCGTGCTTATATTTTTCATGCATCCGTAAAAAAAAACTTGCATTTATAGAGAACTTTTCATGACCTCAGAACTTTACAACCAATGAAGTACTTTTGAAGTGTAGTCACTGTTGTAAATTAGGGACGATGGCAAATTTTTTGTGCATAGTAAGCTCCCACAAAGACCAATGAGATAAATGCCCTGATCATCATTTTAGTTGTTGGTTGAAGGATAAATGTTGGTCAGGTCACTGGGAAAAACCTCCCTGCTCTTTTTGAAATAGTGCCACAGGATCTTTTACATTCTCTGAGAGGGCAGACTCAGTTTACCATCTTATCCGAGAAATGACACCACAGAGAATGCAGAACTTCCTCAATACAGGAAAATATTTGCTACGTGGCATGATCTGGGAATGGGAGGCACCGGTTAATTAAATATGCTGGTTCACTGAAATGTAAGGTGACTTCTGCATTTCCATCCAATGAGAAAGCTCCAGGATCATCATGCAGACATTGAGGTCTTGAGAAGTGGGGGAGTGTGCAAATCTAGTGAGCGGCACCAAGGGGAGAGCATGCTGTAGAACAATGGGAGGCTGAGACTGGAGAGTGAAGACAGGACGCTGATAACTATTACCAGTGAGCTTGACATCTCCAATCAAAAAGCAAACTCAGCCTCAGAATTCCAATCAATAGAGTGCTGGATACCAGAAATTTTACTGCACTGCACTGCTGGCATAGATTATGCACATAAGATTTGGAAGTGGGGCTTGAATCCGTGACCTGCTAACTCAAAGGTGAGTGTGATACCACTGTCTGTAACCCTGAGGCTATCAAGCAAGGCACAGAAACAGATTCAATGCTTTTCTGTTGTTCTTTATCTGGTAATACCCAGTGTGCAGGCATGAATACTGGGATAAAAATACATGAAACAATTGCTATCCACAGGAAAAGTCAGACTGTGATTCACCTTCATTGTGATTATTCAAGTAAAAAATGTACAAAGACCAATATGAACAGTTTAATTTTTTTCAGGCTTTGTCTCAATGGTTTGACATCTGAGTGTAAAACAGGGATACCCCCAGGTCAGATCACGATGTGGAAGCACAAAGACATCAGTCAAAGCATCAATCCTTTATAAGCAAATTGTGAAACAATATAACATCATACGAATGTCATACAGGCCTTGGCATCATCAGTTCAGAGTGCACCGCAGGAAGAATCCAATACTTTCCTTTATGATAGGGCAAACACCATCTGCAGTGAGTTAGCTGAGCAATTTTCCCCCTGCCTCTGTCAATGCACTGAGACCAATGTCAGGTATGAGAATGCCACAAGATGTAGACAAACATCTGACCTTAACAGCCTGCCCCAACATCACGTATACCAACAACCTATATATTAAAAAAAAATCTAAAGTAGTTCCAAAAAGAAAATGTCCATTCGCTTAATCTGTGGAATGCAACCCTTATTTCGGCAGTAAACTTAGAACAGAAGCACCAAAAGATGTAGGTGCCAAAGTTCCTCTGATATTTAGCACACGCATCATAAATTTAACAGGAGTCGACTGCAACAGCTGCAGCATACACCAGGATCTAGATACACTGGAACTCTGGTTTATGTGGAGGCTTCCACAAGACTAAGTTCCGTCAGAGACAACTGGGCCAGGGTGGAGGCTCCCTGTATTGTGCCTCTAGTCTTGCAGCAGTGCATGGTTGGAGGCTGCCACACCATGAGAAAAAGCATTGTGGTTTCCTGGATGTAGGATGAGGTGGTTCAGGCCAGCACCTTGAAGATTGAAGGGACAATTTCATTTTATCTCTGAAACTGCAAGACTCTTCCATGGTTTACAGGAGCACCATATGTGTAAAACTAAACCATTATTTTAAAGCTGAGGTGACGTACTGTTAGTAAGGAAGAACCAGTCAGTCATTAATTTGGATATTGGATTAGATTTGATGAGCATTGACCCCACCTCACTAAATTGGGGTTTAGATTTAAATCATTTTAATTGATTGCTATTCCATTGAAACTGTGACTCAATTCTGACCCAGGTTTCCTGTGTCTTTGTGACTTTGCTTTAAAAAAACAAATCCAGTTTAAAAGAGGCCAAGTTTGAGCATTTTTTTTAAAACCAGCAATCACACCTTTGTTATTGCCGAATTTGTCGTCTTTTTAAGCAGTTCCTTGGGACCGAGGGTGACTTTCTTCCGCTCCGGAGATGATTAAAAAGCCCAATGCTGGATCTGCACACTCTGTGGTCATGTTTGATGAGGTGGGTGGGTGGGACGTTCGAATTTTGATCTGCTCCTTCCGCTGTTTGTGCTCGGCTTCCACCTGGGCCTGTCGGAGACTTTAGAAATGGTCGGCACCTTCACGGATGCTTCTTCTCCAGTTTGGCTGGTCTCGAGCAAGAGATTCCCATAAAATTGGTGGGGATGTTGCATTTTTCAGTGAGGATTTGAGGACGTCCCTGAAACGATTCCTCTGCCCTCCTGGTGACCACTTTCTGTGACAAAGCTCGGAGGAGAGAGCTTGTTTTGGGAGTCTTCTCTCAGACATGCAGATGATATGGCCTGCCCAATGTAGCTGATTAACCACAACCGGTGCCTCTATACTGGTGATGTTGACCTGAGAGAGGACACTGATATTGGAGCGCCGAGCTATAGTTTTTTTTATTCATTTACGGGATGGCTGGGCCAGCATTTATTGCCCATCCCTAGTTGCCCTTGAGAAGGTGGTGGTGAGCTGCCTTCTTGAACCGCTGCAGTCCATGCGGCATAGGTACACCCACAGCGTTGTTAGGAAGGGAGTTCCAGGATTTTGACCCAGCAACAGTGAAGGCAATTTATTTCCAAGTCAGGATGGTGAGTGACTTGGAAGAGAACTTCCAGGTGGTAGTTTTCCCATCTATCTGCTGCCCTTCCCCTTCTAGGAGGTAGTGGTCATGTGTTTGGGAGGTGATGTCAAAGGAGCCTTGGTGAATTCCTGTAGTGCATCTTGTACATGATACACACTGCTGCTACTGTGCGTCGGAGGTGGAGGGAGTAAACGTTTGTGGTTGTGGTGCCAATCTAGCGGGTTGCTTTGTTCTGGATGGTATCAAGCTTCTTGCGTATTGCGGGAACTGCACTCATCCAGGCAAGTTGGGGGCATTCCATCACACTCCTGACTTGTGCCTTGTCGATGGTGGACAGGCTTTGGGGAGTCAGGAGGTGGGTTACTCAACGCACTATTCCTAGCCTCTGACCTGCTCTTGTAGCACAGTATTTTTATGGCTAATCCAGTTCAGTTTCTGGTCATTGGTAGCCCCCAGGATGTTGATAGTGGGAGATTCAGTGATGGTAATGCCATTGAACATCTAGGGGTTGGATTCTCTCTTGTTGGAGATGGCCATTTCCTGGCGCTTGTGTGGCGCAAATGTTACTTGCCACTTGTCAGCCCAAGCCTGGATATTGTCCAGGTCTTGCTGCATTTAGACATATGACTGCTCCCAGTCAATCAGAATGTGAGGCACCTTGAGTCCTGGTAGATATATTGCACATAGTTTGTCGAAAATATCTCCTAACCTCCTGGAGTATGATTGCAATTCCTTAGTTTTTTTCTACAGACGGAAGGAGTAAAATCTTCGTTTCGTTGTTGTTGCTGAGCTTGAGTGAGGTTTTGCTGTTACCATGTCTCGGCCTACCGTACCTTGATGATGCTTTGCTCAATCTATTAAGAACTATTTCCAAAGGCCTCAGGTTAAGCACATGGTATTCAGCATACAGACTGTTCTGCACCTAGCTCTCTTGGAGCCTCCTGGTCATCTGACTCCTGATGTCACAATTGCATCATTAATATCATCATGGTCTCATTAGCATCACCATTAACCCATTACTCTACAATATTTCCCCCCATTGTAGAACTTGGTAGAAATAGACACCAAGTTAGCCAGAATCTTAAAGACATGAACATTTAGTGTGGGACCCTTCCCTGTAAACCTTTTCCACACTTTTCGCTACTTCTGATTTATTCCTGTCCCCTTCAGAAAGGTTAATATCTTTTGGAAAGTTGAGAAATGGATGTTTTGTAAGCAAAAATGTATCTGCCAGGACTCAAGGTGCCTCACATTCTGATTGACTGGAAGCTTGGGCTGGCCTTTTGCTTTAGTCAGTGATAGGCAGTGCAAGTTCCAGATGGTGCGTAAATGGAAAGCTTAAAGTGTAGAGCAGGAAAGCTTTTCATTTCTACCTGCAGCGTTTTTAGTTTTTAAAATGTGAAGATGGACTATTGGCTAAACAGAATATCACTTGTAGTAATATTGAGTGCAGATTCTTGAAAAGGTTTCCAGCAGCTCTCTGGAATTTAATATTGTTTCAGGATGCATTTGCCGATCTTCTGGGACAGGTTGATACAGATACTTGCTAGTTTTGGCTAAGCTGCCTCTGCTTTTAATATAATGCAGCTGGAAAATTGTAGTTTAAGTCTGAGGTAAACTATCATTCTTTAACATCTGTTTAAAATATAAGTTTAATTCTTGAAGCTGCTCCATCCTGTTCACTGTACCTACACATACAGCACTTTGTAATCACATCCATCTGTCATTCCAGTGCCCCACAGGTGAAATATCTTGTTTGCTTTTCTTTCTTTACCCCAAAAAGGCTTTCCTTTTCTTCTTGAAAGCTTGCTTGCTCTCTTCAGTCTTAAGTGATCAGGTCAACAGCAGTTGTAGTACTTTGTGTTCCTAGGTTCAAGTGGAAGTGATCTGATGGACAGATCATGCCCTGTCTCTCTGGCAGTAAAATGTTCAATGCAAAGTTGAGGAAGCAGGTGAAGATTTTTTTACCTTTTGTTTAAGAAAAGCAGAAGTGCATTTATCTTGAGTTATTATATAATCCTGAATCAGTGGTTTTAAACTTTTCTGTGTTGGTAACCCACTTCAATAATTAACAATACTGAGAGAGACGCCTAAAAGTATTGACCCATTCCAGTACTGATACACTTCTGAAGACTCAGGCACTATCATTTGACTGGTATTCTGTGTTGATAAGCTTACAGATTACTGCAAAATGATGTCCGGTTCCCTATGGTGCAAAGACACTAAATGGGACTCCTGTGTTACCACTTGATTAGACTTGTGCTAGATAAACAAATACGGAAAAGTGACCTCTGGTCCCTTAGGGCGCAAGGATTGCAATTCAAAAACCTATGTGCTTAGTGTAAAGGACAATGTATCTCCCAGTTCTTTGTTTGCTTACTTCCTTTGCTTTAGAGCAGGCTTCCAGGAAATGGGGCAAGGTGCAAAGTGGCTGACTGATTACACCATTACCCACTTCTTGCCCTGCGACAAAGTTAAAATTAACCCCAACGCAGGAATAGGAGTTGGCCATTTAGAACCTGTTCCTCCATTCAATGAAATTATGGCTGATCTGTGACTTAACTCCATGTCCTCACATTTGTTCCTATCCCTTGATAACATTGGAGAACAAAAACCTTTTAATTTTAAATTTAAATCATCAATTGATCGAGCATGAATTGTCATTTGTGGAACGATGTTCCAAACTTTGAGCACTCTGTGTGTGTGTGTGTAGACCTGTTTCAGATTTTCACCCCTGAAAGGCCTGGTTCTAATTTTTAGGCTATACCCCCTAGTCCTAAACTCCTCAGCCAGCAGGAATACTTTCTCTCTATTTACCCCTATCTGTTCCCTGTACCATCTTGAAAATTTTGAACAAACAGCCCCTTCTAAATTCCAGGAAAACCAACCCTAGAATGTGTAATCTTCCCTGGTAATTTAACTCGTGGAGTCCAAGTATCATTCCTGTAAATTCATGCTGTACTCCTTCCAAGGCCAAAATATCTCTCCTAAGAATATAAATGAAAACCAGTAAGACTAGAAGAAAAAAACAATGGAACTATAAACTAAATGGTCTGAGTCCACAGGGTATAGCATGGATAAATGATTTGGAGTTTGGTGGACAGGTTGTTGAAATAATCTGTACAGTCACTGAGGTAACAATAAGTAAAGTCAATAGGATTTTGGGTTGGTTTGGGCACTGGTCTATCTCCATCTGGGGCACTGTGTGCAGTTTTGGTCCGCATGTCACTGGAAGGACATTATGGCACAGAACAAAGGTCAAGCACTTGTTTGGCAACCACATCAGTCACCTGAGCCACAAGCAGAGTTTACTGAGCTGGGTTTATTTAAGAAGAGATGAGAGGTGATCTTGTTGAGATAGTCAAAACCTTGAAAATATATTAACAAACTGAACCCTAAGAAACCATTTATCGTGTTTCATAGAATGACAGCAAGGGGGCACAGAATGGAGCTTAGAACAGGTTAGATCAATGGATTGAACCATATCATTATTTCACACAAAAGGTGGTGAATGTTTGGAATGGACTGTCCAGGCAGGTAATTGAGGCCAATAACAAGAAAGTGTTAGCCAGGCATTTGATGAGCAAATCAGTTGAGGGATTCAGGTAGCGAGGGTTTCTTCTGGTTTTGAACTCCGGGCTTGGTCAAATGGATGGCCATGGTCATTTCCAGTCCTATTCTGGATCAAGATATTGGAAAGCTCAACCATATAATTCCAAAGTGCTTCCAAAGGAAGAGAAAGATGGCTTCTCTTTGTTCCCACCAAGCAACCAGCCAAAAGTAGCATAACTGGAGAGTGGCCCCATGCTATCCACCTGGCTTATCAGTTGAGAGCATTGGAGGAGACTAAAGAGAGAAAGGAAATAACTTCATTTTGTTTAAGGGAGGCAAAACAGTATTTTGGACTTGAATACGTAAGGAAGTCTTTATTTTTGATTATATTTTGTAAATATGATAATGGGTTTTCAATTACAAAACTGTTCTCTGATTCTGTACGAAAATCATAGGAGACTGGAGTGAATAGCTATGACCTTAATTGTGATAGTGACCTTATGAGAAATAATAAAACTTTAATTATGTTGTGCTTTTAAACTGTAGCCAAGAAAGTGAATATGCGAGGATGTGCAAACCTCACCAATGTTCTGGACAACTGGAAATTTGCCATCATGACCCAGATTAAGGACTTGCTCCTGTATGATCATCAGACTGTGCTGCCAGACTATGGACGGTATGTGCTCAGTAAAGGAAGAAATAACTTGCATTTTTGTAGCACCGTTCATAACCTCAGTCCCAAAAGGTCGCTAAACCAAAGAAGTGCTTTTGAAGTCTGAACAGTCTTCTAATCCCGGGAAACAGGGCAGCCAGCTTTCGCAAAGTGGATGTTGGTATTCCTGGGAAAGGCAAGGGAACGCTCCAAGTACAATGAAATGATGAATCACTAAGTGAAAGAATGAGGAATGTACTTGGTCCCAAGTGGTGCTCAGCATGACTCCACTGCAGGGAAAGAAAATGAGGAGAGGCCTCAATGCCTGAGCTGGGGAATGAGCGCAACATGAGGGAGGGGGGAAGGGGAAAACAACATCATAATGTCCGGGTTCTTGAGAATTTAGGTGTGACCTTTTGACTTTTACTTAATCAGTTTGATAGACATTAAAATAAAAGGCTAAATTCCAATATTTATGAAGAGTTGAATGGAAGTAATTAAGCTTAATGGATTTCTGTTAAATATCTGCTTTTCTACGACACTAACAATTCTCAGTACTGCTCATGTCATAACGTAGCTACATGTCACAGGTTGGCACACATAGGAACATAGCACTTAGGAGCAGGAGTAGGCCATTCAGCCCTTTGAGCCTGCTCCACCATTCGCTAAGATCATGGCTGATATGAATGCGGTCTCAACTCCACCTTCCTGCCTGTCCCCCATAACCCTTGCTTCCCTTGTCTATCAAAAATCTATCCAACACACCCTTGAATATATTCAATGACCCAGCCTCCACTGCTTTCTGGGGAAGAGACTTCCACAGACTAACAACCCTCTAAGAGAAAAAAAATCTCCTCATCTCCATCTTAAAAAGGGAGACATCTTATTCCTAAATTGTGTCCCCTAGTTCTAGTCTCCTCCACAGTTTTCAATAGCATTTTGAAGTAGCTGGACCATTTCCAATATAGTATTCCACATTTATTTTTATTAATATTTAAAGTTACAGATTATTGATTTCATATTCTTGACTGCTTTATTTGATAAATGTTTTGTTAATTCTGCCAGTATATGGCCAAGTTTTTTGACTTTGTTTATTGGGTTCAATCTGGATCCAATGGGCCATGGCCACAATCAAAACTGTTATTTAACAGGAAGAGTAATGCAGCTGCAGTATCATTTGAACACAAGAGCATCTAGATAGTCAGCTGTTTTTACATTTGATCATTTCACATTTCCCATTTATTTGGCACATCTAATTTGTTTGTCTGATATAAACAGTTTGAAAGATAGAACAAGCAAAACCAAGCAAAAACAGACAGTCACACTCAGATCATGGATGATCAGTACCTCCACCCCATTTACCCCCATTATTCCGTATCACATGGTACCCTTACCACATGAAGCTTGGATTCAACAATTCTACGCACACTGATCACAAGGGGCAGAATTTTTAGGTCAGCGTATGGGTGCGCGCCTGATCCAATCGGACGCCAATTTGCGCGAGATGCAGTTGGGCGAGCGCCTTGATGTCATCCCACGCTCACACGGTATTCTGGTCAGCGGGTGTGTGCGAATGCTACAAGTGCACCCACCAACAATTACAAAGACAACTCAAGTTGTTCAAGTTTGAATTGTTCCTGATTTTTCGTGGTCCGTCCAGCAGATGGGTGAATCTGCCAGGCGGACTTTGCATTTTTTGATGAAACTTCATCCAAGGGTGGGATGAGGTTTCCGTTATTAAATAAAATAAAAATGTGTGGAGAGAATTTTCAATCACAGAAACGTTCAGGCGACCGATTGTGATGGATGGACATTTTTTTCCAGATTTTAAAATCTTTATTTAATCGTTTTGAAGTCTTCAGCCCCCTGAAGCAGCTCTCTGCTGCCTTTCGAAAGCTTTCATTCCGCGCTCAGCCGCGCCTGCGCTTATGTCAGCGCCCATCCTCCTCCTGCCCCCACCCTGGCAGCGCTGAGCATTTCGGCATACACTTCACCCTGGGCTGGCCAATTAACGGTTGGGGGCCGATCATGGGCGGTGGTCCATTTCCCAGTCGCTCCCAGGGCCTGTGGATCGCGCCCGCATGCCAACATAAAAATCCTGCCCACGGTGAGCTTTAGTCTGAGCTTTATTAGACATGTGTCAAGCAGAGTATGACTTAAGTGGAGAGCGGCTGCATAATTCTGAGGTGCAGAGGGATCTAGCTGTCCTAGTACATGAGTCACAAAAAGTTAGTACAGGTACAGCAACTAATTAAGAAGGCTATTGGAATACTATCCTTTATTGTGAGAGGGATTGAACATAAAAGGATGTTATGCTTCAGTTATACAGGTCATTGATGAGACCGCACCTCAATTACTGTGTGCAGTTTTCGTCTCCTTATTTAAGGAAGGATGTAAATGCATTGTAGGTGGTTCAGAGGAGATTTCCTATATTGATACCTGGAATGAGTGGGTTGTCTTATGATGAAAGTTTGGACAGACTGGGCTTGTTTCCACTGGAGTTTAGAAGAGTGAGGGGTGATTTGATTGAAGTATACAAGATCATGAATGGCCTTGACAAGGTGGATATCGAAAGGATGTTTCCTCTTGTGGGTAAGTCCAGAACTAGGGGGCACTGTTTTAAAATTAGGGGTCGCCCTTTTAGGGTAGAGATGAGAAATTTTTTCTCTCAGAGGGCTGTGCGACTTTGGAACCCTCTGCCTCAGAATGTGGTGGGGGTGGGGGTCATTGAATATTTTCAAGGCAGAGGTCGATAGATTCTCATTAGGCAAGGGAATCAAAGGGTATTGGGGTTAGATGGGAATGTGGAAATCGAAACACAAGAAGATCAGCTGTGATCTTATTGAATGGCGGAGCAGGCTCCAGGGGCCAAGTGGTCTACCCTGTTCCTATTTCTTATGTTCTTATTGCTAGACATTTAGTCCATGAGGGGGCACTGGGGTTGCCTAATCATTACAGGAAAAGCCTTATTGAGCCTCTTTAAACAACAGCAGTAGTTAATTTTTGTTTGGAAAATTTAATGTTTTAAAAGGTCTAATTAACTGAATTTTAATCATTCCAGAAAAGAGTTACAATGCCATTGTTGGCTAGTAAATTTCTCTCATCTTGCCTCCTCGCACTGAAGGTGTTGTTCGCATGGCTGCACTGGCTTTTGGCGGTGCAAGTGTCCATTCTAGCTGCATGTGAGCCCAGGCAGCCAGAATTGGTTGATTACTCAATAGGGACTCGGAAGATGGCAGGAGACAGAGCATGATGCTGGTCTAACAGAGCACTTGGACTAATCAGGAGCACATCCTCAGCTGACTCTTGGTGTGTTCCTAGCCCAAGTGTATGGAAACTAAACTGACCAACTGAGCCCAAAGTAGGGATTGAGTCTGGAATTTTCAAGGTCTCCTTGGCTTAGTACCACATTGTTTAACCACAAATCTGTTGAGGGAGCTATGATTACATTTTTTACTTATTTTATTTGAAACTGAAATTTCTATTGACAGTCAGATTTGAAGATCACCCAAGTGGTAGTCAGTGGTGCCCAGTCTGGAGTCAGTCTATTTATAATTTTTATGCATATTTTCTCCATTCCATCCAATGATGATGTGACTGACAGGAGGAAGGACAAATAGTACTAATATGTTACAATAAATATATGGAGATATAAAACAACAAAAAAACTTGTTTCAAGTTCATTTTGACAAACATTAACACATTGGTTTAAATCAATGTTGTGTTTTCAGTCTTCCTCAGAATACTAGCAACACTTTTCCACCTTTTCTGCTCCCATGCAGGATTCACACACTTTCTGAAGCACTTGATGATCTCTATAAAGAGTTCAATGCTTTGAAGGAGAGATTAATTGAACTGACCAACAAGTTTGAGGGAGTTGAGTTATTTGTGGATGAGCTAAAGGCTGCCCGACATGCTGCCCGAATTGGTGAGAGGCGGGTCCAGTCCACACATGAGAAGCCAGGCAACGATGGACCCCGGAGAAGACGAGTTGTGGTCCGTAAAGTGAAGAAACAAGTCGCCAAACCTAGTACCTAAACTCAGTCAAGCTAAAACCAAATACTGCTGATTCTCTACAAATAACCATTGGGACTTCTAAAGTTTCTTTGTGCGTCCTATCACATGCTAGTACAGTTGGTGCATGTTAGCGGAGACTTGGTTAATGGGGATGTTCCTCTAAATGAGGCATTTTCGCGTCTATCATTTAATGCATTCAGACCAGCATAAATAAATTTTGTACAAGAAATGCTTTGCCAGATGGATGATATTTCTGCCAGAATATTCCAATGTAACTGGCTTCAGCTGTATTTACTTAAATTGAGAATGCCTTTTACACTTCCAAGAAGTATTGTGTTTCTCTGCCAATGTCAGTCCTACCACCATACTTTCATTGTATCATATACAGTCAATAAATCTGCTGTCATTGCTGTTTAATAGACATCAGCTGTTGGTTGCCAGTAATTTCCTCTATTCCTGATTTCCCAGACTCTCAGTTTTGCAGTGTTAAGACTTTTAATGTTGACATGAACAATTTTTTTTTAACAGAATAGGTGGATTTTTGTGCTGAATGCCGCAGCCATGTACTTTCATGAGAGTCAGGGTTTTGTTTTTTTTTATTGAAAAATGTGAATTGTGCATCTCCAGTCTCCTTATTAACTTTGTTCACAAAGTTATGGCCCCAATTTAAATGGTGTTGAGTTTCAGGAGAGGCAAATTTTAATGTCCGTTCAAAACTCACCCACTGGAGCAAAGAAGGCCCAGCGTGTTTTAACTCCTGGGCCTCTGTTAAATGTGGCCCTGCCAACTTCTTATCTGTTCATAGTGGGAAGTGGCGAAAATTCACTCAGCCCAAAGGCCAACTGTGAAAAGCAAGTAAATCCGTGGAGTGGACTGCTGGGCCTTCCTGGGAGGTGGAGGGGGCGGGCGGGATCTGTGTGATTAGGGCAAGATTGTGTAGGCCTTATATTTCCATGTGGGACCCGAATAAGTACTCCTTGGCCTCACAACGAAATTAGAGGTAAAACCATCAACTTACTTATTTGGGGTCTCTTCCGGCTTCAATCTAATTCTTGGCTGGGCAAGCTAGGCCAGTAAACTTGCTTCCATTTCCTGCTCAGGCCTATGAGTGAGAATAGCAGTCTGCTCCCGGTGATGTCACCGAGGCCCATAATGAGAATGCTAAAAAGGACTCTGCTTCATGCAGATTCCTTGCTGCCAGTGGTGAAAACCCCACCAGGTCAGCTCCTGGTGGCTTGAGGATAGGTAAATGACCTGAACCATTTTACTGGTCCACCCTCTGGGGTTAATATAAACCCCATGGTTTAAGGTGCAATATGCCTGAATCCTCCTGGCAACTAATTTGATTATACAAGTGACTTTCACTATCCAATGAGAATGACCTGAAAGCGAGTTGTAGGGTGCTTTCAGTTGCTGATGAGTCATTGCACCCACTCAGTGCGAAATTGGCCCTTAATTTCTTCATTAGAACTAAATTGATCAAAATAGGTAGTGTGAGTAACAAGGCGTAACAGCTGGAAAAGATACTCAAACACAAAAATCATTTACTTTCCAGGAGGGATAGATTTTTACACAGTAATTCTATAGTTTCTCGATTCTCAGTAACATTTTCTTAACCCCCAGCCCCATCAAAGAGCCAAGTGGCAGGATTTCGGATGTGTCATGTACTTAGCTCGAGACGGAGCACAGGTAAAACCCAGGTAGTTAAATAAATGCTGCATGATCTGAGGTCACCGAATGAATCACAAAGGAACATGTGATCCCAAGTTGTTTTTGATGTAAGTAAGCCCAAAGAAGATAGAATGCCCAGTGAGGAGTTACGTTTTAATTGAACAGTCCATCCTTTTGTTACCTTGCAATTTGCTGTCTTATTTACTTTTACCTAATAAGGTTAGTCTGCCATCATTTCACATGAGTCATTTACACAGGCAGCCAGGGGTTACTTTAATGAGCAAATAGCCTAAAGGAAACAGCAATGCAAAAATTGGGAAAAATTTCAAATTAGCTTTGAACACGGGATACAGTGTGACTCTACATTTTATAATATTTCACCCTGTCCTCTCCTGAGGATTCCAGTAACATCTCTGAATCCCAAATAAGAATATAACAAATGTAAACTTAAAATTTCAGCAAGAGAGAAAAGTCTCAATCTTATGTAATAAAAATGTGCAGATTTTGACTGTGAAGAACATTTAATTTAATATGCGGCTGAATTAATAGGAAAAATTAATATCGCCAGGTTGAAACTTAGAACTTGGAACAGCCATCTGAAGTGAAAACATTCTTTATAAATTTTACTTTAAATAAAATACAACAGTAATCTAATAATGATATTTTTTTCACCATAATGACGTCATTAACTGCTGAAAATGCCAGTATTTACTGAAATTTTGCAAAACTTTCTTGTGCTCAAGTCACCACTGGTTTGTCCCAGGATTTTGTCTTATCAGTCATTTACATGCTACCCCTTGATGACTTCATCCACAGGCATGGCATTGGCCTTTTATATATTCACATTGATGACCCAAGTCTACTTTACTGCACCCACCAACTGAGCAGTGCTGATTGGTTGGAACTGCTGATTGGCATTTTCCTCTCATGCAGTATAAATTGTTGTTCCCTTTACTGTTGGTAATCTTGTGATCTGTCCTGATGAGTGCAAGATAAAAAGCTTCGACAGCATGACTCTTTTTTCAGCAATACTCAAGTTCTGTACTACCAAACAACTATAGGTCAAAATTTCCTTCAGCTCACCATCAGCAAGACGGAAGCCATTCCTTGCTTTGGCTTATGGTAAACAGGCACCCACTCGTCAACCTTACTGGCTGTCTTCTGAGACTAAATCTGTAGGGCTTGGAACTCATTGTAGTTATAATGTGCGTGCAATTTCAGGGGCAAATGTTCTGTATTCAAAAGTTGCCTGAACGATATCCAACCCAATAATGATTGGGCCTGTCTCTGGCTGCCTAAAACAGGCCTTTTCCATAAGGTAACAAGGGCATAACAGCTATTTTATGACCCTTTGGTGGGAAATGAGCCACATTTGGGCATGTTCCTCTCAAGTTTTCCAGATATGGATGTGGCCTATTAAGCAACCACCAACATAATGGCATGCTTCTCTTTTTAAATGTGTTGTGGAGTCAGGAGAAATAGGAGCACGCTTACTGGCTGGGAGTTTAAGGGGTGGTGGTTGCCCAACCCATCGGCTGGGAACTTTGAGGCAGCCCTGCCTCCGCTGGCCCTGGAAACCCCGATTGAATGTTGCATTGATCAGTCAATTAATTCCCTGCAATGGTGGGTTGTGCTCCTCGAAGAGAGGGTGTCCCACCCCCAAGAGCTGCCAGCCAATCAGAGGGCCAGCAGCTCTTCAGTCCCAGCAGCATCACTGGTGGCCACTGCTGGGACTGCAGCCAGTCCCCAGAGCAGAAGAGGCCCCAAATAGGCAAGGGTCTCAATTGGCCTAAGGGCAGGTGAGCCATCCGCCACTTACCCACCACTGGTAAAATGCCAGCGGCTTTGAGAAGGTGACAAGCATGGCAAAACCAGCCACCCACCCACCATCACACCTAATTTTATGCTGCCTCCCTCCCAGTCCACTCCCTCAGACCCTGTTGAATCCCAGTCACTGTTTCCCTGCGTTCTGGAAACAACTCCTCCAATCTCTTCATTTTGCTGCCTTATTTTCTCTCTTCAAAAGTTCCCAATAAAACCCTGCTTAACGTCTCTTTGTTTTTTCACAGGTTGCTGCTTAGTCTTAGTTAATTTTTCTGAGCTGTTCTTTAATGTGGAAAATCCTTTATAAATGCAATTGTTATAGCAAAAACTAGAAGTTTGCAAGTAGCATTATTACATTCTGCTGCTTTTCTGTATAAACGTTAAAGAACCAGTATTGTGTATCAAACAATATGAAGCATCTTTCAAAATGTATGTTCATAGTGAAAGAAATATTACAGACAATCTTCCTTTTATTTGTGTGAGATCAGAGAAGGGTGAATACAGGGAATAGGCTAGCACCAGGGCTGGAGTTAATTAGGTAGCATCCACATATTCCTGTGGAAACATTGTTCCATTAATCACAGTGGGAGTAGTGCTTCTGCAAGATGCAATATTTCCTGCTCCTTCATTGTACTGTCTAGTCCTCCTGACTCCAGTCCCCCCACCGCCGTCCAGCTTCCCCCCCACCACCTCACACTGAGTCTATTTCTTAACTTCCTTTTCTGTAACCTCCACCCACCAGCACCCCTCCACCCCTCCCCCTGCTGCCCCCCTAACACTGCTCCAATCTGAAAATTTGCTAAACATCCCACTCCTTTCCCAAATTGGAATAATTATAGTGCCGCTAAAAGCAGATCCCAATATTAATTAGCTTTGGGACCTCACAATCTCAGCACAGTGTGGGGGATTTGTCACTGCAATGCAGCATCTGTGATATCTGAATCTAAAGAAGGGAAACCCACCAGAGGAACATGTAATGAAAGTAAATGCTGGATCAATTCTCATTATTCTGTCTGGTCAGATGCTCCTTTGTCCTCGGCTCCCTGACTTAACTATTCTAAAGCAGTTGCTCTGTGAGTAATAGGGCCCATGAGCATTAAATTAATATTTTTGGGTGTCAGCTTTCAAATTTTTGGCACATTTTGTCAAGAGTGGCAACTGCTATGTCATGGCAACATAGAAGGCCATACTCATCATGTAAGGCTGGGATAGCAAATATTGCTCATGACCTTTCATCATTTATGTATATATATCTATTTTCTTATGGCTTTACCTGTACAGAATAATCATTTCTTTCATTGGAAAGTATGTGACATGTGTTATTTTTGCATTTTGTATGCAGAAGAAGGTTACTTTTTCTTTCTTCTTGATGACAATAAACTTTGAATATCTAGATCTGCTGCTTTCACGATATTTAAATGAAACCATATTTTGGGAAGTAAAACTACACAGATGCCCAGTAGCTTAGCAGTAAAATACTGTACATTCAATTAGGAGAGTCAATATTTTATCCCAGCCTTGGCACTCATTCAAGAAATAAAGAAAAATGTGCAAGCACTGAAATGCTGGAAATATGCAGCAGGCCAGGTCTGTAAAGAGAGAGTTTCATGTTTCGGGTTGGGAGGCAGAACTGCATATGGTCTCAACCTGAAACGCTAAACTCTCTTTTTTTAGATGCTGATGGTCCTGATGCATTTTTAATCGTTATTGGGGCTCACATTCAACTCTGGCAGTTTTCATCGCACAATCCACATCACATTTTCATCTGCCATTGCTGAGCCCTCTCACATAAATTGTTAAAATCATCCTGCCGTTTGAGCTGCCTTGTTCAATTCCACAGTCCTTCCTAGTTTGCTGTTCTCTACAAATTTGCCCAATTTGCGGATGCTTTCACCCGCCTCCAATATTCTCTCTCTCCGCCTGGACAGAGGGCCTCTTACCAGTTCTAGATCTTTTCATTGACAACTGTCAGTGTGATATCAGCCGTCTTAGCTTCTTTGCTCTCCTCACAATCTAACTTGTCCTCTTCCGAACTTGCTGCACTCCGTTCTCTCAGGTCGAACCCTGACATTGTTATCAAACCTGCTGACAAAAGGGGTTCTGTTGCCTTCTGGCATCCTGACCTCTACATTGCAGAGGCTGAGTGCCAACTCTCAGACACTTCTTCTTACTTCACCTGGAACATGACATCACAACCACATGTCAAGCCATTGTTCCTAGGACTGTCACTGACCTCACCTCCTTTGGCGACCTTCCTTTCAGAGCTACCCACCTCAGAGTCCCCCAACCCTGTACAACCTGCTTTTACCTCCTATTGTCACTGGATCAGAAGCCCAGGTGTAATATTCTGGAGACCTGGGTTCAAATCCCACTATGACAGAATTTGAATCCAATAAAAATTTGGAATTGAAATTGCTGATTGACATCTAGTTCACTAACATCCATTAGGGAGGGAAACCTGCTGTCCTTACCTGGTCTGGCCTACATGTGACATCAGACCCACAGAAATGTGGTTGATTCTTAAATGCCCTCTGAACAAGGGCAATTTGGGATGGGCAATAAATGCTGGCTAAGCCAGCAACTCCTACATCCCATGAATGAATAAATTAAAAAAAAAATTCAGCCTTTTCCGACTTCACTGAACTTATTTCTCCCTACCTTGACCATTTTGTCTCTCCTGGTCCTGTGTCATCCCACCTAAATCCATGACTCTTCTGGCACTATATACAATTTCAACAATTTTCCTGGCCCTAACTGCCTCTGGTTCACTATGGTTGTCCAATCCCTCTGCACCTCCAACCCCCACCAGGACAGTCTGAGGGTCCTCTACTTCTTCCTTGAACAGAGGGCCAACCAGTCCTCATCCATCACCACCCTCTTTTGCCTGGCTGAACTTGTTCTCCTTTAATTTGTCTCACTTTTTCCAAATGAAAGCTGTTGCTATGGGTACACGCATGAGCCCTAATTATATCTGTCTTTTTGTAGGGTAAGTGGAACATTCCTTGTTCCAGTTCAATGTGGGCCCCCTACCCAACTCTTTTTCAGGTACATTGATGATTGTATTGGTGCTGTTTCCTGGTCTTACCCCAGAAATGGAAATATTAATCAACTTTGCTTCCAATTTCCACCCTTCTCTCACCTTCACGTGGTCCATCTTCGACCCTTCCCTTCCCTTCCTTGACTTATCTGTCTCTGTTTCTGGGTATAGATGGTCCACTAACATTCATTACAAGCTCACTGACTCCCACAGATCCCTCGACTACACTTCCTCCCACACTGTCTCCAGTAAGGATTCCATTCCATTCTCCCAGTTTCTCAATCTCCATCGCTTCTGTTCTGATGATGCTACCTTCTACAATGGCGCATCTGACATGCCTTCCTTTTTCCTCAGTTGAGGATTTCACTCATTGCCCCACACTGTGGCTAACAGGGCCCTCAGCTTTGTCCAACCCATTTCCTGCCCTCACTCCTTCCCCTCCTTCCAAGAATCACGATAGGGATTCCCTTGGCCTCACTTTTCATATCACCAGACTCCACATTCAAAGAATCATCCTCCATCATTTTCACCACCTCCAACATGTTGCCACCACCAAACACATTTTCCCATCCCCTTCCCTGTTAGCATTCTGGAGGGACCATTCCCACTGTGACACCCTGGTCCACTCCTCAATCACCCCCAACACCTCATCCCCTTTCCAGGGCAACTTCCCATGCATCACCCAAGGCCCCAAACACTCCTTCCAGGTGAAGCAGCAATTTACTTGTACTTCTTTCAAATGAGTCTACTGTATTCACTGCTCGCAATATGGTGTCCTCTACACTGGGCAGACTAAGCACAGATTGTGTTACCATTTTGCGGAACACTTCTGCTAAACCTACACATGACCCCAGGCTTCCAGTTGCTTACTAATTTAATTCACCACCTTACTCTCATGCTCACAGTTCTGTCCTTGGCCTTCTGTAGCACTTCATTGAAGCTCGAGGAACAGCCCCATATCTTACAATTAGGCACTTAACAGCCTTCTGCACTCAACATTGAGCTTTCAATTTCAGACCTTGAACTATGTCCTCCATTTTGATACTTTCTTTTTGCCATGTGTTGGCCTGAATCTTGTTTTTCATGGTTTTGCTTTCAGACAGAGCTACTTATTATTCTACCATTTACATTCACCCTGGACATTTACTGAAACCATTATCACTTCCTTTGCCTTTTGTTGCATGACATCTTTGTCATTTAATCTCTCCTGCCCTCTGACCAACCCCAGACCCTCCCTTTTGTTCTTCCTCCCTTTCAATGGCTTAAAACCCATCACATTTCTACCTACTTTCCTTCATTTCTGAAGAAGAGTCATATTCAACTTGAAACGTTAACTCAGTTTGTCTCTCCACAGATGCTGCCACACCTCCTGAGTATTTCCAGCACTTTCTGTTTTCATTTCAGATATCCAGCATCCACAGTATTTTGCTTTCATCAATTTGCATTGGGTTTCAGAGTCCAAGGGCAGAATTTTCTCAGCCCCATGGACAGCAATTTGGAGATTTGGGGGGTGGGAAATTTAGAGAAAAAAGCACTGGGGCAGCTTCTGGCTGTGTTCCCACCTTCTTGCGATTTTGTCCAGACGTGGGTTCAGTTACCCACTTGGCAGTGATGGGAAGACAATGAAGGTCATAACAAAAACAAAAGTACTTCAATATAAAATACAAAGATAATTCAGAACTGATGAGGGGTCATACAGACTCAAAATGTCAACTGTATCCCTCTCCGCAGATGCTGTCAGACCTGCTGAGTTTTTCCAGGTATTTTTGTTTTTGTTCTAGATTTCCAGCATCCGCATTATTTTGCTTTTATCTTAATGAAGGTCATAACATAGCTAATTAGCGGGCATTTTTTGAAGGGATTTGAACTTTTTGCCAGTGGCACATGGGACCTCCGCTTTGTCTGCAGCACACCCACTCATCAGGCGAGAGCACAGCTGGAGGTCAGAGCGCCATGAGAGGCATATAAGTGCTCAATTTGAAGGACAAAATCCTCAAGCCATCCTGCAAAGAATTACAAATCCATGTGTTTCACCTGCAGATGGATCCCAGAGCAGTGTTGGGCATGGGGGGTTGGCTGCCAGTGCCATCGCCAATATCACACCTCTGTCTTGTGCTGCACCCTCCTGCTCCATTCAGTTCAGCATCACACAGACATCACAATGGGACTGCTGGCCACCCTTCACTTTGGACACTCTGGACCTCCTGCATCCCCAGGCCACCCGCTGTCCCTAATTGGACAGTGACACTGAACGACCCTGCTAATTGGCTGCTTCTTGTAAATATAAGCTGGGGGGCACAAAGTGTCGGTGAACAGGGTCAGGACCGGAAATGGTCCAGCCTCCCAAATATTTTCAAAGTTGGGAAAATTCAGTCCAAAGTCATTAATGTAATTTAGAACCAGTTGTGGTCAAAACCCTGAGTCCTGCAAAACCCAACATTATATTAATGCCTGGTCTTTCTATCACTTATTCCATTTCTTATCCATTTTTAATTTTCCCCTGAATCCATTACGTAGCATGTTTTTATCATTTGTAATGGTGATAAATTAACTCATTGGATAGCTGGCTATTGAGAAAACCACTCAACGAATTGACTCCTGGCAATTCGTTGGCATTCAATAAGCATTGAATTTCTTTTTGTTCAACAGGAACCAAGTCGGGTCATGATGTATACTCCTCTGTCTTACAGAAACCAGAATTAACTGTGTGTGTGTGTGTGAGAGATGACCAGCAAGAAAGAAGCTAAAAAAATAACCTTTACAGAGCTAAAATGTTTCATTGCACCAACCAGAGATATTGGCTCACCATCGCACAAGCTCAGAACTATCACTTTAATACTCCCTCTGTAGTAGCAAAATGCCAATGAAAAAAAACTTAATTTGTGAATAAAGGCACTGGACAATGATTTTCTCTTTAAATTCCCCATGCCAGATGAATGTTCATTTCCTTCTTTGTGTCCAGTCAAGAATGCAAACATATGTTGAAAATGTATTTAAATTAATATAATTATTAAGTAAGTGCTAATTTTTTGACATTGCTCTTGAATAAAATCATTCTTTTGTTCCATGGTGGCAAAACAAACTGTGACTGCAGGTTTCTCCCAGTTCTGATTTTTGCATTGACTGCTTTGCACTAAGCTGAGATTTGTAGAAAAGGCCAAATAATTCTATGATTTTAATCAATGTTCAAAAAGAAATCATTTCTTTATACCATGTCACAGTAGGACAGTGTAACATTTCACATAAATGCAACCACAGACCATTACAGTTAACAGAAAAACAGAACTTCTCAGTTTGCAGACCAACTCCATCATGTTATGATTGGACTCTTTAAAGCATTCTTTTTTTCTTTCAATGGCTTTGTTGCCTTTACTGAAGAGTGCTACTTTGGCCACCATGAAGAAGGCTTCGCAGGCTTGAGTAAATTAACAGCAACTCTTTATTAACAACTCATAACTATATACGTATGTACAGTAGAGGGCACAGGTACAGAGCTGACTCCATCCAACGTCTTTACACATCTCTGTCCATCTCTAGACTGACCCTGGCTCTGGGTCATGTGCCTTCTTACATCACTATGTAGGCAATGCTATACTCAGTCCCACACTAACGCTTTACATACCAGAACCTATTCCTACATTTACCAAGAACAAACCTCTACATACCTGTGGAAGAGTTACCTTTATGTAGTCAGTTTTGCATGTGGTTAACAGCCACCTTAATTGCAGTAACCTGCCCACTGGATGATGCATGGAACTGTGTTGTATTTTCCAATCAACACAGGGGAATATCAAACACAGATTTTCACATGGTCCATCTCTGACACTTCCCTTCCCTTCCTCAACCTCTCTGTCTCAATTTCTGGTGATAGGGTGTCCACCAATATCCATTACAAGCCTACTGACTCCCACAGCTACCTCAACTACAGCTCCTCACACCCTGCTTCCTGTAAGGACTCCATCCCATTCTCTCAGTTCCTTCGCCTCCGTCGCATCTGTTCTGATGATTCCACTTTCAAAAACAGTTCCTCTGACATGTCCTCCTTCTTCCTTAACCGAGGTTTTCCACCCACATGGTTGACAGGACCCTTAACCGTGTTCGGCCCATCTCCCGCGCATCCGCCCTCACACCTTCTCCCTCCCAGAAACATGATAGGGTCCCCCTTGTCCTCACTTATCACCCCACCAGCCTCCACATTCAAAGGATCACCCTCCACCATTTCTGCCTACTCCAGCATGATGCCACCACCAAACACATCTTCCCTTCACCCCTCCCGGCAGCATTCCGCAGGGATCGTTCCCTCCGGGACACCCTGGTCCACTCCTCCATCACCCCCTACACCTCAACCCCCTCCCACGGCACCTTCCCATGCAATCGCAGAAGGTGCAACACCTGCCTCATTACTTCCCCTCTCCTCACTGTCCAAGGGCCCAAACACTCCTTTCAAGTGAAGCAGCATTTCACTTGCACTTCCCTCAATTTAGTCTATTGCATTCACTGCTCCCAATGCGGTTTCCTCTACATTGGAGAGACCAAACGCATACTGGGTGACCGCTTTGCAGAACACCTTTGGTCTGTCCGCAAGCATTACCCACACCTTCCTGTCGCTTGCCATTTCAACACTCCACCCTGTTCTCATGCTCAAATGTCTGTCCTTGGCCTGCTGCAATGTTCCAGTGAAGCTCAACACAAACTGGAGGAACAGCACCTCAGCTTCCGACTAGGCACTTTACAGCCTTCCGGACTGAATATTGAGTTCAACAATTTTAGATCATGAACTCTCTCCTCCATCCCCACCCCCTTTCTGATTTCCGCCCCCCCTTTTTTTCCAATAATTTATATAGATTTTTCTTTTCCCACCTATTTCCATTATTTTTAAATGTATTTCCATCCATTGTTTCATCTCTATCTTTTAGCCTTTTTTGATTCCTTCACCCAACCCCACCCCCACTAGGGCTATCTGTACCTTTCTTGTCCTGCTTTCTACCCCTAATTAGCACATTCCTTGGATAATATCACCACCTTCAACACCTCTTTGTCCTTTTGTCTGTGACATCTTTCGGTTATTTCCACCTATCTCTGACCCTCTATCCAGCTCTACCGCCCCCCACCGCCCCGCGCCCCCCCCCAAACCCCCACCCCCACCCCTTAAACCAGATTATATTTCACCTCTTTTTTTATTTTTACTTAGTTCTGTTGAAGGGTCATTTGGACTCGAAACGTTAACTGTGCTCCTCTCCACAGATGCTGCCAGACCAACTGAGTTTTTCCAGGTATTTTTGTTTTTGTTTTTGTTACAGATTAATGATTAAATGCTTAATTGAATAACATGCTTATTTACAATTTATAGGACACAATAAACTTCAAAAAGAGGCTTATGCAATATTAGAACACAATATTATTCAATAATAAATATCTCTTCTGATGAAGAGGCTGAGATAAACAATTAGTGTGGTACACAAGGTTTCGGGATGAACAGTGCCTGATGTAGAAGCAATTTCCTTTAGTTTCTCTGATATATTCCTTCATAATCATCTCCAGCAAAAGGGAATCTAACCACCTTCCCTTGATGATCAAAAGCATTATCATCACCGAATCCCCTATCATTAACATCCTGGAAGTTACCAATAACCGGAAACTTAACTGGGCCAGCCATATAAATGCTGCGGCTACAAGAGTAGGTCAGAGGCTGGGAATTTTGCAGTAACTCGTCTCCTGACTCTGCAAAGCCTGTCCACAATCTACAAGGCACAAGTCAGGAGTGTGATGGAATACTCTCCACTTGCCCGGATGAGTGCAGTTCCATCAACACACAAGACATTCAACACCATCCAGAACAAAGCAGCCCGCTTGATTGGAGCACCATCAACCACCTTAAACATTCACTCCCTCCACCACCAAAGCACAGTGGCAGCAATGTGCACAATCTACAAGATGCACTGCAGCAAATCACCAAGGCTCTTTCGACAGCATCTTTCAAATGTGCAACTCTACCACCTAGAAGGACAAGGGCAGTAGGTGCATTGGAATGCCATCACCTGCAAGTTCTCTTCCAAGTCTCACATGATCCTGACTTGGAAATATATCGTCATTCCTTCACTGTTGCTGGGTCAAAATCCTGGAACTCCCTCCCTAACAGCACTGTGGGTATACCTACAACACATGGGCTGTAACAGTTCAAGAAGGCAGCTCACCACCACCTTCTCAAGGACAATTAGCGATGGGCAATAAATGCTGGTCTTCTCAGTGATGCCCCCCCCACCCCCGGCCCCCCGCAACCTTCCATGAACAAATAAAAAAAAAGACAACTATTATGTTCCCAGTCAGATTTCATTGTATTTAACTTACTTATCCTTCTATGCCCTGTGGTTTTGTGGTGCACTTCAGAAAGATTTAAAAAAGCAAATTATGGCATTTTCTTCAAATTATTTAATTTAAATATTTAATTCCTTTTTATCAGAACCAAAGAATTCCAAACTTATTTGCCTTCGTGAAATCAGCCGATTAGATTTCAAAAATATACAGGTACATAACTGGATTTTTTTTCCAGTTTTCATTACATCTTGTTAAATTGCTTTCAAAATACCAGTTCTGCATGAGTTTGAGAAAATATCTCAAACCATAGTAATGTGGATATAGTTTGCAATCGGCTTTTCAGTATTCAATGGAAATGATACACACAGTGACTGGTCACGAATCCAAACCATTTTGACCCAGTGGTCCTTTGCTGCTAGAAAAAAATCTTTATTTCAAAATTTATATTCTCCCTGTAGCCACCCATGAGTGAAACAGAGTGAGCTTAAGGGACTGGTCTCTTTTCTCTCTGGACTGTGTCTGCTGCATCACAAATCAGCTGCAAATGGACAGGAGAATCATCCACTTCCAGGACTCTGCAATGGCATTCTGGATTTGGAAAGAGGCACTTGAAGATATGCTAGAATGGTTTAGGGCATTGCCCTCAAGCCTGCAATTTATTGACACTTAATGGCATAAGAGACACAGTATAAACGAAAGGACCGGAGTGTTGCTGCTGCATTTTCCAACAAACTGTGCCATAGTATTGCTCTTTGCATGAATAAAACAGGCTCTCCGGCTTAACTTCATGCACATTCACTTCTTCAATCATAGATCTGTTGTTTGAAAAATGTCCAGCAAAGGATCTATTGGAACATTTCATCCAGAAATTTAGAGGGAGGTTGGAGGAGGGAATAATAGTTTCGCTTTTGGCACAAAGAAATTGTCATCTTCTTTTGAGTTTTGTCTCGGGTTGCCAAACTAGCTAGACTCCAGGCTCGGGTTTAATTTCATCACAATCAGCCTGCTATCCTAAAACAATATTTTTAAAAGATGAATTTTGAAACTTAGAAAAAACAAGAACTTTCTGGTATGTTTTAAAACTGGCTCTACTTGAGCATATAGACAGTCACCAGTCCTGAGGGAGGTGTTATACAAATACATATAAATTCGAAATACTGTATGGTGGGACTCAGGGGTCCTGTGGTTTGGGAGTTCCAGGCAGTTTGATCCTCGAATGTCTCCTAATGTGTTTAGTCCATTTCCAATTGGAAAAATAGTCACGCGCTATCGTAATAAATACCATAAGAAATAAAATATCCTGGCCAATGGGGAGAAAGAAAATGGGAAAATGCTCAGAATCCACCACAGGCAGTCGGCAATTGTGAAGAGAAAGGAGAAAGTCAAGTTTGAGGTTCTTTACATTGACTGCCTCTCCATCTGCTTCTCATTTAGATTTTGCAGCTTATTCTAGGAGGTGGCGGTGCTGCCCACTGTATCCAGCACGTTGAACATCTGCAATTGATCTTTTTTTTTGTTGTTGGGGTTGCGGAGTCTGTTTTGTCCGCCGCGGCGACTCGTAGGGCGGATCTCCGATCCGATTGGCTGAGCGGCGAGGGCCCCGTTCTGATTGGAGGAGGCGGCCGCGCGGGAGCTGCTCGGGGATGGCGGGGTGTGGGGCCCGAGCCGTTCGGTACCTGGACCGGATTAAAGCCGGGGCCCGCGGAGGGCTGCGGCCTCTGGCTTCGCCAGCCCGGCTCTGTGTGTGGAGCGGCTCCGAGTTTGTCTCCGTTTATCGGAGGGACAGCGGCTTATTGGAGGTGAGTGACGGCTGTCAATCACCAGCACCCTGATTGTGACATAAGGGGGAGGCCGGGCTGCGACATTGTATCCGCCTCCTTACTGTATCCTTTTAAAGATACAGTCCAACTGTATCCACTTCCAAGCAGTTATAGACCTGGAGAAGGATCAACACGTTAACTCTGTCTCTCTCCACAGATGTTGTCAGACCTGCTGAGTTTTTCCAGCAGTTTCTGCTTTAGTTATAGACCTCTGGTTCTCAGTATAGTTTCTGTGAAGATGTTCATCCTTGTGCAATCCCACAGGGGATCAGCTAGTTGACGGGGGTAGATGGAGGCGGTGTGGGGGGGGGGGGGGGGGGGGGGGGGTGTAAGGCAAGGCCTGATTGAGGGACCAGGCATCAGGAGGGAGCGGCCCTTTGAGATCCACTTGGTTGCTGACCCACATCCTTCACAATTTCAACCACATGATCCCCTTCCTGTCATCGCTCACCTGTGCCTGGGTCCCTCCTCGATTTGTGGCCCCAGATAGGCTTGGTGCTGGGGGTGGGGGTGTTTTGCAGACAGGAAAGTAGAGTTAAGGCCCCAGTCAGATCAGCCATGATCTTATTGAACGGTGGAGCAGGCTCAAGGGGCCAAGTGGCCTTCTGCTGCTTCTATTTCTTAATTTCTTATGTCCTTAAAAGTCAAGGATGCAAAATGGAAACTGACTCACTGAAGCTTGTCCATCTATCCAGTAATTTGCATTTACTCAGCATTTTTAGGTAGCAAAATACCTCATGATAATTGTCCTAAAGTTTACATCCTAGCCAGGCAGACAATTCTGATTTTATGACCCATTGTGACTGTTTGGCTCCAGCAACAACCTGTATTTAAATGGTGCCCATAACATAGTAAAAATGGCCCCAGTGCTTCACAGGAATATTGTCAAACAAAATTTGGCACTGAGTCACAAGGAAATATTAGGGTTGGTGACCAAAAGCTTGGACAAAGAGGTAGATTTTTAAGGAGCATCTTAAAGGAGCAGAGAGAACGAGAGATGGACAGGTTTCAGCCCTGTGATACTACAAATGCCTCTTTTCAAAGTCATAAATGACATCCTTTGTGAGTGTATCCAAGCCAAACTATCCCTCCTTATCTTTCTTGGCCTGTCTTCAGCCTTTGACACCGTTGACCACAACATCCTCCTCCAAAGCCTCCATTGTTGTCCAGTTGACTGGGCCCACACTCACCTGTTTCCATTCCTTATCTATACAATCATAGCCTGATGATCACCTGCAAAAATGGCTGCTCTTCCTGCTCCTGCACCATTACCTCTGTTGTCCCCTATCCTTAGCTGCCTCCTATTGCTCAGTTTCTACATACATATTGACAACAACCACCACATCACCTCTCGACCACTTCACTGTCTCCAGACTGTCAGTCTGCTTGTCTGACATCCATTACTGGATGAACAGTAATTTCCTCCAACCAAATGTTGGGAAGACCCTGCCAAAACCACTGTTCCATAGCCATTGATTCTATCTCTATACCTGGCAATTGCTTGAAGCCAAATGTGATTGTTCACAACCTTGATGTCATATTTGACCCCGAGATGAGCTTCTGACCTCAGTTCAGTTTACCCTTTGTCATATGGTTGCAAATATTTGAATTTTTAAATGGTTTCTTTCCATGATTTCCTGTCCTTTCCTCCAGTGGATAACTCTTGCTGGGGTCTATGGCTTAACAACAACAATTTGCAGTCAAAAGGCACTTTAATATAGTAAACTGTCCCAAGGTGTTTCAGAAATATATAATCCAATATAAATTTTCATGACTCCAAAGAGGAGGTGTGACCCAAGACTTGGTCAAAGAAGTTGATTTTATTGGCGTTCTGAAAGGAGGATAGGGAGATCGAGATACTGGGACAAGCATCAGCGACCAATTTAGCAGTGAGACAGCCTAAACCCAGTTACGTTTGTGTTTGGATCAGTGCTAAATTCATTGGGATCATTTTAGAGGTGTTCTCAGTGACAGTCTAAACCCGCCATTTAGGCTCCTCATATATGTAAATAAGTGGCCTAAAATCTGTTTTCCATGTCGTTGCTGAAATTGTTTGATAATGAGTGGAGTCAGACTCGGGCCTTCTCTGCTCAGGATTCTTCAGCGGCCCCTGCAGCTACCAATGAAAGGACAAAAAATCAGAAATTTGAGGATGCTCTTCCAACTCTGCAGTTCTTGTGATTCTCTCCCCATCCCCATGCTCCTTCCCTGCCATTTCTCACCCAGCTCCCCTTCTGAGATTTGTCTTTGGTGTTCGCAGTAAGGCAAGCAGCCTGACAGTCACCTTGGTAAAATGCACAAGCTGTGAATGTGCATCAGGTACCGGTAGCCCATGCAAAAAATGTAACTGATCATTTACGATTGTTACTCCAGATCATTATGCAGGGACCTATGAAGATGGGCTTGCTTAGATATTGGCCGGGATTTTCCATGCCCGCTGGCGTCAGGCATGTTTGGTGGGACGAGCGGACAATACGGCGAGGACAAAAATTGGTTTCACGACGTTGTGAAACCAGTTTGCAATCGTCCAGTCCACCTGCCAATGGCAGGCAGTGCACAGATGTTGGAAAGTCACCGTTGATGTTCACAACGGATGATGGCTGAGGGGTTGGGAGAGGATGGTCAAGGATCGACTGGGAGATGAAAAGGTGTCGGGGGTGAGGTTGGGAGGGGGCGTGGTAGGAGGGAATGGTGAGAATGACCGGGGGCAGAGTGAGGCAGTAGGTTGGGAGGGTGAGGGTTTGATGGCAGCAGTAGAAGGGAAAGCGAGGGTGGCTGCTGGAGGTAGACATGGACCCTGAGTGTGGGAAGGAGCAGATCGGGGCGGTGGATGGGGGTGGGATTTTCGGAAAGGAAGGAAACTTGCATGTTCACCTGGACATCTCCGAAGGAAAAGGGTTGTGGCTGGCATGTCACAGAGGAAAGGTGCAAGCTGATACTGCAGGGGTCAACGGTGATAGGGGAAAGGAAATGGGTGATTGTGGGAGGGGAAAAGACAAGGGAGAGCACGACAAACTGAATCAAGACTATGCTGTCTAAATTGAAAGTGAAATTACAGTTTTGTGGGCGAGATCAGATGCTGCATGGGAGTGTGATCAGTGGATGGGCGGAGATGCAGGTCAGCTCAGATAGACAACTGAAAGTGAACCCCAGCAGGCAGCATTGAAAATGCTCAGGACATTGAGGTGAGTGTGATACATAAGGGATCTGCGTGCGTGGGAGAGCGCTTGCATGAGGCTCCAATAGGCCCTGCCACGCACTTCTCCCTCCAGAATCACTCGTTGGCCGGTTGCTTAATCTGTGGTGACAGAGGATGAGATTGAAGAGCTCACAGGCAAAGGGGTCTCTGAGAGAAAGGACAGCCTCTGAGATTCCTGAGTGGATGATCCAGGGGTGTCCAGCTGCCGCTCGTCCTCCTTTCGGATGCCTGGGAACCCTGGCCTGACTCCTTGAGGGGATGGAGCACCTGGAGGGTCGTCAAGGCACCCCGTTTCCCTCTTGTGTTGCCACTGCAGGAACTCGCCCATGGATCCCATGATGGAGTGTAGGTCTGTGCACATTTCTGCACTCTGCTGGACCAGGGTCTCCATGCGCTGATGCAGGGTGTGGGCAAGCACTGTGATGGGTCTTCCAGGCTGCTTATTTCCAGCTCTTTAATGGAGGAGGTGTACTCTTGGCTGGAGGTGAGGATGTGGATGGAGCTGAGGGACTGGGTGGTGTTGGTTGCTTGGCAAAGCTCTCTGTGAACCAGAGTAGAGATAAGTAGTGCATGGCAGCAGAGTCAAAAGCAGGAGAGCGAGCACTCACATTTGCATTGAGAGAGGGTTGATGTGGTGCAGGATCCTCACAAGGGTGTTCGTCGCTGACCTCACTCACCGCTGGCACGGTCCATGTCCTCACCAGTCAGCGCGGTGACCCATTCCTCAAAGTGAGTGGGGGGCCTAATGTGGGCCACTCCACCCCTGGCCTGGGGCCTCTTCCAGCTGATGTGAGCAGGCTTCTGCATGAAAACAGATGGCGAGGGTATGAGCAGGACACATGGCACTGCATGGAATATTTATGTGGTGAGCGGAGCCATGGACAGGTTGAGGATGCGAGCTCGAGAGGATATGAACCTGATGGAGATGTGAGGGTGTGTGTGAGAGTTAGTGGTGTTGTCCCTTGAGGTGAAGGATTCCTGTGGATGTGTGATGGGTCTGTGAGTGTGAATTGAGAGTGATGAGAAGAGTGAGTTACCTTGGTGGAATGAATGAAACCATTTATCCTGTAGCTGCACTGGGTGGCTGTCCTCTTTAGCAGGGCATTGGCACTGACCACCGCTGCTACCACCTCCCAAGCCGGATTAGTGAGATTGCTGCCCATCCTGCACCCAGGGTGGGGGGGGTAGAGGACTTCATGGCGAGCCTCCACTGTGTTGAAAAGGCACTTGAGGGACGCGTCATTGAACCTGGGGGCTGCAGTCTTTTTGCTTTCCGGGGGCCTGTCCTCTTTGCAGCAGTCGAGGGCTGGAAGCACAGAGAGGTGTGTGTAGTCTAAATATGGCGCCCGACGTGCTGAAACGACGATGTGATGGCGTGGCAGGTGAGTGAGAGCCCGCCACCATGGAAACGGCGTGTTTCCTGGGAATGCATTATTAATGCAGCGGGTTTGGGACGAAACAGCATGAAAGTCACCTTTGCAGGCTACCACACTTCGTGCGAATCTGAGGCGATTCCGGCCATTGAGTGAGAACAGAATTGGGATTGTCTGTGATACCTTCCATGGCCACATGGTCTGCTGGCACTCACTATTTAGATTTCATGAATGAAGAATTAAGTCCCTTGTGATCCAGTTGGTAGCACTCATCTCTCAGTCAGACGCTCGTGTGTTTAAATCCCACTCCAGAGTCGTGGGCATATATATCTAGTTTGACACTGCAAGACAGTACTGAGTAAGTGCTGCACTGTTGGAGATGCCGTCATCCAGATAAGACGTTAAATGGAATTCCCTTCTGTCCTCTCGGGTAAAAGTAAAAGGACTCGCTCATTATTTTGAAAAAGGACAAGATAAGTTCTCTCCCTGGCAAATGTTTATCCTTCAACCAACGTCCCCAGAAACAGATTATCTGATCATTCATTACATTGCTGTTTGTGGGGCTTTCCAGCGCCCTCAACTTCAGAAAGTACTGAGATTGTAAAATGGGTTATATAAATACAAGTTCTTTCTTAGGCGAGAGTGGGGGTGGGGGGGGGGGTGCGGCGCGGGGCAGTGTTGGTCCCTGAGGAACTGTTTCACAGTTGGATTCAGCAGCGAGAAGAGATCAGGGGAAAGGTTTAAAAATGTTTACTTTGCCTTCTGCGTTACTAGGTTGTGTACAGGTTACCTGGTTCTGTATGGCAATTGGAAGTGGACAGCAAGAGTGAGCGGTTGCTTGTGCTGTGTGCCGGCTATGGAATATACAGCATACCATTAAACCAGAAGTGTAGGTAAGATGCATTCTATGTTATATTGTACTATTTAAGCAGTAGTAATATGCATAAATAATATATTGCCAAACAAGGGAGCTGACTGAGACAGAACACAATTGCTATTTGAGCATAGCTCAAAAGTGCTACATTCGGTGTCTTTTGCATTGTTATGCTAAGTTAGGGTTTTCGTGATTCTAGAATAATTCATAAAATAAAAATGCATGCAGACTCCCATATTCTTTGTTATCAGTCAATCAAATAAATCCCCCAATGATACGATTTCATAAGCTGGAGTTTTTTCATTAAAGGTCCGGGCTGTTATTCATCATGAAGGTCCTGCTATGAGACCGCTATATTATAATACTGATTAATGGTCTGCAGTACAGCCATAGTCTGCAACAGCTCAACTCATTGTTCAATGCGCTGATGTTTGTTAGCACTTTATTGTATGTTAATCTATGTCTAATATACAGTGTGTTTTCTCATGGTTATCTGCAGCTGATGAAATTCCTGTGGTTTTGCTGTGATCATATTTAGAACTTGCAGTGATTGAGTCAAAAAATATAATTGAACTCTGCTAAATGTATTGTGAAAATAAATGTGCTGGCCTTTGTATCTCAAGGAACAAAGATGGCAGAAGATAGGCTTCAGCTATACAAAGATCTGGTTAGACCACACCAACTGTGAGTCGTTCTGGGAATCACCCCTTAGAAAGCATACATTGACCTCGGAGGGAGTTCAGCAAAGATTTACCAGAATGATGACCTGGACTCCCAAGGGTTAAGTTCTGAGGATTTGGGTGGTTTTCCCTGGAATTTAGAAGGTTGGGGATGATTTCACTGAGGTTTTTAAGATATTAAGTGTTACAGATGCGGTTGATTTAGTAGAAACTATTTGGGGAGTCTAGGATTAGGGGACTTGGTCCAAAAATTAGAGCTAGACCTTTCAGGAGTGAAATTAGGGACCACTTCTACACACACAAGGTGGAACTCTCCTGCAAATGGCAATTGATGCCAGATCAATTCTTCATTTTAAAACTGAGATTGATAGATTTTTGTTAAATAAGGCTGCTATTAAGGGATGTGGGGGTGACAATGGGTATATGGAGTTAGGTTGTAGATCAGCTATGATCTTATTGAGTTGCAGAATAGGCTCGCGGGCCTAAATAGCCCACTGCTGTTCCTTTGTCCCTCATGGCTGAGTGGGAGTGATTATTGAAAAGTATTTTCTCTTTAAGTTTTGAATGACAATAAATCACTCATGAGCTTTGTCCTCCCAACATGACATTCATGCCTCTTGATACTCTCTTCTTGAACACGTCCTCAATGAGAAATGGGTGTATTCATTCCAACATATAATATAAAAAATGATTACAAGAGGAAGATAATTACATCGGTGTTGGCACTCCTGTCATTCGAATGCATACAGACTGCAACTGTTGGTCTCCAACCACCAGCAGTTTGACACTGTTGCCATGACAGCATGGTGACTGGTGTGATTCTGCCAGATTCACTGTTGTGTCTGTCACCTCAACTGATCTGGAATTAGGAAAGAATTATTTATTCGAGCAAGAGAGTTAAAATGAGCGGAGGAAAAAATCCTAACCAGAGGCAACATGAGGAAACTCCTTTTTATGCAATGGGTGGTTAGAGTTTGGACTACAATGCTGGATAAGGTGGTGGAAATGGGTTCAATAACAGCTTTAAAAAAGAAATTGGATACATTTGGAAAAGTTTGCAGCGATATAGGAATTGCTCCCTGACAGGGTTATGCAGACTCGATGCGCCGATTCACCTTGTAAGGCACTGTTCCCTGCTTCTAAGTTCATTTTGAAATATCCTCAACTTGTTTGTAGAACTAAGCTGCAGTGCTTACCCTCGTGCCTGAGGTTGATCCCACTCTAATTCCATGACGGCTTTACAAGTTCTTAAACAAACCTGTATGTTGAACCAAAGTGCCTTCGTTCAAGCAATGAGGCTATCGGGGAATTAATCATGTTACTGAGACATTTTCGGAGACATATTCTAGTCAGGGCCAAAGACTATCAAACCAGTTAGTCCTGAGACAGAAGTTATTAGATTGCTGACTAGTGCACTGTTATATAGCACTCGATGCTGTTACGAGTGCATTGACAAACACTTGTAGCATAGATCTGTGTGAGTTGAGTCCAATGCAACGCACAGCAGGATTTTCATCAGTGAAAATGGCCATCTTGTTAACCAAAACTATTATTTTTTTTGATCTCTGGAGATCTTCCCTCCACAGCTTCCAACTTCATAGTCTCCCAACCTTGGACAGCCCGCTTCTACCTCCTACCCAAAATCCACAAACAGGACTGTTCTGGTAGACTGATCATGTCAGCCTGTTCCTGCCCCACGAAACTCCTTTCATCCTATCTTGGCTCCATTCTCTCTCTCCTTGTCCAGTCTCTTCCCACCTACATCTGCGATTCCTCTGATGCCCTACATCATATCAACAATTTCCAGTTCCCTGGCCCCAACCGCCTCCTCTTCACCAGGGGTTCAATCCCTCTACACCTCAAGCCCCCACCAGTTTGGTCTGAGGGTTCTCCACTTCTTCCTTGAACAGAAGCCCGGACATCCCCATCCACCACTATTCTCCTCCGTCTGGCTGAACTTGTTCTTTTCACTGAACAATTTCTCCTTAAAGTCGTCTCACTTTCTCCAAATAAAAGGTGTGGCTATGGATACCCACATGGGCCCCAGTTATGCCTGTCTCTTTATGGGATATGTGCAACAATCCTTGTTCCAATCCTACTCGGGCCCCTTCCCACAGCTGTCCACCAATATTCATTACAAGCCCACCAACTCCCACAGCTACCTTGACTACAGCTCCTCACATCCTGCTTCCTGTAAGGACTCCATCCCATTCTCTCAGTTCCTTCACCTCCGTCGCATCTGTTCCGATGATGCCACTTTCCAAATTAGTGCTTCTGACATGTCTTCCTTCTTCCTTAACCGAGGTTTCCCACCCATGGTGGTTGACAGGGCCCTCAACCATGTCCGACCCATCTCCTGCGCCTCTGCCCTCACAACTTCCTCTCTCTCTTAGATCCATGATAGGGTCCCCCTGTCCTCACTTTTCACCCCACCAGCCTCCGCATTCAAAGGATCATCCTCCGCCATTTCGGCCAACTCCAGCATGACAGCACCACCAAACACATCTTCCCTTCATCCCCTTGTCAGCATTCCATAGGATTTGTTCCCTCTGGGACACCTTGGTCCATTCCTTCATCACCCCCAACACCTCAAGCCCCTCCCGCAGCACCTTCCCATGCAATTGCAGAGGGTGCAACACCTGCCCCTTTACTTCCCCTTTCCTCACTGTACAAGGACTCAAACACTCATTTCAAGAGAAGCAGCGCTTCTCTTGCACTTATCTCAATTTGGTCTACTGCATTCGCTGCTCGCAAAGCGGTTTCCTCTACATCGGAGACACCAAACGCAGACTGGGTGAGCGCTTTGCAGAACATCTTCGGTCTGTCTGCAAGCATGACCCAGACCTCCCTGTCACTTGCCATTTCAACACTCCACCCTGCTCACATGCCCACATGTCTGTCCTTGGCCTGCTGCAATGTTCCAGTGAAGCTCAACGCAAACTGGAGGAACAGCACCTCATCTTCCGATTAGGCACTTTACAGCCTTCTGGACTGAATATTGAGTTCAGCAACTTCAGATCATGAATTTTCTCCTCTGTACTCATCCCTTTTTGATCCCCTTTTTTTTTTTCAAGTATTTATATTTTAATTTTTATTTATATATATTTTTCCCCAGCTATTATTATTATTATTTTAAAAATTTATTTCCATTCCTTGTTTTATCTCCACCTTTTAACCTATTTCGATCCCCTCCCCCCACCCCAGCCCCACTAGGGCCATCTGTCTTGCTCATTCTGCTTTCTATTCTTAATGTCACCATTAGCCCCTTCTTTAGCCAGTATCACCATCATCAGCACCCCTTCGACTTTTTGTTTATGAAATCTTTTGCAATCTCTCCTTTGTCTCCACCTATCGCTGGCCTTCTATCCAGCTTCACCTGTCCCATCCCCCCTTGAACAGTATATATTTCACCACATTTTTACCTCTCTTTAGTTCTGAAGAAGTCAATCGGACTTGAAACGTTAACTCTGTCTTTCTCTCCACAGTTGCTGTCAGACCTGCTGAGTTTTTCCAGCAATTTTTATTCTTGTTTCAGATTTCCAGCATCTGCAGTATTTTGCTTTTATCCTGTTGTTTTTATTATCAGTAACGAAATTTAGGACTAAGGCCGGAATTTTTCCAGCCTCCCCACAGCAGGGCCAGCGAACCACTGAAATCTCTCATTCACATCGGCAGGACCGGAAGAAACCATCATCGTGAAGGGCTGGAAAATTCCAGCCTAAATTTCTATATGGATTGTAAATAGAATAAGACTAAAATTCAAAATAAGGCAAGACAGGAAGTAAAGTTATTTAAGGAACATTGGCCATTACGCCACAACTAGATGCTGGAAATGCACAGATGAATAGAGTATTGGTTGCTCAACCTTTATTGTTTCTTGTTTATTGTTTCTCAACCTTTGTGACCTTGGGAAATGCGTGAGAAAGAAAAATATAATTTTGAGACACAAGTGTGAAAAAAGATCTATAAAGACAGGTGAAAACGTGGAAAAGAAAAATAAAGTTTCTGATTATTTTGCTAACATTTTCGAACATGACTTGAGCAAGGTTGTCATCCAATTTTTGATGAAGCCAATAAATAGAATAAGATTGAAATACGAGCTACAGAGACAGCCAAAAACTAAAACGGCATTTAGCATTAAAAGCAATCTTGTAGATACACCATTCTGTTTCATGTTGGAAGAATATTTTCTGCTCTTAATAAAACCTGTACCATAAAATATTTAACAGCTGCAGCCCAATAGCTGTAACACGACAGCTGCCTTCAAACAGGAATCTCAGTCTAGACTGCCATTTAATGCCCAGACTTCCCCTAGGGGGTATGTTTCTCAGTATCAGCTCAATCACCTCGTGAGAGTGAAGAAAGATGGCGGGGGAGGGGATTTACTTCATCTACTGAGTGCACCTCCTGTCTGGCTGACAAAGGAGCTAGATCTGTCTGCAACTAGGTTGGTAAAGGAAAGAAAATGAAAAGTTAGCAACTGCAAGCCTTGACTGATTCACCAAGCTTTCCACTTGTGGCTCATTCTAAAGCTGGACATATTGCATGATGGGACTGGACAGTGGGTGGAGCCCCAGTTTGAGTGCTGACCCCTGCTTTGCTGTTTATGATAATTCATGGAAAATTCAAGTGATTTGTTAATCATTCAGACTCTTACATTGTCTTGTCCCATGTAACTCAAATTCCTGTGCATTTGAGCTGCTGCTGTGGACCCAAGCCCATCTTGAGGATGGTTTTCTTTCCCTTCTTGGGCTCATTCTCTTCAGTTTTCTCCCCTTCTGTTATGGACTGGCCTTTCATTTCTCCCGCTGGGTACTTTGCTGCCACTAGTCTGTACCTCATATTCTTTGGTTTTCCGCTTGCACACTGCTGGTACAGGCTCAAACCCAGTATTCTCAACCATCCTCTCTGCCTCTCTCCAAAGGACCCATTGAGAAATCCATCGTTGCCCCTTATAAGCAGCAATCCCAGTTGTCACATCCCCCTCTCTCGCAAACCTTCTTGCCCAATGTGTTCTCAGGAGCTGAAGTCGCCAGCCTTCCCAACCTGATCAGCCCTCTTACCACCGCTTCTTTGAACTCTGCCTGTGGATCACTCATCATCCCTCTCCACATTTCCCTCCAGAATGTTGATTGACTCATTAATAAGCCCCCTGCTATTCACAACCTTATTGTGGACAATGGCATTGACATCTTTTCTTTGACTGTAGATTGCCACTTACTGAAAACACCTTGGGCTAACTCTTTACCACCTACCCAGCCAAATTGTAATGGAGGTGTTGTGATCCTTTTCACCAAGTCGCACATGATCTCTCACTCTTTGGTACCTTCCCCTTCTTTGAGCCCCCCACCTTGTTCTACCCTGCTCATCTGTCCTCTTAAAATATCTGTTGTCTACGACAGCTGAGATCATACATTCAGCTTTCTCTGCTGCTCCTTTGAACCATGAATTCCTCTGCCTCTGGCCACTTGTACAACCCCTCCTTCCATTTCCTCACCATTGGCAGTCATCCCAGCCCCAGGCTCTGGAATTCACTTCTAGGTCCGTCTGCCTCTAACTCTCCTTCTTTAAGATCCTTTTTAAATCTCCCAACTTTGACCCAGCTTTGGGGTCACACTGCCTCATATCTCCTTTGACTCAGCATCCATTTTGTATGTTGCACCTCTGTGGAGTGCCTTGGGACACTTTTTTTTCTCTGTTTAAAGGCTCCAGATAAAGACAAGTGGCTGTTTTTGTAGCATTTTATCAAAATTAAGATCTTTGGAGAGTAAAGCTACACAGGACAATTGTAAAAATTTGCTGTGCTCTGTCATGTCATGTCACATTACTTGCTATAGTCACAGAGGTTTAAAAAAATTGTGCCTGTATTCAAAGTAAAAATAGAAGAAGTACATCTTGGTCCAACCATTGCTCTCATGGTTGCCAGGGCCTTGTAAGTGAACATAGGAGCTACTCCCATTCCCACAACTGAGACACTTAGAGGATTGCTGAGCCATATAATGGACTCCTCTTCATTCTCTGGCTTTGCTGTGTTTACACAGCATATTCTGCAAAATTGGAGAATCTCTGACCTTTTACCTGCATTATCCATAATCATTATCTGGCAGTTTGAACTGAAAGGCCTTCTGAAAAATGGATATATTTTCCAGATTCTGACACTTGGCAATATTTTAGTATATCACAAAAGTTGTGTCAAAAGTTTTGTGGCTGATTTTTATCTTCAAATGTCCCGTATAAAATAATTATGCAGTTTATTTTCCACACCCCCACCCCCTCTTTTTTTTCAGCCTTATTAAGGAGACAGGAGCTCGGGAATCGCTCTTTGATGCTTCCCAATCGGAGAGTAACTGTGGGAGTCACATGCCTCGTGTCTGTGCTGTCAGTGCTGAAAGATGCATTGTCAGGGAGTCTGCAATCTTCTCCTTCGTTGTGTCAGATGATGTTGTCGTGACGATGGCTAAGGAGGATCAGAAATGGAGGATGAGCTTCCTCAGACTCCCAACTCTAGGTTGTGAGGTTCAGCTGTGCAGAAAAATTGAAGACATAGAGTTTGCTTTGCATCCCAATGTACCATGTTGTGAAAAATCCCTCCGATCCAGCCACCCTCCAGTGTTAAGTTGCATTCACCCTCACACCGTGAAGGATTCCGAGGAGCGGACAAGGGGTGACGATTATCTCTGTCTGGAACCATCTCTTTTCAGTCTACTCTTTAGTGTTGATGCCAACATGCTGAACTCACCCATCATCCTTTGTGGGTTGCCAGATGGGCAAGTTTGCTTTGTGCCAATGAAATATGCCAGATCTGAGGCCAAAGGTCATGCATCACGAATAACAGTGCTGCACCACCTCGAACAACCAGTGGTTTTTATTGGAGTTGTGACAGTAAAACAGGAAGGGAATGATGATCAGGAACGCCAGTTGTCAACAGACAAACCACTGATTCCTGACTGTATTGTAGTGATCGGGAAAGGTGGCAAAGTGGTGATTATCAAGGCCAGTCTTCAAATGGAGATGTGGCTTCCCAACTTCATTCAGTATCACCTTCGAGGGCCCATCATCAGTGCCTGTTGCCACGCTAGTACCCTTTACTACAGCACTTGCTGGGATTTCTTCAGTGTTGAGCTTGTACTTGGGGAGAAATCGTTTGGATTAGCTGGGAGGACAGCAGATGAGAGGAATGGCCAATCTGAATGTGTTCTACCTTCTATTCTTACACCCATTAGTCTGAACATCTGTGGGGTTGTAGCTGTTTGCAAACCTTCACTAACAGCCAAAGGTAATAATCTATCTGCATCCTTAGCCAGGACTCTGGTTCAGATGAAAGGGCATCGACCTGAACATTAACTCTGTTTCCCTCTGCACAGATACTGCCTGATCTGCTGAGTGTTTGCAGCATGTTCTTGTTTGTATTTCTGATTGAATTGTATTTTCTCCCCCACCACCCCCCTCCAACTCCACATTCTCACCAAATTCAGAGTGGGTGTCATATTCTCTGGGCATCTGACTTAAGGAGAAGAGGATTGAAAGAAATTAGTTGGAGCATGGGATCTGAGCAAAGCTGAGTAACAATTTGTATACGCCAATCTGTGACGTCATGTCAGTGATGTAGATTGCCAATAGTAGCACAGGCAAACATTTAACATCAATTGTGTTATTGGAAAGGTACTTGTATTCCTAATTCTTTACTAAAGGAAACCTTTTTGAATCTTTCAGAACCCATTGTACTAAAATTTTCCCACCTTGGCTCCTGCTGCTTTGGTATCCAAGATCAGAAGAGATGCCAATCTGCATTAATCCCTCAGGACCCCTTCCTGAGTGATTCTGTGGTCCTGTGCTGAGTGTACAGATTGAAAATGAGGGGGCTGGGAGGGGGAACGACATCTGAAAGTTTACATTGCAAATTGTTCACCCTGTCCTTTAACATTGGCATTTAAATTTGCTCATACTGTGGGCGTGCATGGAAGGAGAGCGATAGATTATATTAAACACAGTCGCAGTCTCGTAAAGGTCCATTGTAATGTTGCACTCCTTTTAATGTAAGTGCTGGCAGATTTCTTGCTGTTGGTCAGTGAGTATTTCTTGCTCTGCTATGGAACTCCCTCACCACAAGAGCTGCCATTAATGCTGGGGGTGGATAATGTCTGTAACCTGTTGTGTGAGGTTGCTGGGTATTGTTCTAATTTAACTGCTATTGAATATCACATCTCTAGGGAGCGAAAATATTTTCTGTTATGTGTCATGTTATTGCATTAACACTCCGACCGACTGCAAACTCTTTGGTGTGTTTTGTATGAAGAGAAAAGTGTGCTTGACAAAAGCACCTTCATTTTCTCTCAGTTTGAACGTTCTGGTTTTGATCCTGACTTGGGTTGAAAGATTGACCGAGTCTCGGAACCCTGACTGCTGCCGGGTCAGCTCTTGGGATAAAACACTGGGATGCAGGTAGGCTGGAATGGATGATGTGAGGCTTCCCTTTGTTCACAACTTGTGTTTTTAACCAGGCGATGTCGATTTAGCAGCGCTGACTGAGAAAGGCAAGTTGATGGTGTGTACTTTACCCTGCAGTCCAAGTGCAACCCAGAGCATGAACCTCACAGCAGCCAGTGCAGGACAACGCATTAAGGACCTTCTCTCTGGGATTGGCAGTGTCTCCGACAGGTAAGAGGACAGTGCTTAAGTTAAAGTTTCTTCTAGAATTTATTGCTGAGATGAGCAGACCACTTGTTCACAGCAATGAGGACCCTGTAGCTGGCGATATGCCCCTGGTTTAAGGTGAGGTTGTGGCTCCTGATCAGAAAGTGTGAGGAGGTGACCGACCAGAGTGGGTTCTCTGCGACCCCATTCGTGGTCGGATAGCCTGCTACCCATCACTGCCTAAGCTTACGTATGAAGATGGGCTTCTTGGATTATTCACAGGAAGTTGCTGCCACCTGTGGAAAACTCTCAGCATAAAATCAGCATTTAGAGGAGAGGAGGAGAAACCATCAGGACATCGGCAAACAAAATTCACTGTCGTTTTTGCTTTGGTCCCCAGAATCACATCCTTGAAGTGTGTCATGCAGCAGAAAGACAAGGCTTTAAAAGGGCTGAACCAGGACTTCAACTTATGCTGCGCGCTGCTGTCCAATCAGGAAAGCCAGGAGAAAGGAATGGTGCCCTCCAAACAACCAGTCAGCTGCCGAGTCACTGCGAGGTGGACCCGTTTACTGCTGCAGGATTCGCTAGTTGTTTCCTGCATTTTGGAGAACCTCAGCGACTGGCCACTGGAACACAGGTGGTCTCTTTGTGTGAAGCTGGTTATCCCGACATCTGCTTTGACCAAGGGCTCGGAGAGCACAGCCTTTACTTATAGTTTTCCCATCAGTGAACTTGCACCTGGAAAGAAAATGGAGGCCACTGTCCCTTTGAACTCTGAGAGTGATAGTTTTGTAGCTCTTCCTGTGTCGGTTCACTGCTTTCTCTATTATAGTTTGAGCAGTGTTTTGCCAGGGAATGCCAGTGAACTGCCTTTCTCTCATAGTTCCTCGCTGTCACCTAGATTATCAGAAAGTGATGGAATTTGCCTGCCTCTAAGCACTCACATTATTGATTTGTTAGATTGCTTGCACATTCATGGAGGAGGAGCAACTGAAATGGTGTCAGCCCTGAATAGCAGCCACAAGGCTAGCACCTCAGACCCATTGGAGATATTTCTACGGTCCTTTACGAGGCCTGAAGTCAATTACGTTAATGGCAGTGAAAAGTTAAAAGGGTCTTTCAGTGTTCCAGGTAGTGAAAGCACAGCTAAAGGACCTTTTTCAGCCTCCATCAAGTTGTCCTCTGCTCTGGTGAAGGTTGCTGTGAAAGATTTGGGTACAGGTGCGAAAGTTTTATTTATGAATGATGACCTATGTGCTGTAAACGTGTGAATCTGAGATGTTCTGCACCTGGTTTGATTTCTGGATCACTAAAGTGCTGAGTGGCAGCACAGCCGACCTGTGCCAAGACCTCTGCCATTGCCTCTGCTACTAAGCTTGTTACCAGATGACACAGAGGAATGGCTGTTGCACAGAATTTCCCAGCACACTTCCACTGGGCCGCTCCCTGACCACTGTTCGGTGCTTCCTACAAAGACCCAGCTGTGAATGGTTCGTTCTGTGGGAGTTACCAATGTGCTAACCCACTGACAATGTTGTGAGGCTTTTTGAGGTAGATTTTGACTGTGTGATAGTATAAAACATGTGATGACTAGTTGGCAGCACATTGTATACCTCTCCTGACTTCAGTGGAAATAAAAATAGGCAGAAAGGTAAAATGGCTGATGATTTCCTCGTTGCACAAAGTCAAAATCTACCCTCTCCTGCCACCCCCAATGGTTTGCTCTCTTCTCCATCATTTTTTTCTCTTGCTTGAGATATTGAGATTAGTTCCAGGTTTAGGCTTTGTCCTCTGATAGCTCTTAATCCATATATAGGCAGATTATTCAATTATTCGTATGCACTTACAACAGGGATCACTTAGGACAAGACTCCCATTGCTGAGGTCAGTTGGCATTCCCTACAGGCTGGGAATAAACTATTGTTTCAGTAGAAGTATATTGGAGGTACATAGGAGATTGTTGGGCTGCCCATTACATTGATGCCTGTGCAGTTTGTACACAATAGCAGCTCACTGGCATCTGCACGTGCTGTTTGTGCTCTGGGCATGACACATTGAGGACTAAATGACTATGTATTCCTGGAGGTTTTATCACATGACCTCCTTCTTGTCAACCAACCCACCCAGTCAAACATCTAATATTCTAAAAACAAAACCTATGTTTAAAGAAAGTGGAGGGAAAACCCCCCACAATTTTTCTCCTGGGTTATTCACAACGGCATCTGAAAGATTACTCTTTAATTTCCAGAAACTCCAGGACCACCAGGCAGGGGTGACAACCCAAAATGAGCATTTTGAGTTGGACGGAACTAGGGTAAAGTACTAGTTGTCCTTGGAGCTGCGATGTGGCCCTTCTGGCACTCCTTTGTATGGAATTTTCTGGAACTTTCTCTGGGCTGAAGCATGAAAAACCCATGAGCATTTTGACTAACTGCAGTCTTTAACAGATGTTGCAGCTGGTTTTATTGCTGAAGGTTTTTTTTTGTTTTGAGGGGCTGTTTTGTCATTAGGGTTTCAGCAAAGTATAATGGTCCATTTAAAGTGGAAAAACAGGCTGCAGGGTAATCACAAATTTTGGCTTTTCAAACTTTAGTCGAGCCTGGGGGGAGAGCATGTATGGTTGCCAGCTCTGATTGGACGTATTCCTGGAGGTTTTATCACATGACCTCCCTCTGTCAACCCACCCCAACCAGTAAACAGCTTGTTTTCCATCTCCCAATATTTTAAAAACTTACGTTTAAAGAAAGTGGAAGAAAAACAGTTCCACAGTTTTTCTCCTGAGTTACTCACAGCCGCATCCAAGAGATTAATTTTTAATTTGCATAAACTCCAGGACAATTAGGCAGGGTGACGACCTACAACGAGCATTTTGAGTGGTATGGAACTAGGGTAAAGTACTAGTTGTCCTAGAGGTCATGAGTTAAGTGATTCATATAAGAAATGTAGTGGCTTAAGTATTCTTTCTGCTTTGTATAATGGTACCGATGCAGTCAATTAGTTTAGGGTGGGTTAAATAAACCTTGGGGGGGGGGGAGGGGGGAGTGATGGGTTAATAATAAAAGCAAAATATTGCAGCTGTGGGAAATCTGAATTAAACAGAAAATGCTGGAAAATCTCAGCAGGTCTGGCAGCATCTGTGGAGAGAGGAACAAAGTTACCGTTTCAAGTCCAATATGACTCTACTTAGGAATTGGAGTGAGTTAGAAATGTGGTGGGTTTTATGCTGCTGAGAAAGGGGGAGGGGCAGGTGCAGCAAAATAGAAGATCAGGGATAGATTGGTGGGTGGAGGAGATTAAATGACAAAAGATATGGAACACAAGATAAAAGGAGTGCTATTTATTATATTAAAGACTAAAGCTTTGGTCCAGAGTAGGTGTTAATAGCAGAACAAAAGTCAACACTGTCTGAAAGCAAAATAACAATATATTAATAGCAGAGAGAGGGATCAGCACTGTCTTAAAGCAAAAACATGAGAACAAGGCAGGCACTTGGGGAGAAAAAATTCAAAATGGAGGACAGAGGTCACGGTCTGAAGTTGTTGAACTCAGCGTTGAGTCCAGAAGGCTGTAAAGTGCCTAAATGGAAGATGAAGTACTGTTCCTCCAGCTTGTGTTGGGCTTCATTGGAACGTTGGAGTAGGCCGATGACTGGGGGGGACTTAACCCCCCCAAGATAATAAGTTCGCTTTGTTTGTGTTTGCTACTCCTGGACTGCAGTCTCAATGATTTATTAATTCTAGTTTGACACCCTGGGATGAGCTGCTAGGATCTGGTGGGCTTTCAGTCATTTACATTGGGTGTTACTGATAAAGATGAGCAGGATCCACAGTGCCTAGAGCAAATCATGACACTCGCGATGATCACACAGCCAGATTACGTGAGGAAAATATCTAATTTTACTCTGCTTTAATACATATGGTAAAGATGGTAGCCATTTAAAGCACTTGCTGCTCCTAACAACACTTATTTTGGGCTAGGTTCAGATTTGGGTAGGGCTGTCAAAAATGTTTTTCAGAAGAGGCAGTTTATTAAAATCAGAAAGGCAGTTAATTTCTTTATATTAAAACCAGCTGAGTCCTTACCATTATGTGATACCTCTTCGCCACGCCACCTCCCCAAATAAATGCTGAAATAATTTTGATTTTTGGAGGTGGACATTGTGTTGTGTTACACTATATTGGAACCTGACTGCTTTGTCGTGTTCATACTGCAAGTCAAAAATGTATAAGCTTGAGCAAATGAGACAGAGAAATAATCAGCCTCCAATTGGCATAAAATGGACTTGATGCTGATCCTAATTTTCATTGCCAGACAGGCAGAGACTGCAGTGTTTCCAAGTCCTTCAGCCCCGTTTCTGCCAATGGATCTACCCAGGGTTGAAGTTTAGCACTGTACTGTTGCAGTTGTTGAAGTTGCTGCTAACTCGGGGAATGCGTTACAGAAACCTATGAGCAGGATTGGTGTACTGCAGTGCTGGAATATTACCTTCCACTTGTCTGTTGGATCTCGGGACTGATGTTACTGCAGGTACCAACTTAAAATGGAAGACAGATCTGAAACCCAAGATTCGGCCCATTACCCTGAAAATAGTTTCCTGCTTTGAATCTGATCGTTTTTTTTTTGTAGTTAGTGGTTTGGCCTGGACTGGAAAATTTTAGTTATGTGGAAAGATTGGATGGGCTAGGATTATTTACTTTGCAATAGAGGAAGCTGAGGGGAGGCCGAATTGAAGTGCATAAAAATTTGTAGGGTCCAAATAGAGTGGATAGGAAGGACTGATTCCCCTTGGTTGAGGATTCCATAACAAGGAGCATAGATTTAAGGTAAGAGGTAGCAGGTTTTGCTGTGAAAAGTTTTTTCACCCAGAGGGTGGTAAGGATCTAGAACTCACTGCATGAAAAGGTGGTGGAGGCAGAAACCCTCATAACATTAAAAAGTACTTAAATATGCACTTGAAGTGCTGTAATCTACAAGGCTACAGGCCAAGAGCTGGAAATCGTGATAAGGCTGTATGGCTTCTTGTTGATCAGTCAGAGCCAAATGCCCTCCTTCTGTCCTGTAAATTTCTGTGAATTCTTTTCCTCATGATCGACTGCACTAACATTTTTTGCATTGGGTGACTTCAAAGTGGCCCTTCCTGATCTTTTTCAATGAGTTATGTTCACTTTTTTTGCACCCCCACCACAGGAAATGCTGAGGAGAATGGATCTGATGTCCTTCAGTGGCTGCTGTCTGCCAATGCTGAGGTGGCGACAGTAAGGATGAAGCCTCTGCCGATCGTGCACTGCAGTGCACCAGATGGCAGCAGTGTCCGGATACTCGCAAAGCAGGTGAATGGTTAATGCTCGGTCTTGTAGGTGAACATCAGTCAGTTACTGCTGGGTTTACATGACCTGCCCATTATTAAAAGGCTTATACAATGAGAGACAGGAGAGGGAAGCAGCAACATGTGATGAAGGGGGGGGGTCGGGGGGCGGCAAGAGCACTCAGTTTTTGGAATAATTTCTATAGAGTTCAATTGAGATATTGTTCAATGTACAGAATGTGTAGTGTTTGCTTGTTTAATTTCAGCGGCAGTATTTAATGACTAATCGGTTATATCTCTCACATTAGCAGCATTTAGTTGGTGTGATCTAACAGAGTGACACTGTCACTCCAACCACATTGCATTTTTCTTTTACTCCTTTCCCTACAGGTTGTTGTTGCCGATTTCTCTGTTGATGGACCACTCAGTACAGTGGAAATTGTGATGGAGTGTTCCTCGCTCACCATGTTTTGTTTCTTGCATCAGGCAATTGCACGGCGTGTCCAGGTAGGATATTGACAGTCCGCCCCAGCACAGAGTTATCCCCACACTTGCTGCCGTACATCATGCAGTCTTTAATAGTCCATGCAGTTACCCAGGCTGATCCCTGCTGCGGTGCCACACATTATCCAGTCATGCATATTGTGCTTCAATGGAACTTTGACTGAGCTCTGAACTGATCATCTGTTGTTACTCATAGAATCCTGCAGCACAAAAGAGGCCATTTGGCCTATTATGACTGTGCTGGCTCTCGGTCTGGTATTTTTTCCCATCAATTGGTGAAGCTGTTGTAAGATTCAGTTTGATGGTTGTGTATTTTCTCCTTGTTTCCACGGGACAGCAGCCCTGTTAAATGGAGCTGATAAAACCAGTTTAGTTTTGATCTCTGTGTTTGATGCAAAAATTGCTTCACTTTGACCTGTTGTCAGTCTGCACGGCTAATCAATCATTGAAGAGACACTCAAAAGCAAAAAGAGAATCCATGGAGAGCCCCTTGCAGTTCCAAGTACTCCTCCATTTTATGCAGTGACATAATAGATTAGACAGAATTTTTTTGAAGTTTTTGAATAAAGTCAATTTTCCCCTTGTATGGAGATGCTGCTGTGTAAGATCTGTAAGGAAGAATAATGGGACCAATACCCCAAGCTAGCTGTTCTGGAGGCATGGGACCCCACAAAAGTACTTTATTAGGGGCAAAATCTGAGAAGAGTGGATCTTGTGTTAAGCACTTTTATGCTGGTAAGAATAAAAGATTTCCCTTCAAGATTGGGAATATGCTACCTCTCTTAACAGGCAAGAGGATAGGTGATTGAATCATTGGTCTTTTGACTTTGATTTCCACTGTTTCTAGATAGGTAATGAAAAGAATCGATTTTTTTCTGTTACATAAAGTCTCTGGGTGGTGAGAGGTGGAGTCAGGGTTGAGAAAAAGCATTGAGCCCATTGAAATCCAATGCTCTAATACCCTAAATCGCAAAGCCTGATATTACAGCTGTGGAAAGCAAGGCAACATGATGCTGAAGCACAATGTTAATGGGAAAATACAAAGTAGGCTGTCTTCATTCCGTATTCCAACATGGATCCTCACCGCTTCCTGACTTGGCGAGTTAATTATCTTCGCAGTGGGATGGTGGTGGGAGGGAGAAGAGGAAATGAAGGCAAATAGAGCCCAGCTACTTCTGTGTAGGAAGGGTGGAAAGATTAGGAGGAGTGTTGGCTCCACAAGGCCTTTTCTCACCACCCTCTCCTTGAAAGTTAGCCATTCACTGCAGCTTGTCTGGGTATCTCTTCGGTTGAGAATTGGTTTACTTTTAGGGCACCTGGAGAGGGAAGTACAGAGGGTGGAAGAGGACAGAAGGAGTAACAGCACAGCTTTTCTTTAACAGGAGAAAATACAGCTCAAATCACTAGCATGTACAAATGTTTAATCTTTACAAGTTAAATTAATTCTTTGTGGAGTAATTTTTTTTATTCATTCGTGGGATGTAGTCTTCGCTGGCTGGACCAGCATTTATTGCCCATCCCTAGTTGCCCTTGAGAAGGTGGTGGTGAGCTGCCTCCTTGAACCACTGCAGTCCATGTAGTGTAGGTGCACCCACAGTGCTGTTAGGGAAGGAGCTCCAGGACTTTGACCCAGCGACAGTGAAGGAACGGTGATATATTTCCAAGTCAGGATGGTGAGTGACTTGGAGGGGAACTTCCAGGTGTTCCCATCCCTTGTCCTTTTAGATGGTAGTGATTATGGGTTTGGAAGGTGCTATCTAATGAGCCTTGGTGAGTTCCTGCAGTGCATTTGTAGATGGTACACACCGCTGGCATTGTGTGTCGGTGATGGAGGGAATGAATGTTTGTGGATGGGGTGACAATCAAGCTTTGTCCTGAATGGTATCAAGTTTCTTCAATGTAGTTGGAGATACGCTCATCCAGGCAAGTGGAGAGTATTCCATCATATTCCTGACTTGTGCCTTGTAGATGGTGGACAGGCTTTGGGGAGTCAGGAGGTGAGTTACTCGCCGCAGGATCCCTAGCTTCTAACCTGCTCTTGTAGCCATGGTATTCATATGGCTAGCTCAGTTCAGTTTCTGGTCAATGGTAACCCCCAGGATGTTGATAGTGGGGAAATTAGCAATGTTAATGCCATTGAATGTCAAGGGGTGATGGTTAGATGCTCTCTTGTTGGCGATGGTCATTGTTTGGCACTTGTGTGTCACAAATCATAATTGCCACTTGAAAGCCCAAGCCTGGATATTGTCCAAGTCTTGCTGCATTTGCACATAGACTGCTTCAGTATCTGAGGAGTTGCAAATGGTGCTGAACATTGTGTAATCATCAGCGAATATCTCTACTTCTGATCTTTATGATGGAAGGAAGGTCATTGAGGCAGCAGCTGAAGATGGTTGGGCCTAGGACACTACCCTGAAGAACTCCTGCAGTGACGTGCTAGAACTGAGATGATTGACTTCCAATAACCATAACCATTTTCCTTTGTGCTAGGTATGACTCCAACCAGCAAAGAATTTTCCCCCTGATTCCCATTGACTGCAGTTTTGCTTGGGGTCCTTGATGCCACACTCGGTCAAATGCAGCTTTGATGTCAAGGGCAGTCACTCTCGCCTCACCTTTGAAGTTCAGCTCTTTTATCCAAGTTTGAAGCAAGATTGCAATGAGGTCAGGAGCTGAGTGGCCCTGGCAATACCCAAATTGAGCTTCAGTGAATAGATTATTGCTAAGCAAGTGCTGCTTGATAGCACTGTTGATGACCCCTTCCATCACTTTATTGATGATCGAGATTAGACTGATAGGCCGCTAATTGGTCGGGTTGGATTTGACCTGCTTTTTGTGTAGAGGACATACCTGGGCAATTTTCCACAGTGCCAGGTAGATGCCAGTATTGTAGCTGTACTGAAACAACTTGGCTAGGGGCACAGTAAGTTCTGGAGCACAAGCCTTCAGTATTATTGCTGGAATATTGTCAGGGCCCATAGCCTTTGCAATATCCAGTGCCTTCCGCCATTTCTTGATATCATGTGGAGTGAGTCAAATTGGCTGAAGACTGGTATCTGTGATCTGTATCCAGAGGAGGCTGAGATGGATCCTCTGCTCCTTGTAGATGGTGGACAGGCCAGTTGTTGCAAATGCTTCAGCCTTATCTTTTGCAGTGATGTGCTGGGCTCCCCCATCATTGAGGATGGAGACGTTTGCAGAGCCTCCTCCCCAGTGAGTTGTTTAATTGTCCACCGCCATTCACGACTAGATGTGGCAGGACTGATCTGTTGGTTGTGGATTCACTTAACTCTCTCTATTACTTGCTGCTTATGCTGTTTGGCACACAAGTAGTCCTGTGTTGTAGCTTCACCAGGTTGACACCTCATTTTTAGGTATGCCTAGTGCTGCTCCTAGCATGCCCTCCTGCACTCTTCATTGAACCAGGGCTGATCCCCTGGCTTGATGGTAATGGTAGAGTTGGGGATATGCCGGGCCATGAGGTTACAGATTGTGGCTGAGTACAACTCAGCAGCTGATGGCCCACAGCGCCTCATGGTTGCAAAATCTTGATCGAGATCTGTTCGAAATCTATCCCACTTAGAATGGTAGTATTGCCACACATTGACTCCAGACCCCATGAAGCCTCATGGCATCAGGTCAAACATGGGCAAGGAAACCTCCTGCTGATCACCACGCAGATGAATCAGTACTTCTCCATGTTGGACATCACTTAGAGGAAGCACTAACCAGGTAAGGACGACAGATTTCCTTAGGCACTAGCAAACCAAATGGGTTTTTACGACAGTCGAGAATGGGTTGTTTAATTGTCAAGATTGGTCATCATTAGACAGCCCAGATTTTTATTGAATTCAAATTTTACCTTCTGCTGTGGTGGGATTCGAACCCGAGTCCACGGAGTATTACCCTGAGACGCTGGATTATAGTCCAGTGACTGCCTCCCTTGATTATGGACATTTCTCATTCAAACAGTTACTGTTTATAAAAAAAATAATGAAATGAGAGGGACACGCAATGTAGGCAGTGCTCATTAAAATACACGTTTAAGAGCTTCATAGCAAACATGTCATTTTGCTAGTCCTCTCAAACTGATTAATTGTACGTGTGTTTCTTTTACGCTGAACAGATGCTTTTGGAGCAGAGTTCTCCCAGTGGTGACTCACTGCCTGGCCTTCGAGTACAGTGTCTCAGACAGCTGGTACACAATGCAGAGGTAAGGAGAGTGTGAAGCAAACTTGGGAATACTGCAGAGTCTGAGTTAAGGTGCTGGACAGATGTTGGGAAGGCAGACTGTGCTTGTGATCATGTAATTGAAAAACACAAACCCCAAGATTAATGTGCATCTACCATTTCCCCACACGCTCCCCTGCCGCCCACCAACCTCTCCCTCATTCTGATGGTCCCTGAAACAACCTAAATATTAGCCGTCAACTTAAAAAAAATGCCTGCTGAAGTAATGACTCTTTTGATGGAGAGTTTATCTGGCATGCTAGAGTCCTCTGCTGGCAGTAAAAGAATGGACAAATCTGTCCATTTTGCATTCATAGAAAAACTCCCAAGGACCAAAAGAATACAGCAGCCTAGCTGTTCTGTGACTCCAGTCCCACACTAAGTTGAAGACTGTAAATACCTTCAAGGCAACTAAAGATGGGAATTATATACTGTTCTTCTATTCCAAGAATAAATACATGCTAAGTTTTTTAAATTCCTCTTTTTTTTGGTTACTGGGAGGCAGATTGAGTTCCATGAACAGAATTCCCATCGCAACAAAAATGCAGTTAAGTTTGAAATTCCTAAAACAATAAATATAGGATTTGTTTTACTTCGTCAAGCTCAATTCCACTTTTACCTTCCTAAGCTCCGTGATCCAGATGTACAGTTTGACCTAAGAGCAGAAAATGCTGGAAATATTCAGTGGGTCTGGCAGGATCTGTGGCAAGAAAAACAGAGTTAATGTTTCAAGTCAAACATGACTCTTCTTCAGAACACATTTGACTCAAAACATTAACTCTGCTTCTCGCTCCACAGATGCTGCCAGACTTATTAAGTATTTCCAGCACATTTATCAGATTTCCAGCATTCACGGTACATACATACGAACATACAAATTAGGAGCAGAAGTAGGCCATTCAGCCCCTCAGGCCTGCTTTGCCATTTCATAAGATCATAGCTGATCTAAATGTGGCCTCAACTCTGCTTTCCTGTCTACACCCTATAATCTTTGGGCAGAATTTTGCCCTTGATGGGCGGGCGGGCCCCACCGGCTCGATGGCAGGCAGGCAGCCGATCGCCGCCACCGAAACGGGCCCCGCCGCTATTTTGCATGGGCGGGCCAATTAAGGCCCACTCATCGGGCTGCCTGATGGGAAGCGCTGTGCACTTCCTATTGGGGGCGAGGGATTCCCCAACTGTCAGGGTGTGCTCTTTCACGCATGCGCATGAAAGAGCGCACATCTCCCTGAGACTAAGTGATGGGACATGTTAATAAGTATCACATAAACTTTATTAAAGGTTTTAAAAACAGACATGAAACCTCATCCCGCCAGTGAATGAGGTTTCATGTTTTTTCTATTGCCCGTCGGGGCTCCTGGCCTGCCCCTTAAGGTTGGACGGGCAGGGCCTTTAACTGGCTTAATTATCCTGTCAATGGCCTCAACTGGCCATTGACTGGTCGGTGGGAGGACAGCTGATTGCGCTGTGCCCCTGCCTTCCTGAATATTTAAATGGGGCGGGATGACATCGGGGGATCCCCCCCAACGTTATCCCACGTCATTTTCACGCTGGTGAGTAGGCCCCGCCCCCCAGCTCGACGAGGAAAAATTCTGCCCTTTGACTCACTTTTCAATCAACAGTCTAACTCAGCCTTAAAAATATTCAATGATCCTGCTTCCATTGCTCTTCGGGGAAGAGAATTCCACAGTTTAATGACCCTCTGAGAGAAAACATTTCTCCTCATCTCTGTCTTAAAAGGGAGCACCCTTGTATTTAAACTGTGCCCATTTCTAGTCCATCTCATAAGGGGAAACATCCTTTCTGGATCCACCCTGTAAAGCCCCCTCAGGATCTTAAAAGTTTCAATAAGATCACCTCTCAATCTTCTAGGCTCCAATGGATACAGGCACAACCTGTCCAGTTTTTCTTCATCAGATAACCCCATCGTCCCAGGAATCAGTTGAGCAATTCAGTATTTTGCTTTTATTGTACAGTTTGACCGATTTTTCTAACTTTGCGAATGTGAAGCAGCTCAGCTCAAGAGTCCACTGCTGAAGCACTCTCTCTTCAGACTGCCTAGAATAACATCTCGGATGTGAATGCAGTTGGTCTTACCGAAAATACAAGAAATTTCTCTTGTAATCTTCAGATGATAATTTCTTTATTTCGATCTTGTTTTATTTCAGGCCCTTCTCAAAGAGGTGCATTCACTGCGTGACCAATTGTGTGTTGGGGCGGAAATGAATATGAGTGACACCGTGGCCAAAATTCTACAACTGTACGTGCAACTGAGGAACACTGATCTAGTTATTGTGTAACAAATGGAATTGTTCAAAGTGCCACAATCTCCAGATAATGCTGAGCTTGTTTTCCACTTTTTTTTTAGCAGTCCACATCTAATGAGAGGGGATTTTTATGTTTTGTGTCAGTTTTAAATTGCTAACTTGTTGAATGCTGATCTTCTGGTATCTCTTTCATTTGCCATGTGTCATGAAGTGTCATTAGTGTAGCTCCTCTCTCATTCTCATTCTCATTCTCACTCTCATTCTCAGGAGATCTCAAAGAGCTTCACAGCCAATGAATTACTTCTGAAGTGTTGTTGCTGTTATTTTGTAGACAAACTCGGCAGCCAATTTGTGCATAGCAAGGTTCCACAAACAGCAGTGAAATAAATGATTCCCTTTGACCAGTTTAGTAGGTGTTGGTTGAGAGACACATTGGCCAGGATGTCAGGAGAGATGCCTCCTATTTGAGCAGTGCCATGGGATCGTTTATGTCTACTTAAACAGGCAAATGGGGCTTTGATTTCCAAAAGACGTCATCTCTGACTGTGCAGTTCTCCCTCAGTACCCCATTGAACTGGCAGCCTGGACGACGTGCTCCAATCCCGCTTTGAGTCTTGAACCCATGATCTCCTGACTTCGAGGCAAGGACGTTACCTTTGTGCCAAGCTGACACTCAGTTATTACATGAAACATAATAGCAGCCACCTTAGGGAATGCAAATATCTGGACTGGTCTGCAGAAGCAGAGTCACTACACTCCAAAAATAATTCATTACGGAAAACACTGAGACATTTAAATGTTGTGACGGAGCTCTATATAAACCTAATGGAATGGCAATGATGGTCGTAAGAATCATGGACCAGGACAGGTTAGAGTCTGTGGGCTGATATTTTACTGCGATAGTTTGCAGCCTTTGTACCATTTGCATGAGCCTCATTGCTAAACAAGGACTTGCATAACCCAGCATTCCACTGTGGTAAAATGTCTGCCCCGGCAATGTGCCTGGTAGTGTGATCCCAGGCATGTGATGGTTCAAGTGGGAAGCTGGTTTTATCAAATGAGAGTGATACAGAAATGTAATTTGAAAAAAATTATAGAACTGAAAAGCTTGAAATAAAATTGTTTGGTATTCAAAACTGATGTTTTTTTTATAGAAAACGCTAGCGTAAAGCATTGTAAAGTGTTGGAAAAACTGGAGGTAAATTCACTATCCGAGAGTTATTTAGATAATGAAGGCTCCATTAATGGTCCCGAGACTGCATTGTGGTAGTTGAGCCACACGGGAGTTGAGGTACAACAGTTGGTCTCAGTGCCCTAAAGTTTAGGGATGAGGAAAATTTGATCATCTTCTTTTTCCTGATTGCTGATTTGCTGAAAAGTACAGATTTGGATTTTAATTGATGACGGGTCTGTTTTCAGCAACTGATACTCACTGTTGGGACGTGTGAACAGTGCCCATTAGGACTAATGCTTGTTGAACTACCTTCATTGAGGAAGTTGACATCTTCAGAAGAGCAAGAGGGAAGAAAATTGGACAGGAAAAAATTATGAAGGAATGGTGCACAATACAAATTTAGAAGTGGAGCTCTTCACTGATGGTTCCAGAGTGTTATGCTTTAATTACATTCTCTCAGATAATGAAACTGTCTGTGCCTGCAAGCAGCAAGACTTGGATAATTTCAGGCTTGGACTGATGAGTGGCAAGTAGCATTTGCACCGCAAAAGTGTCAGAAAATGACCATCTCTGACAAGAGAGAGTCCAACCACCTCCCTTTGACATTCAGCAGCATTAACATCACTAAATCCCCTGTCATCAACCTTCTGGGAGTTGCTATGAACCAGAAATCCAACTGGACCAGCCACATAAATATTGTGGCTACCAGAGCAGGTCAATAACTGGGTATTCGGTGTACAGGGCACAATTTCAAAACTTGCAGATGATACGAAATTTGAAAGTACTGTAAACTGTGAGGGGGATAGTGTAGAATTTCATAAGGACGTAGATAAGTTAATGAAACGGGTGGACTGGTGTCAGGTGACGTTCAATGCAGGGAAATATGAAGTGTTTCATTTTGATAGGAAGAACAAGGACTGACAATATTTAAAGGGTATAAGTCAAGGGGGCGCAGGAGCAGAGGGAACTGGGTGTGCTTTTTTGAGAAATAAAAATCAATAAATCAAACTTAAAAATCGATAAATCAGAGGGGGTGACGCCCCCTGGTGGGGCCACTGTAGCTAAAACAAAAACTTACAAAATCAAATCAAAATGCCATTTCCGGGGGTGATGATGCACCCCCCAGCCCACCGATCGCGGAAGGCTTCTAGTGTACCGGCGGACGCTGCGTGCTACCTCTCCAGGGCCATCCGGCCGCGAACATTGCCACGGTAGAGGGGCAGACAGACAGACAGGCAGGGCAAGCCCCTTGACTGCCCAAACAAAAATAAAAATTGCTGGAAAAACTCAGCAGGTCTGACAGCATCTGTGGAGAGAAAAACAGAGTTAACGTATTGAGTCTGTATGACCCTTCTTCAGAACATTGCCGCTGCCTGGACCTGTTGATGGCCAAATTGTCCAGGCTCAGAAGGAAGCTTAGGAGGAGGCCCCCCTCCCTCCCCGACCCCCTCCGCACCGGGTGGGGACCTGGATGTATATGTGCATAAGTTATTGAAACTGGCAGGACAAGTTGAGAGCGTGGTTGATAAAGCATACAGTATCCTAGGCTTTATTAATAGGGGCATAGGGTACAGGAGCAAGAAGGTTATGTTAAACTTGTATAGAAGTCTGGTTTGGCCTCAGCTGGAGCGTCCAATTCTATCGCTGCACTTTAGGAAAGATGTGAAGGCATTGGAGAGAGTGCAGAAAAGATGCACAAGAATGGTTCCAGGTATGAGGAACTTCCGTTATGAAGATAGTTTGGAGAAGTCTTCCCTGGAGAAAAGAAGGCTGAAAGAGGATTTGATAAAAGTATTCAAAATCATGAGGGGCCTGGGCCAAATAGATAGGGAGAAACTATTCCCACTCATGAAAGGATTGAGAATGAGATGACACAGATTTAAACTAATTTGCAAACGAAGCAAAAGCAATGAGAAAAAAAACTTCACACAGTGAGTGATTAAGGTCTGGAATGCACTGCCTGAAAGTAGTAGAGGCACGTTCAGTCGAGGCATTCAAAAGGGAAATAGATTGTTATTGAAAAGGAAGAATGTTCATGGTTATGGGGAGAATGGGCACTAAGTGAATTGCTCATTCAGAGAGCTTGTGCAGAGACGATGGGCCGAATGGCCCCCCTCTGTGCTGTAAAATTCTCTGATTTTGTTATGAATGGCTCATATCCCGACTCTGCAAAGGCTTTCCACCACCAACAAGTTAGCAATGAAACAATCTCCACTTACCTGGATGAGTGCAGCTTTAGCAACACTGTCCAGCATAATTGTCTGCATTCCATCACCAGCTTAAACACCCTCTCCCTCCACCATAGCTGCGGTGTCTACAATGTACAGGATGACAAACGCCACAATGTTTTACACTTACCCACCTATTGTGTGATCTACTGCCCAAGCATAGCAATCTTGGAGGCAATGAAAATGTCTGTTTCTGAGTGGATCCATATGAAGTTGTAGAAAAAGGTGACCGAATTTTGTAGTCCTCTGGCCAGACTGCACCTTGAGTACTGTGCCAAGAAACAAGAGTCGCATTGATGCACTGCAGCAGTGCAGAGGCTGCTCCCTAGCCATGGGTCTGAGATAAGAGACGAGAACAAGACAATTCATCCTGGAAAGAGGTGTCTGAAAGGTGATCTTTCAGAGTTATACAGGATACTAATGTGGAATGCCATGATTTAAACTGGAAATTGAATGAAAGGATGCAGGTTTCAACCAATAAAAGACTGTCTTAAGGCTCATACCCAGAATTATTCTTCACACAGAGTGATCAACATTTGTGAAGGACTTCCAAATAGCACAGAGATAAAAACAAAAAACTGCGGATGCTGGAAATCCAAAACAAAAACAGAATTACCTGGAAAAACTCAGCAGGTCTGGCAGCATCAGCGGAGAAGAAAAGAGTTGACGTTTCGAGTCCTCATGACCCTACAACAAACGACAACTCTTTTCTTCTCCGCCGATGCTGCCAGACCTGCTGAGTTTTTGCAGGTAATTCTGTTTTTGTTCCAAATAGCACAGTTGAGGCAAAATCTCGAAACGCTTAAGAAACAATTAACTGTAGTGGTGGAAAGATTAGAATATGATGGAAATTTAAGAAGGGCCAAATGGCCTCCCTTATCTTGTGATAACCAATCCCTTGCCTTTAATTATGGTGAATAAATTGTGAGATGCATTTTCAAACAGTCCTTTGACAGAATTGACAGCGTTGAGATTTAATGCGGATTGTTAATGGTGCTTGTCCAGCAGTAACCTACAAGCAACTGAATCTTGTCGAAAGTAGTTGCAAAATGTGGCTCTTGCCAACTAACCTTGAGCGCAGATCGGATGCAAGTTGAAGCATTTTTCTCTCGCTCGAATGTATAAGAGCCATCGCTCCGAATTCATCATTTATGAGCTCAAATATGTTTCTGAAGCACTGGCTTCACCTGAAAAAGAAATGGCGGTAGTCTGACACCGTGTTTCATGAGGTCCCTGCTTTGTTTTATCAATCGCTGATCATGGACTGGGTTCACTAATGAGAAAAGCATTTTAAGCATTGAATCATAAGGGACGGCAGACAGAAACTATTTGGTTTAAGTATGCAGCTGAAAAAAAATCATAGGGAATTCAGGTTCGAGTGGTGACTGTTGAAAGACTGAGAAAAACCAAAGGTAAAGTGAGTAATTTTCCTTTTGACAGTATAGTCTAAAATGTAGTGAAACAATTCATAAAAAGTCCCACGTAATGAAGGGCACGAGAAATCCTGCAGCCATATGGAATTCTGTAATCAGCAGAGAAAGCTTTCAGTTACTGTGTCTCTTCCCTCTTGAATTTTGCCCCCATACCACTTTGCTAACTCTCGCCTTATCTTCAAGGGCCTCCTTGTAAACTGTGTCTTAGGACTTTATCTCTTCCCCCCAATTTTCCTCACTTCCTAAGTGTAGTCCACCACTCTTGTGAAATGATCTGAGATGTACTAAGTGGGGAATGCTCTACAAATAAGATACAGATAAATTAGGAATTGGAGTAGGCCATTCGGCCCCTCGAGCCTACTCTGCCATTTGATAAGATCATGGCTGATCTGATGGCGGCCGCAACTCTACTTTCTTTTCTACCCTTTGACTCCCTTATCAACCAAGAATCTACCTAACTCGGCCTTAAAAATATTCAGTGACGCTGAATCCACTGCTCTCTGGGGAAGAGAAGTCCACAGATTGATTATGCTGAGAGAAAAATATTCTCCTAATCTCCATCTTAAATGGGAGACCCCTTATTTTAAACTCTGTTCCCTAGTTCTAGTCTCACCCACAACGGGAAAAATCCTCTCAGCATCCACCCTGTCAAGCTCCCTCAGATCTTATATGTTCCAAAAAGGTCACCTCTCAATTCTTCTAAATTCCAATGGATAGAGGCCCAACCTATCCAACCTTTCCTTAAATGCAAGCGCAATAGTTGTCTAACTGTGTACAAAGGAGGGAGATTAACTGCCACAATAGAGCTAGCACTTTCTGAGCTGGTGCAGTTGTGCAAATCAATTGTGTCCATGCATGATCTCAAGAGAAGTGTCTGGTCAGCAAATTCTTTCATATCCTCAAAATAAGGTGTTTGGTTCTTGGGTACACTCGTCCTAATGTGAATCTTTAAATATTAATACGTTTATATGTAATTTACAAAACTGCTGTTCTGTGTAAATGTGTGGATATAATTAAACAAATTGGAGCTGGTAGGTTTCATGGAATTAAATCTCTGAAGGACACTGGTAGGTGTAACCTAGGGGTTCTCTGTCTTTCCACCTAATTTGCAACATGCTCCATTTCCTGTTATTTATTGTGTTCTTTCATTCTCTTATAACGAAAGCTTAGTCAAGGAAAATAACATTCACCTGAAAATATATGACTTTCTGAGAGGCACTGGAAAAGCCCTTGGAGAAATTACCCCGACTGCCTTTGTGGCTGTGGGCTAGGGCATTGATCTGCTGGTCCAGCATTGCATTTGTGAGCTATTGATCCACCTGCCCAGCATTGGACGCTGGATTCATTCATCCACCTGCCTAGGTTCTTGAAAACTGGGTAAGCTGAAGCAATTAAAATAAAAAAAAGTAAGGAAGAAAATTTTCTAGAGGCAATTATATAATTATGGATCCAACGAATAAACTCGTTCATCTGGTCCACGTTATTTTGTTTAGTTGTGGTCAAAATAGAGATCTGACCTGTCTGGGTCCCTGACCTGTCCTCTGCTAACTGGCCTTCTTTGGATATGTCAAGTTGGTCGATTCTATTCAAAGCTGAAGGGGAGGAAAATATATATTTCATTTAAAAAGCACATGAATATTTTAGTTTAATAAAGTTTTTAATGTGATACTTTTTTGAACTTCATGAAGCATTGCCAGAGATAAATCTCAGACCTCAGGCTTAAAATTTGCCTCTGGGACACAAACCCACAGCAGTCTGTCTTGAAAAATGATAGAGGCAATTAGACATTGGACCAAAAATTACTAGCAGGTTTGTTATTAAAAGCTGTCCTTTTTGGTCAGGTGGTAAAGGCATTATATTTAGCTCAACCACATTGATCTGCAGGTCGTAGATTTAACTCCTGAGTTATTTATTCTCTTGTTAGAGTGCGAGCAGCGATGCTACTATTGGCTTCATTATCCCTGGACAAGGGAATGGTAACTCAGCAGGACTTCCAGTTCCTGATTGCTGTCCAACAATCAGCTGTCAGAAAACGTGTTTTTGAAAACAGGATTAACTTTGACTGCGACCACAACAACTTGTTTTCCTATGTGACCTTGCAGAACTTTGGAGATGCCAATCCTGGAGATGTGCTGGCTGTATTGGGACAGCTAACAGGGTAAACCAAGCAAGAGCACTTCCACTGAAGTGAAGTGCTGGAGGAGGATGGCATGCTGAACCACGTCGAGTGTAGCAGAGAAGTCAAGGAAGGGTAAATTGCCATTGTTGCAGTCACAGAAGATTCCTGGCAACTTTGACCAGTGTGGCCTTGGTGCTTTGGCCAGGGCAGAACAGAGGCCGATGGCATTCAAATAAAGAGATGAACACGCGGCTGGGTGCTGATGACATACTCGAGGACCTTGGGCAAGAAAGGGGAGGTTAGAGATTGAGCAGGAATTAGGGGAGACAATCTGGACAATGTGGCTTGGAGAATCTGCCAATGCTCACTGTCAAGATTTACTGAGGGGAATGGCCACTTGCATGAGGTAGCAGAGGGCATCTGGTGCCAATGCAAAAGTGTCTCGGTCACCAGCTTCAGGAGAGGAAGAAACGTAAGGGAAAAGCTGCAAGCTCTGATAAAAGTTGCAAGCCCTCATGTTTTAAATGCCCTACCTGGTATGATACTAAGGAGTACAGACTCAGGAGACCCTGTGAGTGGTGATTCCTGGTCGGTGCTTAATTAGAGGATCTCATTTGTCAGGGAAATTCATAGAAAAGTCTCAAAGCGTTAATAATTTTATTTTGAAATAAATAAGAATTTGAGTTATATGCTTTTTCAGAAATGAAATATTAAATACTGTGCAATACTATGCAGTATCCAGCTTATTGTACTAGTATGGCAAATCGTGTGTCTCTATTCCACAGGTTGGATTGTGATTAAACAGTTTTGGGTAACACTAACCACTCCATATCAGTGCTTCAAGTCTAGGAATCAAATTGCACTGCAACTATTATGCAAACAGATTAATGTAATGGATGGACTCCTTTAGAAACCTTGCTGATCGATTTTTTTTTCTCTCTGCTGCTTGTGTAATGGCACTGAGTGTCAGTAGGTGGTGCTGTGCCTTTGTTCAAACATGCTCTCAGTTTCTTTTTAGTAGTTGGCCAGCACATTAATCAAAATTGGCCCCTCAGTATAGCCATCTGTTTGTTATTTTCACAGAAAATGGATGGAACTGTGGGATGTCATCCCAATGGCGCAGCACACAAATCCCAGATTCCCGTGTACATAAATGGACTTTGGCTTATTCAATCACCAGTGAAGTAGGGATCCTGCCCATCAGGTTCGATCTGGACATTGATCGAGGGTCAGCTGTAATACCTGGGCTCCCAGGAGCTTCCTGTCCTTAGTTTCCTCTGAACCTGGGCAGTCCTATATCTAATCACCTGGATGCCTTTGAGAAAGCACTGCTTTGCTCTTTTCTAAAGCTGTCCCCATTCAGTCTGCAAGTGTGACCTCAAGCTTCTGATGGCTGGTGGTATGGGAAAAAGGCAGAGCAATGGCACTCGGTCAATAATGCTCATTTGGAGAGCCGGTGCAGACACGATGGGCCAAATGGCCTCCTTCTGTGCCATTAAAATTCTGTGATTCTGTTCCATCTTGCTCTCATGCTGACATTTCTGTCCTCGGCCTGCTGCACTGTTCCAGTGAAGCTCAGCATAAGTTTGAGGAACAGCACCTCATCTTTCAATTAGACACTTTACAGCCTTCTGGAATCAACATTGAGTTCAACAATTTCAGGACATAAACTCTGTTCCCCATTTTGATTCCTTTTCTGTGCATGTTTCATTTTTTTTCTCTCTTCCTTTTGCTTTCAGACAGCAGAACACTTGAGTTAGGCTCATCATTTGTTATTTTTGTTTCTTTTTTTGCACCATCTCCATTCTCATTGGCCCTAGAGGACTAACTCCTCTGTCATTCAATTTCTCCTGCCTACCACATACCTTCCTTTTGTCCTTGCCCCACCTACCACTTGCTCCAAACCTTTTAAGTGTCTAACTTTTCCCAGTTCTGATGGAAGGTCTTCAACCTGATACGTTAACTCTAACTCTTTCCTCAGATGGGACCTGACCTGATGAGTATTTCCAGCATTTTCTGTTTTATTTCAGATTTCCAGCATCCATGGTATTGTGCTTTTTGATTAGAGAGCTAATCTTCATGTGTGCATATTGGAAAGCCATTTAGCTGCAGATAGCATCACAGTCATGATCACCAAAGAGACCAATAACTTTTTAAAAAGGGATTTCAGAACTTCCTGTTAATAGCTGAATGGATAACACAGCAAGATTTCACATTTTAAGACTTATACTGTGACACCAGTCTAATAGCACTAATATCTAAATACTATCTTTGTAGGCAACTTATACTTTAAACCACAGCGTGGAACTTTTCCCTTTTTAATTTTAGCACAACCAAAAAAGCACACTTCACAGGTATACATTACACTGCCCTTTAAGTAGACATTCAGTTCTCCCAGAATCAGTCCAAAATGGTTCTTAGCTTCTGAGGGTTTACTTCCGATCTTTTCCTTTCCCAGCCTGGAAACTTTTAACTCCAGAACTTTCTTTTAAGGCATGAATTTTCCTGGAGACTTTTCCTTATAGTTAAAGCTAGGCAAATCTTCCAGCCTCATTTTAACTCCCCATGCATTTGGTCTTTCCAATCCACAAATGCATCCCTGCACGGTGAACTACAGCATCTTGCTGCCTTTATCTGCTCTCCCTCTCCTGGATCCTGGCAGACTAACCTTATCTGTGAGTTTTCAGGGATAACTTAGAAATCCTTCTCCTCTCAAAGCCCATGGTAATGTGAGTCATATGGACCTTGTATCCAGGCATAAATGCTGATGAACTAGCCTTGACACTATAATTCTCTTTTATCTTGGAAGTAAATGCACAGTTTCAAGGGCAACTGTTTACAATCCGATCTCAACACTTTGTTGCGACTTTGGGGACTCAGTCTATAAACTGTGAGTACCCAGGCTGCTGCCATTGTTGTCTCCAGGTGTAAATACCCTGCAACCTCTTGCCAATAAAACAATTTGGCCTCCCTTTAATCTCTAATCTCTAACAATCAAACCAGCCAGGCTTGCTGTCAGGCAGACTTCAGACTTTTATCTTAAATTTAAGACAGCCCCAAATCAAAACAACCTTACAAATCTCAATTGTAACACCCGTTTCATCAGAGGATATAGTGTAGTAATCAAAAGCGGGAATCAAGCTCATTTTTCCGCAATTGAACCTGAAGACGCTTAGGTCAATGGTAGTGTCTCTTTCACAGCCCTAACTGAGATAAGGTATTTAAACCCCAACTGGCGATCATGGGCTACAAGCATTTTTGCCCAAGTCACTCGGGAAGCTGTACTTGGATTCTGCTCTCTGATTACACAGCGATGGGGTAGGATTCAATAGGACGTTAGCCCCACCAGCATTTCCTTAAGGTGGGTCACTACCAGCAGAGTTCCAATCCCACTCAACTATCAGGTTTAGGATTTGATCCTCCGATATTGATCCACGGACAGCAAGTTTCCTTTATTCATTTTAACGGATTGAGGCGAGCGGTGTCAGCTCTGAATCCTGATGCGGCAGCAACTGTACAGGATTGACACGGACCATCGGTGGCGTGGTCAGAATAATCCGGGGTTTGGGATTCTTGGCGACTCCGGTTCGTCGCAGAAGTTCAATTTGCTTCGCTGTCCAATGCAAACGGGACAATTTAAATGGCCCGGCTACACTGGGGGTGCTTTTTGCTTCCACATGATGGCCGGTCTAACTGCCTTGTCAAAAAGGTGATTGACTGACTCACTACCCCGTGAAGCCAGACTTGAGTAGCAGACGTGGGACTTGTGTCTGTGAACCAAGTGAACATGACCCACACAGCAGACTTGTTTCTATTTATATAACTGCATCCTGGCTGCAGTGGGAATAAAATCATACAGTCACATTCCCTGTCTCTCTCTCCCCTCCCATGTTTGTTTCTCCCACACAATCGCTCAATCTCATCCGACTTGCTTCAAGCCCCTGAACCATTGTGGCTCCTCCAAGCTTTGAAAATAGAAACCCCATTGCCAGGGCCTATTCATAAAATCCAAGTAATCAAACGTTCTGATAAGTTGCGCCTGATCGATGTCTAATTAAAATGTTATAAATCTTGCTGTTGCAGGCCCACAAATTACTTAACGGGCATGGATTGATCAGTGGGCTGGGTGAATATTGACAAACTGGCGGCCTGTGCCACGCATTATTCCGCAGGCTGACCTTTCCCTGTCAGTGTGATGATTCGATCAAACGAAGCCTCTCCCCCACCCACCACCGACCCAGTCACATCCCCCACTGGCTCAGGTACTGGAGGAAATGAGATGTGAGGTGAGGGTCCAGGGTGACAGGGCATTTAGATACTACTTTTAAAAGATGTCCTTTCACTTTTGAATTCGGGACTGAGCCCACTTGGATAGGCAGAGTGAAGGCCTGTCTAATAAGTCAATGATTGGGCTGAATTCTAATAGTTTCTTTCACATATCTAGATACAAGGCAGACCCAGCAGGATGCTGAAACGGATTCTCCCTCCTCCGTTTTGTGGAAACACAGGCTCCTTCCTCTTTATGTGTTGTGCAAGAGCTACAACCCACCTCGAGGGACTTCACAGCTGTGTGTACAGCCCTGTCCCCATTCCTCAGTGCTATATTTGGACCTCAAGTGCCAACTACAATCCTTTCGAATGTCCACCCACCCTATTCAACACGACCAGTAACTTTCAGCAAGATACACTCCTAAAGCTAGAATTTGGATTCTGTTGCACGTTAGGTCAACTTCCTTCCTCTCCCATCGGGACACCGAGCTGTTGCTGAGAGATTACAGTTACTCAAGGGTTAATGGAAATAGTGTGAAGGATCCATAACTGGCCTACAGGGTCGGTCCAATGTGTTGCCATGTCTCTGTATAAATATTGCATAACCTCCCAGTGTCAGTGTTCATTAGTCCTTGTCAAACACAACAGCGTGATATGAATGATAAAAAAAAATCCACAACGTGCCCCCACGGAGTGGCCCTGTGGGAATTTTCAGGCAGCATTTTGACAGTGCTCTGGGCTGCCCTCTCTATCTGTGCCGTGCAGATTGTCTCTTTTCATATTAGTTCAACTCCCTAGGGAGGAAATGCACTCTGCTTCTCGGAGCTGTCAGAGATTCCAACAGAGACAATTGTCTGTCCCTTCTCTGTCAAATGAGAAGAGAGAAAAATAAGGAATAAAGTCCCATGTCTGCTTCAGGTTCAGATTTGGCTGAAATTGTGCTGATCAGCAGAAAACACCTTATTTTTGAAGCTCACCCATTGCCTTCTCAACCAAGGTTGCTACAGCAGACCTGACTGAAGCTATCTACAGCAGACCTGACTGAAGCTATCTACAGCTTTAAACAATATGATGCCCAGGTGGCTGGTCAATTCACTGGTGAATGGTTAACTTGCAGCTAGATACTGTTAAAGAATTGTAGATCTCTAAATCTTATTGATACTTAGTAAACTCTACACATTGTAACTGTAATTGTTATTGCCTTTTCTCCCCAGGTTAACCACTATAGTTTTCTAATCCCCGGTTCTTCATCTTATCGCCCAAATTTAACTTTTCTTGCCACATTCTTTTCCTTTCTCCTAGATGCTGATTTATGCCTGGGTGCAGTTCAATGGGTGACTGCTGTCCTCCAGTAACTGATCTAAGTTATCACTCTACTTGTGTGTGATTACATTATGAGTGTTGGAAGACTATTCCACCATTGGGTTCTCACCTGATGTCTGACTGAATAGTAATCAGGGTGGGGTGGTTTATATAACTCTCTAGTCCAGGTGAATTGAAGCCAAACTTGCAGATTCCTGTACCTTGCAGACTTCCTTGCCTGCACGGTTGCCATGAAGTGTCTCAAGAGTTTATCTTTGGTCACCACCTTGCCTTTATTTAAACATACTGCCCCTTGGCAACAGCTTCTGTAAATAGGAGGTCAGCTTCCATACCCACTTCAATAATTCTGAACTGTACCTCTTCATTTCCACCCTTGATTGGATGACCATCATTGCGCTCTTTGTCCATCTGACATCAAACCCTGAATGAACCAAAACTTTCTTTAGCTCAACACCAGTAAGTTCTCCTGTTTGGCTCCCATCAGATAGGTTTTGCTTGAGTTCCATCTCCTTCCCTGGCTGCTTGCTTAGGCTGAACATACACTATACAACTTGTGCATCTTATTTGACTCTGAACTCATTTTCAAATCCCAATTTGTTGCCACTAGTACCTCTGAAAGATTGCTACCCACACCCTTGTCTCGCTGCCCTTCCTTGCAATGAAAGCCTCATCTGCATCTTCATCACTTTGAGGTTTAATTTCTCCAATCTTCTCTTTGTCAGATCCCCAGTTCTACCACAAATGCCAACTCATTCAGAATTCTGTAGCCAGCATCCTATCCTAAGCCATGGGGCAATCATCCATCACCCTTATCATCGTGACTTTTATTTATTCATACCCCAGCATAATTACTTCAAAATCCTCTTCCTTCTCTTTAATTCTTCCTATAACTCCACTATACCCTGCAGTCTCTCCAATCCTGTGTCCATACTCTCCACCATCAGTAACAGAGGTTCCATCCTCCCCATGCACTCAGGAATTCTCTCCTTAGCCCTCTCATTTTCTCATCACTTTTTGTAACTTCCAGAACTTCCTCCAGCCTGCTTCTTCCACCAGGCCTTAGGTTGTCCCCTTTAACCTTTTTCTTCTACTTTTGGAGTTCCCATTCTTTTACACTCTTGCTGTGTAGGAAAGGCAGCAACCAGTTTGTGAGATAAGGAACAGATAATCCTCATTATTGATGCTGGTTGACTGATAAATATTGGCTAGTACGATAGGAATGGGAGGACTTGTGGGTCAGTGAGCACTCTGGGTGTGAGTCCCATCCCAGGACTCGAGGGCTACAGAAGGTGTGTTCATAATGTGATCAAACAGGTTGAGTATCAGTCTGCAAATCCTTTCAACACATTCCAATGACAGGTGGTAAGAGCAGGAGAGATTCCTTGTCAGCCATGTGATGGAAAGAATGTTGGGGCCTCTATCATCTCTATCCATAGCTCCAGACTACAACTTAAATGTAAAAAATATGTGTTGCCACAGCAACTCGGAATCTCTAAGTGAACTGTAATGCACCACTGCCACACCGGAGAACTCCTCTGTCCTTCTTCAGAATATTACATTTGCTTTTACATCCACCTGAGAGGGGAGATGGGGCCTTGATTTCATGCCTCATCCAAAAGGTAACAGCTGCTGCAGAGCAGCACTCACCTGGAGTGGGGCTTGAACTCACAATCTCCTAACTCAGGGGCAAGAGCATGACTACTAAGCCAAAGCTAATAGTGATTGCTATGGAATAATTCCCAAAGTGTGTGACTATTTATTAGCTAGCTGATGTACTTGGGCACATTTCTGAAACAGCAGAGTCCCAGCAGCCTGTTATACACTTATGGCTATGTGTAATTGTAATTTTAAACATGGTAAAACATGTGATATGCACTAAAGGATGTTTACTTAACAAGTGAACATTCAAAACATGGGTCAACATGATCATTATGGAAGGAAAATGGTTTTGATTTTTAAAATCCATGCTGACTGGGTTTTAGGTGATTACAGATTGAAAAACAGGACCAGGCAGAGATTCTTGCAGCCCATACAAAATACTCAATCCTTTTTAGCTGATTCCTTAATTACAAATAAATACACTCGCAATCTGCTGTAATTCTTAAATATTTGTTTAACTAGCATTTTTGCAACGGTTTAATCCAACAGATCATCTGTTTGGTCATTTCAGTAAATACTTAAATATTCAATTATCAAATGAGTCACTTGACAACACCCTGGTGCCAAACTTCTGGAGAAACCCAGCGTGCTCCACCCCTTTGCAACCTGCCAGCAGCAGCAGGAGCCATTCAGATGAATGAAGAGGATTGAGGAAAAACTCATTAATAAAGCTGACATCCAGCATCTCACCGCTTTTTCCATTTGTGGAGTGTACACAGTGCTCCTAGCATAACGTTTCCAAATCTGCAAAGGTACTGTAAATTGCAGGCACCCCTTTGGGGCAAATACATTTCTGTTCCCAAGTGTACAGATCCTGATCTTTTAGGACAACTGGAATTCTAACCAGCCCGGTGATGAATGGTTTGTAAACTCCAGCTGATGCTTTGCAAATCCTCAGTATGACCTTTGCCACTTTAAACAGTTAGCGACAAAAAAAACCGCCAGGCTATTCAGAAAAAGATGGGAAAGAATGCTCAGCCTGAATTCCAGTGAAATGTTGGCACAAGTCACAGTTTTGTTGTATTTCTAATCTAGGATTCTTTTGAGGAATTCAACAAACACCTGTTCCTTATCTAAGGCTAGCTCCCTCCACCCTTCTCAGCATAAAATAACAGAGATGAATTCAGCAGTGTAATAATGTGGAAACTGCACCCTTCCTCTGAACTGACCCAAAATATATAGCTTTATATTTAGTCCTGAAGCATAAAAACAGATGAAAACAGCTTGTATGTCCTTTGAAAACCAAATGTTTATTGGCAGCTTGTTATATAAAGTTCAAGCCCTTTATCTTCAGAAATATTAGATTTCGTGAAGACCAGAATGACCACTAATCTGTACTGTGCTAGCTGATCTCAGCCAGTGAGTCAGTAAGAGAGTTACAAGTAACCTCAGTGCCCTCGGTTAGAGGCTATCACCAAGGGCTCTTGTCTCCAAATCTCTTTTTTCGTGAATGTGGATGCTTTGGCGAAGAAAGTATTGAATTTAGCTCTGGCACCTACAGGCATTCACTGTCTCAGGCCCCATACGCAGAATGGACACTCGACTGAGGTACCAGAGTGCATTAGTTAGCACACATGAGACAGAAAAGGAGAAAACTGGGGAAGCCAGAATTAAATAATAACCTTGAATCCTGGATCTTCGAATTGTGTTGACACAACATTTGTATATTTTGGCGTTGACGACATTGTCAGCTCTGAAATTCCCTCCCTAAACCTCTCCACCTCTTTACCTCTCTCTCAACAACAAGAGCTGGCATTTATAAAGCCCCATTAACTTAGTAAAACATTCCTAGATGCCTCACAGGGGTTATATTAGATAAAACCTGACACCGAGCCACATCAGGAGATGTCAGGGCAAGTGGCCAAAACTTGATGGTTTAGGTTGAAGACCTTTACATAGTATCAAAGATAACTGTCAGTGCGAATCTATGGGCTTTTTCACAGCAAAGTTATTTTTAGAGATTTCCAGGGTTTTCCATAGTTTCCAGGTTTTTCCATAATTTAAAAAATGCACTTGAAAAAGTGATGACATTTCTAAAAATCATGAACAGATGTCTGCTCTATAAATTTCAGCAGACTAACATTTTTCGCCTCTATCCCTGATACTGCTCATGGGCTTGAGTTCAGCTTTGTGGGTGCTTCTATATGGTGACAGTGAGCAAACAGGACGCCTTTAGGATTTCTCTCTTTTTGCAAGTTTCCTTCCTTACTCTCCTATAGATGTAAATGTGCTGGATATAGTTCATGCAGGGTGATCAGGAAGAACCATGCTACTCCTTCCTCATCCTAGCTTGGAGGCTAATCATTAGCTCCCCCATAATCCAAACGAGGGCATCGAAGAGCACACAACAGTGAATGAAACTGGAATCTTGTACAGCACCACATAAGATACCCACTGAACGATCAAGGGGAGTTTAGACCTCCCCAGTCAGGCAGCTCAGATATAAAAATATAATCTTTTTTTAAAAAATATTTTAAAATCTAAAGAAAATTACACAGATAAAATAAAGATGCCAGTTTTCTGCTACCTCAAGAGAACATTTCAATAGGAATATGCTCTTTCAATATTTATCACAATTCCCCAGTTTTTACCCATGGTTTTTGGGTACACTTTCCTGTGATAGACTTAAGATGTTTACATTTTGTTCCCTTTATATTCAATGATGATCTGAAGCCTTCCTGGTCAGGAATAATGTGAGTCAGATGCCAAGCAGCTCTCCTCAGACACTATGCTAGCGGTGTATCTGAACTCAGTAAATTGGCATATGCTTTAAACACAATGTGGCACTTCTGATTTTCCAAACTACTTGTTTGTGAATTCCTTGAATTAACCCTGATTATGGACCAGTTATCTCACTGAGAATGAGTTTGAGATACGTTCTATTTAGTTTTAGACCATTAAAAAGCCTTTAGTTGGAGTGGCGCTGCATCCTCTCTAGATCCAGAGCTGCAGTCAAACAAATGGACCAAAGCATTTGAAAAGGCCACGGTCCACAGCCCCACCAATGGAGGGAAGATCCTGAACTCTGTCATTTGTTCTGAATTTGCAACCAGATAACTAAAGGTGAAAGGTGAGCGATTTAACTCCCTTGCTATATGAACATGCAAATTAGGAGCAGGAGTAGGCTATTCAGCCCTTTCGAGCCTGTTCCACCATTTAATAAGATCATGGCTGATCTGATTGTGGCCTCAACTCTACATTCTGCCTACTCCTCATACCCTTTGACTCTCTTGTTAATCAAGAATTTATCCAACTCTGCTAGGTTGGTGCTTTTTCCAAACTGCTTTGCCTCTATATTGGTCTTACAACAAACTGACAAAACCCAGCAACATATACTCCATATCCCTGAGTGTAATTGGGCAGCCCTGGACCTTGAGCTCAGTACCGCATGGGCTAGATCAGTGCCCAGATGTCAGGCTTGGGGCAGAACAGTGTTTGAACCTCAGAGATTCGCTGCTGTGCCAAGACTAAAATTAATAGTTGTGAAGTTCAAATGTTTGCCAAACATAAGATCCATTGGCCGCCAACCAGATCCCTTAAACCACCAGCCATAAACTCAATGCTCCACTGGCTGACAGCTTTATCCCTTGGCGACCAAAGGGAACTGTGAATCTCCAAATATTTGGCATTAGCAACATGTAAACTTCACAAGCCAGGAAGATTTCATTACAATGCCATTTGACTAGAGGAGAGGTTTGTGTGCAGCATGCACTCTTCATTCTGAATAAATATTGATGCACAGGTTTGCCAGCATCTTTTAAGTCACATTAGTAGATCAATGAATTCTTTATTAAAATGGTGTTTGCACAGGATAGCCTCATAAGCTATGAGGTTTGCAGTAGGTTCCAGAGTAAACAAAGAGTAAAACACTAAAGGAGATCCCAGGGTGACAGAAACTATTAACTCTGGAAATACCGGATTTTCCTCAGCATCCTCCATGACTCATAACAACCCGCGGATCGTATTGTTTTAAAATACTTTTGAATCAATCCCCTCCTCACCTGTAGGTGCCGACTTCACTGTACCATTCTACAGATGGAGGCACCCTTCAGTGCCTTACCCGAGTGTCTATTTATAAGCCTCCACAGCGAGGCCAAATGAGCTATTCAGCCACATAAGGCATCACAGTGCAGGTCAATTGTTATTCAACTGTACAAAGCATCAAAATTAAGCCTGCTTCTGTCCTTAACCAACATCTGTAGATGTGCTGTTTTAAGCAGCAGTCACTAGACAGGGAACAAGAGTGGGAACCTTGCTCAGCTGAAGAATCAACAAGTGAATTCTGTTCAAAGTGAATTGGTGAACACCTCCACTTTGATAAAGGGAGAGAGGAATTTCAGAGGAATACCAGGATCCCAGGGTGTCATTTCAAAGACCTGACTACCTAAACTGTAAGGATGTCAAGGGATATGGAGCAAAGGCAGGCAAATGGAATTGGGATATAGATCAGCCAAAATTTAATGTCAGAACAAGCTCGGGGCTGAATGATCTGTTCCTGTTCTAATGTAAATGGCAGGATTGATTTCAGCCTACAGCTGAGAACTTATCTTGGCAGGTTTGACAATCTGGTCATTTTGTAGTTTTAGCTTTCTGTAAGTAATATAAGTATTATTCATACAGCGGTTCTATTATTGTGCACAGCACAATAAAGACTTTGGGGCTGAATTTGCTCAAGCTCTGCTCCACTACCATGTCCTGGGTGGGACTTCCACCAGCTGCTCTGCCTGAGTCTTGACTCTGTCCCAAACCATGCACGATCCATGCCATAGCTTAGATGTCTGTCTCACCAGGTACTGTGATTGTTGGAGCAGCTGCCCCATCTGGCAGTCAGTGCCATTCCAGCCAAAGGCTCAATTAAAAATAAAAGAATTGCAGTGATTTCTTGGTCGCCACTTTCTGCCATTGATTACCACCGTGGAAAAGGCCATAGACATCAATCACTTTGATAAAGCAAATATGATTGCACTGTGGCTGAGTGAAGATGGAACTGGTCGGAGTTCTAATGGGGATATGTCATCCCACCAGTTCCAACACTGAATGATGCCACACAAGAGAGTTTGATGTTGTTTCCCACCTTAAAAAAAGAGGCAGAGACCTGGTTTAACTAGGTCCCCTCAAATTCCAGCCCCCCTCCCCCCCCCCAACACCCCGCCAACTCCCACCCCAATTAAGTCTTCCTCCTGTCCTTCCAGGTCCATGAATTGAGGGCTCCTTAGTTTCGACACAAATCCATTTGTCTGACTGAAAAAGTGGAGGTTCCTCACTCTCAGTACAAGACAGTGCAGAAAATGCTGGTTTGGAATTGAAGATCACATTAGTTCATTTACTGAGCTCCAACCGCCGATGACAAAACCCTTAACTAATTCCTTTATCTGTTTTAGAGGAGCAAAGCATTAATGTTCCTGCATTTTCCCTGAGCGAATCCTGTGGGGATCACCTCTACCTTTTCTTTTCCGTTGTTTTTGAACATGAATATTGTCTCTAGATGCTCTCAGCCTAAATAATCTTTCAAGGGCTGGCTTGCATTTATACTTAAACAGTATTTTTTAATGTAATACCATAATGAAGGATCAAAAGTCATAGTTCAGGACATCACAAAGGTTGCAAGAGTAAGAGAGCAGAAGTGGTAAATCAGCAAGCGGTGACTAGGTGAAGACGGAGTGAGTTGATGGAGGCGAGTCTTAGGCAGTTAAATAAAAATAGTCTGGTAACTACCTGAGGACACTGGAGCATCCTGTGGGACTTCTTGCTATCTGTGAAAGCCTCCTCCAGAAGGGTTAACTTTACAGAGTAATGTGATGCCTTGGGCCGCTGCAGCACCATCTCCAAGCTCTCCTCTTCGATTTTTCTTTGGTTTGTGAGCCTTCCTTTGTTCATCTGTCTCGCACTGTCGATCAGTAATCAGTGGTGATGGATGGCGCTGTCAGCACCGTCTTACTGTGCGACAGGAAGACATGTGATATGGAGTGACCTAAACCTCCTCTTCTTTAACCAAAATATTTCACAGGATGCAGAGGACATTCCATGAAATCCAACCTCCTGTGTCTTCAGGGCTCCAGCATGTTACAAACTGGATGTTTCTTAATATGCACTCGCTGGTGATTTGATTGTGATATTCATTGTCAAATGTGTTATCAGGATTTCTCTCCATTTATCCATCCGGTAAAATTATTACCTCCAGCGTTTTATATTTGAATTTCTGTATGAATATTAAGACTGTTTAGACTGTTATCTGAAAAGGAAGAATGTGTAGGGTTATGGAGAGAAGGTGGGGAAATGGCACTAGGTGAGTTGCTCACTTGGAGAGCTGGCGCAGACATGTTGGGCTGAATTTCCTCCTTCTGCACCATAACAATTCAGTAATTCTGTGATTAAGTGGCACAGAAAGACTAATCAGCTATTTTGTTTTCAAATACAGCCCCCATTGCTTACAGTGGGTGTCGGTGTTAACGTAGTTTTCCCACGGTAAGCAGTGGATGATAAAGCTGTGCCGAACACAATCTGTGTTAGTTGTCAGTTTGGTTTCTAGATCTGCCCTGTTCTCATAGCAGTCATCAACATCCGTAAGAGGAGAGGGAGGTCTATGAAAGGCAATGAAATCTTGCGGCCTGAACGATGGTCAGTGAATACAACTTGTCCCTATCGCTCGGCTACTATTTCACCAGGTCCCCCCATACTAACGGTGGCAGTCAACTTCTCAGGTCTATAGCTAACAGTACCGATGGAAAGATATTTAATAAACAAATCAATTTGCCTGAATTCAGCAGAGCTTTTAAAATGTTAAGTTGAGAAGATTATGGCAATAAGGGCTCTAATTGAAACATTCATGAACTAGTCAGTCTGCTTAAGGTGTTATAAATGGTGCCTTTATAACTGACTAAAGGTTAGTGCCATTAGCCTGATACGACCAGTTGTTCATGATAAGCATGGATAGTGTAAGTGGCAAGGCCTGTATCACCAATTTTATAGGTTTTTTCACTGGTTCAGTAATTAAAGATACTGAAGCCATATGGGCCAGAAGGCTCCATTTCCAAACTGTGTGACATAGCTGATCCCAGCAGCAGGAACTACATCTGGCCTCAGCACCTCTGGCTTCGGCAGAGGCTCTGCTTCTCTATTGTTGTCCAGTGATCCCCGATGGAAAGTGTCCATGTGCGAATGTTGGATGTGAAAAGGATCCAGCCCCATTGTGATACTGTGAAATTGTCACGGTCAAGCAGCCTGCCAACAGTTAGGTTTGGAATTTCCTGAAACGTATGTTTTGCCAAAATTCATGCAGAAAGCTTCTGAGAATCTTGTTACTGTCGGGTGGAATGAAAACCCATCACTTATGCACATTCCACACAGCATGTTTATGAGTTACAAGTATGGAAGCGTGCAAATCATTCTGATGTCATGAGAATATATTCAAACATACAGGAAATTCATAGGTGCAGGTGTTGTGGTCAGCAGTGAATCTATTCATTAGGCTGACAGCTCTCACAGACTTTTTGTGGATTTTTGAGTGGTAATGTATAGCCATTGGGAGTCCTCTGCAGTGCAAAGCCCTCTAAAAGGGATCTGGGACCTATGTGAACAGAGGGAGCTTAACTGTACAGTTGGGAGTGGAGAGAGTGGGGGGGGGGGGTGTGGTCTGATGCCATGCAAACCTGTAAATCAGGATTCTCCTGCAAGCTTGTTATGACATGGCAGATGATATGTGCCAGGCAGACCAAATCCACGAGGGAAACTTGGTTGCACTATCACAACGGTTTTGCAATTTGTATTCATTTCGAGATGCGTGCACTGAATTCAGAAGTAATAAGTCCACCAATACCTTTAGAGACTTTTAAAAATTAAATTAAATTATTTATTAACAAAATAAAAGATGTCAAGCACATACATAAAACTACAGTTACCACTATAATAACTCCTACAATTCCTAATTAACCTGACCTCTAATTACACTCCCTTAAAGGCAATAGTCCAAAATAGATTTTAGATTTAAAAAAAAAACTCAGCAAGTTGACACAATACCCTGCACAGTGAAATTCCAAATGGCTTTTCTCCAGCTTCAGTTTCGTAAGACAGCAGACTTATGGACAAACGCTGCAGGCTTCATTAAGGCTTTTCACGCACTCCTGTTAGATCTTAAATGGCCTTCTCCTGACACATAGCCTTTCATTCTCCTTTATATATGTTTCTCTCTTTTTAATATGTAAATTCTATCATCCCAAATGTCTTTGAAACTGTATCTTCATCAAAACATAAAAACTTTTATGGTGCCAATATTGCCAGTAACCTTTGGGGAAAATAAACACATTCCTTAGCATTGCTTATCTGGATAGTTGTAAACAGACTAAAATCCCTTTGAAATCCAAATATCCCTTCATTTATCTAAAAATGCAAATTCCTTCACACCTTACATAATAAGCCAGCGTTCATGTATATTCATTAGCAAGTCAAGCACCTAGCTTCTTTTGGTGATTTAAGCTTGTAGTCTACTTGACTCCAAATGTAATTCAAGCATACATAGACAGACCCAACTATACTTACCCCCATAAACCTACTTCTCAATAAACCATAAAAATGTTATTATGCTTTCATGACAATGCTGGAGGGAGAATTGGAGGCCTATTGGGAAGATGGGAGCCTGAAGGTAGGAGTTTGGAGATATGGGCAGGGAGAGGAGTTGATGTCAGAGGACTTTCGATGGGGGTGGGGGGTGTGTGTGGTGGGGGAAATCAGAGGTCGGCATGGGGGGAGGTCCAAGGTCTTAGGGAAGAGCGGAGGCCTGGTTGAAGAGGAGAGGGATGAGAGGCCTTGAGAGGGATTGGAGGTCAGGGTGACAGTCAGAGATCTAGGGGCAAATTAGAGGCTAAGGGTGGGTTAGCTGTCCTCCCACCTTTCAGCTTCAGTTATTGCAGATGTGGGCTGGTTGGAGTGGAGTTTAGGTGAGAAACCTAAATTTTAGGACATTAACGCCCTAAATGCCCAAAGCTATCAGTTTTTTAAAGTTTAAATTCCAACCTGTCCCTGTCCCCACCCCCCACTCCTGCCGCATCTCTTCAACCAACCAAACTGAAGAATCCTTACTGTAGGCACAAAGTCTAAACCAGAAGTGCAAGTTAGGATATTTAATTCAATGTCAAATCATCTACAGAAAGTGAAACAAAGAGAAGGAAAGAAAGACATATTAAGAGAATGAGAGATAAAAGAGACAGAAAGAAAAAGTGAAACAAAATGTAAAATATCTCCAATAATATTTAAAACCTGAAGGAATGAAACTCCATAAATGTAAATTTTCAGTGCCAGTGAAGTTGTTAGGAAGTATTTAAGACTAAACGTGCCATTAAAAATTCATTTACACTTGAATGGACAAAGCCCTAACTTTTTCTGGCATGTGTGGTGAGTAATGAGTGGGTAGGTACAGCAAACTTCACACCGTCACATGTTTGAATACAGAATCTCTCGGTGAGGTACTGGTATGGTGAAACCTCTGGGGAAAAGCTCTGAGGGAAACCAAGATAACCAAATTTATTAAGCGACCTCAAGCGAAGGAATTACCAATAAAATTTCACTTTTTGTAACTTTTACTTTTAATACGAGTCAGAATCAACTTAAATCAAACATGAATTAACAGGCAAATGATACTTAAATAAAAAGGTAAATTTCACTTTAAATAGTCGATACAAACAAAGATACGGCTTACAAAACCCACATCACTCCCTGCAGACACATGGCACCACATGCAGTTCCAAAGTTCTCTAATTCGGCCTCTGGTATGTAGGTTCTCTAACTTTCCCACACAATTTGGCAATAGAGTTGTGTTTGTCGGCAGCTGTATTCTATCCAATATTCCCAGAGTTGGTCATCACCCCAACGGCACATTCCAGCAGTACCCGCTTAGCTAGGTTGACGAAAGTCTTGATGGCACAGCGTCCCAGATACTCCTTTATCCAATCCTTTAATGGTCTAGTTGGCTCTGGCAAAACTGAAGTGGCAGCAGTAAAAATGTCCAGTTGACAATCACTGCTTTAACGCTGTCTTCAGTTTTCTGAAATATAAACAGAAAATGCTAGAAAAACTCAAGAAGAAGAAACACACAGACTTGAAACGTTAACTCTGTTTCTCTCTGCACAGATGCTGCCAGACCTGCTGAGTTTTTCCAGCATTTTCTGTTATTTCAGATTTCCAGCATCCGCAGTATTTTGCCTTCACCTTTCTGTTCTGTTTAACTGTATTTCGCGTGCGCACACTGACACCTCCTTGAATATAAGCCTTCTCTGTCCTCCCCTCTGCTGCAGCTCTCCTTTGTTTGCAGCTCTCCTTTTTGGCCACATGGCTTCAGTCTTGACTTCCTTCCTGTACTTCCAGGTTAAGAGTCATCAGGTCACATGGACCAGTATTTCAAGAAAATTACAATTAACCCCTTTACAATCGATACAAACTCTTAAAAGTCCTTTTCAAACAGTTACAGATTCCACAGACCATAAAAGAAATTACAAATCTTTCTCACAGCACTGCTTCCTGGTCAAAGGTTGTCACATTGTGGAGGAGCGGGGAAAATCGGACAACTTCCTGACATCCACTTTTAACTGTGCATGTGAGAAAGCCACAAGTTGCTGTCCAATTTATTCTTAATAATGGTGAACAGCTTCACTGTTATTACTGCAGCAAAATCTGGCCCATTGTAGGTCTCAGTGAGGAGGAATGAAAAAGAATACTTTAAAAGTCTCAAAACACCAGAAATATGGCTTTGGTTTGGACATAAATTCAGGAGAGTAACATGGGCTGGCCTTTTGCACGGAGTGAAGCTGTGTTAATGAGCAGCAAAGGTTTTGTGGGATTAATTTAAAAGGGCAAAAAATATTGGATGCAGCATAAAAATGGGCATAATTCACTTATGCCGAAATTTCATCAATTTTTTAATGCCAAAAATTGGCAGGATACCGTGCTTACTCCATTGTTTCTACATTACAACAGCGATTACATGTCAAAGGTACTTCATTGGCTGTATAGCGCTGTTTTTATGTCCTGTGATTGCGAAAGGTGCTATATAAATGCAATTTTTTTTGTGTTTTGGCACAAGATCCCAGGCAATTCCAGTTTGAAACACACAGCATTACCATCTGGCTGATGTACCACAAAGCTGCTTACTTTTTGAATATGTTAAAATAATGTTGACATTATCACAGGGAGCACTGAGTTGTAGCAATTATGAAGTCAGTACCAGGGAGCTGAATTATAATCAGTGGAGATACAGTCATTAACCAGTGGTGCATCAATAATCCTAATGATTTCAGTTGATGTTGGTTCAGTTCCCTCACAATGCTGGGCACATATAACTCCTCCAGTTCAGTTACCAGGATAATGTAATCAGAAGTCACCATTTGAAGTAAAATATTCAAGAGTTCGATAACATTCTTTTCTAATTATGATATGGTGATCCTATGAGAATGGGAAATTTTACGGCTGTTTGACAAAATGTGTTTTTTTCAAATCGTTTAAACTCATATTAAAGCATTTTATTGTTGAGGAAGTATTTTCTCCTAAGAGGCTGTGCAGTAAAACAGATAGGGATAGATTTTTAACTTCACTGCCTGCAACAACAACAACTTGCATTTATATAGCACCTTTAATGTGGTGTAATTTTCTAAAGTGCTTTACAGGATTGTTATCAAACAACCTTTGACACCAAGGCACAGAAGGAAATATTAGGACAAATGAGCAAAGTCAAGGTAAAAGAGGCAGGTTTTTGGAGTGTTTTAAAGGAGGACAGAGAGGTGGAAAAGTTTAGGGAGGGAATTCTAAAGCTTAGCGCTGAGGCATCTGAAGTGGACTGTTAAAACTCTTAGATGCACGAGAGTCCAGAACTGGAGGAGTGTAGAGGAGGTTTGTAGAGCTGGAGTAGGGTTCCTAACGTAAGGAGGGTTGTGCAGCCAGAAAAGGCTACAGAGAAAGGGGAGTGGAGAAGCCATGGAGAGATTTGAAGATAAAGACGAGTATGTTTCTGGGTTGGGAGCTACTGTAAGCAATGAATACACTGGTGATGGGTAAATGGGCCATTGTGTGAGTTAGGACATGGGCAGCAAGTTTTGGATGAGCTCAAGTTTATAGATGACAGAATGTGGGAGGCCAGCCGGGAAAGCATTAGAAAAGTCATATCTAGAGATAACAAAGACTTAGATGTTACAGGGGTGGATGTAGGTGATTTTGTGCTGATGCAGATGTCTGGATATAAGCTCATCTATTGGCCAAATACCATACCAAAGTTGCAAATGGTCTGGTTCAATCTCAGCAATTGCCAGGGAGACAGAAGGAGCTGGTGGCTAGAAAATGTAGTTTGTGGCCTGGCCCAAAGACATTGGCTTCAGTCTTCCCAATATTTAGTTGGAGGGAATTTCTATTCATGGATGTTGAAGTGGCAGTGTGGCAGTCTTGAGATAGTGGAGGGGTCGAGAGCTTGTAATGAGGTAGAGCTGGGTTCCATCAGTATATATGTGGAACCTGTGTTGTGTTTCAGATGATGTCACTCAGGGGCAGCAGGTAGTCAGGCACTGCCTGGGTAAAGGGCAGAGAGTAAAATTGGACAGGGGAGAATCATAACCCTGTAAAGGAGCATACTCACTTTCCTCCCATTAGTTCCAAGAGAAGAAAAATCTGACCAGTGTTGCTATAGACGTGTATCATTCGCAGTGTCATCAATCCACAAGATCCTCTCCCATTCACAATGCTACAAAGCCAAGCTAGCCGACTACAACACTGGCATCCAATGACAATATGGGGAATTTCCTAGGTATGCCCTGATCACAAAAACCAGAACAAATCCAATCCAGCCAATTGCTGCCCAATCAGTCTACTCTTGATCATCAGCGAAGAGATGGAAGGTGATGTCGACTGTGCTATTAAGCGGCACTTACTCAGCACTAACCTGCTCATTGATGCTCGGTTTGGGTTCCACCAGGGCCACTTACTCCTGACCTCATTACATCCTTGGTCCAAACGTGGACAAAAGAGCTGGACTTAAACAATGAGTTGAGAGCGACTGCCATGGACATCAAGGCAGCATTTGACCGAGTGTGGCATCAAAGACCCCTAGCAAAGCTGGACTCAGAGGGATAGGGGGAAAGCTCTCCACTGGTTGGAGTCATACCTAGCACAAAGGAAGATGGTTGTGGTTGTTGGAGATCAATTATCTCAGTCCCTGGACACCACTGCAAGAGTTCTTCAGAGTAGTGTCCTGGACCCAACATCTTCAACTGCTTCATCAATGACCTTCCTTCCATCATAAGGTCAGAAGTGGGGACATTCGCTGATAATTGCACAATGTTCAGTGTGACTCGTGACTCCTTAGATATTGAAGCTGTCCATGCCCATATGCAGCACGACCGAGACAACATTCAGGATTGGGCTGATAAGTGGCAAGTAACATTTGTGCTACAGAAGTGCCAGGCAATTACCATCACCAACAAGAGAAAACCTTCCCTTCTCCCCTTGGCATTCAATGCCATTACCATGGCTGAATCCCACACTATCAACACCCTGGGGTTTACCATGGACATTAACTAGACCAGCCAAATAAATACTTTGGCTACAAGAGCAAGTCAGAGGCTGGGAATCCTGTGGAGAGTAATTCACCTCCTGATTCTGCAAAGTCCACCATTGACAAGGCACAGGTCAGGAGTGTGATGGAATACTCTCCACTTTCCTGGACGAGGGTGGCTTCAGCAACACTCAAGAAGCTCAAACAGGACCTGCCCACTTGATTGGCTTCCATCTAACACCTTAAATATTTACTACCTTCACTACATTGGCAGCAGTATTTACTACATATTTGATGCACTGCAGCAACTCACCAAGCCTCCTTCGACAGCACCTTCCAAACCCATGACCTCCAATTCACAAAAGTAAAAGAGTAGCAAATGCATGGGAACATCACCACCGGCAAATTCTCCTTCAAGCCACACACCATCCTGACTTGGAACTATATCATAGCTCCTTCCCTGCCATTGAACGTCAAGGAATGATGGGAAGGTTTTTTCTTGTTGGTGATGGTAATTGCCTGGCACTTGTGTGGCGTGAATGTCACTTGCCCCTTATCAACCCAAGCCTGGATATTGTCCAGGTCTTGCTGCACTTGGACATGGACTGCTTCAGTATCTGAGGAGTCGTGAATCGTGCTAAACATTGTGCAATCATTAGCGAACATCCCCACAAAATCCTGGAACTCCCTCCCAGCAGCACTATGGATGTAGCTGCACCAGGTGGACTGTGCAGTCCAAGAAGGTGGCTCACCACCTTCTCACCAAGGGCATTTAGGGATGGGCAACAAATGCTGGCCTTGCCAATGACACTCACATCTGATGAATGAATAAAAGTAATACACAAAGTATTAAAATCACCTCCCTTCAGCTTTGACATTACTTTGTTCGAGATTTAATGCAATTATCCATTTATAGAACTGAAATGAAATATCCATTGAATCAGGTAACCTTGTGTTTTTTTAGTATGTCTTCACACACATACTTTTTTCCTCTTGGGGGAAAAGTGGAACGATCCACAGGCTGATTATGAGCCTCTTGAGCCTTGTCATGAATTCTTCTTCAGTGGCCAATAAGTCGTGCCCAGTACTTGAATCCAGAGCTTCTGGTCTAGAGATAGGAATGTTACCAGTGCACCACAAGGTCTCCAGTTAACGTTATGAACCTAGACTTTGTGACAGCTAACACACTTGGTTATAGACATATGAACAAGGAACAGGAGTAGGCCATTGAGCTCCTCGAGCCTGCTTTGCCATTTAATAAGATCATGGCTGATCTGATAGTAACTTTAAATCTGCATCTTGCCTACCCCCCTCCACCCCCCAACCCCCCCTGGTCCAATAACCTATCACCTCATTGCTTACCAAGAATCTATCCACCCCTGCCTTAAAAATGTTCAAAGACTCTTCCATCGCCTTTTCAGGAAGAGTTCCAAAGACTCACCACCCTCTGAGAGAAAATATTTTGCCTCATCTCCATTTTAATCCTTATTTTTAAACAGTGGTGCATTGACTTTTGCAGGTACATTAACTTTGAGGCTCAGAAAGGAGTTTGCAGTGTCCTATGTGGAGGAGTGAATGATGAATTATTCACAAATATCCTGAAGACATCTACTGGAAATGAATGGGTGATGTGACAATTTGTTTATCTCAGTTTTTTTTTATGGTTAGGATGTGTCCACAGTGTAAATGTTTTGCTAAAGAAACTGCAGCAATATGAAGCTCGCAAAACTTTTTCTTCTATAGCAACAAAATAATTATCTGCACTCCAAAGGGATGCCTTTCATTAAGACAGTGATCAGGCAGCAAACTAGTTTTTTTTTAAAATTTGCTTCCAGTAGTTAATTTGAACTGTTAAAGATATAGATTCATAGAAAGGTTACAGCACAGAGGAGACCATTCAGTCCTTCAAAGACTGCTCCTGGCTACAATCCTAAAATATAGATTGTGTTTCAGCAAAGAAGCTCATTTCTTGCGCAGTGAATGAAATGATAAGTTATTGTATTGGGCCGGGGTGGTGAGTCGGTAGGAAACAGCAGAGAATACAGTCTGAAAACTGAGATCTGTGGATTTTTCTGGCAAGGATGTCACGGGATATAACCCATCATTGAATATATTTAAGGCTGAGAGAGACAGATGTTTGGCCTCTCAGGGAATCAAGAGATGTGGGGAGTGGACGGGAAAATGGAGCTAAGTCTGATGATCAGTATTATCATATTAAATAGCAGAACAGGCCCAAGGGGCCGGCTGGTTTATTCCTGCCCCCACTTCTTGTATTCTTATGTTATGCAAAAGGCAAGCAAATGGACTTGTGGTACAGATCAGCTATGATTTACCTGAATGGCAGAATAGACTCGATGGGCTGAATGGCCCACTCTTCTTCCCTTTTTAAGCAATCAGGTTCTCACATTTTGCCACTTGCTGTCTAAATGGGATTTGTCTTAGAACATTTTATCTTTGATAATTTGTGTTGCAGTGAATGTAAGTAGTTGGTTTGCGGAACACATGACAACAGAATTAAAATTTTTAATAAAATTATTTGGGAGAAGTGAGGGATGTTACTCCTGACAAGTGGAATATCTACTTTTGGCACTCACTCCTTGTCACTATTAAGTGTAGTAAAACTCCCATCTAGCATTAGAAATTGGGGATAATAGGCCCTTGTTTTAATCTGCTCTACTCACAGGGTCCCTAAAAACTTACTCATTGGATTCCACAAAATTTTTAGTTGTGTTGAGTGGTTTAACTTCATATTTCTAGAGTTATTTCAATTATTGCTCAGTTTATTTTCTTGCACTCACATTTAATCCACTTCTGTCCTGAAGGTGCTAACAGTATTTGGGTAATATTATAAAGATGTTGATCACCATTGGGTACAATCGTACAAGGATTGATCGCCATTTGGTACAATTGTACAGTTTTTGATCATCATTGGGTACAATTGAATAGGAGTCGATTGCCATTGGATAGAATTGTACAGGGGTTAATCACCAGTGGGTACAATTGTCCAAGTGTTGATCACCATTGGGTACAATTGTACAGGGATTGATTGCCATTGGGTACAATTGTACAGGAGCTGATTGCCGTTGGGTACAATTGTACAGGAGTTAATCACCAGTGGGTACAATTGTACGGATCTGGTTGAGTTCCCAAGCTTCACTCAATTGGCTATTCTTTGGTATGTTGTCTGGACAGCGACGTTGAACAGTCTGGCCAATTCTAATCTTTTTGTCACCTCATCTGCACATGCTCACACTTTCTAGGGGGGATTTTATTGGATTCCTCCTTTCATTTTTTGTAACGCTATCTGCTTTTTCATGCTTTGTGTCCATCGCCATTTAACTCCTCTGTTCCTGCTCATTTCACCGACACTTTTATTGTCAGCGTTTTCAGAGAAATGAAGGGAAGATTGTAAATGAAAGCAAGGAGAAATAAAATCACATTTCAGGCAAAGCTCAACCATTCTTGGTGCTGAAGGAGAGAGATTAAACTTTTAGTTCCTTTCTGCAGATGTCAGCAACTGCGTGAAGGACACTGTGCAGTGATTACCAAAGTTTAATTAAGACCAATTGAAAGATCATTTTTTATACTCAAACCTTTTAACCCAATTTGACCATGTTTTCCATAGAAACATTCAATTCTAATCTAAAAAGTATGAAAAAAAGAGTGTAAAAGGAAAACTATTTTCTGCATAAATAGCTTCTGCTTTGAAGGGCTTAAACGGAATGGACTTTAGCAATAAAGGTTTTAAATTGCTTTGTCTGTAGGCCTGCTATCGAGGCAGGTTACTGATTTATAATCCGCTTGAGTGACTCATTAATGTTTAAATGGCAGCCATTTGTGTTCTGCTAGGTTAATTAGCCTCCATTTGCCCTGCTTTGTCAGTGTTCAGTTTTTCTAAATTGGAGTCAGGTTCATCCACTGTAAAAAATCATCGAAAAGATATTCCACTCAGCACTTTGGCTAGAAACATAGTCTTGGGGATGCTGCTGTCTCACCTCCTACACATTTCTGGGCTTCACTAACAATAACTAAATGAGGAGGACGCTAAACACATACACTCATTCATATACTTATATATGTATCTACATATACTCACAAACACACATGTAGACATATACATACATCCATAAATGAACTTTGCCCCTTTTGACTAAAAATTGCTTCATTTGAATTATTATTTTTAAATGAAGTCATGCAGAAAATATCTTGTGCTGTTTTATTAAAATTGCTTAGTTCAAACTAATGATAATTTAACTTTTTTACAAGCAAAGCTTTCCTTCAGTTTAATGGATAGATTGTACATTCATACCATAACATATACATACATAAGAAACACATATTCCATCACACACACACACACACACACACACAGACACACTCCATCACACAAAATAGCAAACACACATACTGCACAAACACAAAGTCCTTCACACAGTCCACGCACAATCCACCACATACAAACATGCACACCACATGCATACCACACACACACACACACAACAGAAAGACTCCACCACACAGATGCCACATGCACTACGTAGATACATGCCAAACACAAATGTCATAAGTACATGCCACACAAATTCCACCACATAAGCAACATACTCTTTATACATCACACATTCCACAACACAGACCATACATGCACACACCACATATGTTTTGGGGAGGTGGATACAGTTTGGTAGGTCTGAAGATGTCTTTGTAGTTATACGTAGGTTAACTGTAAATCTTTATTGACTCTTTGAACTATTTACAAATTTCCAGTAAAATTGTACAAGCTAGGAGCTGTCTCCATCCTTGCTGATAAACATGGCTCTGTCCAACACTAGACTGACCCTGGATGCAGAACATATGCCCCTTATATCATTGGATGGACAGTACTTTACTCAGTCCCACATTAACCCAATATATGCCAAATCCTTATATTACACCTCTCTGCCAAGGCTTTTTCCAAGGTATTTTAAGTGATTATAGTTTACCTTATGTCTTACATTGTTATTACTATCCTACATTTACATGTCATTACTACATTATCGCTACCCCATCTCCCCCCTCCAAGTCCCTGAATTCAAAGGTTCAGGCCTTATAGTCCTTCTATATCTCAGTCGCACTACTATTGGAGGAGTGATTGGCTCTGTTGCTGTTGTTTCACTTAGTTGGTCTGGAGGCTGTTCTGGCATCTGGGAATCTTTTCATCCTTTTCTTCCATTCTTTTATATTGAACCACGCTTGGTTGGTCCAGCTGTTGCGCTGATCGGTAGTTGCTACGCTGACTAGTTTTTTGCAGGTTGGATGAATATTGTGTTTGTCTCCTTGTTGCTTTTTTTGCTTCTTCCATCATCATGTGGGTCGTCGTGGCGTATGTGGAAGTTTACGTTTCAAGAATGGAACCCTCGTTCCTACTTGTTTCACAATTTTACCCAAATTTTTGAGCACTCTCTTCTTTTCCAGTTTTTTTTTGAGCCCATGAATCTTTTCATCCAGCTCAGCAACAGCTCTGGTGAGTTGAGTTGTCTTTGTTTCAGAGTTAGCTGCGGAACTCTTATGTAAGTTTGACAACTTCACTTGGGCATTCAGTTTTGTTCGGAATCTTTCTTCCATGGTCACCGACTGCTCCTTGGACTCTTTCAATTCACACGCTAGATCGTCCATCTGTTTTGTAGAATTTCCCCTTCTGCTTTCAAAGTCTGGATTTTCTCTTCCACATTGTGTATCTCAACCTTCATGTTGTTCAGGTTGGGCTGAAGTTCAAGCAGCACATCAGTTTTGGTTGTTAATTCTGCTTTCAAGCAACTGTTCTGATGCAACAGCAATTTTTTCTCCTGTTCCAGGCATGTTGCATGATTGTTACTTGAGACTTCTGATGCTTGAAGTCCATCAAGTTTTAATTGAAGATCTTTGTTGAATTTACTTCTAAGTTCATCATTTGAGTGTCTCAAGTCCTTTTTCAGGTGTTCTACTTCCTATGTGCGACATTCCAGTGTTCCCATCAATTCTCGTTCTTCCTTTATAAACTCATTTTTCGTATGTGACAGTTGTTTCCCTATGATGATCAGCTTTTCTTTAGCAGAGCACAATCTGTCTGTGCTACCCTTCAAGCTCACATTCTATAATTGCACTTCTGCCAATTGCTTCAGAGACTCTTCACACTCTTTTGTGAGAAGTTCTACTTGCTCTTGCCATTCTAGGTTCTTAATTTTCATCCCTTCATATATATCTTTGGAAGCATATTTGTTTTCCCAAGTTTTCTCCCAAATATCCAACCATTTTCTTCAGCTCTGCTGTCCTGTTCCTGTACTTCTTGGCTTCATCCTGGAATATCAAACATTCCTGAGTTTTCTCTGCCAACTAGTTCTTCAGGTCTTTCAAGGCCGCAACCTCTTTGAGTGCGTTTTCTGCCTGCTGTTGTGCCTGGCTGTATTTCTTGTTGCATTTTCCCAATACCTGCTTCGCTTTGCCAACAATGGAACTCAGAGTTGTTATTTTCTCCTGGTACCTTTGTGATGCCTCAGAAATTTGATTGTTTAGATCTCAAACAGTTTGCTCCATTGAAGACTTTAGTTCATTGTGCATTTTCAAAGGTATATACTCGGCTTGAATTTTGTGTTTCAAATCTTCTGATTCAGCATTGCTGTGAACATTTTTCAACCTTATTTCATTTTCCTTTTACAGGGTTTGTGTATTTTGGACTTCATTAGATAGCTTTCCTTCATTCACAGTCAGCTGCTTGCTCCGCAAGTTTGGGTAAAGTGACAGTGTTTCCAAAAAGATACATTTTTGGGACATCTGGAAAGTTCTTTGCCTCTCTGGTGCCCTCATGTGGTTTGCTTGGGTATTGCCTTTGTACCTTTCATTGCTTTATTGAGGGTTTTCTATCCCTGTTTTTAAGCTCTGTGCACTCCACAACTTGAAGATTAAAATATTCATCAAAGGCTTTTATTATTTCATTGAAGCTGGTTGAGGATTCATCAGTGCTTTGCATTAGGATTACTTTACCCACAAATACACCAAACAAGTACAAAAACATATTAATCCTGGCTTTTTCTGCCTTTTTACTTAGACCTGATGTACTCTGATAGTTTAGAAATTACCTTTACCATGATGCCCAATTTGTTATTAGGTTTGGCTCTTGGATAAGTCCAAATTATCCTGAAAAAGTGGAATTCTGATCCACAGTTAAAAATGTATAAGTGTAGGTTCTGCTTTAAGAGCTTTCTGAATTTAAAGATGGCATCATCTATCACTTGGAGACAAAGGGATTTCCCACGCTTCCTGGGTTTGGTGGGCTCTGCTACACTGGCGATCGTGTTCAGGTTGAGAAAAGAATTCTACAATAGCTACCTGGATTGACTGCCTGCAGAGTTCTCTTTGTCAGCATTTTACTTTAAAGTCACAAATTTGTCAAATCCTGGCTTTCGCTTTTTCTCAGCTGAGTCTAGAAGTCATGATTCTCCTGGATTATTTAGTCAATTTTTGTTTCTCATTTTGGAGTGAGCTCAGATGTTCGGGAGTAAACCCGGGTATTGGGTTTTAGCAACGTGTTTTATCAAACTGCACTTCTGACTCTGAATTATTTGAAGATTTCCCAGGACTTGCTGTAGCCTGGAGCTTTAAAAGATTTAGCTCACCCCTGCTAGGTCTGCTGACTCTGTGCTCTGGGATTAGAAGCTGGGCTTCCAAAGGAGGTTCAATGGAATCTTCTGCTGTGGTAAGGAATTTATAATTTCTACCCTCAGCTTCCAAGCCTTTTGGAAGCTTTCTCCTAGGTGATCTTTCCTCTGCAGCTTTGCTTCTGGAGGCTTCTTTTCAGGTCAGGCTGCTTTGCTGGATTTTTTTCTCAGTCTTCCAGCATTTTAGCATTGCTCTGCATTTTATTTGAGGTCTTGTGTTTTTCCACAAGCTGCCACCATGTTGTAGCATATTGGAGACAGTTCAGTAGGTCTGAAGAAGTCTTCGTAGTCATATGTAGCTTAACTGTAAATCTTTATTGACTCTTAGAGCTATTTACAAATATACAGTAAAGGATACAAGCTAGGAGCTGCCTCCATGCTTGCTGGTACACACAGGTCTGTTCAACACTAGACTGACCCTAAGTGAGGGTCATGTGCCTCTTACCTCATTGTATGGGCAGTACTGTACACAGTCCCACATTAACCCTATATGTGCTAGACCCTTATACTACAACACACCCCACCACACACATCACAGACACTCAACAAGAGCAACTTGTCTTACATAGTGCCTTTAAAGCTAAGTACAATGTCCCAAGGTGCTTCACAGTAGCATTATCAAACAAAATTTGACACTGAACTACATAAGGGGAGATTAGGATAGGTGACCAAAAACTTGGTCAGAGATAGATTTTAAGGAGTGTCTAAAAGGAGGAAAGAGGTAGGGATAGGGTGAGTTTAGGGAGGGAACGAGCTTAGGGCCTTGGAAGCTGAATGTATGATCACCAGTAGAGGGGTAAAGAAATCTGGCTTCACAAGAGGCCAGAATTGGAGTAATGCAGAGATCTCGGAGGGTCGTTGGGCTGGAGAAGGTTACAGAGGTAGGAAGGGGCAAAGTCCTGGAGGACTTTGAACACAAAGATGAGAATTTTAAATTTGAGGCATTGCTGGTCTGGGAGCCAATGTAGGTCAGTGAGCACAGGCGTCATGGCTGAATGGAACTTGGTGTAGGAGAGGTTCTGGGCAGCAGTTTTAGATACATATTCTACACGCGTACATAACAATTACAGACACTCATGGCTGCTGTATTTCTCAGCAAACAACCTAAGTGAAATATTTTGTAGCAAGCTGAAAGGTTGAGCTCTTTGGAGCACACAGACCTCTTGATTACATGGCAATCAGAGCTGACATTGCCTCTTAGAGGAATGAAATGAGCTCAAGTCCACGTGATCTTTGAAAATAATGAAACAGAGTGTGGGAGGTAAATGCCCAGTTTTGTATAGGTGGTTGAGTTCCATATTCTAGTTGATTATAGAGTTTTCCTTAGCCAGAGGGACACTGAACAGAAATACTGCTTGTGTATTGAATGATGCAATAATTGTATCATCCTGCGAGGGCAGCAAAGATTATATATACAATACAAGCAATCTCATTGTTATACTTCTCAATGTTTCCTTTTTCCAGGATACAAAATGACTGCTTCATAGCAGTGGTGGAGCACACAGTGTAATATTTATTGGGGGTGGGGGGGGAATGGGAGGTGGTGCGGTGTGTGAGTGTGTGGAGAGGGGTGGTGTGTGTGTGGAGGGGGGTGGTGTGTGTGTGTGGGTGTGTGTGTGTGTGTGAGGGGGGCGCTGTTGGTGTGTGTGGGGTGTGTGTGTGTGTGTTTGGGGTGTGTGTGTGTGTGTGTGTGTGTGGGGAAGGGTGGTGTGTGTGTGTGTGGGGTGTGTGTGTGTGTGCGTGTGTGTGTGCCGGGGGTGTGTGTGTGCGTGCGTGTGTGTGTGTGTGTGTGCGGGTCTGTGTGTGTGTGTGTGTTTTGGGGGTGTATGTGTGTGGGGGAGTTGTTGGTGTGTGTGTGGGGTGTGTGTGAGTGTGTGTGTGTGTGTATGGTGGGGGTGTATGTGTGTGGGGGGTGTATGTGTGAGGGGGGGCTGGTGGTGTGTGTGTGTGTGTGTGTGTGTGTGCGCGGGGTGTGTGTGTGTGTGTCTGTATGTGAGGGGGGCTGGTGGTGTGTGTGTGTGTGTGGGGGGGGTGTGTGTGTGGGGAGTGTGTGTGTGTGTGTGTGTGTGGGTGTGTGTGGGTGTGTGTGTGTGGTGGGGGTGTATGTGTGTGTGTGTGTTTGTGTGTGCGTGTGTGTGTGTGTGTGTGTGTGTGCGTGTGCGCGCGTGTGTTTGTGTGCGCGTGTGTGTGTCTGTGGGCAGGGGCATTTTATCAGATTATGATACATGTAGACCTTCAATGTTTTAAACTGACAGTCAGCACTTTAACCCACGTGTCTGTTTGTTAACATTTCATAAGGAAATTGCCTGTTTTTGCAATGATTGGAGATTGAAGGCAGGACTGGAGGATGGCCTCTTACATCAGTGTTGATTGGTGAGTCAATGGAATTGAATCTGTGAGAACCTGACAGATATTATTTTCTTCCACTATTGGTTATATCTCAACTTGAGGTGAAACCATTTCTCAATCAGTCAATGCTTTCTGAGAGCTGAAGTAATGTGTACTTATCTAAAGATGAAGGGCTGGATTTTATGCCCCCATCACACCCCACTGGGTGTATTTTTAGTGGCGGGTAGGCTAGCCCACTGCCTTTCAGCCTGCCCCAATCCGTTCCCCATAGTGCTGTGAATGGGTATGGTGCCCGCTAGCCTGCCCATCCTTAGGCCTATTAAAGCCCTTAGCTGCCCAGCTAAGGACCAAATTCTGCCCCCAGCACTATAATACAGTTGGCGGTGGAAGGTGGAGAGTGTGAAGGTTGCTTTTGCACTCACCCTGGTGAAAAAGCGGGAAGGAAAAGGAGTATCTCCTTTGGGGGGTGCACTTGCACATTGGGGGACCCCCCAAGATGGCACACCCCCGCCCCCGGCCTTCAAAGCCCAAACCCCCCAACCCTATCCCACCCTTCCCTCAGGTGCCTGATCCCTCCCCGCCCAAAATTCCTGGATTTAGCTGTGTCTGGTATCAATGCCATCTTCTTTGTGCAAGTCTTGCAGTTCCGGCAATATCCACTACTGCATTCCGGCGCTGCTGGGACTGCAAGATTGGCCAACAGCACTCGAGGACTAGGCTTACTTCAGCTGAGGGGCAGAAGTCCCAATCTGAGCTTGTTAAGGCAGCTTGCAGCATGTTATCGCTGTGGGGCAGCCATTTTTAAAGTTGGTGGTGGGGGGGGGGGGGGGGCGGGGGTGGTGGGTGGTTGGCGATGGGGCGAGCAATACACCCTGCCCCCTGTAAAATTCGCCCCACAGTGTTTATCTGAAGCTGTTATATAACAGCAACTAAACCACGAAAATGCAGCCGTTAAAACTGTTTTAAAAGTGTTTTTTCAAAGGTCCTTTCTGATATATGTTATTACCTTATACAAACGTTTATTTTTTTAAGGAGATAAGAAGGATATTTTACTGGTGTGAATACATTAATTAGGTGTATTTGGGCATTTCTGTCATTGCATATACACATTGGTCAAGTTTGGAAATAAAGTGGAGAATGAGGTTGCAGCGATGATGAATTTTCCCTAATGTAAACAATTTCAATGAGATTCCTATATTTAAAATTTTATAAACATGATATGTGATGTGTGTCATTCATCTGTTTAAGCGTGTGTAGAGCGTTTGGTTTGATTTGTAATTCTGAACGCTGTTTGTTAACATGTTTACAGTGGAGTCACTTTGTGTGGTGCAGTAACCAGAGGGAGAACCCAGCCTGAGTATATTAGGCTAGTCAACTTTCAAGGTGAAAAGTGAGAAGTGATGTTTAAAATCAATATTGCATGTAACAGACTGCAAACTCTCGAATGGAAACAGTCAGTTAAGCCCATCCACAGAGCACAAAATTTTACTCTGCTGTTCTCGAAAGCCACAATATAGTACATGATAACATTTTAAATTGACTGTAGTGTGTAATGATTCCTATTTCTGGCAGAAGAAAATAAAGCACTTTCCGTAGGTTTGAAAGAGCAACACATGCTTGAAATGACCATTAGTGGTAATAGCGAATGAATGCTAAATGTACTGTGTACTGACATTCTTCTGTCTGCTTTAATAATGGGCGTGCTCATTAATTATGTTAAACAGGTAAGCTGCTGTGTTAAGGTAAGAGGAATGTCCTAGGAACACATTAGCGTTTTGTGTTATTATCAGCAAGAGAAATTTCTAGCCTCATCTTCTAATGTTTTAAAAACAGAAAATGTTTGAAATGCTTCAAAGTTGAGCAGCTAATTAAAAAGAGATTTGCTTTTTCTGTCAGTGGGGAAAGCCGGTCAGCTCAGGGAGGAAAAGACAAAATCCTAAGAATGTGTTTGAGTGATGATGAGTGACACTGTCCCTCCTGAAATGGCTTAAGAATAAAAATAATTTATTTCAAACAGTTCAATCGGCATATCCTCCCCCATTCATCCCTTTTCTGCAGGATGGGGCAGATTTGAGCCAGTTTTGTCTTGCAAACACAGAATGCACAGGATTATCACGTGTGTTGCAAAGGGTTTCAGTTTACTAAAGCAACGGTACTTTTGGCTTGAATGGCAGAAACACAACCAGCTCTAAAATTCTGAAACAACGCAACAAATAATTATTAAAAACCCAGAGGGAGGGCTATGACATCAGAACACCTCCCCTTGAAAATAAATCTTTTGTGTCTTCAGCACTTTACTTCAGTAATTCTTAAATTCATCATTGCTTCAAACTTCTTCTGCATGCTTCTAAATTTTTGATGCAATAGAGCAGCAAAAGTTATGGCAAAATCATGTTCTGCTGCACTCTCAGTCTAATTGCTTGTCATCACATGTCACAACACCTATATTTGGGGTTGTCTGTAAGCTGTTAGATTTTTGGGGGATGGTATCAGTGATTTGTGAAGCAGTTAGTCAGCCTTTGCTATTGCTAGATTGACATGAATGTGTAACCCATAAGATGAATTCCCGTGAAGTAAGACATTCTTGCATTTTCTGGTGCTATAAGAGTTTCCACATGACATTCTGAAGCTGAGTCACCTTCAGAATGTATGTTTAAATAAATGGGTCAGAGGGTAAAGTCACCAACTGGGGTGGTATTGACCTGAAGAGACCAGGGAGCCCAAGCTGCTGACTGGGGGGCCTTGTTTGTGGGCCTGCTACAACTGGGAGGAGAAAAGTCAGTCAGGGCTTTGCTTCCTGATCGCTATCCAGAAGCTCTCATTGGACATTGTATCTTTGTGGGCTTTGAGTGATGATAGATAGGATCAGGTGAGGAAAGCTTATCAGGCGATTTGATCTCTTTGATCTAGAATATCAATTCTTCTATCATCCCATGACCATATTTAGTTCTTCCTTAACTGAGTCCGAAGTCCTGACTTCACACACTCATCCTGGTAAACCACTCCAGCTGTTGATAATCTTCAGAATAAAGAAATATTTCCTAATGTCTATCCTAAAATTTTATCCAACAATCCTGAACTGGTGCTTTCTTATCCTGCTGCAATTGTGGATTCAGAAGTATTGTTTTGGTGTACCTTTTCAATTGCATCAAATATTTTATACACAGCAATGGGATCCCCTCTAATATTAATCTTTTTGATCTGAGGAGACTGAATTACTCAAGTTATTCCTCTCAGTTCATTATCTGACACCTGGAATCAACCTCAATGCTCTTGCTTACACTGTCCTCAGGGCCTGGATGACTGTCTTGTGTCACGGCAACCAGAATGTTTTTTATTCTTTCATCGGATGTGCGTGTCACTGGCTAGGCCAGATTTGTTGCCTATCCCTAATTGACCTTGAGAAGGTGGTGGTGAGCTACCTCCTTGAACAACTGCAGTCCATTTATTGCAAGCACACCCACAGTGCTGTTAGGGAGGCAGACCCAGGATTTTGATCCAGTGGCAGTGAAGGAATGGAATATAGTTCCAGGCCAGGATGGTGTGTATCTTGAAGGTGGTGGTGTTCCCATTCATCTGCTGCCCTTGTCCTTCGAGTGGCAGAGGTTACAGTATTGGAAGGCACTATTGAAGGAGCCTTTGTGAGTTGCTGCAGTGCACCTTATATATGGTACACACTATCAGAGCGAGGGCAGAGTTACCACAGAGTCAGGTTCAGTTTCCTGACAAGCCCAAGAATTGTTAACGTTCGCCAACTAAGTCGGACAACTGAAACTTCAGAGATTTTTTTTTGTCCCCCTTTTTTTTTGACGTTTTCCTATGTTCGCCCTCCTGTTAAAGGGAAGTGAGATGGGTTTTCAGTCTGGGAGGGTGCTTGACAGGGGGTTGCACCTGGGACGGTGAATAGCAAATTGGGTCCAATAATGGGTAAACTCAAAATATTGCTCACATCAGAGGTAAAAACATAAGGAGACACATGAAACCCATGCTGGGGCAGAACTTCCCAAAGGGAAGACGAAAACAGTCCAGGGGTGGTTAGCTGACCTCACTGTGTAACAGTTGTGGAAGAGTGAATGTTTAAATTGGTGGATGGGATATCGATCAAATGGTCTGCTTTGTCCTGACTGGTATCGAGCTCCTTGATTGTTGTTGGTGCTGTACTCATCCAGGCAGGTGGAGAGTATTCCACAACACTCCTGACTTGTGCCTTGTAGATGGTGGACTGGCTTTGGGGAGTCAGGTGGTGAGTCACCTCCCTCAGGGTTCCCAGCCTCTGACCTGCTGTTGTAGCCTCAGTATTTATATGGCTGGTCCAGTTCAGTTTCTGATTAATTGTAAACCCCAGGATGTTGATAGTGGGAGATTCAGTGATATTAATGCCAATGAACATTCAAGGGAGATGGTTAGATTCTCTCTTGTTGGAGATGGTCACTGCCTGGCACTTGTGTTAACGCAAATATTATCTGCCACTTATCAGCCCAAGACTAAATGTTGTGCAGGTCTCGCTCTATATTGACACATACTGCTTCAATACCTGAGGAGTTGTGAATGGTGCTGAACGTTGTACAAACATCTGTTCACAGTACTGTACACAGTAGTCTAGGCGTTTCTTGACCTGGGCACTGTACAGCTTCAGTGTGACCCTTAAGACTTTGAACTCACTTGATTTGACAATTTAATCCAAGATCCTAATATGATAGAATGATACAGCTTAGAAGGAGGCCACTTGGCTCATTGTGCCTTTGGCAGATCCTATTTACATTGATAATCCTTGCCCCCACATTGAGTAGGCTTGTTTGTTGTTGGTCAGCTAACCACCCCTGGACTGTTTTCGTCTTCCCTTTGGGAAGTTCTGCCCCAGCATGGGTTTCATGTGTCTCCTTATGTTTTTACCTCTGATATGAGCAATATTTTGAGTTTACCCATTATTGGACCCAATTTGCTATTCACCGTCCCAGGTGCAACCCCCTGTCAAGCACCCTCCCAGACTGAAAACCCATCTCACTTCCCTTTAACAGGAGGGCGAACATAGGAAAACGTCAAAATAAAAGGGGGACAAAAAAAAATCTCTGAAGTTTCAGTTGTCCAACTTAGTTGGCGAACGTTAACAATTCTTGGGCTTGTCAGGAAACTGAACCTGACTCTGTGGTAACTCTGCCCTCACTCTGATAAAATGGTGCTGACTCTGAGGTATGGATCACAGGGTTTGTTTTTCAATCGGCTATCTGTAAACAATCTGGGCGATCATGAGGCTCCATCATCCACATGTAATAGTTTATCAAACAATAAACTTTCACCCAGTTAAATGCAACTGAAGGAAACAAAATATAACTTTTAGAATGCTAAACTTTTAAATATGGGAGATAAGATTCATGGCTGTCTAGGCAATAAAACATTTTCACTCATTGCTCATTCCACTTGCCTCTCTTTCCTCTTTTAAGAAGCTAATTAAAACTGACCTCTTAAGGGCTGGATTTTCCCTGTGGGCTTCTGAACCTCACCCTCAGTCTGAAATGACCACACTGAAGACCGCAAGCAAGTCATTCATTGTTACTTCCCCCGGAGCTGCCCATTATGGCCAAAGGGTGGGCTCGCTCTCCAGTGGAGGATGGTGGGAGGGCTGTCAAAGCTGGAGGGCCCAACAGACGCCTTCCAGTTAGAGGGCAGCGCAGGCTGCCATGAAAGGTAAGTGAACGAGAGGGTGCTTCAAAATGGAAGCGCCCCCGACATCCCCCTCCAACGGGGGCGGGGTGGGGGGGGGGGGGTAGGGATCAGGGCAGCATGCTGCTGCTGCACTGCAGGAAGGATGGGGAGGCCTCCAGACCTGCCTGGAGCACTGGTCCCCAGTCTGCCTTGGGGATGCCACCTCCAGGCAGCTAAACTACCCCTGGCACCTGCAGGAACCTGAAGATGGCAGTCTCTGTTAACGGGTTTTGATAGGCCCTTTATCGTTTTCATTGGCTACCCACCCTGTGCTGGAGGGTATCCCGTCTTTGGCAATATGGGGGCAGAATGGAGCTGGGGAATTGGCATGAAGCCCATGCCCTATTTCTTGGACCCACTCACCTCTGTTCCTGGCCTCGGCAGGGCCTAGAAATAAGGGCCTAAGTGTTTGGTCATGTTTACCCCTTTGGCTTGGTGCCATAATTGTCTTGTTTCGCTCCTCTGAAGCTCCTTGGCACATTTTACTACTTATAGGCGCAATATCAATGTGATTTGTTGCTATCGCCTTGTGTAGCTGAACGTCACTTTGTGATTGAGTCTTTAGCGCAGCGCCCATCAACATCTGTATTAAGTTCCTGCCTATCTGCCTTGCAGTTGATGAGGGGTAACGAAAGGTGGGTTCCCTGCATGTCACATGTAAATGCTGATTTAAAAAGCATGCTGTTGAATGAGGGTGGGCACTTTTTTGTTTCATTTTGAAATTCCACGTGATTAATTTGATATCTCAAATACTTGCATTTTCAGATGGTGAACATAATGTGCTAGGTAGTGAAAAATTGAATTCTACAGGCTATTCCAATAAGTTACATTTCTTCGTGACAACTTGAACAACATCACTAACCTTGAAGGTCCACTTGATACATTTAGCCAGATGTCAGCAGCTGGAAAGAGGAGGAATGGACACTTAAGGGATTCAGTTGGAATGTTTTTTTAAGAAGTAAATTAGTATCTAACAAAGAATGAAGATATTCAGATGACAGATGGAATTTATATTGCATCTGATGTAAATACATCTGAATGCAACTTGGGGCTGACAAGGGATTTTGCTGCAAATAAATATTATCCAACCCTTCGAGTCCTGAATCACCTTTACCCAGATTTTTGAAAACAAGACTTGTGGGCTTTATGAATTTGATTGAATGATCTAAACCTACCAGTTATTTGGAGAGGTAAGGTACTTTTTTGGAGAGGTCAGGTACCCCTTTGGGATTGTTAAGAGAAGACACCGATGTGTGTAAAAAGTCAATAAGGTCTGTGGAACTGTTAAGCTCCCAAGTATTTTAAATCCCCTGCTTTTTACATTTGAAAAAAAAAAGCCTGCAGTTGAAAAAAATCGATGCTTTCAATTTCAATAGATGTTTATTGACATAAAACTGCATGTTATCCTTATAGTATTATTACTGCTTGACTGCTTCCACAACCTAGCATTATCACAATGGGGGAGCCTGTAAGTTCACAGTTTGATTGACAGCTCTAGATGGCCATAAAGAAATGATTTGTCTTTGATGTGGGGCTATGAATACAAATGTTTCTTTTTATAGAGGTTAAGTACTTGAAGGGATTTAAACGTATTGAATGGGTTTTTATCAATGAGAGTGTTTTTTGAAAATGGCGAAGTCTGAAATAAACACTTAGAACTTTATTTTGTTTAGTCTCGACATAGCTCTTGAGGTCTGCCCAAGGTAGATACTGGTGGCATAGAGGATGTAAAGGCAAAGGATGGTGGGTGGGGGGCATGGTTGGCATGAGCTGGCACTAAACTGTCATAGGGGTTATAATGGACCATGAGGATGAGTGGGGGCATCAAGGTTTGGCATGAGTTGGCACTAAGTTGGTATGGGGGTTATAAAGGGCCATGAGGGTGGATAGAGGGCCATAGGTTGAGATGGAGAGTATGAGGGGCCATGAGGGGCAGCAGGTAGGGGGCATAGGTTGGCACAGAGGGAATAAAGGGCTGTGGGGTTGGGTAGAGCAGCATGAGTTGACATGGGTGGACCATGGGCAGTGTGTAGGGGTGAGGGGTTGTGAGGAGTGAAGGCTAGAATGCTTTTTTCGTTTGATTGTTTTTATTACAACTGGAACAAAGTTTTTGGGGTGGCAGGCTCAACTCCAGTTAGCACCCACCACACTGGAAAATCCAGCCATTCAGGGCACTTTCTCTCAAGTCGGGATTCGGGGAATTTCCCAAGTCTGCGTACCCGATGAGGGAGTGAAAGTTTGGGCCCAAATGTTGGATTCTGCATCTGTGGTGCTGTAAACAGGCACAGTTAATGGTAAATCCTCTGGTCCAGCAGCAGGGGGCACCAGCTTAGTTCAGTTCACAACAAGGGAAGCGAACAAAGTGCATTTCAAATCTCCTTCGGCAGCTCAACGTTGAAGTGAGAATGTTTTTAGGCAGTCAAACTTGTCCCAGTGCAGATTCAATGGCAGTGGCAATAATCCAGCTGTGTGTTGGCATATGTAACAGCCTTTAATTTTCTGGATTATAGTGCGGAATGCCACTGAAAGCAAATTTACTTCAAACCTCCAGACAAAGTTTATTTGTGAGTTGATGTTTCGAGTCCTCATGACCCTTCTGTCGAAGGGTCATGAGGACTCGAAACGTCAACTCTTTTCTTCTCCGCCGATGCTGCCAGACCTGCTGAGTTTTTCCAGGTAATTCTGTTTTTGTTTTGGATTTCCAGCATCCGCAGTTTTTTTGTTTTTATCTAAAGTTTATTTGTACCCTGATGATAGTTACTTTCCAGAACCACAGCAAAATGTAGAAGCTTAATCTAACTGCCAGTGGTCTCCAGTGTCGCTCAGATCTTTCTGTAGTCTGCTTCCTTTTCAGGTCTTTTCCCTTCCGTATTCTCCTGAGGGCACTTCCCCCATACTAGAGGGCCAAGGATGCCATGACAACTCCTCATGTGGGACAGCAGACCGTGAATGTTAGCCAACTAACCTACCGGGGAAAGTACCGTAGTGAAGTTCGCCATTTCCTCAGTTGATGTACATGTATGACACATGATGCAGCAGGAACATGGGGACCAGATTTCCAAAAATCTAAACAGGGACACTTTGCAAAGTTTTGGGAAGGCAGGGCTCCACCACTAATGGCAGGAGTCTGGGGGAGGGGCAGTTGAAGGTAGGAGATCATGTGAGTACATCGCCGGGACTATGTCCACCCAGAGTTGGCCAGCCTATTAAGACACCCAATTATTGAAGACAGTGTTACGAACCACAGGCTTTTGTTTCAATGACATTCCTGCCTCATTTTCTTGACACCGCTGAATCGAGGCTCCGATTGTCACAAGATCCCAGCCAGAATCCTCTTTTCTGCTCTAACCTGACCGTACAAAGCACAAGGGCAAAACCAAGCTCCATTTAAAAACCTGGTATATTTATGTTTGCACATTGGGTTCTAACAATGGACATTTTCGGCCAGAAGCTGGATTTTAAACTAGCAAACGTACATCAAGAGTGGGAAGTTTTGTTTGCACCCAGAACCTCAAGGAGGAAACCACGCGATCTCTTGATGAGAAGTTTGGTTGAACATCCCATGGCTCAGCCAAACTTGCCTGCCATCTTCCTCAGTGCTGATTGGTGGTTTACCGGTTGGCGCTGCCTGACTACCTCACCAAGTGCAAGCTTGGCAGACACTGCTCTCAGTCTTCTGTCGTCACCCAGAGGCTGATTCCCTCCTGGCTCTGGAGGCTGGAGAGAATTTCTGTGCATGCGAGAGTATCTCAGCGCAGCCTCTTAAACATCGGCGAATGGCCGGCACTCTGTTTCCCAGGGCGCAGTGCAGCACAAAGGGTATTTTTAGGGTTTTCCTGAGAGTAAACAGAACGTGAGGGGCAGGGTTAAAGGGGAGGGGACTCGAGGGAGCTGAAAACCAGGAAATTGGAGAAAACCATCGGGACACCCGGGTGTTTAGTGACAAACAGGGACTGTCCTGGCAAAACTGGGATGTCTGGTCACCTAGCACAACAGCAAATCAGGACTCAAGACCCTTGTAAGGTTTTCCCAGTTGTAACCCATGAGCATTTATCTTAGACTAATAGCAGTACCCTCAGTTATCTCAATAAATCTCTAATCTTTCTGGTCTGTGAATGGCTCGGTACCACATCCTGCGGTGGGTTTACTTAGTGAGTCATCGGGCAACTTGCTAACATGGCCTGCTACAAATATCACTTATAGAAATTCAATGATTATCTGGTCATTACTTAATTGAAATTTGTGGGAGCTTGCTGTGTGCAAATTGACCGCCTATTTCCTACATTACAATGCAACTACGCTTTAAAAGTACTTTGTCTTGAAAGCACTTTGGGACATTCTGAGATTGTGAAAGGTGCTATATAAATATAAATTCGTTCTTTCTTTGATGGGCCGCATGCGTGAAGGGTAGGTTGAAAAAGGCAGCTTGCCATAGAGCTGAGAGCAAGCAATTCTTTCCACTGAGTAATGGAATGAAAACAAGCTGGTAACTGTTCACCACAGTGCAGCGATACATCTTTCTACATTCTGAGTCATGTCGTATCATTTTGATTCAGACTTGAGACTGCACAGCCTGGAGCTTCTTGCTGCTGCAGGATAGGGTGTGAGGGGGTTAAAGAATCTCTGATACTGCGCCAGGGGAGTAGTGGGAGGAGACCTTGTGCCTGGTCCAGCACATGTTGTTGCTCCTAGCCGCGCTGTTGGGCGGAAGTGCATGCGTGGGTTTGCAGGCTGCACTGCTAATCCTCAAGGTCAGGTGTAACAAGCAGTGGAGGAGAGCTGAGGAAAGGAAGAGAAGAGCATAGCACCTCGTCCTTAAAAAAAAATGTGGTTGTTTACAGCTTGGGTTAAATCGCCTACAAACGCAGCAACGCTGACTCTTTAGTACAATACTCTTTAGTACAATACTCTTTAGTACTCTTAGATGTGCACATTTCTCAACAGGCAGGTGGTCCAACAAAACAATAGTGAGCATTTTACACCTTCAAGATGAGTGTACAAAGCCACTGCTGTAGTGCGATTCAGTACCTCAGAAAGTCAGGGCTCAGAAGACAGGTTGCAGTATTTTGTGAATGTTTACCATCATGTTTTGTGTGAAGTATATTTACAGTTATTGCCCGCTCTCATCCTATACTGAGAATAACTTAAGATGAAAGTACAGCTGACCTATGGATCCTGCTCTCCACTATCAGGAGCTTGATCTGCGGTCATTAAACGATATGGGATTGTTAACCACCTAGTGGAAACCCGAACCTTGGAGTCAAATGGTCGTCATTAGTTTACAGGAATGCTGTAATAAAAGTGACAGTCGTTTATTGAAAAGCAGAATATACTGCAGATGCTGGAAATCTGAAATGAAAACAGAAAATACTGGAAACACTCAGCAGGCTATGGTCGCATCTGTGGAGAGCAAGGGTTAATGTTTCAGTTCGATGCCCTTACAGGCAATAATTAACGTGTGTAACGAAGAGAGTGTGACAAGCATGATTCAGGATCTTGACTGAAAGATTCTATATTATCAGAAAGGGTTAAAAGGAGCAAGATGTTTCTTCCCTTAAAGCTTTCCTGCCGCGTCTGTGATCTGTCCTGAGCTGCACTCCTCCTTCTTTCTGCTCCACCCTCAGCAGCAGCTTGGTATTCCCCTTTTTTGGTTGTACTGGGTGCTGTTGTTTCTTACCCAGTGTTTGCAGTTAGTAAAATGTGCAGATGCTCAGAGGCCTCAGGCTGCCTTTATATGGAAATGTGAGCTACTCCGACCCAGAGACTGGTGGAAAATAAAAGGAGGAAGTAGCAACGAGTTCTGTGTTGCTAAGGTCACCCACAAAACAGAACAAATCCTTTCTGGACAAAAGTAGCCTCTGGAGCTTTGTGGCAAGCACACAGCATTTTATAAGGATTCACCTTTCAGGAGTTTACATTGTTTTGCATCGTGTTTTGCATCATTTCCCGCAAATGTTTAAAAACCTGTCTCAGCCCATTAACCTGTTAAGAAAGGCTTCAGATGCTCCGTGAGGTCACAGCCCTCAACCCTCAGCCCATAGGCTAATCCGACACCTGCAGTTCTGTAATGAGTTGATAGGAGGATCAAACAGGAAATGTATTCACGTAAATTGCTGTTAATTCTTAAAAAGGCAGTGTCTGTAAATTTATTGATGTGCTCTTGGCTCTTCCTTTGCTTCTGGGGGTTTATGCCATGCCACTGGTCAGAGGAAGCTTTGGAGCTGGCATTCTGTGGACTTAGTTGATGTATCTGCCACCCCATGAAGCTGCACCATTTTTGGAAAATGTGAACTACCAGCGAAAGCTGTAGACAGTCCCCCCCACCACCACCACCATCACCACCCCCCCCCCTCCATTCCTCAAATTACTGATTCCGTCCCGGAGCATACTCAGGATTTTAGAATGGGTCACGTAGGAACTAAATTCTGGTCATCTGCCTGTCCTCTGCGCTTTGCCCCATCTGAACCCCAATGAGAAGGTGCCAGCACATCCAAGGCAGTTGAAGCCTTTTGGGGATTGAGCCAGCCCCAATCGCCATCTTATTTGTCAGCTGGCCTACTTGGCTTTTGCAGCTAGTTCAATTAGCCAATTCCCCCTTGCTCCCTGGAACTGTGGTGCTGTGGGGTTATGGACTGAAAGGTTAGGTGAAGAGGCCAGTCGGGAGCAGATGGGCTGAATGGCCTATTTCTGTTCTGTAATCTCACTGTTAATTCCCTGGCGTGCGGATGAGTCAATTCATTTGACTGCACGGATGAGTAGTCCACTGTCCTCTAAGATCCACCGACATTTATGGTGTCAGCTCCTGTGGTGAAATGTGGGTCCTGCTGCCTAAGAGAGAGTGATGCCAAGGCTATGGGTCGATAGGAGGTCGTTGAAATGAGAACGTAAGAAAGGGTCAGCAATACAGACCCTTCACTCTGCTCTCCCATCCAATAAGGTCATGGTCGACCTTTTACCACAACTCCACTTTCACACCATATCCCCATATCCTTTAAGGCATCCAAAAAGATGATTGAGAGAGTTGGGAGAGTGAGGCCCTGAAGAACAGGCTTCACTCTAAGTTTAGAAGGCTGGCCCCAGGCACTCCCTTGGTTTTGGTGGATACAGTGCAAGAGGCCAGAAACTCGAAAGTATAAGACAACAACAAAGAGTCAGGGATTGACAGTGATCAGCGCATGTACAGCGATCTTTGTTTAGAACATTAAAGGAGCCCTCATGGATAATGTGTTTAGCAAACCTTTTCCCATTTATTTATGAACATGAGGTAGTGACATCAATCACACTGAAACTCATCACTGCACTGACAGGAGATGTGATCGCTAAGACAACAGATGGTTCTGAACCTTCTCCCTCTCCAACAAAGGTAAATTTAACTTAATGAAGGCAGTTCCCCTTTAAGCAATGTGCAGTAATTCACCTGAACCATACTTGCTTTGAATAGATAGCGTCAGTAAATTTGAAGGTGGATGAAGCCGGAGCACATTCTGCAATCTGTTCAAGCTTCCAAAACACAGTGGAGTGATTTTTTTTTTCCCCCTCTTAACACAGACGGAAGATTCTGGAAGGCCTCCGGTGCCTATGGAACTCCAGCCCTGCATGGATCAACACCTTCAGGAGAAGGGGGAAAGGGTGGCAGTGGCTGGGTTGGGGGGAAACAGTTGGACGAAACCTAAATGAAACAAAACAACTTCTTGCACCTAATAGGCAGAGCGTGATTGACTCTGAGTTACCACGGGGACCGAAAGGGGCTTGTGTTTTTGCTCTTCTCTTCAGTCATCAAAACAGCTTGAGGTCACAAAGACAAGTGGCCTTTCCAAGGACAGGCTGCAGTCTTTCTGTGCTTTTCATGTTCCTGTTGTTTTCCAAGTCCTTGAGGTTGAATATTATCAAGAGCAGGCTTGTCCCTTCCTCTCATCAGACGTTGATTTGAGTGGCTGGTTGTTTATGGAAGGTTATCTTGCCATGGGCCAATCAGTGATGGTATTTTTCGAACAATTTTCTCTGGCTGCTTTCTGGGGTACACAGGAAAGCTTTACCCCTCTGCCCCCTGTCCCCAACCAAGGTACCTTGCCAAAGCGGCTATTATTTGTGACGATGAACATCATTTGGGACTGAGGAGGGCGTGACAGCTGTGCCTGCCCTTACCTGGCATCCATATTTGTCCGTTTCTGACAAGAGTTACTGCACGGTGACCAAGACTAGAAATCCTGCCTGCCTGACTACCTTCCTAATGGAGGATATCAAAGCCAATAGTCACTGGAGTCCCCCAAAGCCAGCCCAGGTCACCACAGGTCAGGATTTCAACCTGTGACTTTTCTGTTCTGCAGGACTCACCCCTCACCGGTTAAACCCATCGGTGTAGGTTTTCACTGGAGTTGCTTCCATCAGGTGAGATGCAGGTGGAATGAGCTCACTGCCTGTTCAATGGGAGTGATCCGAGACCTAGACCATTTTCACCGTTGGGCCTTATTAGCTCCTCATGCGTCTTGAGCTTGTTTGCTAATCAGTGTGGGCAGAGAATAAAGCCAGTGTGGGCATGGTACAGCCAGTGTGGGCAGAGACAACCAGTGTAGGCATGGCACAGCCAGTGCAGCAGAGAGCACAGCCAGTGTGGGCAGAGACAACCAGTGTGGGCATGGCACAACCAGTGTGGGCATGGCACAACCAGTGTGGGCAGAGACAACCAGTGTAGGTATGGCACAGCCAGTGTGGGCAGAGACAACCAGTGTAGGCATGGCACAGCCAGTGTGGGCAGAGACAACCAGTGTAGGCATGGCACAGCCAGTGTGGGCAGAGACAACCAGTGTAGGCATGGCACAGCCAGTGCAGCAGAGAGCACAGCCAGTGTGGGTGAGAGGACGGCCAGTGTGGGTGGAACACAGCCAGTGTAGTAGAATGCAGCCAATCCAGGCAGAGCACAGTTAATGTGGGGGGAGCACAGCCAGTGTGGGCAGAACACAGCCAGTGTGGGCAGAACACAGCCCGTGTGGGTAGAGCATGGCCAGTGCGAGTAAATTAAAGGGTGGGTGGGCCGGCTATTCTCGTGTTGGGCAGCAGAAGGCTGGGCCTTGGTGGGGTGGGGGAAGAGGAATTAATATTCTTCCTGGCCCCCAAAAAACAGTTTGTAAGTGTTTATCTCCCACTCTTTTAAAGTGACAGTGCTTTTCAGGGCCTTCAGTTAGGCTGCTCAACTGTGGGTGGAGTGTGTGCAATGCATATGTCTGCACAGTTGCATTGAGGTCCTGTTGCTGTCTTAGTGCCGCTGATTTGAGGGTCGAGTGAGGTTTCCAGTGGGTGACTGGCTCACCCATTCACATCCTCATCAAACTGGCAAAGACCCAGGCATGTAAGGGAGTGGGATGGTGAGCCCTACACTGCTATTTTCATTTCAGTGCTGCCCCATTATAATCAGCCCCACTGAGCCAGCATTTGGCATAGGTGTATTTTGTTGTAAAAAGCAGTTTGATTTCACTCATTCCTTTCCCCTTTCGCTGTCAAGGCCACTGTTGTCAGTGGGGGTTGAATCAGTCTGCAATTAAATGACACACACATTTTTTAACTTCCAAAAATAGTCAAATGTGAACTTGAATCGTTGCCTCTGAGAAGTGTACATTGTTGCAGGAACAGCATCTCTGATGGGTTCCAGTTCTTATCTTACTAATCTGTTTATGTTGAGGCAGAAAGTTTTGCCTTTTTGTTTTCCTGAGGTTGAACATTAAACTCCCCCCCTCCCCAGCCCATACCAGCCCAACTCACCCTCATCTTGAAGTGATGACACCTGCCAATCGTTTGGCTGCTGTATTTTCTGGGAAATGGGCATATTCAAGGAATGGGCAGAGAATTAGGCCACATCCAGGGAAAAGAGCATATGCAAGGAAATAGGTATTCTGAATATATTTGAACAAAGCTGAGTATGTAAGTAAGAATAAACGGTCCTAGATTAAATATGGAACCTTCTAACTTCTTTACCCAGAGAGTGGTTGGAATGTGGGACTTGTTACCACGTGGTGTAGCTGAGATGAGCTGAATCAATGGGTTTAAAGGGAAGCTGGATAAGAGAGAAGAATATGCCGATAGGGTAGATGAAGTAGGGTGGGGGAAGGTTTGCATGGACAATAAACATTGGCATAGACAAAACAAAAAGAGAGTTACCTGGAAAAACTCAGCAGGTCTGGCAGCATTGGCGGAGAAGAAAAGAAACTCTTTTCTTCTCTGCCGATGCTGCCAGACCTGCTGAGTTTTTCCAGGTAATTCTGTTTTTGTTTTGGATTTCCAGCATCTGCAGTTTTTTGTTTTTATCTATTGGCACAGACAAGTTTGTTTCTGTGCTGTAACTGCTGCACGATTTGATGTAAAATCCAGGAAAATTCCTGTCCTCCTGTGTTGGGGAGTTTTAAAACTTTCAGTTCATGGAACTGAGGCAAACATTAATATTACACTGCTGAAAAAAGAGACATGTTGAAGCTTCCTGTCTTGCACTCATCAGGACACTGTGCAAGAATACCAATATAAGGGGAAAAGCAACAATTTGCACTGTATGTGAAGAAAGTGATGATTGGTTGGCAAGTGGACTCTGATTGGTAGAGGCGTCGCCATGGAAAATGCACCATGGCAACACCTCTACCAATCAGAGACCGCTTGTCAACCAATCAGCACTCTCTTCACATACAGTATAAATTGTTGTCTTCTCCCCTTATATTTGTATTCTTGTGAGGTGTCCTGATGAGTGCAAGATTAAAAGTTTTGACATGTCTCTTAGTGGTGACCATGACTGAATGGTGTGCCAACTATCACAGCTAGTATAATTATAAAGACCATCAGTAAAATAATGCAGACATGTAGAAAGGAGAAGAGAAAGTGCAAATAGAGGGAGTGAGATGAAGAGATATGAACGAGACCCAAGTGGGACACGTAGAGAAACATTAAAATGAAGCGGAAAAGAAAAATGAAGAAACTGTAGATGGAACAGAAATGAAATAATGGAAGTGAAATACAGTGGGGATCTGTCGGTCAAGGGAAGTGATAAAGAATGGGCCCGCCAAAGGTCCACTTCTGCTCTGACCCACATGTTAACCTGATGCTCCTGGACCCTACCCACAACCCAGACACTCACTGGGAATAGCGGGTCGAACTCAGGTTGTTAACATCTGTCAGCACCTTGGCATTTCATTGGTTGGATAAGCAGCCTAAAAAGCTCATGCTGCAGCCAATGAAATTGCTTTAACAGAAGTTTGCATCTAGCTCCAAAACACTAGGTGAATATTAACTTGGTGTCATAACTGTAACAGTCACAGCGGACTCTCACTGGGAGCTGCTGGCTGTGAACTGAAGGAAAGTGAAATGTTTTGAGGCAGTCACTATGGTTAGGGTTGGCTTAGTGTAAGAGACCTGAACACAAAAATCTAGGTTGACACTCCAGCGCAGAACTGAGGGAATGCTGCTATCGGTTAATTGTGTCGTCTTTTGATTGAGATATGAAACCAAAGCATTGTCTGCTCTCTCAACTGGATGTAAACGATCGCACAGCACTATTTTGAAGAAGAGCAGGGGAGTTATCCTCAATGTCATTGCCGTTATTTATCCTTCTTCTAAAACATCCGGTCACGATCACATTGCTGTTTGTGGGAGCTTGCTGTGCACAGTTTGGCTGCCATGTTTCCTATGTTACGACAGGGATCACACAGCATAAGTACATCATTGGATGTGAAGCACTTAGGACATTCTGAGGAATTGTGAAAGCTGCTCGATAAACGATAGATCTTACTTTTTCTTTTACCAGATTAAAGAGTATTTTTTAACAAAAAGGCCTATTAAAATAAAATGGGAGAGCCTTTTTATAAGGAAAATTCAAACATACAGCTTTCTGTTGGACCATGAGTACACCACAGACTTGACCCTATAAAAAGAAAGGAGAATTGAAACTGTTTAGAGATATAATAGTATTGTCTCCTGTGGAGATCTTTAGGGGATGTTATTCAGTAATGAGTGACCTAAGGAGGGCATGAACACTGCCTTGATTCTTAATCAGTTTCCATTAAGGAAAATGATCCAGTGTTGACAGGTGAGGGCAAAGTTTAGCTTCAAAAACTCCTTGAACTCCTCGTACTCCTATATTTTCAATTATAGATCGCAATGTTCCTCAATAATCACAATTTCAACCCTAGAAAGAAAAATTACTGAATAAACGAAAACGTTAAACTCTCCCCTCATGGCTTTGTTGGTGAAAGCATTGTGCTCAGTTAGCTGTACACAGCCGAGAGGTTTGGCTGTGGGGGATGAAAAGTCAGTCAGGTTCCTCACTCCAGCTTGCAATCTTCTGCTGCAAAACTTGCATATCTGGGCAGTGGCCTCCATTGTGAAGCTTGGCACAGTTGAATAGACCACTACCCTGCTGCATCTTCTACTTTTTCTTTGTCTGCAAAGGTTTTTTGTTTAGTACTTCTTCCAATCCTCCGCTATATGCTGCAATGTGACCAGTTGCCTTCATGGGTTCACAGGGTCCGCTGCAAGATGACCCCTCCTTGATTCTCCCATCTCCACACAGGCACATCCCCTCTAGTTGGGTTGTATGAAATTAGGCACTTGCCTGTTGCTGATGTAAACCCAGGCAGCATGTTGCCATGGCAAGGAGCCGAGTCACCGTTACCACCTTAAAACGAGGAAAATTTCAGCCCAATGTCATTCATGAAACGCTTTTCTGTGAGTGCAATAGGCCAAAATAAAATCAATATCTGACTCATAGCAAGGCAGTTTTGAGTGTTTGATCCATCACTTGGGCTATTTTCTTTCAACAGATTCAATTTGTATGTCTTGTCACTCAAGGAGATTTCAGAGCTGATTCCTTGTTTACTGCCAAATCCCCTTCACAATGACTAAAGACAGGAAGGAATTGAAAGTGCCTCTGCTCTGACAGAGAGCATTTTAATTAAAGGCAATCCACTTAATTCCAAATATTGACTCCATTTCCAGTTTTCAAAATACATCACAGAATTTCAACCAATATTAAACATTGCAACATCAAGATAGATTTTCACCTGAATTGCTACAAATCAAAGCTCGTATTTACTTCCATTAAAGGGAAGGAATTTGCAGAATTGTGCATGATTGTAACAACCAGAAACTCTCATTAATTGCTGAGATTTATCTTTAAAAGTTCAAGGAGCAGTTGAAAAACAAAAATCTAAGCAGATAATGAGAATGCTGCCCAAACTTTCAGGCCTGCTGTACAATTAATAATGGTCGCCTTCCTCCATCTGCGTAAAATGATGGACATGCCGCAGATTAAATCTGTTGAGGATGGGGTAACTTCATGTGGTGATGAGATAGCTTCACATGGTACACTTTTGCAGATGGCTGAAGAGACCAATCTGTGAGAGGCAGGTTCTGCCACATGTATCGCATATGCAGTGGCTATCAGGTGTCGGTGTGGGTTGCTGTTTCCGGTGCTGGTGCCTGTTGCCAAGTCACTGGTCGTCATGGTGGTGCACGCTGGCCCACAGGTGATGTCACCATTTTCCTCTGTCGTCAGCTAGCGATTCTCAGCTCTGATAATCGATGTTTGGGGCCTACCTGTCACGCTTCCGCGAAGTGGCTGGGTCTCTAACTGGTCACCTGTCTCCAACTACCCTGCCATGCAGAAAATCCTTAGGCCTGTGACCCTCTCCCAACCTACGGGTGTGCCTGAGCCAGCGAAGTTGCCTCTGCTTGGTTACGCCGAGATATGCAAGTTCTGCAGCAGAAGATTGCAAGCTGGAGTGAGGAACCTGGCTGACCTTTCATCCCCCACAGCCAAACCTCTCGGCTGCGATCAGCTAACTGAGCACGATGCTTTCACCAACTAAGCCACGAGGGCAGCGTTTAACATTTTCATTTATTCAGTAATTTTTCTTTCTAGGGTTGAAATTGTGATTATTGAGGAACATTGCTATCTATAATATACCAAGGTACTTGGGAGATTTGCCTTTGAGAGGACGGCGGCATTCATGGTTTTGTCCTTCAATCAGATGCCCCGAATGCACCACAAGCAGTGAAGGTGAAAGTTGTTGGGCTTTGTTTTTTGATAGCTGTAAGTTGTCCATGCGGAGCTGCGAACACATGACTCATAAACCCACACCTTGGCCCTAAGAGTCAGCTTGATGCTAATCCATGCGTGTTTCATGGCCAGAAGTGTTACCCTGTGTGTGTATTGCATTCCCCATCAAGAGACAGACAGGCTGTCAACATGGATCCAAGGCTGCAGAATTTGCTAACTGCTTCCAGCAGGCGGTTATTAATGAATTTAATTAATTAATGGTATTTCCTTACCAAGTAGCTGCCAGGTCTTTCAATCCAATGCCTCTTTATTGAGGTTAGGATGCAAGATCACGGACCAAATGGGGGTCCAAAAAATGGTGTTAAAGTAAATTTATTCTCAGAACAGTCATCCTTTTGGTAGATGTAATGAATTTCAACATAACCCAGGGTTTAGAGGATGCCAGTGTGCACACTAAGAAATGGGTGTCGAGTTGCCATAGACCCTTTGACCTAAGTTCTGGCCAGAGAGCTCACTTCATTCTGCAGCATATTCATCACCCGCTGAGCGGCTCTCCCGAAAGAGAAGCTGCTCCCTGGTTTATTGTGTGCGAGCAGGTGAGTGTGCAAACTCACTTCCTGGGTGAAACTGGCAGCACTGGCGTTAGAGCTGGTTCCCCCCCCCCTTTCTGGTTCCGCTGCCATCTTAGCCTATGATACATTGGGTAGAATTTTCCCCTCGGTGTGTGGGTGCACGTTCGGCTCGCTCGAGCGTGAAGTAGCGGGCGATGACATCGAGCGAGCGTCCTGGTGTCATCGCACACTCAGGCGATATTTCGGTCGGCGGGCGCACATGAGAGTTGCAGCGCGCCCGCCAACAATGAAGATGCCTATTAAAGGCCATTAAAGTAGCAATTGATGGCGATTTTTCGCTGCCCGTCCGACATTATGGTTGGCGGGCGGGTGAATCGGCCAGGCGGCCTTTGGATTTTGAGGAAACCTCACCAAGGGCGGGATGAGGTTCCTGAGATTGATGTTAAAAAAGATTAAAACGCTTGGACAGAATTTTCAGCATCCGGATGTTGAGGTGACTCATCCTGATGCTTGGACATGTTTCCAGATTTTAAACTGTGTCTTTATTGATTTTAAGTTCGGCAGCCCCCTGAGGTAGCTGTCTGCCCTCGGGGAGCTTTCCTTCTGCGCTCCCCAACGCCTGTGCTGACTTCAGCGCTCGCCCTCCTCCCGCTCCCCCACCCACCCCGGCAGCGCTGATCCTTACAGCGCGCGTTACACGCTGGATGGCTGTTAATTGGCCAGCCAGCGTGAGATTGTGGTCAGGGGCCAATTGCCGCCGACCCGAACATCCTACCCATTCTGCATAAAATGGATTTCTTCCTAGTGCAAGAACCTAAAAGGGGTGGAGGCGGGCGTTGGGGTGCAGTGTTGGTTGTGGAATACAGTGAAGTTACAACTTAATATAATAAAGGGACACTGTTTTCATCAAAGAGTGAAAATTGTGCAGGAATTTTACCAGCACTTCGGAGATGGGCTGGGAGGCAGCAGGGCTGTGGTGTTGGGAGGGTTCCCACATGGCCCTGCCACCACGGGATAGAATCAGAAATGGAAATGGCTCAGACACCTCCTGAGAGGGGGCAGGCAGCCAGTTCTCCATCGAGACCGTCTCCAATTGGCTACCCATGAGGTGGCGGCTGACCTTCCTTTACAGCTGCTCCATGGCTCTGATGGCGCTGCTGGAGTGTTCACCTGTCTGTTCGCTGGGGCCTGCCTGTCTGGCCCCAGCACAGTAAAGTATTTCTTACCCGCCCTTCAACACGGAGGTGCTCACTCCTTCTCCCTGCAGCCTCAGGAGCGGCCACCTCTATCGGTGGCGCCGTCGAGGCTGCTGGTCCTCCGATTGGTCAGGCAGCCCGGAGGTGCAGGACGGCCTCCTCGGTTCCAGTGGTGGCCTCTTAATTTGCTACCACCGGTAAAATAGCCATTGCAACCTGATGGCGTGAGCTCGGCATTCCCTCCCGATGTCCCAATTTTACCTCCCCCGGCTGGTGGGTTTTCAGGATGGCCATTCCCATCGGACACCTGCCCACCCCGACTTCGCTGCAATTTTAAGGTAGGACGGGCGAGGCCTAGGCTGGCCAGCTTGCCCTTGCCCAATTGTGCCAATTAATGCCCACTTAAGGGCTGTTTTCTGCCAAGCCTCAATTTTTAGTCTGGTATGAGGAGTTCAGGAAGAAAAGTGAATATCCACAGTCCTTGGGTAGGGAAGGGGAGTGGGCGCCACCATCAACAAACACCTTTCAACCTCAGGTGCCCCCACCACAAGGCCTGGCCCCTGCAGGTGCTCCCCCCTGCCCCTTGGCCTCTCCATCAAAATCCCCACCGCCCCCTGATCTGTCCACTCTCCAGGGCCTCACGTCCCCTCCCCTCCTGAGACCCCTGACACTTATTTGACCCTAGGCTCCTGGACCTAGACTCTGGGGGCTGCTTGCAGTCCCAGTCCCATCCATTCAGCTTGTGGTGATGCTGGGCCTAAAGAGCTGCACAGCACTCTGACAGGGGACATCCTCCCGAGTGAGAGGTGGAAGTCCTGCCTCCAGCCAATTAACAGCCCCTTGGGCTGTCGACACTCACTCTTGCCTGTAAAACACCAGCAAGTGTGTTTGTTTGTTGGAGGAGCAGAACTGGTGTGCGCTCCCACAAAATCAAGTGACTCGATTATACATTTAATCTCAATTTGCAGCATTGTGTCTGCAAACTAATGAAAGGTTTGCCAAAGACAATACCCTTTAAATATAAAACAAGAGACAGTCCTGCTGTGACATTAATTAATAGCTTTGAACCCTCCGGGAAGAGACTGGGAGACTTGTTGATCAGGAATAGGGAAATTAAATTAAATGAATAATTTGAGGAAGACATTTGGCAGAGACGCCCAGGCAAATCTGTGGCGATCAGTTTGCTTTGGACAGAACTGTAAAAGAATCATTTTGAAGCAGTAATTGTACTGCTGACTTAGCCCATTTATTATTCATTTATTCGTTTATTAATGAAGGAATATGCTACTAGCTCTGCAGAATTTACCAAGCGCCGAGCCTCTCTTTCAAAAGAACTTCAGCACTGAGTGACTAACATGGGGACTATACTTGGGGATTAGTGTCTTCACAAAATAAAGAATGAGAATAAGAAGGGAGGGATGTTGTTTATAAAACTATTTTTATTTGCCTGCTTCTGATGCTGGTTAGATCATTACTGATTGACTCGGCCCAGTTTCAATACCTTTTAACAGCTGAGGTGAGAAGGAGTTATTTAAAGGCAAGATCAAGGAAGCTAATGTACAGTGAAAATGTTTCTGGCCAACTGAGGTATGATCTTACACTGGTGTGGGGGTTGGGGGAGATAGAGGATGAGTGAGAAAGAAAGAGAAAGGGCATAAGAAGGCTAGAAAGTTTGAGATAAAAACAAAAAACTGCGGATGATGGAAATTCAAAACAAAAACAGAATTACCTGGAAAAACTCAGCAGGTCTGGCAGCATCGGCAGAGAAGAAAAGAGTTGACATTTCGAGTCCTCATGACCCTTCAGAAGAACTGAGTAATATTAGAAGAGGGGTGAAATATAAGCTGGTTTAAGGTTGGGGGTGGGGTTGTGGTTGTAGGGACAAGCAAGCAATGATGGGAGCAGATAATCAAAAGATATCACAGACAAAAGAACAAAGAGGGGTTGAAGGTGGTGATATTATCTAAACGAATGTGCTAATTAAGAATGGTTGGCAGGACACACAAGGTACAGCTCTAGTGGGGTTGGGGTGGAAAGACTAACAGGGCTTAAAAGGTATAGATTTAAAAATAATGGAAATAGGTGGGAAAAGAAAAATCTATATAAATCCATTCTAATCTATCTCTCTCTGAACTTACTGCATTCCGTTCTCTTAGGTCCAACCCCAACATGATCATCAAACCCGCTGACAAGGGTGGTGCTGTTGTTGTCTGGTGCACTGACCTCTACCTCGCGGAGGCTGAGCGTCAACTCGCAGACATTTCCTCCTACCTCTTCCTGGACCATGACCCCACCACTGAACATCAAGCCATTGTTTCCAGGACTGTCACTGACCTCATCTCCTCTGGAGATCTTCCTCCCACAGCTTCCAACCTGATAGTCGCCCAACCTCGGACGGCCCGCTGCTACCTCCTACCCATAATCCACAAACAGAACTGTCCCGGCAGACCGATCATGTCAGCTTGCTCCTGCCCCACAGAACTCATTTCTCGCTATCTTGACTCCCTTTTCTCTCCCCTTGTCCAGTCCCTTCCCACCTACATCCGTGATTCCTCTGACACCTTACGTCACATCAACAATTTCCAGTTCCCTGGCCCCATCCGCTTCCTCTTCACCATGGATGTCCAATCCCTCTACACCTCCAACCCCCACCAGGATGGTCTGAGGGCCCTTAGCTTCTTCCTCGAACAGAGGCCCGAACAATCCCCATCCACCACTACTCTCCTCCGTCTGGCTGAACTTGTTCTCACACTGAACAATTTCCCTTTTAACTCCTCTCACTTCCTCCAAATAAAAGGTGTGGCTATGGGTACCCGCATGGGCCCCAGCTATGCCTGTCTCTTTACGGGGCATGTGGAACATTCCTTGTTCCAGTCCTGCTCCGGCCCCCTCCCACAACTCTTTCTCCGGTACATCGAGGACCTGGAAAAATTTATTAATTTTGCTTCCAATCTCCACCCCTCCATCATTTTCACATGATCCATCTCTGACACTTCCCTTCCCTTCCTTGACCTCTTTGTCTCAATTTCTGGTGATAGACTGTCCACCAATATCCATAACAAGCCTACTGACTCCCACAGCCAGCTTGACTACAGCTCCTCACACCCCACTTCCTGTAAGGACTCCATCCCACTCTCTCAGTTCCTTCGCCTCTGTTGCATCTGTTTTGATGATGCTACCTTCGAAACAGCTTCTCTGACTGTCCTCCTTCTTCCTTAATCGAGGTTTTCGACCCACGGTCGTTGACAGGGCCCTCAACCGTGTCCGGCCCATCTCCCGCACATCCGCCCTCATGCCTTCTCCTCCCTCCCAGAAACATGATAGGGTCCCCCTTGTCCTCACTTATCACCCCACCAGCCTCTGCATTCAAAGGATCATCCTCCGCCATTTCCGCCAACTCCAGCATGATGCCACCACCAAACACATCTTCCCTTCACCCCCCCGGCGGCATTCCGCAGGGATTGTTCCCTCTGGGACACCCTGGTCCACTCCTCCATCACCCCCTACTCCTCAACCGCCACCTATGGCACCTCCCCATGCCCACGCAAAAGATGCAACACCTGCCCCTTCACTTCCTCTCTCCTCACCGTCCAAGGGTCCAAACACTCCTTTCAAGTGAAGCAGCATTTCACTTGCATTTCCCCTAACTTAGTCTACTGCATTCATTGCTCCCAATGCGGTCTCCTCTACATTGGAGAGACCAAACGTAAACTGGGCGACCGCTTTGCAGAACAGCTTCGGTCTGTCCGCAAGAATGACCCAAACCTCCCTGTCACTTGCCATTTTAACACTCCACCCTGCTCTCTTGCCCACATATCTGTCCTTGGCTTGCTGCATTGTTCCAGTGAAGCCCAACGCAAACTGGAGGAACAGCACCTCATCTTCCGACTAGGCACTTTACAGCCTTCCGGACTGAATATTGAATTCAACAATTTTAGATCTTGAACTCCCTCCTCCATCCTCACCCCCTTTCCATTTCTTCCCCCCTTCCTTTTGTTTTTTCCAATAATTTATATAGATTTTTCTTTTCCCACCTATTTCCATTATTTTTAAATCTATACCTTTTATGCCCTGTTAGTCTTTCCACCCCACCCCCACCAGAGCTGTACCTTGTGTGTCCTGCCACCCATTCTTAATTAGCACATTCGTTTAGATAATATCACCACCTTCAACACCTCTTTGTTCTTTTGTCTGTGACATCTTTTGATTATCTGCTCCTATCACTGCTTGCTTGTCCCTACAACCACACGCCCCCACCCCCACCCCCACCTTAAACCAGCTTATATTTCACCCCTGTCCTAATATTACTCAGTTCTGTTGAAGGGTCGTGAGGACTCGAAACGTCAACTCTTTTCTTCTCCGCTGATGCTGCCAGACCTGCTGAGTTTTTCCAGGTAATTCTGTTTTTATTTTAGAAAATTTGAACTGAGTGAAAGAGTGAAAAGACTCCCAGCAGCTGAGTGCACATTATAACAAAAACAAAAATACCTGGAAAAACTCAGCAGGTCTGACAGCATCTGCGGAGAGGAACACAGTTAACGTTTCGAGTCCGAATGACTCTTCATCAGAACTAAGAAATATAGAAATGAGGTGGAATATAAGCTGGCTGAAGGGGGGTGGGACAGGTGGAGCTGGATAGAGGGCCAGTGATAGGTGGAGGCAAAGAAGAGATTGCCAAAGGTGTCATAGACAACAGGCAAAGAGGTGTTGACGGTGGTGATTTTAGCTGAGGAATGTGCTAATGATGACATTAAGGGTAGAAAGCAGGACGAGCAAGGTACAGATAGCCCTAGTGGGGTGGGGTGGGGGGAAGGGATTGAAATAGGCTAAAAGGTAGAGATAAAACAATGGATGGAAATACATTTAAAAATAATGGAAATAGGTGGGAAAAGAAAAATATATATAAAAAAAATATAAAAAATTATAAATTATTGGACAAAGGGGGATCGGAAAACGGGTGGGGATGGAGGACAGGGTTCATGATCTAAAGTTGCTGAACTCAATATTAAGTCCGGAACGCTGTAAAGTGCACATTATAGCAACCCTCCTTTAGCAATTACAGGCAAACCAAACAACCTTATGATATTGCATTTATATAGCAACTTCCTCAATCCCAGGATGTCTCAAAGTGCTTTTGAGCCTATGGATTATTTTTCTTTCTGGAGTGCCATTGTAGAGAAACAAAGGAGTTAACTGTGCATAGCAAGGCCCCACAAACAGCAGTGAGACAAATGACCAGTTCACCTGTTCTAATGGTGTTGGCTAAGGAATAACTGTTGGCCATAATACAGTTCCAGGTAATGGGAATGTTGGGAAGAGAATGATGTGGAGGAAGAGGGAGTGTGTGATGTTTTGTGAGAGTAATTTATTATCAATGGTTTTTTTGTGTCAATTCTCTTCCCTTATCTCACTTCTGCCTCTATGAAGATATGGAATGTTGCTCTGGATGTCCACCCCAAACCCTCCACCTCCCACGCTCCCTGCAAGACATTCCTTAATACTCATGGCTGGTACTTTCATCTCTCTGTCCGAAGGCTGAGTAGCCCCATTCCAGGGATTTGAACAATAAATCTAGGTTAATACCTACGTGCTGGACTGGAGGAACCTTCTTTCAGATGAGAATTACTTACTTTTTCTTTTATTTCCCTACATTCTATCTCTTTCCCTGTCTTCTATTTCTTTCTCTATCTTTTTCCTTCTCCTGTGTGACCAAGCTGTTGTTCACCCCTCCTCATACATCCGAACACTTGTATTCACTCTGTGGGGTGCAACAATACAGGTAAAATATGAAGAAATCCTTGAGTCTACTTACGCTAGGAAGGTTTTGTCTTCAAATAGTCTCTTCTGCTTTGCTGCCCTGTTCTGAGCTAGTTGACCATCAGCTGCAGCGTTACAATTTGCCTCATTGCCATGAGACCAGGCCAGACCTTTTCCTCCTGATTGGTATTCAGTGACTTGATCTAGAAAGCTCCTTTGTGCAGATGTCAGTTTAAGACATTATCCAGAGAGAAGAGTGGGTCCAAGACTAGTATTTTAAACTTAAATGAGGGCAGCTATGACAACGTGAAAGCAGAGCTGGCTAGAGTGAACTGGCAAATGAGGTTAAGGGATAGGTTCATAGAGATTAAGTGGCAGACTTTTAAAAGCATAATTCGGAAAACACAGAATAGATATATTCCAATGAGAAAGAAAAACTTCCAAAGGGAGAACCCACCATCAGTGGTTAACTAAAAAAGTTAAAGACAGTATCAAACTTAAAGAAAAAGCATATATTTGCACAAAGTTGGGCAGCAGGTCAGAAGATTGAACAGAATATGAAGAACAGCAGAGAAGACAAAAAGATTAATAAGGAGGGAAAAATTAGAGTACGAGAGAAAGCTAGCTGGGAATATAAAGACAGATAGTATGAGTTTCTATAGATATTTAAATAATAAGAGTTAATAAAGTGAGAATTGGTCTTCTAGTAATTGAGTCTGGGAAATTAATAATGGAAAATAAGGAGATGGCAGATGAATTGAACAGGTATTTTGCATCGGTTTTCACTGTAGAGGAAACAAATAACATCCCAGAAATAACTGTAAATCAGGGATTGGAAGGGAGGGAGGAACTCAGGAAAATTACAATCACCAGGGAAGTGGTACTGAACAAATTGTTGGAGCTGTGGGCTGACAAATCTTTGGGTCCCGATGGGCTTCATCCAAGGGTCTTGAAAGAGGTAGCTAGTGAAATAGTTGATGCATTGGTTTTAACTTCCCAAAATTCTGTAGATTCAGGGACGGTTCCATTAGATTGGAAAATAATAATTCCTTTATTCAAAAAGGGTGGGAGACAGAAAGCAGGAAACTCTAGGCCAGTTAGCTTAACATCTATAAAAGGGGAAAGGTTAGAAGCCACTATTAAATATTTTATAGCAGGGCACTTAGAAAAGTTTAAGGTAATCAGGCAGAGTCAACATGGTTTTGTGAAAGGGAAATCATGTGTAACCAATTGATTGGAGTTCTTTGAAGGAGTCACATGTGTTGTGGATAAAGGGGGACCCAATGGATGTACTCTACTTAGATTTCCAGAAGGCATTTAATAAGGTGCCACATCAAAGGTTATTGCAGAAAGTAAAAGCTCATGGGGCACATCCCTGACACACATGAGCGTGAAATAGCGTGTGATGACGTCGGGTGAGTGTTTCGATGTCATCGCGCACTCACGCGATATTTCGGTCTGCGGGCACGCGCGAGATTTGGCAGTGCGCCCGCCAACAATTAAGAGGTCTGGGAAGCCCATTAATCAAGTACATTAAGTGAATTTTCCCTGCCTGCCCAATCTTACGGTTGGCAGGTGGGTGAATAGGCCAAGTGGCCTTTGGATTTTTGAGGAAACCTCATCCACGGGCAGGATGAGGTTTCCGATGTTAACTAAAAATAAAATAAAAATTTTTTGTTATCGCAATGATAGGGTGATTGAGTCTGCTGTGTGGAGTTTTTTTTTAGGATTTTAAAAAACTTTATTGATTGATTTAAAAGACTTCAGCTCCCTGTGCCTTCAGGGAGCTCTCATTGCACGCTCCCCACACCTGTGCTGACTTCCACGCTCGTCCTCCTCCCCCTCCACCCAGGTAGCGCTGGGCATTTCAGCGCACGATTCACGCTGGCTGGCTGTTAACTGGCCAGGCAGCATGAAATCGCAGTCAGTGCCCGATTGGGGGTGGGGGATCATTGCGCGGCTGCTCCTGGGTTCGCCTGCCCAATGAGGGGAAAATCCTTCCTATGGTGTAGGGGGTAACATACTGGCATGGATAGAAGATTGGCTAGCTAACAGGAAACCGGGAGTAGACACAAATGGGTCTTTTACTGGTTAGCAGGATGTGACGAGTGGTGTGCCAGAGGGATCAGTTCTGGGGCCTTAACGTTTTACAATATATGGAAATGACTTGGGCGAAGGGACAAATGGTATCGTTACTAAATTTGCTAAACGCACAAAGATAGGTCGGAAAGTAAATCGTGAAGAGGACTTAAGGAGGCTACAAAGTGACATAGATAGGTAAAGTGAATGGGCAAATGGCGTATAATGTAGGCAGATGTGAAACGGTCCATTTTGACAGGAAGAATAAAAAGAAAGCGTATTATCTAACGTGAGAGATTGCGGAGCTCCAAGAGTCAGAGGAATCTGGGTGTCCTTGTGCATGAATCATTAAAGGCTCGCGCAGCAAGTAATTGGGAAAGCTAACAGAATGTCATTGTTTATTGCGAGGGGAATTGAATACAAAAATAGGAAAGTTATGCCTCAGTTGTACAGGGCACTGGTGAGGCCACATCTGGGGCAGAATTTTTCCATCCGTGAGCTGGGGGCGGGGCCTGCTCGCCGACCTGAAAATGACGCGGGATGATGTCGGGGATAACCCCCCCATGTCATTCCCGCCCCATTTAAATATTCAGGAAGGCGGGCCATTGACAGGATAATTAAGCCAATTAAAGGCCCTGCCTGTCTAACGTTAAGGCTGGCGGGCAGGCCAGGAGCCTCAGCGGGCTTCTGATAATACATGAAACCTCATCCACTGGCAGGGTGCGGTTTCATGTCTGTTTTAAAAAAACTTTAATAAAGTTTATGTGATATTTATTAACATGTCCCATCTCCTGTGACATTGTCACATGAGGGGGACATGTTAATAATTTTTTTATTTTTCTATTTTTAAAGTTTCAAAAACTGTCAGCGATCTCCCTGAGGCAGCGCTTAGTCTCAGGGAGCAGTGCGCTCTTTCATGTGCAAGCGTGAAAGAGCGCACTCTGACAGTTAGGGAATCCCTCCATTCTGCACAGGAAGCGCATAGCCACCGAGTGGGTGGGGCCCGCCCGCCCAACAAGGGCAAAATTCTGCCCCTGGTGTATTGTGTACAGTATTGGTCTCCTTTAGTAAAAAAAGATGTAAATACCAGGAATGGGTGAGTTATCTTATGAGGAAAGGCTGGATAGGTTAGGGTCGTATCCACTGGAGTTTAGCAGAGTAAGAGGCAATCTGATCGAAACCTTTAACATCCTGAGGGGCCTTGACAGGGTGGATGTGGAAAGGATGTTTCCTCTTGTGGAGAATCTAGAACTAGGGGTCACTGTTTAAAAATAAGGGGTTGCTCATTTAAGACAGAGATTAGGACAAGTTTTTCTCTGAGAGAGTTGTCAGTCCTTGGAACTCTCTTCCTCAAAAGGCAGTGGAAGCAGGGTCTTCGAATATTCTTAAGGCAGAGCTAGTCAGATCCTTGATTAACAAGGGGTGAAAAGTTATTGGGGGTAGGCAGGAGTGTGTGGTTGAGGTTACAATCAGATCCGCCATGATGTTATTGAACAGCGGAGCAGGCTTGAGGGGCCCAGTGGCCTACTCCTGCTCCCAGTTCGTATGTTTGCATGTCCATCTCAGCTGTGATTACCTCTACAGTTGAATAGCTTGCTGACAGTCACTGCCCAAGTCACGCATAAGATCCTAAAAATGGCAGGGACGATCAAACATCATTCAACCCATTGGAACTCTTCCCTCTTCTCCACTAATTCTCACGTCATGAAGAATGACCCCTGGGTGAAGTACTGGCTGTCAGTAGCTGTGGAACCCTACACCAGAAAGTCTTAATGCCTTTAAGAGAAGGGGAGAATATTGGAGTATATATAAAAAAAGTAAATAAAGTTACAAACGTTATATCTCTCTTATCCCTTTAATAACACGAGGCATATTGAATTAAGCCTATGTTGTAAAAATCATCACTCTCCACTAGTTTCCTCAATAGTTTTTCATCTTGTTGCTGATTGTCTTGCTGTAGGTCTTACACTATTATCATTTCAAATGACAATAATGTGCCAGACCACATATCTCCCAATTGACAGTGTTTCCTAGCTACCTCGGAAAAAGTTGAATGTTATCAGCTCCTGCCTCAGTACCTTTATCTACTGAAACATACCCTGTTGGGGGCACACATTACAACACCCAGAGCAGTTTATTTGATGTCTACAGCAGTTAGAGAAAAAGAGTACAGCAACTGAACAAAAAAGACACTTAAATGAAAAGCAAAATAAAAAGCTCCAAGCACTGAAAATGTGAAAGAAAAGCAGAAAATTCTGCAAACACAGAACCAGCATCTGTGGAGAGAACAGGCAAGGCTAATATTTTCCCTGGGAGAAAGCTTTCTGGAACCACAGCTAATGACTTAATGGAAAAGAAATGGCAGCCTCACAGCTATAACCTTCCCTCCCCCAACCCCAGCTGATGAAGCTGGAAGATGACCGCTCCTCCACATACCCTAGGGAGACCCGTATCAAACAGACAACTGTGTATGGTGTCAAGGAAGCTGAGTGAAAAACGATGATTGTGACCAAGTCTGGTGACTCGAGAGGGTATGTATATGGGTACGCGTGTAGGAGGTTGTGTGGATCTACTGGATAAACAATACAGACCCATATTAAAATAGATCACTTTGAAAAATAAGCCAGGCATAAAAACATTTTGAACCTTCAAAGAAGAATTAGAGGATGACAAAAATGGCTTCTGGAATTTTGAAATCCGTTGGAATTTATGGAGATATTCAAAATCACAAGGGGCCTGGACAGAGTAGATAGGGAGAAACAGTGATTGATGGAAACATCAAGAATCAAAGGGCACAGATTTAAGGAAATTGGCAGAAGAAGCAACGGTAACATGAGGAAAAACTTTTTAATGCAGTGAGTGGTTAGGATCTGGAATAGGCAGTCTGAGCGTGTAGTGGAGGCAGATTCAATCGAGGCATTCAAGAGGGAATTGGATTATTATCTAAAAGGATGTATATGCAGGGTTTTGGGGGAGAAGGCAGGAGTCGGGTGGGGTGGGGGGCTGGCACCGGCTGAACTTTAGGCTCTGAATGTCTTTCTTCTGTGCTGTAACCATTCGATGATTCTATATTGTTCACTGTCACCCATCTATAACCAGGATAACTGAGCAAGACTTATTGTCTTATATTACGGACAGCAGAGGGAGAAACTGAATTTCTTCACCCTCTCCCTATCTGTCCTTAAGCAGAGGTGTTTGTGAATTATTTTTAATGTAGGCTGTGGCATGTTTCTACAAACCTTTAGTTTGTGTGATCCAATTTAATAATAACTTGCAGCAAACTGGCACTATGATTAACTCAGAAGGTTAGTTTATTCACATTCGGGGGGGCTGGGAGAGTGTGCGCAATGTCTCACACACATGCAGGCACACACAGTAAGGGGGAATAGAAAAGTGTAAGATTTACAACTGTGGGCAACAACAGTAAAGGAACCACAGAAATTAATATGAGTTCACGTGATTTACAGAGTCCGAGAAGTCAAAGTCCAGAGGGTATTTTCTTTGTGGCAGAGTTCAGTCCAGATGAGTTGCTGGTTTGAGGCAACAACACGAAAATCCTTGAAATGAATAATGTGCTGTATGAAAGGTTTTCTATGCTAGATCACTTGGCAGGCGATGATCAGAGACTTTTAAAATCACAGGCTTCAAGGAATTGAGAGATGGTGGCCAGCTGCTTGGCTAGCTGGGCTGCTAGAGTTCTTTCTGGTTGGGGCTAAAACATCAGTCTAAGCTGTGAGGCTAGAAAAGTAATGTTAAAATGATCAAAAAGGCTAGAAGCTTGGGGTCATGTGACATGACCCATGAGTGAGTTAATTGCAACCTTGTGAGCAGTTTCTGTGCTTCTGGCCAAAATTCATTGTTTTGCTTAGGAGCAAAATGGTGGCTGCTAACACTTCTTCAGATGTAACAAGTTTCAGTGTCTCTGTCTTTGTTATCATCCTAGCTGGGGGAGCCAGTTCATCTGCTAGTTGCTAAGTTTTGTGATTATATTGTCTTATAATGGGGTGTGAGGTTCCACAAGGATTGGAGTGGAACTCTATTGTTCTTGTAGTCTCTGTTGGAACCTTCCAGAACAGATGGGCAATCTTGTGGGTCATGCAACCTGTAGCAGCCAGTTTGTGGGTTAGCAGAAGTCCATTTTAAAATAGCAAAATAAAGTTTTGATGCATACTGTTTTGATTTCTTTTCATGTCTTATTGACATAGCACTTAAAATTCAGGAGGGATTGAACACGTTAATAATCATCAGCTGAAAAATGATCTCAAACTTGAAAATAGAACAACTTATTGAGTTTTTTTTGGCTAAGCTACTTCATTCTGTGAAGGAATGTGATCCTCTTTAGAAGAACTTCATGGAATTGAATATAGTTATGCCATTTTATTATATAAACACCAGACATGTAAATTTAATACTCTGTTGAAGATAGCAAGGGTGAGTAATCTAAATTAGTGCATCTTCATTATTCATCTTGGTGTGGGGTTAGTTTTCTACTGCACAACTCTTTGGGCTCCATGAAAGTTGACATGGCTTCTATCCTGAACCTTTATGCACCATATGGTATCAGCATACAAATATTAAGCACTTTTGACTGTGAACCATTGCGATGTGGCATTCACTGTCGTTGAGGAGACAGTTCAATGTCATTGCAGATTTAATGAGATGTTTATCCAGGACAATGAATTAGCGAAGAATCTAGCCATTAGCAGACTAGGAGTAGCAATTGTGAAACAATATGATTCATTTGATGTCACCCATCCCATTTCATTCATCTTAGTCAAGAGCAAAAAAGGGAATTATTGCTGCCCACAACATAAGGTTAAGATCCTAGAGTAAGCTCACACAGAAGGGACCAGGGACAAGATGCTTAGAAATGCAAGAGATTCCCAATACTGGTCCTACAGCAAATCAGCGCAAAACAGAAATGATGGTCTCCTTTCTCTCTGTGAACATTTGCCTTCAGTATTGCATGTGAGGTGGGTTAACGGAACAGTTGTAATCATTCAGGGATAAAAAGGGATTCTGTTTCAAGCATCAGCAGTATTTTGCTTTTCTTATAATTCAAGGTTTTTCTCTCCCAAATCTCATTGTTTATGTTCTCTGCAAGGCATAATGTGTAGGCAGGTCTAGCAGTGCCACCCGCAAACCAAAATGCAACTTTATGTTGAAGCGAATTGGATATTGTAGCTTAGGATTAAACTAAGATTTGTATTTATTGTAAAGCTTACATTTATTCATCAAATACAGTACTTATACTTTAAACTTGTTGCTGAGCTCAGAATAATTAAATATTCCAATTTTTGGAGCTCTTTGACATTTAGCCCAATTGTTCCGTACAAATGTTTTGATGTTGTTACTTCAACCTCAACAACGGTCTATCTCATTGCTGCAACAAAGAATCTTAGTTTAAACAAATGAACCAAAGACATAATGAAGAACTGCAGCAAATGAACCAGGTCTGAAGAGCTTCTAAAAACAGGGGCTGAATTTTTACCAGCCCTCAGGTGATGGGAACAGAGGCGAGGGGGCTGGTAAAATAGCAGTGTGCCCCTTTGGGATATCCCCCTGTCACTGCCCCACTGCTGAGGTTTCCCAGCAGTGGACAAATGGTGGGCCCAGAGGTGGATTGACTGCCCATTCCACAGAGGCAGACATCCAATTGGCATAATTAGGACGCCATTTATGGGCCATCGTACAGGGGCTGCCGGCATTTTGCTGCTCACCTGTAGAGACCACCAGCTTCATGAGGTGGCCTCTCTGTTACAGCTGGCGGGATGCCTATCAGAGCTGGAGGCTACATATCTCACAGGGGAGGTGTGGGCAGGAAAGGCAGCCCTCATGGCTCTAATGATCCCCTTGGATGGGGTTCCCCTCCATCCCATGAGCCTACTGCTCTTGGCCCCCTAGATTTTAATTTTTACCTGGCTGCCCAAGGGCACCTCCATTGAAATGCCCTTGAGGTCCCCTGCCTACCTCAGCAGCGCCCACCTTTCTCATTCAGGCTGCTAGGCCTTCAGCGCTGCAGACCCTCTAATTGGGCTGGCACCATCTGGAGCCCACCTGCCATGCTCAATTAGGAGGCCAGTTGTGGTAAAGTTGCCGAGCCGGTTCTGCTGCTGCAAGTGTGGGCTTAGGAACCACTTTGTAGCCCAATATTGGTGTCCCGAAGCCCGGGATGAAATTCAGTGCCTCACTTTGAACTCAGAGCTTTTACATTTTGCAAACGTCTGGGAGGGAATCCCAGAGCCTTTGTCAACTGCCCAGTAATCAATATTAGCAATCAATATTAATTATTTCTATCACCCAGGCTGACGGGAGGTGGAAACTGATTGATGAATTGCTTCCTAACTCGGACCAAGACAAAATCTATTGGAATTTTCAGCCTGCACAACAGTAAAAGCCAGTAGCAATCACAGGCAATTGATTCCCCTCTGTCTCCATCCAGCATCGTATATTCACTCCATGCACAGACACTTGTGGCAAAGAATGAAGAAAATCTTATCGCAAATGGCTCCTAACACTCCATTTTTCTGAAACAAAATCCCAATTTGATGTGGTGACAGTTTCACATGAATATAAAGACTATTGGGTATGTGCAGGCTGGAGTCCAATGTCCAACTTGTGCAGTTCAGAACTCTTCTTCCTCCTTTAGAATGATGAATTAGCATAACTACAGTTAAATCATAATGCATTAAAAATAAGTAGTGTATACTATAATTCAATAAATAGTCTGCCATTAGTTGCTGGTTGACTATTTGAGCAGCAAGCAAAGAGGTCTATGGAATCACACTGCAGAATGTAACCAACACCTTCAGGGGAGGGGTTAGGGAACCAGAGATGTAATATAAAAGGACAAAGAAAAAAAATGCAATATACAAAATGCTTCAAAAGTACAAAAAGTTATCATTGAAGGTTTAAAAGATGTTAATGTGTTTCATGATGATATGAGTAACTGGACCTTGAGTTGTCAATAGAGAGACAGATGGGTTGACTGTGGCTCTGCTTGGAGTCAATTTACTCCATCAGGAGATACACAGCTGAGTATGTGAAAGAGTGTTTCCAATTCCCTGGCCACCTTGCATCATAGGCTCTCTTACTGGCAATTTGCTATTCTACTATTGAATTAGAGACTGTAATGCTAGGTCATGTTCTGTGGGAAATGCGTGTACTTTGTCAGGCAATCGTTACACTGTTATGGCGCTCTTTCTGTAGTGAGCATTGAGTTTCCCTTTAAGAATCAGAGGCTGGAATTTTACAGCCCTGTCATGGAGGGGTTGGGGCTGTAAAATATGGTGAGCCATAAACTCCATTGACTCAGCAGGAATGTAAAAACCCACTGTCGTAAAATTCTGACCAGAGATTCGGTCTCTCTCCCCACTGTCAAAAGCCTTTTTCAAACCTCCTTCTTTCAACTACATTCGATAGCCTCCTAACTTTTTCAGCTAATGTTTAGTGCCTGTTTTCTCCTATGTCACCTATACACTAGACAGACAGTTCAAATGTGACTTGCTCTTTGTTTCACAGTACTCTCTGCTCTTTAAATTCTTTACCAATTCCCCCCACCCCAGAAAAAAGTGAAGATATTGGCCTGTAACTTCCGAGCTGCAGGACAGTGTATCTGAGGGATACTCCATAGATGTGTTGGGGAACCCTCCCCCCAACCGGAATATCCTAGGTAAGGATTGCACGGCAATTGCCCGGGGAGTTTAAATTTCCTTTGGGTAATTGCCCTGCACTGGAAACCATTGAAAACATGTTTTAAATTGCAAACTTCAGATGGTTCCGACTGTCTCTCAGCAATAGTTAGTCTGAAAATGTTAAAAGAACCAAAACCATTTCTAGCTCCTGTGTAACTATAACACTAAACTACCCCATGGGACTCGCCCCCACCATCCACTACATCCCCCCAACCCCCCTATGGGAACTCCCCCCACCCAACCCCATCCACCCCCAGCCACCCCCACTACCCTCCCGACCACCCCATGGGACTCCCGCACCTCCGACCACCCCCCTTCATTACCAACCCCAACTAATCCCCCCATCCCCCACAGGGGTGGAGGTCAGGCCGGGCCTGAGAGGGAGGGGGTTCAGATCGGTGCACTGGATGGCTGACCTCTTGTGTGCGGCATTGGTACTGACCACCTCCGCCACAGTCTCCCAAGCCGGATTTGTGAGACTGATGGGCCTCCTGCGCCCAGAGCGGAGGTGGAGGACATCGCAGGGCCTCCATGGCATCTAGAGGGCATCCCAGGGATCACTGAATCAGGGAGGCTGCACTCTTCTTGGCTTTTAGGGCCATATCTTCACCGGAGCAGTCCTGGGCTGCATGTATTGAGAAACGTGCCCAGCCCCCACTACATTTCCAACCACCCATGGGACTCCCCCAACCCCCACTAGCGCCCCCCCTTCCCACCCACCGACTACCCTCCTTCCCAACCCGACCCTCCCCCACTGCATCTGGCCCGACCTAGCCCGACCCGACCTGACCCACTCTCCCCCCCCACCACAGCCCAACCCGACTTGACCCGACCACCACCCCACCCCCAGGTCTGACAGGAGCCCCCACCAAGGCCCGACTGGACAGTAAAAAAGGGGCGTGGCTTACTTGCCTTAGCTGAGCTGCCCTCAACTGTAGGCCTCGGGAACCCACTGTTCCGCACAGATCTCACCCCACCACCCACCCCCACCCCCCCCATCCTCCCCCCTCCCCCTCCCCCTCCCCCCCAACCCCGGGTTGGAAGGTCGGGTGAGATAGGAGTGGCCGGATTGCAAGGTAAGTAATTATGAGTGGAGTAGCAACCTGACTCAATTGCCACTCCACTGGAAGCTCTGGGCCGTCATTATTGGAATAATCGGAAGGGTGAAAATGAAGAAAAGTTACTTGCCTTAGACTTGTATGAGAATTGCAGATTGTTTCTGGTAAACATCATTAAACCTCGATCTAATCTATCAGTACTGATTCCACAAACAATGATGAGATTAATGATCAGATAATCTCTTTTAGTGATATTAATTGAGGGATAAAGGTTGGCTAGTATGTCAATGGCATGCGAATTATATTGTTAAGATACACAGGTCAAGGGCATTGATCAACTTAGTACTTAGAGCACTTATAAAGAAAGACTGTGGTGCGGTTGGGGAATGCAGACTGGAGGACCTCCTTGCGGGTCTGGGCCTGGCCAAGGTGACCAATAACTGGCCCAGGCAGCCGGCCATAGAACCAATACTCTGCCCCTATTCTGTGGCTACTTTCATGCCCAGGTGTCCTGGAGAGGGATCGTGTGGTGCCGACTGGTGTGCTTGAGGCTTTGCGCACCTGTTGGGCTCCGCAGGGGCTGGAGTGCTTTGCCGGCCTCAGAAATAACATTTTAATGTAATTAATTAAGTTTCCTTCTAAAGTTTTGTTTTTTGTTAAAGTGCCCCTTTAAGGGGCTTTCAATTAATGAGTCTATTTGTTAGTTTATTAGTTTTAAAAGAGCATAAAGAGAGGCTGGTGGGACACTGGGGTGGTAGGTAGGAAGCAGACACATATTGCTGCATTCTGTGAATAAACCCATGATCAAGAAAAATATTAGTGTCCAGCTTCATACTTCACCAACAGGGGTTTGGGATTGGATTAACATAGGACACCAGGGGATCTTCCATGGTCTTCTCTGAAAATTATGGAATTTTTTTTCCATCCAGTTGAGAGAGCAAGAAGGGCTTTGGTTTAATGTCTCATTAAAAAGTTGGCATCTCAGCCTGTGCAATGCACCCTTGCTGCTGCACTGATGTGTCGGGCTAGATTGTGTGCTGAAGCGTCCAGAGTGGATCTTGAACACTTGACCTTCTGATTCAGAGGCAGCAGTGCAACTAACAATAGGCATGTGATAGAAACAAAAAGAATGGAATTGGAAAATATAGTTTTGAACAACGTTCCCTTTAAGCTGCATGGATGTGTGACCTTGCAGCAATCGGGAATGTGCCTCACAGGGAACAAATAGGCTGCACAGAAGCAAAGCATCCTTTAGAATAGGTGGACATGCAACCACTTGTCAACCTTAAAGAGACTGGGCTGTGCCTGGGAAATTAGAACATGAGGAGAGACTGAGGCCATTTCCACTGGAACACAGAAAGCCTGTCAGAAACTGGGCTGTCTCAATGGCCTTCTCCTGTTCCTAGTTCGCCTAACCATCAATAAAAATCAGTTTCTAAAGTGTCACTTTGCTGCAAAAATGTATTAAGTTGACAGTGCTTTATATAATTAAAGGGTTAATCTATTTCTATTTATTCCTAGCTGTCACCTGTATGACCCTGTCCCTTTGCAAGTCCAGGCTTTGTGGTTTTTTTTGACAGCGGTTCTCCTGTAATTGTACCTGCTGCCTCGTGTCTCTTGGTGCCCAGCTGCTGCCATGCATGCTTCCCCCCATCCCCCCGCTCCCCCACCGCCCCCCCCCTCCCTCCCCCCAACCCGCTCCTCTGATGTACAGATGTGGCTGTGCAGCCCCTACAACTCCTGGGATTTCATTTGCTGCTGGTGGAACAGCAGCTCCTACATAATGTCATTCACTGAGGATGCCCTGAGGGGAAGCTGACTGTAGAAACATTAACATCAGCAGCGCTACAACATTTGCAGAGTGCTCCTCTGTCTGCCAAGTTTAGTCTCGCTCATGCTGCGGTCTGTAAGGAAGGTAATGCCTATACCAGGAAATGAAGATCTTTTAAATTAAGTAACAAATGCATCTTTCTAGAAGGAGCCCACCCATCAGCAGTAGCAACGCATGCTTTGCAAACCAGCAATACGACATTTCAATCTGTGTACCAGCCTCAGCTGCAATGAATTGTATCATTACTAAATTAGTCTGCTGGTGAGGTATTGTGCTGATGAGGAGTCTGCGTCTTGCTCATGTTGCCTGACTCACTCACTCTGCGTAGACTGATTGTATTTCTTTTCTTTTCATGTTTCACCCCTGCTGATTGTTGGAGGGCCAAGGACTCATGGGCAGCAGTTACCCTCTGGCCAAATGACAGCTCTCATTCATATCCACCACCTACAGGGCCCAAGTCAGGAGTGTGATAAAACACACTCCACTTGCCTGGATGAGTGCAGCTCCAACAACACCCAAGAAGCTTGATACAATCCAAGATTTGCACCCCATCCACCACCTTAAACGTTCACCCCCTCCACCACCAGTGCACAGTGGCGGCAGTGTGTACCATCTACAAGATGCCCAGCAGCAGCTCACCAGCACCTTCCAAACCCACAGCCTCCACGAGGGCAGCTGGGAACACCACAACCTGCATGTTCCCCTCCAAGCCACATGACATCCTGACTTGGAAACATTTCGCTGTTCCTCCACTGTCGCTGGGTCCAAATCTTGGAAGTCCCTTCCTAACGGCACTGTGGGTGTACCTACACCACATGGACTGAGTGGTCCAGGGAGGTGACTCACCACCACCTTCTCAAGAACAGTTAGGAATGGGCAACAAATACTAGACAGGTCAGCAATGCCCACATCACGTGAAAGAATAAATAATTTAAAAATAACTAAGGCAGGAATCAGTTTATTCCTGATGGAGGATTGCATTGTTGAACCTTTTGTCGACTGGGTGAAATGTTAACTGGTCTGCACATTGAGATGGACATGAGAAATCCCACAGCATTTTACTGAAGAAGAGAACTGAGTTTTCCTGGTGCCCTGGCCTATATTCTTTATCAGACTTGGCTAAAACAGGTCATCCATCTCATTGATGTTTCTGGGACCTTGCTATGCACAAATTCTCTGCTGTCTTCACCTACAAAACAGCAAGAACTGCACCAAAAATGATTACTTTGGTTTCGGAGCACTTTGCGACATTCAGAGTTTGCGCAATATGTTATATAAATGTGAGTCTTTCTTTACTCAGTGAACAGTCTGTGACTATTCAACCATGGGGGAATCGTGGCTGAGTTCAGTCTTCTCTTGATCCAATACCCCCACATCCACACCGACAAGTCGCACAAATGTTTTATTCTTCCCTGACCCAGAGAAGCTGAGGGCAGATGTCACATCTCCAGTGCCACTCTGACTGGGATGTGCTAACTCAGCATGGGTTACATTCCACTTGGATCAGCTAAACCGTCAGATCAGCTTGGGGTTTCCTGCTTAATAATAGGCCAGTGTTTGCAGAAGCTGTGGAGACATCTGGGGTGCAAGTCAAACTGCCCGGCTGGCTGAAGGGCAGTGAGAATGATCTTGTGGGAAGAAGTTGGGTGGGGTGATATAAATTAAAACCAGGGCTGTGTGTAGAAATAGTTGCATGCCTTTAACTCTTTGAGTGCCACAGCTCTGTTTGCTCATCATTTCCAAAGGCAGGGCAAAGATGTTCACCTCTATCAAGCACACTCTCCCTGTGACAGTGACTATACTGAAGGAGAGTCCAAAATTATCACGTGACAAATGTTGAACCAAGTATTGGTGGGGTGGGTGCTGGTTGTTAACGCTCATTGAAATCAAAATAATAACCAGAATTTTGCGGAAATGGGAGGAACTCCAATGACACTGATGGGAGGGCTGGATTTTCCTTCTGGCTTCAGGATTCCAACGTCGGAATCAAATCCGGGACCAGGTCCCAGTCTCGTGTTCGTGTTGGCAACAGTCAGCCAACACAATTTTGGAAATATTGGCCTATTAATGGCCAGAGGCCATGCGCGCCATCCAATAAAGGATGGCGGGTGAACTCTTGAAGCTGGAAGACCAGGCCCTCCAACACTGAGGGGACTGCAGCCTGCCGCTCAGTTAAGAGAGAGAGAGAGGGACAGTGAGATTGAGAGTCTTCATCTTGAGATGCCCTCTCAACCCTTTTAACAAATCTTTATTTAAAAAATGGTCACAGCTGCAGGGCCACCATTGTGGAGGGGAATTCCCTTCACAGGGCTGCCTTTGGCTAGAGCTGTGGTCATGTAGGCATGGCTGCTCCATGGGGGGGGGAGGGGGATTGGAGGAGGGGAAGGGGGGATGTTAGATTGATCCTGGAGCACTGACCACCACCCCCTCCCACCACACCTTCCCCGGTTGGCAACTGAGATTCTGCCTTCGTGCATCTGCTGGGCTCCGGGTACCACAGTGGTGGGGGCACAGGCAGTCAACGCAACATTCTCAAGGGAAATAAATTCTGACCTTGCCTTCAATGCTTACATCCCATGAACGAAGCATGATAAAGCCCCTCACCCCCCTCCCACCTCAATTCCCTCCGCCATCACCTCAATTGTCTCCCCATCCCCTCTGCCAGGCTCATCTGAGGAACTTGGCCAGCATCCCAGAACTCCCCCAACCAGCCAGCTGCGTCTGGGGGTGCAATAGTTGCCAGCAGCATGCTGGTATTCTCCTAAAGACACCAGTGGAACAGTTTGGCAGTTCGGACGCAATCCAATTTCCAGCCCATGGAATCTGTCGCACTGTTGGCTTTAGTTTTATCCATCTTACATAAGTGATAAAAATCTACTTAGATGAAAGTGAAATTAATCAGGGGCTCATTACCAGACCTAGTTTCATGTCAGAACTGGTTGTAGGTTTGATTCACCTTCACTAAGGACCATTCGCTATCTGATTAAACCTTCCGGCTGGATCATCTGAATCTGTGTATATTTGACAGGTCAAATAAAACATTGACTGTGAGCAAAATAGATTCAAGAATCCCAGGTTTCTGGGTTAAATGAGAATGAATTCAGCAAAGGGAAGTGTGAGTCATCAAATTAGGACCGTATGTATTGTGAAATTTTTAGAAAAATCCTTGCTGAGTCCCAAACTCTAACTCCACCTTGTAACCATATGAGGGGCAGAATTTTGCCCTCGTCAGGCGGGTGCGGCAGACAGGCCCAGGAGTGGTCATGAAGCGATTAGGCCCCGACCTGGATTTCACACTAGTTGTCCAATTAACGGCCAGCCAGCTGGGGTGGGGGCAGCAGGAGCGCACGCGCTGATGTTCGCACATGCGGGTGGGTGGGTGTGTGCGTGGTTAAAGCTCCCTGAGGCACTGAGCTGTCTCAGGGAGCTGAAGATTTTTATCAATATAAATAACGAATTTTAAAATAATGAAAACGTGTCCGCTCATGTGACTCTGTCACACGAGCAGGGATGTAAAATATGAGTGCAAAAAGTTTTTATTTGTTTAAATCGCTGGACGAAACCACATCCCGCCCGTGGATCAGGTTTCGCCAAAAATGCAAAGGCCGCTTGGCCTTTTTGCCCGCTACGCCAACCGAACGGTCGGACGGGTAGCGAAAAATTTAAGTCAATTAGTTCCTTATTCAGCCGTTTAATTATCGGCGGGCGCGCTGCCAACTCCCGCGTGTGCCTGCCGACCGAAATATCACGCGAGTGTACGATGACATCGGGACGCTCGCCTAGCATCATCATGCGTCATTTTAAGACCGTTCGGGTTGGGAGCGCGCTCGCCCGGCAAGTGCAATATTCTACCCAAGGTCTTCTATACAGAGAGACAGCTGACAACGTCTCAGCCGAAATACAGGTTTAGGGCCTGTCAGGATACTACAGCTACACATGATTTGGCCTGACCTCCAAACCAGCTACTTTCTTCCTTAATTGGAACGCTTTCTTGATTCGGATGCATAGAAATTGATGGCCCTGTGAGCCACTCCTGCCTGTGCAAGTCCAAATGGCTTCCAACTACAGCTGGTCCACAAAGCCAACTTGGTGAATTTTGAAGTTAGAATCATAGAATGTTTTCAGCACATGGAGGTCATTCGTCTCACTGTGACAATGCCAACTCCACGCAAGAGCAACTCAGCTAATCCCACTCCCATTGCCATTTCTCGTAACCCTGCCATTTGTTTTCTCTTCATATATTTATCCAGTTCCTTTTTGAAAGCCATGACTGAACCACTCTCCACCGCACTCTCAGAGAGTGCATTTCAGACACTAGACACTCGCTGTGTAAAACAGTATTTCCTGATGTTGTCTTTGGTTCTTTTGTGAATCATCTTGAATTGGTGTCCTCGGTCTTCAGCCCTTCCACCAATGGGAACAGTTTCTCCCTATCTATGTTGTCTAGACCCCTTGTGATTTTATGCATCTATCACACCTCCCCTTGACCCTCTCTTTGAGGAGTACAGCCCCAGCTTTGCCAAGTTTGTTGGAGTCAGACTTGAGCATAAGAAGTTCTTCAGGAAAAGTTATTTTTCTCCCTTCCTCGCTGGTTCCCTCTCCTCCCCCCACCAAAGGCATTGACTGATTGCTGGGGCGAGGATCCTGGATTTGCTGGTTGTCCTCTGGTGTTTATCTAGGCGATCATTCTTTTGATGGGCAGTCCAATTACTTGGCGTTTTACAATGAAACTTGATGCCGAGGTTTTGCAGTGGGGTCGCAGGTCACAGGCCAATGGTCTGCAGCAGGAACCCTGGTCAGCTCCCTTCCCTGCAGTTAAAACCTGGGCAATAGTGACTGTTATAACATTCCTATTGCTGCCTTGACTGAGATCAGTGAGGCCCACACAGCACAGACCTCCCAGCTCTGTAACGGCTCAGCTACTTGTTGGATAAAGTCTCTAAGCTTTCAGTGAGACTGTACTTGTGTTCTATCCTATAAAGGTCCTGAAAACATTATTAGCTTCTTTAGAAGAAGCATAGGAACAAGAGTAGGCCTTTCAGCCCTTTGAGCCTATTCCTCCATTCAATTAGATCATGGCTGCTCTGTATTGTAACTCCATCTACTTGATCTGGTTCCAAAAGCATTAATACCCTTGCCTGACAAAAATCTATCAATCTCAGTGTAAATGTTTAGCTGACCAACTAGTCTCAACAGCTTTTTGGAGGAGGCTGGAGGCTGAGTAAAATTAGGGAACTCCATTCAGCTGGTAAAGGAAGGGCAGAATTTTACATCCCATGGGTGGGCGCATGCCCGACCCAATCGGGCATAAAACTGCGCGAGAAGACGTCGGGCGAGTGTCCCGACTTCATCCCGCGCTCTGATGTTTCGTGGTCCGTCCAACTTTGCATTTTTCATGAAGCCTCATCCAAGGGCGGGATGAGGTTTCTGTTATTAAATAAAATTAAATCTATGGATGGAATTTTTATCGTCTCTATGTCCGGGTGCCTGGAGGTGACGCTTGGACATTTTCTTTCCTGATTTTCAAAGCTTTTTTTCATTGTTTTCGGGTCTGGGGCTCCCTGAGAAGGCTCCCTGCCTTCAGGGGGCTTTCTCTCAGCGCACGCCCACAGAAACATCATCGCCCGCCCTCCTCCCGCGCCCCCCCCCCCCCCCCCCCCCCCCACCCACCCTGGCAGCGCTGAGCTTTCCAGCATGTGTTTCAGTCTGGCTGGCCGTTAATTGACCGGCCAGCGTAAAATCGCAGTTGGGAGCTGGTTGCGGTCGGCAGTCCGTTTCCTGCCCGCTCTCGAGCCCGCTGATCTCGCCCGCCCACCGAGCTGAAAATTCAGGCCTGAGAGTTGTTAGATTTGATACTCAGTTATATTTCAGTGGAATAATATGACTTGCAGTCTTCAAAGAGTCAACTGATCAAAAGATGTTCAATTACAAGGCGATCAATTGGATGGAAGTACTTGGTGTTTGCTGTGTACTAGGTTTGCCAACTGTGATTAAATGTATTCCTGGAGATTTCATCACATGACTTGTTCCCATGCTCCAGCCATTAGTCGGCCAAGACATCAATCCTTGTGACATGCTGCCTTCTTACGCCAATTGGAAAGCAAAAAGACTCATTACCCAATTCGGTGATGCTTGACTGTCAGCCAAACAGCCACTTTTTATCCCCTTTTAAAATACTTTTATATCTAGTAAAGAGAAATGCTCAAAGAAAATAAGAAAAAGAACAATAATTTTTACTGTCCTGATGATTTTTCTCCAGGGTTGCACAGAGTTCTAAGCTGGAGATTGGTCTTCAAGTCCTGGAGACTCCAGGCCAATCCAGGAAGGTTGATAACCCTACTCTGTACATATCTTCAAAGAGCAGGATTCTCCTACTTTTAATATGTTCCTCTCCTCTTCTTCCTATCCTGAAATCTGACTTTTGTGGTTCTTGGTGCAACTTGTCCTCCAGTACATTGCCCAACAGGGCCATTTTTCATAAGTGAGTGTAGACAATTGAAAATTGGCAGGCTATTCAACTTTAAGAGGCACCATAGCTAAGCTTAAACCTGTTTTCATCTGATGTCCAGGCATTTGCATTGTCCAGCTGGGATCACTAAAGGAGCAAGAAACCTAGTTGATTTCCCCCCCCCTCTCTAGCTCATGCAGTGGCACTGAAGCTAATTGGAATATTATGCCAATGCTCTAGCTGAGGTTAGTTAACTTGAACATGCGTTTTTCAGATCTGACTGTGGTTCAGATGCATGCTGCTTTTACCAGCTGAGTCATTGGTTCATACCATTTTTGGTTTTAGTGAAGCTGAGTCCAGCAACTTAAAAATTTAAGAGGAAAATCTTGCAGGGCAGAGGGGATAAAGGAGAGGAATGGGACTAATCAGATAGCTGTTTCCAAGAGCTGACACAGGCATGATGGGCTGAATGGTCTTCTTCTGTGCTATATCATTTTATGATTCTATGACATGGGAAGCATTTATGAAGCTGCACTCCCAATGTGAAGCCTCACTGGATGAGATCGAGCACAGGGTTACAGAAAGATCCCACTTAGGGTTATATCTTTGACCTGCACACCTATCTAGCAAGGCTTCATTCCAGGAACAGAGGCCCCACACCTGCCCTCTCCCACTCCGCCCTGTAAAATGAGTTCTATAATATTCCATTGTTTGAAGATATGAAACTTTGCAAGTCTTTTAGGGAGAATGTACATCAGACTCCCTCTGGCATTTTCCAGGAACTGACTGGGGTATGTTGTTGGAAGGGATCCCATCAAAAAAATAGAGTTCCAGAGGCTTGTGCCAATTGGCCAATTTTGGTTCCAACGAAAAATAGAAAATGCACAGCTGGCTGGTAAGCACCTGAAAGAAAAAAGTGAAGTAACTAATACTGACGAATGGTCCCAATGAGAATGTTAACTGGTCTTTCACTTTCAAATGCTGACGGACCCGCTGTCTTTCCAGCTTCTACTGTTTTAATTTTCAGATTTCATTGTGCACCTTTTCGCTTTACCTCCTCAATTTAAAGCTACTCGTGTTGCTGTGAGAAGAGGACTATACTGAACAACGTTGAGTTATGAATACAGTTTCACCACAGAATTTATTTTATTTTTTCATGGTATGAGGGCATCACTGGCAAGGTCAGCATTTGTTGCCCATCCCTAATTACCCTTGAATTGAGTGGCTTGATAGGCCACTTCAGAGGGCAGTTAAGAATCAACCACATTGCTGCGGATGTGGGTCTGAAGTCACATGTAGGCCAGACCAGGTAGGGATGGCAGATTTCCTTCCCTAAAGGGACATTCGGGAACAAGATGGGTTTTCACAACAATCAATGATTGCTATGGCAACCTTGAAACTGAGATTAATTTCAATTCCAGATTTTATTAACTGAATTTATATTCCAGTAAGCTGCTGTGGTGGGATTTGAACCCATGTATCCCACATCATGAGCTTGGGACTTTGGATTACCAGTCCAGTGGACATTATCACTATGCACCATCTTCCCAAGCTAGTGAGTTAGCAGCTGGTAAGTTCTGCAAAAGTCGTGTAAATTATGATTTCATATTTACTTAATTCAGAATTAATGAAAGTAAAACCGTCCTGAAAGTCTACTAAAAGTTGAAATGATTCATCTATCTTCTTCCTTGTAGTGCTGAGCTTAGAGCGGACAGGCGCTAGAGTTTGTCTAAAAAGGGGAAAAACCTCAAGTCTTGCTTCTTTTTCAGCCCAGCCTGAGGCCTAAACATTGCTGATGTGATTCATCCCAGGTTGAGAGTGAGCCTTGTGGTTACACTCCACTTGTTCCTGTACAGTGTGGTAATGACCTGCTCCATTTCAGATTCCATCTCCGATTTAGAGATCTATGCCAATAATATGGCTAAATGTCTTTCAACACTGCCTGATTACAGATAGAGCTCCATTCTCTGATAAAAACAAAAAAACCGCGGATGCTGGAAATCCAAAACAAAAACAGAATTACCTGGAAAAACTCAGCAGGTCTGGCAGCATCGGCGGAAAAGAAAAGAGTTGACGTTTCGAGTCCTCATGACCCTTCGACAGAACTTGAGTTCGAGTCCAAGAAAGAGTTGAAATATAAGCTGGTTTAAGGTGTGTGGGGGGGGGGGGGGGGGGGGAGAGAGATAGAGAGAGAGAAGTGGAGGGGGTTGGTGTGGTTGTAGGGACAAACAAGCAGTGATAGAAGCAGATCATCAAAAGATGTCACAAACAACAGAACAAAAGAACACATAGGTGTTAAAGTTGGTGATATTATCTAAACGAATGTGCTAATTAAGAATGGATGGTAGGGCACTCAAGGTATAGCTCTAGTGGGGGTGGGGGGAGCATAAAAGATTTAAAAATATTTAAAAATAATGGAAATAGGTGGGAAAAGAAAAATCTATATGATTTATTGGAAAAAAACAAAAGGAAGGGGGAAATAGAAAGGGGGTGGGGATGGAGGAGGGAGCTCACGACCTAAAGTTGTTGAATTCAATATTCAGTCCGGAAGGCTGTAAAGTGCCTAGTCGGAAGATGAGGTGTTGTTCCTCCAGTTTGCGTTGGGCTTCACTGGAACAATGCAGCAAGCCAAGGACAGACATGTGGGCAAGAGAGCAGGGTGGAGTGTTAAAATGGCAAGCGACAGGGAGGTTTGGGTCATTCTTGCGGACAGACCGCAGGTGTTCTGCAAAGCAGTCGCCCAGTTTACGTTTGGTCTCTCCAATGTAGAGGAGACCACATTGGGAGCAACGAATGCAGTAGACTAAGTTGGGGGAAATGCAAGTGAAATGCTGCTTCACTTGAAAGGAGTGTCTGGGCCCTTGGACGGTGAGGAGAGAGGAAGTGAAGGGGCAGGTGTTGCATCTTTTGCGTGGGCAAGGGGTGGTGCCATAGGAGGGGGTTGAGGAGTAGGGGGTGATGGAGGAGTGACCAGGGTGTCCCGGACGGAGCGATCCCTACGGAATGCCGATAGGGGGGTGAAAAGAAGATGTGTTTGGTAGTGGCATCATGCTGGAGTTGGCGGAAATGGCGGAGGATGATCCTTTGAATGCGGAGGCTGGTGGGGTGATAAGTGAGGACAAGGGGGACCCTATCATGTTTCTGGGAGGGAGGAGAAGGCGTGAGGGTGGATGCGCGGGAGATGGGCCGGACACGGTTGAGGGCCCTGTCAATGACCGTGGGTGGAAAACCTCGGTTAAGGAAGAAGGAGGACATGTCAGAGGAACTGTTTTTGAAGGTAGCATCATCAGAACAGATGCGACGGAGGCGAAGGAACTGAGAGAATGGGATGGAGTCCTTACAGGAAGCGGGGTGTGAGGAGCTGTAGTCGAGGTAGCTGTGACACGTACCCGGAAGCGGTCAGCGCTACCCGTGCGGGCAGGGGGGATGAGGGAGAGTCGGGGCCTCCGCTCTTTCTGCATGTGCGCGAACAGCGCAGAAATCTCCTTGAGGCACGGAGCTACCTCAGGGAGATAAAGTTCAGAATTAAAAATTGAAAAAAATAAAAAAAAATTACTCAGTCATGTCCCCTCATGTGACATTGTCACATGAGCTGGGACATGTTTATGAATTTTCATGAAACATTTTATTGAATTAATAAGCCCTTCATGGAACCTCATCCCACCCGTGGATGAGGTTTCATGAAAAATGCAAAGTCCGCCTGGGCTCTTCGCCTGCCGCCCGCCAACCTTAAGGTTAGATGGGCAGCCCTGACAACCACTTTGATTAGTTAATTAATGGCCTTAACAGGCCTTTGACAGTTTGGCGGGCATGCAGCCGACTCTGGTGCATGCCCGTTGAACTGAAGATTGGAATGACGCACGGTGACGTCGGGACGCATGCCTGACATCGGGACACATGCCTGACATCACCACGCATCATTTTATGTGTCGGCGAGCGGGGGTGGGCCCTCCATGCCAAACTGAAGATTCTGCCCATAGTTCTATGCAGAGCCTCGTGCTAAGTCTGTATTGTATATTGTTAGTGTTATGATCAATAAAACATAGAGTTTACCAACAGCCTTGCCTCCAGCAGGAACAATCTTAAGTCAAGACCATGGGCAATCCCATCTAAGACCCACAATAATGATAGCAGAATTGTCAACAGACTATTCTACTTCTGGGAGATTCACAACTGAGCCTATACTTGTCCTTCACTCTACACACTTTCCTGTAGCTGTCAATGAGAATGATCAGAGTGATTTCTTTTCCGGCTATCATCCAGGTGTATGATCAGGTCAATTGTAAATCTCCCAGTTGTTACAGCTAGTGGCTAAGATCAGCTACTTAGCAGCAACTAGAAATTTTGGTCTATTTAGCTCCACTATGCTTTGTCTTTTCCAACTAAATCATCAGGAGAGAAAGAGGTTTTAATTTAAGAAAAACCTGACACAGCGAAATTGTCAAAAGATAGAGGCATCCAGTTAATTAATTAGTTCAGAAAAACTTACAAGAAAGTCTCTTGATAATTTTCTGATCTTCCTTAAAGGTGAAAACCGGTGCAGACATCTTGTTCTCCTCCATTCAAACACAAAGATGCCAGGTTAGGAATCCTCTTTTGTCTATCCACATTTGGAAATGTTTTCCTCCTCTCCTTCGAGGTCCTCTGGTACTGACCTTTCGACAAATGCTCACCTTCTGGGTATAACCCATTCTTTTCCGAATGTAAATCTAATCATAATGTTTAAATTGAGCCAACCTTACAGATATGGGATTGGTGGAGTTAGAATGTGATACTTCGCTGCTCAGAAATATGCTGGATGGAGCCTGGGTCTAGGTATTGAAGGGTTGTCATTAGGGCCAGAGAAAAAAATACTTGGTTGTTGCACTGTTCTTTCCTTTCCCCCTGGTTGTTGTGTTCCTTGATGCACCATCAACATCCTGGGCGTTATCATCGACCAGAAATGGAACTGGACCAACCATATAAATACTGTAGCTACAAGAGCGGGTCAGAGGCTTGGAATTCTGTGTCGAGTAACTCACCTCCTGACTCCCCAAAACCTGTCACCATCTACAAGGCACAAGTCAGGGGTGTGATGGAACACTCTCCACTTGCCTGGATGAGTGCTGTTCCAACAACACTCAAGAAGCTTGACACCATCCAAGACAAAGCAGCCCATCCACAAACATTGACTTCCTCCACCACCGACACAGAGTGGCAGCAGTGTGCACCATCTACAAGATGCACTACCAGAACTCACCAAGTCTCCCTAGACAGCACCTCCCAAGCCCACAACCACTACCACCTAGAAGGACAAGGACAGCAGATGCATGGGAACACCACCACCTGGAAGTTCCTCTCTAAATCACTCAGCATCCTGACTTGGAAATATACCACCGTTCCTTCACTGCCGCTGTCAAAATCCTGGAACTCCGTCCCTAACAGCGCTGTGGTTGTACCTACACCACTTGGACTGCAGTGGTACTAGAAGACAGCTCACCACCAACTTGTGAAGGGCAATTAGGGATGGGCAATAAATGCTGGCCTAGCCAGTGATGCCCACATCCCATGAATGAATTAAAAAATGGTGAGTATATTGAGAATAAACTGTTATCTGTATGAGCCCCAGAGCAGGGAACATTGCCTTGGCAAAACCAAAAATAAAGGTGAGAGCCAAATAAGTGATACCAGAATAAGTGATGACTGTGTAAATGAAGAGAAAGTCACAAGAGATCAGAGAGAACCTGATGGAGAACATTGCATGGAGGGAAGCTAACCTCTGAAACATCAGCAAAAGGGCAACACTTGATTTTTCTTTGAGGGTTACTGTGTAGCGTCATTAGGGTTGGGTGAATCAATAAACAAAACAAAAACAGAATTACCTGGAAAAACTCAGCAGGTCTGGCAGCATCGGCGCAGAAGAAAAGAGTTGATGTTTCGAGTCCTCATGACCCTTCGAAGGGTCATGAGGACTCGAAACGTCAACTCTTTTCTTCTCTGCCGATGCTGCCAGACCTGCTGAGTTTTTCCAGGTAATTCTGTTTTTGTTTTGGATTTCCAGCATCCGCTGTTTTTTTTTGTTTTTATATTTGGGTGAATCAATGACTTGTGCTGAGAAATTAAGGATTTATTTGCTTTGTGGTTACATTAGGTAGTGGGAGTGGAGTGGGGCTGAAGACTTTTAAAACCTGCAGTTTTAAAATTTCCTATCCTCTGGTGGTATGCCTGAACTATTACATCAAAGATTTACACTAAACAAATGTACTGTGGTATCTAAAGTGGTAATTTGAAGTGAATTCAAGGTGTCATTTGGAGTAGTGCAGATCTGTGACTCAACACAGGCACTAGCGGACAATCTTTAAAAAGCTTTCCTGTTTTGTGGCTAGTGCTGTAACATACTAGAGCAGGGCCTTAGCCAGTTACCTGTGTTTACTGTTAAGATGAGACATGGGGGAGAATGTTATCTTCGGCGTGTGGTGTCAGGGGGACGTTGGCCATGTGTCCTGATGTCACCGTGCGTCATTCTGATCTTCCGCACCGAAGTTGGCTGTACGCCCGCCGAACTGTCCAAGGCCTGTTAAGGTCATTGATAAACCAATTAAACAAATTGTCAGGGTTGCCCGTCCGACCTTAAGGTTAGCGGGCAGGCGAAGAGCCCAAGCGGCCTTCGCGTTTTGTATGAATCCTCATCCAAGGGCCAGATGAGGTTTCCTAAAGGTTTTATTAATTAAATAAAAAATTTTATGAAAATTCATAAACATCTCCCAGCTCATGTGACACTGTCACATGAAGGGACACATCTGAAAAATTTTCTTTTTTTCTTTTTTTTAGACTTTAAAACTGCGCTTAATCTCCCTGAGGCAGCTCCGTGCCTCAGGGAGATTTCTGGGCTATTTTGCGCGCATGCTCCTCCTCCCCCCACAGGCACAGGCAGATCCGAGCGCTACCGGGCGTGCGTCACGCTGGGCAGGCCTTAATTGGCCCACCCATGTAAAATGTCGGTGCGCAGCCGATTGCGGACAGCGATCAGCTCCATGCCCACTCCTGACTGGCCCACCCACCCAACAGGCAGAAGAATTTGCCCTTGGAGTTTATGGCACTAAATGTAACCTTCTTGGTCTGAGCACTATTAGTGTTCAGATCCTTCTATTGATATTTTGGATACCAGCCTGAATTATTGACTTCCTCCTCAAGACCATTTGATTATCTGATCATAAAGCTAAACATGTACTTGGTGCTTTATGATTTGGCTTGCTCAGTTGGCTTAATCGCAAATGACCATCCCCACGGGACCCAGCCTCCTGTCGCTCTAATTCCCGCTCCCACCGATTCTTACCAGCTTTGTCACTTTCTCTGCTGCCAACCACACCACCACCTACCTCCACCCCCCCCCACCACCCCACCCCACCCATCATGCCACCCCAGTCACTGATCCCACTCCGAGTTAAAAACCAGCCTTGTGGTTCTTCTCTGCACTTCCTCCATGCTTGCATGACCCCCTTGTGACTCGGTCTCCATAATTTGATTCGGTACTGGAGATGTGTTCTGTCTAGATTATTGGAGTTTGAACATGACTTCCTCCTTATACAGTTGGATATATGTTTCAACATTCTATCTACTTTGATGAACTCTGGCTCACAGTGACAGGATGCATTGATTATTTTATCTACTAAAGCTCTTAGCTCTCTCAACCTTGTCCATAGCTATCTGAACACATTTTATAGAACCATACAATTTAAAAGGAAGTGATCTGGCCCTTTGTATCAGCAATCGAAAACTAATCCCATTGTTTGGGTTTTGAAATGCGATCATTACTACCTTTGGCTTGCCATAGCCATGTGACCAGCTTTGTCATATTGGAATGTCTGGGAGCAGCCATGATACCTTCAGTTCAATAAAGACATTACACTGGAAAAGACTGCAGTCTTTGAGCACATAACACCCTGTTACCCTGCTCTCTGTCCTTGGCTCCTTCTCTTCCCTAGTTTCAAATGTTTAACTGCTTTTCTCTTAAAATATTCAATGGTCTCTGATTCAACTATTTCCTGAGGCAAAGAATTTCATGCTCTAGCAATTCTTTACATAAAGAAATTTCCCCTAACTTTTCTCCTCCCTCTCTTAGTGACAGCCTTAAATTGATGACCCCTTGTCAAATCCCATCTATAATGGGTCACGCAAAAATGATCCTTACCTCTTTGCTCGTATATTCATTGTCCCCAGTTTTATGCATTTTTATATCTTTAAGCACATGCTCAGACTTTAAAGGAATTATATATCCTTAGGTCCACACTCTTTCCTGTTTTTGTATTGGTAATATATAGGCTTTCCTTATTATTCCTCCCAAAGGGCTTACATTTCCCAGCATTATAATTGCGTCTGTCATCCACATTCATTCTGTTAATCTCTTTGGCTCCTCTTAATGCCTTTTCCAGTTGTCTTCGTCATTTGTGAAACTTTGGTGTTATCAGTAAATTTCAACAATGTATCTATCCCCTTTGCTCTGCATCCGAATACTTTAATATATATATATATATATATATATATATGTATATATCTTGAAAACAAAAGCAGCCCCAACTCTAATTGCTAGGAGCAAATCTTCCAACCTTGCTGTAAGCTCAGTACTACACATTAACATCCAAAAGCCCGTTGTTTACTAAATTAGCTTGCCATCCATTCTACTACATTTCTCCTTATACTATTAACATGTACCTGTGCCTCCCATGGAAGATCTTATTGAACTCCTTCTAAAACTTTATACATATTACATCAGCTTCATTCCTTTTATCCAATTGGTCACTTCTTCAAAATACACTATTAAATGTGCCCAATCCATCTCGCTTTTAACATATCCTGGCTGGCTGTCCTTGAATAACGCATGTATTTCTTGATGCCAGTTCAATGGATTTCTAATTATAGATTCTCAGATTGACACATAATTGATGCTATCGTGGCTGGTCACTTGTTGTCTGGGTTATCTATCTTTACCTTCTTAATCAGAAATGATGCATTGGCCAAGCTCCAGTTCCCTCACACATTTTGCATATCCATATGGGATTTTAAAAAATTCATTCATGGGATGTGGGCATTGCTGGGTAGACAAACATTTATTGCCCATCCCTAATTGCCTTTGACAAGGTGGTGGTGAGCTGCCTTCTTGCACCTTCATCCCCCAGTTATTATGATAAAGTTGAAAGAGTAGGTGATCTCAGCACCAATCCTGGGCACTCCACTAGTACTTATTCCCACCTCAAACCTTCCACAAAGGCTCTCAAGTTTTAGCCTTAATCCCATTGGTTTAGGCCTTTTTGTCAAATGATTTTGGAAATCATGGCTGATTGCTTCATGGAGCATTCCACGGTCCACTAAAAATGTCACCTGAATCCCTGTTGGGTGCTATTTACTAAGTTATTATCACACAGTCACTCCTCAAATTTAGGTGCATGAAACCTCAGTTTGATGTCTCACTTGTAAGACAATGCAGCACACCCTCAGTGCTGCCTTGGAGTACTGCCCAAATTAAGTATTTAAAATCAATAATCAAAAATACAAAACATTTCAGAATGATGTTCAGTTGGATTGAATGCAAGGCTAGTGACCTTCTCAATTTAAATCTAATAACTTATAAATCTAAATTAATCTTTCCCTCCCCCTTCTGTTTCTCTCCCTCTTTTCTGGGATATTGTTCCATGGATGTTGATAGTCATTCTGATCCTTGACACAATAACTGTTCTTTTGAGTGTGAACCTAAATAGTGAATGGTGATGGGCTGTTCAACTAACCTGGAGAAGGGGGACACCCGATCCAGGCAATGCCTTGGCCCAGATTTTCACCATGATGGGGAGCCCCTCTGCTGTGGCAAGATAATGGAACTGCCCGAAAATGATAGATCCTGCCTTCGACCACGGCACTTCCCATTTTTGCAGGGGCGGGGTCCGTTTCGCACATGCACATTTTATGGAGGCAGCTGGCCATAAAACTCATTAGCTACCTCCCCTGAAGACAGATTTTGGTAGTCTTGGACTGTGAAACCTGAAGTGTGTAGATTAGACCTGGTAAGAACAGGTCTGAACTTCAATGATTCATTTGAGTAGCCAGGCTACCCCTTTGGGGGAGGTAAGTGCCCTTTGGAATTGTTAAAGGTAGGCATGAATGTGCATGAAAAGTACATGAACTCATTACTGTAAAGCCCTTTGGAACTGTCAACAGAACTGTCAAAATTAAGTATCAGAACTGTTGGAAGCGCCTGTCAAAAAGACCTGTCAAAAACGTCACGAGGAACTGTCAATGGGAGCTGTCAAGCTGTCAAGTCATTTAAAAGTCTTGCCCTCTAAATCTTTGAAAAAAAAATCTGGAGGGTTAAAAAAATGATTGTCTGCTATTTCATTCTGTCTGTTGACACAACCTGAGGACTTCAATTACTACATTAGTGCTGCATAATGATTTCACAAGCATCCATTTCACTGTTTGATTGACAGCTACAAGTGGCTATAGACTCTTTGATGTGGAACTATGAATTACAATAAGATAAAAGCAAGAATCTGTGGATGCTGGAAATCCAAAACAAAAACAAAAATACCTGGAAAAACTCAGCCGGTCTGACAGCATCTGTGGAGAGGAACACAGTTAACGTTTCGAATCCATACGGATGGACTGGAAACGTTAACTGTATTCCTGTCCGCAGATGCTGTCAGACCTGCTGAGTTTTTCCAGGTATTTTTGTTTTTGCTATGAATTACAATGTTTGTTGTTATAAAGAACTGTGCAGTTGAATGAAATTTTTGTTGTTAGAAGACCTTATTTAGTTGAAGGAATGTAAATATAGTAAATGGGCTAATGGTCTTTTATGAATGAGAATGTTTTTTCAATATACTGAAGTCTGTAAGACACTTGGAACTTTACTTTATAGAACTTTATTTTATCTCATCTCTGCTTGGGTCGTGAGATCTGCCTATGGTGGATACTAGAGGAGTTGGCATGGTGGGTGTAAGGGCAAAGGGTGGTGGGTGGGAGGCATGAGTTAGCATGGATGGGGCATGGAGAGTGTGTGGGGGGCGTGAGAGGGGTGAGGACCAGAGAGATGTTTCATGCTTTATTCTTTACTTTTAAACTTTGCACATAGTGCTGCATCCCTGAGGTAGGACCTCTGCTCAATCCACCTCCACACCTGGCAACCTCCTCAGTTCTTCCGGAGTTTCCTGCCCTGACTTCTAATCCAGCCCACAGCCCCTCCCGTCCCCTCTGTGCCTCAGACCCAGGAGCAAAAATCTGGGCCTTTGAATTCACTTGCAGGCTGACGTTCCTAATTGTAATAATAAAGAGGATGTGAGTAAAAATGTGGTGAAATTAAGGCAGAAAATGTTATGTTTATATTTATTCATTCATGTTTAACTCTGCTGTGAGCATTCCTATCCCTCCAAAAACACATTATTGAGCATTATTAAAGCAACAGCATGTTTCACTTTGTACGGGAGACTGAAGCGTTCTGTAACTGAAGACGTGCACTGAAAAATTAGTATTTTAACCCAGGGGAGGATTTTGAAATATTACTACAGCTGTGACAGAATGAGTAAGACAGGCAACCATACACTGGGAGGGGTGAATGGGGGGGTGGGAGTGGTTCCTCTTCTGTGAATCCCCTAATTCTGGCCTTCTTCATTTGTTCTTGGCTCTTTTACCACAAAATACCGCACAGCCACAGTTGACTGAAATACTTTTTGACATTTGCATTAATTAAATGGCTCATTCACTTCTTGAGAAATTTTAAAAGATCATGATTGCCATTCTTTACCGTAATTTTTTCATTATCGCTTTTAAAATCGCATTCTAAGAAATTACATTTTTCAAAGTTGAACGATTTTATCTGTGGGCCTTTAAATAGATTGGACATTTTTTTCTGTTTTTCAGTAAAGGTTGCTGATATCCTCGTTTAAGCTTCTCAGCTGGACTCTCTTAATGGTGTCCGAAGCTAGGAATCTGGGCTACAGACCAGGAATTTACTGTAGATTTGGAGGACTGCAGACTGTAAGTGGGCTGAAAGGTTCCAGCTATTGACAAAATATTCTGTTTATTTCCCATAAAGGAAAATATTCTATTTTCAGCCCTTGCTCTGATGAAGAAAAACGTACACCAATAAATTGCAGGAAAGCAGATTGCTTCATCTCCCCCTGAAACTTCTCAGGAATCCTAGCTATGCTTTTCGTGAGATTATTAGCTGGAATTACTAGATTCAGCTCCAACTTTGGCTGCACACATTGAGCAAGTGGCTTCCAGCTGCAGTGTATCTGACAGTACAACAGAAACCTGCTCAGTCCCTACTCTTTCACATTAGTGCTGCCATTTTGCCTTTATAAGGGTTGAATCTTAAGTGGCTCATTAAGAAGGGCAATGTGTGGGAGAGAACAGCTTTCTGATTGGTCTGAACTGTATTCAGGCATTTTACACTGCAGTGTTGGTAATACTAATAACTGATCAATACTTAATTCAGCGCCAGTTTTATAATGATTGTTAGCCAGAGTCTCCACCTATAACCAACTACTTGAGTTAGATAGGGAATATGTTATGGTGAGCAAATCTTTACCGGTAGGGCGCATAATGGATGCAGGGATTAACTGAGCAAGAAGTGGTATTAAAACCAAAGTGGGGACCCTGTGATGGCTGGTTGAGAAAATGTATCATATATGTTTGGAATTCAGCCATAACAGAGAACATCAACTTATACGGAAGAATTTCCCAAGAGTTGTTGACAAGGAGGGAATGGAAATGCCGAGCAAAAGACAGGAAGATTTGATTGGGGTGGGGGGGGGGTGGGGGGGGGTGTGGTGTGGTGGTGGTGGTTGGGGCGGGGGGGGTGGTGGGAGGGGTGGTAGTTTGGGGGTAGGGGATGGCGGGGAGATAGAAACTGTGGGGGGTGGGAGGTTGGGGGTTGGGGGTGGGGGTTGGGGTGGAGGTGGGAAGAGGGGAAAAAAACCTAGTTGAACAGATGAGTTTTTAGGAGGTTTTTTTAAGGAAGGTAGTGATGAATAAAAGGGAATGGTTTCAGCAAAGATTTCCAGATAGTGAGGGGCATAATGGTGGAAAATTGCCACTAATAGTGGAATGACGGGAATGGATGATGAATAGTAGCTGGTTGCCAGAGGAGAGGAGAACACAGGTTGGACATACTGTTGAATTGAGTTGTTTTAAAACAAGGATAAATGCACTGAGCGATGGAGAGTTATCGAGTTTGGTCGATAAAGATATTGGATTTGTCTGAAAGTAAATTCAGGCCTGAGTCCTGGTATAGCTGAACATTGTAGACTATGGAGAAGGGTGGTCTAATAAGGAGAACATTTGAGAAGTCAATTCCTGAGGTGATAAAGGTATGTATTATAGTTTCAACAATGAAAAGATAGGAAAGAGCAGGCAATATTACAGAGGTGGAAAGCTGTAGTCATGGTTACTGACTGAATGTGTGATAAGGACAGTTCAGGGTTGAAGAGAACACTAGAGAATACCATCATTTTCAGCTGGATCACACAGCTGCTGAGGTTTGCTGGAGCTGGATAAGGCTTCGCATGATCCAAAACAAAAAAAAGGCCCTTTTCTTTGTCAAATAATTCAGCTCCTCCAGGACCTGATGTCAAACAAACATTTGTATAGAGCAACAACATTGGAGTTGATGATGGTGACAGAGAGGTAGAGTTATGCCTTGTCAACATACATTATAAACTTGCTTTCAGATGATATCATTGACGGGGGAGCATGTTAAAATAAATAAGGGTCAGGAGTTTGGAGATAGAGCTATGGGTCCCCACAAATGTTAACTGAGCGCTCAGGAGGAGGATATGGTAGCTGCTTAGTTAACAGTACAACAAAAGCAAAAAACTGCAGATGCTGGAAACCCAAAACAAAAACTGTGTTCCTCTCCACAGATGCTGTCAGACCTGCTGAGTTTTTCCAGGTATTTTTATTTTTGTTTTAGTTAACAGTACATTTAAGAGCTTGGAAGGGAAAAACAGATTGGACAGAGAGTTGTTTTTGGAATGTGGGTGATACCCATTCTTTATTGACTTAGATTTTGTAATTTGTTATGATCGGATTTAAATGCTTGAACTCTGGGTTTCTGGTCCAGTGTCCTAAACAATATGTAAATATCCTCCAGAGGGCTGGTTTGAGAAGGTGAAGAGGACAAAGGGTGGGCTTTCTCAGAAGAGTAGTACTGATGCTAGATTTGAGACAGCACCAGAAAGCGGTAAGAGGGATCCCGAGTTTGACACTGGGTCTGTACCAAGTCAGCCAAAGCAGCCAGTAACACACTTTGGTCTCAATGTCCCTGGGTTAGGTTAGACACATGGGCTGGGATTTTCTGGCCCTGTTGCGGGTGGGACCCACCATGGGTGAGGCGGCGCCCCAGCCAGAAGCCCATCGACTTGCGGTGGGACTGGACGATCGTGGTGGTGGACTGGCGCAGAAAATCCCGCCGATGGTTTAGACAGAGCCAATTCTGCACAGTCCCATTCAGATTTTTTTTCAATGTTTCATTTAATATACCGTCATGAAATCACAGCTCTTTTGTTTTTTGAAAATAAAGCAAAATGGGAATGCACAAACTGTTTTAAAATTGTGAGATCACCTTCCAAGGTGAAGATGAGAAAAGCAAACAAGAACCCCCAAGGAAGTGTGAAGAGAGAGAGAGAGAGAGAGACATCGAAACCCAACACTAAGGAAGGTATTTAAAATGCAAAATGGTGAACTTTAATCAACTGTAATCCCATCAAGACAATGAGGAATGCTAACCAGCCAGGATATGCAACCAACAGACACTCCACCCCCTGTGGAGGATGAAGAAGCCCCATCTCCTGTTGGTTTCTACTATATTGAAATGTGTCAAAAGGCTTCTGACACAAAACATCAAAAAATGTGATTACTTGTTCTACAGCAGACATGGTAATGGAATTCCTTTGGAATATACATTTACAGCAGGGCTTTAAGAACTGGGTTTTATCAAGTCAAAAGAAACACCATCAGAGAGATTTTGGAAAAAGACTTCAGCAGAGAAACAGGCTGAAGAGATACATCTCTCTCTCTCTCTCCCACCCTCCTGTTCCGGGAATACCGACTGTCTGCTTCCTTTTAGCTAGCCAATTTTCTATCCTTGCCAATATGTTATCCCCTATACCATGAGATCTTGTTTTCTGCAATGACCTTTGATGTGGAACCTCACCAAATGCCTTCTGGAAATCTAAGTACAGTACACCCAACAGTTACCCTTTATCCACAGAACTCCATCAAAGAACACCAATAAATTGGTTAAACATAATTTCCCTCTCACAAAACTATGTTGACTTTGCCAGATTGCCTTGAATTTTGCTAAGTGTCCTGCCATTAACATCCTTATGGCGTTGGGCTGGCCACCCAGTTTATTTTGCGTGTGTCTCTCTCTCTCACCTTCAAATATGCTGGCAGTGGGCTGTAAAATTCACCCCAGTGTCCCGGATCTCAAATGCACAATCTATTGTTGGGATATGGATCCTACCTGTGGTAAGATAACCCATTTCACCTCTCCTCTCATTAAAAAAGCCTGGGTGCAATTTCATCCCTTGACTGCATTCTGTTTTTCACCAAGTACAAACTAATTTTTTCTAAACCTCCTTTTTCAATTCTTCCCACCATCTCTGTCTACTTCAGGGTTGGACCATTTTGCTAATTACACTCATGTACAGTTTTGTAACAATGTGAGGTAACACTGGAAGAACTCCAGTATCATTTCAAATTCCAAAGTGGAAGAAAGAGGTACACCAATTTTGAAAGCAGTCAGTAAATTATGTTCTGCTTATAATCGCTAATTCTGTTCTTTTACTTTGCCTTGTACCTGAGTGACTCCACAGGTTAATACAGTGAACAATCAAGCTATACAGACCAGTTACAGCTATTCAGATCAGTTACAACTATACAAACCAATTACACCTATTCAGACCACTTACACTTATTCAAACCACTTACAGCTATTCAGACCAGTTACAGATATTCAGACCAGTTACAGCTATTCAGACCAGACACATTCCAGATTCAATTCTTGAGTGTTGATTAAATGGGATTTAAGAAAAATTCTTTTGTGAACATTGCTGACAAGACCAGAATTTGATGCTAATCCCTAATTTCCCTTGAGAAGGTGGTGGTGAGTTGCTGCCTTTGAACTGCTGCAGTCCATGTGGTGTAGGTACACCCACAGTGCTGTTAGGGAGGGAGTTCCATGATTTTGACCCAGCAACAGTGAAGGAACAGCAATATAGTTCCAAGTTAGGATGGTTTGTGGCTTGGAGGGGAGCGTGCAGCTTGGGCTGTTCCCATGCATCTGCTGCCCTTGTCATTTTAGGTAGTAGAGGTCATGGGTTTGGATGGTGCTGTCAAAGGAGCCTTGGTGATTTGCTGAAGCACATCTTGTAGATGGTACGCACTGCTGCCATTGTGTGTTGTGGCGAAAGGAATGAATGTATAAGGTGGTGAATGGGGTGCCAATCATAAGGACATAAGAAATAGGAACCGGAGTAGACCATTCAACTCCTTGAGCCTGCTCCGCCATTCAATAAGATCATGGCTGATCGTCTTGCATTTCAATTCCCATCTATCTCCGATAACTTTTGATTCTCTTGCCTAATAAGAATCTTTCTAAAACAAAAACAGAATTACCTGGAAAAACTCAGCAGGTCTGGCAGCATCGGCGGAGAAGAAAAGAGTTGACGTTTCGAGTCCTCATGACCCTTCTATCTCTTCCTTCAAAATATTCAATGACTCGGCCTCCACCGCCTTCTGAGGCAGAGAGTTCCAAAGTCGCACAACCTTCTGAGAGAAAAAAATTTCTCCTCATCTCTGCCCTAAAAGGGTGACCCCTAATTTTAAAACAGTGCCCCCTAGCTCTGGACTCACTTTCGACATCACCTTGTCAAGGCCGTTCAGGATCTTGTACACTTCAATCAAATCACCCCTCACTCTTCTAAACTCCAGTGGAAACAAGCCCAGTCTGTCCAAACTTTCCTCATAACACAACCCACCCATTTCAGGTATCAATCTAGTAAACCTCCTCTGAACCGCCTCCAATGCGTTTACATCCTTCCTTAAATAAGGAGACCAAAACAGCACACAGTAATCGAGGTGTGGTCTCACCAATGCCCTGTATAAATGAAGCATAACATCCTTATTCTTATGTTCAATCCCTCTCGTAATAAAGGATAGTATTCCATTCGCCTTCTGAATTACTCACTGTACCTGCATACTAACTTTTTGTGACTCATGTACTAGAACACCTAGGGCAGGATATTGCCGTTGGCGTATGGGGGTGGGCCCGACACGCCATCATGTAAAATGATGTGCGATGACGTTGAGCGTGAGTCCTGACATCATTGCGCATCATTTCCATATTTTGTTCGGCGGGTGCACACCGGAGCCGGCTGCGCACCCATCGAACTGTCAACGGCCTATTTAGACCATTAAAAAAACAATTAAAGTCATTTACAACACTGCCTATTTAACCTTAAGGTTGGGGGGGGGTGGGGGGGGGTGGTGGGGGTGGTGGTGGTGGTGGTGGTCAAAGTGCCCAAGCGGCCTTCACATTTTTCAGGAAACCTCATCCATGGGCGGGATGAGGTTTCCTGAAGCTCGCATGAAATAAATAAATAATTTTTCGTGACTTCACAAACATGTCCCAGCTCATGTGACACTGGCACAATGAGGGGACATGCTTAAATCATTTTAACTTTATTATTTTAAAACTTTTGTGATGTACTTCATCTCCCTGAGGCAGCTCCATGCCTCAGGGAAATTGCTGCATTCTTTCGTGTGCATGCCCCGACTCGGCCTCTTGCCCCCACCCGCACAGGTGGTGCTTAGTGCGACGGAATGTGTATTGCGTATTATGCTGGGCGGGTCTTAATTGGCCTGCCCGCGTAAAATGGCGGTGCGCAGCCAATCGCAGGCGGTGATTGGTTCCACACTCATCCCTGCCCAGTCACATCCAGCCCGCCAGATATAGGTAAGATTCAGCCCCTAGATCCCTCTGCACCTCAGGATTATGCAGCTGTTCTCCATTTAAGTAATATTCTGCTTGTTTGTTCTTCCTGCCAAAGTGAACAACTTCACATTTTCCCACATTAAACTCCATTTGCCAGATCTTTGCCCACTCACTCAACCTATCTATATCCATCTGCAACCCCCTCATGTCCACTTCACAACATGCTTTCCTACCTATCTTTGTGTCATCTGCAAATTTAGCTACCATGTCTTTTCTCCCCTCATCTAAATCATTGATGTAAATTGTAAAACAATGAGGCCCCAGCATAGACCTCTGCAGGACCTCACTCGTCACATCTTGCCAATCAGAAAAATACCCATTTATGCATACGCTCTGTTTTCTGCCAGCCAGCCAATCTTCTATCCATGCTTATATTTTACCCCCTACACAATGCACTTTTATTTTCTGTAATAACCTTTGATGTGGCACTTTATCAAATGCCTTCTGGAAATCCAAGTCCAGTACATCTACCAGCTCCCCTTTATCCACAGCACATGTTACTCCTTCAATAAGCTCCAATAAATTGGTTTAACATGATTTTCCTTTCACAAAACATGTTGACTCTTCCCAATTGCCTTGAGCCCTTCTAAGTGCCCAATTATAATCTCCTTAATGATCGATTCTAACAACTTCCCAAAGACAGATGTCAGGCTAACTGGCCTATTGTTTCCTGTTTTCTTCCTCCCTCCCTTTTTGAATAGAAGGGTTATATTTGCTACTTTCCAGTCTGATGGAACCTTTCCAGAATCTAGTGAATTTTGGAAAATTAACCCCAGTGCATGACTACCTCATTAGTTACCTCTTTTAAGACCCTAGGATGTTGTCCATCGGGACCCAGAGACTTGCCGGCCCACAGCTCCATCTATTTGCTCAGTACCTTTTCCCTCGTGATTTCAATTTCACCAAGTTCCTCTCTCCCTTTCTTTTCCTGATTTGCAGCTATTACTGGAATGTTTTTTGTATCCTCTGTAGTGAACACAGAAGTAAAATATTTCTTCATTTCTTCCCCCATTTCCTTATTATCTACTATTAACTCCCCACTGTCACTCTCTAGAGAACCAACAGTCACTTTACTTACTCTTTTCCTTTTTAAATACCTGTAGAAACTCTTGCTATCCATTTTTACATTTCTAGCTAGCTTCCTCTTGTACTCTTTTCTTTCTCCTGGTTAACCTTTCAGTCATTCACTGTTGTTCTTTATCTTCTGACTGATCATCTGTCCTGCCACTCATCTTTGCAGTGTTGTATGCTTTTTCCTTAAGTTTGATGCTTAATCAAGAAGGTTGCTTTGTCCTGGATGGTGTCGAGCCTCTTGAGTTGTTGGAGCTGCACTCATCCAAGCAAGTGGAGATTATTCTATCACATTCCTAACTCTGGATGGCAGCACAGGTGCTACAATTAACCTGAGTACCTTTAAGTCAGGGAGAGGTTCATACTGCAACAGTGGAGACCAATGCAAGTAAATGATCACTTCATTTATAAGGTGTTAAATTTTTAAAAATTCTTTCATTGGATGGCAAGACTAGCATTTATTGCCGATCCCTAATTGCCCTTAAGAGGGTTTTAGTGAGCTGCCTTCCAAAACCGCTGCAGTCCATCTGGTGTAGGTACACCCACAGTGTTGTTAGGAAGGATGTTCTCTGGTAATATAAGATATTAAGGGATATGAGGCATAGGCGTGTACCTGGAGTTAGGTCAGCCATGGTTTCATTGATAAATGATTCCATTGTTTGAAGTTAGCAGAAGGATGAGAAGCATTAGGAACAATCTCCAGTAGAAGCCAACACCTTTGGATTAAACAGAAGCTAGCAACAAGAATAGAATTCAGATAGGCCCAACTCTTTTTCCAGTGATTTCAGTAGAGTGCTAATTGAACACATCGTCCAGAAGCTGATATATTTTGGAATGCATAACCAAGGCCGACGCTTGCAAAGCAGTCTGCAGGTGGCTCGCAGATGGGTTTACTGATTAGGTTCTTTGTTTACCAGGATCTAGAAGAACAGGAAATAAATCAAGGATGCATATCAATCTCCCCCGGGGTTTAGAATACATTTTTTTCATGTTTATCCCTTCAGGGCTTGATTTACTAATCTGTGAATGAGTGGGCTAAGATGGCTACAAATGGAACAATATTTGGTATAATTGGCTGGTGATGTGCAGCTATTTTATAAAAGTGGGCCTGAGGAGTGGGTGAGACAAATCGGATTGGCATGGTGGACCATGATTCTATCAATATCTTCAGTAAGTTCTTTACTCTTCTTTGGGGGAGAAATAAAAGGTTGTATGAAATTTCTTCACCTTATGAAGTATTTCCACAGGAAGTATTGAGGAAAAAAGAGACCTGCCCAAACAGGTATGTTTTGTGTGCTTTTTTAAAAAGAATTTTGAACAAGGGCAATTAGGGATGGGCAATAAATGCTGGCCAAGCCAGCTAGGCCCACTTCTCATGAACAAATTAAAAAAAACATAGAACGCCTTACCAGAAATAGTGCTGGTAGCAGAATACATAATAGCTTTCCAAAGGGTAAGGGATAAGTATTAGAAAAATGAAAAAAAATGAAAAGGGGAATTGATCTAAGTCGACATCTCTTTCAGATAGCCTGCAATGGGCTGAATGGCCTCCTTCCATATTGTAACATTCTATAATTCTATGCCTGCTACCCCCCACCCTGCCTTGGTTGCAAAGAGACAAGAAGTTCTGTTCCTCTTCACTAACATCCCTCACATAATAGCAAGCACTCATGTACTTAAAGAAAATCTCATTAGTGGCACTCGAACCGTTGCAAATAAAAATGCTTTAAGGAGAAGGCTAAAACCTTTGCTCAGCCTGACAAGACTCGTTCTTTTATAGGTGAATAAATAGTGCTGATGCTTTTCTTGCAATAATAATAGGGGATCTTCAAATGAAAATTGTGTAAATTTGACTTTATGTGGAAAGAAAAGTCTCGGAGACTCTGCCACTTTAATGTAATTTCTCCATGAATGACTGTGGCATTGCTGAAGGGGAGAAAGGGAAGACCTTACTTACAGCTACTGCGATATTATTTGTTATTCTTGTTGCTATGGCGGTACATTTTATAGTTTTTCAGTCTCACGGTAGTAGTATTGCCATTAAATGTATCACCCACAGTCAGAATTTCTTTGCATTGTATCAGCAATGGTTTAGGGAAGAGGTTTTGTCATTTCTTCTCAACAGCTGGGGGCCTGCAGACCATCTGGAAAGTGGCAAGCTGGCACAGCAGCTGACAGTGCAAAATTCTATGCCCACCCACCTCTACTCCCACCTCGTTGGCCTGCCAAGATCCTGGCCGGCTCAAATCCAACACATATAAGGTCTGCCTACTTCAGATGTCAAAGGTTCATGAAATGGACAGCTTACACATTAGCATAATATCCCCATCCACCACCTTAAACATTCACTCCCTTCACCACTGATCTACAGTGTATACCATGTACAAGATGCACTGCAGCAACTCTCCAAGCCTCCTTCAAACCCATGACCTCTATGACAAAGGCAGCAGATGCATGTGAACACCATCGCCTGCAAGTTCCCTTCCAATCCACACACCATCCTGGCTTGGAAATATATCACCGTTCTTTCACTGTCGCTGGGTCAAAATCCTGGAACGCCCTCCCTAACAGCACTGTGGGTGCACCTACACCAAATGGACTGCAGTGGTTCAAGGTGGTGACTCATCAACACCTGCTCAAGTGCAACTAGGAATGGGCAGTAAGTGCTGGCCTAGCCAGCACTCACATCCCATGAATGAATAAATTAAAAGAAAAATCACCCAGAGAGGCATTAAGGACAGAGTTAGGAAGTGAAGCTAAGTTTCCATTTCTACTCTTTGAGACTACAGTACATTCTCAGGGTCTGCACAGTAATGCTAGGGTGGGCAACAGAAAACGGACACGCAAACATATACACGCAAATACATATACACAAACAGCTATCTAGCTATTTTATTTGGATCTATCAGAAGAGGAAAGATAAAATTGGGTGGGATGTAAAAAGTGCTGCTGGTTTGCTATTACCTGTTTTATAGACTGCTGTCCAAGTCCAGTTTCACACCCAGGATATCTAACATGGTTTTTCTGTGCATCATTAAAGTGCCTCACTCAAATTTTTGTGTTAAAATTTTTTAAAATTGAAACAAAGGAACTCCCCAAGAACTGGAATGCCTACCTCTTAATTGACCACCATACCAATTTACCCGGTGTCTACTTACACGCATTTATATTTTGTAGTTTACTATAGCCACTTTGACGTTAGCAGGAGAATATTAGTACAATAAACTTGGTGTACCAGACCGGTTTCTTACTTGAAACAGATAACTTTATTTACAGAGCTCTTGTAGAAGTTACGTGCTTGAACCAGGTCCACAACTAGAAAGCTCCACTCCTAAGATTACCCGCACTTAGGGCTGATTCGTCTGTACAATCAACTGACCCCTAAAAGCAATAGGAAAAGTTTTACCTACAAACACTACATTTCTCTCCCCTTTAAATTTTTTACATTTCTTACTTACAGGTATATATTAATCCACAACATATACAGATATAGAGAGATCATGCGATTATAGATTAAGCCTCTGAGATGGTTTTCTAATTCGGTTAAGAGCGACATAGCTCTAAGACTTGAGACTCTCCCACCGGATCAACATGATCAGGAACTGCAGCATCAGGAACATCCTTAGACAGCAGCAGTTCAGAATTAGGTAATTCAACAGAGACATGAGGTATGTCGATTTTGCACTTCCGGGATTAAAGGTTTGACATCAAATACAGGTGGAATAGCTGGTTGTTGGAGTGTCTCTCTATAGGTGATCCATATGTTTTTGAACAATGTGGTCTTCCACTTCCACTTGGTATGACAAAGGTCCAGTTTTAGAGACAATCATACCAGGAACCCAACTAGGACCATTTCCAAAATTTCACACAAAAAATTGACTCTCCCACAGTAAATCTTTGTGCTTTGCTATGAATATCATGATTCACTTTCTGACTACCCTGGTTCTTCTCTACCTTCCCCTCTAAGTTTGGAAACACCAAACTTAACCTCGTATGAAGGTGATGTTTCATCAGTAATTTAGATGGTGTTGAACCCGTAGTTGCATGAGGAGTCAAATGATAATTGAGAAGAAAACATGAAATTCAAGTTTTTAACGTCCCTTCGGATAATTTCTTCATTCCTGTTTTAAAAGTTTGTACTGCTCTTTCTGCTAACTCATTGAATGAGGGATGTTATGGTGCTGTTTTAATATGTTTAATTCCATTTGACCTCATGAATCACTGGAATTCTGTGCTAGTGAAGGCCTTACTGTTATTTGAAACAATGACCTCTGGTAGGCCATTTAAAAAAAAAATCATTCATGGGATGTGGGCATCACTGGCTCAGCCAGCATTTATTACCCATCGCAAATTGCTCTTGCTCAGGGGACATTTAAGAGTCAACCACATTGCTGTGGGGCTGTAGGCCAGACCAGGTGAGGATGGCAGGCAGATTTCCTTCCCTAAAGATGGCTTTTTACAACAATCAACAATGGTTTCATGGTCAACATTAGACTTTCAATTAAATTGAAACTAAATTCAACCATTTGCTGTGGCAGGATTTGAACCCAGGTCCCCAAAGCATTACCCTGGGTCTCTGATTTAGTGACTATACCACTACACTATTGCCTCCCCATGTACACCAGAGCATTGGTACAGCTTTTCAACAGTTGTACACAATGTCGGTGATCTAACTTCATCCCATCCACTTAGAATGCATGTTGACGATCAATAAAAACATGGTACCTAAAAATGGACCTACATAGTCTATATGTAGTCTAACTCAGGGTCGACCAGGCCACTCCCATGGAATCAGTGAAGCTGAAATGGGCAACTTCTGTTGTTGCTGATACTGGAGACAGTGTTTAACCATATTTTCCATATCACTGTCTATACCTGGCCACCAGACACAGCTTTGCACAAACATCTTCATCTTTGAAAGGCCTTGATGTGCACTGTGAAGCTCTGTCAAGAGTGGTTCTCTTCCTTGCGAAAAGACAACTCTTGATACCCACAACAAGATTCCATCTTGACAATTTAACTCAGTTTTACAGGCATAGGATGGTCTTATCTCTTCATGGTGCAGTCGACCATCCTTACAATACCTGGTCTCGGACTTCTGACAAAATTGGATACGGGTTTATCCAATTCCTTATTTGCTTTGCACAGACTAGCGAAGAGTCCAAGAAATTCAAGACAAGTACAACTTCTTGTGGCACTGGAGCATGTACAATGCTGCCTGGTAACAGAAGACAACTGAGTGCATCTACATTTGCAATATTCGCACCTGGTTAGTGCAAAAAAGTGTACTCATACGCGGGCAAAATCAAAGCCCACCATTGAATTCTGGCTGAGGCTATCGGCAGAATTGCTTTGTCTTCATTAAATAAACCAATAAGTGGCTTGTGATCTGTCACTATGGTGAAATGTCGACCATGAAAATATTGATGGAATTTCTGTACTCCAGATATTACAGATAAAGCTTCTTTTTCAAGTTGTGAATAACCCTTCTCAACAAAGAGGGCTCTGGAGACATACCTTATTGGCCTTTTGGAACCATCTTCCATCTTTTGTGACAATACCACTCCCACTCTGTAGGGAGATGTATTACATGTTAATATCAATTCATTCGATGGGTCATAATGTTCTGGTAGATATGATGAGTGTTATAGCTTCTTGACTTTTACAAAGGCTTCTCCTTGCTGCACATTCCATAACCAGCAATGGTTCTTTTTCAATAATAGGTGTAAAGAGGTTAACACTGTTGACAAGTTTGGCAAGAAGTGGCTGTAATAATTTATCATGCCCAAAAAAGATCTGAGTTCAGCGACACTGGTAGGAGAGGATGCCTTTTTGATTGCCCTGGGCACCCACTCGATGAACCAAATAAGTGACTTCAGTCACTTGAAAAGTACACTTCTCTTTCCTCAATTGTACATCAGCTTCCAGAAATCTCCCTAAAACCTCTTCTAGGTTCACCAAATGTTCAGCTTCCGTTGACCCTGTGATCAGGACGTCATCCAGGTACACTCCAACTTGGGGAAGTCCTTGCAATAGGCTTTCCATGGTTCTTTGGAAAATTGCACATGCAGATGATAGACCAAAGGGTAGGTGTGTATATTGATACAGGCCTTTGTGTGTCTTGATGGTTACATACCCTCTAGATGTGTTTTCCAGCTCTAGCTGTTGGTATGCATGGCTCATGTCCAGTTTGGTGTAGGATTTTCCCCCAGCAAGCTTAGGACACAAATCTTTAATCTTCAGAGTTGAATATTTATCTAATTTAGCAGCCAGGTTCACAGTTAATTTGCATACTCTGCAAATGCGAATAGTTTGATCTGGTTTCATCATAGGGATTATGGGCGCTGCCTATTCCAAAAATTGGACTGGCTGGATGATGCTGAGCTTCTCTAAGGGGCATAATTCTGCATCCACCTTCTCCTTGAGGGCATAAGGCACAGGTCTGGCCTTAAAGAAGTGGGGAGCTGCCTCCGAATCTATATATATTTTTGCTTATAGTCCTTTTATCTTTCCCAATTTTCACAAAATATGCTTTCGTACTTCCTTAACAGTTCAGGAATTGCTCCTGTCCTCACTTGAAATATTTCTGAGCTTAATTTCTTTTAACCAATTGTAGCCCAGAAGACTAGGTTCTTCACCTGTTACAATGATCACTGGAAGCTGGGTTGTCTGTTGCCTATAGGACACAGGTACAGTGACGATGCCTTTTACCTGTATTTCCTCTCCTATGTATGTTTTCAGCTGAACCCTGGTTTGTTCCAGATTCAGTGGCTGGATACCTTCACTTACATATTTAAATATGTGTTCTCCCACCACTGTGAGCGATGCTCCCATGTCTACCTCCATGACTAGAGGCTTCCCATTCACTTGAAGGGTGATGGTGATTGGTTCAGTTTTCACTGTCTTGACATTGTATAGGGAATAGCTATCAGTATCAACAGCTTCTGGTTCAGTTATATTGTGCATTTCAATCATCTTGGTCTGCTGTCTGATTGGCTGTTTCGATTTCACCCTACATTGCTTTATAACATGCCCTTTTTTGTGACAGTAGAGACATTCTGCCTCTTTAAATCTGCAGGTTTCTGGTACATGGTTATCCCAACTTCAGTAACAAAATAATTTCTGAATCACTGGTGAGATGCTTCCAGTATTCCTTTCTGTTTTTCAAGCAGTAGAGACTGTCTCCCACTTGACGGCTGTCTCCCTGGTTTTTGTGCCATGCCTGTCAGTAGGTTCCCGCCTCAACTGAAGAACGGCGCCATGTTGTACACTCTGCAAAGCCTACGAGTCCCTCTCAGGAATCTCCATTGCTAGTGCTATTTCCATAGCGCGCTTCAAATCAATATTAACCTCTGCAATTAAACAGTGCTGAATGGCGTCATCATGTACAGCACAAATCAACCGATCACTCAACATATCATTGAGTGTATCTCCGAAGTCTCGGTGCTCAGTCAACTATTTCAACTACATGATATAAGTTACGATTGACTTACCCGGGGTCCTTATTCTGGAGTTGAACTTAAATATCTGCATAATTACTGATGGCTTTGGCTGAAAATGCATCTTCACAAGGCCTACCAGCTTGTTAAAAGATTTAGAATTGGGCGCATTCGGGGCCATCAGGCTACAGATGAGGTTATATGTCCTGCTCCTGCAGACACTTAAAAGAATTGCTTTCTGCTTCTCATCCGCTGTTATTTCCTTCACCACAAAATAAAAATCTATGTGCTCTATGTACTGGCTCCAGTCTTCCATGGATGAGTCCTAAGGGTCGATTCTGCTGAAGAGTGGCATGACTGGTGAGTATACTTTTCTTTTTTTTCTTAAGAAGTAATTCACAAGGGCGAGGTGCAACATTGGAGCCACTTATCTTTGTCGCCAATTGTAATAAACTTGATGTACTGGACAGATTTCTTGCTTGAAACATGTAGTTTTATTTACAGAGCTTTTGTAGAAGCTACATGCTTGAACCAGGTCCACGACTAGAAAGCTCAGCCCTTAAGATTACCTGCGCTTAGGGCTGATTCATCTGTGCTATCACATGACCCTAAAATGCAGTAGGAAAAGTTTTACCTACAATCACTACAATTATGTTGTGTTTAAAACCTCAGACATCTCAGAACATCTTCTGAAACATTGTGAAAATTGCCACAGGACATGTTCTCGGAATAAGTGTGCTATGCTAGTGCAGGTTCCTTTCTATCACATTTCAAGTTTAGCGCTGAATCTTCTGTATCAAACTATAAACTAACAAAAACAGCCATTTGACACAGGAGCTACTGTGATGTACCCTCTGAGTATCCTTGCCAATCACACTTAGAAAAGGAAAAAGCCAGGGTTCTGATCTGCAGTCTGAACAGCAACCAACCTCACTCAGTGTTTACTCAACAACAATTTGACTTTGCGATTTGAAGAGATCCCAACTTCACCTTGGTAACAGAATAATACATTCCGTATTTTCTTTACAAGAAAGCATATAATCGATATAATCTATACACCACCACAGGAAAACCCTCATATACTACAACGGTATCTACTGGGCAATTCCTTTCACTGAACTCACTTTGAACGTTATATGGGAAAGGATGTGAGTTTTTGGAAAAAGTGTATAAAGGAGCAAAGGTACTGTGCAGAGAATCTCTTCAAGAACAGAATATTTCAGAATTCAAAGTAGCCTCATTACTGATCTCACCGATGAGAATTAAAAATAAGGCAAGAGTTTTGGAATACTTTATAGCCCTGTACCAATACTCCCACTAAAGATGGGGGAACTCAGGTGACTTACCAGCCTGATTGCTTCATAGGATGCCAGTCACTGCAAAATGTTATCAGAAATAAAGTTTGAACTTTTCACTGTCGGCCACACAGATATTGGAATTTGCACAAAACCATAAAGCATGCTGCTGAATTGTCTATGCAGCTCTTAACCTCACCTGTGTTTTGCATTAAATTTAAATGATGAATCCTTTTTAAAAGACCTCACTAGCTCAGCAGGTTTTGCCACTGAGTAATTGAGCTGCACTGACCAAGAAAGCTTGCTGCAGGTTCAATTCCTCCTTTATCCTGAATGAACTGATCTCAGCCAAGACGGCAGTAAGACACTGCAGTTGGCATCAGCAGCTCCACATTAAAGGGAAGGAACGTGGACAAGAATCTCACTATAGAGTACTATCCAGTGACACCCTCCACAGAAAGTACGTGTTTGGGCACTATAGGTGCATCTATGATGCGCACCACCATCAGATAGCCTGTTGAGGATCAGGTGTGAGCAATGGTCACTTGGGCAAAGTATTGGAAAGGTGACTGATGCTTGTGGAATCACCCCGACTGAAAGTGTGAAAGGAGTGGGAGGAAGAAAATGGATGAAAAAGCTGGCTTTAAAACAATGTCATGAGTGTTGTTTCTTTGACTTGTGAGTAACTGCAGATAAGGAACTTTGCAAAGCTGCCATTCTGCTTTTAATTATTTGTATCTCCTCCTAGTACCTCTAGTATCAAGGACGCTTCTGACACAGCCAGGCAGCAAAAGCTTTTCCATATAAGGGGATGCTTGGTTTTCATCCAATCAAGAGCCAGCATTGATTATCGGAGGTTAAGTGAGTCATTAGCCTCCAGAACAGAATCATATGGTAAATGAGGAAGAGGTCAGAGATTAGATATTTTCCTTTGTGTTTTTCAAAAAAATGTGTAGCATATTTGGATCAGGAAGGGAACTGCACAAATTGGCTTAAATCAGTAACTAATATTAACCCTAAATTCTAAACCCCGCGAGAGATTAAACTGACACAAAATCTGACCAGAAAATGTGATGCTTCCATTGTAAACATAGTTAATGTTTCTCTCATGTTGCTGATAGCTGAGGGCTGCAAATGTGGTTGGGTAGGAGCAGTGTTTAGACAAAGAACAGTTAGTTTTATACAGGGCTATAAATACTACCATTTACTGCACCAACTGTGTCGAGCGCTAGTTTATTTAGCATGAGTGACTAACTTGTTTCTAGGGGTTTTTTTGTTAACCAAGCCTTCCCATTTCAAATGGCTAAAATCATTCTACAATTAAAAGAGCCGAAGGCAGCTTCCTTCCGTCACATATGCTTTGATTTCGGAATGTTAAAGCTGAATTACATAGCAGTTTCTATTTTTTTTAGCTTGTTATTAAAATGAGGCTGTTTGGGAGTTTGGCTTGACTTGGTGCCAACAGAGGTGGGCTGTGAGGAAGTGAATGTGTATTCCAAGAACATGAGAAACCATGATGGAAAATTGCTACATGGAAATGACTTTGATGCTGTTGGCTAAAATTAGCAAAAACATCAGTGATTTGATGGACAAGATTTGCTTCTTCCTAAAATTTGGAGGGTGAGTGCAATTGGCTGCCCCAGTGACCTGAACTGGCAGGGGCTCTTGGCTGAGCAGCTGGAAAAGAAAACCTGGCAAGAGAAAGAAGCAACTGGTTAATCTGAACAGGAAAAGCCGAGGATTTTTTTTAAAGCTTATGAATTGGTTTCTGCAAACGTAGGACCGATTTACCCCTTAAACACATATTGTTGCAACTTGGGCATTTTTCCCAAACCTGTGTTCACAGCAAGGAGATAGTTTAGGTAAGCAAATGGCCTGTCCTTTAAACCAAAAGCTGTATGTTGTGAGGGGGTCTGAGTGTGCCTTGGGTCTATTGGGTCTAAGGATCACTTTGTCCATGGTTTAATTGAAGACTATGAGCATACCCATTATGCCTACGCAAAAAGGAGATAAACACATCACTATTAGATGGTGCTGTTGCAGCTAAAACTAACCAACAAATTATATACCAGTATAATGATCACACAGACATAGCAATATACATCAAAATACTGCTGGTACAAACACTTAGAAAACAACGGTTTAAAAGCAGTCTCCAGTGGTTTAATCTCCTTCAGGACAATATTCAGCAAGACCTTTGGCAGAAACAATCTTTCAGACTTTGCAATAGCATGTTTGTTAAGCAGCTCATCCTTGATGAGCACATAAAGTTCCAGAGCCAAAGTAACAGAACTAAACTGAGTGAAGAATAAAATATATTGAGGAAAGATTGCAGTACTGGGACCAAATTCACCTGCATAAAATGCTGCCAATGGAACGAGCTCAAAAAAAAGGGTAATCAAACCACAGAAATTTAGTAGCATCGATTTTAATCTCCCCATCATTGGTGGTCATGCCCTGTGTTCTGGAGTCCCCTCCCTAAACCTCTCTGCCTCTCTACTTCTCTTTTCCCCTTTATAACCTACCTCATTGAGGTAGCTGCTTTAATATCGCTGTATGTGCCTCAGTGTCAAATTTTGCTTCGTAACACTCCTGTGATGCACCACAGTTCCTTGGGATTGAGGATGACTTGCTTCCATTCTGGTTCCATTGGTTCTAAAATGGCTGATGAATCCAATATGTGATCTGCAGACTCTGCCACGTGTGGAGCCGATGGTGCTTGAAGGGTTGGCCGGACAGGTTTGTTGGAGGTTTGTGCGTTCCCTCCAATATCTCAACTTCGCCTCTACACATCCCCAATGAAGTCTCGCGATGTGTTCCGTGCCTTCTTGAACGAACCTTCTCCATTTTGGTTGGTCACAAGACAGGGACTCCCATGAGTTGATGGGGATGTTTGATCTCTTCAGGGATGCTTAGAGGACATTCCTAAACCATTTCTGCTGTTTTCCTGGGAGTCTGCTGCACCAACCAAGTCCCAAGTAGAGCTGTTGCTTTGGGAATCTGATGTCAGGATACGAAGTATATGTCCCGTTCGGTGGAGCTGATTTTGAGTGCTCGATGTGGCCAAGTTGGCTTGAGAGATGATGCTGCCATTGGATCACTTTTCTTGCCATTGGTCTTGGAGAATCTTGTGAAGGTGCCGTTGGGGATACTTCTCCAGTGCTTTGAGATGCGATGTTGTCCACATCTCCCAAGCATAGAGGAGCGTGGAAATCCACTGCTGCGTGGTACACCAGGAAGAATCTGGTTTCAGATCCTGGTCCTCAAATACTCAACCTCATAGTCCTCATTTGGGAAGAAGAACGCATGCCAGGGGTATCTCAGGAATGCTGTGATCCTGATTATATTCAAGAAGGGAGACAAGTCCGATTGCGGTAACAATGGAGGAGTCTCCCTCCTGTCTGCCACAGGGAAGGTTATTGCAAAGATCCTCCTCAACTGCCTCCTCCCAGTGGCCCAACAAGAGGCACCTCAGACATGCAGCAGGTGTTTCTGGTCCTGCCAGCGGCGGGCATCATGATGGGCAGGACGGGAACATTTGGAGAGCGGTCGAAAGTCGATTGGCTTTGGCTGCTCTCCAAATTTTCCCATCCTGCCCATGACGATGGCCGTCACTCTCAGGACCGGAAAATCCCTGCCATTATCTTCACTGTGTGGAAATTCGAGAGAAGTATAAGTAACAGCACCAACTGCTGTAGTGGCCTTTTATGGCCTCACAAAAACTTTTGACTCTGTCAACTGTGAAGGTTTATGGAGTATCCTCCTCAAATATGGCTGCCCACAGAAATTTGTCATCATCCTGCACCAATGGCGCAAACTCTATCTCAGTGAAAACTGGGGTCAAACAAGTCTGTGTCTTTGCACCAAGCCTCTTCCACTATTTTCCTCACTGCAATACTGCACCTCACCTCCAGCAAATTACCCACAGGCATGGAGATAATCTACAGAACAGATGGGAAACTGTTCAACCTGTGTCACCCTCAATCCAAAACCAAAACTACTCCAACCTCGGTCATAGAGCTTCAGAATGCAGATGATGCTTGTGTGTGCACGCACTCAGAAACTGAGCTCCATGTTATTGTCAATTCCTTCTCCAAAGCATGTGAGAAAATGGGCCTTTTACTTAACACTCGGAAAACTAAGGTCCTCTTCCAACCAGCTCCCAAAGCACAATTAACACCTCTCCCCATTGAATAAGATCAATGGCCAAATCCTGGAAAATATGAACCATTTTCCATATCTTGAGAGCCTCTTCTCGATGAGGACAGACATAGATGACTAAGTTCATCATTGCCTCCATCAGCCATTGGCTGTCTGAGGAAAAGAGTTGGTGTTGTACAGAAGCAGGCCTTTTGACTCACCACATCTGTGCAGGCTTTGTTATCCACTTCCCTTTCAAAACCTATTATTGATTTGTCTATGCACATAAAGGACTTGATGAGATCTTTTTGCCTCATTCAGCCTTGCATAGCTATTAAAAGATTTGACCAATGTATATTTTGATGAGCACCTCAAACATCTAACAGATCAAAGGACTTGCCTATGTTTTGCAGCCAATGTCTCCATTTTAGCATATATTAAAGGAAAGACAGTTTCCACCTTAACGTGATTATTTCAAGAACACACTTACACTGTGTATCTACTGACCAGGTCAAAATTTGTCCCTCAGGCTAAGTGCCAAAATAAACATTAGCTGGTCATTTACTGTTGGTGCAATCTAGCTCTGCACATATTGACAGCCCGATTTGCCTACATGACTGTCCAGGTTTTCTCTCAGCGGCGCACTAACAGCTGACTGTTTCCCACAGGTCTCTTGCGGTCTTGTCAGAGGCCTGTCTCAAAGTTCCATTGAATAGAACTATTTGGTTTTCCTGATAGTGGGTAAAAAAAAGCCAATGTGGTATTGAATCATGAATACAGAAAGCCCCAGATGCACTCCCTGGCCTATGCTAGTTCTTTACTAGAACTAGGGAATACATTTTTAAAATAAAGGGTCTCCCAATTAAGATGGAGATAAGAAGAAATGTTTTCTCTCAGAGGGTCATGAATCTTTGGAACTCTCTTCCCAGAGAGTGGTGGAGGCAGGGTCAATGAATATTTTTTAAGACACAGATTGATAGACTCTTGACTAACTAGGGAGTCAAAGGTTATCAGGGCCAGGTGGAATGTTGAGTTGAGGCCACAATCAGATCAGCCATGATCTTGTTGAACGGTGCAGCAGTCCCTAGGGGCCGAATAGCCTACTTCTGCTACCGATTCATATGTCCATATGTGCTGATCCCAGGGCAGGAATTGGGGTGCTGCACTCGGTCTCAGTAGCCGGTGGTTCCTTCTGAAAAGTGTCCACATGTTTAAGGGAAGGACCAAGTTTGGAAGCGATGTTGTCTCAGGTTGACCAGCAAGCCAATACTTAATACCTTGGCTCATCCCTCACATCACTTGGATGAGGCATAAGAGGGCTGTTGAATCTTGTGAAGGCAAACCCTGGATATAGGACTTTGAAAAGGAGAGAGAATTGAAATAAAACAGGAAGCTGCCTCATGTGTGTCCCATATTTACTTTTTATTGGGTGGCGTGAGGTGCAGAGGAACAACAAATGTTAGGAGGAAAATTCATAATCCTAACCAGATTTCTGCTGGAATGTGTTTTTGCCTTGGATTCCAATACAGGCTACCTCATGTCTCACAGGAATGGAAAAGAAAGTCATTGGTTGCTGTTGTGATCACTGATCTGTAGGATGTGCCAACGGCAGTTTTGCTTTCCTGAAGTGAAAGATTTTTCAGCTCGGGGAACTGAATCTGCCGATTTTTTTTTTTGTTTCCCATTCCATTTTTTCATGTCCTCTGACCCTTGTTTTTAGGCCAATGGTCCCAGTTGTAGTTAAATCTATTAAGGAGTCTGCACAGTTTATTCTGTGACAACACACCCAGTGGTAACCACAAAATGATTAGCTTTTATTCAGCTTTTATTGCAGTGCTTTTGAAAGCACATACAAAAAAAATCAGCAAGTGTTTTCGCTCATGGTCCAGGGTCACAACTGAAAAATGGCCTCTTGAAAGTGTAATTTTAGTGTAATGGTTAGGTCACTGGACTTGTGATCTAGCAGCTTGGAGTAATGATGTGGAGATATGAGTTCAAACTCCACTGTAGTATCTGGGGAAGTTAATTTAAATAAATCTAAATGAAATACTTGTATAAGTAATGGTGACCATGAAACTACTGGATGATTGTAGAACCCATCTAGTTCAGCAGTGCCCTTTAAGGAAGGCAATATCCTTACCTTTTGCTTTTATCCTTACCTGGTTGGACTTATATGTGATTCCAGACAGACAGCAATATAGTTGACTCTTAACTGTGTTCTGAAATCACCTAGCAAACCACCCAGTTGGTGGCTTGCCACCATGTTCTCAAGGGCAATAAGGGATGGACAATAAATGCCTGGCCTTGCTAGCGACTCCCCCCATATCCTGTGAATGAATAAAATAAACAGCCATGCCTCAGTTGGTGGCATTCCTGCCTCTGAGCGAGAAGGCTGTGGGTTCAAGATCCACTTCAGAATTGAGCACCAAAAATCCAGGCTGACACTCCAGGAGGTGAAAATGTTGCCTTTTGTCTGAGAAATTAAATCAAAGCCCCAACTCCTCTCTCAGGTGGACTTAAAAGATCCCACGACACTATTTTGAGGAAGAGCAGGGGAGTTACCCCTGGTAAAAGCAAAAAACTGCGGATGCTGGAAATCCAAAACAAAAACAAAAATACCTAGAAAAAATCAGCAGGTCTGGCAGCATCTGCGGAGAGGAACACAGTTAACGTTTCGAGTCCGAATGACCCTTCAACAGAGTTGCCCTTGGTGCTCTGACCAATATTTATCCATCAGTTAACATCATTAAAACAGATATCCAGTCACTATTGTATATTGCTTTCGAGCTTGTTGTGTATAAATTGGTTGCTGTGTTTTCTACATTACCACAGTGGCAACAATTCCAAAAGAACTGCATATGATGTAAAGCACTTTTGGACATGGTCATGCAAGGTGCTATGTAAATGCAACCTTTTTTTTCTTGGGGGAGGCAAAGGAGAATATGTCTCATCACAAATTTTCCCCTTGTGCCTGGAGGGCAAATGAAAAGATACGCAAATTAAGCCAAAGTTTAACCTAATCTGAGCAAATGGCTTTTCAGGCTAAATAGAGCATATTTATTTTACTTTTACGAGTCATTTAATTATTACCTTGAGTTTCCCATTAGTGTTTGAAAGAAAACTTCTGATCAATTAGCCTCCTTTGTGCAATTTTTGGTCACTTTACTTGAGTAGCTGTCAGCGTACTTATCTTGTGGTAAGGGAGACATGAAACTATGGCAATCAAAAAGCAAATACTTACACTTCCACACATCAACATGTCTGAAAGGAGAAAGCAAAGGACTTTAGGAGGGCAACTACACTCCCAGTGGGTGGAGACTGGAGAGCCAGCCCTGAACTCTGGCTTGATATCCAGTGAGATTCTTGCATCTGATGGGTGTGGGTGTCCTTACCTTAGCATATGGGCTGTGGAAACCCAGCACTAACTATAAGGTTGGCCTTAAAGGAAAGGTCGTGATGCGGCCTATCAGATGAATCAGCCATTGCTTCGCACTAAAGTATGTCAATACAGAAACAATAGCAACCACATATTAAGCCTGCATATTCTCTTTATTCAGATCCACAAATCTTACAGGCTTATTTTGTGCTGTTAAACTATTGTTGAGGCTATTGTCTACTATTCAAAATATATTAAAGCTGGCAGTGTTAAAGACTTCTGATAAAATGATTTTCTGACAATCATTGTGTTGACAAAAGAAAGCATGAGCAACTGAGAATAAAATAAACCCACATCATACCGAAATGAGAAAGCAGAAGAGCAAATTTTCATGACTGAGTTGGTTCGTGAGTCAGTAGCCAGCTTTGGGACAGTGACACAGATATTGACTCATATTTCAAACAAGTTCCCATTTGACGGTGGGTTTATTTGTGGAGGGGACGGTGGTAGAAGTTCAGTCCTTTCAGTGTTGTAATGACTTGCAGTCAGATTGCTGATAACTGAAAAGGAGAGGTATTCCCCCCGCGCCACCGTTCTCAGTTTTTCAATCTCATATGAAAGCAGAACCATGTGCAGATTGTTCAACCCCAGCCTTTGAACTGTCAAGATCTAGCTGTTGATATCCAGCTGCAGGAGGCAAACAAAGGATGAGTGAAGAGCAGTCAGACTCTTGTTGTGAGTTCCATGGAAGAAGCTTTCTGGTCAAAAAGAGAAATGGGAAAAATGTAGTAATGAGAAGGTATAAATTTAGCCTAAATTGATCTCGCAAAGATCTGGGAGAACAATTCCACTTGGACCTAAATGTGCCTTTTGCTAATTTGAAGCTGTCTCCTCTTTTCTATTTGATAAGAATGTTGACTTGAAGGTGCTGCAGACACTTGTAATGCTTCTCAACACTGCTGTTGCTTTGCAAAGACCAAGGCAAAACCTGGCATTTCTTAAGACTGTATGTTTCAGTTCACATCAGATATCTATCCAATGAGCTACCAGCTATGCCACAGCAGGGATATTTCAGTCTTGGGTGGGCTTCCTGCCCAATAGCTTGTTGACCAGGTAAAGGAAAGGGCCATGGGTTCATGGGCCATATGTCCATTACATTAAATAAAGTGTAGTACACATATATGTTTGTTATGGTTGATTGGCAAGGTGATGGAGAGAGGAATCTCGACCCGAAGGTGAGTCCCTTCACTAATGAGCAGAGACCCAGCACGTCTGACCAGTTTAGGAGGGATATACCTTCAGTGGCGACTCATACCAGGATTATTCCCACCTCCCTCATTTTCACAGCATTGGGCTTCTAAATGTTATTCATATTTAATTACTTTCAATTTTAGATTGATGTGAGTCAAATGTATATAGCAACTGTACCTAGATCATGTACAATGTGTACAATTATGCAAGCAGGGAAGAGAAAGCTATGTGTTTATGCCATGTCATGGTGGAGAGAGCTAACCGTGTTGCTTTCCCATCTGGTTTTGTGTGCCAACATTTACTGCGGAGACCTACACCCAATCCCTTTTTTCAGCTGGTTTCTAATCATTGCTTTGCAGTGATGCATATTACTCGGTCTCCAGTGTTCTCTGGAGCCTCTTGTGCTATAAGGTGTTGCCCAAGCATTATGCAACGCCACTTTATACCTGTGATTTGCAAAGTACGCAGCAGAAGCTGAAGAACGGTCTGACAGCTTAACTTTGGAATGCAGTGGCCTTGGCATAACTGATCATGTAATACAGAATCAAGTTCTGCCTTTCCCTACCCTTAAATTGTGGCCTCACTCTGATGTGTCAGCATTCCTAAGTCACTATTCAGATTCTAAGGGTGCATTATCATGAGCTGATAACTGCTGATAACTCCATCAGGCCACATTGCTGTGACACAGGAGGGGTGGGAACTGAAATACACTGAGAGCCATCAACATTCTTTCATACGTCATGAGAGGAACAGTGTAATTAAGGTAGAGTATATTTTTTATAGTTTGCCTTAATTACACTGTTTCTCTCATGACACTTGGACTTAACAATGTTGATGACTCTCAGGGTAATTCAGTTCCCAACCCTTCTATGTATCTTTTAATAGTTTATTATAGGATTGTGGGGTAATGTAATTGACAATTAGGATGTAATTCCCTGTGACAAAGTAATTGAGAAGTTACACCTGAAATTATGCCCATTTTAGCATCTATTTTGTCAATGCCTATTTACACCCAAATTTCCTGCCAATTGCATTAACATATGCCTAAGCATAAAAATGAACATAAACAATTAGGGTACAAGGAAAGCACTGCATAGTCCTTTTTATACCTGAACATTAAACTTTCAAGGCATTTAATTGTCATCTGTGCACATTAGGTACAGTGGGTGAGTTTCTACTGGTTATTTCAGTGCAATTCATCCGAAATTATCCAATCTAGCACAAAAGGTCAAGGAATTTGAAACGCAAGTTACATCCAGTGCAAATCAAGTTTCAGTGATCTTTTGCACTGGTTTAAAAAGCATCCTGCTGGAAACAGGTTCTGCCCACCAAACTGTCTATTCCCCCAGATCGAATTAATTAAGAGTTTTTAATAATGGCACCATCTGTGGCCTGTTGAAGACATTGTCTAAGTTGTTTTTTTTGATGAGCTAATAGACAGGATTTAAAAGTTTTTGACTATGAAAAGATATTTAAATAACTAAGAAAGTGACTAATACATACCGATGAAACTAATAAATGCTCCTGTATAGTTTTTCTCAATGCCATTTTTGGTTATTTAAAAACAGCTTACTCACAGGAGATTTGCAAGAGACTCTTTTTAAAAATGCTTATATTTTTGTGATAAGCCCACCCACTTTCTGCTGGATTAATAGAACTTTACCAGGTTACCAACCTTTAACAAATAAATGAATATTTTTCAATGTAAGGGAAGAGAAATAAACTATAACGTTCTAAAACATTGCCCCATTGCTGTGCTGGTTGATGGGAATTTTTATCGTGATTATTTGTGATTAAGCAAATAAGTTTGAGGAAAATTCGAACCGTTAACTTCACATGGAACACTGGCTCCATTTTGAGCACAATTTGTGCCCAGATTGCTGATTGCGTCCCAAGTGAAAACGAGCATGTTCAACAACCTGCAATCGTGGAAAATTTTCCAATTTTAATGTGAATTATACTGCTGCCATAAAAATGCAATTAAAGAAGCAGAAGTTAGAAAGCGGATCTCAGTGAGGATAAATAGGAAAAAATGTTCAAAATAAAAACCGGAAAAATGGTTTCGTTTCCTGCTTCTTGTAAAATTCTGCTCTTAATTTTACACCTGTTTCGAACCAGGATGCGTGCAGGAAATTTTGGTGTACAGCACTTTAGCCTGGGGACAGATCTTTATTATAAGCCAAGTGTAGAATAGTGAGGAAATTGTGCAGTAGCATAATTACCTATGTTTCCTTGATTTGTATGCTGGGTATTTCCTTACATTGCACGTGCCTTGGAGCCCAAGTACACAGGAAATTCAAATTCATCATATATGGTGCTACAAACTGACAATTGTAATCTTTCGTTTTAATAATCTTTCACCGTGTTTTTACTCCAACATTCCTAATTCTCAAGCCTGTCGTCATTTGGGCTTATGTCATTTATATTTTTAAGCATGCTGAAATATTTTAAACAATTTTTTTTGGCGAGCGAAAGAATAATGGGTAAACCGCACCACAATTAATTGAGGTGAATGGATCCTTGACTCAGCGCGCTGTCAGAGTGAACATTTTTTCTTTCACAATGCAACATTTAATGCAGCCGATCAGATGACACAGCGTAAGCCAAGTGATATCAATTGACATAGCATTCGCATGTGCTCCTTACACTACTGTGCTGTAAGAACCAACAACAAAGTAACAAGCAGCAGGCACTGACTTTAGGCTAGCAATAAGCAACAATTAAAGTAGGCCAGGCTGTCACTGTAATCCCTATTAGGTTATGGAACTTGGTAAACAATTGATTGCTCATTTGCAAGCTTGTTGAAACATGTTTGGAAATTACTGCCTCCGTAGATGAGCCTAACAGCTTTAAGGACACAACATCCCACATTGTAATCTTCTTTGATCGCTCCAGTGCCCCTGGAAGCAGTACTGTAATGACAGCATGGTATTGTCAGTCTGCCAGCCTGCCCATCTGTCTTGGCACCTCAGCAACTTCACAGTACTTTTGAATGTATCGTTGTGTCATCCAACTGTCTGTGAAAGTGGATCAGAAGTTTATTACGTGTATGTCCCAGTGATGTGTCTACAGCATTAGCTGGTTGTACCACCACTCCTTATTACATGGCACTGAGTTAGTGCTGTTGGATTTTACTGTGCAGGCCAGCGGTAACCTGAAAGTAAACATACCACGTTCAGCCAGTGCAGAAAGGGTTTTTTTTAACCAGGCTTTCGTGATAGCTGGCCTTAGGGAATGCAGTTAGTTTAGCTTGCAGTTGTTGTTGGCCATTTGAGATCCACATGTTGAGATTTGGCTTCATTAGGTCTTGTGCAGTATCAGCTCAGCTCAGCCCTTCTCAAGGGTAATTAGGAATGGGCATCAAATGCTGGCCTATATTTCACGAAAGAATAAAAATATATTGGGTTTTCTTTTATAGGATGTGGGCATCACTAGCTGGGCCAGCTTTTATTACCTATCCTTAACTGACCTTGGGAACTGAGTGGCTTGTTAGGCCATTTAAGAGTCAACCACATTGCTGTGGGTCTGGAGTCACATGTAGGCCAGGCCAGGTAAGGGCAGCAGATTTCCTTCCCTAAAAGGACATTAATGAACCACATGGATTTTTGCAACAATCATTTCATAGTCAACATATGATTGCAGATTTTTTATTGAATTCAACTTTCACCATCTGGTGTGGTGGGATTCAAACCCAGGTCCCCAGAGCATTACCCTGGGTATGTGAAGCACTAGTCCAGTGACAATATCACTACACCACCGCCTCCCCCAAATTATTCCATCAAATTTGATAGTTCATCAGAAAGGTCCCTCTTTTGATTGTCCCTTATACACAAGGCTCTCCAGGATGCTTTGGTGCTGCATTTCATCTTTTGGCCATGATTTCTATACGTGCACCATGCCACTTTTTTTTTAGCTGATGTCGGTTGAGGCCCCAGCTGGGTGCAAGAATCAGCCTTGGTACCTTCGGGCTTTAAGAGGGAAAACTTCCCTGGGATCCTGATGATTGCTCTGTAGTGATACTTGCTGGACAATGTGGGTATGAGGAGTGGTGAAGGCAGTGCCAGGCTTGGAGTGATGCTTTCAAGAGCTGAATAGGATACTGGGCCTCACCAACTGAGCTCACACTTGAAGAATGGACACCTGTAAGGTACAGGCAGAACCATATCCTGGTAAATGTCAGTGCCTTCAGTAGGGAAGGTACCACAGGCTCTGCTGGCACCCACACATCAGCATAGGCCTGTTTCCTCAAGGGATGCGTGTAAGAAAGTGGAAAAGGGAGGAGGTATGCAACCACAAAAACTGCTACAGAAAACGGAAAAGGCAAGAGTTAAACTATTTGCACCGTGCTAAAACAGTGTGCATGTGCAATCAAATTTAGCTCCGCGTCTATCTGCAACTGTTTTCTCAAAGTCTCACTGTAAGAAGCTGAAAATGTTTTAATTTAATGAGGCCATCGTCGCTGAGTAACTTCCTTTTTCTGTGATTTTTTTTTAAAGCACATGCAGCAGCTGCCCCATATGTCACACTGACATATATATAATCCTGGGTTGCTAAGAGTGGTTTAAATGCTGACAGATATTTCTTGTGATGGCCTTGTTCAGTGCTGAAGTGTGGTCATCTATACAGCAGTCAGCATGGCTTTGGCATTCCCACTGATTCTATTTGGAAAAAAAGAAGTGTACAACAAATCTGATAATGAGGAATGCCCAAATGCCCAAAGGAACAAACCACATGTTCCAGTAAAGAAAAACTGGAGCAAAATATGAGTTTAAAAAAAAAATGTCTGGTTTGTGAGGTGCCCTCAGCACTGCTGCACAGGTTCCTAGACTAACCCTTAGGTTTCTGCTTTCCTTCGGGAAACATATTTAGGAGAGTGAAGGAAAATCGTCCTGCCTGTTGGGTTCATTTGGCTGCTAGCTTCCTATGCAACACAGGAAGGGGCCATTTGGCCCATCACACTTGCCTGCTCCCTGAAAGAACTTTTCACCTCATCTCATTTCCATGTTCTCCTCACATAACCTTTTAAATTTGAATATTTTGAATATTTCTCCATTTCCTTTTAAGCTGTGGTAGATTCTGATTCCACTGTTGTTTCAGGCCTCCATGTAAATAAATTATTTTAACTTCTCCCTTTATTCTAACTGGTGATGATTTTAAATTTCATGCTCTCTAAGTACTGACTCACTGACCATCTGGGAATAGATTTTCCCAGATTACATCATCAAAAAATCCTGTAGCTTTGAACACCTCTTTTACATTTCTCAACCTTTGTTGAGAAACGAGCCCCAGTTCCTCTAGTCTCTCCTCAGTACTAAAGCCTGGTATAACCTAAAATAATTCTTTTATCCACCCTCTCAAAGTTTACACCTGATTCTGAATTACACCTGTTCCATGTCACACCAGCTTCTCTATTATATCCAGCTTCTATTATTTACCTAGCTTTATTGTTAAACTTCCTTCTAATTTGTACCAACTTTTGTATTGCACCTGCTTTGGCTCTGAAGCTGAGCCAAATGCAGAAACACCGAGATCTGGCACTAAGAAAGCATAAAAGCCGAAAGCTGTCACTTCTGATTGTTCTCCACTTAGTGTACTGTATTTCTCCAATGGCAAGACATTATTGGAGGTAAGCCAGTAAACAAGCATTGCTGGTGCCGTCTGCATACAGTGTGGCAGAAAGACATTTTTCATAATCTCTTTCCCCGCTCACTTGGTGATACTTTTAAATTGATGACCCCTCATCACTGACTCCCCAACCAAAGAGTGTCAATTCACACTTTAACAAACTTATATATTTTCAAAAAAACCCTCTAGGCTTTCTCTGTTTCATAGGAAATAGGCTCAATATCTCTCTTGTAAACTGTATGTTCTCAGTACTGTCATCATCCTGGTTAATCTATTTGGTATGCTTTTTTAAATTCATTTGTGGGATGTTTGCATCACTGGCTAGGCCAGCATTTATTGCCCATTCCTCATTGCCCTTGTTCAGAGGGCATTTAAGAGTCAACCACATTGCTGTAGATCTGGAGTCACATGTAAGCTAGGCCAGGAAAGGATGGCAGATTTCCTTCCCTAAAGGACATTAGTGAACCAGATGTGTTTTTTACAACAATCAACAATGGTTTCATGGTCATCATTAGACTTTTAATTCCAGATTTTTATTGAACTCAGATTTCACCATCTGCCATGGTGGGATTCAAACATATGTCCCCAGAATCTCTGGAATATTAGTCCAGTGACAATACCACTATGCCACCACTTCCCCATATGACTTTAATATCCATTCTGCATGCAGAAATCTAACCATAGTCCAACTATTGCCGCATGGGCACAAATTGATTATAGTTCTTCACTCCTCTACACTATGCATCTATTTGTTAAACCCAATGTGGTACTTAACTTTTTATGGTTTTTCCTACCTGCACTTGCATTCAAGCAATAATGTATTTACACCCCAGTTCTCTCCATTTCTCTTTCAGTGTCTTTCCGGGCAGTTTAAACTGTTTCTTTTTTTACTTCCCAAGTATATTTCCGCAAATATCTCCACATTACTTTGCATTGGCCGCTTATTTGCCCACTTCTGCCTGTGCCCATTCTGGAGTCATCTGCAGCCATCCTCATTGTGCCTTTTGCAGATTTTATTCTGTGTTCTGCAGCATCCCCCTTGGGATGGTGGTATGTGGCCTGCTGCCAATTTGTGCCATTGATGCCATATTAGCAAGTTGGGTGGTGTTGGGGTGTGGGTTGGTTGTTGAACCCTTGGATTCCTGATATTTTAGTTATTTAATGCCAACCCCTGTGCCTGCCCCACCCAGTAATGAAGCATCCGACCATTTGACCTCTGCCTGACACAGTTTTCCAGAGGGCTGAGCAGAAATGGATATATTTTGTTCAGGGTATTGCAGAAGCTCTTGGTCCACCACAACACCCATTCTGTTTGTTTCTACTGTAAGTAAGTTAAAGAGGAGTCTCACAATGTGCACATTTGGTGCAGAAATGCTACAGTTTGTAATAGCTTTATTAATCTTGGTGACCCTTTAACAGATGTATGACATACGAATTGGATTAGTAATTTCCTATGAATGTACAACCCAATTAACTCACTCTGTGATTGTACAAACTACAGAAGCAGTTTTCCTTATTTGGACTTTGCTTGCAGAAGATTTGTTCCTGTTCAATGAATCCAGTTAATCTGAGGGAAAGTATGCAAACAATGTGCCAAATTCAACAACAAGGGACCACAGAGAATTGTTGCATTGCTACATTTGATGTAAACCAGCCAACAAGTGACAACAAATAGTGAATAAGTAAAAGAAAGGCATCTTATAAAGTTGTTCAACCTCCACAAAACATACCAGATGTACTGATTTCTGGTAAAGTTACTATGAATTATTTGATGCACTATCTACATTGATTGCTGTTGCAGTTTTGTGAGGATTCTGATTGCAGCCAAATTTGAGAGAGATTCTTCTGTATGTCTGGCTGGGCTTCATAGATGAGAGTTGAATAACGAACGCATTGGATATGTGTGTGGATAGTATATTAGCATGGATAGAGGCTTTACTAACAGATAGAAGACAGAGGGTTGGGAAAAAGGGGGCATTTTCAGTATGACAACCTCTAACTAGTACAGTGCCATGAGGATCCGTGCTGAGGCCACAATTATTTACTGTATATATTATGACTTGGATGAGGGAAGTGAATGTACTATCACCAAGTTTGCAAAATAGATGGGAAGACAAGTGGTGGGGATGACACAAAGAGTCTACAGAGGTATGTAGACAGGTTAAGTGTGTGGGCAAAAACTTGACAAGTCGAATATAATGTGGGAAAATGTGAGGTTATGCCCTTTGGCAGGAAGAATAGAGGAGCTGAATATTATTTAAATGGACAAAGACTACAGAAAGCTGCAGCAGAAAGGGATTTGGGAGTCCTTATGCATGAATCACAAAAAGCTAGCATACAAGTTCAGCAGGTAATAGGTAACACAAATGGAATGTTGGCCCTTATTTCAAAAGGAGTGGAGTATGAAAATAGCGAAGCCTTGCTAAAACTATACAAGGAACTAATTAGACCACACCTAGAATACTGTGAACTGTTTTGATCACCTTATCTAAGGAACGATATACTGACATTGAAGGCAGTCCAGAGAAGGTTCACTAGGTTGATCCCGATTATGGAGGAATTTTCTTATGAGGAGAGGTTAGGTTGAGTAAGTTGGACCTGTGCTCATTGGAGTTTAGGGGAATGACAGGTGACCTTATTGAAACATATAAGATTTTTAGGGGGCTTGACGTAGCAGATGTTGAGAGGCTGTTTCCCTTTCTGTGAGAGTCTAGGACCAGAGGGTATAATCACAAAGTAAGGGGTCACCCATTTAAGACAGAGATGAGGAGGAATTTCTTCTCTCAAAGGGTGGTGAATCTGTGGAATTCTTTATCACAGAGGGCTGTGGAGGTTGGGTCGTTAACTATATTCAAAGTTGAGATAGGCAGATTTTTAATCAGTAAGGGAATCAAGGGCTATGAAGAAAAAGCAGGAAAGTGGAGTTGAGGATTATTAGATCAGCCATGATCTCATTGAGTGGTGGAGCTGTATGGCCTACTTCTGCTCCTACATCTTATGGTCTTATGGTCTGCCCTTGTCCTTCTAGGTGGTAGAGGTCACGGGTTTGGAAGGTGCTGTTGAAGGTCCATCAGGCAATCACTCAGTGATGCAACACAGGTAGAATCACTGAAATCAGTGAGAACTTTAACTTTCCTTCTCCCACATCGCTGTTGAAATCCCTTAAAAAGTTACACCTTGTCCTATCATGTGTAGGAGGGCTTTTAATGGCAATGTGTTTAATAAAATTTGGTGACCATGGAACTGATCCTTAAAAAAGTAATTTTATAATGGTGGAGTGCCATTACATGACTGATTAGTTGATTCTTGTTAACTTTTAAAAATAATTTTAAATTAATCATTTTTCAGAATACCTGCTACTTACACCCCACAAGTATCTCCCAACATTCACTTTACTCCATGTAAAACTTTTCAAAAATGTGTTTATTTATATGCTTCTAGCTTCCTGTTTGCAGATGCGGGGTCTATAAAATTCCTTCAATTTGATTGGCTGCTTGGACTGCCTGATCGCATCACTCCAGCTCCATGCTGAGAATCCCCAGAATGCTGCAATGAGTTGCTGTACCACTGTACAGTGCTAGAGCTGAAATGCTCGGCTGAGAGATCCAGATACCCAGGGTAATGGTCTGGGGACCAGGGTTCGAAACCCAACACGGCAGATGATGAAATTTGAATTCAATAAAAAATGTGGAATTAAAAGTCTAATGATGACCATGAATCGATTGTCATAAAACCCAAATGGTTCATTAATATCCTTTAGGGAAGGAAGTCTGCCATCCTTACCTGGTCTGGCCTACATGTGATCCAGACCCACAGCAATGTGGTTGACTCTTAAATGCCCTCTGAAATAGTCTAGCAAGCCATTCAGTTCTCAAGGGCAATTAGGGACGGGCAATAAATGCTGGCCCAGCCAAGGACGTCCACTTACCATGAATGAACAAAAAAATCTTTGGAAGAGATGGTCCATTGGAATCATTTTAAGAATTACAGAAACACCTTAAACATTGATCCAAAAGCCAAAGAGAGACTGAGAGAAAAACTGGCAGCAGAGATCTAAGAGAAAAGTAAAATAAAATGTCAGCGCTATTGCAATAAAATCTCTTAAAGATGCAAACAAGCTTGAAATTGGAAGCGAATACAAAAAATAGTAAATATTCTGAATGACTATTTCCTCCATCTCCCCCAAACAGAGATAACCAAAGTAAAATGAATGCCAGTAAAATAAATGAGATGGAAGTCTTAGACAGGCCTTGCAGGTTCAAAACAAATAAACTGCCAGTGATAGATAGTAACTATTCCACGCTGCTGAAATAAGCTTTGAGAGAACATTGGTGAGGTGTTGAAAATCATTGAGGGAATCACTGAATAGTGAGGAGCTACCTACCAACAGATTGGAAACAGGCAGGAATGCAGTTTCCATCTTTATAAAAGGAAATGGAGTGAGCCCAGGCAAGTATTACTGTTCTGCATAAAATAATAGCATCGAATGTTATGAATAAATATGGTGATTGTCAGCAAAATAATCAAGTAAATATTAATCAATGTGATGAATCACTTCAACCTTGTTGGTCAAGTCTCATTGTTATGAGGAGGGGTGGGATGGCTGCCCCTCTCTCCCCACTTCTCATTTGAGTGTAGAAAGCATATACTTGCCAATTGAGTAAGTGTTTAACTATTTACATGATATGCTATAAAATACACAAACAGACAAGTTTGCTTCATTTTTTAAAAGAGGATAGTTTTTATTGTACTTAACCTGGTTTAAGGAAAATAATATAAATGCTCCAACTTTCACACACATCCACACTTGGAGTTGACACACACACACACCAATAAGTTACAGAGTAGGAGAGTAGATTAAGTGATGTTTTGAAGTCTAGTAAACATTAAAGTGATACGGTTCTCATAGGTTGATGACTTGAGTGGATCCAGGCTGAGCTTGGTGGTCCTTCTAGTTTCAGTGTCGAGGCAGTTTAAAGATATATCAGTTCTTTTGGAGACAGCAGCTGCTGGTTTGAGTTCTTTAAGATCTCTGTCTGCAGCACATGAATAGGTAAAAACAGCAAACAGGGTTCAAGCTTGTTGAAATAGGTGGCGAGAGAAACCCACACAAGGATTTTCTGTGCTGTTCATTTCCAGACTGGCTTGTCTCTCCCTGGCTCTTGGCATAAGTGGGATTTGTTATCTGAAGTTGGTTTCACATAAATGAGTTGAAGTTAGAAACAATTGCTACATAATGGTGAATAGATGGTGGCTATTCACACCTACTTGTGATGAACTGGTTTCTCTACAGATCACCTTGTTAAATTTCAAGTTCAGAGACAGTGAGTCTGGAAGTACATAGATTTTGTGTTTTGACACGTCTGTAGACAATAAAAGTTGTAAGTTCCGCAGATGGTGTCATCTCAGCATGTCCATTCAGGGAGGGCTTAAGAACTTTCCGGCAACTCGAGGCAATTCTGAATCTTAAAAGTCACCTGACTCTCAGCGGCCTTCTTAGTAACTTGTTGTTTTAGTGCTTTTAAAACTTATTCAGTGATTTTCTGCCAGCAGATACATGGTAAATTTTTAACAAAGCATGGCGTTGTAACAGTCACCCTGGGTGGAGTATTTCTTAGTGCACTTAGACTTCCAAAAGGCTATTAGTTAAAGCTGTGGCAATTCAGGATATACCATGGGGATAGATAAGTAATAGGCTGAAGGGTTGAAAATAACTTGTTAGAAGATTTATGTCTGAGTGGAAGAGAGCACTGTATGGTTTCCCTCAAGGCTTGATGTTTGTATAACTAAAGTTTCTAATTTACTTAGATAAGTTCAATTCAGAAACTCAAGGTAAAGTGATCAGATTTACCAAATGATACAAATCCAGGAGGGAATCAGAGGAGGCAGCTCAGTAAATACCAAATGAACTGTCTGTGACAGTGGCAATGTATTATCGATGATATTAAAAATATTGCGTACAAACGATGTTTTAATCAATCAATTTACATCCTTAAATATGAAGTGTTCGCTTCTGCTATTATAGTGTTCTTAGATTGTCCAACAGCAGTCTGAATGCACTGATGTACCAATGACTGTAACCTGAGTTTTCTACATTTCAGATGGAATGTTAGGGGAAATACCAAATGGATATTCATTATCTTGCCTGTGCAAAAAAAGGTAAATTCCACTTGCAAATTGCCCTCAATGATTGCCGTGTCCTTACAATTTCTTATCCAGTCCCAGGGTTTACCCTGTATACCCACAACTTTCAAGTTAATCAATAGCCTTTCAGGGGAAGTTTTGTCAAAAGCTTTTTGGATGCTAAGGTTCACCACGTCATAGACCTTCCTACAGTCTACTTGGGTTACCGCTTCCTCTAAGAAGTGGAGGATGTTGGTCAGACAGAATCTTCCCTTTCCATATTGACTGCAGTTAACAAGGATATAGGATAATCTTCAAGTTTATTCCTGATAAAACAATTCTATTATTTTACATGGAATGTAAGTAAGACCAGTGGGTCTCTAAGTGCCTGTTTCCATTTTGTCACCCTTTTTAAGTACGGACACATTAGTCTATTTCGATCTATTGATACCTTCTTAATGAATAATGCCACCTTCATAATGATTGTTAGTGACTCAGGGCAGAATCTTTCGTTCTGGGGACTAAGTCCGGGGCAGTGGGCAGGAAAGTTGACATGATTCCAGCTGGGTGTTGGGATGGTTGAACATGTACAATCTTCCACTTTTCAGTTCATTCATAATGCATCAGCAAGGAGTTTGTGAATTTCATGGTGGAGTGGGTAGGAAGTCAGCCGCCCTGCTGTTACCTCATGGGGTTGAAGGTCCTGGCACTATATTTAAACAGCACTCAGACTGCAGGCCTGGTGCCCCAGGCTAAACAAAAGCAAACTTCCTCCCCACGTTTCAGCAAATCCTCTCTGGAGATTCTCCCCCAGGCCATCCAGGAGAGAGAGGAGGCCCTCTTTCCAAGGGGTGGGAGCAGGAGGCCCTCCGACCTGACCACACTGGCCTGGGAGGAGGTCGCCGGGAGGTCAGCACTCGTCAGGCCCAAAAAAGGACCGCCCTGCAGTGCAGGAAATGGATGAATGATCTGCAGTGCTCTGCCAGGGTAAGTGCACTGTCTACTCACTGCAAACTCACACTCTTAAGAGGGCATCAGGCAGTCTAAGGGTTAGAGTCCACAGGGATGTCACACACATCAGCACTGAATTTGTGCCAGGCACTTTAAGGTCACCATCTAATATTAGCTCCTGGACAAACAGCTTTTTAATCTCTTACTGGGGAGGGAGTAGCAGCAACAATAGGCATGCATGCTTCTGTAGTGGTCATTCAGCCATTGGGATCACAGTCAACCCTTCTGTCTTTCTGCAGGACAAGATTGCCTACAACAAGAGAGGGTGTGCCAAGACCAGAGGTGGCACCCTGAAATCCGTACCCTCTCAAGTTTCGAAGGACAGGCTGCAGAGCTGGCAGGAGAGAGATTGCGCCCGCATGCAAGGCAAGATCAGCCTCCCCCAACAAGCGAGTGAGGATCCATCCAGTGTACATGGACAAGGTGCAGGCAATGACCGCAAGTGATCTTTAATGTATGAGCCTACTTAGTTGATAACTATTTCCCTCTTTTCTCTAGGTACCAGCAAGAAAAGAGGGAGGATGTTATCCTCCAGGTGCTGCCGCCCCAGTCCCCATGCCACCTCTGAGGAGGGAAGCCCCAGAATCCACAGGGGAGGCAGCGTCCCTGTGTTCACCTGCACCCTCCACCTGTGCAGGTACACACGCCTCGGTGGGGCCTAGTTCTAGAGTAGGCTTGGGTTCACAATCTGCTGATCGCCTCACAGAAACGGGTCCACACCTGGCAGAGGCAGTGACACTTCGAGGACCAGGCCCCTGCTAAGTTTGAATCTGGTGATGAGTCTCTGGATTTGGCCCTAAGGGACCTCTTGAAGATGCAGAGACAGGCAGGGGAACATCAGGCAGAGTTGTCAGGGGTCGTCTGCAGGTGGGACTGAAGGCTGGAGGGGTCCTTCTATGACCTGCAGTCATGTCTCCAGCATGTGAGCACATCAAAGTCTCCATGGGAAGGGTGGTGGTCACCTTGGAGACCCAGGTCCAGCAGTTTCTGCCAGCTTTGCACTCGGACATCTACGTCCATGCTCTAGCCATGGGTGCATTTCAGCAATGGCCAGGCAAGAAGGGGATAGGACAGCTCACCCACCTTCCAAGCGCTCATCCTCCTCAAAGAGTTAGAGGGGGACTATTGGGCACCCAAAGGGAGGATGTGCCCCAGCCAGACACCCCAGAGTCATCCACCCAGGACACTCCAAGGGTGCCCTGCCTCTCCAACTCCCCTCTGCCAGTGACCCCATCAGCTCCAGCAGGTGAATCCAAGGATGGTGCACCTGCACCTCTGCTGGAGAACCTGAGCAGGCTGGAGACCTCCAGGCCTTGGGCCACCAGAGGACACCCACTAACGTCATCTCAGATAACAGGACAGAGCAGACAGCAGACTTCCTCCACCTCAGCTGCAGATGTCAGGGCTACACTTAGACGTAGTGGTACGGTTAGGAAGATTATACAGTAATGAATGCACACTGTGGCATGGGTGTTCATTCATTGGGCAGAATCATCTCAGATTTACACTAAGTACAGTAGCGGACAGGGAAATGATGTTTTACCCCCCCTGCTGCAATGGCGGCTTCTCACACTCTATCGTCCCAAACCCGCCACATTAATTATGCACTCCCGGGAAACACACTGTTTTGTTGGTGGGCAAGCTCTCATTCGCCCGCCACACCATCATCTCACCACTTCATCATGCCAGGCACCATATTTAAAGTTTAGCTGCGTGCGCACCTCTCAGTGCTTCCAGCCCAGGGCTGTCGCATGGAAGACAGCACGGCCCCGAAAGGCAAAAATACTGCAGCCCCTTGGTCTAGTGATGCATCCCTCGACCCGGTGGAGGCTCACTGTGATGTCCTCTACCCCTGCTCTGGTCGCAGGAGAAGCAGCGGCATCACCAGTCTGGCTTAGGAGGTGGTGGGAGCAGTGGTTAGTGGCAATGCCCTGCAAAAGAGGACAGCCACCGAGTGCAGAGAGAGGATGAACCATCTCCTCTGTTCTGCCAGGGTAAGTCACTCTTCTCATCACTCTCAACAAACACACTCATAAACCCATCACACATGTCATCACCCTGCACAACTCTAGCAGTTATGAGGGCCTCCTGAGTGCACCTGCCTTGTCTGGCCAGTGTGAGGGCCTCATCCCCATCATCGTTGCCTTCGAGGGCCTCCTTACCCTCATCACCGTTGACATCTCCTCATTGGAGGAGGCCTCCAGCTCCTGCATCTCCTCCTCCGCCAGCTCCTCTCCCCATTGCAGTGCCAGGTTGTAAAGGGTGCAGCAGGCGACGATGATGCGTGACACCCTCTGCGGACTGTATTGCAGGGCTCCACCAGACCGGCCCAGGCACCGGAACCTCATTTTCAGCATCCACCAAGGTGGGAGTTGCAGCATGAGCCTCATTATACCTTTGCTTTACTGCAGTCTGAGGCCACCACACGTGTGTCATCAGCCATGTCCTCTGCAGGTAGCCCTTGTCCCTGAGGAACCATCACTGCAGCCTCTGTGGACCCTGGAAGACTCCAGGGATCTGTGATTGGCTGAGAATGCAGGAATCATGCACAGTCCTTGGAAACAGTGCACACGCCTGCACAGTGTGTTTCTGGTGGTCGCACACCAGCTGCACGTTCAACGAATGGAAGCCCTTGCGGTTGACATAGTTGACCGCTCGTTGTGATGAAGATCTGAGCGCCACATGAATGCAGTCGATCAGACCCTGCACCTGTGGAAGCCCGAGATCTGGGCAAATCCAATCGCTCTTGCTGTCCTGGTCCCGGGCAAACTGCACTGTGTTGTGTGCCCTCACGAAGGTGGCATCTATGACCTCATTGATGCATTTGTGGGTGCAGGCTTATGATATCCCATAGGGGTCACCTGTGGAGCCCTGAAAGGAGCCGCATGCGTAAAAATTAGCAGTGCAGTCACTTTAACGGCCACTGACAGTGGATGCCCTCCATCTCCCCATCCTGCAGAAGCTGGCGGATATGACCAACCAGTTCCCTGGATATTTGCAGTCTTTGGCGACACTGGTTCTCGGTCATCTTCAGGAATGAAAGGCAGTGTTTATGGACCTGGGTCTAGCTAGGCACTGACCAGCAATGGCTTACTGTGGCTCTTCAGCGGTGTGAGCAGGAGCCCCAGCCGCCCCTTCTTCTTCAGGGTGCTGCTCCTCCCCCTGCGCAGCCAGGCACCTCCATCACTCTCATCCCCTTCGTCCCTGCTCTCTGCACACCACGAGGCACACAGCTATACACCATGCTCTATATTCCTGATGTACTCCTCCTGCAGGATGAAAGAGAGAGACACATGGGTTAGCATGGGTGTACTAAGAACCCCTCTTGGTTAAGTCTGTAGGCCTTAACACATCCCGGCTGGCTACCACTTGGATGGCCAGAGTTTAGTGTGCTGCATGGCTGCCCGAAACCCCAACCACCTCCGCCTCACTCCGCCTGGCCGATTGGCTGCAGTCTTGCCCATTGGACTGCATGTTGTGCTCTCAGCTCAGGTGCAGGCATTCTCCTGACCCACACTGCAAAGCTGCACTGTTAGCTTGAACCATGGGGGAGGCTGGTCCAAACCAGGATGATGATATTGCAAGGGGCTGTGAGCACCTCCAGCAGTGACTGCTCCCCGGCCAGCTTTAGCAAGGAGATTGTACAACTCATCCTGCTGTCCAACTGCTCTGCAGTCCACTAAAATGCTCATTAGTTTGCAGTCTGTGCCCAAGGAGTGAAAAGCTCTGGAGAACTTGGTGGCACTTTCATGCCTCTGTGTTGCTTGAGTGGGTAGGTGAGCTAGAGGCCTGACTCCGTGCATGTTAATGTGGCTGCGCCTGAACTGTCTCAGCTGAAGAAGAATGGTCACTTCATACAAGGTTTCCCTAAAGCGTGGCTGCTTCCCTCACCCACACCCTGCACGTCCTTGTGCTACAACTACAGGGCAGCCCTTACCCCTCCCGCAACACGCCTCAACCTTGAAGTCCAACAGGTGACCCGGGCGAGCGCTGCGCTATGTTACTGTGCACTCACCTCCGAGTTCCCCTCAAAGTGCAGCCCGCCAAGTGCACGCCTTATATATGCTGTTGTCAAACAAGTCGGCAAGCAATCACATTGATGTGGGTGGACGTTCCAGCAGTGGGGGGGGGCGGGGGGGGGGATGGGATGATTCTGGTGGGTTGGCCTTCTATTGATATGCAGATGTATTACAGTGTGGTTCCTGACATCCAATGGTAGGAAACACAGCCCGACATCGACGGGCTAGGCAGACGATCACAAACTGGTTTTGTGAAACTGATTTCTGGCCTTCTTGCCATATTGTCCCCTCACGCTACTGAGTACGCCCGACACCAACGGACATGGAAAATTCCGCCCATTGTGTGTAGTTTTCACTTTTGTAACTATATGTTGAATCTATCTATCTCCAAGTTTCATGGATTCCATTTTTTAAAATTTGCTTCAGCGTATCACGATCATTGAAGGATCCAGAATGTTGCCCCACCCCCACCCCATCAATGTAGTCTCATCAGGATCTTCAGTTGTGTGAATTCTCACACATTTTCCCCACAGTGTGTATAATTTCACATCCACAGCATCAGGCAGTGCACATCATTTGTGACACTGCGGTCTGGCCGACCCATCTGTCAGCCAGCTTTTGCAAGTAACCATGCTTTGGGCTTGAGGGAAGTGCTCATCGAGGTTATTGATTTTAACTGCTGCTGATGCACTGTTGCTTCTGGATGGCATGAGTAGTTGTTGTGACTTACGTTAGATTTGAATGTCCAACATGTTGTTTAGATTGTCTTTTACTGTGGAAGAACCTGTTTTTATAAAATGTGCTGTAAACGTTCGAAGCCCATTGGCCTCTAGGCTTCTCTGAAGTAGTGTCTGTGTTTAGGGCTGAATGCCCCTCTTTGGCGATTTCTCATTCTCTGCACACAAGACGTTGAACTAGGCAAGGAAGGATCCAACAGGTGCCTTAGACTTGACTGCAAGATGGGTTAGAGTGGGTGATGTAAGAAGTGTGAGTTCCTCTTGGTGAAGCCGTCTCCTGACCTCCCACGATCTTTATTTGGAACTGCTTGGCTGCTTAGCAAGGCTTTAAATGGTCCTTGGGTAAAGGTACAGCACTCATGTTGATGTGGAATTCATTGCATGACAGGGCTCTCATTGAGTTAGGATTAAGAGACAGGAATGGCCTTGTGAGCTATAGCATCTCAAGAACTGTCGCTCTCAATGTGATGCAAATCCAACTCTCTTTAGGCCTCAGGAGGGTCCATGAAGAAAGAATTACTCATTGGCTGTCGTGTTGATAATGACTGCTCAAGGTTTCGCCCTCTTGGACAGAGACTTTTCAGGCTTCCGACAATTGTAGGGTCCCAAGTGGTTGCACCTCAGCAAAACATTGTCCTGGTGAGGTACTGTCAGTGAGGACAATGCAAACAAGCCTCGAATCTTCACTGCATGATCTAGATGTTAATGGTTTCTTCTTGATATGCGAATGGCGATTGGAGCCTTAAGCAAGATGATGCCTTAACTTTCTGCATTGAAGAGAACTGGGGACGGGACATATGATCTCTCATGACGCTGCTCCCTGCTGAACTATCCAGCCGGTAATGCCTGAAAGAGTGATATGTGTGGTTGTGATGCCTTAATGTGTAGGTGTCAGGCTGACTTGAGAGCATTCCTGTGTCATTTGCAATTCCAGCTGCTTCTAAGCTGCCATGCACACTGATTTGGTGAAGCCATGTGTGAAGGTGCTATGCTATGTGGAATTGCTTAAGGATGTGTGAGAGGCGAGTGCTGTTCAGGCTCTACAGAAGCCATATGTTGCCAAGGTTACTCAGTTAGCAGTGGTTTAAGCCTTTCCAAGGATGATCCCCATCATTAGGACACACAGTGAGTATTGATATTTCCATAATCATTATGAGAACATTGGACCTTTTGGGGAATTTCTCACGGAGATTGAAAATGATGGGGCATTCCGTCCAGCAAAGGCTGAAGAAAGTTATGATTGTGAGATTTTCCGATTGATGGGAGTCAGTGACTGCTGCCAGGGAGCTCTCAAGACCACATGTGTGCAGTCGATGGTGCCCCACACTTGCAGAAAACCGTATATCACAATGAATCCAACAGCCCTGGCAACCTGGCTTCCGGCATCCATGCAAAACTGGACATACTGGTGAGCTTTATTGAAAAGGACATCTGTCACCTCCCTAAAGCATTTGTGTGTCGCCGATGGGGAGATGCTGTAAAGGTCCCAAATGGAGCTCTGGAAGGAGCCTCTGGCAAAAAAGTTCAGTGTGGCATTCACCTTCAAAGCCTCCAGTGTGGGATGCCCTCCAAGTCCATGCGGCATTAGTTCTACATGGAGAAGGTGTCAAATGTGATCTACCACATCCTTAGACAAGTGAAGGTGCTGATCTCCACATATGAGCAGCATCTTCTACACACCCTTGGTTGTGCCCCTGGTCTTCATTGATTTTGCCCCTCTCTGGGAGCATCTGAGACTTCTTGGGGCCTTGCTTACTCTTGCTGCTCAGGCTGCTGCTCCTCCTGGACCTGCGCCAATCTACTCCCCATTCGAATTACAGCTATAAACAGGGCAGGGTTGCCTGCAGCCTGCATTCTTCACTCTTCTTTGTAGCTGTGAATGAATAGATGTGAGAATTCATTGCAAATTCCCCTTGTCTGGTCTCCCTCCATCTTCAAGCCAGGGAGCCAGTGCAAAGCCCTTGCCCTGCCCTCCGTCCAGACATGGCATCCCCACACCACCCCTTGCAGGTGAAGCACATCCTGGAGGTCCACAGTTGGCTGATCTTCCCCTTTAGACATGACTACGCACTCACAAAGAGGGTCTTGATCAGAGTGAACACAACCATTTTTGATAACTCTCCATCAGTCTGCTTGCCTCCATGAGCTAAACACTCACAATAGAGGCACTAGCCTTTCACTAAAGTGTTGACTTTAGGCATTGTGCCTTGTAAGTCATGACCATTAAACTGGCAATATTGAGGCTTGGAGTGGGCATGCTGCTTCTGGCCCTTGATTGTTTTATCCTCCATCCCTTTTGCATGCATCTATCAGGAACAGATGGACAATCACGCTAACTTAAATGTAGCCCCAAAATTTGATGGATTCTGACATGAATGCGCACCATTAGTCAAGGAGAAATTCCTCTTCAATGGGCATTTGACCTTTGAAATCAGTACTCATTTGTCCACATTTATGTCAAGCAGGTGACAGATGCTCTGTTCAGGTGTGCATTGACCTTCATCTACTACCGCTGGGACGAGGCCAGTCAGACAGAGCGAGCCAGAGGCTTTGCAGCCATTGCTGGCTTCCCCTGTGTCCAGGGTGCTATAGACTGTACACATGTGGCCATCAAGGCGCCAGCAGGTGAGGCCGGTGCTTTCATCAACAGAGAAGGGTTTCCACGCCATGAACGTACAGATAGTGTATGATCACAGGATGCTGATTCTACAAGTCTGTGCAAGGTACCCAGGCAGCTCCCACGACACCTACATCCACAGACACTCCCAGGTGCCGGGGTTCTTCAGTGCTCCAGCCCAGCTTGATGGATGGTTGCTGGGTGACAAGGGCTATCCCCTCAGAAGGTGGCCCATGAAGCCTCTCCACCATCCAAGAACAGAAGCTGAGCAGCGGTACAATAGGAGCCAGGGCACCACAAGGGCTGTGGTGGAGAGAGCCATCGGTCTGCTCAAGATGCGCTTCTGATGCCTGGGCCATTCCCGGGAGTGCACTTCAGTACCTCCCAGATCATGTGTCACTGATAGTGGTTGTATGCTGCGCTCACCACAATCTGACACTGGAAAGGGGGGACGCTGTGGACGATGAAGACGTAAACACATTGGCTGTGGCTGCACATGATGAGTCCAACAGTGAGTCCAAGGATGAGCACACAGGGGAATGCTGAGGGGGTAGATGCTGACCCGGGCATACTCCAGGGAAGCAGGAACATCTTGGAGGCTTTAGTCCACGAACCTTCAGTTAGCACACCACATAAGGACCTCCAACACAAGCCTGGGCTGCAGCCTCCATACTGGAGACATTAGTGCCAAATCTGTCAGGATAGGAGCATTAACGACGGGCTCAGTCAATGACACACAAATCACTCATAACATCTCAGGAATCCATCCACCTATCCAAGAAAAGAGGCACCCCCAGCCATGTTAGACGATCTTAATTTAACACTTTCACAAAAGTCTCTTAACATAACACAAATAAAATGGTATCGCATTGCAAACACAATCAGAAGGAACTCATAGGGGGGGCCAACAAAAACCCACCAGTGATGAACCCGGGTTGTGTCTAAGGTGCCTTAATTTTACATCTCTGGGTGCTACGCCTTTGTGGTGCCTCCTCGCAGGCATTGGCATCTGAGACAGCCTGCTCTCTATGATGTCCTGTTGGCCTCGATGACCTTGGCAGACATCCTCTGGCCTGTGGAGTCTGTGCTGGCCCTGGCTGGGACGGAGCTGCCAGTTCCACAGCTGGCATCTCTCCAGTCGCCGCAGTCTCATTGGATGCTGCGGTCACTGGCAGAGGGGTGGAGGAGCTGCTGCCCTCATCCGGAGCGCCTGAGAGAAACCCACAGAGACGACAGGCAGCTGCTCTGACCATATGAGGTCAATGCCCCTGTGGGGGATTGCAGGTCCGAGCACAACCCCAGGAATTCCTGATCCTGTCCCTGGAGCTGCCTCTCCATGAGCTTGGCGCTCATGCATGAGGCTCAATGCATTGGCTACAGTCCGCATAGACTTCACCACTGACACCAAGCCAAGCACAGCCTCATGTATCTCGACCAGATGGTCCCTCACACCTGGCCGCATCTCATGAGTTGGCTGCATCGCGGACAACTCCAGAGGCACATCATCAGCCATGGACTGAGCATGTGCCTGGGCCCCTGCAGTCCTCCAACTGCTGGCATCATGGGCACTCTCTGTCTCCACCAGCTCCTCCAGCGACTGTGAAGTGCCCTCTTTGCTGTGCCCTGGGACACTAGGCAAAGATCAGATGCCCACTGGGGTGCCAGTAACTGTGCTGGTGCCTGCCTGGCAGAGATGGTGTGACGCTGGTGATGTTGACACTTCATGGCCCTCAGGTATCAGAGGGGGCCCTGCTGCTCTGGGTCCCGGCTGTGCACCGCTGATGCTGAAAGGAAGAGTAAGGAAATTTGATCAGTTAGCGTGAGGAAAATGTCAATCTACATGCCTGTCCCTGGATCATCATGCGGTTATCATTCCACACGCAATGGGCAAGCCATGTTGGTAATATCTCTCACTCAACAATCAGCACTGCCATGGCTGTTGGGAGACCAGTGGTGACATGAGTACTGGCCACACATACCTGCCCATGGAACCCCAGCCTCTCTGGCTCCGGTGGACCTGGGCACATGGCGCCTCACCAGTTCGAGGGCCTCCTGCTCGAAACGGCTAAGCAGCACTGCCTGGGCTGGCCCACCACCAGTCCTCATCTGCTTGGCAGTGTTTTGAGAATTCTTCTCCTGGAAATGAGAAAAGAGCATTGGTAAGTGATACTTGTACTGTGAATCTCCTCGTGGTCGGCCTACCCCAAGCCCAGTTGGCCATTGCAGGGGTCCAATGCATCCTTACCCTGTTGCTGCTGAACACTCACACAAATATGCCAGGTGTGTCCTTCCCCCACCTCCCCCCCCTCTCCACCTTAGCCACATGCTGCCTTCATCACATTTGGGAGCACACAGTTTAAACTGTTGTAGCAAGGATGCACAATGACGTGGAGTGCAGAGGGCAGCAGGTCTATCTGTGCCACGCCACCTTGAAGACTCCTCTCCCACCATGTCATCACCCTGACTTCGACATGTCCTGGAGTTCGAGCAGTGTGCCTGGGTGCAGATCCTCCAGGTTACCCCCACCACAGTCATGTGGGTCTCAGTCCACCATGTGCTGCGGAATATCTGATGGGCCGCCCAGCTAAGGACACATGTCGTCAATGACTCATTGCACTCAGGCCACTCAGACATAGGTGGGGCGCCGGCAGGGGTGAGAAGCTTACATGATGGGTGAAGTGAACGATTCCAACATGCTTCTCACCCTTTCCGTGCGCAGCAGGTTGTTGAAGCGCTTGCGGCACTGGATCCATGTGCGCTTCCCCACGTCATGGGAGCTCACGACCTCCGCTATCTCCTCCCACGCACGTTTGGTCAAGTCGGAGGGGGGGGGCCTCCTCCTCCTGTCCTGGGGGACGAGCACCTCCCATCGTGCTGCCACCTCCTTGAGGAGGGCAGGAAGGCACTCATCTGAAAACTGGGCCATACATTGACCACCCGCCCTACCCTCCTGCATGGCCAGCCTGGCTCTGCGTTGGCCCTGACCTCTGGCCTTGGAGCGGCTGCAGCTTGCCCTTTAAACAGGCCGCCGGGCCGCCATTGGACCCGGTGGCGATTACTGATTCGCCGCTGCCCGTCCACTCCCGCCATCCCCAGGAGCCCCAAAACATGCTGGACGGGCCTTAATTGGCCGACCTGTGTAAAATGGCGGTGCAGACTCGGTCACCGGCGTTGATCAGGTCCACATGCGCCCCCACACCAGCTCCCACTCCGCCCACTCCCTCCCCACCTCGCCAGATGGAAAATTCTGCCCCAGGAATATATTATTAAGGAAATCTTAACAATGCACTTAGAAAAAGTCAACCTGACTTTACAAAAGAGAAATCCCCTTGGACAAATTTAATAGACCTTTTTGAGGACGGAGAACCAGTGGATCTGGTATATCTGGATTTCTGAAAGGCATTCGATGAGATGCCACATAAAAGATTAATAGGCAAGCTGAGGGCTCATGGAGTTGGGGGTAATATATTAGCATGGATGGGGGATTGGTTACTGGATAGAAAGCAAAGAGTAGGCATAAATGGGGCATTCTCAAGTTGGCAGGCTGTGCTTAGTGGAATGCCACAAGGATCAGTGCTGGAGCCTCAGCTATTTACAACCTATAGTAGTGACTCAGACAAAGAGACACGGAGTAATGTATCTATGTTTACTGATGATACAAATCTAGATGGAAATGTAAGTTGTGAGAAGGACACAAGAGGCTGCAAAAGTATAGACAGGTTAAGTGAATAGGCAACAGAGATTATAATGTGTGGAAGTGTGAGGCTATTCACTTTGGTTATTAGAGTAGAAAAGCAGAATTAAAAGGTGTGAAAGTCTATGTTTTAGGTTTACAAGTTTATGTTCAGAGAGTCTTGGGTTTACTCGCACAAGGAATTCGAACAGTTAGCATGCAGCAACCAACTAGGAAGGCAAATGGCCTTTATTGCAAGAGGATTGGAGCACAGAAATAAAAAAGTCTTGCTACAATTGTACCGGGCTTTGGTGAGACCACACCTGGAGTACTGTGTGTAGTTTTGGTGTCCGTATTTAAGGAAGGATATATTTGCACTGGAGGTGGTACAGTGAAGGTTCACTAGATTGGTCCCTGGGATGAGAGGGTTGTCCTTGGATGAGAGGCTGAGTAAATTGGGCCTATATTCGCTGGAGTTTAGTAGAATGAGTGGTGATCTCACTGAAACATTAAAGGTTCTGAAAGTGCTTGACAGGGGAGACATTGAAAGATTGTTTCCCCAGGTTGGGGAGTCTAGAACGCGGAAGTACAGTCTCAGGATAAGGAGTCAATCATTTAGGATTGAGATGAGGAGAAATTTCTTCACTCAAGGAGTTGTAAATCTATGGAATTCTCTACCCTAGAGGATTGCGTATGCTCCAACATTGACTATATTTAAGGCTGAGATAGACAGATTGTTGATCTGTCTAAGTAAATGGGGATGAGGGAAAGAAGTGAAGTTAAGGCCCAAGATCAGCCATGATCAAACTGAATGACAGGGCACTCGGTGGGTTGTCTGGTGTTAGGAAATAAAGACAGTTTAAGTAAGTTATATTTGTATTTGTGGGTGTTAGGAATGAGTTTTAGTTTTAAATTTTCAGTTTGATTTATATTTCTGTATTGTGTGTTAAGAAAAGGTCAAGTTGAGTTTTAGTTTCATCTTAAAAGGTGAAACCTGGGATTTAGTTTCATTTTTTAGGGAGACAGCAGGTGTAAAGCTGTTTGTATACCTGCATTTCTAATGAGTTTTACAACTCTAGGGGAGAAGTTAAAACAAGGGTAGAAAGAAAGGTACCGTTGCCTGGCAACAGAGTCCAGAGAGACAGGACCTACCGCTCCCCACCCCTTGCACCACCCCCCTCCACCACCACACACACACACACACACACACACACACATATACACCACACATACACACACACACACACACACAGGAAAAACAGCAGTTTGAGTGCAGTTAGAAGAAAGTGTCAGAACAGGCAGGACATGAAATGGGGCAGATAGCAAGTTCCAAGCTAAAGAAGAAAGGACCCAAGGCCAAGGAGTGAGACAGAAATAGGAGAAAGTCCCAAGAAGACTTGTCAAAGGGAAGACGGGAACCTGGACAAGATCCTGTTCAGTGAAGTTAAAGAGTGAGGAACAGAGGAAGGCTCCAAGCTTAAAGGAAGAAAAGCTGCAGGAAGCAGATTTAAAGCGAGAGGACAGAAGGTCCAAAGAGATGGTTGAAGGTCTGTAACTCTTTGCTATGGGCATGTGAAGCAGTGATGTATCATTGATGGCTGAGTCAGTAAGAAAGAGTGCATGGAAGAAAGTTTGAATGCCTGTGGTGACCTAGGGGAGAGGAACATTGGAAGGAGAGTTTGAAACCCTGGAGGTGGACCCTTGCGAAAGGCATCTGAAAGAAAGCGTTGGTTTGAAACAAGATTCCAAAGGGAGTTCTTGGAGAGTGGAGATTGGAAACCTCGTGTGAAAGACGGAGTTCAGTGAAACTGGTTGGCTCACAGTGTGACAAGTGCCTGGGGAGTTGATGAGAGATTTGTAGCATCTGGTTGGAGTGCCATCTGTCACGTGGTTTCACAATGTGATGTGCCTGACCACAGGTCACCTATTGGTTTACATGGACTGTGTACTTACTGTGAATATCAGAGTATAAGGTAGTTTTTTGTAACTTGTGTTATCCCTACAAATCTGTATATATCTGCTAAGGTATAGTTATGGGTGAAAGAGCAATGTAATATAGTTCATATTTCCTTGTTTAATAAATGTTTTATTCTTTTTTTAAAAGTCCATCAGCCGACTCCTGTGACTCTTCAGTAGCCACTCGCCACGTATCTAAACAAAAAATATAAAAGTTAGGATCTATCAAGCCGGGTTCCACCCTGGGATTTGGCTTCTCAGTAGTAATATCAGCTGGGATTATAACACTGGTATACTCCTGCTCCACCTCTTGTGTTCTTATGTTCCTGTGTTCTTGTGAGGGCCCAAGAGATCTGTGCTGTATGATTCTCTGATTCCATGAAATGACTCACTAACTGAATCCGATACTATAATTAAAGTCACCCTCAAAATTCCCTCACTTCCGTCTGTCCTTGTGAGTCCCTTCCTCTCTAAGGTCATAACTCCTTCTTTAAGCTCAGTGATTAACAGTCAGTTTCCATATCTCTTCACCCTTCTTTCTACCTGTCTCTCACATTTGTCAACATCCCACAGTAAATGCTCCTCGAGGTCTCCATCTTAGTTACTTTCTCACATCTATTTCCCTTCCTTTTTATATTTCTCCTGTGGTCCTTTTGTTTTAACTTACTTTCAACCCACGTACTCTCTTTTGATTTTACTTTTATCTGGTGCCTTCTTTTAATTGTTACTTCTGCCTAATATTTCCTTTTACTTCCTACTTCTTCCGGGTGTTATTTGATTTGGCTTGTTCTGGGTGGTTTTCTTTATCATCGGCTCCACACAGTTGTTTGCTTTCAGCTTAATTCTTCTCCACTGCACCATTAAGCTCTTATTAACCTCTTTAGCTTTTTTTCTTCTAATCTCCTGCCTGTGCATGTCTTTAAGAAGATACCTCAAGTTACTGCTGCATGTAGCCTCCCTGCTCCCGTTACCCTACCCGCTTGCTGAAACCTCATCTTTGGGGAGTCAGGGGCTCTGCTAGCGTTGGCCCGAAAGAGCAGTTCACATTGTTGCTGATTTAGATGCCGCCTCTGCTCTTTTTGATTCACTTTTGCTGCTGGTGTCCAAGCTGTCTCTGATGTTTACTGATGCTTTTGAAACTTCACAGGAAGCCTCAGAGGAGCTTCAGGCAGAGAACCATCAATCAACTAACTCAGCACAGTCCACAAAGTGAGCCTTGGGCTGCATGGCTCAGTTACATACTGGCTTCCACCACTACGGTCCCTTTCTGGGTTCCTCTCAGATTCAGTCTGGAAGAATTCCTCTGTGATAAATGACATTCCAGTTATTCTGCAAAAGTATTGGCAATAGTTGTAGACATGCAAGCAAGCCTGTGGGCAAACTTGCTCCATCCTATTGTGAGAATGGATGTTATTTTTAAAATATTTTTGGCGGAATATAGTGTAATTCTGTAAAGAAGTCTGGGTGTGCATGTGTGTGGGTGTATGTGTGTGATTTATTTAAGCTGGGCAAGAGGCTGTCTGGGTGTTTGGAAACATGAAAAGATTAAAGGTGTTAAGTTTGAGGTACAAGTAAATAGGTTAGATCTAACATTTGTATTTTTAGATAAGTTGAGAGGTTATTTGAATTTCAAAGGGGATTCAGAGGTAGAAAGGAAAATGTTTGCATCTTGCAGGAGTCTGTAGGTAAATAGTATCAGGGATATTTTTATTGACCCTAAAGCAAAGACAAGATGGAAACTTGAAAGATCTTATATTTTCAAATATATAGTTTCAAAGGGGTGCAAGAACAATGGGACTGAGGTGAAAGGGAAGAAAAGGTTTATTAGAGTTACTGTGGGTAGCTATTGAGGTAGAGAGAGCTATTGAGCTGGATAGCTGTCGAGACATTAAGCTGCAGATAGCTAGAGCTGTTTGAGCTGTTGAGACGTCTTGGGGCTGCAGCAAGTAGTTTTATTCTGAAGTGAATTCCATAGCAAAATGGAAGAGGGTACAGGTTGTGTGGTACACCTTTACTGAAGCTACAGCAGTTTGCCTTGTGTGATGTTACTGGTTTCCCTATTTAAATAACTATTAGGGAATGTTGCCTGGAAAGTGTTTACTTGCGGGTTTGACCAAGTAGCGAGTTTTTGGAGGAATGTTTTGTAAGACTAGCCTTAATTGTGTAACTGTATGTTTGTGTGCTTAAGTTTTCTTTCTTTTTGTTAATAAAACTTTTACTTTTATTTTTTTAAAAACCCAGATGTGTGACTGGGTCTCTTACTGCTGAGATTGATATAACTTCTTCTCATTGCTAGAATACAAAAAAAAAGGTGCTGGCCCCTAAGCCAAGTTTCCCTCTGGAATTTGGTTTGTCCAGCAATTAACGCCGGCTGTGGTCATAACACTAGAGTGGGCCAGGGAACATCAGAAGAGTAAATAGCTCAGATCTATTTTTTTACTGACATAGTGAACATACACTTGCTTTCATACCGTTTTCCTGCACCATTAACAGAGCTGCTTTTGAAAACAAGATTTACGTGGAGAAAGTTGCCAGTAAATACTCTTTCACAAGCTATGCTTTTTAGTGTGCCTGTGATTATGGATGTCATTTTTCTAAACTGTAAAGCAGTTAAAGCAGGATGATAGTGTAGCCTGAGCAGATAGTGAGAGCTTTCAGCTCTCTTCTGCAGCCTTAGAGATGTGGTACAGTCCTGTATCCAAAGTATAATTTTCAGCAAATATTTGGACATCATCTGTTATTTTGAAGTGCACAATAACTCAAGTGAATCAGTGATCATCTGTGCATAAAAAGTGAATCTTAGTATTTACAAGTCCAGCAGCATCAATATTCTGCAATTTTCTCCCAAATAACCCAGGTGACATGCATAGAGAGGGTGAAGTAAATTTTTCATGTTGGTTGGAGATCAGGATGGGAAGTTATGGTAAAGGATTCCTCACTTACCAGTGAAGCACACGGCTGACCCTAATGACTCCCAATGTCCAGCATAGGGAGAGCAGTGCTCTAACTGCAAGAAGCTGAATCACTTTGGCACGCAGGTGTTTCGCTGGAAAGAAGAAAAGCAAGCCATAAAGATGGTTGCTGCAGAGATGTTGGACAATGAACCTGACAAGTCACTCTATATCCCAGAACAGGTTGGAACCCTCGAGTCTTAAGGAAAAAAATTCTTTGTCATTATTGGAATGCTGACTACAGAAGGAGAGCATCAAGTTACTACGAAGGGTCAGTTAGACACTGGTGCAATGTACAATATCATGAGCTTCACAGACCTGTGTGAAGTTACTCAAGGTGGTGACCCAAAAATGAAGCCAATGAAGGTAAAGTTGAGGCCAAAAGATGGAACAATTCTCACCCAAGAGGGCAAACTAAGCTGAGAGCCCAGTGCAGAAGATTTGCAGTTCTAAATAATAGACACTAAGCAAAATCCACTCATCACAGCTGAAACAAGTCTGAAGCTTGGACTGGTAACCTCCATGCACCAGAGGAGATTCGCAGTTTTTCACAAGACACCAAGCCATTGACTGCTGAACAAATCCCCAAAAAGTACAAAGATGTTTTCGTGGGCCTTGGAAGTCTTCCTGGCAAATATTATCTTGAAGTAGATGAGGTTTTGCGACTATTTCAGCACCTTCTGAGGAGAATTCCAGCTGCCTTCATGTCCAGTCTGAAAGACAAGGTAGAGGAATTTGAAAAGATGAGAATAATCAAGAAAGGGATAATTCCTACAGGTTGAATTCGCAGCATGTTAAAAAAAAACTGAGAGTGTGCATAGATCCAAAGGACCTCAATAAAGCTTTGAAGAGGTCTCACTATGCCATGCCAACCATTGAAGAAATTTTGCCACAGCTTTCCGAGGCAAAGGTCTTTATAACCTTTAAATGAGAAGGATGGATACTGGAAAGTGAAGGTGGATGAAAGCAACAGTTTCCTTACTACGTTCTGGATGCCATTTAGGAGGCACAGATGGTTGTGCAGGCCATTTGGCATTTCTACTGCTCTGGAAGAGTATCAACGTCAACAGCATGAGATAGTCAATAATCCTCCAGGAGCGGAAGCGATCGTGAATGATCTGCTGGTCTATTGGTGTGGAGATCTGATGGACGAGCCATTGCAGACCACAACCAGAATCTAGTGAGACTGCTGGACAGAGTGCACCAGATGAACCTGAAGCTGAAAAAGAAGAAACGGCAACTGAAGGTGACTGAAGTCAAGCACATAAGTACTGACAGCAAAAGGAGTTCTCCCTTATCATGATAAGGTGCAAGCTGTAGCAGAGATGCTGCAACCAACAGATGTGAAGAAGGTGCAACAGTTTGTTGAGTTTGTGAACTATCTAGCAAAGTTCTTGCCCAATTTGTCATCAGGGTGTGAACCTCTATGCAAGCTCACTGCAAATGATGTTCAGTGGTATTGGGACACAGGACAAGAAGCAGCTTTCACTTGCATCAAACAACTATGAGACAATGCCAGTGCTGAGGTTCTAGGGTGTCAACAACAAAATCACCCTGCAGTGTGTGATGTCAGCAAAACAGGACTTGGAGCACCCCTCATGTAGCAAGGACAACCAGTTGCATTTGCATCCAGAGTGTTAACACAAACTGAATGACGCTACGCACAGATTGGGAAAGAGCGCTTGGTTTTTCTCTTTGCTTGTGAAAATTTTAATCCGTACCTGTTGGGAAATGGAAAGGCTGAGGTAGTGATGGAAATTGCCAAAGGGATAATCAAAAAATCAAGTTAATCCAGCATAGATGTGCGCAAGGCAATCTTAGGGTGGAGAAACACACCTACAGAAGGCATGGAAAATAGTCCAGTCCAATGACTAATATCCAAGCTATTCTTCCAACCGCAAAAACACTGCTGAAGCCAGAGGTAGGAACAGGAGTGGGTGACAAAATTAAAGGGAAACACCAGAAAACCAAATTTCACTTCAGTAAAACAACCAAATTGTTGCCAGAGCTGAGAGTTGGAGAGGCGGTTAGAGCGCGAACATTCAATGCACTCAACAAAAGTCAGCCCACTTGGAAACTTGGGACCTGTGTAGAGAAGTAGGCACCTCGATTGTACATGGTAAAGTGAATGACCAAATATATTGTGGTAACTGCAAATATATATATACAGCTGGAGAAACTGCTCCCTTATGGCAGACAGCTGATGCGGAAGATTCACCAACTGAACAAGAAACAAAACAACTATCCATTCCAGAGATCAACCATTCCCCAACAAAGGCAACAAGATCAACAGAAACAATTACCACAGCAGCAAACAATCACCTCGGCACTAAAATTCCCCAGAGAGGCAACATCACCCCAGGACCAAGCAGACACCAGACAAACAGCCAATAACAACCCTCACAAGTACCATCAGAAGACCTGAACATTTTAAGGATAGTGTGTGCAATGTGTGCATAGGGACAGATGAAAGTGAGTCAGACTAGAATCACCAGTTTTCTGTACATACATGGTGATTTTCTTTGTAGACAACGAATGTGCCTTACTTGCAGATGCAAATGATAGTATCTGCAGATTGGTATTTTTATGTAAAGGAATATGTTTGGAGAAGTGCCTTTGTGCAATATGACCTTAGGCTTGCCATAATCATGTGATCTCTGATGCCATCCTTGGTGTAAAAAGCAGTCCATGTCCAAATGCAGCAAGGCTTGGACAATATCCAGGCTTGAGCTGACAAGTGTCAGGCAATGACCATCTCCAACAAGAGAGAATCCAACAATCGCCTCTTGACATTCAATGGCATTTAAAATCACAGAATCCCCCATGATCAACATCTTAGGGGTTACCATTGACCAGAAAATGAACTGGACTAACCATATAAATACTGTGGCTACAAGAACAGGTCAGAGGCTAGGAATCCTGTGGCGAGTAACTCACATCCTGACTCACCAAAGTCTGACCACCATCTATAAAGCATAGGTCAGGAATGTGATGGAATACTCTCCACTTGCTTGGATGAGTGCAGCTCCAATAACACTCAAGAAGCTTGACACCATCCAGGATAAAGCAGACCGCTTGATTGGCACCCCATCTACAAACATTCACTCCCTCCACCACTGACACACAGTGCCAGCACTGCAGGAACTCAGTAAGGCTCCTTCGACAGAACCTCCCAAACCTACAACCACTACCATCTAGAAGGACAAGAGCAGCAGACACATGGGAACATCACCACCTGGAAGTTCCCCTCCAAGCCACACACCGTCCTGACTTGGGAATATATCGTTGTTCCTTCACTGTTGCTGGGTCAAAATCCAGGGGACCTGTAACAGCACTCTGGGTGTACCTACACCACGGGGACTGCAGCAGTTCAAGAAGGCAGCTCACCCCACCTTTTCAAAGGCAATTAGGAATGGGCAATAAATGCTGGCCCAGCCAGCGACACCCATAGCCCATGAATGAATTAAAAAAAGGCTTGAGAGCAGAAGCCATTTCATCCATCACTTGGAACAATTACGGATAGGCATTTAGGAGGACCTCCCAGGCTTTCAGATGCAGGAGTGGAGGTGCCAATTCATGAGGTGGAGGATAGAAAGTTGTTCCATTTGTCATTTGAGGTTATTCAAGCCCAAAGGGAAGCTGCTGATGTTGGTACAGATTATGGATCTAATATGCTCCCTCAAATATCAGGAATACAAGAACGCTGCCTTTAAGGTACTAAAACATCCTGAGATTTCACCTATTCTATCATAGATGCACTGCGTTTGTTGTATCTGGTTTTCAGCTGGATGACATTAAGCTGCTGCCAGTCTGCATTTCCTAGGGGCCATCCTTTTTTTGCTTCCTTCCCAGGCACAGGATTGCCTTAAAATAAACTTGACCTGCATAATGAGGTGCAGGCGCTGTCCACTGGATATTGATAAGAGTGCAACATTGTAGCTCATAAAGGCCATTTCATTATATCTGGAGGTCTAAATGATTACATGGCCATTCATTTTGCCTCAGACATTGGGGAACCTGCAAGATGCAAGAATTGCCAGGTCTTTAAATTCTGCTGTTGCATTTCTCAATAGAAAGGGACCCAGGTGCTTTTCTTAGTGAACAAACCATCAGTGACCTTCTTGGTGCATTTATGCACTGCTGATTTCCTGGTTTCGAAGATGTCCAGGCAGCCTGGAAGGAGCTGCAGACAAGTGTGATAGCCTGGGACAATACAAATCACACCAAACCTACCTTTAGGTTTATGTTGTAAACGCGTTAAAATGATCCAGACAGCCCCTTTATTAAAACTTCAGTCACCACATTTGTAACTATTTTATTATAAATATGGTTATAAATTTATCTTTTTTATGATTTGATTTTTGTGTTCCAAATTACTCCAAAAACTGAAGCAACTCCAAAGTAATAATGGAACATTCCACAGGATGACAGGTAGGTACATTGTACTCATTCACTATTAAGCAGGATAGTGCCTGGATTTCAACAATAGTATGCACTAACTTACATTAAAATTCAACAGGAAAAAGCTGTTAACCAGATAATACAGATTCAACTTACAATGTTATTTATAACACAAAGCAAATCAAACTAGGTTCACTATGTGAACAATTCATATATCCAATTACAGATGAAAATATACAAAATCTTCTGTGCACATATATGTGTATGCGAAGAGCTAAACAGACAAACCTGCTTAGTATAATCAAAGGTTGCTCTGAGCTGTCACAACACTGAGTAATGTCCCCTGGCATTGCTCATTACACTGAGTAATCTCCTGTGGCATTGCTCCTAGTGATTAGAGGATAAATTATTTCCTAATAATAGGATGTTATCAACTTAATGCAACCAAGTCAGTGTTGTAGGAAGTAAGCATGAGACATGCAAGAAATGTGTGCTAGATCCAAGTTATTTCATCGGTTTCTGATTAGATTTTGGTTCATCCCAAGAGATTCTTTATTCGCCTCCTGCTAGTTTTCTCCCATTTTGGTCACTGCTTTTCTGATTCTTAACATGGTATGGTTCTATTTACACTGACTATCCTCCAGTACCTGACTGAAGTGGGCATTTTAGCCTGTGTGAATATGAGAGATGGATGACTGTGAGCCTGAGATCCACACACATGCAGTCTCCAGCACTCAAGATCAGTATTGGGAATCCTGACTGAATCCCTTGTTGCAAACCTATTCTGCCTCCACAGCTGAGTGCAGTAAATGCATGTTGACATGAAAATCACACCTTTGAAATAATTCAAAATTCTATTCGTCCTGGACTTGATCTATTTGCCATCATTATTAAATAAAACTGTCCTCTCTGTTGGTCACAGTGTATTACCTGTATAGAACCTGTAATATTCATCACAATATTCTCAGCTTCTGTACAACATTGGTACAACAAAGTAATATCTATTCAGGGGTCAAATAAAAGTATCTCAAATCCTTCTGATAACTACAAAACAATCAGTTAGCACCTAACTGGTGCTTATCCTGTATTAAAAAAATCGGAAAATAAAGCCCACAATACATTAAAAATCGTATATACGTTGTTGAATGAGACAGTGGTGTCAAGCATGTCAACAAATCAATATCTAATCAACTGTCCAAACATTGATATCATAAGATTTAAAGGGGCACCATATTTCAGATTATGAGTTGAAATGCTGGATTCTTATCACAGGGCATGAATTAACATTTTAATTTTAACCTCTGCAGATAGTCCTCCAATTTTGCTCTATATGTCCTTCAGATTTTTGATAAGGGATACAGTTGAAGTTCATATTATCTCCCGAGGCTCCTTTAATATTCCCATAGTGTTGAACTGTCCACTTCATCTGCATCTGCCCTAAGTGTGCCTGCTTGGTTTCCTCGTAAATACTTTTTGTTCTTCCCTTTGATAGCCAGTCGACCATGATCTCGGAATTCTAGGTAAAAATCTTCAGGGATGACACTGTCAGTACAGATTGTCCCGGTGCTGGATATATACCAGAACTTTCCATCAGAGCCTATGAAGAAAGAACGTATGCACTCAGGAATATGAGAGTACAAAGCTAGTGTCCATTAATCAAAAATTTAAAAACAACCACACACAGTTATCCCTTAAGTTTGTGACCAGGCTTAATTTCCTAATTCATTGGATAGCATTGCTCTTCATCGTGATTTCTTTCCTTAGCAAATTTACTGGTACAGGGATGGTGGCCTCCATTTGTAGTTTAACATTTCTCCAGATTTATTTCCTTTAACTTTTCCTTTTTAACAGCTATCATTCATGCAACTGCTTAGTACCATAGATGCCTACAGTTTTCCAGTCCTTTGCCAGCCAAGCCAGTAGAATCCTTAGTTGATTTTTAAAAAAATAACAATTCTCAGGGTATGGGCATTGTTGACAATTAGGACATCTAGTTGTCTTGAAAATCTGATGGTGGCTCATCACCTTCGATTGTTGCCATGGATGATATATACATGGGACTGGGTAAGGACAGCAAGTTTCCTTCTCTGAAGGCATTACTGAACCACTTGGAGTTTTGATGATGATCCAACAGCTTTCATGGTCATTTCTTACTGGTATCAACTATATTCTTTAAACAAAATTCAAATTCTTAAACTGCCATGATGGGATTTGAACTCACGTTTTCTGGACTATTCTGGGTCCAGACAGGCCTCTTGAGGTACTAAGACTAGCTGTAGCACTCCTAACTGGAACTGCAAATTCTTTATTCTTCTGTCAAACTATCTGCCTCAGATTAAAGTTGGAATTTTAATCTATATTAAATATACATCCTGGCCAAACAGGAATGAAAGTATATATATGTGTATGTATATATATATATATCTCTACATCATCATGGCTACTTTATAAACTTACTACTTTTTTAAAAATGGACCAATGCCTGGACTGATAAAATGGCCACAGGCTGACCACATGGTCATAGTTCTGGAAGATTCTAAGCTGTTCCAATGGTCCAAGGCTATCTCATCATCCTCCTGGAATATGACTTGTATTGTCTAAACATTCCAGCCAAGCCAACACAAAGGATTCATAAATGATAGGTTTGCACCAGCCAGCTATGGACAAAGGTAGAGCTATTTTTGACTCCTAATCTCCAGTGTTGTGCTAATGGCCCCACCGTTACTTGCTCCAAAACACAATGGGCTTCAACCAGGGGCTCGTTAGCTGAATAGCTCAACCTGAAACCACCTGTCACATGACAGTGACTTGAGCTACCTGAATTCCTTTAAGTTTATAACTTTTGCATTTTATCTTCAGTTGTGGGTTTAACCTACAAAAGGAACTGGACTCCAGGCTGGCATCATGCCTTTGACCTCAATCTCTCTCCAAATCTGATTTCTAGAAAGAAACCTGTATTTCACCTATAAAGTGAACTTAAACCCAGGACACAAGAATACTTTGCTGCACCTTCAATGGACTCAACCTGCAACCAAGTTCCTAGGGCCAAGACCAGGAATTCTGCCAGACAAAGCCACCTAAAAGAACCTTCCTTGATTCTGGACTCTGGACTCGTGAAACTATAATTCTTATTTTTATCGTGGCCTTTGCCCTGAACCCCTTTCTTTCCCTTCTCCCTCTTTTATCGTATGAATGTAAAAGAGGTGGATGTTGCAAAACCCCTTCCCACGGTTTGTGAGCGTGTGTGTGAAATAAACTACCCCTCTTATTTCACCTGATCTCAAGTTTGCTGTGGGGTTATTAATAGAGGATTGGATCACTCCAGAACAGAAGGGTTGAGGAAAACACACAAACATTTTTAAGGGGGAAGTCAGAAATCAAAGAAACCTTTCTGTTTATGGATGGATAATGATTGGAGAAACCAGGGCTGTTTAAATAAATCCTACTCCTTTCCATAACATACATATATATATATTTATATATGTAAATCTATATCTCTATTTTAATCTGGTCTAAACAGTTCACATTGGGAAGTGAGTATGTCCAGGAGCCATCAATTACATTAATGATTTCACTGCCATAAATAGGCCATAAGTTGTTGGATAATATTTTGTAGTACTCGTGGCCAGTGACTTTATTAATTGTTTTATGTTCATTTTTTAAAATATTGTGACCTTTCAGGATTTTGAAAGTTATACAGCCATTCTGAATCACAAAGTAACATGAATGATCTCTGTGCACCCTTGTGTTTAGTAAAGGCCGTGATCTAATTAATCAAGGGTAGAACAATTCATAAATTGCACAATATATAATGTGGTTTCATATAATTTGCAGCAACTTATTTCAGTTTCTCATCATCCTCCCAGGATTGGGTTTATAACATCTCATTTGGATGGGAGGCTGGACTAGGCATGAATTCCCCATGGTTTTGTTGGTGTTATTGTGTATTTAAAATGAATGTGCAAAGCTAAATGATGGCAGAAAGCTTTTCAAATTCTGACAAGGAAGGAAGGATTCACATTCATATAGAACCTTATCTTGTCCTCAAGATGTTTTGAAGTAATTCCTATGCAATGAATTTCTTTTTTGTTCCAAAGTGTAGACGTAATTATTCTGCAGGTAGAAGTGACAGCCAATTTGTACACAGCAAAGATTGGCAAACCCAGTGAGATATGTGAATAATTGGTCTAAGGATTGCGGGTTGACCAGCACACTAGGAAAACTCCTTGTAATTCATTAAATAGTGCAATTGGATTAATTATGTCCACGTGAAATGATGAACAGATGGGCACTGATTTTAACTCAACTTGCACAGTGGAAACCAGGTGAGTGGGCAGTCAAAACAGGGCGATTTATCTACCCTCTCATGATGCAATTCTTTTGCACCATTTTGAATTGTAACCTACAAATAGAGGCCTCATGAAATAATGCAAAAACACCCTGATTACAGTTTAAGTGGAGCCTGAGCAGGAAAGCTGCCACATTGAGTGCTCCTCCAAGCCCCACAAGGAAAGTCATGACCTTCTCTGCCCTAGATTCCCCTCTCTCCCTCCCATGAGACTTGCCAAAACCCCCTCCCTGCCACTTTCCCAGAAGCTGGAAGGTGTTCCTGGGCTTGCTCAATATTTATCTGCTGGCTGTAGCTCTGCACATCTCCCTGTCCGACATTTGAATGAAACCTTCCCGTTTGAATCACCCTGTTCTCTGCAATAGGCCGGTGAGAAACCAACTTGCTCCAAATTAAAATCCACATCAGGGACTCTGTTTAATGTCTGCTCTAAACCAGCATTTTGGATGGTGCAGCACCCCATCAGTATTGCACTGTTGGCCAGATAATGTACTCAAGTCCTGGACAGGGGTTGAAACCATCAACTTTCTGCCTCAGGGGTGGAAGTGTGATTTTATCTTATATGTTAAATATGCACCTCTCCTTTTCCAATGACTCATAATTAGTGGCTCAGTCCCCCCTGAGTTCATAAGAGGAGACCTATCTTTGGTGCCACCACTTCACTGATGTGACTGTCATCTAGCTATGCCACCTTATAGAGGTCAACCTGCAGACATGAAGATCAGCATTAGAAGTTTACACCACTCAATCCTTCCAATCCATTAGTAGTATGGTAACAAATCAGTCAGTTAGCTGTCCACAGATGTAGCAAATAAGTGATGGAGGTTTACAAGGGTTAACACATTCATCACTTTCCCTGTGGAAAAGAGAGAAGACTGGAAAAAAGAAAGGCTTGCATTTATTTGGTTTATTTGGTTCTTTTCACAACTATGGGACAACTCAAAGTGCTTTACAGCCAATGAGGCACTTTTAAATTGTAGTCACTGTCATGATATAGGAAACAAAACAGCCAATTTGTACACAGCAAACTCCCACAAACAGCAATGTGATAATGACCAGATAATCTGTTTTTTTGATGTTGATTGAGGGATAATTATTGGCTAGGACACTGGGGATAACTCCCCTGCTCTTCTTCAAAATAATGCCATGAGATCTTTTCCATCCACCCGAGCAGGCAGATGGGGCCTTGATATAACGTCACATCCAAAAGTCACGAGAATATTAGAAATGTATTTTGAATCTTTTAAATACACATACATGCAAAATCACCTTAACTAAAAAGTGCTACATCCCTTTAAATTTGAGGTGTTGGACAGATATTCTGCAATAATTAAGTTCACTGTTGATGCAAGACCAAAATGGTGGTGGGTGTTTACGCTAGCTATTTAAATTACCTGTACCTGTAAAATAACACACAGTCAGCTCATTGCACTTTTGCTTGCACTGACATTCAGCCAATTCTGGCACAGATTTTTGTCAGAATTGCAATATTATGACTCAAACGTAAAAATGGGAAAGTGCTGTAGTAGTAGAGTCTGGTACTTATAGGGTTAATGTGGGACTGAGTACAGTACCGCCTGCACAGTCATGTATGAAGGGACATGACTCAGATCCTGGGGTTAATCTAGAGATGGACAGAGATGTGTAAAGATCTAGGATGGAGTCAGCTCCACACCTGTACCCTCCATTGTATGCATGTATATAGTTATGAGTTGTTAATACAGACTTGTTGTTAATATACTCAAGACTGCAAAGCTTACTTCATGGTGTCTGAAGCAGGATTCTTCAAGTACCATTGGGAAGTCCTTTTGAAGCAAATCTCTGTATCTTGACTGCACCAAGCCATAATGCAAAAGGTCCTTTAAGATTCACAGTAACAGCCTACATAGTGAAATACCAGTGAAACGCCAGTTTATCTTTGTTTAGGTGAGATGCTCTGAGGCAATGGATGTCATACCCAACAACTTACCTGAGGGCTGATGAAATTCCTCCTAACTATGTTAGCACATTGAACTATGCTATAATTATTGCTCTTGAAGCCAGACAAAAGGGTCGAGAGGCTCCTAGAAAAATGAGTTATCTCAATGTTTTAATACTGAAATATCTGTAAATGTGACGGTCTGTGCAAGTGTTGCTTAGAGTCCAGGCTCTCACCTTTAATATGATAGGCTCCATTTTCAAAAATGAGTTGAAAGACATCATAAACTGACCGATTGGCATCGAGAGTGCTTGAGCTTTTGTGGTAACTGACGAATCCATGGTCTCCTCGTAGTACCAGGATAGGCCTATTAATGAGCCTCAATGTAAACTCTTCATCTTCACCTGAAGCAACATCAAGATAGAAACGTTACCTTGATTTTGACCACAGCTTCTGCTGCAATGACATACAATCAATCATTCTGGGAGAAATTATCTTACCCTTTGTCTTTTCATCATTGACCAATTTCAGAACCTTAGTAGGAATGTAAAGGGTGCCAATTTGTGCTGTTTATTATTAACAGTTGTTTGAAAATCTTCAGTTAAGTATTTCAGCAAAGGCGTTAAAATGATCTCATGTCTTTATTAAAATACCAGGCAAGAAATTCAGATGAAAGCACAAACGTATTTGTTAAATATCGCACAGTGCAATTTGAAGCCAAAAGTGTTCAAGCACCAGATTTAGAAAGCACTTTTAATAATCAAAATCTCCCTGAATATATTTTTTTAGTTCCCTGGCAGTGAAACCTCCAATGGTGTTTATATTGTATACATTTAATGTGAGTAACTTGTATATCAATTTATTGTACAAAGAACCCAGTTACATTTCTTGTTCCTTTGCTTCTGCATGAACAATTCTAGAGTAAAATGGGATGTGATCAAGTATAAGTCACTTCCTAAAACATTTAGGTTAATGGGATTCTTGTCTTCATTGTCTTGAATAAGAAATTTAAGGTGATGATACTGAAACTTAATTAACAGTAAACAGTAACTCACACAAATTCACTAATTGTGAATGTTAGATGAATAGTTAACAAGTACATGTAGGTTAGATGTGGTCAGTGTACCTTGCTCACCAACCAGGAACCTATTTCTTCCAGATTCCAAGATTGTGAATGATATGCAGCTTTTTGTTCTTATAACAAGAGATGAGTTGGTGAGTTTGAATTTGATTTAGAATCTTATTGAAACTCCTCATTAAATCTTGTGCTTTTTTCCCCCTTGAAATTGCAATTGTCCAAGTGTGTATTCGCATATTCATGAATTTCTTGCCTGTCATTTGAATGAGGAAATTAACCTGTTGCATGCCATAACCTTTCTAACATTGAAAACAATATCCCTGTTAATGTGAATAGTATAATTCCAGTAGGCGAGGCTGGGAATTGGAATTGATAGATAGTAGTTATTGAAAATAAGACGATTAAACCCATCCCTATAACCCATCTTTTTAAAGCTTCTTTCTCTCTGGGTTAACTCACCTGCTGAATCACTCACGGATGCAAGCTGCCCATTTTTCTTTGTACAAATGTATTTGCCATTGTTAGCCTTGATTGCTATTCTTTGTTCACGCCATTCAATTTCAAACATACAGTTAGCATCTCTGGATTAGAAAGAGAAAAAATTGGCTCAGAAAACTGGTTATCTTCCCAACAGTCATCTCTCACCAGTTCCCATCCAGGCAACTGCCTTAAAATTGCCTAGACACTGAAGCTGCAATATGCTCCACTTCTGTGTACAAACAGATATTTGGTAGTACTGATCTTTAATATTGTTGAGAAGAGAGACATGTTCATCTTGCACTCATCAGGACAACTGCAAGAATTCCAAATTTCAAACAATCAGAACAATTTAGGAGAGAAGGGTACTGATTGGTTGGCAGTCGACACCGATTGGCTGAGGCATTGCCATAGAGAAAACAACTGGGAGCTATAGGCTCCCCAAGCTCCCAGGTAATTCAAAAAAAGGTGCACAGCTTGAACATGTTCCTTTTGTTTACAGAGAACGGGTCCTTATGTGTGTGATGTATGTTACTTCTGTCTATTCGATTTGTGTGTGTGTTGATAGTGTTCAGTACCATTAGGTGAGGTATAGGTTACATATTTCAATTTGTTACCAGTTCAGTTGAGAGTTGTACATAGGGTTACACATGTCATAAACGTAAGACCATCAAAATCAAGTGACATGATCCTGGTGAGGTAATGGGAATGGTAATAGCATGATATTGATGAGCTGTCAGGATTGATTTTTCCAACTCTCTCCATACCAGCCTTGCTTCCTGTGCCCTTCGTAAACCAAGGCTACACCAGGATTCCATGGCCCACGTCCACTACTGTGCAGACTCCTGCATATTATGTGCCCATTCTTTGCTGAGCTCTATCTATATTCCAGCAAAACCACCTCTAAATCCCCATCCTGACTCCACTGGATCAGAGTTAAGCTTCTTCAGCTATGTGACTCGGCTTACACTCCCCTCCTGTAACTCTAGATGATTGCTTGTTCCCCTCTTTATCTGCTCCATCTGTGGAGGTTGATCATTTAATCACTACAGTCCTGCCCTCTTGAGACATGTCCCTCAGCCATTTGGACTTTTGTCCTGATTTCAAACACCTAAAAATGAAGTTCATTGATCATACGGCAGATTAGTACAAGCCGTGGTAACAGAAGGGACAATTTTAATGTTGGTGAGTGCTTGGGATTCGGTGTGAGTGTGGGTGGGGGTGGGAGGTGCAGTTTAAATTAGAAAAAATTCCGAGTGTGCCAGGAAGCTGACTCCAACCTGTTAACTTCCAGGTTTTAGCAAAGTGGGACAAGGGACAGGCAACCTGCTACTAGGAGGTGAGTTGGTATTTTAAAAATGTTAATGAAGCAAGGCCAGGGCAGCTTTGTGGAGGAGGTAAGTTGGAGCACTGCTTGTGAATCAGGAGGAGCGGGAGTGCCCCCTCCCAGGGTAGACCCCCAGGGTAGACTTAGCTCTCGCCTCAGTTGGACCCCTCCCCCAGAGCAGATCACCTAGTGGGAACCTGTCAGGGCCAAAAGTCTCCCAAAAAGGGGTTATTTTAAATATAAGGCTGAGGTGACATTTGTTGGCTGTTTTTATGATGGAAGGTATATGTTAGGTGTTCAGCATGCTGCATACAGTTTCAGTGTTCTGAAATTTCAATTATTACTAATCGGTCTCCGGTGGCAGTGCTCACTAGGATCAGTTAAAGCTCCAGTGATGACACAGAGTTTTGAAATTCCACAACATGCAAGGAAACTCAGGCTTCCCAGTTACAGAACTGGTTCCAGTAAATATTCCGGCCAGTGTTTCTGAGCAGAAAACTACTGACCTGGCTTTGAGAATCAGTATTTGGACTGATAAGTGAATGGCTGGTACGTATGTCGGGACAGATACTATCAACGGGCTTTGTTAGCTAACTTAGCAGTAAAATGATAACCAGTCCAGCTTTATAATCATTTCCACTATGGAAAAGCTGTTTTTTGAATGATTAGGGTAACTTGCATTTCAGAAGCAGTAGATTGGATCCCCCCATGAGTCACCAATGTCCAGAAGTTCCCTGTGTGCGTCCGTAAGATGCATTTCTTAGTTTCTTTGTCAATTTCCATTTGAAATGTTTCCTGATCTGTTTCTTCATCCTGATTGGCTGAGATATTCATACCTGACCAAAAAAAAAGAACAATGGGATTAAAATAATCATCGGGTCAGAAACTTGCAAAATTTACTTTTGAGAAAATGTCTAACTTTCCTCTGGGCATCAATGCAGTCCCAGCTATTCAGTGTTGTGTGATCATATCTAACAAGAGGCAATTAGTATAGATACATTTAAGGAGAAATTAGGTAGATACATGAGGGAGAAAGGTATAGAAGAGTATGTTGAAAGGGCAAGTTAAAATAAGGTGGGAGGAGGCTCATTTGGGGCTTAAACACTGGCAAAAGCCTGTAGGTTCAAATAATTTGTTCCTGTGCTATAAAGTTCTATGTAAAAGATCCAATAATTGATTCTCAAAACATTTTTATTTGCATTCTTCGAAGTGACAGTAGTAGTGACAGGCTTGAAAATACAAACCCTGGCTCATGAATTACAAATATATACTTTCTCTCTTTTTTGTATCCTCCTTTGGTAAGCCGCACCCTCCTTAGCTCTCAGATATCTTCAAACATCCAGGTGGAAGGGTCAGCCTAGAGGCCAATTTTCACACTAATGGCTGTCAGTGCCATTCAGTGATTGTTCATTGTAGTAATAAAGGATTAACAGATGGGATGTGCTCATGTATGACGTATATGATGATGTATGGCTGACATCAGTCATTCATGTGTTGCACTCGAGAGAGAGGGAGGTTGGAACACCTTGCTCAGGAGCAACATGCCTACTCTGTAACCTGTTTAATTTTGCTGAAAATAGAGACATATTGAAGCTTTTCACCTTGTACTCATCAGGCCAATTCACAAAGATACCAATATAAGGGGACAACAATTTATACTGTATGAGAAGAGAGTGCTGATTAGTTGCCAAGTGGAGTCAGATTGATAGAGGCATTGCCATGAAGAATGCATCAGTGATGGTGACAAATGGTTAACTGACAAGCATTGTTTGAAATTTAAACATGGCAGCTTGACCCTGACTGGTCAAAGCATTGCCCTGAGGAATGACTCAGTGAATGGCTGTCACTTATTTTGTTTAGCTGAAACAGGTGCTATGTGTATACATGTTCTTTCTGTCTGCAAAGAACAGCGCCCTGTGTATTAATATCAGTCATCATCACTGGTGCATTCTCCATGGCAATGCCCTTACCAATCAAAGTCCACTTGCCAACTAATCAGCACTCTCTTCTCATCCAGTATAAATTGTTGTTTTCTTCTTACATTGGTATTCTGGTGAAGTGTCCTGACGGGTGCAATACGAAAAGCTTCGACATGTCTCTTTTTTCAGCAATACTCAAGTTCTGTACTACCAAATGACTATTTGTAACCTGTTTAGATGTAGTACGGTTAAACAAGTGTTAGGCAAGTACCAGAGTATAACTGCAGTCTGTCCAGTAATCAGATACCATCCCTACAGTCCACAGGTAAGAAGGGTCATCTCAGAACATTCATTACTAGAAAATAGGCTTCTGAGAGAACTGGGTTCTGACTGTTTCCCTTTGTATCAGATTAACATTAGGAATTCCATGGCATTGTTATAACAAAAGGCCAGGTAAGGAAGACAAATCTGTATCTGAATTCTGAGATTGGGAAATAGTGTGGCACTAACTCCCTTCATTGCCACCCCCGCACTGTCCCTGCCACACACATACACAAGAGGGGTTCATTTTAAATCTATGGCTGAGGTCACATTTGTAGGTTGTTTTTATGATGCGAGTTATTTGTTTCAACATACTGAATGTAGTTTCAGTTTTCCGAAAGAAAAAACAAAAGATTTTCAAATATTAATAATCGATCTCCCTTGACAGTGCTCATTGGGGTCAGGACTGAGTGCAGTTTACAGGGGCTGGATTTCATGGGGGAGGGGTGGGCTGTATTGCTCGCCATTGCAAGTAGGCTAGCAACTGACGCATTCAAGAATGCCCGTCCAGAAGCCATAATGCGCTGCTGGGTGGGCTACGGCAAAGGGTTGGACTTCTGTCCGTCAGTGGCAGGAAAACCCTCCCTTGAGAGCTGATGGACAATCTGACTGGCCGGCAGCTGTAGCAGTCCCAGTAGTACCAGAACTGAGTAGTAGCCACCACTGGGACTGCAAGCAGGCCCACATAGAACATCGATGGATCCCGGGGCAAGGTAAGTTCCATGCTTTTAGGGCTGGGAGGGATCAGGCAGTCTAGGGAGATGTTTTTGACGGTGGGGGGTTCAGGGGCCAGGCAGAGAGGAACAAAATGGGGTGTTAATATCTTGGGAGGGGTAACCCCAACACGCACAGGGTACCCCACCTCCCCCCGCTGATGTTCCTCCTCCTTCCTTCACAACTTTTTAACCACACGTTTTAAAACCTGCCCAATCTCGCCCGCCTGCCCACGTCAACCATATTATGATGGGTCAGCGAAATATTCGGGCCGATTGGCTTCGTAACAAGCTCGATTGACTATTAATTATTTACTTAAAAATGGGTGGGTGGGCTGCCAATATCAGCCCCTGCCCAACTACCATATTATGGGGGTACAGCTTGGGGCTGGGCAGAAGGTGGTGGGCTTGTCCTTCCAGATGGTAGCGCTTGTGAGTTTCGGAGGTACTGTCGAAGGAACTTTGGTGAGTTCCTACAGTGCATTTTGTAAATGGTACATACTGCTGCTACCGTGCGACAGTGTGGAGGGGGTGAATGTTTGTGGATGGGGTGCCAATCAAGTGGGCTGCTTTGACCTGGATGGTGTCAAGTTTCTTGAGTGTTGCTGGAGCTGCACTCAGCCAGGCAAGTGGGGAGTATTCCATCACACTCCTGATCTGTGCTTTGTAAATGGTGGACAGGCTTTGTGGAGTCAGGAGGTGAGTTACTTGCTGCAGGATTCCTAGCCCCTGACCTGTTCTTGTAGCCACAGTATTTATATGGCTGGTCCAGTTCAGTTTCTGTGCCTTATTGAGTGGTTATGAAGCTGGGGGTCTGGAGACACTTTCCAAGAAGTCCACAAAATAATGTGAATGAGCCCAGATGCTACAATGGAGCAAGTCGGATGCATATTTTTGGCCATTATTTTGATTTCCTTTGTCTGTTAACATAGCGCAGCTGAGAGTTCACACGCTGGGAAGTTTGGTGTCAGCCCTAGGGGCCTGGTGCACTCGTACAGTGAGACACGGGACCAAGGCATCCCTGGGAAAGGACAAGTTACCGGATTAGCAGGGCCTCGAACTAACTGAGAATCCTGAGAGAGATATCGAGAGGCACCCGGGACACCAGGAATGGATTCACAGTGCTGGGGTTGGGTAAGGATAGGAAGGAACCACCATTACAATCTTGTTCAGGGGTCTAGAGTGATGATCAGGCCAAGCTTCATTCACTGGATATGCTTTTGGGGAAACTTCTGGCCTGCTCCCTCATGACTACATTTTCTAACTCTCCCTCCTATAAAACCCAAGTGATTGTTAATGTTGTCAGTTGTTACATAGTACTGTCCTTGTCCCCACCAAACTTCATAGTCTATTGCCCCAACTGTTCCCCCAAGGCACACCCACCTTTGCAGCCCCAAGTCAGAATGTTGTAGATGCAAACCCACCTTGCAATCCAGTGCCAAATATATCCTGATCATCCCAAGCAATATTAATATCTACAATTAAACTTTCCCACTGTTCCACTATCATCCTGGAGGGCAAAGACAATCCCAAACTCCCTTTTTTCAGTGGAAAACTGTCTCCTCCAACTCCATTCCCTCAATGCCTCCGTTTCCAGCTCCAACACAAAAAATGAGAAACCCTACAAACATTTTCATTTAAAGAATTGAGATTATCAGCATAGCTGAGTTAACCACCCCCTCCCATCCTCATGTATCCGGCACATCTCTAGCATGGGCATTTCTTCCCACCCTTGTATAGTCACATCTGAAGAATCATTATGGTCCTATTCCTGGGGCCTGTGTCATGGATGAGGCAACTGGTTGAGCATTGGATGACTGAATTCATCGCTTTCGGCTATCACGAAGAACTCTGTCCTCTTGGCAATGATTCTTTCTGCCTCCCCAACTGGTCAATGAGGCTGTACCAGAGTGTGTGTAAATCCATCTTGGTATCTTGCTGGACCAGAGCTCAGCTTCAAATCAACATCTTAGCATCCCACCAAGAGTGTTTACTTCTACCTCCGTAACAATAACAGATAGAAAATCATAGAGGGGGTATGGCAGGAATTTCCTGATTTCACTCTTGATGGCTGAAGGTCCATGCCAGGAATACATGTCAGGAATATCAAAATTGTTAGTATTTATTTTGATACAGAAATATCAACACACGCATCAAAGATTAAATAATGAAATGATTTTTTTTGTACCCTTTGTCACAAAAAACTTATCTACTTCTACCTGTAGGTCTGGGTTACAGGATCAAGAGCAGAGCAATTTGATCCAACAATGGTTGAGTAGAAAACACTTTTGAGGAGGTTTCAATCGGTGATAAATTGGATCTCGTTCAACCTGTTCAACGGACATTGGGAAAAGTGTTAACTGCAACTCATCTGCTGTTGAAGCTGTGATTTGTTGTACTGCCTGCGCTCATCAGTTCAACACCTTACTGAAGGCATCGGGCTGGATTTTCAGCTCAGCGTGTGGGCGCGCGCCCCACACACGCTAAGCGTGAAATAGTGCGCGATGACGTTGGGCGAGCATCCTGACATCATCACGCACTCGCCCGATATTTCGGTCGGCAGGCGCGCACGGGAGTCGGCAGCGCGCCCGCCTACAATGAAGAGGGCTGCTAAGCCCATTAATCAATTATTAAAGTGAATTTTTCCCTGCTCGTCCAACCTTACGGTTGGCGGGCGGGTAAAGAGGCCAAGCGGCCTTTGGATTTTTGAGGAAACCTCATCCATGGGCAGGATGAGGTTTCCGATGTTAATTAAAAATAAAATAAAAATGCTTAAAACTCATTTTGACCATGTCCCTGCTCATGTGGCAGAGTTACATGAGGGGATATGTTTACCGTAATTTTAAAATTTTTACTTTTAATGTTAGAAATCTTCGGCTCCCTGAGGCAGCCCTGTGCCCTCAGGGAGCTTTCACTGCTCGCTTCCCCGTGCCTGAGCTGACTTCCGCGCTCGCCCTTCTCCCACACCTGCCCTCCCAAGGCAGTGCTGAGTATTTCAGCATGTGATTCACGCTGGCTGACCGTTAATTGGCCAGCCAGCGTGAAATCGTGGTCAGGGCCTGATAGTGGACCTTTGCGCAGTCCTCCAAAGTCCAACTGGTTTAAATATTGCAATGACGAGGGGAAAATCCTCCTCATTATCTTAGATTGCGATACCTGGGGGTAAAGAAAATCATCAAATCGCATGATTTCGGATATACCGAAAGAGATTGTTAATTCGCAGGGACTGGGTGAAACTTTTTGCAGAGAAATAATTATTTTAAAAAGAAACACAGAGGAGTAGAAAATCACCTTGGATTTTAGCATAAAACAAACAGTATCAGATTGGCCACCCATCATACTGTGCACCCGGGATTTAAATGCATCAACTTCACTGGAACTGAATATTGACCCAAGTGTGAGTGGGTGATGTGATACTGCCCCTCTACACCAGCGCTGGCTCAGTTGTAGCACTGTTATCTCTGAGTCAGAAAGTTGTAGGTACAAGTCCTACTCCGCAGTCTTCCGAATCAGCAGAATCCAGTTGAGGGGGTCAGGGACCTTGGCTGCTGGCTGGAAAGCCGGTGTGAGACCCATGCTGCCTGTTTTCGGGAAGGCCCGCTTAACCACAAGCCAGTCAGGCAGTGGCGGGGCCAACTGCGGGCCTTCCCCTGGAAACAAGACCTTCAGGGCGGAAGTCTCGCCTACCAAAAGCTGCTGGCCAATCAGAGGCTGGCAGCTCTTGTGCTCATCAGCGCACAGGGGAGGCGGTGGCTGCTGCAGGAAAGACACCTACTTGAGTCCCAGGATCGCGGTGTGACTCCAGGCCACAGGTAAGTAATGTTTTGGCATGGCAGAGTTTGTTTCATAGGGTAGGGGCTGCTGAAAGTGGGGTATATTTTGGGTCGGCAGCAAGGGTAGGAGCATGGCTCTCAACCGCCCCCAACCCCCCCACCCTACCACTTCCCAATGTTGAGTGCCAATGCTGAGTGCCTTTGATCGAGGGACACCCCCCACGTCCCCTTGGAGGTGACAGTTTTACCTGTTGTGCACGCCACATGGTGGCAGGCCCATCTGCAGCTGGGTTAACACCAGCAGTGATGGAATGAGGCTCTCAAGTGGTCATTAATCGGCCACATAAAGGCCTCAATAAGTGGTAGGGCGGGAAAGTTGACCATGTGTCTTCCTACCCAGCACTTAATTCTGGTGGAGGCAGGAAGGAAACGGGGTTCTGGTACATCACTGTCCCACCGGTACATGCCCTTCCTGCCTCCAAGCTCGCCACCAGCGAGAGCACAAAATTCCACTCATATTCCAGACTGACACGGTGGCACTGAAGGAGTGCCAGCACTGTTGGCGGTGCTGTCTTTGAGATACTGCGCAATGTTAAACCGGAGCCCTCCCAGGCGGATATAAAACTTCCCGTTTGAAGAAGAGGCAGTTTCCTGGTCAACATCACGAAAATAGATTCTCTGCTCATTATCTCATTGCTGCCTGTGGAACTTTCCGGTGTACAAATTGACTGGCACATTCCTCTACATCCCAACAGTGGCTACACTTCAAAAGTCCTTCATTAACTGTGAAGTGCTTTGGAAAGTCATGAGGTCATGAAAGTATGGTTGCCAGCTGTGACTAAATGTATTCCTGGGGGGCGGTTTTATCACATGACTTTACCCCACAATCCAGCCATTCATTGACCAACACATCCAAAGAAGAGTCATACGGACTCGAAATGCTAACTTTGTTTCTCTCTCCAGAGCTGCTGCTCTATGTGCTGAGTTTTTCCAGCATTTTCTGTTTTTACATCCTTCCTTGTGACACACTGCCTTCCCACGGCAATTGGAAAGCCAAAAAGACTCATTACCCAATTGGATGATGCTTGACTGTCAGCCAAACAGCCTTTTGTTCTCTATTTTCAATATTTTTATATCTGATAAAGAAAAATGTTCAAAGAAAAACAATCTTTTTCAATGTCCTGATGATTTTTCTCTAAAGGTTGCACACGGCAGTGTCCCGGAGTTTGAGCTTCAATTCCTGGAGAATCTAGTCCAATCCTGGAGGGTTGGCAACCCTACGTGAAGGGCACCTTATTCCCAATTTATCCAGTGACCTCTGCTGGAAGTAAGTGTGGGTGTTTGTGTGTTTGTGTGTGGGTGTGTGTGTGTATCTGTGTGTGTGTTTGTGTGTGGGTGTGTGTGTTTGTGTCTGGGTGTGTGTGTGTGTATCTGTGTGTGTGTTTGTGTCTGGGTGTGTGTGTGTGTGTGTGTGTGTATCTGTGTGTGTGTTTGTGTCTGGGTGTGTGTGTGTATCTGTGTGTGTGTTTTTGTCTGGGTGTGTGTGTGTGTGTGGGTGTGTGTGTGTATCTGTGTGTGTGTTTGTGTCTGGGTGTGTGTGTGTGTATTTGTGTGTGTGTTTGTGTCGGGGGTGTGTGTGTGTGTGTGTGTGTGTATCTGTGTGTGTGTTTGTGTCTGGGGGTGTACGTGCAGAAGACCACAGCCATTTTCCCTTGTGGTTGAATGCTTTGCATGAGTACTTGCCACCTGGGTGAGGTACTAGATGTCAAGAACTTTCTATGGAGCTGTAACCTGACAGTGAGTCAACACCTTCAGGACTCCAGGGATGGAATTTTATGGAGCTGTTGAGGGAGGGACCGAGCCGTAAAATGCGGCGAGCCATTCAAAAATCCATCGACTTTGGTGGGACCGTCAAATCCGGCTGACATAAAATTCTGCCGCAGGTAGGAACGGAAGAAAGTTTGGGGGAGAAAATCAAAGATTGTTTTTAAAACAATCAACGAACTCGGGGCAGACAGCAATCCGGCCAACTTCCACTACACACATTGCAAATTTCACTCCAAGGTCTTAACACTTATGTCTGCCTGGTTTGGAAAACTCTCTATTTGCACCCTGCCTTGAATCTTCTTCCTAACCAATCCCAAAAGAACACTTATTGTCGGTGCAGGTATCTGTGGCCCCTTCACTGTACCATCCCAACCCAGTATAATGTGCAAGGGCGAAAACAAGTGATTTGTTGTGTATTTAAGAAGAACAGTGGCAAAAGGGAGTGAAGCCCAGTGTAAAAAAGGAGCGCTGCATTCTGATTTTGGTTCTAATCTATCTCAGTGGAGATTAGATTCAGAGTTCCAGCAATTTACAATTCAAAATCATTTTAAAAAATATATATCATTGTGCATTGTATCATTATATTTTTAGTAAACTGGTACCTTAAAGCACAATTAAGTATTGTGGAAATGGCAGGCCAGTGCTAATAATAATTACTAATGATTTCCTTGCTCTTTCCTCAAATGTAGTTTGTTGGAAGTGGAATCATGGAAAACAATGAAAGGAACCAGTCTGATAAACAGTTGTTCCGGGGAAGATTAATTGTTGTTGCTCCAATCGTTCCTTTACGTAATTCATAAAGCAGTGAAACAACTAACTGAATAGAGCTGGGTCATAACTAACTGAAAATATCAGCTTTCAGCTGGTTGTCGAGGTCATGATAAGGAAACTTTGTGGTGATAATTTTATGAGATTGCATTGCCTCTGGGAGGTTTTGCTTGGTGGTAGTGCTAACTCAAGATTGGTGCATGATTATTCAATTTACTGTTTGCAGTGCATGCTTGAATTGCCCACCTATGACAGCAATCCACACTTGTAAAATTGCCCCCTAGATTTGACTGCGATGCACATACAAAACTGTATGAAATTTGTTGTTCAATGCCATTTCCCTGAGATTTATTTTAATCAGAGGACTTGTGCACTCTTTAATGTTAGCTATTCTGTCCCCACCCCACCACAGCAACGTGCGGCAGTGATTGTCCTACTGCAGTATCATTGCAATTTTCTTCTGTTCAGTGACAGCCTCCCTCTTCTGAGCATGGATGCTGCTGGAACCCACCTTGCCTCTTTAATAAAGCCTGACCCAGTAAAATTGGTCTGAGTCAGGATCTGGGCGGTGGAGAAATCACACATTGGTCTTCTCCCAGAGGGGGACTGGACTGGAGAAAAATCCAACCTGCCTTCTCTTTAATTCAGCTGTGGCTCAGTTGGTATTACACATACTTCTGAATCAGATGTTGTGGGTTCAAGTCCCATTCCAGGACTTGAGCATAGCAAACTAGGCTGATGCTCCAGAGCAGTATTGAAGGGAGTGCTGCACTGTCAGAAGTGTTGTCATTTGGATGAAATGTTAAAGCAAGGCTCTGTCTGCTCTTGCAAGTGGCTGTAAAAAATTCCACAGCACTACCTTGAAGAAGAGCAGGAGCATTATCCCCGGTGTCCTGGCCAATGTTTATCACTCAGTCAACAACACAAAAACAGATTATTATCTGGTCATTATCACATTGCTGTTTGTGGGAGTTTACTGCATGCAAATTGGCTGTCACTTTTCCTACATTACAGCAGTGACATTTCAAAATCACTTCACTGACTTTAATGCACTTTGGCTAGAGGTTGTGAAAGGCATTATATAAGTGCAAATCTTTTTTCAATTTGGGACTTGACAGGATTGTAGGCAAACCCAATTTTTTATTTTGCTTGGTAGATTTCAAGCACTTATCACTGTTAAATATCTGCTTCAAATTCACTGCTCAGTACTTTCCATTTAAATTCTCTGGTGTACATTTCTGTCTTATTTTAGAGTAATAACCTGAATTTATTTTATTCACACAAGTCTTTGAGTTAGTACAATAATGACGGTTGGTTCTGATAGATTCAGTGGTCATTTTTCTTTTGTCAATCTTTTAAGGGTTAAGCAGAGATGGTGTGAATAGTTTATGAGGTAAAGAGTTGTTAATCCTTGCATTAATACTATTAGCAGGGAGTAGTCTCATTCTTTTAACATCTGCGTGCTAATTTTTATAAGCCCATTACCTTCAGACAGAATCTGATGTGCAATGCAAAAATTATAATCATCTTCGTCATGGGAATAGATTATCCACTTTCTTAAAGGAGGCACAATGGAAATAGTTGGCCTATAAATCGGTATATTGCTGGAAAGCCTTTTAGGCTGGAAATCTCACAAATAATCACAGACTAGCTAATCTGAAAGCTAATTTCCTCATCTGCCACACACCGGGAAAACCCACTGCACACTTACGATGAAAATAGAACATAAGCACTGCACAGCCAAAACTGCAGAGGATGCAGGAACAGAAAGAATGGTTGCAGGGAAAATAAACTTGATAATCTACAGGTGAACAGGTACAAGGTGCAGGTCATGAAGCAATTATTTTTGGAGGAGGGGAGAGGGAAGACATGCTGATTGTGCGGAAGATTGAGAACAGTGGGATGCTAAGTGCGTCCTAATGGGGGAGTAACAAATGATTTACTGTAAAACCCACAGCGAGCTTGCTTGTTGCTTTGAAGCAAGAGGGAGAATGTAAACTGTTACTCAAGATACTCTGATTCAGAAGGACATTGAGCAATTAGGGCTGGACAAGCTACTGCAGCGATTAGCTTGATCTGCTCCCCATGTTCTCCTCCCATCCTTAACTAAATCCTGGCTTTATCCCTTGGTTGAGTGTCGACAGAACTCACCATGTGTGTGGTTGGCCGCTTTGCCTGTAGTCAAACTTACAAATTCAGCAATTTGCAAATACAGTTCTAAGCCCCTTAAACAGCAGAAGCAATCGGCCTTGACTATGCAACAACACCTCTCTGTTTCTGTTTCAAGAATCATAACAGTTACTTTTGTAACTATTGTGGTTAAGGATAAGAACGAAACTGAATGAAAAGAGAAAAGCAGTCTTTCGCCCAAACTGACGCATTGTGAAGCTGAAGTAATATGGAGCTTTGGGTCAACGATTTGTAATTTGGTCAGCTGGCAAGAATGCGCCTCTGTGTTATGCAGCTATCAAGAGATGTTCTTTTTTCTGGTTCCGCAAAAAAGTTTTCTTTTAACATTTTGCTTTAAAAAGATTATTTTTTTGTTGGCGGCAGCTGCTAATTCCACAGAGGTTGGTGAAGAATTCTGAGCAGGTTAGGCCAGGTGCCTGAGCTGCTCATCACAGTCCAACTTCTGTGTGGAGACCTAAAACAGATATTAGGGGCCTCATTTACATATGAAAGGAACTTAACATCAGCTTTAGGTGGCTGCCAGGAACATCTGGAAATTAGCCCAATTTATCTTCGGGTGGTATGTTTTTCAATTGCCCTTGAGGTGTAGGATGTTGGCCCCTGAAATTGGGCCTCATCATATTGGTTTTACCCCCCTTGAAGTCGGCACAGTGAGCTCCATCTTCCCCCACTGGCTGTGGTCTACCTGGACTTCTAGAAGGCATTTGCTAAAGTGCTGCAAAAGAGATTATTAGCAAAAATGAAAACTCATGGAATCAGAGCTAACCTTGTGATATGGATTGCTAGTTAATTTGGAGGTAGGAGACAGATAGTGGAGGTAAAGGAACGGGATACGAGGAGTGGTGCTCCACAAGATCTGTACTGGTACCTCAGCTTTTCACCATATATATTAGTGATAGTCGTTTGGTAGTACAGAACTTGAGTATTGCTGAAAAAAGGATTTTTTTGTTGAAGCTTTTCATCTTGCACTCATCAAGACAATTCACAAGTACACCAAATGTTAAGGGAACAACAATTTATACTGTATGAGAAGAGACTGTTGATTGGTTGGCAACTGAACTCTATTGGTAGAAGTGTTGCCATGGAGAATGCGCCACATAATGGTAACTGACAGTTAACTGCCAAGCATTATTTGAAACTTAAACCCATTGCGAACATTGGAAGGCACTCGCAAAACTCGCAACAGGCAAGGTACAGACCATACGAAACCAGTCCATGCTTGCCAAACTCAAAACAGAGTGTCCAACACTAGGTGTGTTTCTGTGATTGGACAATATTTGCTAAACAATTCTCAGTTTGCTAAGAATTACGCTGACAACCAATTTAAGATAGTCAGGCTTGCAATGTGGTGCATTTGCATGTATAATGCACAGGACTGACAGTTAATTGCCAAGCATTGTTTGAAATTTAAACCAGGCAACTTGCCTCTGTTTGATCAAGGCATTGCCCAGAGGAATGAGTCAGCGGATGGCTGTCACTTATTTTGTTTAGCTGAAACAGGTGTAATATATGTACATGTTCTTTCTGTTTGCAAAGAATAGCGTCCTGTGTATTAATATATGTAGCTTCCAGTAAACGCAAAAGCACAACATTGTGAACCTGACTGACAATCTTAAATTGGTTGTCAGCGTAATTCAGCATAATTACAGTGTGGAACTGTAAGAATCCCAAAGCATATATTGACCAGTGAAGGTAGGCTTGTGGCAGACTGTGGTAGAGAATCCCCTGGTAGATTTCTCGACCAGTATGTCAAAGAAAGGGAGTTATTTTGACTGCTCCATTTCAAAGGTGAATTTGAGCGCAGGTTGGAGCCCATTAAGACATGTGAGGAAATTGTTACGTGCAGCTGCAGATTTAAATAAAGCAATGTGGTATACGAATTTCAGTGCCAGTGTGATGCTAGGTATGTAGACCGTACATCCCAAAGGCTGGCGCATCGTAACAAACAGCAAGTCCCTTCCACTGTTCGCAACGGGCAAAGTACAGATCGTACCCAACCAACCGGTGCTTGTAAAACTCAAAACAGAGTGTCCAACATTAGATATGATTCTCCAGTTGGACAACTGTTGCTAAGTAATCCTCAGTGTGCTAAGGATTATACTGACAACCAATTTAAGATTGTCATTCGGGCTCACAGTGTGGTGCTTTTGTGTGTACTGGAAGCTACGTATACTAATACACAGGGCGCTGTGCTTTATAGACAGAAATAACATGTACACACATTGTTTAGCTGAAACAGGCGCAAAGTAATTGACAGGCATTTGCTGGTTCATTGTTCAGGACAATGCCTTGAGCAATCAGATTGATTTAAATTTCAGACAATGCTTGGCAGTTAACTTGGCAGTCACCTTCAACTGGTACATTCTCCATGGCGACACCTCTATCAATTAGAGTCCACTTGCCAACCAATCAGCACTCTCTTCTCATACAGTATAAATTGTTGTTCCCTTTGAATTTGGTATTCTTATGAATTGTCCTGATGAGTGCAAGATAAAAAGCTTTGACAAAAATGTCTCTTCTTTCAGCAATATATTAATGACTTGGGTGAAGGATTAGAGGATTGTTTATACAATGAAGAGGCAAGCTGTATAGGTGGGAGCCATAGGTTACAAAGAGACATACTTTAATTAGAATAAATCATTAGAGAATGGATGCAACTATGACAGTTGGAGTTCATCCACTTTGGATGTGAGAAAGACAAATTGAAATATTTTCTTACTGGTGAGGGACTAGGGGCAAAGGAATTTGGGTCTCTATATGTACATATGAACACAAGTTCACAAAGTTATCAAAAATGTGAAACAAATGTTGGTCTTTATTTCAAGGAAGTGATGCTTCAATTGTACAGAACTTTGGGCAAGCTCCATCTAGAATACTTTGTTCAGTTTCGGGCATTGAACCTCTGGAAATATAGGCAGCAGAGTATAGTCAACAGAGTTATACCAGGATTTAAAAGGTTAAATTAAGAAGAAAGATTGCATCAGTTTAGTTTATATTGAATTTAAATGGTTGAGGGGTGATCTAATCAAGACTTTTTAAATTATAAAGGGATTTGACAGGATAAATGCAGAGCAATTATTTTCTAGTCAAAAAGAAAGATTTTGATCCTAAAATTAGAGCTAGACAATTTAAGGAGCAAAATCAGGCCACACATTGTCACACAATAGGCAATGGAAATATGGAATTTTATCCCTAAAAAGCTGTGGATGCTAGATCAATTGTAATGTTGGTAGAGTTTTGTAAGGAAAATATATAAAAGGATGTGGTGCAAAGGCAGATAAATGGAGATCAGCCAAGATCTAATTGAATAGTAGAACAGATTAAGGGGCTGAGTGGCCTACTCCTGTTCCTGTGTTGCACAGCCAATTCTCTCTGGGTATAAGAGAGAGAGCTTTGGGAATGTGAACAGTTTTCATCAAGTAGTCATACTGCTAAATTATTCAATGTAAGGTGACGCAGAGGATTTTGATGTGTTTTATAAAGGATTGCTCTTGCTCAGAAGCTCTTCCAGCTTACTTTACAATACTCTCTCAGAGTAACTGTTTCCGGACTCTTATAGGGAGGGATTTTTATCATGTTAAAATGAAAGTGGTTTGTTTTTGACATGCTTCACTGCCTTACAGACAATTTTGCAATGTTTAAAGGAAAATTGAAACCACATTCTAACATATTAGGGTAGAGATTAACATGAGGTGCTCTATATTTATATAATAGACTTTTACTGGACTGTAAACCAAATTTCTGTCCCTGGTATTTTAACAGGGGCATTAGCAGGTTAAAATACTGGAGCGAGGACGCTCAAATGAGCACATTAAACATTTGTACAATGAACATCACTGACAGTAATTTGTACTTGATTATCATCCTTCTTCAATAAGTAAAGGCAATGGAATTTTAAACTTATTTTTTTATTATCTGTGGAGATTAGACAGAGTTATTGCCATCCTGTGGTGAAGAAGCAGGTGATGAAGCTCTGCATCTATCACACAGTAGTACATGTGGGCATTGCTGTCTTTTTAAAAATTGTTTCTCTGTGCATCAGATCAAGCTCAGCCATTAGCTAGAAGCATCATGATGAATTACAGTGTGTGACATGAGTAGGAGGATGCTGTAAAGTCTAGTGGTGATTTCTAAAGAAGCAAAAAGAAACCACTCTATAAATTTCTAAAAAGGCAATCCTTTTTTAATCATCAGTTTTTGTGATTTAATCAGCATAGCCCTAAAAGCTATCAGGCAGAATATGGAAGATCAGCAACATGGAGTGCCATTTACTTAAAAAGCACTCAGTGACACTGGACTGCAGAATCCATGTTCTCGAAAGATAGTAGGTGATCACAAAATGGTTCAGCGTTCATCATAACTTACCTGCTGTGGCTCAGTGGGCAGTGCTCTCACCTCTGAGGTATAAGGTTATGGGTTCAAGTCCCACCCCAGAGGTCTTGAACACAAAAGTCAAGGCTGATACTCCAGTGCAGTATGGAAGGAGTGTTGTGCTTTTGGAAATGTTAAACTCTCAGGTTCCCTTTTGTTTTACATCTCAGGTGGATGTAAAAAAATCCATGATGTTATTTCGAAGGAGAGCAGGGGAACTATCCCAGTGTCCTGGCCAATATTTACCTCTCAATCAACATCACAAGAAACAGGTTATGTGGTCATTATCATATTGCCGTTTGTGGGAGCTTGCTGTGCCAACTGGCTGCTGCATTTCCTACATTACAACAGTGACTGCATTTGAAAATAGTACCTCAGTGGCTGCAAAACACACTTTAACATCCACTAGTCACGGAAGTGCTATATATATTGCAAGCCTTTATTTTATCCTTTATCTTTCATGAGCCAACAGTACACATTTTAGTAAACCATTAATTTGTTCAACCAGCGTCCTTTGGGACAAATTAAAGTCTTCTGGCCCTGCCACTTGGGTGGACGACTGCTGTTACCATGGTTAGTCCCTATTCTCTGGCGTAATTCACAAAACATGGCTTTATAAGTAAAATTTGAAAGTCCCATGGAGACAGCTATAACCCAAATTAGGTTGGAACAACTCTACAAGTACAGACGAATCCAGATTTTGTATTTTTCACACTAAAACAGAAAAATATATTAGAAACCTAGAGCCATTAATGGGACTGATTGAATGTTGCATAAGATGCAAATGGATTTCTAATCTTTCAAGGTCATGTGAATTTTCACTCTTCAAATCTGTTTTTAGGCAAATTACACAGTATAATGAAGGACTCTGTTTTTGTGCTAACATGCATGAAATGGAATAATTTTAAGTATTAGTTAAGCAACACACTTTTATATACGTTGACAATAACACTCTTGTTGGATTTTATTTTTTACATTTCTCAGTATAATGTAACATCTCCTTTGGGGAAGCCAGAAACACTAATTGCTCGGAATTTTTTTGAGCAGACCCAAGCAACTCTCAGCATCATTTTCGTACAGTACTTTAGGAGTGGAAACATGGACAATGCAGTATTTGGAGAACTAAAACAATTTTTATTACTACTTTATAATGTTTTACCAAGAGGTCTTGTAGTACTGTGGTAGCGTCCCTGTCTCTGAGCCAGAAACTCTGGGTTCAAGTCCCAATCCAGGATCAACATCCTGGGTGTTACCATTGACCAGAAACTGAACTGGTCCAGCCTTATAAATATTGTGGCTACAAGAGTGGGTTGGAGGCTAGGAATCCTGTAGTGAGTAACTCACCTCCTGACTCCCCAGAGCCTGTCCACCATCTACAAGTCTGGATTGTGATGGTCCAAGACAAGGCAGCCTGCTTGATTGGCACCCCATCCACAAACATTCACTCCCTCCACCACCGATGTACAGTGGCAGCAGTATGTACCATCTACAAGATGCACTGCAGAAACTCACCAAGCCTCCTTAGATAGCACCTTCCAAAACCATGACTACTACCATCTAGAAGGACAAGGGCAGCAGGCATACAGGAACACCATACTGAGGAGCTCCCCTCCAAGCCACTCACCATTCTGACTTGGAAATGTATCACTGTTGCTGGGTCAAAAGTCTGGAACTCCCTCCCTTACACCACATGGACTGTAGTGGTTCAAGAAGGCAGTTCACCACAGCCTTTTGAAGGACAATTAGGGATGGGCAATAAACATTGGCCTAGCCAGTGACACCCACATCACATGAATTAATAAAAAAAAACTTGATGGCCAAGGAAGGTGAATTCATTAATGTGGCCAGATAGCTTTATTATCAATTTGTAAATCCTTCCAATACTGTCATGCCCAGTAGAGGCATATCTTCTTCATAACTTTAAACACAAACATGGTGGCAAGGTCACTGGACTAGTAATCCAGGAACCTCGGCTAATGCTTGGGGACATGGGTTCAGATCTGACCATGGTAGCTGGTGGAATTTAAATTTAATCAATAACTCTGGAATATAAAGCTAGTCTCAGTGATGGTGAACATGACAACTATCTCCGATTGTTGCAAAAAAGGCCATCTGGTTCACTAATGTCCTTTAGGGAAGGAAATCTGCCATCCTTATCTGGTCTGGCCTACATGTGACCCCAGGCCCACAGCAATGTGGCTGACTCTTAACAGCCCAATTGTTTAGCAAGCTACTCAATTCAGGGGCAATTAGGAATGGGCAACAAATGCTGGCCTTGCTTATGCTGCCCACATCCAATGAAAGAATAAAGAAAAGATAATTGTGTATAATTTTCTGGAACTTTGTTTTATGTAAAAATGGACATTAACAGGTGGCTAAGATGCCTGTGAAAAAGTCAGGTGACTTTTGCCATCTCTGCCTCAAGTTTCTGGAAAGTTCCTGATTGAATAACCATGGGTGGGGCCTCCCATTTGAATGGACATAACAAGACAAAACTCAACTGTGAGATTTCACCTGCTATTGTTTGTGGTTTACCTAAAACTCAAAATATAAGACTCCTAGATTCACTATCTCCAAGCTTGATATTTAACAAAGGAGAACTGCAGAAAACAGTTAATCACAAGTGTGAATGGCTATTATCTATTGCCCATTGTGTAGCAATGGCTTCGGACTTCCAAACTGTCCTTCGTGGACAAAAGCAGTTAATCACGTGACTGAAACTGACTTCAGATCACAATTTTTTTTATCCCAAGAACCAGAGAGAAACTGGTCAGTCTACATAGAACACCAACTGTAGAACATCAGCAGCAGAAAAAGGTAGTAGACCCAAGCCTTTTTTATACCCGGAGACTGCTACATCTTAAAAGTCTCCCAGTCTGGTTCCTATTCCAAGTCTATCGATACAGAAATTTAACCTCCTGGTAAGAAAACCACAAGTAACCAATTTCAAGACCTTCTGGAAAAGTCCATCTCCTTAAGGGAATCCCACAATAATCCTGATGTGCAATTCCAGCTATTGAAATTACCTAGACTACCCTACAGAAATAGAAATGCCTTCTTCAATGGGCCTGCAACAAATGCTTTCCCTACATGAAACAAACATGTGAACTATGAACTATTCTTTTGTTTACAACTTGTAAATGTGTACTGTCATCTTGAAACATATCTTTCTCAAATGTGTGTGTGTGTGTGTGAGTGAGTGATGTAGCATTTAGACTTTTGGGTTGAATGCATGAATAAATAATCCTCTTTATTTAAACCCACAAAAGCTTGCTGATAATTATTGAAAAATTGACCATCCACTCCGGGTTGAAAAACATATACACATTCCTTTCCAAACTACACATTGATTATAGACGGTAAGAGAAAGGGTCCAAAGGTTTCAGTTCTCTCCTGACCCTGTCCATAACAAATACACCTGCGGCAGGTGGAAAGAATGGGAGAGTCTCCTGGTTGGCCATGCTTGATGTGGAGTGGCGCCATTTAAGCTATAGCCTCTGGTGACAGGCTAGTTACCTGTTTCAGGAAAAACTAGCTGTGGAAACGGATGTAAGCATATGCTTTGTCTGCATCATGCAACACTAGGTGTGGGAAGCGTAAAGAAGAAGAATGTTTTATCAATATTTTATGCCTCAGGTAAATATTTATATCAGTGGTGTTTTCCAATTCACCCAGTGGTTAGGCATTCTAACGTCGGCCTATAATCCAGAAAATTCCAAAACCCAGAAGTGACTTGATCCCAAGCATTCCGGACTGGAGAGGTTGCAGCCGGTATAAAGATGGTTACAGCACTGGAAGGAATGTTTCTCACATGGCCTGGCAGACTGTTAATCAGCCTGTAAACCTTTCCACTGCCTCACTCTATTCCCCAAGGAAACAGTGTGAAGACATAAAAGCAAGAACCAACAAGAATAATCCCTGTGTCACGCCATCACATGAATGTTTCAAAACAAAATGGCAAAAAGATGCAGAAGTCCATTAAAATATACACAAACCTAAACCACACACACAAGGATTGGGAGACAGGATTGTAACACTGTAGGACTGATTCTCTGATACAGGACCCCTACTAAATGAACTCCGCGCTGGGAGTGAAGGATTAGGGAACCATATCTAATATTCTGACTTCAGTCCCCAAATGTCATTAGCTTTCCCAGTTAAACAATTGGAATATGAAGAATAGAGGCATCGTAGGGAAAGTTGGTAAGAGGAAGTGAGGAAATAGAAGGGACCTGTTGAGAATTACAAACGGTATTTGATAAATCCTTTCCAGCTTTTTTGTACAAACACAGCAGGGTGAATAGTTAGACTTACTTTGTACTGTATATTAAATGTGTACAGTTTTATAGTTTGCACAGTTTAAAAGCATTATAATGACAAGGCAGTTGCGACCCCATGCTGTACAAATCTTGCCGGATGTGTGAGTTCCTGGATCGTGTTGGCATTCGTTGCATTCGCTCGAGCTTAAAGTGACTGTATATTAGGAGCAGTGGGAGGCACACACAAGGGAGGTGGACAGCTTTCCAGGAGCTGGTCTTCCCACTTACATATTTCCTGTCATTTGCACCTTAGTAACATTGGGTAGAATGCATTTGGTGTCAAGGATTGCTGCGAATCCTAATGGGGAGGGCTCATAAGATCATAAGAAACAGAGCAGGTGTAGACCATTTAGCCCAATGTGCCTGCTCCATCATTCACTAAGATCATGGCTGATCTGTTTGCGGCCTTAACTCCACTTACTTGCCTGCCCCTTTTAAGCCTCAACTTCCTTATAGATCAAAAACCTGTTACCTTTTAAAAGGCTGCTTTGCATGACACAATGGGCGGAATTGTCCCAGATTTCTTCTAAGTGCAGTAATGGGTGGGAAAAAGGATGGTTTACCTGCCGGCTGCAATGGCAGCTTTTTGCGCCGTACTGTCCCATTCCCGGCACATCCTGCCTCATTAATAGTGCATTCCCGGGAAACACACTGGGTCACTGGCGGGGAGGCCTCTGATTGGTCCACCCCACCATCATCTCAAGCCTTCAGTAATCGGGGTACCATAGCTAAAGGGCGCCCTTGGACAGAGCTAGCTTTTTCTAAGGCATCGGAAGCTGCTGAAAAGTCGTGGCTGCCAAGGGAAGGAAACTTGCTGCCCCCACATTTGGCGACGCCTCCCTCAAGCACATACTGGACGCAGTGGAGGCCCACCGCGATGTCCTCCAGCCCCGGTATGGGCGAAGACCAGCAAGCAAGGTCACCAAGGAGCATGGGAGGCGATGGCAGCAGTGGTCAGCACCAACACCCTGCAAAAGAGGACAGCCACCCAGCGCTGAAAGAGGATGAATGATCTCTGTTCCACCAGGGTAAGTCATTCTTCTCATCACTCCCAACTCAAACACTCAATAACCCATCACACATCCACAAGGATCTCACTCACTGCCTGTTCAAGCGACATCACCATTCACTCTCTCTCACACACCTTCATCTGCCCTGCGGATTACGTCCTCATCCCGTCCATGGCACCAGTCATCACCCACTCATGCCAGGGCTTACTTATCATCTGGCCTGGCAGGTGTCCTGCTTACACTGTCTCCATCTGTATTCATGCAGGACAAGCTGGCACACAACAACAGTGAAAAGTCGCACACGGGTGTTGGAATGCCCAACATCAAGATCCTCACAGATTTTGGAAACAGTCATCCAGCTGGCCGGTGACAATCTGGACCATTCCTGTGCTGACAGTGGGGTCAGCGGTGCTCAACTAAGTGAGGATCCAGCAGTGCAACATTCATCAGACCACCACGCTGCGAGTGAGTTCCCCTGTTCTGCAGTCCCCTGCCATGCACTAATTATCTCTCCTTGCTTTTGCAGGCAAATCTGGGAAGCAGCCGAGGGGGTCAACAAGACAGGGCCTCAACACAAGCCCCGAAAACACCTTGGAAGAAGAATCTGATGACACCCTCATTGAAGACCCATCACAGTGTTCACCCACACCCTCCACCAGCACAGAGACACACACTTCAGTGGCACCTAGCTCTAGAGTAGCCTCAGGGTCACAATCTGGTGAGCACATCGCACTGTCTGATCCACAGCAGACAGCAGCAGGGACTTCCCAGGTTTCCGGCACTCGGAGGGCTGCTGGAGACCTGAAATCCGCTGAGTCCCAGTTGGATGACGAGACTCTGGACTTGGTCATATCTCAGTTGCTGGAGCTGCAAAGGCAAGCTCGGGAACAACAGTAAGGGATGTCCGCTGCACTCATCAGATTGCAAGGCACAATGGAAGAGTCCATCTGCCCTCAGTCTGAGGTGATAGCACCTGCATGCCAACGCACCAAGGTCAACATTGGTAGGATGGCAGTTGCCATGGAGACCTTGGTCTAGGACTTTGGTCCTGCACTGTTGCATGGGCTCAACTCCATCGCTGATGCAATAGTTGGCTTCCAACAGTGTGTATGCGATCTCACTCCAGCTTCCCCATCTCCTCAAGGAGTCAGCCAGGGGCCCTTTGACACCCGTAGGGAGGAGGATTAGCAGGTGCATACCCCAGAGCCATCCACCCAGGTGACTCCGAGAGTGTCTGGGCCATCCAAATTCCCTCTTCCTGTGACAGTAGCAGCTCCAGCTCCACAGGCCGAGGAGGGTGCCACTGCTGTACAGCAGGACTCCAAAAGCAGGCTGTGGCCCTCTATGTCTTGGCCCTGTAGAGGACGTCCGCCAAGGTCACCACAGACAGGGCGTAGCATTCAGCAGGATGCCTCCACCTCTGCTGTGGATGTCGGGGGAGCACCAAGTTATAACAGCAGGGTTTAAGAAGGTTAAAAAAATGTAGCTTCACCGTGTAGACATTAGTCACTTGTACATAATGTTGACTGTTGTCAATAAACTCCCAACAATGTCACCCTGTCTATGGCTCCTTGTTATGATGAACAGTGTTTGTGTAGGTCTGAAGTGGAAGCTTGGTTCCTGCACAAGATAAAGGCAGCTGTCTCAGTCCAGGGCATTCTCCCTGTGCTTCGTGCACCTTTCCCTACACACTGATGGTGCACCTGCACAGTCACTGGACGCATCAGTCATGCCTGCACATCAGTGAGGTTTATCATTACTACCAGAATGTCCTGGGTGGCACAGAGCTCTGTCATTTTCTCTGTGTGCTTTCAGCATCTTTGATTTGCGGCTGGGCCTTCATCTCATCAGCATCTGTGTCCGGTGACAGTGTGGCCCTGAAGGGTCCAGATATTGAAGGATGCCCTAGGATCAGGAGAGGTTAAATTTTCCCTGCTGCATCCCCAAGATATGATTTCGTTCACAGAGCGCAAACAATCTGCCATCAGCCAGACAGGAGTCAGACATTCACACGAGCTATGTGAGGGTCCATGGAGTGTCCCCACTGTATGTCATCATCATCCTCCTGGAATGTAGGGACTGTGGGCACCTGCTGTGTCTCCATGACAGGATCCTTATCACAGAGGATGTGTGTGCTGCCATCAGCCCGACACATGCAATGTGAGGATCTATGGAGTCCCCTCACTGCATGTCATCATCATCATCCTCCATGAATCTAGCTACTATGAGGGCCTCTTGAGCACGCCTGCCTCATCTGGACAATGCAATGGCCTCATCACCATCATTCTCACCTTCGAGGACCTCATCACCTTCATCCCCGTCGATGCCCTCCTCATCGGAGGAGATGTGCACTTCCTCCATCTCCTCCTCAGCCAGCTCCTCCCCGTGTTGCAACGCCAGGTTGTAAAGGGTGCAGCAGGTGATGACGATGTCGGACACCCTCTGTGGACTGTATTGCACGGCTCTACCAGACAGGTCCAGGTACTGGAAACTCATTTTCAACATCCCAATGGTTTGCTCCACCAAGGTGCGAGTTGCAGCACGAGACTCATTATACCTTCACTCTGCTGCAGTGTGAGGCCGCTGCATGGGAGTCATCAGCCACGTGCTCTGTGGATAGCCCTTGTCCCCGAGGAGTCAACCCTGCATCCACTGTGGACCCCGGAAGACGGCAGGGATCTGAGACCTACTGAGAATGTAGGAGTCACGGATGCTCCCTGGTAACCATGCGCAGACCTGTAGGATGCGTTTGTGGTGGTCGCAGACCAGCTGAACATTCAGCAAGTGGAAGCCCTTGCAGTTGGCATAGTTGGACTGCTTGCTGCCAAGGAGATCTAAGCATCATGTGAGTGCAGTCGATGGCACCCTGTGGGAAACCTGAGATCTGGGGAAAGCCCAGCATTCTTGCTTCCTGGCTTTCCTGATCCCGGGCGAAATGTACAAAATTGTGTGCCTTTGCAAAGATGGTGTCCATGACCTCCTGGATGGACTTGTGTGTGGAGAATTGCAAGATCCCGCAGAGGTCACCTGTGGAGCCCTGGAAGGGGTCACTGGCGTAAAAAAATTGAGCGCCATGGTCTATTTCACAGCCACTGAAAGCGGATGCCTTCCAAGTCCTCGTGGTGCCAAATCCTGCAGGAGGTGACATATGTGACCGACCAGTTCCCTGATTATGAGTACAGTCTTCAGCGACACTGGTTCTCAGTTGTCTGCAGGAACGACAGGCACCATATGAAGACCCTGGGTCTAGCCAGGCACCGACCCATGATGGCTCGCTGTGGCTCTTCAGCGGTGTGTGTGGGAGCCCCAGTCGCACCTTCTACTTGAAGTTGCTGCTCCTCCCTCTGCCTATCTATGTGCCGCTGTCACCCTTTTCTCCTTTGTCTCTACTCTGTGTAAGCCATGAGGCACACAGCTAGGTCACCAGGCTCCATGCTCCTGATGTACTCCTCTTGTAGGATGAAAGAGACACGTGAGTTAGCATTGGTTTCCTATGGACCGCTCGTGGTTACGTGTGCGGCTTCAACACTGTCTCAAGGCCCCTTAACGTATGCCGAGTGCTGGCCACCACTTAGATGGCCAGAGTTTAGTGCACTGCATGACTGCCCAAAACCTCATGCACCTCTGCCCCATTCCGCTGACTGATTGGCAGCTTTGCCCACTGGGCTGCATGCTTTGCTCTCAGCTCAGGCGCTGGCATTCTCCTAACCCGCACTGCAAGGCTGCGCAGTCAGCTTGAACCATGGGGGAAACTGGTCCAAACCTGAATAAAGAATTTGCAAGAGGCTGTCAGCGCCTCCACCAGTGGCAGCTCCATGCCCAGCTTTGGCAAGGAGGTTGTACAACACACCCAGTCGTCCAATTGTTCTGCAGCCCCCTAAAATGCTCATTAATTTGCAGTCTGCGGCCGAGGGGTGAAAGCTCAGGAGTGTTTGGTGGCACTTTCATGCCTCTGCATCGCTTCAGTCGGCAGATAAGCCCGACTCCAAGCGTATCAATGTAGCTGCGCCTGAACTGTATCAGCTGTGGAAGAATGCTCATTTTATCCAAAGTTTCCCCAATGAGTTGGCTGCTTTCCTTCCCCGCCCCCGGTGTGTTCTTGTGCATTGCCATCAGACCGTGCTGCCTTGCTCCCCTCCCCACCTCGCGCCAACTGCAGTGCCGCCCTTGCATCAGTCCCACACTGTCAGCCAGCTGGGAAAAAGCGACTTGCCTGTGCCTCGCCAGAAAGCGTAGTGCCTCTTCCTTGAAGCCGAACGGGTGACCCTCCCGAAGCTGCCCTATGTATGTATGCACTCACCTCCCAGTTCCCCTCAGAGTTCAGCTTTTGCACGCCTTTTAACTGCTGTTGTGAATCACGTCGTTCTGGAGTCACGCTGACATGGGAGGTAAATTTGACGTGGGGGGGGGATGATTCTGGCGGGCAGGCAAGATGATGAAATGCAAATACATCAAAATTAGGCACTCGACGTTGGACAGCGGGAAAGGCGGCCCACCAATAACGGGCAGAGCGGGCGATCGCAAACTAGTTTCACAACGGCATAAAACCCAATTTTGGTCTTCTTGTCATATTGTCCGCACACACCCGATGCCAACAGGGGCAGAAAATTCCGGCCAAACAATTGCACAAATCAGAAAGAATTTATTTCAAAAAATGTATCAAATTATTATTCAGCAGACACACAGGCCATGATATTCTGCAAATTTCTCTCTACATAGCAAGTTCAAATGACCTGCCCCTTCTTCCTCTTCTTAAAGCCCTGGTAAGTGACACAGGTAGGCACATGGCAGAGACAAATTAGCCCCATTATCATAGCATGAGAGTGGAAGGATTCAAATAGAAAAGGAATCCAAACAAAATCCCTTTAGAATGAAATGAGGCACTGCAGAGGCTTGGGTACATTGCTGAGAGTATGTCACAGATTGTCAAAGGCTGGAACGGGAACCAAGGACAAGATTTGTAGGACTCATTGAAAGCAGTGTATTGACAATAAGTCATTAATTGCAGAAAATTTTAATCATACAAAATTTGCTTGGAGGAATTGTTTGTGATGAAAAGGAAGATTTTTGTTGCATTGTTCAGAAATGTTTTCTCAGTCGGAGGGGCAAATTTTAATCTCAATACCATCATCCTTATGTTGTAAGCAGGGTAGTAGCATGATGAATATCAACAGTAGTGTGTGTATGTGTGTGGGGAGGGGGGAGAGGGGGGGTTCACGGCAATTTACCACTAGGGGGTTGCCTCCATTTTCAGAAAGATCGATTTAGATAGCCAGTGCTCTCACCAGAAGCAGATGGTGGCCTAATTAATTCTTTAATTACAATATTAAAATAGGAGTCAACTTCATGTTGTTAGGACTTACAATGCAATTTGTATGTCAATTAATGCCGCCACTGCTATTTACTCAAACCATCATGGACTATAAGGGTACAGGTTGGGAAGTAACCATTTACACCTCTATTTAAAAGGAACATTAGTCATAGTAAGGAACAACTGGAAGTACCGTTCATATACTCGCCTCCACCAAGCCCCAACCCACCAATATTTCCTGCCCCACCCTGCTGCTGGCCCATGATCAGCATCTGTCCAGTTGATTTCTGGCCTACCTACTGTGTATGTAATATATTGTCTTCATGTTACAATTGAAAGTAAAGGACATCAGTTGACCTGAAACAACAATGAAAGTGCTGGAAATAAACCACAGTGTGGTCAGCATCTGTTAGGAGAGAAGACATCTGAATGTTTTGGATGTAAGACTCTTGCTCCGTTCTTGCCTGCCTTTTCTCTTTACAGATGTTATCTTAACTGCTCGGTATTCCAGCATTTTCTGGATTTGGTTCAGATTTCCATTTTTCTTCATTTGTACTTATTTTGGTGGATCTTTTCAATAAAATATCATTTGTCAAGATAATTGTGTCAGAACGTTAAGCAAAGACCCATTCCTTTATGTGCTAGTTATTCCTAACGTTAGTTATAACTAGTTGCTAACAGTAGTTAGTGACATAATATATTACAGATAGATCTGTCATAGCTCAATGCCTGTTACATATTTTACAAAATTGGATTACTGATCAACCATTTTAAAAGATGTTAATACAGGGCCATAAGTGTGGCTAGATATAGTTATGAGTAATGAAACAGATTAGATAGATGAGCTGAACGTGGGTGAGCACCTCAACAGTAGTGATCTTAATTTTACATGGCTTAAGACTTAACCTAAAAAGGGAAAAGGTCAGTACAACAGCTAGAACATCAGATTGGATTAGGGCAGATCTTAACAAGATGACAGACGGTATTTTCCGCACCCACCTGCCACCGGGTCTGGAAAATCCCGGCTGAAGAGTGAGCTAGCCACAGGAAAGTTAGACAGCTGAGCACACAGATCTGTACAGCAGCAATGGGAATTTTTATGAGTTAGGATAAGCCATTAAAAATTATGGAAGCCACTAATAGTTTTAATATGCCATGGATAAATAAAAAGGTTAGAAACCTTTTAAAATTGAAGAGCATCTGAGGTCTACCTGAATAATAGCAACAAAAAAATTAAAGGGGAAACTGAGAAAAGTAAAAAAAGATTAATAGTAGGATACTTAAGGAAGGTTGTAAGAGAATGAGAATTATTTTTCAAAGGACATCAAAAGAAACGGTAAGGTAACTTTTAGGTAAAAATAGAATTTTTAAAAGTAAAATGGACCGCCTGAGAGAAGAGGATTGCATATTTAATAACTACTTTGGGCTTTGCAAAAGAGTATTAGAGAGGAAGTCACTCGTGAGGTGGTTGAAATGGGATGGCAGATATTGTGGTGAATAGAGGAAAATTTTAGATAAGATAGTTGAGTTGGTAGAAGACAAGTTCTAGGACCTTGCAGGAAACATCTTAGGATACTGAGAGGGATGAAGGAGTAAATTGATGAGACCTAGAAATTATTTCAGGGCTCTATTGAGCACCGATATTTATAGAAGGACTGGAGTGCTGTCAAGTTTTTAGAAATGTTAAGAAAAGATAGAGCTAATTACAGGCCACTTAGCTTAACATCTGTGGTAGAGAAACTTTTAGTCTTTAATTAAAGATGAAATTATCGTGTATCTAGATAAAGAGAAACTAATTAAATGGAGTCAGCCTGCGTTTCAAAAGAGATGATTGTGCTTGACAAACCTGAATTCTTTGAGGAGGAACATTTATAGCAGATAAGGGAAATGCGGTCGATATAGTATATATGGGCTTTAATAAAGTCCTTGAAAAGGTAGCACTTGGAAAATTATTAGAGAAGATTAAGGAAAACTAGGGAAGAAGAGCAAACTGGATTAAAAAATAATTACAAGCGAAAAACAGAGTAGCAATCACCTTGATTTTAACACCAGGCCAATTTTTGAGTTAGAAACTCACCTGCTGCTGCTAAGGTGAGTCCCAGGTACTCCAACTTTTGGGCCTCATTTAAATCCCCTTGGCCAACTTCCCAGTTGCTCTGAGTGGGAGGTACTGGAAAATCACATGGCCCTGGCTCAAAGTCTGTCTGAAGAAACCAGTTAAAAGGCAGGATCATTTGCCAGAGGCATCCCATGGGGTCTCTCAGTTGGTCAGTGAGTGGGGTGCGGTCAAGTCCATGGAAGATGTGTCCTAATCTTTCCTTGTGGAACCCAGAGGAGCATTTGTGAAACAGCAGCCTGACGCCATTTCCCTGTCTTCTGAAGCAATCAGCTCATTCCTCTTTAAACATATTGTTCATTCATAGAGAAGGTTTTTTGATCTCCGTAAGTGTGGAACCATCAACTAACATTAAATTAAAAGTATCAATTTGTGCAGATTGTAGCATATGCAGCTCTAACTAGAAGGTGGTGGGTACAAGCTTCACTTGTAGATTGACACACATTTGGCCCATCATACCTAGACCAGGACTTTAGCATCACAATATAGGCAGATACTTCAGTGCAGTGCTGGAGGAGTGTTGCGTTGTTGGAGGTACCATCTTTCGGCCGAGATGGTAAACCCCCGTGAGATTACTTTAAGAAGAAGAACAGTGAGTCTTTCTGATATCTTAGTCAACATTCTTTCCTAAAGTGACACTATGAAAAACAGATTAATGGGTCTTTCATCTTATCGCTGCTCATGGCGACTTTCTGTCCATAAAATGGCTACTGGGTCCCAAGTACTAGTGGTACTGGAAAATAATTAATCATATATAAAGCAATTTGGGATGTGTCAGAGCTTTGGCGAGATTCTGTATAAGTACAGTCTTTTTCTAAAGCTAACAACAATAATAAAATTGCAAAACAGAAAGGTGAGATGTGATAATAAATGGATAAATGTGATAATGAAAGGATAGATTTTGCTTGCAGGCAAGATCTAATCTTTCCCAACTGTTGGCTGACACTTCTAACTGCTGCAAAAGCTGTATGTCTTGAAAGAGAAGGACAGAATGTCTGATCTACAAGGAAGTCAAATTTTACGTATTTGGAAGTGTTGATGAGATGTGGCAATGAATTCTTGTAATAACTTCATTGTGAGGTTGACATATTTTCCAAAGTCAGAAGTCAACCAAGAATAGATGCACTCATTGCTTGAGCTCCGATTAATTTGCCAATGATGAAAAATCACGGAAAATCTGAATAAGTAACATTGTCACATCAAAAGGTACAGAGGCAAATGAATTAAAGCTGACTTTATATTAAAAATGGTTTCTAAAAAAATTCTGGCTTCTTTACTGTCTCATTATAGAATGCCAATCCTACTTTTCAATAAACAAAAAGCAGACTTGGAAAAGTAAAGTTAAAACAGCGCAGAAGCAGTAAGTAGCTTGTGTTCAGTATAAATCTTTTTTTCCCAATTTAACCTTAGCTTAAGTTTTCAAATTTCTAGCAGAATTATTTTGCTAATCTTTTTCATTGAAGGCTGTGCACCACAAATCTGATTCACAGAGGCAGCGGGTTAACCTATGACCCTGTTCTGAACACCAGCTTACTGAGTGGAGAGTTTATTATTAATACCTTTTGTTGCTCTCAGCTCCACAAATCTGCTCTCTGGTACAATCCACCAATGCTACATTGTAGACAACTACCTCCTCCTTGCCCCAACACTTTACTGATGGATGCACACAAAAAGCAGGTTTACTATGCAGAGTGGCTCCATTAGGATGGCAGTACGATGCTACACTTGGCCTTCCTCTCTCATGATTCCTATTGTAAATGGCTATGAACTTGGGCAGCAGTGGGTTTGACTGTGATTATGCTCTCAGAACAGCTTACAACTTGAAATGCAAATGATTAGCAAAATGAGTCCACCAATATGTTTAATTCACTTTCCACATGCAAAACAATTAGATAAACATGCCCATGAAGTTGAGGGGTGTCATTGTTTGGAACATACAACCTTTTTATTATGAGCAACTAATGCCAACCTCAAGCAATCCCAGGTTAAGTGCAATATGGTTTGAACCCTAGTAAAGCTCTCCTTTCTTCTCCGAACAATCTGCTTCAACTCCAAACTCAGCAGAGCACTTTCTACTGCAACAGAGTGGGAACCCTGACAGAATTTCCCCTTTCTTGTGCAGAATCACTGGAATCAATTGAAAAATCCCCATTCCTATCCTGGCTGAGATCATTGCGTTCAATCATTACAGTTGCCTTGGACACTTTGGGGGAAATTTTAATCTGCAAGATGGGAGTGGGTGTGGTGCCTGTAGGGGGTTTAAAAAAGGGAAAAAATGTCAAGATATAAGGAACTCGACATGAACCCGCTGACTTCTGCATTTAACTGGTGCGTGTTTCATGTTGCATGGGAAACCCCTATGCAATGGGTCAATAATTTAAATATACAACCTCCTCATTATACTGAACGTCTGAAATTTGCATCCTAGATTATTCCTGTTATGCCTTTCTCTTGGCTGTAACTTTAATCTGAAAGCTGCTCCTTCATATAACAACCTTGAAAATGTCCAAAACAATGGGGCTATCAAAAAATACCTTTGCAATTGTAAAAGTGTTTCATATTTCAGGCATTAAAAATTTCAGCAATAATGATTGAAAAATAACTAGAGAAGATATCACTAAGCATTTTTAGGAAATGTTTTCAGCATCTCACTCTAACTTAATAGAAAATTTATTTGTGCGTGCACACTTCCAGGACTGTATCAGATGATCGGGGCAGCCTCCGTCAACAAAATTACTCGTGAAGGCCTACAGCACTGCACTGTCCCTAATGTATGTAGCACTGATTGACAATGTTACTTGGAAGATATATCACTCCTAGTGCTGTAGGGATGCTCTTCTAAGTTGGAACTGAGGCACATTGTTGAGGCAAAGTAGAAGGAGATTCATTTTGTATTTGGTTGTGTTATACCTAGTATGCAAAGTGTTAAACCTGTGAGTGTACAGTCCTCCTATAGCCCAAAGTCAAAACTACACAGGTCAAAGGTGGAGTATCACATCAGTATGGCTCATGCTTACATTGAAAAGTCGCTAGAATACACCCAGTTGGAGCTCAAAGGCATGGGAATAGAAAAGGATCAGAATTTCTACCAGTGTGACAACAGTATGGGTGATAAATACCACAAGATTCATTCCAGAGGTGAATCCACATTATTTCCACTGCCTAAAGAGGACAGAAATCTGTAGCCCTGCCAGTCAGCAATGTGCAGGGAGGACTGGAAATTAGGCTGACACCCAGATAAGGAGAGCTGTAGCTCTGCATAGCAGTTTCCAGGGTATTGTAGAAGAAGTGGAGACCCTGTGGCCAACAAACAAGGCCATTAGCATAATAGAAGATTAGGCACTACCTATGTCAGGAATCATCACATTCCCATCTCAGAACAATTCAGCTTAGGTTGATGGAGATGCACTTGGTGAGACCATCATCCGAATGTCGGAAATGGAGTTCATCTAGGGGACCAAGTAGGATTGTGGTCTGAAGAAAAGGCTGGGATTTTTTCAAATGGTTAGCATAATGGGGTTTTCCAGAGGTCTCCAGCAACCCTTGTCCGGTCACTCCTCCATTGTACTTTCTGGTCTGTCTTCTATGGTGAAGTTTCTAGGTGGGTTCCTAATGGTATTGGTGTCTGCCATTGCTGTAATAATGAAGAGGCCTTCCCCCTGAGCCCAGGAAATTCGGCAGGATCAAGGACAAGGTCCCAGTCAGTCACATTTCAGCACCTATGCCGATCTCATATATTTTCAGCCTAATATTTTGTCATGTTAAAGTTGGTTCAGAAGGGTAACCTGCAGCTAGGGCTCAGAGAAAAGCTGTTCAAAATGCTGAGCTTTGACTTTCAATGACTATTTTCATTGCAGAAGTCTTTATTAAATTATAGACAATGTTAATTTCCTTAAACAAATGGTACAATCAGATGTCTGTGAAGGTGTTGATGCTGTGGTATATCTCCCCCACACCCACCACCAAAACCTTGTCTCAGCCACTATTTCTTGTGAATATTAGAAAAGGGTACATGCTGGTGGCTGCACATCATCCTCACTTCATTGGAGGACCGCCCATGATTCTCCAGGATGCAAGCATTGATCTATCCCATCATGCACTTGTTACAACACCACAGTATCTAGTGTATTTTAATGAATGGAGATCTATAAAATTGGTAAAATAAAGAAATAATCTCACGCTGGAAAACGCGCAAAGTAAGTGCTCCAACAATTTCTATGCTGTCACAATGCAGTGTTCTCTTAAAACTTCGCTGTCATTGGAATATTCTCTTCATTAAAACCAGTTGCAATATACAAAAACTGTTCACGATGGTACAGATAAGAACAATTCCCGAGACCACTTACTGGTCTACCTCGGGACAGATTGCACAGACATACCTTGAAGTTCCTAAGCAAGTAAGTTCTAGCAAATTGAGAAGAAAAGTGAGATGAACAGTCCTGCTACAAAAGCAAAATAGCAATTTTTAATTAATATAAAAGTATTGGTTTCTATGAACAAAAAGTTCATTCCAAAATTGTTGATTTTTTTGTTTGCTTGCAGTTAATGTAGCAAAGTATATTGCATCATTTTTAAAAAATATTTAATTGAAATTAAATGACTCCACCTTCTTGAGGTGTTAGCAGAAGCTTTTTTGTTGCCTCCCAGAAGGAGGAATTTATTACTTTTCTCCTCTTACACTGCAATGAGTACTTAGTAAGCCCTAACTTTCACAGTAAAAGTATCAATATATTCAAAACAAGAATATGTGCCCTTCTAAAGGTGCAATCTTAGTGATTGTAGTTTTTAACAATAGTTTAAGTAAACCTGCATTAAGTACCTCACCTTGTCTGATGGACACCAGGCGGCCATTAGAAGCCCGTAAAACCACTTGAGGATGACTCTGCTCCAAATCAAAGAGGTCATCTTTGCCAGGCTTGGAGTTTCGTCCAGATCTTAGAGTACCAGTTGGGCCCATCGCACTCAGGTATTTTCCCTCATGATCTTTGAAAGCGATCTTCCCAGCTTTAAATTCCAAAGTGTAGCCAGTGCCCTGATCACGCTTCTGAGTCAGTTTCCCATCATTTCTGAGAAACCTGTTGTCACAGGTCTGGATGCTGTACTTCTTATCTTGATAAATCAAGGTGATGAGGGCATCCACGCCCCAGGGAATGTTGCTGTCAGCCGACAGCTCACCTTCTTGGACTGAGAGATGGGCGTATCTTTTTCGACTGACGCTTAGAAGATTGGCTTGAGGGTGGCTGGCCAGGTGGATGGACCAAAGTTCTGACTCGGTAATGGTCTGTGCAAAACATGAGAGACGATCTTCAGATCCGCCAAAGTACCGCTTGTGGGGTTCCGACTGTAAAGTCCATCTGCCATCGGCATGTGCAATGACCATGAACCTGCAGTCAACGTCAGGTTTCTCTGCCTCACATGACACATTGCCATCATTACTAGCCGACAGGTAGCGCCCAAGGTGGCTCTTGAAAAAGACTACAGAGTTGTTGCCTTCATCTTGTTCCAGCAACCAGATTTGTTTCTTCTTCAGGCTGACACCAGATGCATTGACTTTAAAACCGAATGCCTCTGCTGTTAGGTACTTATTGCTACAATTGATTAAGCCAAATTGGATCTTTAAAGCTTGATGGGTTCCGTTAGTGGGCATTTCTTTCCTTTCAGGTTGGTTTCCTTCTTGCTGTGAAATTTTCAAACGGCTTTTTTTGTGAGAGCTCAGAGCCAGAAGCAATACAGGCACTTTTTGATTTGCTCCTGAGAGATTTAAAGTGGACCAAATAGCTAAAACACCTAAATCCTAGAGAAGCAGTCAATGACGTCAGCTTAAATGCCCAGTTCCCTAACCTCTTAGCTCATCTACAATGCTTTATAAAGCCCTTAATTGAAATTATCCGAAGGGTACCTCAGAAAATAATTTTCACGTTATGAAGACTTCGTACTTCAGATTGGCTTTTGTACACGACAACTTTTTGCGAAAAAAACAAGTACTTGTCTCAGATGCTGCAGTCTGCTCTAATTGTTCATGCCGAGGATTATAGGCTCACAGATTTTAATAAACTGCCAGTGCTTTGTAAGTAATAGCAGAGCTTGGCGCAACAAAGGGTGTTTTATGTGAAACAGTGGTCCTTTTGTGTGTTTCCTTCCTTTGCGTTCCAATGGATACGTTTCTTCAGACTTACTTTGTTGGCTGTAAAGTCCTTTCTTCTTTTTTCAATTCACCTTTGTACACCAGCGTGCCCAGCCTCTCAAATACATCCCTCTGCTTTGCTCACCAGCTACCTGTCCCTCTGAATTCTTGAACGGTATTTCAGGTGAAAAACCAAGTGACATATGATAGCCTTCCCTGCAGTTGGGTTGTCGAGGTGTCCTCTTTCTTTTTACAGAAGTGTAGAGTTACTCTGTTCTCTGATTCCTTCTCCCCCGGTCACCTACAGCCTTCTCCAGTTTTACTGTTTAATCCTCTTTGCCATTATCCCCGGGCCTCTGTTTCTCGGTTTTAATCCTTTGATCCTTTCTTATTCCAAAATACCTTCCTCCATCTGCACTATCTCTACCTTCAGTTGTGCATTTCCCTGGTGAAAGACTCATTACAAAAGTAAGCAGAAGATTAACTCATAAAGAGATACATGATAGATATTCAATTAAAGAATTTGGCAGAATTTGCTCTGTGTTTCTGTATTTTACTACCATACCCTGCTAAATTATGAAATTTTCATTTCCATGCACATCAAAGCAGGCTGAAGGCCTTCAAAATTCTGCATACCTTCAAAGGATGACAAACACCAAACAATTTTTTGTGCAAAACTAATTGCATGTTTATAGCAAGTTGTGAATGTTATATAGACACCAACTCTGCCTGTTCTCTGCTTTCAGCTCCAAGCTATTAACAAACTTTGAAGAGGATTTGAACTCTAAAAAATCTTGCTATTTTTTGTTCCAAGAATAGTAGGAATCAAGAGTGGATATCTTATACATTCATAAAATTCAATGTTAGTGGAGAAGTCATTTTGTTCAGGTTTATGGTAGTAAGTATGGTGATATTTTGAGTTGCAAAGGAAACTCTATATATTGCGTTTTCTTTCAGCTTGATTGCAATTGAGTCATTCTACTGTCATTCTTAGATCATCAACATGCACCATTGAACAGCCTTGTAAGATCACCTATTGATCTGAAAACAAAGGGAAAAACAGACTTTTTAAAGAGAGCCACAAATGATAGACAGTAATGGAGAAATACAAGTCCGCTCTCCAGATTAGAAAGAGGGAGGAAGACTATTTATTGCATTAGTCACAGACAAACGGCCCATCATACACTGAATATCACTGTTCTCCATCAATCCACAGATTTTCAATTTACTTGTCTTCTGATCTTGTGACATAAATAGTAAAAATGCTCATTTTCCATCTTTGTAGTTCCAGGTTCTAACCTCTATCATAACTAATGCTTTAGTCTGCCAGGTTGAATAAAGATGAATTTTATCAGTCCTGGCTTGTGATTGGGATGCTGCATGATAATGGAGTATTCCATTTCTGAAGGGGAGGGGGGAAATATAAAGTGGTGTTCTATTCCAAGGAGAGGATTGAACTGTTACTGCTGTTTAAGAATGCTGGCGATTTCATTTTGACTTGAACATTCCATTTCCTTCAGTGAGCCATCTTAAAATTTCCTAAAGCTCAATTTTTTAAAACACATCCTTTATTTTTCCATTACAGTTACTTCTGTGTCTTATGATGCGGAAATTTAAGTGCCGTGGATCTGGATCTATATGCTGTACCTGTATTTTGATTCTCATCTAAAATGGCAATCCCATCATGCATGCACATTTCTGGTATGGGCTGTGCCAGGCTCCATTTTGGGTTGGTCAGTAGTGCCAGCACCAGGAGTCTGTGATGGACATATGCAGAGTTAGCTGATCGTGATGCCAGTCAGCATATAGTGCTGATTTGACTATAGCAGTGTCAGTTTCAAACTCAATGTTTCAGCTTATACCCTCTTTTAACTGTACACATCTGAACATGCATTCAACAGCAGGAAGACAACAACGTAGTCATTAAAGAGTACTTAGGCCAGTTTTAAACTGTGAAATGTTTAGGATCGTGAAAGATGTAATATAAATGCAAGTTCTATCAGCAAATTCAGCACAGTCCATGGGTTAAAGGAGGGACCTTCAGTGACTGTGGAATATATCTAGTTAAAATTCATATTACCAACATTGGCAAGTGACAAGATCATTAATGAAGATAAAATTCAAGCCTACTCACTCATCCTGTGACAATGGCACTAAGGGGATCATTTTCACCTTCATTGCCTGGGTGGTAATGTGGAGGAGCAGATCACCCACATATTGCAGAACCTGCCTAATTTTCAACCCATTGATTCATCCCAATTTTTTTTTTGCATCACTCTTTTAAATCGTGCTAAATATGTTTGCTGTACAGCCAGAAGTGTTTTTCCTCTTGTACAACTGTACATGATCCAACCGAGTAATGATTTACCAGATTTATTTCAGAAAAGCATAGGATGCCTTTTTGTTCATTTGAATAAACACTCAAATCCAAAATGAATAAGAATATGAAAGCTTCCTCTGGGACCTTGACTGGAACCACGTAAGCTGTGAATGCATTCATTGTTTTTATTTTCAAACTTCTTTCTCTTCTCTACCCTCCGCTTCCCTGGTCATGGTGCTGACACATACTGGGCCACAGTAACAAAAGTGCCGTAGCCTGGTGCTGAGGAAGAGCTACGTCGTGGTAATAGCGAGGTAATGAATGGCTTTAGATTGGGTCTAAGTGTTGTATATTTGTTATCGTTAATACACAAAATGATTTGCAACCATTTATTCTCAAGGTTATTTCAAATATTTAATCAGTCATTTGTCGGATGTTTGCAGGATAAAGAACCATTAGAGTTGAGTGCTGATGTACAAGAATAGTCTCTTAATGGAATAGCTGTAGTAAAATCAGCTATGACATACATACACTAATCCATAAATACATTACAGTAATGAACATGAACACACAGTAAATTCCAGACAGCAGAGCCAGGATAAAATTCTAAAAGCTACACTGAAAATTTATTTAATTATCATTAAAGATCACTTGCAATGAACCTAAACAATTCAAGTTGATAAACAAGCATATTGGAAATTTGGACGCTGTCCCTCAAAAAGCTATTGAGGCTAGATGAATGCAAAATTTCAAATCTGATATCAATAGATTTTTGTTACACCAGGATATTAAGAGATAGTGAATGAGTGTCCAACCCACATCCTCCTCGTCACCAAGACAGCCTATTTCCACTTCCATAACATCAGTTAACTCTGCCTCTGCCTCAGCTTAGTCACTGCAAGAATTCTCATTCATGCCATTGTTACCTCTAGATTCAACTGTTTTGACACTCTTCTGGCTGGCCTTCCCATCTTGTATCCTCCGTAAACTTGAGTTCATGCAGAATTCTGATGCCCATATTCTAACCTGCACTAAGACTCGTTGACCATTCACCCCTGCACTCAGTGACCTACACTGGCTCCTGAGCAAGATTTTAAAATTCTCACCCTTGTTTTCAAGTCCCTCCATGACCTCCCTATTTCTTCAATCTCTTCCAGCCCAAAACCCACCCAGATATCTGCAGTCTATTCTGGCATCTCGAGCATCCCCGATTTTAATTTTTTTTATGATTCGTTCATGGGATGTGGGCATTGCTGGCTATGCCAGCATTTATTGCCCATCCCGAATTACCTTTGAGAAGGTGGTGCCTCACTATTGGTGGCCATACTTCAGCTGCCTAGGCCCTTAGCTCTGGAATTCCCTCCCTAAAGGTACAGTAATCCCTGTTTAAGTTTCCTATTTTAAGTTGTTCTGCTTTAATGTCTGCTGATCCTCCCTCTCACCGACCCTCCTGGTCTCTGCCGATCCTCCCTCTCACCGAGCCTCCTGGTCTCTGCTGATCCTCCCTCTCACTGACCCCCTGGTCTCTGCTGATCCTCCCTCTCACCGAGCCTCCTGGTTGTTGCCAATCCTCCCTCTCACCGAGCCTCCTGGTTGTTGCCAATCCTCCCTCTCACCGAGCCTCCTGGTCTCTGCTGATCCTCCCTCTCACCGACCCCCTGGTCTCTGCTGATCCTCCCTCTCACCGACCCCCGGTCTCTGCTGATCCTCCCTCTCACCGACCCCCTGGTCTCTGCTGATCCTCCCTCTCACCGACCCCCTGGTCTCTGCTGATCCTCCCTCTCACCGACCCCCTGGTCTCTGCTGATCCTCCCTCTCACCGAGCCTCCTGGTTGTTGCCAATCCTCCCTCTCACCGAGCCTCCTGGTTGTTGCCAATCCTCCCTCTCACCGAAACTCCTGGTCTCTGCTGATCCTCCCTCTCACCGACCCCCTGGTCTCTGCTGATCCTCCCTCTCACCGACCCCCTGGTCTCTGCTGATCCTCCCTCTCACTGAGCCTCCTGCTCGCTGCTGATCCTCCCTCTCACCGAGCCTCCTGGTCTCTGCTGATCCTCCCTCTCACCGACCACCTGGTCTCTGCTGATCCTCCCTCTCACCGAGCCTCCTGCTCGCTGCTGATCCTCCCTCTCACTGAGCCTCCTGGTCTCTGCCGATCCTCCCTCTCACCGAGCCTCCTGGTTGTTGCCGATCCTCCCTCTCACCGACCCTCCTGGTCTCTGCTGATCCTCCCTCTCACCGAGCCTCCTGGTCTCTGCCAATCCTCCCTCTCACCGAGCCTCCTGGTCTCTGCCGATCCTCCCTCTCACCGAGCCTCCTGGTTGTTGCCGATCCTCCCTCTCACCGACCCTCCTGGTCTCTGCTGATCCTCCCTCTCACCGACCACCTGGTCTCTGCTGATCCTCCCTCTCACCGACCCCCTGGTCTCTGCCGATCCTCCCTCTCACCGAGCCTCCTGCTCGCTGCCGATCCTCCCTCTCACCGAGCCTCCTGGTCGCTGCCGATTCTCCCTCTCACCGAGCCTCCTGGTCACTGCCGATCCTCCCTCTCACCGAGCCTCCTGGTCGCTGCCGATCATCCCTCTCACCGAGCCTCCTGCTCGCTGCCGATTCTCCCTCTCACCGAGCCTCCTGGTCACTGCCGATCCTCCCTCTCACCGAGCCTCCTGGTCACTGCCGATCCTCCCTCTCACCGAGCCTCCTGGTCGCTGCCGATCATCCCTCTCACTGACTCTCCAGCTTACAGCTTTCCTCTGCAACTCCGCAAGTCAAAGCCACTCTTCCTGCCTTTTACCACCCATCTTACAAGCCCACGCTCACAATGAGGGTTGGGAGATGTAATTGGTGAGATGATGGTTTGGCCAGAGGGTTGGCGAGATGGAGGGTCAGCAAGAGGGAGAGTTGGTGATCACGATTGGTGGTGACCAGGAAGGTCGGTGAGTGGGACAGGCGGTGAGCCGGAGGGGCAAAGAGTCGGAGTGACAGCGAGCCAGGGAGCAGGAAAGGCAGCAGGCCAGAAAGTAGGAGAGGCAGTGAGCTGGAGAGCAGGGGAGGCAGCAAGCCAGAGAGTCAGAGAGCAGGAGAGATGGTAAGCAGGAGAGGCAGCTAGCTGGAGAGTGGGAGTGGCAGTGAGCTGGAGAGCAGGAGAGGCAGTGAGTTGGAGGGTCAGAGACTGAGAGAGGTGGCGAACCAGAGAGCAGGAGAGGTAGTGAGCAGGAGAGGCAGTGAGCTGGGGGGTCAGAGACTGAGAGAGGTGGCGAACCAGAGAGCAGGAGAGATAGCGAGCAGGAGAGGCAGCTAGCTGGAGAGTGGGAGGAAAGAGAGGTAGAGAGGCTGGAGAGTGGGAGTGGCAGTGAGCTGGAGGGTCAGAGAGCAGGAGAGATGGCGAGCAGGAGAAGCAGCTAGCTGGAGAGTGGGAGTGGCAGTGAGCTGGAAGGTCAGAGAGTGGGAGAGGCAGTGAGGTGGAGGGTCAGAGAGTGGGAGAGGCAGTGAGGTGGAGGGTCAGAGAGTGGGAGAGGCAGTGAGGTGGAGGGTCAGAGAGTGGGAAGAGGCAGTGAGGTAGAGAGCGGGAGAGGCAGTGAGGTGGAGGGTCAGAGAGTGGGAAGAGGCAGTGAGGTAGAGAGCGGGAGAGGCAGTGAGGTGGAGGGTCAGAGAGTGGGAAGAGGCAGTGAGCTGGAGAGCGGGAGAGGCAGTGAGCTGGAGGGTCAGAGAGTGGGAAGAGGCAGTGAGCTGGAGGGTAGGGGAGCGAGAGGGGCAGTGAGCCAAAGGGTAGGGGAGGGGGAGAGGCAGTGAGCCGGAGGGGAGGGGAGCAGGAGAGGCAGCAAACCTGAGGTCAGGAGAGTCAGCTTTTATATTTCTTTTATACTTAAAAATTTATTTCATTTTTAAAATTATTCCATTTACAGATATAGGAATTTAACAATGTGAAATATTTTAACTTACAGGGTATAATGTTTTAACATCTTTTCTCCGATGAGGAAGGTCCTACAGAACCTAACTACAGCTTTTACATTGGTTTGAATGAGAAAATGTGATTCATTTAAAGTCATTTCACTTTAAGTTGCACTTTTCTGGAATTCAACTACCATGTTAAGCAAGTACTTACTGTATCAGCCTCTCTACCTCTCTTTCCTCCTTTAAGATGTTCCTTAAAATCTATCTTTTTGACCAAGCTTTTGGCCATCTGCCCTAATATCACCTTATATGGCCTGGTGCCAAATTTTGATGAATAGCACTACTGTAAAGTGCCTTTGGATAGTTTATTATATTAAATATGCTAATATTATTACCAGTTGTTGCTGTTTTGTATAGCAAGAATTTCTATTTGCTAGAGTGAATGATCTGGAATGAGAAAGAGTTGGGAGATTAGTACAATCAACGAATGTGTAAATAAATAATTTACAACATAATTACATGAGAATTTTCAACATCAATCCTATTTGAAGGATTGATCAACTTTTGTACATACCACCTCCATGTATCAGAAAAGTGGCACAAAAATGTTAAAATATCAGTAAGCACAATGGATATCATAAGGATTGGAATGAGATAACCAAAAATAAATGTAGAGATGGCAACTTTTACAAAGTACTGATGTTTAGCATGCATACATATAGACTCTGTGGTGAGAAATGCTGATCATGAAAAAGCATATAGAATCAGATGGAGGGCATAGTAAACAGATAAACACTATCTCTGGGAGAATAAAGAGCCAAAGAGCTAACTAGAAAGATAAGACAATTTGTGCTATTACTACAGATTTAGCTAAGATATGACAAAGTACTGAGAAATCTAAGAAGCTTGCAGTCAATTTTAAGTATGTTTTCCACAACAATGGTGACTACACATCAAAAGTACTTCACAGGCTGTTGAGCACTTTGGGACGTCTTGAGGTTGTGAAAGGCATTATATAAATGTGGCTTTCTTTCAGCTTCAACTACAATGAATATAAACATTTTCTGATAGTTGTGTTACCATCCCTGCAGAAATCAATAACTTTAAATAAGAGATTTAAATTCCCAGTGACTAACTTAAAGGAATTGCATGATAAGATTTCAAGTTTTAAGACTTTTGCTGTAACAAATGAACCAAAATCAACATTGTCTAAACACTATTTAGTAGGCAACTAATACTGTACACTAAACTACAGAAAAGATAATCCCCCCACCTTTAACTTTAGCATGACCAAAAACTCCATGCCACGGTTATTCTTCACAGCCTGCTCTCTGCCAAACTGAAAGTTTACAGGAACCAGTCCAATATTACTCCCAGCTTCAAATGGGTTCGCTGCTCCCTGTTGTGCTGGGTCTTAATGTCCAGTGACCATCAAAAGGCACTTCTCTCAGTTTCCAGAGAAGTCACGAACTGAATACCAGCAGCAAGGCCAACTCCAGCAATTATTCTCACCTTCCCCTGCCCCACCACCCCACTCCCCACGCACCCCCCCCACCCCCACCACCCGACCCACCCACCCACCTGGCCATGCTAGGATCAATCTTCCAGGTTCCTTAGATTGCCACAGGATGCATCTCCTCGACCAGAGGCTGTCTTCCCTTCCACGTTCTGCCTGGTAGTCCACAGGAAGGCCACACTCTCCTTTCTACTGACCACATTAGCTGCAGTCCTCTATGAGACTTCCCCCTCTCTCTCTCTCTCTCTCGCTTTCTGTCCCGGAGACAGAAAGTCTGCCCATAGTCTGCCTGAGTTGCTCTTGCCTTTGTTTCAGCTGTGAATATTTTGTGCCTTGCTCTTAAATCACTCTTGACCTGGGCATCCCTGTCCCCATGATAACTAAACCAACCAAGCCATGCAGGCTTGTTGTCGGCCTAAATTTGGAGCAGATCACACCACTCTCTTCACCACTCTATTTTACCTTGAATTCAAGAGACAGTTCCAACACACTCAGGTTTATAACAGTTGTTTGTCAATTTTTAGATCATGTACTTCCTAAATTTTAATAAATGTATGGAAATTCAGGCATTGCAATTTTCTAACCAGTACTCCCTAAATTGGTTTAATAATCCACAAGAGTTAAGTTTCCACCACACTATAAGAAAACTTTCCAATATAATAGTTATTTAGTAATTTTCCATTGCATTTTAAAATTATTGGTGGTAATATTTTTAAAATTGATTAGATTGACTTTAATAATCTCCAAAATGCAGACATGAGAGTCTTGCACTCAGCTCTGAGTTTAATTATTCACCACATGTATGAGTTAGGCAGGCTTTAAAAGCTCAGTGCAGCTTGTCCACAGCTAGAGGGGCTGGTATTTTGAGCCTTGAACGCTTGGTATAGTTTGGTCAGTTATGCATAAGATGTACTTCCCTCTGTATATGACATTTCCTTATTTTATAATTCAGTGCCTGTGCTAAAATCTTATGTTGTCAATAATGAACAATGAACTCAGACACAGTGCATGCAAAGATGCAATTGTTTCTTACTTCCAATTTCCATCTTCTATACACTTCAATGGAATAAATCCAACAGGGCTTTACAAAACTCAAAGCAGATACTGACCACTTTTAAATCAAAAAGTATTTAGGGTTTGTAATTGTTTTGTAATGTTTATATATTTCTAAAAGAGAATCAAATCATAAGATAAAAAGTAATGTCAATCCATGTTACATTATAAAGTGCTTAGAATTCCCAGTGGCAGAAATTGATTGTTATTGCATCAAATGGAAAATGGGAGAACCAATTATCAATTTCGCAGGTCCATGCCTTAAGGATGCCTGAAATACGCCTGGCACCATATTAGCATTGAATGACTTCAGGCATTTGGGGCGGCCACTTTCAACAGGCATTAGGCCCCTTGTATATGCTAATGAGCAGCCTTACATCTATTTAAGGACCTTTTAGCAACATTGGTTAGCATTGAGTGGTAGGCTTTTCAGTCTGCTCGGCTCATGTTTTGGTGAGATTGCTGTAGCCTAAGGAGCATCTGCCACCAAAAAGGGAGTTTTTTTTAAGCTAACCTTATTACCAAACTGGGAGGAGCCTGGGTGCCCATCCCAGGCACAAATCACTACTGAAGGCTAACGTCAGCATGCAACTGCCCCTCTCCTATTTTCCTTCTCCATGGAACTTAACGGGGGGGCTTTTGTTGGCAATGCAAATGCCATCACTGACTTAGGAGACCTGCTTTTGGAGGAGTGACAATTGCTGGTAGCTCAAATATTACTGAAATGAGGCCTGAGGCCAAGTATCGTGTGTGCCTCGGGCTGCCAGCTTCTGGCATTCACTTGCAATGTGTTGTCCATTATAGGCCCGGAAACAGGCCAAAACCAATTTTACCTGCCAAACTTCTGGACTTTTACTTCCAATTCACCCATTTTTATCATGAGCGTTATTTTGAGATTTCTTTTATAGCAGAAACATTTTGTTGCAAATATAAGTTACGTTAATTGCAGTGGCAGCAATGTTTTTCTGTGTGTTTCAGGTTTTTCTATTGACTACCTTCATGGGAGAAAAATGTCATTGAACTGCTGGGGAGAAAGTGCTGGCAACTAGTGAAGGAATTTAAACCAGATGGTTCTGTTTTTGAAAACAGCCACAGAATCCTTTTACAAGAGCTGTTAAATCAGGGTTTTGGGGGTCGGGAAGAGGTTGTAATACAATTAATTAATGGTTTTGACTAAAATTAAGCAATATTATCCAATTAAAATGATTAAAAACACTCTTGGGTACTATCTCCTTAGGAAAGGGAAACTGTTTCAATTGTACCGCAGGTAAGATATTAGCTAACTGCATGGGTTAGGGTATAGCTCTTAGCTTTAAAGTTTCTACCCCCTCATGAGGGACTCGGATTCCATCTGTTAGCTCCCACCTTAGTCACTGCATAAGGCTGATTTGCATGATGCAATTCAGTCAATGGACAAGTGTGTTGTCTAAATATATTCAAACATCTGGTATCCAATATAAAGAAAAACTCTGAAGGACTGAATTGTAGCCCAGTTCAGAAAGGGAGGGTTTCCAATAGATTCCAGTTTATCCTCTGACCTAGAGTTCTATCAGGTTCTGCACTCAACTGCAAGGAGCATTGAAATAACATTCTCAAACGTCTCAGATTCACTGCTGAATCTGCATGCATATCGTGTCAGTACTCTACATGATGGATGAAGATGCATACATTTCAATAAAGTTGGTTAGTCATTTGGTAGTACAATACATGAATATTGCTGAAAAAAAGACATTTTGTTGAAGCTTTTCGTCTTACACGCATTCTTCCATGGTATTCTTGCGATTGCCCTGATGAGCGCAGGTCGAAAATCTTCGACAACATGTCTTTTTTTCAGTAATACTAAAGTTGATTAGGTTTTAGAGCAGTGCTTACCAAATCTTCTTCCAATATGAGCCCATTTTAACACTTGAAAATTAACATGACCCCAAGCGCCAATAAAACAAAACAGCAATAAAGCAGGACAGTATATAATTATTAAGGTATGTATATTATAGATCATCATATAAATATGAAAATTAGTGTTTTTAAAATACCTTGTAAAAACATTCTTATTTTATGCACTCACCAGTCCATTCCTTCATTTGAGCCACTCAGCTCATGGATCTTCTCCAGGAAGCAGCAGAAGCACAGGTTGAGGGTCTTGAGGTGGCTGATGTTGGATCGTTCCACAGCACCAGGGTGAAGGTGTTGAGCTTAACAGGCTGCAGTTCAGCAGTGGAGGCATTGCCATCAAGTTCAGGGTTGGGGCTGGGCTTGAAGACTCAGTGAAGCGACCCTGGAGAGAGAGACTGAGAGATGAACAGGGCAAGGGCAGGGCCAGACACTGCCAGGGCCTTGATGCCAATATGGGCAGGGCCTCAGAGGAAGGGTTTTTGTGATGCCAATCGCTGTTTCTGTGACCTCCAATTTGGGTCGCAGCCCACAATTTGGGAACCACTGACTTAAAAACTGTTAGACGAATGGAGAGTTGCCAGTGTAATAGTTTGTCTTGTAAAATATTGAAAATGGTGACAGAATCTGCAGAGAATGGAGAATTTAGGTTCATATACATAAATTCAATTAGTTCATGATCTTAGTTGTATCACTGTGTGGATGAAATTATTCTCGTCAATAATTTTACTAAATAAATTGGCACTAGTACAAAACTTTCTTTCTGCTGAAATTATTCAATAGGTGGAATTTCATTTCTTGCTTCACTAAAAAGAGATGCCTAAGTTTTTTCACTTAGAGAGAGGGAGTAGGAAAATTGAGAGTAAATCACGATGGACCCTCCCTAACTCGTCTCCAATCAGCTGACAGGAACTTCTAAATGGGATATTCCCTGTTCTTGCCTGAATGAAACCTGGAATAAAATACCAAAAACCTGTAAATGTCTTACTTCCATTGTTTTAAAATAAAACTCATTTTTAATGGCATCATAGTTCTGCTTCAAGTCTTTCTTCAGTTAAGACACGGTATAATTTTAATGGAACTCCTATGGCCCAATAAGCATTATATCTGCTTAAGGATCTGTGAATTTTATGTGTTTAATCCATTTAAAGCAGCAGTGATCAGGCTCTGATTTCCAAGTAGCATTCCTATTTTCCTAACAGCCCAGATTAAGTTTCAACTATGCTGGAATGAATGCTATAGTGCTCAGCCTTGGTAGATTGGTTTCTAATGATTATTTCATACCTAGTCTCATGTCATTAGTTTTGCTTACACACTGCGCTCTTCTTTACTTGGTTTTCCTACTACAGTCAGGCATCTATTACCTAATCAATTCGAGAGATAGTTCATTCAAAAACGTACTGGACATGAAAACAAATCTTAGCAACATAAACGATCTTGTCTCTCTATATCCTGGTAATTAGAAACTCTTTTAACTCTCTGACAGAAGCATCTACAATCAGAAGGACAAGTAATTGTTTTCCCTTCTCTCCTGAAGGCACTGGCTTATCTTGGAGAAGGGCACCAAACACCCTCTCGGATGAATGGGAGGAATTGAGAAAGGCAGTCTGGCAATCCTATTTAGATTATAGAAGTGAAACGTCATAGGAGTGCTAATTCCTTCCCTGAAGCACAGCACTTTTGTGGTGTGCAGTGTCCCTGTTACTTTTGGATGGCACTTGCCCAGAAATAGTCGATCTTTTTTACCTACAGAGGAAAATGTACCCATCAAGTCAACACTTCTTGATTTACATTGCCTTTCTTCTGCCTCTTTTGGACTTAATAGTGTTCTGCATTAAGATCCTTAATTCTTCCCTAGGTTCCTCAAGAAACCTAAGTTGATGGCCAGCTTCCATTGAAAAAGTCCATCGTGATTCATAGGAACAGGGGTAGGCCATTCAGCCCCTCAAGTCTGCTCCACCATGCAACTAGATCATGACTGGTCATTTACCTTTACGCCACTTTACCATGCTATCCCCATATCCTTATGTGCATTAGTATTTAAAAATCTATCGATTTCTGTCTTGAACATACTCAATGACTGAGCTTCCATAGCCCTCTGGGGCAAAGAATTCCAAAGATTCACTACCCTTTGAGTGAAGAAATTCCTCCTCATCTCAGTACTAAATGGCTTGCCCCTTATTCTGAGACTGTTCCCTGGTTCTATAACCCCCAGCTAGGGAAAACATCCTATCTATATCTACCATGTCACGCCCTGTAAGAATTTTGCAAGTTTCAATAGACCAACTCTCATTCTCCTAAACTCTAGACAGTATAGGCCCATTCTCCTCAATCTCTCCTCTTAGGGCAGTCTCACCATCCCAGGAGTTAGTCTGGTGAACCTCCGTTGCATTTCCTCTGTGGCATTCATTAGTTACAACTCTACCTCTAGGGATTCATTTCAATTGATTAGCTTTTATATGAATTTAAGCAAAATGCCTAATTCATAATTCAACCATCCTAACTGTGTTAGTTATAATTTAAATCAATTGTTTGATAATAGTAGCACTAAACAATCTGCTACCATTAACCTACAATCTGCATGCTGTACTCAAAATATTTCTATGTTTTATTTAAAATCACATGATTCAGGCCTATATAAATCATTATTTGAACTTTAAATGAAGATCACTTCTCTTGAATATTACCGAATATGATGCTTCCAAGATTCCAATCCTTTATTTTTCTCAGTGTCACATTTTGCTTTTTTGTCCTTTGGTCAGTTTTTAGAGCATCTTTTAACACCATGCAAGAGATTGAGAAGTGAACTACATTTAGGTACCTAATTATTTATGTTGTGAACAGAACTGATATTGGAAAGCCATTTTCTGTCTCCACCTATTGCATTTATTCCTCTTAACTCAATACAGGTACAGTAGAATGTCTCAAATCCGGCTATCTGAAAATTGGAGTTGTCCGAAAACTGGACGTTTTTATAAGCTGCCATGCATCAGTTTTAATTTTTATTAAATGAGTAAAATAACTTACTGGGATAATTCGGATAGGTGCCACGTTGGCACGGGGGCAGGCCAGACTAGTCACTGGCTTCATGTGCCAGTCTTTCCCTGCACTCCAAATGGTCTGAGTGATATTTGACCCCACCCAACCCAGCTTGGCCTGAGCTGCCCTACCTGTATTTTGAATGCAGCGCAGCCCGTGAGCCAGCCTTACTAACCTTATTATATGATTTTTTTTCAAACTACGTGTAATGACTTGACAGGGCGGACAGGTTTCAACAAGAAACAACTAAACTTTATTACGGAGAGCTTTTCAGGTGCTACATGCTCGATCAGGACACTTGTCAGGAAGCTCCACCCCCGGATTGCCTGCGCTTAGGGCTCACTGGTTGGAGCCTTAGCAGAACATCGTGTGACCCCCTTTAAGACAGCAGGGATACCCTCAGTTACCACGCTATGGGCAGAATTTTCTGCCTGTCGAGCGGGTGGGCCCGTCCCAATCTCCAGTGGGCGGGGAGCCAATCCCCAACGGAGAAGCGGGCCCGCTGCCATTTTATGTGGGCAGGCCAATTAAGGCCCACCCAGTGTGACGCCCGGCAGGAAGCGCTATGCGCTCCTTGTGCGGGTGGGGGTGGGGGTGGGGTGGTGGGGGATTCCCCAAAAGTGAGAGTGTGCTCTTTCACGATATGCATAATAGAGCACACATCTCCCTGAGGCTAAGTGCTGCCTCAGGGAGATCGCTTACAGTTTGAAAAATTAGAAAAAAAAATTCCCTAACATGAGATGGGACATGTTCATAATAACTTTTTAAAACTTTTTAAAACCCTACATGAAACCTCATCCCGCCAGTGGATGAGGTCATGTTTTTCCTATTTGTCGCCGGGGCTCCTGGCCTGCCCACCAACCTTAAGAATTGGAGGAGTGCAGAGATCTTGGAGGGTTGTAACTGGAAGAGATTACAGAGGTAGGGAGAGGCGTGGTCATGGCGTGACTTGAAAACAAGGATACATATTTTAAAATCGTGTTTGAGTGGGAGTCAATGTAGGTCAGCGAGCATAGATGAGCTGGCTGAACAGGACCTGCTGCAAGTTAGGTCTTGTGTCAAGACATCCTAATAGTATGAATAATACAATCCCATTTTTCAAATGTGTATAGAGCCTTTCCCTATTTTTCAGGATGATTCACAGCCCTGCAAGGGGAAGCGGTGGCATGGTGCTATTGTTACTGGACCCGTAATTTGGAAACCTAGGGGTAATGCTCTGGGGACTGGGGTTTGAATCCCACCATGGCAGATGATGGAATTTGAATCCAATAAAAAAAAAATCTGAAATTAAAAAACTAATGATGACAATGAAACCATTGCTGATTGTCATAAAAAAACCATCTGGTTCACTAATGCCCATTAGGGAAGGAAATCTGCCGTCCTTACCTGGCCTGGCCTACATGTGACTCCAGACCTACAGCAATGTGGTTTATTCTTAAATACCTTCTGAACAAGGGCAGTTGGGGATGGGTAATAAATGCCGGTCGAGCCAGCGATGCCCACATCCCATGAATGAATTAAAAAAAAACAATTTGCACAAATGTCATCCCAAACAACTGGCTGATCTACCACTTTCAGCTGATCTTTAAACGTTCATGTGAAAAGATTGAGCTTGATGGTGTATTTATCATATTTACATAGCATGTTACTCTCACTTATATTAACCATGTCACAATAATTCCCATAACACAAATACATTTTGACAATTCATCAACTTAACTTATTTCTTCATTTATTTCAACCATCCCATATTTGAGTTATTTTACACACTGTTTATGCCCCACTATACACTCCTTCCTTGACTCTCTACCCCTCTGTAAAATGGGGGATTATGGGTTCAAACGTGACAATGATCAATGATCTGTAGTTCTGTACTAGGCTGCCTCATAAAATATATGCTTTAAGACAACATTTTACATTTTATTCAAATTCAATCAACCATACAGAAAATATTTGATTACTGCAGCATTTGTACCCGTGTGAATAACTCCAATGTAAATAACCCTTTTAATAGAATGTTGTACTAAATAAAAGAACTTGCTTCAATGCTGCACCTTATCATAAACATTGCAAAGCAAGTACATACAATGAATTAATTTAAAGCGTAGGCACTGTTGTTCGAATATGGAAGCCATTTTTCACACAGCAGAGTCCAACTGACAACAATGAGATGAATAACCAGTTGCTCTGCTGTTGGGCACAGAGAGCTGACCAGTAACATATCATTTCTTAAGATCTGTTAAAACAAGACTTTTGGCTCTTTGGAGAATGAGTTAACATTTTCAGTCAACTGGCAAAAGTTAGAAATACTGCCTGATTTGCTGAATATTTAGGCATTCTCTGTTTTAATTTCAGACGTTTGGCATCTGCAGTATTTTGCTTTTGATCTGTGTCTTTGTTAAGCTGAATATTTAAGCTTGACTACGGCTTTGTTTTACTGATTCTAAACATGGCTCATGCTGCCTGCTCATTGAAATAGTAGTAACATGCAGCCCAGTGCTGAACAAGATGTTATCACGGATAGCCAGGCTGGAAAGGGGTTGTGTTGGTTGCCTTCTCCTTCCCTCTTGATCCTCATCTTCCTCCAACTCCGGAGCTGCTTGCCATGTTTTTGGTGGCGAGGGCTGTGCCTTCAAGATTCACGAGAATGGTTTCCAGGTTTGGAGGTTTCAATTACATGGATAGATTGGTAAAGCTGGAACTTTTCTCTTTACAGAAGGGAAAGTTGAGAGGAAATTTGATAGAGGTGTTCAGAATTATGAGGGGCCTGGACAGAGTAACTGTTCCTAATCAAGGAAGGGTCGAAAATTAGATGGCACTAATAAAAGAACCAGGGGTGACATGAGGTAAAACTTTTGTTTTACGCAGAAAGTAGTTAGGATCTGGAATGCACTGAGAGTGGTGGAGGTAGGTTCAAAATGGAATTGGATAATTATCGGAAGAGAAAAGATTTGTAGGGCTACGGGAAAAAGGCAGGAGAGTGGGATTAGCTGAGCTCTTTTAGAGGCCCGGACAGGCTGAATGCCTTCTTCTGTGCCTAACCATTCTATGATTCAGTGGCCGATGCACCTGGTGGCTCTGCTGGGACTGAAGAGCTCCTGGTCCCTTTAATTGGCCACTTAAGGGCATCAATTGGCCCCTGGGCAGGAAGGTCGTCCTTGACTCCTCCTGTTCTGACAAAATTGACTGGATTCAGGAGGGTGATGGGCTCTCCACCTTTCTGCCCAATTATACGTTCCCCGGAGCCTCTAAGGCCACTCCCAGGGAAATTAAATTGCATATTTCAGGTGCACACCCCTAATGAATTACCTCCCTAAAATTGCATCTGAGGCCGGTCATGTCAGAAATGCGCACACATGGTACAGATGCCAGATTGGAACCAAAGGTGCACCCGTAGCAATGAAACTACAGCAGTACAGAGCCTAATTTTGCAGCCCTTAATCTTAAGAAAGAATTCCATTGCCTCCTAAAGAAGCTGCCCTGCGGTAGCACCAAGATAAGGTAATGTATTCAAAGATTATCCTGATAGAGAGCTAATTTCTCAGTGCTGTCTAGTGGTTGCTTATTGGAACTGCAGTATCCTGTCTTCAAACTTACCTGCTCATCTCGAGAAACAGTTCCATCCCATCCGAACAGGTTTTCATTTCCAGGACAATTTAGTGGTACGCTTTGGTTGGTGGTTGTCTCAATCTTTCCCTCTATCTCATGTCACCTCGATTTAAATACTGCAACTCAAAATTTTGCCCTGTAACCATTTATCTCATAGTACAAATACCAAAACTGCAGCACATGAAGAATATGCACCTAGAAATTATCGTTGTCAATATTAGCATCCAATTTCTAGGCCAATGTTCCTTGAAAAAACACAGAAAGATTGAATATATTTTAAACAATTTTAAATGACAATAGAATGCAATTTTGTAAAAATGTAATTCATATTTTATTAGGAGTTAACAAAACTGCAGTTATTTGACTAAGAGGCAAATAATTGGATTCTAATTCCTTCAGGCAGCCTCTGATTATCCTAGTCCACCTGATGGATTTGATGGATTCTCTCATCGCTTCGATGCATGGAGATCAATTGTTCACTTTCTAGGTTGGTGTTGTCTCATGTGTGATTTTTAGCAAAATCTTGATTTGCTGATCTGATTGCAATTATTATATATGAAGTCATTTTTGAAGTGGTGGATGAAGGCACTTGTTTTGCAGCATACTTGCTTGTCTTGTAGGGACCTAACTCTGTTCTCCTCAAATATTGAGATTGCTTAATGACAAGCTCTTTTCCATTTGGATCTGTCCAGGGTTGATTTTACCCATGTAGTCGGGTCCAACTTACAGGCTCTGAGGTTGACTTTCAGAATGTCTTTGTATCTAGTCCACCAACGCAGCACTAATCCATTATCAGCATGTGGGCACAATCTCCACCCAGAGAAAATGCCAGGCCATCAGGTTTCACGCCAAATTGCTACTTGTCTAATCCTTTGTGCTTCAGTCACAAAACTGTAATTTTAATAAAAAGAAACAGAAGTGAGCAAACAAAGTATGGAAAGATTGTGTGCAGTGTGACCTCTTCCTCCTTGGCGATACCACCAGGGAAAGCCTACATTTTAGTAATTAGAAATAATAAAGAAGGATTTCCAGTTTGGGTATTTAGGTTAGGTTTTCCCTCTCATGGGACTTCTTAGTTTTTGTTCTACATGTTTACAATCTTCCACTGCATCACAGGGATTCTACTTTCTGCTCCAGTCTGTTGTTGACTTGAAAAAAGATATATTATACATGTGGAAGGGTGATGTTTATAAATTCATAGGTGAAGTAACATCTAACGTTTGACAAGGACCCATGCAACATTGTAAAATTAACCTGAAGGATTCTTGATTCCTCCAGGACATCTTGACAGATTCATGGAATTGTGTAAAACTATCATAGGCCTACATAACAGTCTCTGTATTTCATGGTGCAGAGTACTGAGACACATTTTGACAATGTGTCAAGGCTCTACATATAGTTCTTAACAGACAGAAACCATTACTCCATTCTTTCTCACTTTGCTGTTTTTCAGCATCTCCAGAATTAGTAGTATATATGACAAGTCCATTGGAAACCCATTTAGTGCCAGCAATATCATTCAGGAGCAGGATGCTGTTTTACCCCTCCATAATTCAGAAAAACTGAAGCCCACCACCTCTATCATTAGTGTTCCTGCTGGGATGAGCTAAAAGGAAAGGGAAGGGGGCAAGGTTGAGTGACTGAGCACCAGATTAAGTGGTTGATTTATCCACTCAGTCAATGATTGAGTTGTGTTTTAAGAATTTATTAATGTTGCCCTACACAAGGTATAGGTAAAGTGCTAGACAGCACAGATTTTAAACTGTGGATGCGTGACAATTGCCTTTAATGCTCTTAGACTAGACAGGAAGGAAAATTAGTCTGCGATCCAGTTACTAATTGCTAACTACTGACCTATGTAGGAAGTGCTTATGAATGAGGACAGGACAATGTTCATCTCATGATCACATCCCCCACTGTAACTCAATGCCAAAAAGAATAGCCACTCTGACAAGGTACTGGGGAGCTGCTGATATCCATGTAGGCAAACACCAGCAAGAAAATCAGGAGAGGTAAAAAAAAAAATAATCTATGCAATATGGTGGCCTTCTGATGCAAATTGACATTAGACCCTGACTGACCTTGCCATCAACTCTCCTTGATGGACCCCACCAAAGTGTAATGGTGTTCCCCTGCTTTCCCAGATTGGTGATTTTTTTTGTTGCTGTCCTGAATCACAGATAAGTGTGAAATGAAAACAGAAAAAGCTGGAAGCGCACAACCCGTCAGATCTGATGAAAGGTCTTTGACCTGAAACACTCTCACTCTTTCTCTCTTCACAGATGCTGTCTGACCTGCTGAGGATTTCCAACAGTTTAATTTGAGGTTTTCCGCATCCCTTGTGAGGTTTATAACTCTGATAGTACATCACAGCTGAATGGAAGAAGAGGTTTTTTTTCACAAGCAGAAGGATGGTAAATAATTTTCCACTGTTTAAATATGAACTTCAACCAGTCCTCCTGGCAAGTTTTTTTCCCTTCATTAGTAAGTTCTGCTTTCATGCCATTTTTATAATCATCAAACCTGAGGTACGTTCCTATAAAAAAAAATTATGCCTTTAGATTCAGCAATGGTTGGTTCGGTATCGCAACCGGATATTTTACACCACAATTGAAATTCAAAGAAATCTTGCAGAAATATAAGGTAGAAATCGGGGAGAAGACAGGGGTGTGGCGCTAGGTGAATTGCTCCTTCAGAGACCTAGCACAGAAATGACGGGCTGAATGGCCTGCTGTGCTGTAACCATGCTGAGATTCTGTAGGTGCAGAGGCAAGCAATGGAGATCATTATAGCTATCAGAAATTTAAATTACACAGAAAGGTTAAGGGAGCTGGATACCAAGACTGGTCCTGAATCCTGGAAATCAAGTACTGATCAAGTGAGAAATAAAATGAATCAAAATGGAGCGATTATTGGTGTCCACAAATGTTAGGAAGTACTGAAGGTTGGAGATTGGGCAAAGGAAGTCATCTTGTGTGCTACCCTAGTACACGTTTTATGGCACTTTAGGCACAAATATGGGCATGTTCTGTCTTTCTCAGTTTAAAGACACTCCTGAAAAAGGAATGTAGAATGATTTTTATTTTCTTTCTTCACATCCTCAAGTAGCTGACTCTGGCAAGAGTTCGTGGGCTCCAGCAAGCCTCTGGTATTTTCCTTAAATTGCAACCTACATTTGCTTAACCCAGTCAGTGAGAGTTGGAAGATGTTGCAAATGTATGGATTTACTTGAGGCAGTTTAAAGTACAGTTCACATGCTATCCTCTAGTTTTTAACCGCCAACAGCCACTTAAGTGTGAAGGACAGATTGCTTCTGTACGTTGGAAGAAGTAATGATTTATCCTTTATGTTTGTCTGCTGATGCGCGGCTGATATTCTATTTAAGCCCCCGCAAGATTCCGGCCCTGAGAATTTGTGGCTGTTCCAGCACACTTTCACTGTAACTTCACCCAGAATCTGATATCCTGGATTACAGCCTTGTACCAAAATTTCCACAGCAGCCTGCTGAGGGCAGTGCATTTGTTTTATAAAAACAGTCATCGGGATGGTGGGTGGGGGGGGGGGGGGGGGGGGGGGAGAGAGAGAGAGAGAGAGAGAGAGAGAGAGAGAGGGAGGGAGGGAGGATCGGGGAGAACACAGTTGTCTCTGAATGTCTGAGTTCCCACATCCCAAGCTCTCAGATTATGGTCAGCAGAGGTTGAGTCTGGTAGGCCAGGCAAACTTTATCAACAGGAACAGATGTGGGACGAGGACTGGAGTAGGAATAGACGGAGATTAAGACCTGCAGCCCCCAGAAGGACAATTTTTTAAAAGGAAATGTTTAAATTGGGTGGTCACCACTGATGCATCCACAATGGTACAGTCGCCTTCTTCGATATTCATACAAAACAGGAAACCACACCCTTAATCCTGGAAAGTCTGCCATGCTCAGCAAGGAGTTCTGGGTGGCACTTGTGCTGGGATATGTTCATGCCCAGTGAATTTTCAGGCCCATTGTGTCTAACTGAATGCTGCTGGAACTACAATATTAAGCGGTGTCTGTTATTTTAAGACCTGCTTACAAAATTCCAATGGCAATCCCATATTTGCAAATAAGCCAATACTTACCTTTGTGGGAAGATTTTCTGATCTCGAACAAATTTAACTCCGCAAAGGGCTCCATTTCAGAAATTCATTTCTGAGTTCAGAGAGAGAACTCTGTAATGTGAGCTTGTATACATACATGGAGAATCTATTCCCGCTGATGTCATCAGTCCAGGAAATGTGGTTTATGGGGGCATTGAAGCAGGAAGCCTGGCAAGGAAAGAATCAAAAACCTTCAGCTTTGAAGTGCAAAAGGTGAGGATTAGGGTTTTCACGGCAATGGGGCAAGCAGGGGCACAGGAAGTCATGGTGGTAGATTGGAAGTGCAGAAGAAAGGAGAGTTTAAGAACAAAGCAGGACATAATAAGTCACAGCCCTGAGCTTGGCCCAATATAGAAGTCAGGGTTGGTTAATAGAGTTGAGCTTGAAAGTATGTCGGTGTTATAAGAGTTGAAGAGGATGTCTTTGATTTTGCCTACATTTATCAGAAGGAAATTTTGGCTCATCCAAGTCTTAATGTTTCAAAGGCAGCGGAGTGTTTGTAGGGGATGATAAAGGACAGTGGGTTGTCATCATAGTTCCACAGCTTGCTGTGGTAGCTTCAACCAGTGCCATCTCTTTGCTGTGAGTAGCGATTGAAAGCTGACTATAGGGCTATAAACAGGGAGACGTGGGAGTGTAAATGCAAGGCAATTACTTTGTTCCAGGACCTCAGGTAGAAATGAAGGTTGGAGATGGGTTAGAATTTGGGCAGAATGAAGTGATTGAAAGTGGGGGCCATGTCAGAGGATAGAGACAGATTGATGAATTTGACAAGCATAGACTGAGAAGGAAAACTGGTTAATCAGGATCTGTGAGAGGAGAAATTGAGGGAGAACGTGGTGGGTTTTATGAGATAAATTTACTGGGGGAGGCAGGTGGAGGAAAAACAAATAAAGAGAAGTGGGGGCTTTGATTGACTGATCAGGGGAAACAGGAGGGTCCAGCGAAGATGGAGTCAGAACAGCAGGTCCCAATGGTTTTGTACACATGCAGCTAAGGGTGTTGATCGAGAGTAGGCAGAATTGGCAGAGACTGACACGTGAGAGGGCATGATCGAGGAAGTTAGGGAATAGTTTTATCTGACGCAGTAAGAGATAGTGCTTAGATTTAGGGCATGTATAAAAGAAAGAAGTAGTGGAGGAAATTGCAGAGACCTTGTTTGGGATTGAGACATTAGAAATCATGGAATTACATGGTCAAACAGGGTTGTCCATGAATAGGTGGCTGGCAAAGTCAGTTTGGACAGTGGTGCTGTGGAAGGCAGTTGTGCTGGAAGTTACTGAGTAGTTGGAGGTTGAAATCACCAAAGAAAAGAATTCTTTCAATTCAGAGTTTGAAGGCTGACAGCCGGATGATGAATTCAGTGACAAGGCAGTGGCTCAGCGAGGGGGGGAGGTGAAGATTCTGAGTTGTTCAGAATATGGCGAAGAAACAAGGGAAATCAGGATGTACTGCAGTCTTATTCCATATGGTTACGAAAAGTTGAAAATCATGTACAATAAAACAATAAATGTTGAAATAAAATCCCACACTATGAATCACAGATAAGTAATATCTTATTTTATCAGTCTGGGTTTCACTGTTGACCCTTTGATTTATTCTGGCCAGGCTGAATGCTGTAGTACAGCTGAAAGAAATTTGTAACAAGAAGTCACGTGTGTGAACAAATGGACTAGAATGACACAGGGCGAGATTTTGATCTTTCATCTCTGAAACAAAAGGGATGCTGCTGTGGTGACACTTATCTCAACACAACCAAATGGCACAGCCTCTTAATTAGCTGGATTAACAGTTCCTTGGAGCAGTGGTGTGAACACTATGGGCATGATAAACACTCTGGATCTCACCTCCACATAACCTGAAAAAAGACTAAAGAATGGGGTGTAAAAACAGTGCTAGCCGGCCTTCTATAGAATAAGCACTTTCTTTTATAATTATATTTAGATATGTTTACATTTTTTCTGCCCAACGCCCCTCCTCATCTTCTGAAAGACAGTCTCTTCTGGATTATAATTGCACAGGTTCTGGTAACTGGCTGGCAACTCAGTTATACTGAATGTAAGAATGTTGACAAGCTTTTTGATTATGGATAAAATAAGTGTAAAGCTCAATCCTAGGCAGCAATCATAACCATACAAAATTAGTGAATTTAGCATGGGCCTTCTATGGTTTACTGCTGATTGTAATACTATCATTATGGAGAAAGTTAATGTTTATATTGTACCAATGGGTAGTTTGTTTGCTTCTAGTCTCTTTAATTGTGTATATTGGTGATGAAATGGTAAGTCAAAGTGATAAGATGTGAGGGTAATGACTGTGAGCAAGCTATTGAGGCAGGAAAGGGGGAAAATAATAGCAGAAATTGAGAAAGACGTAAAGAACCAAGAGCGTAAAGTAACAGATAACAGAAAGGAGGGCAGATGTAAGCAAAAAAGAGGCACCAAATAGGTATTGGTGCACAAGAGGAGCTAAGAAAGTCTGCATGCATGAAAAGCATGTGAGCAAATGTGAATGTCAAAATGAAAATAAAATGTGAAAAATTAATATTCTGGGGTCTTATGTCTGGCATACAAAATTCTTGTGGACACCCATTAAACACCAGTTTTTCATACTGTTTTCATTGTGTTCACATTTGTCCTCATGCAAGTCTATGTTAGACCAGCACGAGTAAACAAATTCAGTTGAGACTTGTAAACACATTTAGGAAGATATGAATCCCACAGGACAGTACATTGTTACAGAGTGAGACCTGGATTGGTGAAATGCAGGCAGTGTAATAGTAGTGTAATGCATGTGTGCATGGCTGATGGCTGGAGTGTAATGCTAGCAATCTTATTAAATAAAATGGGAGTTTAGAGAGTGGGATCTAGTTGTATGCACATTTTAAAAAATACAGTATTAGTTGAGCCTTGGGATTAGGGTCCAGAGATTAGATTTTACTGCTGAATACTCATTGCTGGTTCCTATAACCCAAGTGTGCCTGGAGACTGGTCTCTTCCAGGATTCACTTGAAAACGCCATGCAGTATATTACCCAAAACTCCAGCAAAAATTTATTTTATGAGGCAAAAATTCTCTTATATATGGACTTCCTTTTCTTTCTTTTGATTTTATTGCACCACACCAATCCCTGTCTACAAGAGCAAATAAGTGATTTGTCTCCATGCCTTTGCTAATTAGTCATGGTATTCCATGTTTGGACTTCCCTACATCTTTGTGGGGTTGTCCTGAAGCTCTAAGCAATGGGTGACATGTGTAACCTATATCCTACCGTGCTGTGACCAAAGCACATCTGAACATGAACACAATGTGCCATTGTGCTTTGTCCCAGTTTTCTGCATTCAAGTTCGATGTGTTTTTTTAAAAAAGACTCAGCCTTCAATATAGCTCAGAGTTACAATTAGGTAAGATAATACTGTGTGTACACAGGAGACAGAGGTCAGTTTTCAATTTGATTGTAATTATTGGATGTTTTTCAAAACACATTTTGCTTTCTGCTTTTACTGCTTGCAGCATTTAGCTTCCACACTGAACATTATCAATGTTCATCCGAGGCTATTAAATTATATGATATACATCTTAGATTAGTTTCAATGGCATGCCCTGGCTGTTTTAAAGGTTAGGTGTGTGTATTGGGCTGAAATTCATTTTGTTGACACTCCCATCTGATACTCTGGAAAAGTCCAAATATGGTCACAAAAGCTGCTGCTCAGCCTCACCACACTATGGATATTTTCACTCATTTTTCAGGCAAGTATATGTGTGTGCATTGTCCCTGCGATGGTAAATTACAGCTCCTCACTTGCCACAATATGCCAAAGGGATAAAAGCAGATTGTGACCACTCTCCCTGCTTCTGCTGTTATCTACCCGGCTAATACAGGGAGTCAGGACCATATTACTAATTGAACCAGGGCACAATAATTGGCATCGTCTGATTCCTACTCTTAAAGATTTTCCAATATTTCATTTTTCTAGGACTTATATCTTTTGAAAAAGCAATGCTATGGGAGCCAGAGAAAAAAAATGCCAGGATCCCCAGAGGCTGCATACCACATAACATAACGTTAACAAACGTATTACAATTATTTCATAATCAGATTACCGGGCCGAGTCCAAAATGCGGAGCCCCGGACCGTGGTTTATGAAAGCACGTTCAACATCGGCGTTGGGCAGACTGTGTGACATATTCAGGTTCCGGGGCGGGGACGGCAGCTCGCTGGTTTCGACCGTTACCAAACCTACCACCCGTTCTCTGGGTATTCGCACTGCAGGGCCTGAACGACGTGTGACGCACGCGCCAGCGCCGCCGACTGACCAATGAGGGGCGGCGAGGGGCTGAGTGATGAAGCCGGCGGGGCGCGACGGCACTCGGCTGGCAGGGCGCGTGCATCGGGGTCTCGGCCAATGGCAGCACGAGCTGGTGAAAGATACCCAAATATGGGTATGTCTGTGCAGTGTGCGCGCGGCCGTTCGGGGGGGCGGGGTCTCGTTCCATTAGAGAGTGGGGCGAGGGTGAGGACGGTCACAGTCACTCCGGCAGCTCCAGGGAGAGGACGTGTTTAGCAGTGGTCGACCTGAGAACAACCTAACAGGTAAAAAGGAATGTTGTAAGGTATTAGAAGGGGGAACAAAAACGTTAAATAAGTTATTTATGCAGAATGGGAGGGATTTCTCTTAAATATTTGAGTCTTATTTGAGTAATATGGCTTTTTTCTTCAGATTTTTAAAAAATTTTGAATTCTACACGTATCTAATTGTATCTAGTGTGATTTCATGTTTAACTTGAAATGTGTGTGTTTAAATTGTTGCAAGTAGCCTGGGAAATTAATTTAATGATGAATGAATAATTTTTTTTACCCTAATTTTGCATGTTGTGACCTTTCTTGGGCTTGTAACTTTTTTTAAAAGGAAGGTAGCTGGTGTTGTAAGAGGATCTTTTTAAAATGGGAGTTTGGGAAGGGGAGAGAATTTAAAATGGTGGCTGTGTGAGAAACTAGGCTAAAATGGTGAGGATCAGTGGAAGAACCTATTGTCATGGGAGAATAGTGCTTAAAATCATAACTGGAGGCTGAATTTTTAATATTGAAATGGTAATATTCTTGGGCTATTGATCCTGCAGCCAAGACTCCCTTTGTGGTAACTTGTGAGCATCTCTTCAGAATTCTGCTCCTGAATTAAAATCTATTAGCTGCCGAATATGTGTATGTTAGGTTGTTCCCTTTGTGTGTGCTCATGTACCGAGCCTTGGCTAGCTCTTGATTTAAAAATGTTGAAAAAGCCTCTCCAAAAAGATGGATAACTTGATTTTTAGCTGGGGTGAAATTCTTCTTCATGTTTAACCAGTGGTGTGGTGGCTTGGGTGGGGCCGGTACTTGGGCTTTATTCTTGAAAATGGAAAGTGGCAATGAGAGTAGAAAGGTGTGGCATATAAGCAAGAAGAAAGGGACACTTGCCATGCACAGCATTATTTGAATCTAGTCTGAAAGTGCTGCAGTGGAACAAAGGACAGGTACTGGGATCTCTTCAGTGAATGGGAGGGGTTTGGAATTGGGATGTGTTAACTGACACTTAGTAAAGTTGAGGCTGCTTGAGGGGGTGGGGTCAATCCTTACTAGACTCAAACCATATCCTTTTATGGAAGTGTTCAGTCTGATTAGCTGAGCCATGTATGACATTGTTCTCTATCTAGCAGACCATGGCACAGAATTGGATGAGGAAAATTTGTCCACTAATGAGCTTTGCAGAAATTAATTGTGCTGTACTCATGATAAAAGTAAATTTTAAGCAACTATTTTAGTCCTTTTTGTGCACTTTTTTTCCCTTCAAGACCTCTTAGTGAGTTGAACTTGTGGGAAGAGGTCTGTAGAATCCAGTTTGCCTGCTGTACATATTCCATCTCAGTGAGACTAATCACAATTATTTTTCTCTTTTTATTATAGTCAAAATGGCAGATGATGAGATTGCAGCACTCGTCATAGACAATGGCTCTGGTATGTGCAAGGCTGGGTTTGCTGGTGATGATGCTCCCCGTGCTGTGTTCCCCTCCATTGTTGGACGCCCAAGACATCAGGTAAGCTTTACAAAGGCACATTCGATGCATTAAATGCACTGATATAGAAATGTGTGAACTAGATTCTGCTTTTAACTTGCATGTCCTATATTTAGGCTGAATTGCCTTCAGCAATTAAATAGTCAGGCTATGCAGCTCCTAGATTTGATATTCTCTTGCTGATAACTGGTTGTTCCTGCTTCTAGGGTGTCATGGTTGGCATGGGGCAGAAAGACAGCTATGTAGGTGATGAGGCTCAGAGCAAGAGAGGTATCCTTACCTTGAAATACCCCATTGAACATGGTATTGTCACTAATTGGGATGACATGGAGAAGATTTGGCATCACACATTCTACAATGAACTCCGTGTTGCTCCAGAAGAACACCCTGTCCTGCTCACAGAAGCTCCCCTGAACCCCAAAGCCAACAGAGAAAAGATGACACAGGTAATTTAAGTAATAAACCCTTGTGTATATATTTCATAAACCTTTCCATGTATATTTTCTTTCTTTTTAAATTCTCCTGAACCTAATAATTGTTTCAATATTTCCAGGATGCTCCTCTGCTTCTGGAATTTCTCCCCTGAAGTCTCCAGGTTTCTTTTCTGCTTCATCTTTGTGTTTGGTTTCTGTCTGCCACCTTCTAAGTTGCATTTTTTCCATTCTTATTCTGCATGTTGGCATGCTAACAAATTCAGTGTGTGCAAGAGTTGATTACTTTGTATCAATGAAATTCACTTTTTCTCTTTCTTTTTAGATCATGTTTGAGACCTTCAACACCCCAGCCATGTATGTTGCCATTCAGGCTGTGCTGTCCCTGTATGCCTCTGGTCGTACCACAGGTATTGTTATGGACTCTGGTGATGGTGTCACCCACACTGTGCCCATTTATGAGGGTTATGCACTTCCCCATGCTATTCTGCGTCTGGATCTGGCTGGTCGTGACCTGACAGACTACCTCATGAAGATTCTGACAGAGCGAGGGTACTCTTTCACCACCACAGCAGAAAGGGAAATTGTCCGTGACATCAAAGAAAAACTGTGCTATGTAGCCCTGGACTTCGAACAAGAAATGGCCACTGCTGCTTCCTCCTCTTCCCTGGAGAAGAGCTACGAGCTGCCTGATGGTCAGGTCATCACCATTGGCAACGAGAGATTCAGATGTCCTGAGGCCCTGTTCCAGCCATCCTTCTTGGGTAGGTATTAAAAGGCCAAATTTAATGTTCAAACCACTTAGCTATCAGAACCCAGGCCTCTGGTACTACCATTTAACTCTAGTGAGGTGCCATCTATGGGGACTTGTTACACTCTTGACATGTTGTAATAAATTGGTAAGCTGACATGAGTTTAATTGAATTTTGATGTAACATTGTATAAGCAGAATCCCTGAGTCAGATCCCAACTCTTACATGATTTCAACTAGAATTTATTTTTCTTGCCTTCCAGGTATGGAATCTTGTGGCATCCATGAAACTACTTTCAACTCCATCATGAAGTGTGACGTTGATATCCGTAAAGACCTGTATGCTAACACAGTATTGTCTGGTGGTACCACCATGTACCCTGGCATTGCTGACAGAATGCAGAAAGAAATCACAGCCCTTGCACCCAGCACCATGAAAATCAAGGTAGGTTTTCTACATGTTCCTCTTAGTAGTTGGTGCAGTCCCAAACAGTGGCTTGTTTTTAAGGGTCATTTATCATCATTTAAAAATACTACACCAGTGTAAATGTCTGAAGGTTTTTCTGCCTGCTGTGTTCAACTAATTTTATTTTTCGCTTTGGATGGGAGAGGAAGCGATGAACAGTATACCTCTGTTTGCAATTCCATGCAAATTAAGATGTGCAAACCATTCCGGACACATGGAGAGCAAACTAAAAGCTTACTTCTCCCATTTAATTCGTGCAATTTTATATGGTTGGGGTAGGGATCTGTGCATCTAATACTTGGGAGTTTTCACTTATTTGATCTTCAATTGTTTCCTTTTTATTAGATCATTGCTCCACCCGAACGTAAATACTCTGTCTGGATTGGAGGTTCCATCTTGGCTTCCCTGTCCACCTTCCAGCAGATGTGGATCAGCAAGCAGGAATACGATGAGTCCGGCCCATCCATTGTGCACCGCAAATGCTTCTAAATGGACTGCAAGCAGATGCATAGCGTTTGCTGCATGCATAACTCTGAAAAGGAAGAATAATTTTTTTTTTTGCCCAGGCAATTACACCTCATGCTAGCCTCAGAAACTGGAAGAAAGAGCCTACTTGTAAAGAAATTACCACCCCTTCAGAAAGCTAGTATGAAGTGTTTTGAAAGGAGCACTGTTGGATTGTTGAATAATCACTTTGTCTTGCTGCCATTCTTGCAGGGTTTGAAACATATTGCATTTCAGGCCTTACGACCCTGCTGTTCTATTGTTTCTCAGCAGTTCATGAGGCTGAAACTTGAGTTGCAAAAAAAAAGTTGCATTTACACCTGTAAATTTATGCATCTGAGTTAATTTATGTAAAATTTCTTTTTGTACGTTGCCTTAATGTTCATTTCCACATAGTTGAAAACCAAAATTTGTAAGTCATCTGGATGTTGACAATTGTAATGCCCAACTGACATTTCATTTGAGGGAAAACCAAGTAAAGTACTATAGAAACCTACTTAGTGTCTTGTCTTTCTTGTTGCCTGTTTCCATTCTTCAACCAAACAACTGCTGGTTAACAAAACGGAGTAGGGTATTCAGTTTTACAATTGTAGATTGGTAATTCCTACATGGGGTATTTTCCAAGTAATGGCTGGAAGTGGATAAAGGATAGTGACTAATGTAAAATGAATTTTCTAAAGTTAAGATTGGTAACCTATTGCTTGTTAGTCAAAACACTCAAGGTGCTTCATAAATGTAATTGGAATCAACAATTGAGCCAATTAAATAGGATGACTAACACTTAGTTAAAACTGGGTTTTAAGACTGCCCTTTTAAAGAAGGGGTGGTGGGGAAAGTAGGTTGCTAAAGATAATGATTTGAAAGGCATGGCTGCCAATGGTAGAGTAAGGAGAGTGAGACGAGGCTAAAGTTTGGGGAGCAGGAGTAAGCTGAAGGAAAGTTGAGACAGAGGAAGAGAAATTTAATCTGCTGAGTGCAGAATTTGTGCCAGGGAAGAAAATAACCAATGTTTTGAATGGCAGGTAAGGAGGCAGAGCCCAGGCACTGGTGGGAAGTAACATAGTGGGGCCATTCACCTTCCTGTGAACCTTAGGATAATTACATCCTCTGCTGTGGAGCAACTGCAAGAGCCCCTTGCTAGGATGCTGTGGGTATGATTGGATAGGTAAGCATAGAACCAATGCACTCCATTGCATAATTGAGTGACGAAGATTGCAACCAAGTCAAAAAGGATTTGCTTCAGTTGTAGGGTGATACTGGGGGGGCAGTTTCAGTGGTAGGGCAAAAGCACAATTAGGATTTGAGCCTGGATTTTTGGAAAAGATGGCTGTAAGTTTGTTTAGAGGTTAGAGATGGGGTGAAATATGGCTAAGGTGGTTTTTTTCCCCTAAAGGCATTATGGTGGTCGTCATAGATATCATCTCACACTCTTAAGACCAAGAACCATTTAGGTTGGCTTGTAAAATCTGGAAAGGAAAATTTAGTGGGAATTGGGTTAACAGGCCAAGAGACTTAATAAATAGGATGTGAACTCATGGCATGAGGGGTAATAACCAAGCTTGTGAAAAGGCTAGGCCAGGGGTTTTTGATAGGGGAAGTGATGCAACCTCTTAAGTGGCATGAATCTTGCTGACAAGTTGGAAAGCTTTTTGCCCTTGAGGGCTGGGCTTCGAGGAGGATATTGGCAGTAGAGGAAAGTCCCCAAGAATTGCATTTGTTTCCCAGAATGATCCTGGAGTAGTGAACTGTTTTAGTACAGGGTGCTTAATGTGGTCTAGCCACTTGAAAGACAAATCAGTTGTCCTCTAAATGTATTCAAGTCTGTGCCATTTGGATTTATAGCTGGGGGGGCCATACTAACAGCAAAGACCAGCGCAAGGGAGGCTTTTTGTGGAGGTAACACAAAAGGCAGAGGTGACAATGGTTTGACAGCAGTAAAATTATGCTGAACGGCTGGGCCAAAGGCTAAGCAGCTGAAAGGACTAAGATAAAAGCAAAAAACTGTGGATGCTGGAAATCCAAAACACAAATACCTGGAAAAACTCAGTAGGTCTGGCAGCATCTGCAGAGAGGAACACAGTTAACGTTTCAAGTCCGTATGACCGTTCTGTTGAAGAGTCATATGGACTCGAAACATTAACTGTGTCCCTCTCTGTGGATGCTGCCAGACCTGAGTTTTTCCAGGTATTTTTGTTTTAGTTTGAAAGGACTGTTGTCAACTTTTTAAGGAGTGACAGCAGGAAATGGACTTGGAGCGTTGGGAGGATGTGAGTGGTGAGAGATTAAACTGTAGTGATCAGAAATGGCTTTGTCTAAGGTATTCGTAGTACAGCCAAGTGAGATGGCAAGAGCATGGGGCGATTGTAAATCTGATTCTGATTTACAGACTCTCAAGTGTTTGATGTAGGAAGCTTGAAGTTGTCTAATTTCTTGGATCCACGGTAATCTAAATGTGACTGCTTTGTTGCTGTTAATTTAACTAAATGGCATTTTCATTTAATCTCTCTGCCAAAGCCCCACACTTTCTCAGAGGTAAATTATATTTAGAATCATCAGTAGCTAGGCTACTCCTTCGTTAAAACAAATTGCATTTCCTGATTTGATTAGATTTATAGTGACTCATTGATTATATGATTTTCACAGATGTTTTACAAATAATTAAATAATTTTGTCCAGCTTCACAGTGGAGCTTCTTGATAATTAAATCTGGTCTCATCATTGCCCTCCTCTCAACTCTAATTTGCTTTACCTCCTAAAGGTAGCAAAGAGACTTGCCAAATGAATTTCTGTGGAGGGATACTTTACAATTTTCCCTTTTTGTGCTCTTGACAGTGCTTCCTGGGATGTTAATAATTGCTCTCCATTTTTGTATATGCTGCAGCTGACAAATACTGAGATACAGGGCTTTTGTAAGACCCTTCACTTTCCAGTTAGATGTACACTCGTATTTTACGCAATGTGTTTTAAACAGAAATAATTGGGTGCTACATTAACAGGATTGCTTGAGGAGGCCGATTTTAACTGTAGGTAGAGGGCAAGGGGCAAGTGCAGTTGAAAATTTCAAACCCTGGTTGTTTTTCTCCCAAGCCTCATTTAAATCAGATACTTGGTTTTCTCATCCAATTTGAGACCGAATGGAAAACCTGTCCACTTTTTAAGCACAATTTGCAGCAGACCATCCGGGGCCTACATAATGGGAGGTTGCAATCCCTTCTAGCAACATAGGAGTACGAGCAGGCCATTTGGCCCCTCGAGCCTGTTCCATAATTTACCTAGATGATGGCTGATCTACCTCAATACCATCTTCCTGCACTATCCCTGTATCCTTTGATGTCATTGGTATCTAGAAATCTATCGACCTCTTTGAACATTTTCGATGCTGAACCTGCACAGCCTTCTGGGTTAGAGAATTCCAAAGATTTATCATCCGCTGACTGAAGAAATTCTGTCTGGAAACTGGAAGGAGTGGAAATAAGTTCTCAGAGATGCTGTTGGAAAACGTGGGGGCGAAGAGGAAAGTCCTACACCCTAATAGTAGAAGGACTGTTCCCAATCGTGATGTGCATCAGGAGTGTAACCCAGGACCCAAATCAACTGCTGGAAGCACCTCAATGACTCTGGCCACCCATCCCCCCAAAATGACAAGGGTGAGTAAAGCTCTTTAGTTCTCCATCTTTCTCAGTGACATTTGCAAAGAGTCCTTCAGCGCCCTGGCCCAGCACTCTGATCTATTCCCTCCCCTCCATTACTTCAATATCCATTACAGTACTTACCATTTCAAATGTAGTCACCTCTTCCTTGCTCCCTTCACAGCAACAGCTAACAACATTCTGGTTGCATTTGCACAACTTCTGTGAATACGCTTCCCTCACTTCACACTCCCAACTACTTATTTTCCATTCAACATCTCCCCAATACAAGCAGAATCCCCACACATGCATTTTGTAGGAGACACTTATTCTGGCTCTCACGTTTTGCAGGAGGAAACTGTCAATGACATCAGCTAGAGGAGGAGGACCAGCCAATCTTTTACTGGAGTAACAAGCTATTGAAATAAGTGGCATTGCGTGACCTATGTGTATTGGGCATTTCAAAGCCAGCGGCCTATTTTGAACAGGATTTCTGACTATTACTTGTACCTCTTGATGAAGCACAAAAAAACTCATATTCAGCCAGCTTAATCATAACTATTTGCAATCTCAGACAGCTGAATTTTCAACCCCAAATGCGCTCATTCACCAAGACCATCTAATTGCATCTTTGTAATATTACCTGATTTTGCCTGTGCATTAGTCTGTCTGCTGCCAAAACCCTCATCCATGCTCTTCTTATCTCCATAGTCCACGATTCCTCTTCTGGTCGGCCTCCCATCTTCCACTCTAATTTTGAGCACATCTGAAACTCCGTTGCCCCTATATCCTAAATTGCACCAAGTCCCATTCACCCATCGCCCCTGTGCTCACTGCAACAACATGGACTCACCATCCAGGAACACCCCGATTTTAAAATTGTCACCTTTGTGTTCAAATTACTTCCCAGCTTTGCCCCCTCCCCTATCTCTGAATCGTTCTCCAGCTATAGAACCCTCCAAGAAATCTGTGAAGCTTGCTCTTTCATGTGTCACCGATTTCCTTCACCCTATCACTGGCAACTGTGCCTTCAGCTGTATTGACACTAAGCTCTGGAACTCAAGACCTCTCCCTCTCTGCCTTGCCTATTTTAAGATTCTGCTATGCTTCTTAAAACCTACCTCTTTCAACAAGCGTTTGGTCACCTACCTTAATGTCTGTTTACATGGCTCAGTGTCAAATATTGCCTGATAAAACTCCTGATAACAGACCTGACAAGGAGTACAATGGCTAGACACAGGGATGAGTGATTTCTGCCTTTTGGTGTAAACTGTAGATGGACATTATCGGGTTCAATGTTGATGCTCTTTCAGTTCAATAAAGTTCTGATAATATCATTACACATATGGACCTGTGGGAGAGGAATGGGAATGTGGAGCTTTATTCCAGCAGAATTAGCACGTTCAGGAGAGAAGACAGAATAAATGCCAAATGCCAGAAGTTATAAAGTAAAAAGCTAATAAATTTTTTATTTTATTATTATAGTGTGACACCACTTTCCCTAATTCTAGACAGACTAAAAAAGGAAACATGGTCTATTTTAGCTATTGTGACATCACCAGTTAAGCAGCAAATTTCACTGCATTGGAATGAAACCAGCTTCTTTTAAATTATTTGTCTGTCAAAGGGATGTATGTTCATTGGCTAATTCTAAAAAGGGAAGACTGTGTTTTTCAGTCAGGTTTTGGACCGCATTAAATGCCAGCTTTAACTGCACATACCTGAAAATAAGCTGGCTGCTAAACTATATCCCCTTTGCCATTTCCATCACCCAACTATTAGTCAGAATATAACCTGATGACTGTACCTGTGTAGAGATATAATTGGTTGGATGTTGGTTTCGATGCTGACATTTAGCATACATGTCTGAAGCATTGAGCTGTTATTCCTGAAACATCCCCCAACCCCACACCTGAATTCATCAGTATGTAAGATCAGGCACAAAGCGCCAGAAAACAATGCCTCCTCTCATTTGTCATTTGCAAGTCAAAAGAACCTTGTATTTCTGCTACATTCTGTTTTACAAATACTAGTAATGAACTCCTTGGACCTCTAGTTGTCTGTGGTTTGCTATGGATCTCTAATAAATCTGGTTACCTTGAAACTGGTAATTTTTCCAAACTGATTTGCAGCTTGATTGGAACAAAAATCAGCGGCAAAGAAACCCCGATTTCTCTTTCATAATGGATATAATTGAGGGACTATACCCATACGTGTCAAAGAGTGGTTGCGAACAAATAAGCACAAAGATTTTTTTGGAGTATCAAAACAACTCTTGGGTCACCAAGGTACAATCAATTTCACCTTAAATCACGTGGGATTGGAATACATAAACAATATTAGGCCATTCAGCCCCACAAACCTGTTATGTAATTTGTTCAGATCATGGCTCATCCGTATCTCAACACCAATTACCTGCCATTGATCCATATCCCTTAATACACTGAACTAACAAATATCTATCAATATCAGACCTGAAAATTTCAGTTGACCCAGAGCCTTTTGTTAGAGTGAGTTCGAGATTTCCATCTTGCTTTGTGTGAAAAAATCCTTCCTGATTTCATTTCCAAATGGTCTAGCTCTAATTTTAAGATGGTGCTCCCAGTTCTGGATTCCCATGCCAGAGGGAATTGTTTCTCTGTATCTATTATATCAAGTACCTTTATTTTAACCCCTCAATTAGATGATCTCTTAATCTTCTCAACTCAAGGGAATACAAGCCAAGTTTATGCAATCTGGTTTCATAATTAAATCCTTTTAAGGCCCAATAACCTGTCCAGGTCTAATATAGCCTTCCACTATAGGTGCAGTGCCTAAAGTTGAAGGGAGTTATCCAGATGTGCATCTGACTGAGGATCGAAACAATTGAAGCATCATTTCCTCCACTTTGTATTCCAGCTGCCCAGACTTCACACGGACTTTATTAAGCTTCTCTGGACAGATGGCCAACATTGCATTAGCCTTTTTGTACCTGTTAGTGATAGCTTCTAGTGATTTGTGTACATGGACATCCAATCATTTAATTCCTCCACAATCTCTTGCCAGATAGAAAATGTTCCTGCATCCAAAGTAAATGACCTCAAATGAACTCTCATCTACCACTTACTTGATCTGTCTATATTCTTTCACAACTTCCTGCACCCAACTGCACAATTTACTGTGCCACATAACATAGTGCTATCTTCAAACTTGGATGAACATATCTTCATTCTTTCATCCAAGCAATTGATATATTTAGTGAAAACCTGAGGTCCCAGACTCCCAGTTCAGATTCCTAGAGGACACCACTTGTCATATCTTGCTAATTAGGGAACATTCCCATTATTGCCTCCTACTTCCGAACAAATCAGAAGCCCATGTCACAAATTCTGTGTGCTTTATTTTTGCTAATAATCCCTTGACGGACCCTTAACAAATGCCTTCTGCAAGTTCAGATAGAAAACATCCATAAATCTCCATTTTTTATCATGTTAGTGACCTTAAAAATTAACATGATCTGCTCCTCAGATATTCATGTTCATCCACTCTGTTCTTTATGATAGATTCCAGTAACATCCTCCAGAGTATCTTATACTGACAAGTCTGTAGTTTCCTGGTTCCTCCCTCCCTCCCTTCTTAACAATAATGAAACAACATTTGTCATTTTCCAATCATGAAACACATTTCCTGACTCTACAGAGCTTAGGAAACTTCTGACTACCACATCTGCAATTTATTCACCTATATCGTTTAATACATTGGTGCAAACCATCAGGTCCTGGAAATTCATCTATGTTAAGTCCCATAATTTTCTTCAATGCAATTTCAAAAAAAAAATATCTGTTAAGTCCTCCCCCTTGACATAATATTTGGTTCCCTTACTTTTTCCTCCCACCTACTGTGAAAACAGATATAAACTATTCATTTCCCAAGTCTGCAGTTCTCTTATTGTCCTTTACACTTTCGCCATACCTGTCTTCAACTTCCCTGTTACCATACATTCTCATCACCTATATAAAAACCTCTCCTTTTTACTGCGATATTGCATGCAAGCTTCTTTTCATAGTCATTTTTTTGCACATCTCGTTACTTTCTTTCATAGCTCTTTGCATCAACTGGATGTCCATTCTTCCTGCATTTGTGAAAACCCTTTCTCTTGGCTGGCTACTGTCTCTTACCTCATTTGTTGACCATGGTGCGCAAATTGATTTTTTGTCTTTCAGGGTACTGGTACTGGTTTTGCATTGTGCCAAATGTCTCGTTGACTACTTCCCGGTGTTTGTCTGCTGGTTTACCCATTACCAGTTCAGCCATGTTTATTTCTCATACCCTCGAAGCGAGCCTTACTTCTTGAACGGAGTCTTTCTAACGTAGAGCATTCTGCATAGCTGTCCATCAGGTGCAGACCATTTCCCTTTCACATTGTTGCTATGTGGCAACTCTGCTGCACCTCCGTTTTTGTATCCCAGACTCCGCAAGAACTTTATTAAGTTTGTCAGGACTACCCTATTGCTATTGATGCCTTGCAATCAGCATCGGTAAGCACCAAGTATCTTTCACCACATTCTCTCCCTCCCTGGACGGTCATTCAACTTTAAGAGCCACATTGGCTGCGGTTCCTATGCCAGAGCAGTGAGTAAATTCAAAAGTACGTCATTGGCAGTAAAGCACTTCAAGATGTCCATTAGCTGTGAAAGGCGCTGTTTAAATGCAAGGCTTTCTCTCCTTTGTTGTTCATAACCAGAATGCCAGACAATGATGGCTAAGTACTGGGGACCACAAACATCCCGAGGGGTTTATCAATTACCAATTTAATCTAACAAATTGTATCTAAAATAAAAATAAGGCACCATGGATGCTGAAAATCTGAACTCTTTTCAAATAGGCTTCCTCTGTAGAAGAGTCAGACGGACTCAAAATGTTAACTTTTCTTTCTCCTCAGGTGCTGTGAGGCCTGCTGAGTTTTTCAAGCATTTTCTGTTTTTATTTATAACAAATTGCATATTATTTTCATTCTTTGGAGAATGACTAGGTTGTTAACAGTGCTTTTTAAAACTTGTTTGATTACACTTTGCTCCAAAAAATCCAATTCCAAAAATCTTTAAATTACATTTGAATGTAACTCCTCTCCCAAACCTTCCTGATGAATAACTCCTTAACTATGTCCTGAAGGCATGCATCATAAAGTGAATTACTTTGAAATGCACTGATTGGTCATGTCAGCAATGAAATTAACAACCAGTTAATTGTGTTTGGTTGAAGAGAGAGAGGAACCACAACAATTTGCTGCTTTTCAAATAGTGCCATGGGGTTTCTAACATTCCTTCTTGATCGCCAGAACAAGTTGTTGATTTAAAATTTCATCCAAAGGACAGTTTCTGCTACAAACCTGCAATGTTTCCTCAGATTATGTGCTCAAAACCTGGGGTGAAGATTTAACCCATAGCTGCCCAACCTATCCCAGAAGTACAGAATCACGGAATGACAGAACGGTTACAGCACAGATGGAGGCCATCAGCCTGTTGTATCTGTGCTGGCTCCCCAAAGGAGCAGTTCACCTGGTGGTGACTCTTCCACCTTCTCCCCAGAGCCCTGCCTATTCTTCCTTTTCAGATAACAATCCAATTCCCTCTTGAATGCCTCGATTGAACCTGTCTCCTCCACATTCTCAGGCACTGCAGTCCAGATCCTAATCACTCGCTGCCTGAAAAAGCTGTCCCTCATGGTGCCATTGCTTCATTTGCCAATTACCTTAAATCTGTTTCCTCTTGGTCTCGATCCAACCACCAATAGGAACAGTGTCTCCCTATTTACTCTGATCAGACCCCTCATGATTTTGAATACCTCTAATCAAATCTCTTCTCAGTCTTCTCTTCTCCAAGGAAAGATTTCCAGCCAGATTAATACTCTGGTCAGGAAAAATGCTTTCATTTCTCCCAGGAACATCCCAGAGCGTTTAACATAGAATGGATTAATTTTTAAGAGTGCAGCTATATGTGAAATGATTCAATACTTCAAGACATCCGCGAGTAGGGTTGTCAGTCCCTATTGAAGGTTGAAGACGTATTGCAGTCACTTGTGAAGGGTGTTTTTGCAGGGCTTAAGAGAGTCTTTAAGTTTACCTTCGGCTGAATGGATGGCAACAATGAGCAGCTATCAGTATGCATTTGTGTGAAACCAAAGCACGTGGTAAGCATATTGCAATTCAGATCTGACTGAAATTGTTGACACTTCGCAAAGTGAGCTAGGTACAAGAGGGTTGATGATCCCTCTGCAATTGTACTCTCAGTGCCTTCAGGAACGGAGGGGAAGACATTAGAAAGATAAAACATCTTGGGGCAGGCACGCAGATGCCAGTTTTAATAGGCTTGGCAGATGTTCTATAATTTTAGGATTGCCATGAATTTAATGAGAGGTTTCCTTGGGGTTGTTTGAGTATAGCTAATATTCGGAAACTGGGCTGGTTGGAGTGCATACCAATGAGAGAACTTAGTTGATTTACCCCAGGCAACCTAATGAGGATGGGCGCTGCCCCAGAAAATCTCCCCTTAAGTGTCTTGTTGCTATACTGACAGTGGAGTCTCAGATCTTTTGTTTCTACATTCCTAACACAAAGGTACAATGCATTTATGCTACAGCTGTTGCTGCCTGAGGATAGGTGCCAGAAAAGTTGGCAGTCCCTGCTTCTGGCAAAAGAGCCAGGTGGAAAGCTGACACCAGGTCAAAGGAGAGGTCAGGAAGGATAATCAAAAACTTGGTCAACGAGCCAAGCACTGCAGAGACTGGAACTCTGAAATGAAAACAGGAAAACTGAATTATTTTGTTTCATAGCGCTCCTGTAAGTTGCCCTGCAACATTTATTACCTTAAAGGTGCTACATAAATATAAGCTGTTGGTAGAGATATTCATTAGGCCAGGTCTTAGCAGATAAGAAAATATGAGTCACATGAAATTTTGGTTATGAATCCTTCCTGTTAAAATATCTTTCAAAAAGTAAAATGACATGTTATCAATTATCTAATGGGGATTGACAGCAACCAATATGGTAGGATGTTGTGTTTAATCAGAGTTTATGTCAGATCATAACATGCTAGTCACACAGCAAAAACATACGACTGTGATAAAGAGTGTTTACTGGTTCAGATCGGGCAGAGTGGCTGGCATGTGAGAACAGCTCTTTCTCTTCTATTTCCTCTTCTCTGCTTGGTGCCTCATGTCTTCACGATTTCTCAAACTACCCAAGAATGTCAGCATGACTCTTCCCTTATTAGTTCCTCTCCACCTCCCACTTCACTGAGGTCTCCCAATGTCTCTTATTCTATAGCCTTTTTCAGAGGTTGGCCTGGACAGATTATTGACAAGGTCTTTTCATCCTGTGAAGATTTACTTTATTATGAAATACACTAAAAGGTGATGAGCTCTTAGTCCAAAATTTGGGTAGAAAAGGTCTCCTTTCATGTCATTCATCTGTCATTAGCTTCTTGAGCCTTTGCATCGTCCTTGATCAATCACTCTTACCTCATCCTGTCCTTATCGCATCTCAAACTGTTCTCCCATGACCAGTTTCATCCTCCCAAGGGGCATTCCACGTGAACAACTTGAAAAAGTCTCATTAATTTATCTGTTCCACCATCAGTTTTTATGTCTAAGGCTGTTGATAAGGCCTGTTGATGAGCTAAATATAATGGCTATCTGGTCAATGTATGCTAATTCCTTATCAGACTATTGTTCTGCAAGATAACTTCTATTCCATTTAGGTATTTTAGCAAGCACCTCAATTAAGCAAGGTTAAACAAAAAGCCCAACCCAATTTTGTAATATGCTTGTTTTTAAGTATCTTTCCAGTTGCACTCCCAGTATGGCTGAGGCCTTATCTGACCATGGCCCCTTTCTGAACTAGGTACAGCTGTCATCAGCCATAAATAATCATCCCACTGATTTCTTGCCAGAGAAATTAAATCTTCAGCAGTTTCCAGTAAAATGAAACCTACAGCACTAGCCTATTTCTTTACCTGTTTCAAGCTGGCCACTAAATATATGATTACTCTCAGCATATTTCTCATTCCTAACATTCCTCAAAACTGTCCTGACTATAGTTTGTTTCTGAAACAACAACTGACTTCCCTTTTCTCGATGGATACTGCCTGGCCTGTTGAATTTCTCTAGATATGCCTGTTCTGATTTCAGCTCGGTCAGAAGGACAGGTCAGTCATAAGGACAGTCTTTGAAGAGGAGAGAGAAAAGTGGAGAGGCTTAGGGAGGAAAATTCAGACAGTTGGATCTAGGTGGAGGAAGAGTAATCTTGCAGTTCTTTCTGTCGTCAGCGCTCAAAAAAACCGTTCACAATGCAAACAGTCAATTCCAGAACCCCAGCAACTTTGCACATTTCAAAGCTGCTTCCACTCGATATTAGTTTTCCACATGCAGAGTCTCCCAATTCGGAGTGACATTATTAAGATTATGTGTTAATTCAATTGAAACCTTGCAGTACAAAAGCCTTGTGTGCTATTTTATTAAAATTGCTTCATTTCTACTGCCAGTAGCTGACAATAGTTGTAAAGTGGTCATTGTGAGGTAAAGGAGCTTATAAGAAATTCAGATTTGCAGCTGTAATAAGAGTTTTTAATTTTGAATTGAAGGTTTGTTTATACTTGTGCGACAAATGGTCAAAAGCCAGGTAGCTAATTGAAGTAATAATTAGCATGGTGATTGCAAAGGCTTAAATGATTTTGGACCAGATCCTGGTACTTAGGGGAGGCATGAGAGGCTTTCCTCATATCAGAACCTTGAATGGAGCTGGGGGTAAATGGGCTGAAATCTGTTCACCAACATTAGTGATTAGGTCAGTTGGCTACACCCTTGTCTCTGAATCTGAAGGTTGTGGGTGCAAGACTGCATTTCCTACCTGATAAAGTATGAACACTTCAGTGTAATACTGTGAGAGTGCTGCATTATTGGAGTAATCACCTTTCAGATGAGATATTAAACCAAGGCCCTCTAAGGTAGATGTGAAAGATCCCATGATGCTATTTTGAAGACCAGGGTAGCTATCGCTGGTGTCCTGGCCAATATTTATACCTCAATCAACATCACAAAAATAGTTAGATAAAAGCAAAATACTGCAGATATAAAAACAGAAAATGCTGGTAAAACTCAGCAGGTCTGGCAGCACCTGTGGAGAGAGAAATGGAGTTAATGTTTCGAGTCCATACGAGTCTTCTTCAGAGCCAAAGAAATGTAGAAACCTGAGGTGATGGATATTATACTGTTTAAGAGGGGATGGCGCAGGTGGAGCAAAATAGAAGGACAGGGATAAGTGACAGCTAAGAACACATTGACAGAGATGTCATGGACACCAGACAAAGGAAGTGTTAATGGTAATAGTAAAGAGTAAAGAAAGTGCTGATGGTGGCATAAAGGTAAGATAGCAGCAAGTGTTAACAGCATAATAAGGGTCAGTGCTCTGTGAAAGCACAATATAGAAACAAGTGACAGATGGCCCTGTGGGGGAGGGGAGTTGGGGAAAAAGGGTTTTAAAAAATGGACAAATAAATAAAAGAATAAAATTTAAATAAATAAATAAATAAAAATTGGATTCAAAAAGGGGACAAGATGGAGGAAATCTGTCCTCCATCTTGACCCCTTTCTATATCCGCTTTCTATTTTTTTTTATTCTGTTGGTGATGGTTTGTTGTTTGAGCTTTTTTCTGGCCTCTGGCAGGCCATCTGGAGTCAACGCTCTATGCTCCCAAGCAATTTTTGACTCAGAACGAAAAAGAGAATATCCCGCAAGAGGACTCTGCAACTAGACATCATTTAATACAACTCATGGCCTATTCATCTGCTGCATTTATATTACAAAGCTGCATCTCATGGAAATGATACCTGCTTCTTTTATACAACAGGGATCATGCAGCACTAGTAACGCCAGAGAAACTGCTCATGTGCAATTGTTTTAAAATGATTGCTCAAGATTTAAGTTGCTTTCATATTGGTTTCACACAGTGCTGTTACTGTTGGTGTCATCTTTTCTTTTCAAAGTGGATGTTACAGCTAGATGGCTTGAATGAATGTCACAGGTTTAATTACTCAACAGTAGTCAATAAACAGCATCATTGGTCAACTTGAGAAAAACCAGCTTCACTAAATAACAGACAAGAGACTAACATCACTGAACGATGGAAGAGAGACCAACATCACTGACCAAGGGACATCAATATCGCTCTGGCTTCCAGCAAGACAGAGTCAGTGAATCGGGAAGAGATCCAGGCCAGTGAAGTGCTTTGATGTATTGCTGAGAAACATGAGAAAGCAATATATAAATTCAAGTAACTGCAAATACATTTTTTTATTGATGTGACAATGCAATGGTTTGCAAAGCTGCCATTCAGCAAGTCCCAATCAACAAATACATTAGCACATCATTTAAATGCAATCGGAGAACACATTTAACACTGCCACAGCCAGACTACGACCAGTGCTGTTATTTTTCATTCTCAGTAGCAGGTGCATGAAAACTGACTTACATGCAAAAAATTCATGCTGGTCATTGATTTTAACAGAGGCTTACAGTTACGACAGTCCCTGGGTGAGGTCCCCCAATTTGTTAATTTCCCAAATGGGACCCCAATTTTGTTATGCTCCCCATGAGGAGGAATGAGCTGGTTCTCTTTCATAATTGAACCCCTTTTGTTGGTCACAACAAGGTTAATTTAAAATGGATCCCTTCTCCCCTTGGATACCTTTCCCCAGCCCAAATGTATTTATTTGTTTAAAAGAAACCAATTTAACCAGACTTAGAAATACTAAGTTTATTAGTTACTAAAACCTGGGAAAAATAATAAAAACGCAACACACATACACACAAATCAGAAACAAGAAGTTAAGAGTCCAAATAAAAGTTTAAAAATATATATGAATCAGTCTTTGGCTTGTCGTTGAGGGATATGTTGCGGCCGTTAAGTTGAATGATTCCAATAGAGCTGACTTTGGCAGTTTCGCAGTTGGTTTGGAGACGCTCGGTTCTGCAAGGTAGCTGAAGAGGCTGTCCTATTTCCTTTTTGATTGTGGCTTCTGCTGAGCCTTGCCTCCAGTAACAGTGAGCGAGAGAGAGAAAGAGAGAGTTCGCCTGCAACTGCAGGGGTGACTATTTGGTCCTCCTGTGCTGTCACTCTCACAGTACACCGGCACACAGTGCACTTCTCTGCAGCTATCTTTTAGTCCATTTTCCCTGTGTATTCCATAAGGGAAAATAGTCATCTTGTATCCATCTCAGAACTATTTACACATTCTGAGATATAAATCAACAGGGGGTGGATTTTTGGGTGACTTCAGAGATGTGCAAATCAGTCTTTTGTCTTCACAACCACAGGAGATCAAAGTTCAGTCTTTTGTATCTTTCCTATCTCCCTGTCAAGTGTAGCTGCTTGAAGAAGGCCATGATACCTTTTCAGGTGTGACATTCCATGTTCTCTCAGGACAAGTCTGTCAGTATAATCCACATAGGAATTTTCCAGAAAGTGGTAACTTTACATTATCAGCCATATTTTGCTCAACGTCCTTCCTTGTATGTCTTTAAAAACACACCCGTCTTCCTTAAAAGGTTCAATATGCCGTAAGTAATTTGTGGCGGTAATCAGCTTTTCATGACAGTGTTAATGTTAATGACCCTCTTTACACTGGTGGCAGTCTTCCATCTCAGTGTTAAGCATCTCCTGGTGTGGCTCAGGGTCCACACTCTAGCGTGGCAGTCTCTGCCACATTTACTGCAGAGGGAGAAGGTGGACTGAGAAGGTGTACGTATTGCTGGCCTCTGTTTCTCTGGTCTCTCTTCTCAGCCAGCTGAGCTTATCGTTTCTGTTCATGTGTTCCAATGCCCTTCCAGACAGTCAGCCTCCAGAGGTCATGGCTGTCAGCAATGGTCTCCCAGTTGCCAGTGTTAACCCTGTGTGATGTGATGGCCGAGTGTGGGGGCATCCGTCTTGTAAACCAGAAGTTGCAGGTACAATCCCTGCCTGGGGCTAGAAGCAATTATAAACCACCAAATACTCACCTTCTAACTTTGACAAGGATAGTGATGGAGTGGCTGAAAGGTTCTGGGAAAATATGGGGTCACTTACTCCACAATTCCTATTTTCATGCGCATTGTGTGTGCTGTAGATGCACACTTCAGTGGAGCAACCCCCCAGCAAAATCTGGGCCAGTCACTGTAATCCTTCCCTTACTGTATAATTAGTTTACTTTCTCTTTCATATAGTGGAAACCACCATCTAGTGGTCTGGCTGAGAACTGATAAAATGACAATTTTTACCCATAATATAGGAGTGTATATAAATGACTTGAAAGTAAAACAGTTTATGGGAATAATATCCCATACAGGTGACATACTGGAGTGAATTTCACTCAGTGGCCCCTCTGCTATTGTCATGTTTTGCTTGAATTTTTCAACATCTTTCTCCTTCATGTGCCATGTTTTAAACATCGGCAATCATGGCACTCCGACTTTCATGTTCATTGGGCCGTAATTTTATGGCTCCATCATGGCGGCCATTCCATTGACTTCAACGGGAATGTAAAATCCCACTGTGTAAAATTCTGGCCTTGATTGTAGCCAACATCTTGGTGTTGTTCTCAAATCCTGTTCTGCATCTTTAGCTGACAGTAAATTCCCTCCTTTGTCTCTTGCTCTGCTACCCTCAATTTCACCAGTCCCTGCTATGTATTCTAGTTTCTCTCTCCTAAGTGCGTTCCCAAAGAATTGTAGTTGTCTCCTGGTGATCATCTGCCAAAGTTCTTCTTGTGTGCCTGTTTTCCTCAAAGCGGCCTCATTAGTTGTGTGTGTTGTCCAACTAATCATTATACGTCTCAGAAACCACGGGCTGGATTTTATGTGCCCATGTTGGGCATATTTTCAGTGGGGGGCACATAAAATTTGGGCCGGTGCCCACCCTACCAGTTTCTTGCCCATCCTCGAGCTCAAACCCACAACAAAGTAGGTGGGGGGCACCGAAATCGGCAGTCTACCTGCCATATTTAAATAAATAATCAAGGGTGAATTGAGCTTGTTAACAAGTGAATTGACTCTGGTAATACACTGCCCATGCCGTAATACAGTTGGCATGGGCATTCAGGGGGGAGTGGGCAGGCCATTTCTGTTAAGAGGTTTTTTAAAGAATGGGAAGGAAGGGGAGTACTAACAAAGGGTGGTGGGGGGGTGCTCTTGGTGCATCGGGGGGCGCCCCCCCTCTAAGATAGTACCCCCACTTTCTTCCTACCTGCCTGTTCTCCAAAACCCACAACCTTTCCCACCTCCCTAAGGTGGCCAAACCCTCCCCTTCTCAGACTTCAGGTTTACCTCACTCTGGGATCCATTTGGCCTTCTTCTTGGAACTGGTTGCAGTCCCGGCAGCGCATCACTGATGAGATCTTGGCACCGCTGGAGCTGCCGGCCAATCCAATTGGCTGACAACTCCTGGGGGTGGTTCTTTCTCCCCAGTGAGGGGCAGAAGTCCCACTGTAAGGCAATTTAGCCCACCCGCAATGCGTTATGGCTGTAGAGTGAGCTGGCATGAAGCGGGTCATCTTCCAGCCGTTCCCGCGCCCCTGTAATATGCAGCCTCACATCTCTGTTGCCCTTAATTTAACTCCCACTATCTTGCTTATATTCCATATTTCACATCCATAGAGTAATGTTGACCAGATGTAGGATTTTAGTAATCTCATTCTGCTTTCCATGGAGATGTTCTTATTTCTAAAGAAGCCTGATATTTTTGTGAAGGTTTGTTTTGCAAGTGTTATGCAACTTCTGATGTCTTGATTAATTTTCCCATCATTAGGCTACCCAGATAAGAAAATGATTCTGCTTGTTTTATTTCTTTCTATTCCATTGTTATTTGGCATCTATGTGTAATCATGCATATTGTATACCATGCATACTCAACACCGCGCATATATGTATACTATATTGATAAAGGAGAACCAGTGGATGTGGTGCATTTGGATTTTCAGAAGCATTTTCAAAGATCCCACACAGGAGGTTTGTAAATAAAATTAGAGCTCGTGGGATTGGGGTAATGCACTAGTATGGATTGAGAATTGGTTAACAGACCGAAAGCAGAGAGTAGGAATAAACAGATCATTCTCAGGATGCATTGGAGGCAGTTCAGAGGAGGTTTACTAGATGGATACGTGGAATGAGTGAGTTGTCTTATGAGGAAAGGTTGGACAGACTGGGCTTGTTTCCACTCGAGTTTAGAAGAGTGAGGGGTGATTTGATGGAAGTATACAAGATCCTGAATGCCCTTGACAAGGTTGATGTGGAATGAATGTTTCCTGTTGTGGGTGAGTCCAGAACTAGGGGGCACTGTTTTAAAATTAGGGGTCGCCCTTTTAGGACAGAGATGAGGAGGATTTTTTTCTCTCAGAGGGTTGGTAGAGGAACTCTCTGCCTCAGGAGGCGGTGGAGGTGGGGACATTGAATATTTTTAAGTCCGAGGCAGATAGATTCTCGTTAGGCAAGGGAATCAAAGGTTATTGAGAAGGTGGATGGGAATATGGAATTCGAAACACAGGCAGCTCAGCCATGATCTTATTGAATAGCAGAGCAGGCTTGAGGGGCCGCAATTGTCAGTTAGCATTGATTAATGAAGGAAAGTTCCTTTGGATATTTTAAATTAATTGCTAAGTTTTATAGTTTGTACTTTTAGAGCACCATCTGCTGGTAGAAAAGATAATTGGAATCCAACACCCAAATTCATAAATAAGTTCAAAGGTCATTCTTTTCAAACTTTTAACAAACACCCATCCCTTGTACCACATGCTACCTTGATGAAGGAGAAGATGTCTAACAGTGATATAGGCGGTCGGCAGTAGGAAACAGAAAATGTTGGGAACCGCTTAGCAGATCCCAGAGCTGCGCACTCACCATCCCCCAGCCCTGGTCCACTTCATCCCCTGGGCATCAGGAGGAGGAAGGAGATGTCCGAGGAGGCAGCTTCACATTTGTCTAGCCCATTCTCCAACACCACAGATACTAGCACATCGAAGAGATGTAGTGTGTGTTTAGGGTCAGTTGCACATGGTGAAGAAGGAGGAGTTGCCTGAGTCAGAGTCATCTGTACAGCCTGCCTTCACTTCTTCTGAGGCAACATGAGGGGAACCCATCAGCACAGGGTGCCCTGCTGCCTCAATCACTGATGGGTTCACTGTGATTTCATTTCATGTTGTGTACATCATAATTAAGCACATTGTAAATACAAATCACTTTGGCAAAAAAAGATGACTGGTCCAGATGTGTGCAATCTGTAAGCAACTGATCATCACATTCACTCAAAACCGTATAACACAAACTTATGAATTCAATTCATGCAGTATTCAGATCTAGAGCAGGAGGCAGTGTGGTAATAATGAGATACAAGAGGACAATTATCTATAGAAAATTTCTGAGACAAACAATGGGATAAAGAAAAAAATCACTGATCGGATGTTATTCTTTGCCTCTGATTACTTAATGTGTTTAACTGGCACTGGATTTCTTTACTTTTCATTGCACCCTTGGCAATCCTCCATTTTCTCAAATTTTGTCCCAGCACCACCCATTTTCCTGTGAGCCATTTCGTCCCTGTTACTATCTACTCATCAAAATATCACGCAGAAACCTCCCATTTTATCTCCGCAACATATTATCGGTATGTCAACATTCCAATTGGTTTTAAAAGCTACTGCTCTCCTGTTGGTGTTGATGCACTTCACACAGATGGGAGGAAAAACCTGGAACTCCTTCCAAAAAGACCATTGAGGCGAGGTCAATTCACAGCTTCAAAACTGAAATTGATTTTTAGGCAAACAATTCAAAGGTTACTGAGCCAAGGTAGGCTTAGGGAGTTAGGATTCAGATCAGCCATGATCCAGCTGAATGCTAGAACAGACCAGAGGGGCTGAATGGCTTCCTCCTGTTCCTATGTCTTTAATGTGTGTGTTCCCTTTGAAGGCTGTTGTAGAATGGTCCTGATAATGGATTACAAGTTTAACCAGTCTGGTTACTTTGTTGCAAGGACAAGTGTGACAGGTGCTATTGCTGTCTGTACCTGCCTGCCAGTGGATACAGGAAAGGCCTCCAAAGCTAGAAGATGTGAAATGAAGTTCTAAGTCAGCAATGTGGCTGAAATCAAGGAAATTTTGCAACATTATTTAAAATAACAGCAGACATTGTGGTATGATAATATGGTTATGACATTTTTTTCACCATATGCTTAATTAACCTTATATTTAATGCTGTGGGATAGCTAACATATCAGCAATTTGGTGAAAATTGCACATATCGAGCAGATTAACATCATTTTACTTCATTTCCCAAAGAAACCACTTGTTTGATGTATATTAAAAACATGAAATATTCACAGTAATAATAAACTGAAGCAAGTTTTACCATTTAAATATTTTTGGCATTAGTTGCATAAAAGGACTGTTATTTTAACTTTAGTTTAGAATTTTGTATATATTACAAGAGGCCATTAAGACTGTGATTTGCTGTATTATTTGTACTGAAGCATTAACAAGTGATGTAAACTGGCTGATAATCTAGCATTTTGATAAAGTGGACAGGTAACTTTACATCGAAAAGCTAAGGACTGAAAATGTTGCATAGCTGAAATGAAAATGGAGAATGTTGGAAAAACACAAGGTATCTGAGAACGTGTCAGGCATGCAGCAATGGAATGACTTGGAACCTGCTTAAAAGTAAACAGAACATCACTCCTTGCATTCAAAATAAGGGGGTGAGTTTCTGCCCAGGGTCAGAGGAGGAGTCTCCTCTGTTTGACAAATTTTTCTTGAGTTCTTTGAGGAAATAATGTGCAAGGTGGATAAAGGGGAACCATTAGATGTAGTGTATTTGGATTTCCAAAGCCATTTGATAAAGTGACGAGTAAAAGGTTACCACACAAGAACTCATATGAGAGTAACATATTAGCATGAATGGACGATTCACTAACCAACAAAACGCAGAGATTTGGGATAAATGGGTCATTTTCAGGTTAGCAAACTAACTAGTGGATCAGTGCTGGGGCCTCATCTATTTATGATCTATACTAATGATTAGGTTGAAGGAACTGACTGTAGAGTAGCCAATTTTGTTGATGATACAAAGATAGGTAGGAAAGCAAGTTATGAGGAGGATATAAAAAGTCTGCAAAAGGATATAGATAGGTTAAATGAATGGGCAAAAATTTAGCAAATGGAGTATAATGCGGGAAAAAGTTGCCTACTTTGATGGGAAGAATAGAAAAACAGAATATTATTTAAATGGAGAGAGAGAGACAGTGGAATGCTGTGGTACAGAGGGATCTGGGTATACTTATGAATCACAAAAATTTAGCATGCAGGTACAGCAAGTAATTAGGAAGCGAAATGGAGTGTTGGTCTTTATTGCAAGGGGGTGGAGTACAAAAGCAGGGAAGATTTGCTACAACTGTACAGGAAATTGGTGTGACCTCAAGTAGAGTACTGTGCGGTTTTGGTCTCCCTACTTAAGGAAGGATATATTTGCATTGGAAGCAGTTTAGAGAATGTTCACAAGAATGATTCCTGGGCTGAAGGGGTGGTCTTATAAGGAAAGGCTTGGCAAGCTGGGCCTACACTCATTGGAGTTTAGAAGACTGAGAGGCGATCTTATTGAAACGTATAAGGTTCTGAGGGATCTTGGGATGCTGGGAGGACATTTCCCCGCATGGGGAAATCCAGAACTTAGGGGACACAGTTTAAAAAGCAGGTATCTCCCATTTAAAAATTGAGATGAAGGGGATTTTTTTCTCTCAGAGGATCATTAGTCTGTAGAATTTTCTTCCGCAGAAACTTGTGAGAAAAATTATTGCCCATGGAATAAAAGGGGCAGTAGCAGCATGGATTCAAAATTGTCTGCAAAATAGGAAGCAGAGATTAATGGTCAATGGATATTTTTCGGACTGGAGGAAGGTTTGTAGTGGAGTTCCCCAGAGATCGGTATTGGGACTCTCGCTTTGCCTGATATATATTAATGATCTAGATCATGGGGTGCAGGGGACAATTTCAAAGTTTGTGGATGATACAAAGATTGGGAGTATTGTGAAAGGCGAGGAGGATGGTGTGGAGTTTCAAGAGGACATAGACAAGTTGGCAGAGTGGGCAGATAGGTGGCAGATGAAATTCAATGCGGCGAAGTGCGAGGTGAGCCATTTTGGCAAGAAGAACATGGGCAGACAATATAAAATAAGGGGTGAAATTTTGAAGGGGGTGCAGGAGCAGAAAGACTTGGGTGCATATGTGCATAGATCATTGAAGGTGGCAGGACAGGTGGAGAAAGCAGTTAATAAAGCATATAGTATCTTGGACTTTATTAATGGAGGCATAAAGTACAAGAGCAAGGAGGCTATGCTGAATTTATGTTAGATACTCGTTAGGCCTCAGCTGGAATATTGTGTACAGTTCTGGGCACCATATTATAGGAAAGGTGTGAATCCATTGGAGAGAGTGCAGAAGAGGTTTACAAGAACGGTTCCAGGGATGAGAAACTTCAGCTGAGGATAGATTGGAGAGGTTGGGACTGTTCTCCTTGGAGAGAAGGCTGAGAGGAGATTTAATAGAGATGTTCAAAATCATGAGGGGGCTGGACAGAGTAGACAGGGAGAAGTTATTCCACTCGTAAAAGGATCAAGAACGAGAGGGCACAGATTTAGAGTGATTTGCAAAAGAAGCAAGCGTGACACGAGAAAAAACTTTTTCACATCTGGTTCACATCTGGAATGCACTGCCTGGAAGTGTAGTGGAGGCATTGAGGCATTCAAGAGGGCATTAGATGATTACTTGAATAGAAACAATGTGCAGGGGTACGGGGAAAAGGCAGGGAATGTCACGAGGTCAAAATGCTCATTTGGAGAGCTGGTGCAGACATGATAGGCCGAATGGCTTCCTTCTGTGCTGTTAAGATTGTGTGATTCTGAGAGAGAAGTGGAGGCTGGGTCATTGAATATATTCAAGGCTGAGTTAGACAGATTTTTGATCTACAAAGGAGTTAGAATTACATGGGGCTGGTGTGTGAAAATTAAGGCCACAATCTGATCAGCCATGATCTTATTAGATGGCGGGGCAGGCTCGATGGGCCAAATGGCCTACTCATGCTCCTATTTCCTGTGATCTTCTGCTCATCCGCCATCGCTTCGGCAGAAGAGCTGCAGGAGCCCTGGAAAATAGTATAAACAGTGGACAAAAAGGACAATCCCTACAGACATTCAACATTGCTTGGGCAGAACTGCATGAGCAGAAGAGTAAAAAGGGGAAGTGGAGAGAGAGCAGAAGTGAAGGTGGGGGCAAAGGGAAGGATTTTGCTGTGGGTTTGAAACGAGGGAGGGAGATATTAGAAATGACACGTAGGCCAGGATTTTACATCCCCGCCGTAGCGTGTCTCCTCCTGGCAAAGCGACGAGCCATCTAAACCTCCGTTCAGTTCGGTGGGATGGTAATATCCCGCTGGGTGGAAAGGGCTGTAAAATCCAGGGCATCATGTCTGCTTCCATGAATGCTTGTTGGTCCTCGAATGCCTATTGAATCTTCTTGTATGAGGAGGAAGAAAAGCAAGACTTTCATTTATATCAAGGCCCTTGTGGCCTCAGAACATGTCAAAGTGCTTTACAGCCAATGAAATACTTTTTTGAAGTGTATTCAATGTGTGTGTCTGTCTCTGCGTGTATGTGTCTGTATGACAGACAGCACCTCCAGCAGCGTAGCATTCCCTCAGTACTGCGCTAGTGTGTTAGCCTAGATTTTGTGCTCAAGAGTCTGGAGTGGGACTTGAACCCACAACCTTTTGACGCAGAGGAGAAAGTGCTGCCCACTGAGCCAGAGCTACAGAAGAAAAAGGTATCCACAGTTCCCCGAAGGAAACGTTGATAGGAATTGACTCAGTCCAACTGTGTGAAAACCTAACTACTACTACAATGTGGTTCATGTCTTTACACCTGTTATAATTTGCAGTGATTCACTTATGTCAACTTAGTTCCAAGGTACAACATGACTGTCAGACTCACAAATTAATCCTTAGGAGTGGTTCATCCACACCACCTTCTCCTACGCTGCTCTGCCATCGATACCACTGCTATCCCATTATCACACATCATTTCCCAAATGAAAACATAAACTCATAGAGCAGAATTTTACCCTTGGTGTGTGGGCATGCGCCTGACACGCTCATGCATGAAATAAAGTGTGTTGACTTCGGATGAGTGTCACTCTCGTGATAGTTAGGTCACCAGGTGCATGCTGGAGCCAGCAGCGCGCCCGCCGACAGTTAGAAGGCCTGTTAAAGTTAACAATGGTCCTGAATTTTTCACTGTCCGTTCAACCTTCCGGTTGGCGGGCAGACGAAAAGGCTGAGCGGCCTTTGCATTTCTTAGGAAACCTCATCCACGGGCGGGACGAGGTTTCCTAAAGCAAATAAGAATAAAATGAAAATTTAACACTCGAATTAAAAACGTGCCCCTGCTCATGTGACAGAGTCACATGAGGGGACATGGTTTATGACATTTTTATTTTGTGCCTTCGTTTTTTTAAACAGCGCCTTCATCTCCCAGAGGCAGCTCCGTGCTTCAGGGAGATTGAAGCACTCACTCGCCTGCACGCGTGATGTTTGTGCTAGGCCCAGCTCATCCTCCAGCACTGCCGCTTGCGTTCCACAAGCAAAGAAGGAGGCCATTCGGTCCATTGTGTCCATGCCGGTCACAAAGATCTTACTACACTAATCCCATTTTCCAGCGCTTGGCCTATAGCCCTGGTGGCTATGGTAACGCAGGTGAATATCTAAATGCTTCTTAAATGTTATGAGAGTCTCTGACTCAACCACCCTTTCAGGCAGTGAGTTCCAGACTCCCCCCACCATTCCTCTTTCTCCCTTATAACACATCCAGAACTAATAAAACGAAAATAATCCCAGAAAATTAACACAAATTCCATAAATATCTCCAGTGATGATAAACAAAAGGGAGTAGCCAAAGAATGCACCATTTCGATATTTAAAAAGATGAACTCCTATCCTGAAAAATTAGTTCCATTTCGTGCCAGAAGCTAGTTATCATTTCCTGGCCCCCCCCCCCCCCCCATTTCCTAAACCATATTTGATATACTCCCCATGCACATTCCCCAGCAACAATCTGCTTCCCAATGTTGCCTCATGATGCTCTCTATGTAACCAATGCAAATACTGTACACCCTATCACTAGATTATCCCCAACCACACCCATTTTGGAACAGGCAAAATGATTAAAATAAAAATGCAAACTGCTATTGTATGCACAAAAATAAGCCTGGGTTTCCTTTGATACAATTTTGATCGAGCTGAGATGTCATCATACAACCAGGACTTTACCATTCGTGTTTTATGGTCCTATTTATGAGATGAATACAGTATCCAACGGGGCCTGGTGTGTGTGCTCCAAGCAATGTTCCATTTTAAGTAGTTATATTTTCATAAGAAAGTCCTCCAGAGAATCCATCAATTTAGTTTGAAATTAACAGAGTGTGCAGACAGTGCAAGCAAAAAGAATGCAATCTATGTTATATATAACAGGCTGGTAGTGTGTGCAAGGCTGGTTTGTTAATCAGTTGCTGATGCTTATTCATAAAATATACAGCGAAACACAAGTTAATGCAAGCACAAATCCATTCCTTCAGCTGTAGTTATGTGACAATTGTACGTTTTTGACAAGCTTTGTTTCATCATTGTTATCCTATTTTCAATTACGGCTGTAAAAGCCAAGCTGCAAGCTTCTCCTGGTAGTTGTGGTGTTGTCAGCATTCTGGAGCTGTCATTTTTCACAATGAAGATGATGCCCCTGGAGATTATTGTTATGCCTCTACTGGAACTGGCAGTTTTCAGACAATGCCCCTGGTGATTATGGTCATATGCTACATAGGTAGATTCTGTTATCATTGAAGTTGGACATATGTTAACATTTTCTGTGCATACTGCTGCAATGTGTTTGCGTACTGCAGTTTTGTTTAATAAAGAGCGACATTTGCAGTTTTTACTTTCCTCTTGTGCAGTGTGGTTCTTTGGTATCGTTGCAGTCATGTTATTGTTATCCTTTGGTGTGTACAAACTTGCTCCTGTTTGTGGCTAACTCATATACTCAGGAGTTAACGTACTCCCCTCTCTGTATATTTTAATAAGGGCTTCAACTTTTCTCCTGAAAGCACTGGGGTTAATTTTTGCCATCATC